>NC_136071.1:474690358-476060001 GCF_964261635.1 Lissotriton helveticus | reverse complement strand
AATTTCCCATAAATCATGTGCCAGAGTGGAGCCGCAGAGACTAACAATACTGCCATGCGTCTTAGTCAAGAGCCGTTGAGCCCTATCTGGGAGAGGCTGCAAACAATAAAGTAATTTTAGATGATAAAACACAGAGGTCCCTAACCTTATTAAAAATTTCCCAAACTGCCTTTTGCCACTTGGCTAGAAAAAAAAAGGAAATTCCAGACCGCGTGAAAATAAAGCAAAGCATGTAACAAATGTTACTTCTATTAGAAAGGGATTTAATATATATGCAAAATTGAACTGCTTTCAATACCACAACCTAATTGCATTTTTCAAGGCCCAGTAATGAAACCTGAAAAAATATGAAAGTGCTGGTAATATACTGTCTCATGTGCAGGGCATAAATCCTCTAAATGTAAGAAATGTTGTAAACATAACATGACTCTTGAACATTTAAAATCGCCACAGTGCAAAATTGCATTTAGAACAACGTTGCAGTAGTTTAATATATACGTTTTATCCCCCAGTAATATGTGTGAATTGGCTTGCAATAAAATGCAACCTGACAGTACGTCGAAGGTTTGATATTAATGTATGTGATACTTGGGATGCACATTGTCAATCTGCTTTGAAAAGCTTGGAAACTGGTATTTGATTATAATGATGCTGAGGTCCAACAGAAAGTCATCCCTTCAAGAGCATTGCTTGTATCTCAGGAATTTCCATTTTGTCACAGGTTCCTTGATCTGCTTATAGTTGGAGATTTCTATTATACTATACTGCTCCTTAGTGCTTACTTTGTTTAAAAACATAACGAAACTAATAAGTGCTGACCCCAAAATGTTTCTTAGGAGCTGCTCCAGTAGCTTCCCTACTCAGAGGATGTCTTTTCTTGATTCTTCCTCTTGTCTCTTTCTTCCACTGTTCTTCCCGTGTTTCTTTATTTGACAATTGAAGGGTCTTTTTCAATTCTGCTTTCTTTTTCATTTCTCTGCCTTTTTCCTATCACTCGCTTATCTTTGTAGTAATGTGTTGACCCTGAATAAGTCCCATTCCAAAAAAAAAGACAAGTGAAAGTGCTCACCACTTAAAACTGCAGCACAAATTAACACTAATCCTCTCACTCGACTTATATAGAATATAATTGTTGAACCGGAGTTCCTTAACAGGGGTATGTCCCCAAACCTTTAGACTTCACTCCTCCTGTTTTCCAGAATTTATTTTTGCTGGCATTAGGACTTTGTGCACTTTACTAAAGTGCTTGTAGTCTCTCCTTCAAACATAGTAATATTGGCATAGACCTGGTTGGCACATTTAATGTACTTGTAAGTCCCTAATAATTGGTACTAGATATACCCATGGCCTGTAAGTCAAATCATACAAGTGGACATGCAGCACCCTTTGTGCCACCTACTAAAGTAGCCTTTTAAAACATGTCTCAGGCTGGCTACTGCAACCTGTGGTGCATTTTAAAACTTGCATTTCTTCCTGGAAAAATAAACGTATTGCCAGGCTTAAACCTTCCTTTTTTAATATATGTACGTCACCACTAAGTTAGGCCTCAAAGGCTCTTAGGGCAGGGCACACTGTATTTATAAAAAATAGAAGAACATGTGTACCTCAGTTTTACATGTCCAGGCAGTAAAAAACTCCTAAAGTATTTTTTCACTTTTGTATGGCCTACCACTCCGATTGGCTAGCACTTGGTTACCTTATTACATTTAATAAATGATAACTTTGGATAAGGAGGAGATAGAAAGATGCTGTTTAAACTCAAATGATTTGTAACTTAAAACCCTCTTTGATGGTAATGTTCGATTTTAAGTCACATATCTGAAAATGCCACATTAAGAAAGCAGTATCAAAACTGATTTGCAAATGGCTGGGTTCAATCTGGAATGGCATGGGAGCAAAAAAAAGATGGATTTAGGCCCAGAACTCTGTACCGGGGTGAATGTATGACATTGTTCTGCATTCTGTCCACCAATTGTTCTTTTTACATTCAGAAAGTTGGCATTTTCTTCTCTCAAATATTTGTACCTTCTGCAATGGGTCGTATGACTGTGAATGACTCTGCTGTTGGCATTTATGTATTTCTCCCAGACAGTGATGCAAAGGGGGACTAGGTATAGACAGGATGGGCCATCCACCCAGGATAGAGGGTGGGCGAAGCTGTGCACTGTCCCATTTGCACTTCAAAGGGCATGCCTCCAGCACACACTAAGGAATCTCACACCAGCCATTTCTCCTCCGAGACTTCTAGGAGCCTTGTCAGGGGAAGGGGAACAACTTTACAGAAACAAATGTGGTGGTAGGACAGGTAGTCCTCCACCCAACGGTTGGAGCCAGGTATAAATATTTGACCTCCAGAGCCACTCATTAGAACCCTCCTGGAGCTGTGGACTTAACAGAAGGATTGCTTTGCTGCCAGAGGACTGTCCTCTGCTTGAGGACTGCCTTGCTCTCTGAGGAGGAAGGCTGGACCTGCTTACCTTAGTTCCAGGCTAACTTGAGTGACTTCAAGGGTCAAATGGCTGCTCCTGTTTGAGCTACAGGCTGATAACAAGCTCTAGAGCCCTCCCTGCATCTTTCCAATTGACCTGCTGCAACTGGACCTGGCTGAATCCTGCTGACCTCTGCTGGAGGGAGTTTCTGATCCCCAAGAGCTGCCCCTTAGGTCTGCAATGTTCTCTCTGCTCCTCATGGCCTCCTCCACTGCAAATTAAACTTGTTGCACCAGACTTTGAGAAGTCCCTTTATCCTACCCACTCTCCATCGCCGTCAGCCTGAACTTGTGACTTTCCCCTGTTCTAGCATGACCTGATGACAGGGAATGGCTGTTTGTGCTTTTAGGCACTATATTTACATAAAACATTACAACAGAATGTCTCTGTTTCTACTTATTTACTTTTTCCCATTCTGCTATTATTTCATTAATTAACATTTACTCTATTTTTCTAAATTGCTGTTTTCACTTTATTACTGTGTGTGTGCTGCATCCATACTTTACACTTTGCTACCAAGGTAAGCCTGACTGCTTTGTATCAAGCTAACAAAGGGTTAATCACAGATTAATTTAGTTACTTTTATTTTTTAATAACAAATTTTATTGAAGTTTTTGTCAGCACATCATGGCCCATTATATACATCCAATTAAGCAAAATTAAAGAATTGTACCGAGATTGCATTCCATCAACAAAACCATGAAAGAAAAATAAGACTCTAAAGGCCAGATGTATCAAGATAGCATTTTGCGAGGACTCGCAATGACTCGCAATTGGGGAATCGCAAAATGCAATGTATGAAGGTGTATAGTACACCTTTTGTGATTCCTAGGGGGATAGAAATGACCTACCTCATGAATAATAATGAGGTAGGTCGCAATTTGCGACCCCCTAGGAATCGCAGAAAATCATGGGGATGGTGGCCTGCTGAGATCAGCAGAACACCATGTCCGTGATTGCTTTTCAATAAAGCAATCTTTTATTTTTTGTAAAGCAGCCCGTTTTTCTTAAAGTAAAATGAGATGCTTTATAAAACAAAAAACTGAAAAGTTTTCTTTTAATTTTTTAAGAGCAGGAAGTGGTCAGTGGGACCACTGGCTGCTCTTAAAAATGGTTTTGCAAACATTCACAAAGGGGAATTTGCGAATGGGTTACCACCTACTTGAATTAGGTGGTAAAATGCAAATGTTTTGCGACCGCAAATGCGGTCACAAAATATTCATTCATACTGATGCGATTCAGTATTAGGAAGGGACACCCTAAACATGCCCCTTCCTAATACCGAATCTCAAACCCATTTTGCGATTTGGTAACAGGTTACCAGAACGCAAACTTAGGTGTGCTACATCAGATAAGCAATTTTTGCATTCGCAAATGGGCAGATTCTGCAAATCTACCCATTTGCGAATGCAAAAAGGCTTGATACATTTGGCCCTAAAAAAACAACCTTGGCACAGGCCATGCACTCTACCCCATCCCTTGAGGATTACCTGTCAAGATAATACGTTTGATCAAGAGCACTGAGCAAAGGAGGGTCTGTGACTGCATGGGTGTGTTCCCTGTAGGACAGACAAAACATAGGGTGGTGTGGGCGGTAGTTCAACACTCCTGTATTCGGCCCAGTGGGACCAAATCTTATTATGCTTTTGCAGGCAGCCCTGTGCCTTGAACACAGCTATCTCCATCCCCATATATTTATCCATGGCATGTTTCCACCTGCCCATGGATGGTGGGGAAATTCCCTTCCAGTTTTGGGCGATGTCACGTTTGGCTAAAGTGAGCCCCTGGAATAATAGGTGCTGCTTGTGTCGGTTTCCACCAATCCTGTCAGCACTGTGTAGTAGGACTACTTTGGGGGCTAGGGAAGTTGCCAGGAAAAGACCTGGTCTAAACACGGGACACCCTCAGCCAGAAGGGCTGAAGTACCCAGCAACTGCACACGGTGTGCGGAAAGGTCGCCTCCTTTTCCCCGCATCTAAGGCAGGCCGAGGATGGGATAACGCCCGTACGCCAGAGACGGGATCTCATATAGTATGCTCTGTGTATATATTTAAAATTGGATTAGGCAGTATCGGGTGGTGATATTTGCGCGGCGGGGACTAGCCAGGTCCTCAGTCCCGTCGTTGTCTGTAAGATCCAGAATGTCCGCTTCCCACGATGTGTGTAATGTGTCTAGTGTAGTGTGGTTATGTGTGATTAGTGTTTGATAAATTTGCCTGATTTTGTGTGCCTTCAGGTCTCATTGATGGGACTCCAGAGGGTGGTACTCCAGTAAGTCCCACAGGAATCATATATATGATGCCAGTGCATGCCTGAGCTGAAGATATCTATAACATTGACTACGGTGTAACTAATACTCTGTCTGCAGTTGTTGGAAGGACTTTAGCACTGTCCCGTGCATTATGTCACCTAATGTTGAGATACCAATAACGTCCCATGTCCGGAATACTGGCATTGTAGTAACCTGGCGGAGGTATGTCCTATTCTAGAGGAGAGGTCATCTGTGTCAGTCGCCCTTTCCAGACCATCTTTCTAACCGTGTATTGCCATATGAGTATTACCACCTTATATGCTGGTGGTGAGTGGTCTAGATTTGTCTGGCTATATAAGAGGCCTAGTAAAGTCTGGGGCAGGCAGGATTCATGGAGGAGCAGACATACAGACCATTTGTGTGGCACCGGATTCTACGGGACTTCTTTTTTATCTTAACCCGATATATCTCGGAAGTGGAAGCTTGGGAAGGATCCCACTGGCAACACTCTTATCACCAGACCACATGTTCAAGTGGGTGATTTTTTAACTTCACTAAATCCAGCAAAGATAGAATGTTAATGAGATCTCTATCTTAACTACATTGATAAGCCATGTGTGTTTGACTGGACCGACTCTCTTCCTTGCTAACGTGCTTCAAAAGTGGTCCAGTTATCAGGCACCTGGATTACTCTGGTCCAGACGTATTTTGATTTCCTGGTGCTGAAACTCTTATACCGTTTTTGAGTTTATGTCCCGTACCCGTTCTATGTTCCCTGTTCACCACTTACGCCTAGGTTTATCCTGATGCAGTATCAGTCTAATTATCATACGTTTTTTAGAGCCCTGTTTCTTCATTATGCAATATGTATTATGAATGTTGATGGCCATAGAATGCCCACCAATTCGATTGAAGAAGTCTGTGTCCTGATGAAGGAAGTCATAAACATTGGCATTTCCGAAATGCACGTTGGCGCTTTCACTTTTGTCTTCTCGTTCATTATATGTGATGCACATTTAATGTATTTTTTGTATAATGTAAGTTGTGTTTTATGTATTTTTTTCTTTAGGATGTGTTGATGTTTATATTGCCTTTCCTTATGTGTAGATGAGGTGGTCATTTGTACAGTTTTATAGTTTTTGTTCTGTTTCACTCTACCTAGGGCTCTTGTGCTTCTTTGCTCAATTGTATATATTGTTCTGTGACTATTTATTCATTGTATAAATAAGTGTTGTCATTTATTGTTTGTTTATATGAATGCACTAAAAAATATAAATAAAAAAAAGAAATGAACTTCTATATTGAGATGAATAAATAATTGTAAAATGAGTTCTTTCTGTGGGTGACATATTTATATTTGGAGTTATTACCTATTTATATAAATTTTGAGTGGGGGATTTCTCATATGTTCTCTACTGGAACTCCGGCAGGTCCCACAGGAATCATATATATGGTACCCGTGCATGCCTGAGCTGAAGATATCTATCAAATTTACTACGGTGTAACTGATACTCTGTCTGCAGTTGTTGGAAGGACTTTAGCACTGTCCCATGCATTATGTCACCTAATGTTGAGATCCCAATAAAGTCCCATGTCCAGAATACTGGCATTGTAGTAACCTGGCGGAGGTATGTCCCATTCCAGAGGGGGGTCGTCTGTGTCAGTCGCCCTTTAAAGCCCATCTTTCTAACTGTGTATCGCCATATGAGTATTATCACCTTATATGCTGGTGGTAGGTGGTCTAGATTTGTCTGGCTATATAAGAGGTCTAGTAAAGTCTGGGGGCTCATCGTTCGACATTTGACTGCAATAGCCGGGTCAGCTTGTGCGCTGTACCACCACTCATTAATGTTAAGCAGGTGATAGGTGGAGTAATAAGCATAGTTATCCGCTGCAGCGATCCCTCCACAGTAGGTGGATTGTGGGCAGGTCCGCAGGGCCACCCTAATGGCACCTCCCCCTAAAAGGAACTGATTTAGAAGAGCATTGACTTGCCGGAACCACGATTGTGGGATTACATATGGGATGTTTTGAAGATGGTACAGTATTCGTGGAAGGGAGACCATCTTGAAGATGGCCGATCGTCCGTATAGGGATAGGGGCAAAGATGACCATACCTTTGTCCATTATTTTGAGACGTGGTAATATTAGGGAAACGTTATGTGACAATGAGATAGTTGGACATGACGAGATAAATACCCCTTGGTATTGGAACCGCCCAGTGGCATGAGTCAGTTGAGCTGCCCAGGAGCCTCTCCCCTGATTTCCACAGACCGGGAGTAAGACTGACTTTGCTGGGTTGGTTCTGAGCCCATTGGTTTCCCCAAAATACCTGAAGTGTTTGCAAAATGCGAGAGACAGAGAACCCTGGGTCTGTGAGAAAAAATAATGCGTCATCTGTAAATAATGCAATTCTGTCAGACGTTTATGGAGACTATTCATATCCTCGCACCAGGGGGTCCCGGCTCACCCATGTCACCAGGGACTCAATCAGCAAGGTAAATAATAGTGGCGAAAGCGGGCATTCCTGCCTGGTGCCCGGATGGATTGGGAATCTCGCAGAGTGTGTCCCCACCACCCGAACGGAAGCAGAAAGGTCCATGCAGAGGAAACGGACATATGAAAGGAACCGTGGGCCGAAATTCAATTTCAATAATATACCATTGGTGTAATTCACTGGAAATATGCAGTTCTGAGGTTGCGGTGTTTGCTGACCAATTGTGGGTTTACCTCTGTTGCTGCATAATCCACCATTGCGGCATAAATTGCAGATTTCAGAGCAAAAAGCTTTTTTTTGTTTTTTTGTTTTTTTTTTAAAACCTTTATTTGCATCAACAGGATAGACAATCGTGGGCCCACAACCAATCCGGCCGGCCACAAGTCAAAAAATGATCAAAAGTCAAAATAAGCGACACAAGGCCAGTTGGCAGGCAGGCAAACATATGTAACAGTGCTAAGGAAAAGACAAGCGACATTAACGGCCCAATATCAGGATCAATGAGGTCCATTTTATAATAAGGGGACAAGGCTCATGGCAGACTCATAAAAATACGGGAAAGCAAATAAACAGAAATACACCCACGCCAAAATGGGAAGAGGGGGGGGGGGGGAGGATGTGAAGACACGAGACGAATGTAGCACATAACAAACGCAAAATTGTAGTAGATAAGCATACAAGTACTACCAGCATCTCATGCCCCCCACCCAATCACACATTAACAAAGGCAAGGGGAACGGATAAACTGCACGGTCGAAACCTACTTGCCATACGAGCCTGGGGAAAAAAGGGGGGGGGGGGAGGGGAGGGGGGAGGGAAAGGGGGAAAAATAGGGGGGAAACCGGGGGAGGAAACCAATAAGGGCAAGAACAGGGAAGGGGGAAGAAGGAGGAACAAGGAAAAAGAAAGATAAAAGGAGAAACACAAGCGTACAAGATGGGTGCCACCCCGGGCCAGGCATCCTGCGGCTAATAATACAGAAGGAAGTAGAGAGCTGGCGAGAAGAAGGGTATGGCGGTCGCGACGGAAACATCGAAACTGATAAAAAGTGGCATAGCAACAGACCCCAACCCACTCATGCCAGAGAAGCGAGGACAGAAGCGGCACCGCTATAAAGGGATAGAGAAGGGCCATAGAACCAAAAAAAAAAAAAAACATCTGAAAGACCCCACCCACCCATCCCACCACGCACCCCTGCAGAAGGCTACGGCCTACCCTCCAAACAGCGTGCCTGTCGCCCTAATCCGAAACCCGAAATATAGTAAAGAAAGAAAGTAGAATAAGGAGACAAAAAAGAAAAAGGAGGAGAGGGAATATGAAACAAAAATAAGATGTGAGGGAGGAGCAAGAGGATATGAACGAACACACTCGGCTACGACCCTCCCCCGACCAGCAAACGAATAATTATCAAATCAGTACTACGCCCGCACATACAGCAAAAACACCGCAAGGGAGGGGGGGGGGAATTTAACGTTTCACAATGTCGAGAGTACAAGCATCAGTGCAACGGACAGGTAAACCAGCAGTCTATCAGTGTTGTGCAACTTACCCCCAGCCCTTCCTAACCACGAAACCAACCCAATAAAGGATAACATGGAGCGGACCACCCAGCACAGAATAATTGTAATGTTGACCAGGGTTACGGCAGTGATGTAGATTAGGGAGAGCCACCATACTAATGGAATACAAAAAGTCAATGAAGCAAGTCAATTGTAGCAGCAACGACAGGGCAAGCAAAAGCAAGCCGGAGTCCAATGTCACAGTTCGACAATGCAAAGGTACCCCTCCAGGACAAAGGCTCGAACCCATTGAAGCGGGAGCAAACAGCGGTCCACTATGGTTCCCAGTTGTCCGGGAAGGAGCAGATCTCCTCGTCGTGTGCAAGTCCTCGAAGTCCGGGCGGTGAAAAAGCGGAGGTTCAAAAGCCACCGGCCCATCAAGCGGCCGAAGAACAGCGGCAGCAACTCCTGGCGCAGCCGGAGGGGGGCGAAGCAATGGAGGCATCAGGACGATAGGGGTGCATGAAAGAGCGGCGACCCAAAATGGCGGCGGGCCGCATGGGGTCGGTAGAAGCACCGGGGGCCAAGACAGCGTACAAGGACTTCAAGGCGTACAGGACATCTCCGAGCGTGGGCGCTCGAGCACACGCCCAGGCCTCCGCGTAATCCGTCCCGCAAGGTTCGTCGGTGCAGAGCGGATCACCCCCCACATTGTTGGTAGCCATTTTGTGAGTTTCACCGCCCCGCACTCCACCGTGGGCCCCCAGACAGTTCCCAAATGTAGGACTTTACAGACCTCCAGAGGCTCCCAACAACGGCCTCACCGGCACTGAACGGGCAGGCGCTCGATGGGGGGGGGCCCCCTCTGAACAGTGGCGGGCCCCACAAGCGAGAGCCAGGCGCAGGGTCCAGGGCCGCCAGACAGAAGAAAGGCGAAGGGACCCCTTCACACAGTCAGCCCCCGACGCATCTCGTCCCCTCCAGCCGCACGGTCCACAAATCGGGGCCGGTTCAGGATCTCCGGGGCATACACACAACGGCTCCCACCAGTGGCTCACTCTCGCGGCCGGGGCCGGCAATCTCAGCACCGCCGGTCGGGTCCCACAGGCGAGGTCCCGGTCTCGAGCGCCCGGAGGCCCCAGTCCCACCGAGGGCACAACTGCGGACTCACAGCAGGCAGGAGCCTCCGGACCAGACGGTGAGTAAGAGTGGGTCGTTAAATTCCAAAATCTGTAGTGAAGTATCGTCGCAGTACAGGATATATTGCAGGATATCCGAGGTTGGCCGGAGGGCCGACGGAGCCGAGCTAAAAGGCGGCCATCACGCTCTCGAGCTAGGCTCCTCCCTCAGAAAAAAGCTTTTTGATTCTAGTTTAAATAGTCAAAAATTACTAAAACAAAAATGCTGCAGATGGTTATATACAGTGGCAAACCTATTACAAAGCCATGCATGGTCCCTTTTTGCTGGTGATGATTCTATTTGAGTGTTCTGTTATTACTAATGATATCAATCATTACCCATACAGTATAATGATTATTAAATTGCAACAGAGTGAAACAATGCTGCTATAAAATGTGCCACATTATATTGCATAATTTACCTTTTAAAATGCATACGTGTGTGAATCCTGCAACATAATTGGTCCGCCATTACTGTAAAATTCCAGCATCTTACGGACTGATTAGGATGGTGGTCGGACTTGCGTCTGACCCACATCCTGGGTGGAAACGGGAACCCCTAAAAAGCTGTCGGCAGATCCGCACCCAGACTCATGATGCACCCCCTTCAGGGTAGTTGCAAAGAGTATATTTTTGTATTACGGTGGGTGCTGCAGGCTGCAGCAAACACCTCAATACAAAATATGCACCCCATGCATATCCCTGCACTATGTAACAGGCACCATATCCCTGCACTATGTAACAGGCATCATGCAGTGCCTGCCACATGGTATAGGGATATGTTGGGGGGTACCTTGCCCCCCAGGGGCCATTTCAGAGGGCCAGGGAGGAAGGAGGCCTGCTACGGCCCCCCAATGTCCATTTCCGCCTACCTTTTCATGGCGGGTAAACCACCATGAAATGGACAGCTGGAAGGGACATTGTAATCCCTACGGCAGTGCCTTGCAGGCACCACCACTGTTGTAGGGATACAAGTCCCTCCGACAGACCGACGGGCTCCTTGAGCCTGTCGGATCGTTGGCAGTTGGTCTCTAAGACCACCCTGCCATCCTAATGTGGTGGGTGGAAATAATTATTTCGATAGCAGTGGGACGGCCACCGACGGTCTGCCGGTGGCAGTACCCCCATCATTGTAATCAGGCCCTTAGATCGCTGGGTCTCATGCCGCAGCACAACAGATTTCCTTGTCCAAAATTTAGCATAGTATATTTGATACCCTGCTTATGTGCTGATTGGCAACTGAGGCGGAAGTCAGGAGTAATTCTATCCTGTCATTGTGTTTCATTTGCGCCGCATGTTTAACTTTTAAATTGCACTTTGTTTTTTAAAAATCATAAAATCTGTTCACGTGCTCACCTCAATCTCAGCTGATTAGGTGCTGAGTTTGGGAGGGATAACACGCTCGCATTTGTTCTACCGCAGCAGCGGGCAGACATATTGGGCAGGCAGCACAGGTAATGCGCTAGTCGTTGGCTCCTTGGGGACTACAAAAGCGGCTGACAACACGGGTGCACTGCACTAGCTGATTGGCTCCTGATTGGCTTCTGAGGCGGAAGCCGGGAGTAATTCTATCCTGTCATTTTATTTCATTTGCTCCGCATGTTTAACTTGATTCTGCGAAGGAGGCACTACAGGTCCAAAGCAGGCTCTGCCCAGCAATTCTGGCCAACCCTTGCAACTTCACAGCCATGAAGTAGCATACTACCTGAACTAGCGAGTTTTGAGAAGGGAATCCCCCTCTCACACATAGAAAAACACTTTAGGGCGTGTATACACATAGTCTGAATTACACACCCACTAGTTCTAATCACTCACATATATCTTAATCCGTCCTGAAGAAAGCCAACATATTCATAAGGCACTGGCTGAAACATGTTGACCCGTCTCAGGATGTGGGAGGTCGTAACTCGCCTCTAACATCCAACAGCCTTATTTTTAACCGCTGACGGTGCCCAGATATTAAAGTCTAATTTACCTGCGGGTACTGGGACCCCCGCCAAGCCGTTTTAATTCACATCCCATAACACTCAGCGACATACCTGCTCCGCTGTAATCAGGCGTCGAAGCACACCCGGGACACGCTAGGTGTCACTGGGTGGGCCCGATGATGAAGCATGCCACCAACTAGGTTGGTGGGTGAGGGCTTTATGAGCACACCTACCAGGTGCCACTACCCCCTGACGAAACATACTTGAGTCCTTGAATTAAAATTAATAATCTTTGTTAACTCCCCCTTTTTTTACTTAAGCTAGTCTTCTTTTGATTAACTTAATATAAACCCGGGGATATGGACTAGCTATCTGGTCCTCTCTCTCCCTCTTGATACACGATAACTTTTAAGTTGCACTTCGCTTTTTAAAATCATATAATCTGTTCCAGGTGCTCACCTCACTCTCAGCCGATTAGGTGCTGGATTCGGGAGGGACAACATGCTTGCATTTGGTCTACCGCAGGAGTGGGCAGACATATTGGGCAGGCAGCACAGGTAGCATGCCAGTCGTTGGCTCCTCGGGGACTACAAAAGAGGATGACAACGTGTGCGCACAGCGGATGCGTGCAGTGGGCACGCCAAAGGCAAGCCCGTCTGTGCCCGTCCACGCTCTGCTGAGCCCAGAGGCCAGAGTTGCTGCCCCCACCCAGGTAATTAATATCAACCACACTTTTAGATACTACTCAGCTGAATCCCTGCGAACTATTAGAGTACTTGAACCTATTAAAAATCAAAGTCATACTATTTGTACCCAGAAATTCCCTAGTATGTTAGATGGACCGGTAACGTGTAGGCATTGTCAATTTTATACGAAACCACTAGTGGAGGATTCCTTCTCTGTAAGTAAGGCCCCAGATCCCCACACTATGAGACAAAAAAACATATTGTGCAACGTACGATCTCTGGCAAGACACCCATTCGAAATCTGGGACATTATGGTCTCACACTCGCCTGCACTATGTTTTTTTACAGAAGCTTGGCTGAATCCCTCCAACCACCCTATGATAAATCTAGCGATCCCGGAAAACTATAAATGTATCCATCTGGATAGGGAGGGGAAAATCGGTGGGGGCATAGCTATCGTCTTCCAGAATCACCTCACAGTGAATTGGGTCTCTACTGTAAAAAATGAAAGCTTGGAGTTGGTTATTTTCAAGGCTACTGTATCCCCCACGGATAATTGGTACGGGGCCTTAATCTATCAGCCCCCTGGATCCAAAACCAACTTCACTGACCTTTTGGTTGATCATATAGCTCTTCATGCTCTAGCGACAAATACGTTTCTTCTATTAGGGGACTTTCATTTTCATGGAGAAAATACCTCCAATCCCAAGGTTAACAAACTCTTTTCCTCTCTGGAATTAATGAGACTTACCCAAAGAGTGGAAGGCCCCACACACCAAGCTGATCACCTGTTAAATCTAGTGTTCACCAACTGTGACCAATTGAGTTGCGACCTCCCTGACCCCCTTACATGGACTGATCATTCTATGATCACTTTTTTTTATCCACCAGACTCCTAAAAGGAAGGTGGAACAACATATTAAAAAAAAAAACAGAACAACGTAGGCCATGGCGTAGTCTCACCCTGGAAGCCTTTAACGAGGTCTGTTCCTGGGAATCAGCAAACAACTTGTCAGAGGCCCCCAAAAGTTAGAGCCTTTTAACGCTGATTTAGAATCTGCTTGATGAGACTATACCTAAAAAACTTTGCTCCGCTCACCGGCGAATCTCTACCCCCTGGTATACAGAAGATCTTAAGATGGAAAAAGCCAATTGTAGGCGACTGGAAAGAATCTGGCGGGCCAGTAAGGTACACCAAAACAGACTACTATATGGACAGTCTTTGGCCAAATACCATCCGAACTTAAAAGCAGCAAAACATAGCTTCATCATTAAACAAATTGAGCAATCTAGCAACTCCTTGAAAACCTTATTTAGCATAGTCAAAGATTTTACATCCGCCAAAGCCTGTAGTCAGTCCCCAACAGAATCTCAGAACCTATGCAACTCCTTAGTGACCTATTTTCAGGATAAGATATCCAGAATCTACGTCAACTTCCCTCTGATAGCCCCCGCAGTTTCTGAAACTCTGACCAAACTGGAGTATAGGGGTAAAGTAACGTACAGCTCCTTGGAGAGCTTTGAACCAACCACCATCGAAGAGGTCCTAAAAGGCCTGTCCATTAGAAAATCCAGGTCACCGAATGACTTGTGTCCTCCAAAAATTATGCTTCTTCTAGCCACGAGCTGCACCCCAGCAATTTGCAATATTTTTAACTGCTCTATACTAACTGGCACCATCCCGTCCCCATTGAAAGAGATGTCTGTTCATCCTATAATAAAGAAATCTACAGCGGACCCATCAATCCTCGGCAATTATCGGCCTATTTCCCTTTTACCACTCTTGGGAAAACTGCTGGAAAGCATTATTAACAGACAACTGAGATTTCTACCAGGTTTTAGCACGGAAACCGCTATTTTGGCAGTGACAGACTCGCACAGACAGACAATAGATTCGGGGGGCTCCACGATATTGATTCTCTTCGATCTCTCCGCAGATTTTGATACCATCTCTCACATAAAGCTGGCGGAGAGACTATCTGCTTGTGGTATCAAATGGACAGCCCTGAAGTGGTTACAACACTTTCTGTCTGAGAGACCTCAAACTGTCATCTTAGGACCCTATTCTTCGGCTAAAATGTCCTTGGAGAAGGGTGTCCCACAATGCTCCTGTCTGAGTCCAAACCTTTTTAATATATATCAGGCCCCTCTGGTGAGGATAATTGAACAGCTGGGTTTTGAGATCATCTCATATGAAGATGATATGCAGCTTATGTTCACTATCAGGGAAAACCCAGTGCTAGAGAAAACACTTTTTGCCATTGGCATGAAGGCGATCTCTGACTGGATGACAGGAAACTGCCTTCAATGAAATCCAGAAAAAACAGAGATCATGTTGATGGGGAAAGCCTCGGACTTTTGGTCAGACGATTGGTGGCCTGTCCAATTAGGCTCTGCTCCCATCCCCAAATCCTCAGTAAAAAACCTAGGGATAAAAGTGGATCAGACGCTGTCCATGAAGGACCGTATTGCGGCTACGACCAGCTCATGCTACTATAGTCTACGACTTCTACAAAAAATACTTCCATTCATGCCTACCCATCATCGTAGGACATTAGTGCAGGCTATGGTAACCAGTCGTTTAGACTGTGGCAATGCTTTGCTGGCAGAAGTGGGAGAAACTCTCCTTGCCAAATTACAAGTGGTCCAGAACACAGCAGTAAGAATGATTTTAAACCGTCCTGCCGGTTCTTCCTCAACCCCGCTGCTCAGAGAATTACATTGTGAAAAAGAGATCCTTCTTTAAAATCTGTTGCTTAACCTATAATGCTCTCAACAATAGAGCCCCCCGCTATCTACAAAGTAAACTGCTTAAAAACTGTCCCTCTAGAAGGCTTAATCCAGCTGCTACAGGTTCCTCGACTCCGTCTCACCCGGACTGGGGGCACAGCCTTTTCATATCTGGCCCCAAGATACTGGAACCAGCTGCCCCAAGCCATGCAAGCAATCCCTAGCTATAGCACCTTTAGAAAACGGCTGAAAGCCTTTTTGTTCTAATCTATTTTTCAGGTCTTCTGTGCTCCCCTGGCAGGATCCTAATCTTTTAAGCAGCGCCGAGATGCCCCAGGGTGAGTTGAGCGCTTAATAAACTAATTAACATAACAGGACATAAAATAACACGTGTATCAGGTCAGGCCTTCTAAAGCTGAGTACCAGCCAACGCCCCCAAAGTGTGTCTCCAGTCTTTCTGTATTTTCCGAGTTCCAAAAATAATGAATAATATAATGTAGTAATGTAGTAATCCCTCGTAGGTCCACAGAGTAGATAAATCATCTGAAGTCAATAGATTTGCTTACTAACTATGGACCTACATCACATAAGAATGTTACATGAGATACAGGCATGAGAGCAGTTCAAGATGAAAGAAAATGTCTCTTTGCAAGACATTTTCTGATGAAGCCAGTTGCCCATAAGTAGGAAATTATGAAAACTGTGCATTGCGAAAGTTTTGAACTTCACAAGTTCAGTATATTGTGAAACTAATGAATTTTATACATTTTGTAAACCTAATTTATATTTTGCATGTGCCTCTACTTGATACTTCCAAGCCAGATGTATCACCCGAGATGGTTACTAAAATGACTGACGGGAAGTAGAAAAATACCTCTAAGAATTAAGCCAAATATGTTCTGAGCTGGGGATGTGTTCTGAAACCCATTAAAACACCAGAATTCCCTCTTATCAATTTATGACAGCAATGCCACACATCAAAATGTAGCAGCTTTTCATTCATTATATTGACATTGTGGCCTTACATGTTGTAACAATAAAAAATATAGCTGATTTAGTTCCTAAAGAAAACCTTTAAGCCATGTTGGAAGGCATTGCATTCTTTCCAAAGCACCTCTCTTGGACATTAATTTAACTTGATCTAAAACTAGGATGACAGTCCCTTTCAGGTTACTACATACACTGTTTCCAATTGTGTACTGCTGAGTATGAATACAATGCATTCTGGGCTTTGCAGTTTTGTTTTGCTTCTATTGGACTAATTATACAAACAGACCTGAAAACAAACGTTTCTAGGTCAAAATTTCAAATCTGGATACAATGTCGATGAGGAAGTCCCCTTATAAAATGTTAATTTTACTACAAAACATCTGCAGCTGTTGAAATAAGTGTGGGCGTTCCTTATCAGTCCACACACCGTGTTACATTTGAGTGATGTGAGAGCGCGTTGGGGCTGTCAGATGACATAATTTGCATGCGCTATTCATTTGTTAGGAAATAGCAGCCCCTCACACTTCATTACTCTAAACGCATGTCTACTACATCACAATGACAACCCCAAATAGAGCAAGTTGTGTTGGTTATGTGTGCACTTGTTTCAAAGTGGCTCACATGTGAAACAATCAAACAGAAGCCATTCGGCCCTTACACTCTGCCCTTTTTGAAAATCTATATAACCACATGCTCTACCTATGCTCTGCTTCTTATGTGACCACCATCTGTAGTCGGAAAGGGTCATTATAGATGATGAATATTTATTTATCGGTTTCAATTTAAAGGGAAGGTTATCCTCAGAAAAATGCTTTACTTTACGAAACCACTGAAAAGCCAATGCTGCACTGAAAGGCAGGGGTCCCAGATGGCAATGTGGTCTACTTCCAGATTTTCCAACAATAAGTGAGGCTTTCTGTTAGACCAGCATCCTTGGTGAGGTTTGCCCCCTAACGTTTTGCCGTCACCTCTCCTGTTTTGCTGACTTCATTTTTGCTGCTTTTAGGACTCTGCACTCTTTACCATTGCTAACCAGTGTTAAAGTGCTTGTGCTGCCTCTCTCTAACATGGTGGAATTGGCTTATACCCAATGGACATACCAAATTTACTTGTATGACTTTACTAAAGTGATAATACCTGTGCACAGGGCATGTAAATTAAATTCTATGAGGTGGCCTGAAGCACTGATTGGCAACCTCACTCAAGTAGCCCTTTAAACATGTCTCAGGCCTGTCATTGCACCCTGTGTGTGTAGGTTTAACCTGTAATGTCAACCTTGCACAATAACGTTTTGCTAGGACCATACCTTCCTTTTCAATACATGTCACCCATAGGGTAGGCCCTGAACAGCAGAGAGTGCAGGTTGCAATCTATATAAAAAGTTGGGATGTAAACTCCTTATGGTGTGGCTCCATCTTATGTGGGACCTGATTAAATCTTAGCTCATCGAGACTGCCATCTTCCCTAACTTAGACAATGGAAGTGGCCATATTCCCTGATTTACGCCAAATCATTGTCATGTCTGTCTTTGAGCACAGATGTATCCAGACCTTATCTGTATAGGAACTATGATATCATCAAGTTCTTCTTTTAATGGCATAGATGCAACATCTAAGGTGACACTCTTCTGGGTCATGTTTCCCCTCCTTACCATGTGAAAGTTAAATATGAACACATACAGACAATCAAAATAATGTAGTTTAAATTGAAGTTCATAAGTAAACGTCTGTGGCTCATTCCTTGATGTACATAATCAATGTCAGACATTCTTAAACCTATATCAGGAATTCAAATATCTGATCAAATTTAGAATATGAGGACTGCCACTTGATCACTTGTCAGCCGAGGTCCTTCACTCAGATTATCGCCCGACATTTTGCCAGAGACAGTCTCACCTGTCTCCAGAGCACTTAACACTTTGCAGTTGACATATCTTGCCTGTAGAAGTCCTGGAGGAAGACTGACTGACTGCTACCACAGTTGGGTGTTTGCCCTTCACAGGGAACAGTGACTTCTCTCATCCGCTGATAAAGACAGCCTATACTATCAACAAGGTATGCAGTGAGTTTCTTCTCCCTAAGAACCTCTAGACTGCAAGTTGCTCGGCCTTTCATGCTCTCATGGAGTAGTGCAGAGAAGTGTTAGGGTGTAAAATTCTAGATACCATTTCAAATTACATTTTAACAATGCTGGAAATTTGCATTTTGTACTCTTTGTTTATAACTTGCCTTGTTGCTGTTTTTCTAATAATCTCTGTGGTTGTTTTAGATGTGCTGAGAAACAGATTATTCCAGTAGTAATAAATACTTTTAACTTCAAAGTGTTCATTCTTCTTGGTACATTTTGTGTATTGCTGTGAATAACGAATTAAGGTTTGTTACTGTTAACACGGTGCCCCCAATTTCTTTATTAGATTGTTAGTTACACAGAGGCAATATTCTTATATCAATTACATATTGACTAGTCTCTTGTGAGGCTCCAATACCTTGTCTTTCACATGCATCGCTGGTGCATTGAACATAGTTCACCCATGTCACCCTTGAGTGGGAAAGCATACCTTGTAGACATATGCCAAAGTCGTAACTTATGGAACAACTGGACATGTACTTTTTAGTTTTCCATATCCTGGCAGTGAATAGCTCTTAAATTTGTTTATCACTACAGCAAGGCCTACCTTTCCTATAGATTAACATTAGGGTTACCTTGTTACATGTAATAAGTGATCATTTCTTAATGGTAGCAGATAACCAAATCATGTTAGGTGTCTTTAGAATTGTAATAAAAATTCCTCTCTCATAGGGAAGTTGGATTTGAAATTAAAATCTACACTACACTTCGCCTCAAATCTGTGACACATCCTCAACACTGGTTTTCACATCGCTAGCCCTCATCGATAGGATCATCAATTATGACGCAGGACCTTGCATCGCCTCGGCTGCATGCCACATCCTCAGCACAGGATATCACAAAAACCCACAACCAATACTCAAAGAACTTATGTTCAGCAGGTCTTACCATCATTGTCTGCCTGAACTTGTCTTTGCCCTGGTCTGGTGTGACCAGATGTCTATAGTTGGTGCTTTGTGCTTTTTTACACTATTTTCACTGAAATCTTAAAATCTACTGATTGGATTGTTTGCATTTTGGTCTTGATTTATTTATTAAAATGTACTCTATTTTCAAAATTGGTATAGGATTTTTCTTGTGTTTTGTTTTTGCTTTATTACGGTTGAAGGGGCTGCATAAATACTTTGCACGTTCCCTCTAAGTCAATCCTGAGTGCTCTGTGCCAGGCTAACAGAGGGATGAGCATAGGTTAATTTGGGGTTTGCTTTTGCATCACACGGACAAGGATTGTGATTCCTGCATGAGCAGGGTTTCAGTCCCCTCAACAAGTAACCCAATTTCTTACACTTTCTCAGAATCACACTAGGGGCTTCATGTAAAAAGCCAATTTACAATCAGAAATTATGCTGTACCCAAAGTCTCATGGATTACAACTGCAAAATTGCTTCTTTAAAATTTACTTAGCCTATTATCTATTGGTGTTGCCTCATGAAAAAGCTGCAGTGGTCCATATCAATGATTTGTGAATACAAATCTTAGCTCACTTAACAACATCTTACCTGTGCTGGTAATTGATTCCCAAAAGAGAAGGTGTCCCAGACGGACACACACTCCTTTGTCAGGCAAACTTGAGGAGATCAGGCAGTGGATTAGAGGACCATTGCCTGTTCCTCCCAATTTTTCCTGAATTTAAAACTTTTTTTTGATAAAAGTGACACTGTTGGACCTGTTGGCCTGTCTTCTCCTAAACTCTTTGCCTCCCTGCTCCATTTTTGCTGATCTTGTTTTTGTTGGCGTTAGGAGTCTGTGCACTTAACCACTGCTTACCAGTGCTAAAGTGCTTGTGCTCCCTCTTTTAAGCATAGTAACATTGGCTTACACTCAATTAGCACATTTAATGTACTATATGTCTCTACAAAACGCTACTGAATGTACCAAGGGGCTGTAAATTAAATGCTACTAGTTGGCCTGCAGCAGGTATTGTGCCCTGATCTTAAGAAGCCCCTTGAACATGTCTTAAGCCTACCATTTCACCTTGTGTGTGCAGTGTAACTTGCTATTTCAACCAGGCAAAATAAACCTTTTTCTAGGCCTAAACCTTCATTTTTAATAGATGTAATATATTTAATAAACAGGCCATAGGGCAGGGTGCAGTTTATTTAAAAAGCTGCACATGTACTTTCAAGTTTTACATGTCATGGTATTGAAAAATACTTAAATTATGTTTTCAATACTGCCAGGCTTGCATTTCCCATAGGATAACATTGGGCTAACTTATTACATTTAATAAATGATAACTTTGAATTGGGAGGAGGAAGGACTATTGAGTTTGGTGTCTAATGGTAAAGTCAGATTTTAAGTCACAGTTTTGAAAATGCAATTTTTAGAAAGTTCACATACTAAGTAATAAGAGCTACCCAGAAAGCTAGGGGAGCAGAGGATAATAGCACAACTATATAATTGCACTCATAATAAAAACTGAAACAAAATTAACTACAGCAATGAATGCTATCAGCCTTTATTTGAATTCGAGATCACCATAATAGTTGTATTTTAGTCTTTATCCAATTTATGAGGAGAAAATGTTAGTCTTGTTTTAAAAACAAGCGCACAGTGTCCCCAGTGAACTTAAGGAACCATGAAGAATCAAATAGGAGCAGTTTCTTTCCACAAACAACAGTGATAATAAAAACAATTAAATTGGCCTTTTCAAATGCACGATGATGCAATTGTTGCAGACAGCCACATCCTTGAAACTGCTCTATTCAACGCCGCCACTAGCCTCCGTAATTGGTCACCAGGGGTACAATCTTCTACCCCTAAGAAACATACCATTAATTATTTAATTCATGCTGATTTCTGCTTGTGCTTTAGCGTGCCCGCTGCATCCATTTGAGTTGTTCTATTTTACGCTGAATGTTGTCCATGTATGGGGCACTAGGAATATGATTTTATTTAACCCCGAGTAATTTACTTATATAGTATTACTATTCATGGTGATATCCTTTCTTCAAAATTCAAGTTCAATGCTCTATGTTATTTCAACATGCCATATTTCTTAATTTGTTTTCAAATGATGCTTATGGGTGCTATTGTTTAGTTGTACTTTTAGAATGTTGGCATTTGTTTGTCACAACCATATGGTGCCTGCAGCATGTAACCTGGGTAATATGACTAGGTGCAGATGGTCTTTGTGTAGTGCTCCCAGACAGTGAGACAAAGCAGCCTAGGTGTAGGCAGTATAGGCCATCTCTGACTTGAGCAGTCACCTACCACACTTGCACATCACAAAGGTTCTGTCTGGTAACAATCACAAAGGGATTGACACTAGTTTATTGTGACCACAGACAAGCTGGGGCCCGGGAAGAGAGCCAGAAAATTCCAAACCTTCAGAACCTTCTCTTACTTCAGAGCCGGCACCAGGTATAAATATTAGACCCTCACACCCAACTCTTCAGTACACTTCTGGACCTGTTGAAGACTCAGAAAGACTTTTGTGCTGCCCTGCAAGCAGGCCTGCTACTCTATTACACTGCTGCCTTGCTGCCTGAGTGAAAGGACTCTTGAACCCATGACTACCAGAGTAATACCAAGGGCTCATTGGCTGGCCTGCTGATTACAACCTCAAGGAGAGAAAATGTTTCATCCATCTTGAACAAAGCACCTGGACTCTACCTGCTGTGAGTCCCACCCCCCATGTGGCTCCACCCAAGTCCTGGACACTTAGAAGTCGGCCTGATGCTCTACCAGCCCAACTGTGGTCCTGTGAAACAGAACTGATGCAGTGTGACACATCTTCTTGCAGCTGCATTGGAACTGCTGCTGCGCAAAGCATCCCTGACTCCTGGCCTCACAGTTTGCAGTCTCCTCGGACCAGCAGCTGAACAAAGCATCCTGAGCACAGGTCTTCACAGTGCAAGCCCCTTGTCGACAGCATCCTCGACAATAATGCAGGACTCAACACTTCAGCCCAGCAGCTCCTTGGAATCACCGCAGCCCAATGGATCTTCGACATGGCATCCTGCAATCCTCCGCAAACTAGGATTTAAGGTACTTTTGCTCAGCAGGCCTAACTTACGCCCTGTATCTGACCTGTAATTCATCACAGTTTGCCTGGACTCACCTGGCACTACAAGATAACCATAGTTGGTGCTTTGTGCTTTTAATTACTATTTTTACCTAAAACCTTTAAATTGCATAGCTCCAGTTCTACTGATGAAATATTTGTCATTCTGGTCTCAAAGAATGTATTACGTTTTACTCCTTTTTTCTAAATTGGTGTGGGATTGTTCTTTTGTTGGGTACTCACTTTATTACTGTTGTAGTGCTGCATAACTGCTTTGCACATTGTCTCTAAGTTAAACCTGATCGCTTTGGGCAGAGCTACCAGAGGGTTAAGCACAGGTTAATTTGAGATTTGTAAGTGACTTCACTGTGACAAGGATTGTATTTACTATTTCTGTAGGGCTTCATCCCCTGTAATTGAATTTCCAACACTAATGTGTAACATTGGACTCTCAACCATATTATTCTGGTGCTTCATTGGGGGTATTTCCACTCTGATGCCAGCCTGGTGATAAGTTTACCCAGATTGTGTGTGCCCTATTCACAACGATTTTGCTGTGGCTAAAACCTATAGTACCATTGCCTACTCCTGAATTTGAGATGCAAGATAGGAGCAGTACAAGAGTAAGTGACATCTAGTCAAGTCAAGTCAAAATACTTTATTCGGCTTTAGATTTAAAACCATAAAAGTTACACAATTCCATGTAGCTGTTAAAACATACACTTCATATCACTAAAAATGGAGGCAACTGATCCCATAATAAACAACTGTATATACATCTAGTGCGAGGACTAAGCAGAAGGAGAAAACACACAATGTGGAGTGCCTACCAACGTTGTGGGTTTATTAGCTCTCAAGACAGATCCTAGATCTCAATGAGGACTTCAAAAAGCCTACTATAAAATATACACATTCTGGTTTCAGCAGTTGTAAATAAAAAAGAGCTGGGTGAACCTGGATCAAATTCAACTTCTTTAAAAGAGGTGTTAAAAATTATCTGCGATGTACTTCATAAAATGTACAAAAAAACATAAAGTGTAGCAAAGCCTGAGGAAACACTCTGTCGTCGCTACAGGATGCTAACACCTGACCTCTGCAGCTCCCTTTTGGGACGGCAAGCAACAGTTGAAAGTAATCTAATTGAAACCTGATCAATAAAAAACCCCCATGAGATGACAGTGGCCACAAGAGATATGGCTCAATGAATGGGGTTGTTTTAAGCACCATATGGTTGCGGGCGCCAGATTTTTCAATTTCTGAGTCATCTCTACCAAACTTTTTCAGGGTAGTGAAAGTTTTCTTTACAAATTCGACATCCTTCACAGTATTAGAATCAGGCTTTGAAAAAAGGTCCGGCCGCCCCAGCTCTTCAAAACAACCCTTGATGAATTTTAACCATGGAATGCTTGTCATATGATCAAGGCTCATATTTTCTCTTAAAATCTGATTGTTAAGAGCTAGATATTTATTTAACCAGCAGTTGAGCCAAAACAACAAAAAGCGCATAGCCAGGTTATCCCTTATAAATGGCAACCCCAATTCTTCATGTACCACCAGGTTTGTTGTTCCGCTGGGCACTCCTAGGAGACGTTTTAAAAAAGACATTCTCCGCCACCTGCATAGAATCAGTTGCTGCATAGCCCCAAATTTTGCTCCCATAGCTAGCTATAGCAACACTTTTAGTCTGATATATTTTCACCATTGCCGCAATTGGACGCTTACCCATCTTTGCGGCAAAGTTGAAAATTGCAGGGTTCGCCCTTGTAACCACCCATTTTTTCCTCTTGATCAGGGTCCTCCAATTCAAGCGGTCATCTACCAGGACACCCAGGTAAGAGGATATCGTAGTCACAGGTACATTCTCATTACCCACTTTAAAAGGATACTGTTTCTTCGGGCGAGTCCCGACCTGCATAATATAAGATTTAGAATTATTATTTGCAAGGTCACGATCTTCCATGAAGCTCCGTAATGTATCGAGCAGGGTCTGAAGTCCATTGGCGTCCTAGCGATGAGGACTGCGGCGTCCGCGTATAGCAGGACGGGCAGGCCTCGTTACCCCACATATGGGAAAACAACACCTGTTTTTACCAGGGTTTTTTCCAAGTCATTGATTCATAGGTTAAATAAGAAGGGGGCCAGGATAAACCCCTGCCTTACCCCCCTCTCTATTTCAAAATCCTTAAATACATGAATCTCCTGGGCAAATCTAATGTTGGCCTTTGTATCCCTATGTAGATCCTCCAGAAAATCAACCAAATTATCCTCTACCCCCATGGCCCTCATGGATTGCCACAATTTTCCCCGATTAATGCAATCAAAAGCAGAGGAAAGATCCATGAAGGCCATGTAGAGTGTACCTTGGCGGGCAATTGTATACTTCCCCAGGATCATATATAAGTTAAGGCATTGGGCCAAAGTTGACTGCCCTGGGCGAAACACGTATTGTATATCGGAGATAATCTTATTCTCTACTGCCCAGGAGGATAATCTTCCCAGAAACACCCCACCCACAACCTTAACCAGAGAGTCAAGAAGGGAGATCAGGCAATAACATGATGTGCTATTACGATTGCCCTTCTTGAAAACCGACACAATGGTTAAGATGCCCCAAGAGTCCAGGCAGCCGATCCTGGCCGCCGCGTTAAGCACCACCATCACGACCGGAGCCCAGAGAAGTGGATTTGATTTAAAAAGGTCTGGGGGAATGCCATCCGGGCCTGGGGCCTTGTTACACTTCTGCCCTAAGATGCCCTTCTCCACCTCTTTCTGTTCGAACATTACTGGGACATTGGTGGTAACCCTGCCTTGGTGTTGGTGAGAAACCATGGGGCAACTGAAGATAGATTGAAAATGAGACACCCATTCATCCTCAGTTATGTTAGCGCCTACATCTCCATCGCCAGCCCTTTCAAATAAGGGTCAGTTAATGGTGCCCCAGAACCTATCGCTGTTCCCTAAGGTACTAGCCTCCAATAGATCTGCCACATTTCCTCCTTTAGTTCAACCTTACGGGTGGCCAATGCCTGTTTGTACTCAAGACGTCCGTCACAAATCAAAGGTTGACTTCTCGGAGTATCTTTTAGGGCATCTTTTAATTGTCTCGCTGCCTTGGAGCATAGTGGGTCAAACCATTTAGGGTCGGATAGCACCATCCTGTGTGAGGGAAAGCTTAGGAGTGCCCCTCCCTTGGTGATAATGACATCAAAAGCCTTGAGGACATCTCCCGGATGGGAGCCAGATGACACACAAGAGGCTAATTCTGTTGCGCAAGACACTTGTACTTCGCCATAAAATGAGTCTGGAGATATCTGCGACCATTTCAGGCGGCGTCTACCCTCCACGGGTCTCAACGTGCCTGGGACTATCACCCTAGCTAGTGTTGACAGCAGCCTACCTTCCAAGTGCATACAAATAGGGTTATGATCGCTAAAAATGCTATCCATAATTATAAACCCGCGGAAAATAGACTGAAGGCCAGTGGAGATCAGAAGAGCAGAGCTCATCATGACCCGCGCAGTGCTCACATGCAGGATTAATTCCCCAGCTGTGCTGAGCGTTCCACAAAAACAGGCGTGGTCTTGACGAGCTCAGCTGCACAGCGCCACCGTACAGCGTGACGAGCCGAGCTCGTCACAAGCACCGTGGCACTGCGCGCGCCCCACCTCCCCCCAGCGCCGCGGGGAAATTAGCCCCGCGGCAAAGGGGCTAAGCAAATTATTCAATACATCCCCTTGGACAGACTGCTCAAAATGGAATCCCCGCATCCTGGTACATCCCAACTCAGCCATGCTTCTGATTTTGGGATCTCCACAGGAGTGAATATTAAAATCCCCTGCCACCAAGAGATTATGTGCAACAGAACCGCAAGACTGTCTTATAACACAACCGAACTGGGCAATCTTGCACTCTCCCTGCACGCTTATTGCATTATAAAAATTAATAATACCCATGCTGTCACTTCCTCTCCTTAGGACCATGGCTTGGGAATCCTTATTGTCAGTGGGAAGTTGCTGTATCCTGCAAGGGACAGCCAACAATATATAATTCACCAGCCTGCCCCTAGCTCGGCTACATGGAGACGGGGATGCAGGAACAAAGAAGGGTTTATAACCCTCCAAAAACAGGTTACAGTTCACGATCCAAGTCTCTTGGAGACAGATCACAGGGAATTGTCTGATGAACTGCATCCATATAGAGTCCTGAAATTTTCCCATCAGACCTGCAATCTTCCATGACAGGACATTACACGTATCTGTGCTTGCAATCATCCCTAGATGTATAGCCGGTAAAAGCATCTGCTGCTGGGTGCTAGACTTCCAGATGCCTCCAAGCGCTGGGTACAGCATCTCCCATTGAAACGCTTGGGGACCCCTGTTGATATTGTAACTCTCCAACGGGCTCAGGGTTCTTGGATAGTCAGTTGCAGTCCAACCTTGACAGAACAAAACATTTGTTGGATAGCTCTAACCGAGTAGGAGGCTGATATCCCAATCGTTTGAGGTTGAACCCCCGTGGATAATATATGACTACCACCCATGGCCTTACGTGGGCTTTGAAGCCACCTATCACATGGAATACGTGTGTTTAAGCGCCTTGTGTGGACAGCTTTATAGAAAAAACCCGACGGGAGAACCTGAATACCAGAGACACGTTGTGTATAGTCAGAATAAGTGTCCTGTAGAATTCTATCCACAAGGGCAGGGCTATTAAAATTCACGACAATACAGTCACCCCCTCCAGGTTTCCTCGCACTCCCTAACCAACCCACATGACGCACCATGATAATATTGCATTCCACGATTGGGCCCTCAGAGGTGTTATTCGTCAAACAATGAGTAACCTTGTTTTTGAGTTGAGTAAAGTCTTCATTGGACCCTGGTAAAAGTGGAGGAACATTACCCAGAATTATTACAAGGGGTGTTGATTGGGGTGGGAGATTGATAACCACTAGATTCTGGGCGGCACTTGTTAGATGACCCTGCACCTCTTGATGGTATTCCTGATCTTTGGGAAACCGATCCCTGAGGATGAATAGATGGAGTCCCATTAGGGACCTGTCTTTCTCTTGAAACATCAGCCAACCCCCCTCGGTCTTTGGGAGCCACATTTTTGCCACAAGGCTGGGCTCCACTAAAACCGGCCCAGGCATGGGTGTAATACCAGGGGCCATATTATCCCTGGTCGAGTCCGAAACCACAGATTGAATAAGTTGGGTGGGTGGTGCAGAACTTTTATGTTCTACTAGAACTTTCTCTATTGTGTTCAGCCTGTCCAAGATGGGGCTCAACTTAGCATCCAGCATACAACTCATGGTTGCCATAAAGGCTTCTATCATGGCAGTTTGAATTATATTCACTACTGGTGATGCAGGTACCAGGGTTTTAGAGGTTAACTTGCAGGATATCTTTGGTTTAGTTTTTTTAGCTGGACTCCCAATGGGCTTCGATTTTCTTTTTATACTCCCAGATGCACTTTGTGCCACCCTTGATTGTTGTGGGGAGCCAACATTGCTATGTGATTCTTGGGACTTATAATTGTTAATGCCACCATTCCTGTCATAAGAATCGGATCACCATTCTCCTTGTCCACAATAATAACAACAGGAGAAAGTGGCCTATGTGGCATCTCACCAGAAATTCCTTGCAAAGGAGATGAAACTTCATTGGGCTGTAAATCAATATCCAGCACAGGAGACAAGGGTGAACTCGATGTTTCCGAAACAACTTCCCTAATGAGGCTGATAGGACCAGCCACATGTGAGAATAGGCCATTTGAAGGGGATCTGGAAAGACGTCTGTTCACTAATTTGATCTCCTTATCTATAACTGAAGCAGCTCTCGTTAAAAAAAGCATCCATAGTTGTGGCATTAGCCCTGGTTACAGTTTTTGACCCTTCTTGGCTAACTTGAGTCTTCCACCTCCCCATGGCACGATGACGAAATGACCCCCCAAAACTGAAGCAATAATAACACAGTGCCTGATGCACTGATTGAGGTAAAAGAAACAGTATCAACATGGCACACAGTTACTAAGCCCTATGATGCAGCGATGAGAACAAAAAAAAGGAGAACCCGTTTGAATGATCCTTCGCCTACATTGAGGCGCTCTACCTGTACCATTCTCCAAGCAGTCCACTACAAGGAGGACAAAGTCCCAATCCGGTATTTCACTTATGTCCCACAGCTGCAATAAAAAAGAAAACCAAGAGGGGGGGGCCCAGCCGGCCTCTTCCGGCCCCTGATGGGCTCAGACAGGCCTGCCCTTGGCCCCGGCTTGGCCCGGCGCATCCTGGGACGCTAGAGGTCAGCCCCGCTATATGCATCACCTGGCGCGAGTTACGCATCGCAGGGGTGGCTCCAGCAGCGAGGCGCTGTGGGGGCTGTAGTCCGGTGATTATCTGTAGGGTGGCAGGTTAAGGTGTAAGAGTGCAGCAAATCCGTGGACTGGAGCTGGGAGAAATCAGGATTCAAGTTCCCCGGTCTCGATTAAATGAGATCAAGTACAGCATGCAGCTCTCAGTCCAAAAGTTAGCATCTCCCGCTCCCCCAGAGGTCAGCCCCACTATATGCGCCACCTGGCACGAGTTGTGCGTCGCCGGGGGCGGCTCCAGCAGCGAGGCACTGTAGGGGATGTAGTCCGGTGATTATCTGTAGGGTGGCAGGTTAAGGTGTAAGAGTGCAGCAAATCCGTGGACTGGAGCTGGGAGAAATCAGGATTCAAGTTCCCCGGTCTCGATTAAATGAGATCAAGTATAGCATGCAGCTCTCAGGCCAAAAGTCAGCACCCCCCACTCCCCCAGAGGTCAGCCCCGCTATATGCGCCACCTGGCGCGAGTTGTGCGTCACCAGGGGTGGCTCCCGCAGCGAGGCGCTGTGGGGGCTGTAGTCCGGAGATTATCTGTAGGGAGGCAGGTTAAGGTGCAAGACTGCGGCAAATCCGTGGACCTGAGCTGGGAGAAATCAGGATTCAAGTTCCCCGGTCTCGATTAAAAGTGATCAGGTACAGCATGCAGCTCTCAGTCCAAAAGTTAGCATCCCCCGCTCTCCCAGAGGTCAGCCCCGCTATATGCGCACGAGTGGTGCGTCGCCGGGAGCGGCTCCAGCAGCGAGGCACTGTAGGGTCTGTAGTCCGGTGATTATCTGTAGGGTGGCAAGTTAAGGTGTAAGAGTGCAGCAAATCCGTGGACCTGAGCTGGGAGAAATCAGGATTCAAGTTCCCAGATCTCGATTAAAAGTGATCAGGTACAGCATGCTGCTCTCAGGCCAAAAGTCAGCATCCCTAGTCATAGCAAACTCTTTGTGACTTAGTTCCTGACTGTATTCTTATGGATTAATATAGGTGAATGTGGGTTGATTGACAATGATAAAACAGTTTTGTTATGTGTATTTCTGGTCATGTCTTTTGTTTCTTGCAAATAATGCTGCATTTCATTCTACTTTATCGGAAAGATTCCATATCTGGTGATGCAGCACAACACAATTTACATTAAACAGGTAGAAATGATTGTTTAATTGACAGGCGAATCAATCAGGTTGATTGGACCCCGTCAAAGCATTTCTTTATTGAATTATGAATAAAGAATGCACATTGAACTTGCATAACAAATGTTATAATGGCCAAAAGGCGAGTAACCAATGCTCAATTCTACTGAATATTGCACAGAAACAAAACATTCTACTTTATCATAAGGAAAAACAAAGAGTGAAGAAATATGTGTAATTGTCATCAAAGAGATCGAAATAGAGTGTGAGCAGACATTCCAAATCCACATATAAGTATGACAAAAGAAGCCACACTTTCACCATCAACATGCATATATGATCTGGATAAAGAAGAACGGGTGTGGCGTAATGACCAGAGCTTCCAACTATGGAAATGGGAAACCAGATTCGAGTGTCAGCCATTAGTCAAAGTGGGGGAGAAAAAGAAGGGGAATTGTGGGCGGTGAATCAGAGGGCGAGAATAACCCGAAGATTGTGTCAGTAGGCGGAGTTAGAGGTGTGACCAGACAGAGCTAAACATCCCAATTTTTATTATTTGGTTGGCATTTTACTGACCAGTTACAGCTTATATCGTTATTTAATCCAACCATTGGATACACAAGTTTATTTAAGGTTCAATGTGAGATTTTCACATTAAAATACATTCGCAAAGTGGGATACATTTCCAATCACAGAATGTCCCAAATATGCTTAAAAGCGGAATCCCAAGTCATTTGTCTCCACACCATGCAGATTCTGTCATCAGCACCACTTCTCCCTTTTTCCACAAGAACAGTTCAAACATGAATGTCAAAATATCCTAGTTTGCAAATGTTTTCCACATAATTATGGTTCTGTCATATTTGTCACATCGTCTGTTGCATATTCTGACGATTTTCACCCAAAAATTGTTTGTTACTCAAACGGGTCAACATTTACTAAAAAATGTGACTTGTGTTGCTGCAAAGTGGAGGGTCCTTTGCAAAGGTTGACTAGTGACCTTTCTTACTGCTGCATTTGTATGTTACGCTGGTACTATTATGGCAAAATCTTTGAAGAGACTGTTAGTATGTGTCAAAATGTCAAAATAATGAAGTGTCATAAAATTTCCTGCATTATGCTGCAGCCTTTTTTGCTGCATAATTTAGTCAACAACTCCATTGCTGCATGATTTTAGTGGCTCCAAAGCAGGCAGCATATGTAAAAAGTGCTTGTGCATGAAGAAGGAGAGACCGGGTAGTTTGCTAGCTTTGTTTAGTGTGCGAGCAAATCCTGCATTGCCGATCCCTGGTGAGTTGCACTACTACTGCTGAAACAAGGCCATTGGAGTTACCAATGGGTTAAGCTGGCTGGCATCAGGGTTCCTGTGGCCTCAGTGTTAGAATCACTGTTGTTCTAGTGCTTGCTGGTTTGTAGGCCTGCCCTAAAGACGCGAGGTGAGCTTCAGCATAGATTGTGGTGGACAGGCTTTCAGGGTTAACTTAGTCTTGCCACCTCTAGGGTTGACCTGCTGTTGCAAAGAAACAATGGCTTCGCTTCTAAGGTCTAACAAAGCCTTCTAAATTCTAGCATGAGAATGTGCTACCTCAGGAGAATGGTCAGGTGGACTGGTAATGAAAGCTGATCCTGGTACCTCAGTTCCAAATTTGGCAGCTCTGGCAATAGTGCTGCTTCCTCTCCCCCATTGAACACCATACTGCCCCACTGGGAGAAATATGCACTGCCTTCAGCTACAACCCAATTGTGCACCGATATATACACCTAGATGGGACTTTATTCAAATTATGCACTACACAAGAGCAATATGCTGCCTGAAAAATGATTTAACAACATCTGGGAAAAAGCAAACACTCATAGGGAATGCAAATTTAAGTAAAGCATGTGTAGTGTAAGCAGCAAGATCATGGTTATATTAATGCTTTTACACTCATTATTTAAAAAAATCAATGAGTGGTTTTGCCTAAAAATTTAAGGACATGACTACAGGGCCGAGAAGGCTGCTGTTTCAATGTCCATTCCTTATATCCTTACAAAACATAAGTAGTATGGTTTAAAAAGCCACACATTTTATAAACTAAAATAAGGAAAACAGCTTATAAGGATCACATTAAACATTTTCCTGACGACACATCAAGCAGGTATTGCAGTACCTCCAGGAATGGTGCACTTACCCACCTGGAGAAAACAATGCTGTTCAAAGAAAGATGAGAAAACTAAAGAAGCTTTTCACTGGCAAACCCTGTAAAGTGGCTCGAATGTGTTTGAGTGTGAATTAAACCAATCTGGCCACTGTGCGACCACTCGGCCTTGCTTTATTCAGTCATTTAATATCTTTTTGTATTTTTTTTACTTTTTGTTCTCCATCCTGATGCTGCAGTTTGGAGATGACATTTCCAGCAAAAGTATTTCTTCTTTTTTGGATCCACTTCACAAGAGAACGGATGAAGGGAAGGAGAGGAAAGAGAGGATAAGATCCTTTTCTTAAAGTCACTTTTTTCAGCAAGTGAGGAAGAGCAAGACAGAGACCGAAAGAGAGGGAAGAAGATGAAGAAGTAAAGAGAGAGTGGTGCTGCAGCTGGCAGAGGCAGAGCAGGAAAAGTGGACATCGTTGTTTGTCTTCACTGGGCAAGAAGGAAAAGAAAGAGTCCTTTTTCTTCTCTGCCCACCACAACCGTCTCCAAAGGGCCGAGCCTTATGTATAGGCCTTGGCTATTTCTACCATCCCCAGACTCATTTTAAAATAAAAAAGTATGGGAATGCAATCTATTAAAATGTTTAAAAAACATTGGGGCCACCGCCCTGCCAATACCACCTTCTTTGACCTTTGGTCTTGGCGACCACTCAACATACTGTGATTCTAGTCAAAACACTAAATCTCCCTGTGCCTAAAAAAATTGAATGTTTAATGTAGCTAGTGCTCATGTAAAACACTCCAGAGGATTTCACGCTATTCAAAACTGTGCAAAAACAAAGGTAATGAAACAAAGTAGTAAAATGATATACTCCGCTCCTCAGGGCACACAAATGTGAAATAAGTAATGGTGCAGATGTCAGAATTGCAAGAGGGTGAAGTGCAAGATGGATGGCGTGAAATAGAGGAAAGGGGTAGCCTTAGCCCTGTTAGAACACAGCATGCTGATACAATTCTGATTTTATTATATATGTGTCTGGCAGATTATTGAATTATCTGTTCAAATACAGATAAGTAGAGCATATTTTTTAACAACATATTTTATTGATTTTGCATGGTACATTCCGGGACATAACCCGAAGGATACAATTTGCCAGATATATGTTAATCCATATGCATTTAAACATACCTTATGGAAAATGTCTATACATAACAATAATACCATTGCACAGTGCCTTTCAGATCCTTCCAAGTTAAAATTGAGCAATTGAGCATGATGTCTGTAGGGTTTAAATGATTTTCCTGGATGTATAATGACCCTTTTAGTCAGGGGAATACAGCCTGTCAGGGGTCTGTAGTTGAAACGGGGGGCAATTCTATCCCTCTGTAATCCATCTACCACAGCCACATTTTCTTATGTTTATGGGGGCAACCCCTAGCCTGGAACACAGCTATCTCGGCAGCCATAGACTCATCAATGGCCTCCTTCCATCTGCCTATCGTCGAGGAGACGTACCTTTCCACTTCTGGGCGATATCTCGCTTAGCAATGGTGACTGCTAGAAATAATAGGTGCTGCTTGTATCAGTACCCCCAATACTATCGGTACTGTGCAATAACAATAACTTTGCCTCCAGTGGCAGATCCCTCACCAGCACCTTGCTTAGACAAGCCACAACCGGCCGCCAGAATGGCTGCAGAGCTGTACACCCCCATACCATGTGCAAGAATGTCCCATTCTCTACCCCACATCTCAAGCATAAAGGGGACTGGATGGCCCCCATCCTCTAGAGTCGGACTCGAGTATAATATATGCGGGGTAAGTATTTGAACTGTGTAAGTCGGTAGCGTGTTGAAATCACTGCGCCACGTGTGCTAGCTAAGGTTTCTGTCCAGTCATCGTCCGTCAAGTCTGGTATGTCCTCTGCCCAAGCCATTCTGGTCTTATGTAGTGTGGTCTGGTTGTGCGTTGTCAAAGTTTGATAGATCTGGCGGATGTTGTCTGTACCTATATCACCCATTAGTAAGCGCCCTACCAGGAGATGGAATTCGGGCAAGGCCTTGATCGGGCGTAAGAGGGGAGCGAGGGCTTGCCGAAGTTGAATATATGTATAAAATTTAGTTTTATGCAGTTGAAACTCCATCTAGAGCTATTGGAACGATTTCAGATCGGCTCCCCGTACTACGTCCCCCAAGGTGGAGATTCCTACAAGGACCCACCTATGAAATCCTGTAAATCCCGTAAGCACAGCCACCGAACCAAGCAGTATACCATGCCAGAGCGGGTCGTCTAGGTCGGGCGGCCATGCTATCCCATTCGTCTGACCGTAGCCAGCCATAACCGGATTACTCTCCTGTAGGCAGGGGGTAGGAAGTCTAGGTTCTGTGAGCTATATAGGAGGTAGAAGAGTGGAACACATCCCATTGTCCCATGATCTAGTGCATATGCCGGGTCAGATGGTGAATTATACCACCACTCGTTGATCACTAGTAGATGAGAGGCATCATAATAGGCATAGATGTCTGCTGCCGCGATACCACAGCAATAAGTTGACTACATGAACATGCTCAGTGCAACACGAACTACCCCATTATGCCAGAGAAATGTATTATGTACGGCATGTACCCGTGTAAACCAAGCTTGCGGTATGGCATACGGGGAAATTCTGTAGTTTATAGAGTATTCTGGGTAATGAATCTATCTTGAAAATTGCCGGATGCCCGTATAGTGATAGCGGAAGAGAGGACCAAACTGTTGTCTCGTCCTTAAGGCTTTTGAGGAGGGGATTAATGTTGTGAGCCCACAAGGTTTGTGGGCATGGTGACATATAGATTCCTAGGTACTTATAACCTGTGGTGGCACGCAATAATTGTTGAGCCCATCTCTCACAACCTTGATGTCCGCTACCAGTAAAAGTATAGATTGGTGGTGTTAGTGTGAAGACCGGTGGTTTGGCTGAAGATACGCAGGATCTGTAGTATGCAGGGTCCCGAGTATCATTGGTTGGTCATAAAGAAGAGGACATCGTCCGCATACAGTGCAATGCGGTTAGAATGAGATGGGGTCCATTCAAAACCCCTTAGCATCAGGTCACTACGCACCCATATCGCCAAAGATTCCACAGCAATGGCGAAAGGAGGCAGCCCTGTTGCATGCCACGACTTATGGAGAATGGGGCAGAGCAATGCCCAGAAACTCGAATTGAGGCGGTTAGTCCTGTATAGTGTAGGCGTACAAATGTTAGGAACCGGGGACCAAAATGAATGGTGCCTAGAATTCGGAAGTGATATGACCAGCTGAGGTTGAACGCCTTATCAATGTCGGCAAGTAGGATAGCAGCTGGACGTCCCACCTCCGGGGCTCTAGCCATGGCATTGTGCACCCGTCTGATATTGTGGTGTGTGGAGCGGTGGGGCATAAACCAAGATTGGTCCGGGTGGACCAAATCCTGTATACATGATCTGAGATGGTCAGCGAGGACCTTGCCCAGGAGTTTGGGCTCAAAGTTAATTAGAGAGATAGGTCGGTACGATGCGGGCTCTTCTGGCGGGCATCCGGGATTTAAGAATAGGACTATCAGAGCTAGACACTTACTTGGTGGAAAAAGATAAACAAGTCAATTGTAGGAACCAATTGTTTAAATCACCACGATTCATGATCGATAAGTAAACTCCTTTTCCTTTTTATGATCCATGTAACGTCTTAAGATACCATTTAATTCTATTTTACTGTGTAATGAATGAATTGTGTTTTTAACATCTATTATGTTGTACTATGTATATATTTTATTGCTGTCTTTTATGAAGAAATTTTGAAATAAAGACGTTTTGAACTGAACTGAATAGGACTATCTCTGCATGTCACCACTCTTTAGGGAATAGTGAGTGGTCGGCAGCTTCTTGTATGGCCTCAAGCAGGCATGGACCCAGTGTGTTCATGTGTGGTCTCAGGAGCTCCATGGGAAAACCATTGGGCCCAGGATCCCGAACCGGATGTATGGCCGCCACGCCAGCACTAAGTTCGTCTATTGTTATAAGAATATCAAGTTTATCTCCCGTGGCGTCTGTAAGTCTACGGGGAGGGATATCACATCAAAATGTGTCTATAGAGTCCTCTGACAATTGATCTTGGCTTGTGTATAGGAGTAAGAAATAGCATGCAAATTCCGTAACTACTGTCTCAGGGGATAAGCACAAGGCTCCACACTCGTGCCGAAGCACCAGAATGCTGGTAGGGGACTTCTCCACTTGGCATAACCTATGAAGCATTTTGCTGGATTTGTCTCCGCATTGGTAAATTCTATGTTGTGATGATAGCCAGATTTCTTTAGCCTCCCCCATAATGTAATGTTGTATGGACTGTTGTGCCTGAAGTATGGAGCGTTTGAAGGCAGGACTCGTGTTGGCTAAGTACTAAGTCTCCAGGGCCTTCTGACATTCCTCCAGATCCAGTAATTGCGCCTTGCATTTACGTTTGGCTGTAGCATGGAAAATGGCATCTACCCCATGTACTGTGGGCTTCATGGCCTCCCATAAGATACATTTAGAGGGAGTCGAGACACCAATAACTTCGAGATAGTCTAAGCCTGCTAGTGACAGGCCTTCCGAATACTCTGGGTCACGTAGATGCCATGGGGACATCCTCCATCTAAACGGGGGTTTTCTAAGAGTGTACCCGTAGCTTGCACTGGACTGGATAATGATCCGAGAGGCCCCTGGGAAGACGTGGGGACAAACATATAGTCGAAGCGGGAAAGGGAGCCGTGGGCTGCAGACATGTAGGTGTAGCTATGTTCAGAGGGGTGTCTGACCAGCCTAACGTGGTTGCTAGAAGGTGTAGTTTGGTTCTATCTGTTGGAGGGTTTCATCCCTGAACCTGTGTTCTGTCCTCTACTGTCATGGTGTGGTTCCAGTCCCCCGCCCAGGAGTGTCATGTCTTATGATAATTCACCCCAAAAATATGTAATCTTTTCAATAAAGGTGGCGTCTAGTGGCGGAGGAGCATATATACTTTGTAAGTTCAGGCGTTCCCCATATTGTGTGCCTGATAACAAGACTTATCGTTCGCCCAGATCCAGCCAGTGTTTTGTGTGTATAAAGGGGACACGGCGATGTGTAAGAATGCCAGTTCCACGGAAGCCCCTGGCGAGCCCTGCGTGATAGATGGCGTGATACCCAAATCTGGGGAGACAGGAGCCTTAGTGCCCAATAGATGTGTCTCTTGTAAGAAAAGAATATCTGCCCCATAGCGTTTGGATTGGCGAAGAACAACACCCCTCTTTAATTTATTGAGAAGGCCCCTGACATTCTTCGAGACTTTGGTCAATTCCCCCGGCGGGGGGGCTTTCAGGTGTGTGGCCATTTACTCCAGGACTTAGAAGTGTTAAAATGTGGTATTGGGACTTGATCTCTGCGCACTTACTGAAAAAACACAAAACAACACTAACATAGTACCATGATAAACCCCCAAAACCCCTCCCACCCCCCACCCAATACTGCCTAGAACATGGAATATCTGTCGCGGTGGAGGACGCGCTCAGGCCCCCAATGGAGGAACTGAGTTCCCCCCTCCAAAGGTACCCCAAACACCCATGTAACTCTTTTTTTTAAAAACACAATAAAAGTGTCTAGAACGGGAGGGAGTTTGCTTCTGGACATCCACGCCATCTTCGTTGTTCGTACAGAGCTAGATATACTTGTGGGCATCTGTAATGGCGGTCCCTGTTCTTTGGATGATACATAGCAACAACCCGTGTTAGAGTGCTTCCTCCGGATCGGTGGAGCGCCAGGCAGATCCTGATCTGTATCGTCCATTAGATTTGTTTTGCTTTGGCCGGATCCTGTGAGGGTCCTGAGATGAGTCTGATTCCATTGGTGGCTGGGTGTATGGACTCTAATTAGTTAGTTCATCTTTCCAGGTAAATACTGCCTCAGGTGAGTCGAAGAAGTAGGAATTAGAATTGTAAATAACTCGCACAGCGCTGGAATAGAAGCATGTATTGTATGTTCAATTCCCGCTGCCTGCGCTTTGTCTCCATAAATGATTGGCGCTGTTGTTGTACCAGCCGGGTGTTCTCCGGAAATATCATTATGGTTTTAAAATCATGTTTAAGTTTGTCTTTCTGGGTCCTGGCGAATTGGAGAATGGAGACTCGATCTGTGTAGTTCAGAAACTTTGCGATTACAGGTCTTGGATTATCCCCTGGCAGTGACTTCTTTGTTAAAGCACGATGGAGGACCAGCCACAAGTGGCTCCTCCGCTAAGGCGAAAGAGCTTTACCCCACTGAGTAGGTGAAAGAGGAATAAATAAAATGAGAACTCATTGTTATTATCATTTTATTTTTCCCCTTGCTCAGCTGTGTAGGGGCTGGCTGCTCTGCTCACAGAGCAGGGCAGGGGAGGAGTGGTTTGCCCTCTCCATGGCCGCAGGACGCTTTGGCCGGCGGTCTCGGGCCTGTCAAATCGTCATGCGCACTTTGCATGTTCTCCACCCAGGCTGCATTACAGCCTGCATGGAGAACGTGCCAAGTCTCCCATTCTCTGGCTGAGCGCCAATCCACGGCACTCTGACCAATCACAATGCTGCATTACAGCATTGTGATTGGCTATCAGGAGGCTGGGAGCAGGGTGCTTCCGGCCCTGGAAGTGGGCAGAGAGGGAAAAGAGGAGGCGGTGTTGGCAGACAGCAGACACATAAGTCTTTTTATTTTTTCCTCATGCCCTCCTCCCACTCCTCCCACCACAGTCAGCCCCTCTAGCGCCATTACACACCAGCGGCCACTGGGACCGGCTCAGGCAGAGGCCGTCTGTGGCCGGGAAACGCAGGCTCGGCCGGGGTCCCTTTAGTTTGATTTGATTTGTTTTGATTTGTCAATTTGTAGAGCGCGCGAATGCCCATGGGCGTCTTGGCGCTATGATAAATCCTTCCATCCCTGGAACGGTGTCTTATGTTATTCAGTGAATAGCCATATTTTTACTTCCTTTCTAAATGATTCCAACGATTGACAGGTTTTTATGGCAAGAGGCAACTGATTCCAGGTGCGTGCTGCATGTACTAGGAAGCTTCTACCGCCTCAGTTAGCTCGTTTAAATCTGGGAACGGTAATTAGTTTCAATAGGCCGGATCTCAGAGGTCTCGTGGGTTCATATTGTTTCAGATGATGCCTCAAAAATTGTGATCCTTTTCCCTGAAATGCCTTATAGGCCAGACAGAGTGATTTAAATTTCACCCTCTTTGCGATTGGCAACCAATGCAGAGTTTTTAGTTTGTGTCTAATTGGCTCAAACTTGGGTATGCCTAAAACCAGTCTGGCTGCTGCATTTTGCAGACGTTGTAATTTGTCTATGACTTTTGTCCTGGCTCCGGCATATAGACCATTTCCGTAATCCAGTCTCGACAATACTAATGCTGTTACCACTAGTTGAGAGGGCCGCCCCAGGAGGCATCTGCATTCAGCAGGCCACCCCAGGCCCTCGGCACACACTCCGTGTAGGCCGCAGCCCGCACCGGCAGCCACCCAGCCGTGAAGAATCTCTTAGTAGGCCCCAACAACACTGCCTGCATGGGCGCCAAGTACGACCTGATCCGTACACAGTGGCTGGGTCGCTCGTCGTGTGGGGAAGTGCAGCCTACGGTGAGAGGCCTTACTCAGAGGCAGTCCAGGGGTGTCCCCAGCAGGCAAACCCAGGACAGTAGTCGGCCTACATATCCGCAGGACCACCGACTCCATCTGGAGCCATCCGGACGGTCCACTGGCCACAGGGAATCCCACCTCGTACCTCGAGGTCTGGATCGCCCACTGGTCCGCTAGCGGAGCTCAGGACTGGGATGCAGGGCTGTCTCTGGTCCCATGACATGCGGTGCCAGGATTCAGCAATGGCCGCCGAGCCGCTCGTCCCACCCGGGTCTTGGATTTCTGTCGTGGAGCAACGCCAGGAATTCATAATGAACCGCCGTGCAGTCAGTGCACTCTGTAATCAATCAATCAATCAATCATGCCATTTGTATAGCGCACTACTCACCCAGGAGGGTCTCAAGGCGCTTGGGGGGAGGGGTATGCTACTGCTCGAACAGCCAGGTCTTGAGTTGTTTCCTGAAGGCGAGATGGTCCTGGGTCAGCCGAAGGTGGATGGGGAGGGAGTTCCAAGTCTTGGCTGCCAGGTAAGAGAAGGATCTTCCTCCAGCGGTGGCTCTTCGGATGCGTGGTACGGCTGCGAGGGCGAGGCTGGTGGACCGTAGCTGGCGGGTGGGCGTGTAGAAGGTCAGGCGGTCGTTGAGGTACTTGGGGCCCAGGTCGTGGAGAGACTTGTGTGCGTGGGTGAGGAGCCGGAACGTGATCCTCTTGTCAACGGGGAGCCAGTGCAGGTTCCTCAGGTGGCTGGAGATGTGGCTGCGTCGGGGGACATCCAGGATGAGTCGGGCCGAGGCGTTCTGGATGCGCTGGAGTCTTTTCTGTAGCTTGGCTGTGGTTCCGGCGTAGAGGGCGTTTCCGTAGTCCAGTCGGCTGGTGACGAGTGCCTGGGTGACAGTCTTCCTGGTCTCGGTCGGGATCCAGCGGAAGATCTTGCGAAGCATACGCAGGGTGTTGAAGCACGATGAGGAGACGGCGTTGACTTGTCTGGTCATCGAGAGGGAGGGGTCCAGGATGAAGCCCAGGTTGCGTGCGTGGTCGGTTGGCTTGGGTGCGGTGCCCAGGGCTGGGGGCCACCAGGAGTCGTCCCAGGCGGAGGGCGAAGATCCCAGGATGAGGACTTCCGTCTTGTCTGAGTTCAGTTTCAGGCGGCTGTCCTTCATCCACTCGGCGACGTCTTTCATCCCTTCGTGTAGGCAGGTTCTGGTGGTGTCGGGGTCTCTGGTGAGGGAGAGGATCAGCTGGGTGTCGTCGGCGTAAGAGATGATGTTGAGGTTGTGCTGGGGTGCGATGGCTGCGAGAGGTTTTATGTAGATGTTGAAGAGGGTGGGGCTGAGTGAAGATCCTTGCGGGACGCCGCAGATGACTTCGGTGGCCTCGGAGCGAAACGGGGGGAGGCGGACTCTTTGTGTTCTTCCGGTGAGATGATCCACTCCAGTGCCTTCTCTTGGATACCGATGTTGCTGAGGCGCTGGACTAGGGTGCGGTGGCAGACCGTGTCGAACGCAGCGGAGAGGTCCAGGAGGATGAGGGCCACTGTTTCCCCCTTGTCGAGCAGGGTCCGGATGTCGTCGGTGGCTGCGATGAGGGCGGTCTCGGTGCTGTGGTTGGCTCTGAAGCCGGACTGCGAGGGGTCGAGGGATCCGTTCGTCTCGAGGAAGGCGGTCAGCTGTCTGTTGACGATCTTCTCGATGACTTTAGCAGGAAAAGGGAGGAGCGAGATGGGGCGGAAGTTTTTGAGATCGGTGGGGTCCGCTGTAGGTTTCTTCAGGAGGGCGCTGATCTCGGCGTGCTTCCAGCTCTCCGGGAAGGTGGCGGTGTTGAAGGAGGCGTTGATGATGTTCCGGAGTTGGGGTGCGATGGTAGAGTCGGCCTTGTTGAAGACGTGGTGGGGACAGGGGTCGGTCGGAGATCCGGAGTGGATGGTGTTCATCGTGCGGGCTGTGTCTTCGGTGGTCACCGTGGTCCAGGTGCGAAGGGTGGCGGTGGGGGGCGTTGGTTCGACGGTTGGGTGCGTGGGTGGGGCGCCGAAGCTGTTGTGGATGTCGGCGATCTTGCGGTGGAAGAACGAGGCGAGGGAGTCGCAGAGGTCTTGTGACGGAGTGATGTCGTTGGTGCCGGTGCTGGGGTTGGAGAACTCCTTGACGATAGTGAAGAGCTCTTTGCTGTCGTGGGCATTGTTGTCCAGTCGTTCCTTCAGGGATTTCTTCTTGGTGGTGCGGATGAGCTGGTGGTGCTTGCGGGTAGCGTGTTTGAGGGCGGTCATGTTGTCGGTGGTCCGGTCGTGGAGCCAGGCTTTCTCGAGGGTGCGGCAGGTCTTCTTGGAGTCCTTGAGGTCGTCGGTGAACCAGGATGCCTTCTTGCTTCTGGGTCTGCTGGGAGGGTTCTTTAGTGGCGCGAGGTCGTCGGCGCAGGCGGTCAGCCACTGTGTGAAGTTGCAGGCTGCTTCGTTGGGGTCCGTTGTGTTGGCGGGTGGGCTCTGGCTGAGGGAGGTGGTGAGCTGGTCTGCGGTGATCTTGCTCCAATTCCTGTGAGGTACCTGTTGCGGGTGGTGGTGGGTTGTGGATCTTTTGAAGCAGAAGTGGACGCAGCTGTGGTCGGTCCAGTGGAGTCCAGTGGCGTGGCTGAAGGTGATGTACTTGCTGGAAGAGAAGACGGGATCAAGCGTGTGGCCGGCGTAGTGGGTGGGGGTGTTGACCAGTTGCTTGAGTCCGAGGTTGGCGAGGTTTTCCAGCAGGGCGGTGGTGTTGCGGTCCTTGTTGTTCTTCAGGTGGAAGTTGAGGTCCCCGAGGAGGATGTAGTCAGTGGAGGGGAGGGCGTGTGGGCTGATGAAGTCTGTGATGTCTTCGCTGAATTGTGTGCGTGGTCCCGGGGGTCTGTAGACGAGGGTGCCTCTGAGGGTCGTCTTAGGGTCGGTGTGAATCTGGAAGTGGAGTGTACTGCAGGATACATTCGGATTTAATTACTTCACGGCGTGGATGTGCGGAGCTCCGTTAAGGTGCATCCCCCATGTCGGCCTTCCAAGCCACGCCCCCCAAGTAGAGCATTTTAGATAAAAGGATGTAAAGTAGATATGGACCTAAGAGAAGGAATCTTCTCAGTAAACAGGAAGATATAAGATAATAGTGTAGTATGGGAGGGAGGCTGGGCAAAGCATTATTGACACAGTGGCTGATTGTGGCAGGGAAATAGCCACATAATAGATAAGGGATGAGATATAGGGCAGGACATACATAAATGTGACCAGTCATGTAGGCATTGAAATCAAGTATAATACAAGATACAATGAATGGTTTACAGAAGATGAGAGAGGAATTGTAATGGAAACTCTGCATAGTCATCTCGGCAAACACAGCTGTCCATTTCCACATAGCGCAATATTCAACTCTAGCACACATAGACAAAGAGACAGGAACATAAGTAGCGCTAGAGCACAAAATAAAATTTCCCTTGTGAAAAAGCAAAAGATCAAACCATTCTTCATCTGAATCCACCTTGATAGAGCATATTCCTAAATTTGGAAAGTATGGGTCTTTTTTAGAGTTTGACATACTGGATACTCAGTCAAAACATGACGGATATCCCATATTCCATACTGTAATTGCCATAGGCTATAATGCACTTGTAGTACTGCACCACATTTGTGATGGGGTAGTCAATCCTACAAATCTCAAATAAAGCCCTACTTATTTTAAGCTGTCACCTTTTTTTGAACAGTGACCGTAAGTAAAGTTCTATAGTTCAAGTTTCGCACCAGCAGAACAGTACTGTCTGCACTAGTGGGCTGCTCTATTTAAACATTTTAGAAGAAAGGGTTAACTGCAACAGCCATTTTTTTCCCTCTTGATTTATAGGCAGAAAATACAACAGCAGCACAAAAAGGCATCTCGGAAAAAGGTAGTTTACTCGCCCATTGCACCCAGGAGATCCCTGTTTAAGTCTCATGAGAAGCTAGCATTTTTAGGTGATAAATGTAGCACTCATAAAAGATGGGAGAAGTGATGAATGTAGCTGTCATGGAAGGCAGAGAAACAACAGCAAATGAAACAGAATCCACTTTACAGCGCGGACAGAGTACCATAGGCTCTGCTTCGGAGCCCTGTGGAGCACCAGAGTCCAAAGGCAAAATCCCTGGGAGGGGCAGGCGAGGGAAAGGCAATTTCTTCCCTGCTGGTATGAATCTCCATTTCTGAATTTTGAAACAAATCATATTTTTTTATTTAGAAAAATACATTATTGCACATTGTGCAGGTTCTTTGACCAGCCTGCCTAGGGAGTATAAAGATTTGTATCAATCATCCTGCTGGCGGAGTCAGCACTGAATTTGACTAAGTGCAGCAAGAGAGGGGTTTTAAAGAGGCATTGGGATACACGGGGTTTAGATGGAATATGCGCCTGGCGTCTAGAAGAGATATTTGGCGGAACAGTCCCTTAGAGTAACTCTTCTACGCTCCGCAGCATTAGCTTACATCTTGCCAATATTAGGACGGTCGAGCATTTTCTTGATGAAATGTGGCTTTAATATTATTTGTCTGCAGTAGAAAAGGGCCCATCCCTCCTGAGAAATGACATCACGTTAGCTTTCCTGCAGCGAATCCAAATCAAAAGCTTTCTAAATTAGCCCCCCCCCCCTCAATTGTTTTACTCAACATAACGTAGAGACTGTTTGTATTCGCAAGATTCGTCAACTTAAATGTGATTTAAATAATTTTTGGAAAAATAGTTCTTTGTATGACTAATTCACGTTTACAGTTCCACTGCTTTTGGATTGTGGAAGCATACATTTTACTTGGAAACACTGAAAACTGTGAAAAGCAGTGGTACCTTTGTTGAAAAGTTCCATGTTCCCATTTCCAAGTTTAGTGCAAATTATACACATTTTAGTAGCGACTTTATCGGCTTTACCGGATTGAAATGGACTATATAACATGATAATCAAATGACATATTCAAAACACAATCTTGTCAAAACAAATAATGAATTACTATATGAATAAAAGAATACATGGAATAATTTGGCATGTGTTTTAAGGTATTCCAGATGAAGCTGTCATCTCTTGTGTTATTGTTTAAACCAGTCTTTGACCACGTTTCGAGCCAATGGGATGCAAAGACCATGGAACAGAATATAGAGGACTATCCTGGCATCCTACCTGGCCCTACCCTGTTCTTAGCAAGCAATGTGTATGCATAGTGTAGCTTCTCGCTCCATTTAACTTACTACTTTCTACTTCAGCATCCCCGTATTTGCTACATTCTCTATCTGGAAAAACTGATATCATGCATTGCAAATCATGATAGAAAAGCATATAGATTTTCATGAGAAGAATTACATTAAGATCTTTATGATGTGACATATAATCTGTGATAGTGATGCTCCTAGGCTAGCTTATTTGACGGTGCCTGCACTAAAGTTCGTAGAATGCACACCTTTTATCTAAGTTGCCCATGGGCATCCAGAAGATTCTGGCCAAATTTAGTCGATTCTGCCAACAGACTGGCCTGGAAATAGAAGTAGGAAAAACAAAATTCATGGCATTCAATCAGCACCATACAACACGACCAATCCCACCCTGTATGGGGCGCCATTGGAGCAGGTACAACGTTTTTGAGTACCTTGGGATCACACACAAAGAGCAGCTTGTTTGGGCAACACATATTTCCAAGCAAAGGCTCAGGTTGTAGCAACATATCGGTGCATCCCTGCAGCTTCAGAGGGGGTCCTTCTGTAGAGCAATCTCCCCAGTACCACAGATTTACACTTACCCAGCACTGGGCTCCACTTTCTATGGAGTGGAGCACTGGGGACATATGGCCACCAGTACCTTTGAAGTGGCTGAGATACAATTCTTGATTCAATTGCTGAGTCTACCGGTCAATACCCCGGATTCTTCACAGGCCGGATGTGGGGTTCAGGCCAGTCTCTGAAGGGGTAGGCGGTTCACTGACAAAATATTGACTAATAAAAAACATTGAACTGGAAAAATATAGAGATACAAATATTGACTACAAAAATATCGACTATCAATACTAAAAAAAGATAGGAAAAAAAATAGCAAACAAAAATATTGTTTACAATAATATAGTTGTATTAAGTATCGATTTTTAAATATAGACTAATTAAAATATTAAAAATAAAATATATTAAGTACCAAAAATAATTTACCAAAATGCACTATATTTAATATATATTTGAACAAATATAACTAATAAACGTACTCTCAAAACATTAAACACATACACACATACATATATATAATAACATATATTAATAAAAAAACGTATAATTAAACTACTATTTTTTAAAATATATTATAATTCAAAACATGTAAATTCTAAACTATAACAAATATATAAATGTACCAAAAACATAAAGTATTTAAAAATCAAACCACTTTAATTAAAACTAAAAAGTAAACTTCATACATTTTTTACAATTTAATAAAAATAATTTATAAACAAAAACATTAAACATTATAATTCTTCTTCTAAATAAACAAAAACATAATTACATAAATTAAAACAATATAAAATACATTCTGAAAATTTCAAATTAATACATATGAATTTAAAGGAAATGAAAAGAACATTTGTAAAGCGCATGGCTACCAGGAGGCCTCCCAGCGCTAGGCATGACCGGTGATCAGGCGGAGGAGATTATTATGGGGAACAGAAGGGTTTTTAGTTCTTTTCGGAAGGCAGGATGACTAGGATCTTGGAGGTGGAGTGGCAGTGCATTCCACAGCTTTCCGGCATTCAGAGAGAAATGTCTGCCACGCTTCATCACAGTTTAATTCTGCTTACATCAATTAAGTGAAGTTCGTCAGAGTGAAGCTTTCTCCTCCCTTTATAGGGACAAATTATGGCTGAGATAAGGGGAGGGCCCATCCCCCGCAGAGATCTGTGGACGATGCAGAGGGATTTGAAGGTGATTCGTTCTTTCACTGGCAGCCAATGTAGGAAGCGGAGGGCCGGTTTTGCAGAGAGGAACTTGGATGTTCCTGACAGAAGTCTAGCTGCGCAGTTTTGGACAGTCTGCAATTTATTAATTACTGAAATCGGGGCTCCTAGGTAGAGCGCGCTTCCATAATCTAGCCTTGAGAGTACGAGGGATTGGACCATAATTTTCTTGGCTTGGGGGTGGAGCAGGGGAAGCACTTTTCTGTCCTTTCTAATCAAGCCAAAACAGGTTGTGACCGTCTTCCTCGCTTGCGCCTTGAATGTCAGATTCTGGTCTAGCCAGATGCCCCAACTATTTATTTCCGGCATAGGTGCTGGGACAGGGCCCATGCATGCTGGCCAGATGGTTCTGAGTGTCGTATTGTCGAAGTTACCCAGAATCATAATCTCTGTCTTTTCTCATTTCAGTTTCAAATGGGATGCGCCCATCCATTTTACGACTTCCGTTAGGCAAGCCTTCAGGGTCACTGGGTATTGTGTGGTTTGGTTCATATCTACGACCATTTGGGTGTCGTCAGCGTAGGTAACCATATGGATCCCGAAAGGAGCCACGATGGAGGCCAAAGGGGCCATATAAGCGTTAAAAAGCATGGGGCTCAGTGATGAACCCTGCGGCACAACACACAGAAGAGGCAGGGGTTTGGAGCTCATGCCTTTTTCAAAAACCTGGAAGGAGCGTCCTTCCCTTCCAGAAAGGAGCGTCCTTCCAGGAAGGAGCGCAGCCAACTCAGTATGGTCTCAGCTAAACCCAAGTTGCTGAGACGATGGATCAGGACATGGTGGTTTACCGTGTCGAATGCTGCACTCAGATCTAACAGTATAATGGCTGCTGAGCCTCCTATATCCAGGATCTTCCTGCTTTCCTCCACAACCGCTAACAGGGCAGTTTCCGTGCTCTGCCGTGGCCGAAAACCTGTCTGGGAGGGATGCAGCAGGTTAAAAGTTTTCCAGAAAATTGGAAAGAATGTGGTTGGCATATTTTTGGGTGATTTTAGCGATCCCTGGAAGAAGGGAGATGGGACGATAGTTGCCACGGTCTGCATGATCAAGTTGGGGCTTCTTCAGAAGAGTTTTGACCATTGCCTTTTCCAGAGAGGGGGGACTACGCCAGTATTAAGCGAGGCATTGATAACATCTGTGATAGTGGGACCAATTGTAGATGCTACCTTTTTTAGAATGTTCATGGGAGCTGGGTCTCTCCGTGATCCGCATTTTACTGATGACATTAGAGTCAGGAGGATTTCCTGAGGTAGAGGAGGGAAGGACTCCAACCGGTGACCGGTGGGGGAGGATCATGACCAGCGCACATGCTTGCGGAGTCAATTCGGGGAAGCATTTTGAGAATGCTCGCAGCTGACGAATCTACGCCCTTAAAAACAGATGCCTTTACAGATGCACAGCGGACACGTGCACGGCGCACCAAAGGCGGGCCAAAGGCAAGCTCGTCTGCGCCCGTCCGCGGCCAGATGGGGCATGGGGCCAGAACCCCTGCCCAAATTCACCATGGCCCTTTCAAATACCCCCGAAAAGCCCTCTTGTCCTTTCGGCCCACTTACTACACACATGGCGCTCCCCTTAGTTGTGACAAAAGCCCTTCACACTGCTCTTGTTGTGGTTTCTCTTTCTCACCTTCCTCCTCTAAACTGAATACTAGCGAACTAGGTCTTGCACATGCCTCTAATACCAAGAAAACTGCTGCCAAAGTCTCGGATTTCACCTTCTTCAGCCTAAACTGTAGATCACTCCCAAGACATAAAAGAGACATCTATGACCTGTTTCTCAACCAGATGCAATCTTCCTCACAGAGACATGAAGTGATAGTTCTGGCCCGGACATTGCTACTGCACTTCCTCCTAATTATACATACCTTGGAAGAAACCGTGTCGGCAAGGATGGAGGAGAGATAGCAATAATTTTTAAAACCTCCTATAAATGTAAATGGGATGATCTAGACTTCCACAACTGTGAAGACGGTCTTTTTAAACTTTTGCTTTCACCTAATTTCACTCTCTCTGGAACCTTAATCTATCGCCCCCCGGGACCAGCCAGTGCTTGGGCCACCTCACTCCCTGATCGTATTGCCCCTCTATTGCTTCAAGCCACTAATTTCTTGATTGTGGGCGATCTTAATATACATCTTAATGAGACCTCATGCCCCACTAGCGCCAATCTCATTGATGACCTGCCTGCTTTGAACGTTACTCTTCACAACTCAGGCCCCACCCATAAAGCAGGAAACTTACTTGATCCTATCTTCTCCAACCTCACCACCGTCTTATGTAAACCCGCCATCCCCATCCTTTTGTCCGATCATTTCTTGGTTGATTTCCAAATTAAACATGAGCGACATTCCAAGAACCCCTTACACCCCTCAGGGTCTAGGAACAGCAGAAACTGGAAAGATCTGGACTTAAAAACAAATTAAACCTTTTTTTAGAAAACACAATGCCGGTTACCTCCATTACTAATCTGGATGATGAAGCGGTCCTTCATCAATGGCTCAGCTCATCTATTGACGCATGGCTACCCCTGACCAATAAGAAATATAACCACCACCACCCACCAGCCCCTTGGTTTTCTGAAAAACTCAAACAAGAAAAAACTAAATGCAAAAACTTAGAAAGACGTTGGCGCAACAAATACGATCCTAGAACAAAATCACTATATAAATCAGCCCTAAGCAAATATCATTCACTATGTAATACGGCTCGGTCAGAGCACGTCAATTTAATTGTTTTAAGGGGAACAAAACTGCCCCAAAGTTCTCTTCAAAGTGGTCAAGGAACTTTCGGGTGCCACCTGTCAGCACAAACCCCCATGCCTGGACTCTAAGCAATGCGATGTTTTAACAGATTTCTTTGTTGACAAAATTGTTAATATCATCGACGCTGATTTTAATAAACAGACGTCTACTTTAATAAACTCACAATCTGATAATCTCTCTAAACAAAGTCTCTCTCAGGAAATCATTCAAACCAACAGCGACACCAGTTTAGACAAATGGACTTCGCTTGACATCTCCTCCTTCCATGATATTCTTACCAGTATTAAATCTGGGTCTCCTAAGGATCCACTTCCCACCTCGGTCCTCCAACAACTGGACCATCCTATACTTAATCTAATCATGGAACTACTTAATATATCTTTACTTGAAGCTAGGGTCCCTGCAGCTTGGAAGCATGCCATGATCGTGCCTCTGCTGAAAAAATCTAACTCCGATCCAGAGGTACCATCAAACTTTCGTCCCATCTCCCTTCTTTCAGTTTTTTCCAAGATTCTGGAGAAACATATTAATGTCCAGCTCACTAATTTCACGGAGACATAAAATATCCTTCACACGTCCCAGTCTGGTTTCAGGGCGGGCTTCTCTACGGAATCAACACTGTTGGGTGTCACTGAAAACATTCGTCAACAGGTCGACAAAGGAGAAACCGTGCAATTATTTTGTTGGATGTAAGTTCCGCATTCTACACTGTTTCTCATACTGCCCTTCTAAATACTCTCCATTCCCATGGTGTCACTGGCCTAGCACTCAAGTGGCTAACCAGCTTACTATCTAACAGGACCTTTCAAGTTTTCTCCCCTACCGCCCATTCCAATACTCATGCATCACAATATGGAGACCGCAAGGCTCCATACTGAGCCCCTTGCTCTTTAACATATACGTTAGCCCTCTGGTTATGATATCTGAGCAAGCTGGGCTTACTATATACTCCTAGGCAGATGACACTCAGCTCATCTTTTCACTTTCTTCTAAAGACACCTCCAATACATCAGTGCTCTGGTCTGGACTAATAAACATTGCTGACTGGATGCATGCCAATAAATTAAAATTTAACGGTGGAAAAACCGAACTCCTCCTTTTCGTTAATAATAAAACCCTCTGGGGCCCCCACCATTGGCCTTCACAGATGGGTTCTCCTCCTCTCCCAACCCAATCTGCCCGCAATCTAGGTGTCATTATCAATGACCAACTGACAATGAAGGAATAAGTGGTCAAAGTGGCCTCCACCTGCTTTGCCATTCTTAAATGGCTTAGGAAAATTCTCTGGATGCTCACTTTGTCTACCCAAAAAACTGTCATCCAAGCCCTTATAGCATCCAGATTGGATTATGGTAATGTTCTTTACTTAGGAGAAAGCAAGGAAGTGCTGCGCAAGCTACAGGTCATACAGAACTCTGCTCCGAGATTACTCTGTAAACTTACCAATAGAACTGCTAGCTCAGTCTCACTACGTGACCTCCATTGGCTGCGAATTGACAATCGAGCCAAATTTAAAGCCCTATGCTTCATGCATAAAATTAACTCCGGCGTAGCACCCCATTGTCTAAGGGCCTTAGTGCACCATCATCGTCCCCCACGCCTTCTTCGATCATCAAATCAACACACATTCCAAGTCCCAAGGATCAGACAAGCTAAAATGGGTGGACGCTCCTTTGCCTATCTAGCTCCTTCCCTCTGGAACTGTCTTCCCTCTCACTTACGTACTCAACAACACTATCTTAATTTTCGCAAAGACTTAAAGACCTGGCTTTTTAATCAGTAGTCCCCCTACTCCCTTGTGCCCAGCCTTTCATCCGGACCTTAGTGTTCCCTAGCACTGGAAAACCTCTGGGTAGCTGCGCGCTGTATAAATGTAAAAAAAAAAAAACAAACAAAAATGTTCTGAATTTTTGAGTCAAAAAATTCAGCCTGATTTTCGCAATGTGTTCCAACGGTATCAAGGGCAGCTAGAGGGGCTGGGCTTTTGAGGAGTCTTTTTTATGATGAGGAAAGTCTCCCTGGGGTAGTTGGCGACTAGCCTGATTTTTTCCTCGTAGAAGGATGCCTGGGCTTTTTTTATTTCTGCTCTGTACTTGCATACAGCTCTTCTGTAAGCGAGCTTGCTGCAGATGAAAAATCTTTCCTCCAGCGTCTTTCCAATATTTTAGAGCCCTGTTTAAGAGTGAGTAGTTCCGAGGAGTACCAGGGTGACCCGTGGGAACTGTTCTTTTTTTTTGATCAGGGCTTTGCGAAGAACATAGTTCAGCGAGTATATAAATTTCCCACTACAATTGAAACAAAAATAAACAAATTCTTATTCTAATGATAAATCAAATTTACTACTCTCACCTCACACAACACAAGAGCAATAAAATTGTTACACCACACAAAAATAAAATGTACTACTTTCCCTACAATAATTAAAAAAATGATAAAATATTATATTGCAGAGAACTAAAATTTCTTATTCACACTACAATTAATACAACACTAGTACACATTTTATATTGCAGAAAATTTAGATGTAATATTCCCACTCCAATAACTGTAACAGTAGGGAAAGTGTTGAATTGCGGCGGGGTAAAAGTTACTATTCCCACTCCAGTCAGTGCTACAGTAGGGAAAGTGTTGGAATTCGGAGGGGTAAAATTTACTATTCCCACCCCAAGGAGTGCAACAGTAGGGAAAGTGTTGAATTGTGACTGGGTAACATTTAATATTCCCACTTAGTGCTGTCTTATAGCAGGATGCTGGCGTGGCAGCCCGCTTCAAGGCCACCAAACTCATAAAAAGGCACTACGCTTGAATGACTCTCTATAAATTTGACAATGAACTATGAACTCATCAGACTGTGCCACTTTTCAGCATTAAGCATTTATATGATTCCAATTGTTTGCTGGGTTTAAGAGAGACCATTGAAAATCTACCATATTTATTTGGAGGTTATGAAATATAGAGTTTTATGAATCTTTAAATGTATTGTATTCGTACAGAGGTTGCCCACTTCTTTTTTTATCCTTTATCAATCCTTTATCAATTTTTATGAATAATTACAACCTTTTACTATTTGTATTTACTTTCTATTTTTAATGTATTTATTTGCTTGTTCTGTTATGGTGACTGCCTAAATAAAGAGTATTGAGCAGGAGTATTTATATACATTTTTTTTATATTTCGGAATTGGTTCCTCAGACTTTAGTAATAAAGATAGAAAACAAAACTGATTCTGGATATAGGAAAATCGAAGTCTAAAATGAAGAGAATGGATCTTTGGAAATTATGTATCTATGCTATGAAAGAGTTTAAAGGGCTTTAAATGAGTGTGTCCTGCAAGGGCTCAGACTATGCACTTCATATCTGACTTTGAAAGGGGCCCCTGCAGGACGCTGTATTCCTATCCAATTTAATGATCACTAAAACCTGAACAATTTTAACAATGGCTCCAAAAACTATTAAGATAATTCATATCAGGGAAGCAGTAGCTGTTTCCATTTAGGCCCTAATTAGGATGTCGGTCAGTAAGCCTCTGACCGCACGTTGGAGGCTTACAGACCATTATCCCTGGTTTGAATACAAAACAGCCGGTCAATCCAGCTGGCTTCCAACCTGCTCACCTGTTGGCCAGTTGGAACTGCTAACATAAGCTCATATGATAATGATGTCGGTTTCCGACAAGGTTTCAATGTTGAGCTTTTGGACATGGAAAGCCTGTCAGAAAGCAACTTTGGGGGCCCCTAGCAGGGCCCACTTTTTCAGCTGTCTCCAGTTGGGGGCTAAGGGGGCCTTCTATAAATCCCTACATATTGTATCAGGCCCCGTGAGGTGCCTGCCACACCATGCAGGGATTTATAATGACTTCCATTTCTCTATGGGAGCTTGCGCTGCGGCCGGTTTTTCCAAACTACAGGGATGTAGGTCGGATGAAACTCCAAATGGCGTCCAAATTAGGTCCTTATTGTTTTGTGTCACCTATCATTTTAACAACAGTATTTGCTTTCTCCAGAATCTACATTTCTGCAGTTTCTTCATGCAACATTCTGTCATATAGTGCTATCTGTTAACATTTTAGCCTCTGGTTGTGTGCGTGAATTCAGGATGTGGGCCGGGATGTACTGAGTGCTCCGGATTTGAGACTGAAGGCTGTGTGAGTTCTTCACAGTGATTGTCAGTGAGTCATAAACATGTCCAGACTAAACATTCTTCCAGTCCTTGGACTGTTTGAGAGTTCACAGAGCAGTGCTCCCAAATGTGCCAACTGCAATTGCCATTTTATGTGAAAGTACACACAGCTGTTAGAGAGAGAGAGAGAGATAAAATATGAGTTGAAGGATGTCTGCATGAGGGGGGTGTAACCAAATGAATTCCATTCCATTCAGAGGGACTGTAAGAAAAAACATTGATGAAGAAAAATAAAATGGCCTTCTAAATATGCAGATATAGAAATTAAGAAAGATGTGGGAAGAAAAGGTATATAAATGTCTAACCGACGGAGAGATTGCAGAGGAACGCGGTATAAATGGGAGAAAAGGAATGTTTGAGATACACCGAAGTTCACACCCTATTTCACAGATCTTTATATTTAATTCCCAGTGTCATATTTTCGGTATTTAAACATTTTCAACATTTAATATTCACAAAAATATCATCATTGTTTCTCAATTAGGGGAGTAGCTAGTTTTGTGGTGGATGTGAGCTTCAGATTTTCCAACAACCAATTTGGCATAATCTTAAAATGCATTTTATGACAAGCCGGGATCATGGAGGGCTTAAGGGGCGATAAAAAGGGAGAGGAATGCAGATTGGTAGGAGTCCTAAGTAAATGAAGCCACAATATTTTGTAAAATAGGCATTTTTAAGACTTTCAGAAACAAAGATAAAGTGGGTGCTTTTTTGTCTCTGTGATTGTAAATATTCCTTGTGAAATCAGACTGCTCCTCACCATACCTACTGAAAGCACCAAGTACCCAATTATTTACTAAGAAATAAATGTATCAGTGGAATTTAACATCCCAAGCCCCACCCCCCTCTAGCCATGATCTTGTACTCATTTATCTCATACTGCTTACAAACATTGACAAAGCCAATCTGGCTTGCTATAGCTGTGTGTGATCGTTGCTGTTTGCTACATTGGAATGCCGTAACAGAAAACCCAGATAGAAGCATCCATAAACTGGAAAGTTGGCAAGCTGCGTGAAGCACAGGATTCCAGTATATATTTCTTAAACCAAACCAATAATTAAATAGGAAGCACCTCTGATATAGAATTCTTATCTAATCTTTTTTGACCACTCCCCTTTTATAGAGACCTCTTTTTCATCCCTCTTAAAGCACTGATAGTATATACATGGGTTTAGAGTTTGAGGTAAAGTGGTGAAAAAGGAGAAACATACAATTGTATTTCACTTTCAAATGTACCTGAAAGATAGGGTAAATAGTTAAATAAAAAGAGTTGTAACATTAATAATACTGACCAAGCACAGAAAAGTAAAGCAATTTGCTGAGTGTGCAGTAGATAAATTCCTATATTAAACATTAAAAAAATGAAGAAATAAACGTGTTTCTGTTTACAAAACAATTATCTACTTAATCTTATTTTCAGAAAAAGAGTTAAAAAACAATAGTGTATAGTATGAAAAATTGCACTTAAAAAAACTGCCAAGGGCATTAGAACAGAAACACTTCATTCATATCTGTTTAGGAAAGATGGGTGATTGGAATCAGTAAAAATGATGTTCTCACCTCTCTTTATATATCCTGACAGTTCTTACTCTCAAGACAAAGAAATCCTTGAAACCAGCAGAGGGCGAGGAATATTTCCTGCTCCATCTGCTGATGGGTGGAGAAACTACATGAATCCATATCTTCCACAGGTTTGCCCTTCTGCCTGCACTTGTTCCACGAGGACTCATTCACATTGCATTTCCCTGGCCAAGGCAAGCACCTGCCTGCCTTGAGGAGCCAGAAATCCTGTATTCTATTTTCATCATATTGTAATTGCAGAAATATTGCATATTTTAAAATAGTACATTTAAATACCTGCTTTGAAATTAATCTTGGATTTAGTATAGGCTTGATTGATTACATTGCATGTAGGCTTTTGTGACAACAAAACTTTCGGCAAGAATAATAGTGGCCCCACTCAAGCTAACCTACCGGACTAGTGCCCACCCAAGTCAATACGTAGAATTTAAAAAGAGTTTTCATAGGGAGGTAATAATACAAAATAATTCACCACTGGAAAAAAGCAAAAATATAATTATAGCCAACACATTTGTTGGGTGGAAAAAAATCATATATCCCATAAATTGCTCTTGACAATAAAGTTTGTCAACCACAATAAAGTAATTCCAGTCACCACGTTTCGCGAAGTGTACCTGCCACTTCTTCAGAGCTGAAATTGCAAAAAAAATATATATATATGTTTTAATTATAGTCCTCATGTGTTCCGAACAACAATTGTCATACAGTTAAGAACAATGGTCAACAAGATTTCCAAAAATACATGCCCATAAGTGAGTTCACGTTCACATCAATTAAATCAGTCATTGTATATTCTCAGCATATTCTTTGATATCACATCTTATTGGAAATAGAGATGGACCTAAATAAGTTTCATGAATTTTGCATACTACTCATTATTGAATAAACTACTATCGCCGAAAAAAGTAAGTACAATATTCAGCCAGGTTTTCCAAAACACATGCCTATTAGTGAATTAACATTTGTTCAACCAAAATACACCGAAGCACATCAAATAGTTGTAACTATTATCCAACAGCACAAAGAGAATCGATAAACGAGTAAAGTTTTTTCCACACTGTGGGGTTCAATTCGCCATAGATCAGTGTCCTTTTTGTAGAAGTCCACAAAGACTCTTGAATCAGGTCCTTTTGTTTGTTTTCTTTCATTTCTTTAAACATGGAAAACAGCACCACCAACGTACGTTTCACCCACCTGGGCTTTCTCAAGGCTCCGATATGAAGGTTGAATTAATTTCCGCAATATGAAACACATGGTATTGATTGACTACCCTCAGTGCTGATTTTTCCAGAATAGATGTGTTGGGTGCAATGTCAGTCAGACTATTAATGGTGTTTACATCTTAAAAGATACATGAATCTCCTCTCAGGAATATGCTTCACGATGTCGCTTTACTCTGTGCTTGGGACCATGATAAGTCCTCTCTCCATCTCTATGTGTTCTTCACTCCTCGTGACCACTGACTGGTGTTTTATCAACAGTAAGTCTCTGTTTTCTGAATACTATCTAACAGATAAACAGATAGAAATGGCACAAAGGGGAGCAAAATGTGCAATGCTGCGTATTGAAAAATTGGATAGGTTACCATTTACAGTGGCAGAATCACGGTGCACAGAATGGCTAATCCATGGCCACATAACTCTACCGGTCACTACTTTTCAGTTTCAGTATTGCCTTGAACAAAAGCAGGCAGGCATATATGAAAAAATGGGTAAGGAATACATTAAGAAATCTTGGGAATTACCATACAGATTTTGATGCCGGAGTGGGGATCGAGAAGTGTTTCTAAGCGCTACAAACTGTGAGAACGCTTTAAGTGGATCGCTCATATGTCAGGATATAATGCTGCACAGGGCTTGTAATGGTTCTGTGGCAAACTAGTCCTGTCATCTGAGGGGTGCCCCAGCTGCCGTGATCACTCCAGCGTTCGGGCTACTTTCAAATAGGAGTTACTTGATGCTGAACAGTAAAGGCTGCTGTGGAATGCTCCCTGGCATCGCATATTTGGTAACCATGAGCTCCAGGGTTACTTGTTGTATGCAAGTATTGTTTCCACTGACAAATACAGTCAGGGAGGCACCGTTATGGCCTTCACTGAATGTTTCTTTAATACGGCTTGATAGTCTAAGCAGAATGAAAGTCATGCTTTTACAGAAATCTGTGCCCTTAACCTCCGCTCAAGAGACTTTTGATCTCCAGATCGTAAGGTCTTCAGCAGAGATACAGGCTCTTATCCATACAAACTGCCTTTTCCATTTCATAGAATTGGTCAATCTTATCTTTAACATGTCTAATACAACTAGCATTGTCCACCTTTTTAAGACCATAGGTTCTGGATTTCTAGGCACCTTTCAGACGGTACTTGAAGTTATAACAAACTTCATACACTCCGTATTTGGAGGCGTCTTTGGAGGACTTCCGCTGATCCTGTCTCTAAAAGCAGGTACCCTGATTGTCTTCTATCTGCTACACAATGGACATCCCAGTCACCAAGGAGATGGAAAAAGTACTCCTGGAGTGGAAATACCATGACCGAATGGTACAACACCTAAGCACACCATGCTAGAGAGAACTAAGTGCATCTTGTTTCCTGTCATTTTGACCAGTCTGGATGTCCTCCGATGCCTGTTTTGCGGAGAAGAATGCGTATTATACCTTTGTTTGATACTCTCATCGTGTGTGCAACCGGATGTGAAAGCTCTACTGGACCTGATAACTGCCCATGTTCTGCAATGTCCTCAGCATATTCCAATCTTGATGGCGGCATTACTTGAGCTACCGCAGTTAGTAACCGCGCCTGTGAGTAAGGACACCGGCTCCTCCACTGAAATCCAGGCTTTGGACGGACACAGGCTGCCCCAATACCATCTGCGGACAGCATGGAACATCATCTGTGCTCAATTGACATACTCTGCGAAGTATTACAAGGGCCGTCTACTGCGGAAGCAAGCAACAATAATGTTGCGTCTACCAGCCAGACACATATACAATTAACTCAATTTTGGCTCGTTGTGTGCTGGAAGAAATGAGCCCTTTCTTTATAACAATATCAATTTGGAACTCAGATACACAATTGACATTCCTTTTCATTTATTTGGGCATGAATGGCTTTCTAATGCTTATAGTGGTTCGGACTATAACAACAGACACTTTTTAGAGCTAGGGCTTGATTTTTTTTCTTTTTTAATTTTTAAGTCTTTTAGAAATTTGTTGATGTTTTTAAAAATGTTTTAGCTAAAGGAATATTTTAACACTTTGTGCGTACCAATGTCTAGTTAGAATGGTAGTACACTTATAGGTTACATATGTTGTCCTGTTGGAAGAGGAGTGGGTGTTATATTCCATCTAGTACCCTATTTAGGCTCAGGTAACACTGCAACCTTTCACCAATATCCTTCCCTACATTACATGCATAATGGTTCATAGGGACTGACCTTTTACCTAGATACAAGACTGCATTCAGAACGGGTTTTTTTCCCTAGTTCAAAACACATACATTATGCATGAGGCTTCTTGGAAGCACAGCAGGACGAATATCTCCTATATAATATCTCTGTATAAAGTTCAGGCCACAAGTCATCCTTTAGGCCAACACAGTAACACAGCAAGGTAGGACCCCTGAGGAGACTAAGCATGTCTTGCTTAGTAAGACAGAGGAGACTGTGTCGTCCCGGGTGACACACTGACCAGAGACGCTGAGGTTCCTGCATGCAGACACTCCAGCTCACAGTGGTCTAACATCCCTTGGGGGGGTGTCCAACTCAAGACCAGGACGGGGTCCCATATTCTCTCCTTTCTCGGGTAATGGGGTTGTCTAGACCTTAGAGGGATTCTTGGCATAACACCTACATAGATGCTAGGTACACTTAGGTACATCTAGCTAGGGAGACATTGTCGGAGTATGCACTTTCTAATCATGTGTTTTATGTACTTCTACATATTCATGATTACTGCAAAACGGTAGAACTGTACCATCCCTTTACTTTCGTAGTACTGCTAATCATATATCTCTGTTACTGTCTAATGGTTGTTACAGCAAATCTATTTTACACTAGAATATCAACTGTTCAATAAATCCTTATTGAAACTCCAAACTGTTTATTCAAAGTATCTTTGATACTGACTAAGTGAGCACGAGAGACAGTGAAAAGTAGTATATTGTTTCCACGATCCTGGGGGATCAGGGTTGTCATGTTCTGAGGTTGCCAGAAACTATTCTCTCCCTGATAAGAGGAGATTCTAGTGGCCCTGTGAGCTAGCTAATGCAAACAGGTTAACATATCTGGTGGGGGTGCTCAGAACCAGTCTGCCACCAAACCCAGAGTTTATGTTATCCGGACACGCAGATCCTGTATAGGATATATAGGAATTACACGACAACAGGGATGTGTCTGAGCACCCAGAATGGGCAATGGGAATGCGCGGACGCAGAAAATAGTGTGAACATGTCCACAGTATTCGTTTTTGGTGAGGTAACCAGAAACTATATTTGTCTGGACTGATGTAAAGCACCATGGTAAACATTTATATGTACAAATTGTAATTATCAGCTTGGCATGTGTGCAATAACACAAATGGTTATTTTTAGGTTAAATAAATACAGTTGTCAAAGTAACAATGTAGTTTTGGATTTGATCATTACCCACCTCAGAAATAATTCTGTGTTGTTTCTGCATGTCACTGTCTCACTTTTGCTGCACTCAATGCGATTGCTGCTTGCTGTGATTGTAATGTCTCATCGTCCTCTTTGAGTTCACTATCCGATAGTTCCAGTGGTACGCCTCTGGCTGTTGCTATGTTATGCAACATGGCACAAGTGGCAACAATTTTACAGCAGGTGTCTGGCCTGTACTGCAAAGCATCGCCTGTTTTATGTAGGCAGCAGAATCGACATTTCAGTAGGCCAAAGGTCCTCTCAATCACATTGCGCGTTGTCCTGTGCGCTTCATTGAACTGCAGTTCACTTGGGGTCATTGGATTCAGGTATGGTGTCAAGATGAATGAGCACACAGTATATGTGCTGTCACCTATGGAGTAACAGGCAATCGAGTAGTCACTGCTATGTCTAACACGGAACGGATAATCTGCATTAGAGAATGACATGTGTTTACCAAGCAGGTATCCTTCACCAAATTCACCCCCAAGAAGACGTGTATGTATGCCGCTGTGCCTAAAGATGTAGGAAGCATGCATACTACCTGGGTATCTTTCCACCATGTCTGCAATGATGTTCTTTACATTGCATATGACTTGTATGTTCAGTGAATGATATGACTTCCTATTCCTGAAAATGTACTCATTCACTGAGGGGGGACATATAGCTACATGTGTCCCATCTATGCAACCAATTATATGGGGGATGATGGCTATCTGGTAAAAGTTCATTTTAGTTTCAAGCAATTCCTGTGGGGTAGTTAGAATTCGTATGTGGTGGTGCATCCTCAGCAACATGGGATCCAGGTACGAGATAAAGAAACGCGATAGTGAACTTTGTGAAACACCACCTGCTGCAGCTATTAAACTCTGGAGGCTACCTGAGGCTAGGAGGGTCAGTGAACATATGACCTGCACATGGGTAGGGATGTCATGTGTTCTGCGAGTCTGATGCTGCAGTAGTGGATCCAATTCAGCTATCAGATCATATATCATGGAAGAGTTGAATCTATATTTCTGATAAATCTCTTCCTCTGTGTGCCCCAACAATGTAACAAGCAATCTAAAAATGCGTTCCTGTATCCTCCTCCTTCTTTGTGGTGCTGCTAGTATCCTCATTCTCCTCGCCAGGACATACAACGCGGTCATTGTGAAACATTCTGAGGCATTCTTAGCCTGTTTAAATAGTTTCCAGTTGGTTACCACCTGATGTGAATTGGTGATATTTTGCATGTGCTCAATTGCGAATTTTTGATTATTCGCAATTTGGGAATTTTAATGCATTGAATTGCGAATCCATATTTGCGAATTGGCAAATATGAAATCACAACTTTAAGTTCGCAAAATTGAGAATCGCAAATTTCGCGAAAATGAGAGAAATTTTGCAAATTTTCAATGATGCATTGCATTCTGCTATTTTGCAATCGCAAACAGCAGTTTTTTTGCGATTCACACTGTTTGCGATCACAAATTAGCTTGATGCATGTGCTCCTTAATTATTTCTTTATTTTCCCTCGTGGTTATCTGTCGAATACCCCCCCAACCGCCTCACCGCTCTCACCTGCATGGGCCGCTACTGCACAAGGGCACATTAATTTTTAGTAGGCATGGGTAAATTAAGTGACACATTTTCAAGAGTTACTGCTCTGGGCAGCACGGCAAGTTACTTTGCTGCGCTTCCCGGCAGCACAGGGAAGGGGCAGCACATTCCTGTCCTTTTTGCCATGCTGGCAATGTTTCGACAGCCTAGTGCCAATGTAGGTACCGTTGCACCATGGTCCCAGTGCCCCTGTGTTGTATGCAGAAATGGTTTTGTGTGGGAAGGTGCATCTTCCTATTCAAAAACAATCTATAGAGGCATTTTCCTCTTCTTATGTGTGCTGCAGACAGCAGCATACATGGAAATAGGAACCAAAAATGGGAAAAACAATATTTTCACCCGGGGAGGCGTATCTTTTTTGCTCAATCTCAGGTTTAGCAGGTTTGGCAAACCTAGGAAAACATTTAAAAAAAACTGGGACTTGCATGGGAGCACCCACCTCAGTGCTCATGGAACACCTCCCTTATGCAGAGTAATGCAACATAGCGATTTGCTATGTGTTGCATTGCTCCATATTTTTAAAGCCATTCAAAGCCATACAAAGTGACTTTGTGTGCCTTCATAAATATGACTTAGTGGTTTACGTCATGCATGGACCATGTTGCATGGTGCAAGCATTACATAAAGCCCTCATAAATATGTCCGTTAGTGATTTGCCCAGAATCACTAGGATGTTGAGCCAATGCCGTTACTCGAACCTGGTTCCCCTTGCCATATATCATATGTAGCAAGTGAGGTAGCTCGATTGAGTAGTTCTGTTGCAGCTTGAAGGTCACATCTCTTAACCAATTTGCTCTTCTGTTCAAAGCGTAGCATTTATTATTTCGCAAGATTTAAACATATAATATATATATATATATATATATATATATATATATTAAGGTTTACGTTTTTAGGAAAGGGTGACTAAGATGTGATTTACTTGTGCATTTAGACAGCTATACGCATTTGAACAGAAATATTTTCATCATTTGTTTAAGCATTCATGCAGACATAAACAAAGCTGAAAAAGAGCCCATAAAATGGTGTGTGCCAACATGACCAATTAAACGCAGCGATATATAAAATTTCAATAAAATATAGGTGACACTGAATGTATGCATTGTGCAGACGATAAAACAGGAGGCCCCATGTTATATGGCAAATACCATCAATATATATATAAAAAAAAAAAATATATATATATATATATATATATATATATATATATATATATATATATTTTTTTTTTTTTATGCATCTCACCCAGCAAATAATGTGAGCAGTTATTAGTTTTATTTTTCACTCTCGTGTTTCTCTAAAAAAAACTTCCACTTGATCCTTTTGGTCGTATGGTCAATTTATAATTGCAGGTCCCCAGACTGTAAAATACGACAGGAATTTGTTTGTTTGACCTTAATAATTCTTCCCATTCTCTCACTCTATCTCTCTTTTCCCCTCCTTTCTCTCCCGCTTTTCCTCTATTTATCTCTTCCCCTCTTGCTTGGTGCATTCTTTAAAAGTCTATCATTTCAATTCTGGTTTCATAAGTATGTGCTATCATAAACATATCTTTCCCTTAAATTTAGCTGCATGTTAATTTAGAAACTGATCGTGAACTCATTTGATGGCCAATCATAAAAATCATACCACTCTTGAGATATGTACTCCATTTATGATGCTATGCATTTATTTTTAAGTACCGGGCACTGTCATAAAATGCTAATTAATATTGATCACCTTTCGTTTAAAGAAAATGTCTAGGAGGGCTTTTTAGGTGGTTAAGAATTGAAATATATCTAGATAATTTAAAAATATGTCGAATGCTTGCAACGTTTTTTTAGAAATAAGAATGCACGGATTATTTTCACTGCCTAGCATCTTTTTAGGATGTAAGAAACGAAGAAAAGACCTGTAGAAACAGGTGACCTGTAAAAATGTAACATTTTATTTTGAAATTATGAGGAGATGTACCATAATTCACTGGATGACCCAATAATTTAGAACTTCCATGAATTTCTTCTAAATATTGTAAATAATGGATTCATTTTTAATAAAGGAATCAGAACATTGCCAAATATCAATTGTAATAAATTGGGTAAATGGCTGAGAGGGGTGTAGCCCTTACCAAGCAGCAGCCACAATTCTTGTCAGGGTGAAGGCACAAGCAAACCCTAAATTACCCTGTGCTTAACCATCGGGTAGCTTGGCAAAGAGCAGTCAAGCTTAATTTAGAGGCAAAATAGAAGGTATTTGAGCAACACTTCAAACAGTAACACAGTGAAAACAACCCACAAACAAGATCCCATTCCAGTTTAGAAAATTACAGGTAGATTCATCAAGCATTTTTGCGAGTGCAAACGGTGCGAATCGCAAAATTCGTCCGTTTGCGCCCGCAAAAATGGCATTTGAGATTCATCAATGGTCCATGAACTCGAAATTTGAAAAATCGCAAATAATTGCGATTTATCAAATTGCGATCGCATTTAAGGAATCTCAATTTGAGATTCCTTAAATGCTATTCATTAACCTTTTAAAAATTGCAAAATCGCTATTTTTGGCCGCTATTTACCGCGAAGTCTGACTTCGTGGTAAATAGCGATAACTTAGAAAAATGCACTTTAGTGCATTTTTCTAAGTTGTATGTGTGTGCGCAACATCAGTCTACAATTACATTTCAGGGGTGCCACAGGGTGTCCTTTGGACACCCCTGGCACCCTTAAAATCGCATCCCTATTTGCATTTAGCAAATTGCTAATCGCTGAATGGGGAGTGATTCCTTATTTGCGATTAGCAATTTGCTAAACGCAAATAAGGAAGCTGTAAAAATCGCAAATAAAATTGCGATTTCTACATGAATCCCGTTTTGCGAGTCTTTCATAGCGATTCCTTAATAATCGCTATTAAGGACTCGCAAAACGGGACAATGATGAATCTGGGTATTAAGGCCTTATTATGATGGCGGTTGAATGAACGTCCGTCCCCATCATTGCTTAATGGATACCAGTCAACATGTAGTCATCGGTTTCACCCACCAAATTACGATTCAACCGATGTGCAGGCAGTTGGAAACAAGTCCTTTTCTATTGTCGCTTGTGCAGCGGCCTAGAAAAGGCCTGCAGCACAAGCCACAATAGAAATAGGCATTTTTAAACATCCATGTACTGTGTGTCAGGCACCAAATAGTGCCTGGCACAGGTCCATAGATGTTTGGGGGGGGCAACATGTGCTCCCCAAGCCCCATAGCAGAGGCCATTGGGAAACGGGGGCCCTGCTAGGGGCCCCAAAGTCTCTTTCCATCTGACTATACATTGCCATTCAACCGCCATGTACAGGCCAAGGGAAATGGACATCGTAATCCCTACAGTGGTGCCTGAGCAGGCATTGCTCCTATTTAGGGATTACAGTCTGGCCGCTGCGCCGAAGGGCTCCTTGAGCCCGTTGGAAAAGCATTGCTCTGTCCCTATGACCAATGCCTACGACTGCCGGATCATAATCCAGCGGTCGGACAGATTCTATGGATGGCGGTGGGACTGCCACTGACGAGCTGTTGGTGACGTCTCAATGCTATCATATGAGGCCCTAAGTGTAAAGTGTATTAAATAAAACAAGACCAAAATGACAAAAATGCAATCATGTAGAACCAGAGCTGTGCAAGTTTAAAGATTTCAGTGAAAATAGCGGCAAAAAGTACAAAGCATCAACTGTGGATATCTGGTCGTACTGGACCAGGAGAAAGCCACAAATTCAGACTGACCCTGATGGAGGGTGGGCCACCTACAGGGACCCAATCAGGCCAGTTGAACAAGGGTACCTTAAATCTTAGTTGCGGGGCATTGCAAGGTCCTCTGTCATGGATGCATCATGCAGCTGAGGCGATGGGTCGGTTCCGAAGAGCTGCGAGGATGAGATGTGGGGTCCGGAGTTGTTGAGTATGCCGTCAATGAGCGCTTGCGATGCAAAGTCCAGCGTAAAGGATGCCTTATGCAGCAGATGAGATGTGTTGGTTAAGAGAGGCTGCGATGCTGGTCCTGGTACAGGGAACAGTCCATGTAGCAGAGGCGATGCATCAGTTCTGCTGAGATGACTCAGGATCCACAGAGGAGGCCCAGTTTCAAGGGTGGAGGACTGGGGTTGCAGCACCTGGCGGGGTAGGACTCACAGTTGCAGAATCCAGGTGCTAGTTTCAAGAGACCTGACCCTTGGATTCACTCTGGTGAGCCCGGATGCAAGTTGTGCGTACAGTTCTTTTCACACAGGCAAAGGATTGTATGGCAGCAGGTAAGCAGGGCAGTCAGTACTTCAGAGCAGCAGTCCAGCAGATTGGCAGTACTTTCAGCAGCACGGCAGTTCTTCCTGGTGAGTCTTCCAGAGGTCTAGAAGTGTACAAAAAGTTGGATTCTGAGGTCCTGTATTCATACCTGTGCTCCTTTGAGGTGGGAAAAGCTTATAGAGGTTTTGCTTAAAGTGCACAGGTTTCTTGCCTCTCCTACCCTGGCTCCAGACTAAGTACAGAGGGTATGCCATCCTTTGTTTGAACAGAAGAACAGGAGTATACTGGTTTACCCAGTCGAGACCCGGGTAAATTATGCATGTAAAACAATGTCTCAACCGGTAGTCATTCACAAGGCAATTTAAATAAGATCAATTAATCAAAAGAAAGGAAGACGGGGAGACCCAAAGAAATTTGCAAGAAAAAGTTCCTATTTACAAGTATTTATAACAACACTACCGTAGATTCATGTATAAGAAACCATAAGTGGGTTGTGCATTAGACGTACTTGTGACAGTGAATGGCGCAGTGACGCAGTGAGGTGAAAAGACAGCGTGAACGGCGCTAAAATACAAACAGGAATGGTGGTCCATAACACAAATAAAAATATATACAGGATAATTATTTAGATTGACCACATTGAGGCCAAAGATAACTCTGGGTGGTCGACGGTGTTTTGACCTTTATTAGTTTAGGTCATCATGAGGACCAGGTTACTTGGATTTGTTATAGTGCTGTGTAGATAAAGAAAAAACAGGAATGAGGCCCAGGGGTGACCAACAGGGTCAAGTAGTCAAGGCAAAGAAAAGTAGAAGAGGAAAGCTACCTAAATTATTAGCGGATGGTCCAAGTCAAGAGGCAAGGAACAGGAAGGTAATCCAGAAGGTATCTAATGGGTGAGGGAGCAATTACTAATATGGAACAGGGAAGGCGGGCGAAAAAACTGTATAGTGGCAGGAGGAGCGGATCTATAACTGCAGCAATGAAACAGGTGGGAATTAGAGTGGTCCCTGTGAGTAGCAAAGGAATTGCCGGTCTGTGCGGCAAAACGAAGTATTGCACGACGTCCCGGAGAGTTGAAGAGTATCGGCTAAAAGAGAAAAGGGGGCTAAGTCAATGGAGGAAATGCATGCCTCAGGGCCGATGTTCCTAAAATTAGAAGTGAAGTAAACATACCTGAATTGCGGTACCGATCTTCATTGGTGAATTGGGAAAGAAGCACCGCGTCAGCAAACCGATATAGCCATTAGCGGTGTGTTGGAAGAAATCCAGAAGTCGGAGAATAGTCGCACTCAGCCACAAGGAGCAATCGCGGTCAGAGCGGAAGGCCGTAGAGGAATAAGGTGGATGGGTGAATAAAGAGTCCCGTCAAGAGTGCCCAAGGTATTGGTGCAACGCTCGAGCTAGGAACTGGGAGCAACTTACACAGAAGGCCAGCGGGTCAAGTGATGAACAGGCACTAGACCGAAAGCTAGTGAGCATTACGTGGTGCCCCGTGGGGACAGTGAGAAAGAAAGCACCCGAGTAAGTGACAAGTAAAAATTCATACAATGAATGGGGGTCTGTATACAGTGGAGACATATATTGATATAAAAAAATGAAATCAGAGCCCATTGCAATGAACATAGTCAATTCACATTAGTTGTACAAATGATGGATAAAGTTAAGCCATCCGTGCAAAACAGTAAAGCATAACATTACAAATCTTAAACCCATGCAAGTTGAAAGAAATTGAGCATGGGTAGTGCTGGGGAGGGATCAGCAGGAATCGGGGGAGGGGTTGTTAGGGGAGGGGAAAAGGGAGGGGGAGGAAGGGGGGTGAAAGGAAGTGAGGAGAGAGCCAAAGGGGAGAACAGAGAGTGATTATTGAAGAACAGCAATTGGAATAGTTGTGATAATAAACAAGCATTAACATTGTCCAAACATTCCTGCAATTCCTTTGCTACTCATGGGGCCCACACCAAGTCCTATGTTGTCCCACCTGTTTCATTGCTGCAGGTATGGATCTGCTCCTCCTGCCACTATTACAGATGTTTTGCCTGCCTTCCCTGTTCCATATTAGCAATTGCCCTGTCACCCCTTGGATACCTTCTAGATTGCCTTCCTATCCCTTGCCTATTGACTTCGATCATCCGCTCATAATTCAAGTAACTTTCCTCTTCTACTTTTCTCTGCCTTGACTACTTGACCATGTCGGTCACCCCTGGGCCTCATTCCTGTTTTTTTTTATCTACACAGCGCTATAACAAATCCAAGTAACCTGGTCCTGATGACGACCTAAACTAATAAAGGTTGAAACGCAGTGGACCACCCAGCATTATCTTTGGCCTCAATGTGGTCAATCTAAATAATTTAAAGTGGAATAATTCTCCTGTATATATTTTCATTTGTGTTATTGACCACCATTCCTGTTTGTATTTTTCCACCATTCACGCTGTCTTTTCACCTCATTGTGTCACTGCTCCGTTCACTGTCACAAGTACGTCTAGTGCACAACCCACTTATGGTTAATTATACATTAATGTACTGAAGTGCTGTTATAACTACTTGTAAATAAGATTGTTTTCTTGCAAATTTCTTTGGGTCTTCCTTTCTTTTGATTAATTCCTCTTATTTAAATTGCCTTGTGAATGACTACCGGTTGAAACATTGTTTTATATGCATGCTTTACCTGGGTTTCAACTGGGTTAACTGGTGTACTCCTGTACTTCTGTCTATATGATATTGAGCAACCACTGGGTTGAGAGAGTATTTCTCTATACTTTCAGCACCTCTGTTATACATCATGGGTAACTAACCTATACATGATGGCTTCTAGGGAGACACCTTCTTACTCGGATGACTACATCCAGCGCATTCTTAGTGACCCATCACTGCTTTCCCACTCTTCCACCCCATTACCTTTGGCCCCCAAAACATCCAGAGCACTACTGGATAAACTGGAAAAATTGAGGAAAAAGCAAATACGCACAGATCTCCACGCACACATGCTCACTGAGTATTTAAAATCTGACGTTATACCTCTGGGAGTACTGATTCACCACGTCTCAGCGATATTTACACAAGGCCGCAAATTTCTTACCGGATTCAGCCTCCTAGCCACGACTTGCTCGAGACACTTGATGATGGGAGGCATCGACACAGCCATTGAGCATAGCCGCAAAGAACTCAAAGAAATCACTGAAATTGAAAAACTAATTTTGGCTGACTCTACCATAACTGATGCAAAGAGTATATTGGACACAATCAATATCACCATCGCTACATTCAATACCTTCAAGCAAAACAAAAAAATAAATAAAATACAAAAGGACAAAAAAAAGTATAACAAAGAAAAACTTACCCTTACCTTCTTGACTCCTTCTACAAAGTCACTTCCCAGCTACCAAGAAACAAGAACTTGCGCAGATACAGAAACAATCAGGTCATCACATTCTCTGACTCATCAAATTCCTCCATTGAAGACTCAGATGCTGGTGAAGGTACCAGCACAGATTGTAACCAAAGTAGACCTCTCCCACCTCCATTCCTACCGGCTGTTTTTATTAGGAGTGAACAACGGACGCGGCAGGGGCAGATCTAGATCCAGCTACCAATATCAAGGCGCAGGTGGGCGGCAAACCCACCGGAAGCACTACCAATAGGGCCCCCACAGTAGATACGCATGAAGCTACTGCCTCCACCATGAATACAGCCCGAATGTTACCACTACCAATTAGACTGTCACACCTGTTGGGCCCCCTGTAATAAGCACTACAACCACTGAGGCTGATACCTCTACCATGACCTTGGCACCTTCCACTGCAATGGGACACCATGCAGCTAATACTACAGCCAATGAGGCCACCACCTCTACCATGACCGCAGTCCCTACTTGTATTACTGCCAATATTCATACCAATCTTTTTGTCTCTGCTTCCATTCCCATATTTCATTTATCCAAGTATATCCTTTCATTGGATGAAATCTCACTCCTGAATCATGGTTTATAGTTTGTTCTCACTGACCACAGCAACTTTTTCAAGCTTCAGGAGGATTTGCTTTTGTTGTTCTGACGCATCTGGCTTAAACATTTCTTCTCTGAGAAGCCACAATCTACCATGTCCAATGAATGCCTATTCCATCCAGCATCTACCTTTCTTACCCTGGCAACAACTACGCCCCCAGAGATGTTGATTTTTGAATGGCTGGTGTGCTATCAGATCAAAGAGATACAAAATCAGTCCGCATTTGTGCCCTACAACCTTCCCATGCGGGAGAAAGAAGCGCTCAATAACCTACGAGACAACAAAGAAATAGAGATAAAATCAGCAGACAAGGGCGGTGGCATAGTGGTAATGGACATTGACAAGTATGATACAGAAATCATGAGGCAACTTTCCAACGCCATTCACTACAAAGCCCTCACATCAAACCCACTTTCAAATATCAGACAATGGATACAGGACGTTACTAACCAGGCACTAAACTCTGACATAATTTCCAAAAAGGAACATGCCTTTCAGAATAATCCACATCCTAGAAAATTAGTAATGTACATTTTGTCTAAGGTTCATAAACATCCTACCGAACATCCAGGAAGACCAATAGTTTCTGGCTTTGGGTCTATCCTGGAACCCCTAGGAAAATATGTTGATGCCATTTTGAAAGGGTTTGTCCACCTTCCTGAGACCTTCATCCGTGACAAAACCCACCTCAGCAACATCATTGAAGATATACTCCCCAATAAAGACACAGCATTGATGGTGGGATTGGACATTGAATCATTGTACATCAATATTCCTCACAGTGAAGGCTTACGTGTCATTGAACAACTCTTGGATACTTGACCCCGCCCCACACGCATCCCCGCCGAATTCATAATAAATCTGCTTTGGATCGCCCTATACAACAAATCCTTCCTTTATAAAGATACATTCTATTTCCAAGTCAAAGGAATCTCAATGGGAGCATGCTTTGCTCCCAACTTTACAATTCTCTATGTCTACAACCTAGAAACCAGAAACATCCTTTCACCTCTCAATCCCTACCTGCAACGGATATGTCCATGGCATAGATCCAAGATGATATTCTACTTTGGCATGGGACACAAGACAATTTGTCGTCATTCATCACCTGGCTCAACAACTGTCAATTCCATTTGACTTTTACATCGGATGCCAGAACCAATGATTTACCCTTCTTTGATCTCACCCTCCATGCCGAAGACGGTACCATTGGAACATCCCTATTCCGCAAACCAACGGAGCGCAATATTGTCTTGCTTTACTCCAGTTACCATCCACGGGGCCCTTGGGATGGTTTACCATACAGACAATTCCTCCGTATCTGGAGGAATTGTAAATGGCGTAAGCATTATTTTCGTGAGGCAGCCGTTCTCACTGAGAAACTGTTAAACTCTGGCTACCCTAAATACCTTGTTTCCCGCGCTTGTAAACATGCTTGGTGTTGCACACAGGGAGATTCTTCTAGCTCCTTCTCCCAAACAGGTCAATTTCTGTTTTCCCTTTGTCTCCACCTATAGCCCTTCGAGCAATCAAGTGAGCAAAGTGATCAAGAAAAACTGGAACATACTACGGACTCATGCCTTGTTTCCAGAATCACCTCTTTTTTCATGAAAAAGGGTCACAACCTGTCGGACAAACTGGTACATGCAATCACCTGGCCAGATAATAGGAAACAAACCCAAACCATCACCTCTCTCTGGGACCTACCACCAACCATGGGCCACTACAAGTGCCAAACTTGCTCTGTTTGTGAGCTGACATGCAACACAAAGGTTTTTGCTACTGGAAGCCGTACTTACCAACTGAGACAATTTTCAAATTGCATGATTACCAATGTGATCTATTCCATTCGCTGCCCCTGTAATCTGGTATACATCGGCCAGACAACCCAAATGGTTAAACAGCGAATTTCACAACATAAGAGCCGCATGAGATGCAACGTTGAGTCAGCTTCTCTAGTTGCACATTACGGGAACCATAACCATTCAGAAACGGATATGGTTTGGCAAGTCATCGACCAGCCAGTACTACCTCTGCCAGGTGGTAATTTACACCTGCTCCTTAACAAATGTGAATGCCGCTGGATCCCTAGATGCGACTCTGTCAACAACGGACTCAACACACTTGATGAGTGGAATACCACTATTGATACACCTTGACACTTATAGTGCTATTCTTTTTCCCGCCGGGATCAGTACCCCATGGTTCTATCATGTGGCTCGCATTTGTATGTCTTCAGTACTTCAATCTAGACTGAATTATTCCTCTCTTCTTCCTCAGACCAGGACTTTTGTCCAGTTTCAATACTATGTTTTCTTAAATTCCTTATTTCCATGTATCCATGTTTGGATAATGTTAATGCTTTGTTAATATCACAACTATTCCAATTGCCTTTAATCAATAATCACTCTCTGTTTTCCCCTTTGGCTCTCCCCTCCCTTCCTTCCAACCCCCTTCTCCCCCTCCCTTTTCCACTCCGCTAACAACCCCCGAGATTCATGCTGATCCCTCCCCAGCACTACCCATGCTCAATTTCTTTCAACTTGCATGGGTTCAAGATTTGTAATATTATGCTTTACTGTTTTGCAGAGATGGCTAAACTTTATCCAACATTTGTACAACTAATGTGAATTGACTATGTTTGTTGCATTGGGCTCTGTTTTTATTTTTTTAATCTTAATATATGTCTCCACTGTAGACAGAGCCCCATTCATTGTATGAATTTTTACTTGTCACTTACTCGGGTGCTTTCTTTCTCACTGTCCCCACGGGGCACCATGTAATGCTCACTAGCTTTCAGTCTAGTGCCTGTTCATCACGTGACCCGCTGGCCTTCCGTGTAAGTAGCTCCCAGTCCCGAGCCCGAGCGTTGCACCAATAACTTGGGCACTCTTGATGGGATTCTTTCTTCACCTGTCCGCATTATTCTCCATGGCCTTCCAATCTGACAGCTATTGCTTCCAGGGGCTGAGTGTGACTATTCCCCAGCATTTGGATTTCTTCCGACACACCGCTAATGGCTATAGCGGCCTGCTGATGCGGTGCTTTCTTCCCGCTTCACCTGGAATTCACCAACAAAGATCGGTACCACAATTCAGGTACGTTCTCTTCCCTCCTAATTTTAGGAACATCAGACCTCAGCTATGCATTTCCTTTATTGACGTATCCCCCCTTTTCTCTTTTAGCCGATGCACTTCAACTCTCCGGGACATCAAGCAATACTTTGTTTTGCTGCGCAGACCTGCAATTTCTTTGCTACTCATGGGGACCACACTAAGTCCTATTTTGTCCCACTTGTTTCATTGCTGCAGGTATGGATCCGCTCCTCCTGCCACCATTACAGTTTTTCCACCCGCCTTCCCTGTTCCTTATTAGTAATTGACCTCGCACCCCTTAGATACCTTCTGGTTTGCCTTCCTATGCCTTGCCTCTTGACTTGGACCATCCGCTAATAATTTAGGTAGCTTTCCTCTTCTACTTTTCTCTGCCTTGACTACTTGACCCTGTCGGTCACCCTGGGCCTCATTCCTGTTTTTTCGTTATCTACACAGCACTATAACAAATCCAAGTAACCTGGTCCTGATGGTGACCTAAACTAATAAAGGTCAAAACGCCGTCGACCACCCAGTGTTATCTTTGGCCTCAATGTGGTCAACCTAAATAATTTAAAGTGGAATACCGATCCTGTATATATTTTCATTTGTGTTATTGACCACCATACCTGTTTGTATTTTTGCGCCGTTCAAGTTGTCTTTTCACCTCACTGCGCATTTCACTGTCACAAGTACGTCTAGTGCACAATCCACTTATGGTTACTTATACATTAATGTACTGTAGTGCTGTTATAAGTACTTATAAATAAGAACTTTTTATTCCAAATTTCTTTGGGTCGCCCTTTCTTCCTTTCTTTTGATTAACTCATCTTATTTAAATTGCCTTGTGAATGGCTACAGGTTGAGACATTGTTTTATATGCATCCTTGTGTGAAGGCAATACACAGCCTATTCAGGTGCAATCGGGTCCCATCCTACCAATGATGGCCTATCAGAAACACCCAAGCTCTCTATATTGTGTGTAGCTGTCTAGAAGGAATGCACAACGAACAACTGCACCCAATCACTTGACCCAGAGATGCAAGTTCTTATTGGCTAGTGTAAGAAAATGCCAACTGTCAAAAAGTGCCATTGTCAAAATCATAATTGAAAATCAAACTTTACCATAAAAGAGAATTCTTCATTACAATTCCAAAGACACTAAACATGAACTGTTTACCTGTTCCCATTTGGAAGTTACAGCTTATTAAATGTAACAAACGAACTCCAATGTCATCCAACGGAATAGGTTTTACTTTTTAGGTAAATTGCACCTTGCCTTATCGGCTGTTTAGGGCATACTCTAAGGGTGACATATGCATTAAAAAGGAAGATTTGGACCTGTCAAATGGCTTTTTTGTCAGGTCGACATGGCAGTTTAACACTGCAAACACAGGCTGCAATGGCAGGCCTGAAACCTGTTTAGAGAGCTGCATAAGTGGGTAGCACAATCAGTGCTGCAGGGCCACTCATAGCATTTAATTCACAGGTACTGGACACTGGGCCCTTTACTAGGGAATTAATAGTAAATTAAATATGGTAATTGGGTTTATGCCAATTCTACCACTTTTAGAGGAGAGAGTACAAGCACTTTAGCACTGTTCAGCAGTGGGAAAGTGTGCAGAATCCTTAAACCAACAAAAACCTTTTCAAAAATAAAGTGGAGGGTAAAGGCGAAAAGGTTTACTGGTGACCCTGTAGAGAGGGCTAGGTCCTACACCCCTCATACTTTTTCAGTGAACCTGAATTTTGAGCAGTGCAAAGAAGCTCTTGTGGCCACAGCTAGGGCAGTGCAGGTGCTGTACCTTGGATTCCATGGCTGGTGTATTGCCCTGTTCTTCCTGCATAATGGTGAAAGACACATCTCGCTTTCCATCCCCTGATTGCACAAAACATGCAGTTAATTGCGGCTGATGAAGTTTGAGAGTGGTGAGGCTGGGCTTAGCAGGAAGGTGGTGGAGGCAGGGCAATGTAGGTTCCCATTAGAGGAGCACAGCCTTTTTGGAGGTATCACTGTACTCGGAGGTAGAAGGTTATTTACTATGGAATGATGACTGATTCCGCGTTTTTATCATTTAACCCCTGACATGCAGATTGTGAATATGCTTCAGCAACGTGCTCATTAATTTGATCACCTAGCACTTTTCACAAAAATACTGCCTGAAACCTGCACTGAGCTACCACACCTTTGAAGTAACCCAACATTCACACTTGTCTTGACTAAGCACCACTCTGCCCCTCGCACTGTTGCTCACCTGCCCTCATACACGACTATCAGGGCCCATCGCAAACCTTCAGTCCCATGCTGCCACTGAAGGTTTGTGATGGGACCGGACAGTCTCTGGGGTACAGAAATGCACAATAAGGTAAAAACAAACCTTGACATGATGAAAGATAAATAGGTTCATATTTACTGGCTGATTTGCATGAAGTAAAACCAGAAAACCTAGGTAAATCAAGGCATCCCTGTTTAAACTGCATGATCTGGGGCCCATATTTTATTCCACCAAAACTCCCTTTTCCTCCTAAATACGTATGAAAGCACTTTCAAATATGAGTTCAGAGTACAAATTGTACAAAAAAGTATTGTATCTGATTTAATAGACTGTAACCTTGGTCTATAGTAATTTAGGCAACATGCAGGGTTTACATGACAAGCATGTTGCCTCATAGTTCACTGATGGTTCCTTTTAAATTAGTACTTGTCAGTGCACTCTTTGTGAACACCCTACTTATGGTTGCAGCAATATGTTACGGAGGGTGGCTATGCGTTCAGCTTTGTGGAAAGTTGACTACCTATGAAGCAGCTGTCAAACTGTCCTCAAGCACGCCGTATCTGGCACACTGTGCAGTTCGTGTCTCTGCTACATGCTTACTGTTAGAAATTGGATTACTGGTTGACTGGTGTGTGAGCCCTGGTCAACCAGTAACTAGAATTCTAGTCAGGGTAAGACAAAGGAAAACCCCAAATTAAGCAGTGCTTAACCTCCTGGTATCTCGGCACAGACCTGTCAGGCTTAACTTAGAGGCAATGTGTAAAGTATTTCTGCAACACTTCAAACACTAAGACAGTCAAAACATCACACTAAAGATCCCAGGTTAGATGAATAGAGAATGATTTCATAAATAAAACAACACCAAAATGACAAAAATCTAATCAGTAGGACCAGAGTTGTTAGTTTTTAAAGAAAAAAGTGTGAAATATCTGGTCATGCTAGACTGGATCAAATTCAAAAGTTCAGGCCGACCAAGATGGAGCGTGGGTCGGATACAGTCCAAGATTAGTCCTTCTAAAAGGTTTTCCTTCTCAAGTCTTGTGCCAAGAGTCCTGTTCTCGTGGAAAAAGTTCACCAGGAGCAAGGAGAGCATCACTGGTCGTGGTTGGTGTGGTGTGAGAAGCAGGCCAGGCGTTGCAGACGGTTGGGCTGGAGCCTCGCGTTGGTGGTCCACATGGGCAATCAATGCTTGCTGTGCGAAGACACAGACTTGTAGCAGCTTGCATGGATTTTCTTTACAAGCAGCATGGCTCCGGTGTGAATGGGTCCATTTGTGGTCGCAAACAGCCCATAAGTTGGAATTTAAGAGCTTGAGAGCCAAACAAAGGGCCCAAGACGTGAGATGTGCCTTTTGGGGGTCAGGAACTCAGTGAGCATGGTTCCAGGAACTGTGGGGGAGCCTGTTATGTCCCAGAGGCTCATATCAGAAGGCTGGCAGAGTAGCCCTTCGAGTTACTCTGGGGTCCTGGGTTCAAGAATGAGTTGCAGGCCCATTTTTTATTCCCAAGGCACAAGGGCAGCAGGCAGCAGGTCAGCACAGCAGAACAGCAGTTCCTGCTGGGCAGCAGTCCAGACGTCCAGCAGAGTAGCAGTCCTTTCAGCAGTACAGCAATCCTCCTTCTTGGCAGAGTATCCACAGGTCCAGAAGTGTACAGAAGTGGTAGTGTCTAAGGTCCTTCTTTTGTCCACTAGTACCGTGGTTCTGGAAGGTGGGAAAAGTTTTCAGACAGTGTCTTTGCAGTGCATGGAATTCCCTGCCTCCCCTGCCCTGGCTCCAAGCTGACTGAAGTGACAATGCAGGGTTGTTAGGCCCTTTGTGTGGAGACGGGCCCATCTAGTCACCCTTGAGCTCACATTGTATGTGGCTCTCGAGGAAGAATACACACACAGCCCAACGGCCAACTAAACCTAGTCATGTGACCAGAGACATGCTGCAGACACCAAGTGGCTAAGGCAAGAGAATGACAACTTTCAGTAAGTGGCATTTTCAGAATTGTAATTAAAAATCCAACCTCATCATAAATTAGGATTATAAATTAGAATTGCAGAGATGCCAAACATGAATCAGTGATATCTTCCCATTTGTAAAATACACTTATAAAATGTAATAAGGCAACTCCAATGTTTTCCTACAGGAGAGATAGGCCTTGCAGTAGTGAAAATCAAATATCTAAGTGTTTTCACTACCAAGACATGTACAACTTAAAAGTACATGTCCCATATTTTAAATGCACTACAAACTGCCTTTGTCTAGGGTATGTCTTAGCGGGTGACTTACATATATTAAAAGGAAAGTTTGGGCCTGGCGAAAGGTTTAATTTGTCAGGTTGACATGATTGTTTAAAACTGCCCACAGGCTCTGCAATGGCAGGGTCTGACACCAGTTTAAAGGGTTACTTCAGTGGGTGGCACTATCAGTGCTGCAGGCCCACTCGTAACATTTAATTTACAAGCCCGGGCAAATGGAAGGCACTCCACTGGGGACTTATAAATAAATTAAATATGCCAATTGGGGATACGCCAATATTACCATGTTTTAAGGAGTAAGCACAGGCTCTTCAGCACTAGCAAGAGTGGAGGAGGAAGGCAAAAAGTTTGGGGATGACCTTGCAGATGGGATCAATTCCAACACAATGCCCCTCCAGTCCAAAGCCTTGATGGGCTTCCCTGCTTGGGCGATAGAACATGGATAATGGCCCTCTTCCACAGAGACACTTGTCTGTTTTGTGCCTCTCTGAATTCAGTGGAATCCCTCTGTCTACACTTTCCTGAGCCATTGAATTGACCCATGGGGAACTGTTCTCCTCCTCTGTGGACCACATCTGTGCACCACCTAACCTTAACTTAGTGGAGAAGCTTGGCTCAATGGTTAGAGCGGCAGACCCTGATGCAGAGGTCTGGCCTGGGACCAGGGTTCAATTCCCGCCTCGGTGGCTCTTGGACTCAATTTCCCCGGACCTGATCATTCTCGCCTCGGTGCCTAGTCTAATCATGGGTCCCACTCTGTGACTCTGGGCAATAGCTTCCTTAATCTCCACAGCGGCCCCAGCAGCGCTTGGATGCCTGGCTTCACCTTGGGGGTGCCCAGGAGTGGAAATTTCACAGGAAAGCCAAGATGGGTTCCACAGCGGTATGAATACAGAGCTACGAGACCTCTGGGTAGAAGTGCGTTATATCAATACAAATACATTTTAGTCACACATGCATCCCAGTAGACACACTGTACCACCATTTTCAACAGAGTAATGTAGCCCATTCCACCCCTTGGATCAGACTTCTGTTCCCAGCCCAAGGAACAGTCTGCCCATAAGGACAACAACCAACGGAGACCACTGTCAACTGTTAGTGTCCAGAGCGAGGTCCCAGTCCATCCATGCTCTCTAACCTCTGAGATTTCACACAGTGGGGGATAGTAGCCCTAGGTGACACACTCTGACTGTGTCTTGCAAAAGTCTGCCTGGTGCAGGTCCCTAGGCCTCTGTTTCTGTGACTGGTCAGGAGTGGCCTCACTAGAGTCAGTCTTGGGATGCACTGTTCTCAGAGCTGGCAACCCCCTGACCCACTGGTCCTGCCATTGTGGACTGTCTCCATTTCCTGCCCCTCCATCTGGGTCTCTGTGCCCTCCGCTGTGGAGTGGTACAACCCAGAAAAAAAACTGGTAGGGCTCCTGTGGCAGATACCCCACCTAGCAAGCCTGACACTGTGGAGCTCCCACCAGTGAATTGTCTCTTGGTGGAGACCAGGTCCTCCTGACTGTGACCCCTGGGGAAGCAACTCAAGCACTGGGGCTAAAAATATAGCACCCTGCGTCTCTTCCCACCAATACCTCAACTCCTACATTTAGAAGTGGCATGCAACCCCTTTCCCCCATCGGCATACTGGGACCTGTCTGATTCATTGCATACCTCCCCTTCACTCTGATGGAGGGAATCTGAGCCACCTTCCTTAAGATCACTTCTCAATGCCTTCCCAGAAACTCTGGTTCTGGATCATGGGAGAAGCTTCTAGACAGTGTATTTGCAGTGCATGGAATTCCGTGCCTTTCCTGCCATGGCTCCAAGCTGGCTGGAGTGACAATGCAGGGTCATTAGGCCCTTTGTGTGATGACAGGACACAGCCTATTCAGGTGTAAGTGAGGCTGGACTCAGCCCCTCCCTCACATCCTGCCAGTGATGGCCCATCCTGTCACACGTAAGCTCCCATTGTGTGTGACTATCTAGGAGGAATATAGAAACACATTGGACCAGAGACAGACTGTAGGCATCAAGTGTCTAAGGCAAGAAAATGCCACCTTCCTAAAAGTTGCATTTTCAGAATTGTAATTTAAAATCCGACTTTGCCATGAGTTAGGGTTTTAAATCAAGATCTCAGAAACATAAACATGATCCAGTTATTTCTTCCTGTTTGGAAATTACACGTATACAATGTATTAAGGCTACACCAATGTTATCCTGTGGGAGAGCTAGGTCTTGCAGAAGTGAGAAATAAATGTAAGTGTTTTTCACTACCAGGACATTTAAAGCTTAAAGGTATATATTCCACTTTTTTTTAAAACACTGCACCCTGTCCTTGGGGCTGCCTAGGCCCGACCTTAGGGGGTGACTTGTATGTATTAAAAAGGAAGGTTTGGGCTTGGCAAAAGTTTTATTTTGCCAGGTCGACCTGCCAGTTTAACTCTTCACACATAGGCTCTACAATGGCAGGCCTGACACATGTTTAAAGGGCTACTTGATTGGGTGGCACACTCATTGCTGCAGGCCCACTAGTAGCATTTCATTTACAGGCCCTGTGCACATGTGAGGCACTTTACTAGGGACTTATAAGTAAATTAAATATGAAGATTGGGGATAAGCCAATATTGTTTCCATGCTTTAAGGATTGAGCACATGCACTTTAGCACTACTTATCAGTGATAAAGTGCTTAGAGTCCTAAGGCCAGCAAACATGAATTCAGCAAAAACAGGAGGAGGTAGGCAGAACGTTTGGGGATGACTCTTAAAGAGTCATTTCCAACACTTGCCGGTAGGATAGCTCAGGGGGTTAAAGAGCATGCCCCTTGTCAAAACAAGGCAGGTGTCCGGGTCAAGCTCGGGTACGCTATGCCACCTATTAGTATTACGAGTACACAGCAGTCACCTTTTTGTGAAGGAGAAGCACTGGCGAATATTTAAGGTCCTGTCCCCCAGCTTGATCAAAGAATCATGTGATCTCTTTTGCCCCAGTGGTGATTTAGGCTCAAGACTTGAGCAGACCATTTATTTTCCGAGAGAAACTAATTTTAAAAAAAAATATTAGCAATCCTTTGGAAAAGATATGAGATTCGTTCCCATCCAAAAAATAAAGTTGGTGATTATATTACAAGGGCTTATCACTTATCACGACACCCATGTCCATGCCTTGCTAGAAAGTCTGTTGCTTCAAAAGATGAGCTTTGTTTTTGCAGGTTTTTTTTGTGCAAACTCGACCCAAAGGTATTTGAGTGCTTTACATGAGTATCAGTTACATCACATAAGGTCACATTCATTCTATGGTTTTAGGCACAAAGAGATTAGGTGATTTGCCCACAATCACAGGTTGTTGAGCCAACGCTGAGGCTCAAACTTGGTTCTCCAGTTCCAAAGTCATCAGCTCTGGCACTTACGCCACATCCACATCTGGAGGTGAGCCTATTCTCTTACTTGGCACTGTTCACTGCTGCAAGCTATCTGTTACAGCTAACCATATGTCATATTTAAGCTAAGGATTCAACACTGCCCTCAGAGGATTGCGGTGAGTAGGCGGCTGTCTGACCTCACCAACATCCATTGGGACAAAAACACTCGGTGTTTCATTTTTAGAATTTAGCAACGTTTTACGAATTTCTTTTAAAACTGAGCAGCGATTTTTAAAATGAGTAGCGATTTTAAAAACTGTTAATTCTGCCTAACTTTGCACACATAAACTATTGTACCTCTCTTGGCTCCCGCCTCGGTCCCCGCAGCTGGGTGCTGTTTGTGTGGAGGGCATGGAGCCCGGGCACTAGAACGCGCAGGGCATTCCCGGCAGCACAAGGGGCGGAGCTGATCACGAGCTTCGCTCACTATTTAAGCTAAGGATTCAACACTGCCCTCAGAGGATTGCGGTGAGTAGGCGGCTGCCTGACCTCACCAACATCCATTGGGCCAAAATCACTTGGTGTTTCATTTTTAGAATTTAGCAACGTTTTACGAATTTCTTTTAAAACTGAGCAGCGATTTTTAAAATGAGTAGCGATTTTAAAAACTGTTAATTCTGCCTAACTTTGCACACATAAACTATTGTACCTCTCTTGGCTCCTGCCTCGGTCCCCGCAGCTGTGTGCTGTTTGTGTGGAGGGCGTGGAGACCGGGCACTAGAACGCGTAGGGCGTTCCCGGCAGCACAAGGGGCGGAGCTGATCACGAGCTTCGCTCACTATATAACCCATGTGTCAGCGCGCGCGCAGCGGGCGCGCCTAAGGCAGGCCCGTCTGCGCCCGCCCGCGCCTGTGCCGCGCTCAGCGCCTGCTACTCTGCCCAAATCGATACGACAGAGTGCCGCAGGTGGACCAGAGAGAGTCTCCTTGAACTTAGACCCACAATAGAAGGCAATCACACCAGGTGCAACCCTGCACTATTTCAGGAACGGTTTACTTGTACAGACTGCCTTTTTTCCCTCGTTCCCCCTCCGCCACGCCCACGCTGGGACATCAGTGAGGGACGCTGCCCAACACTTCCACGCGAACTTAGAGCATGTCTACTCAATTGCCGGTCCCTGCCTAAACATGCAAGTGACATCTGGCTCTCCCTCACTTCTAACGCCTGGGATTTGATGTTCCTTACGGAAACATGGACTAAAGATGCCTCTAACCCTGACATTTCTCTAGCAGTCCCCCCAGACTATCAATTTGTCAGGTTCAACAGACCCGGATCAAAGATAGGCGGAGGCATAGCTATAATTCTCAGATCCCACTGGAAAATATCCTCCAGTAAAATAGTTAAACTGGGATCTATCAAAGCCATGTACTTCAGCATCTCCGAGGCCTCTCTTCTTATCTGTGCGGGGGTGCTGATTTATAATCCACCCAATACCCCAAACTACCCATATTACGGATCTACTTACGACTGTGGCTGATCTCTCCTTAAAGCACCCCCACTTCACTGTTCTTGGTGACTTCAACCTACAAGTAGACGATAGCAACTGTGCAAAAGCGTGTTCCCTAGTAGAAACTATGACGGGCGTTAACCTCGTCCAGAAAGTTTTGGGCCCCACCCATACAGCTGGCCATACCCTAGAGCTCATCTTTACGAACCTACCGGGCCTGTCTACACTCGCCCCCCTTCCTCTGACATGGTCGGACCATTTTATTATCCGTTTTAACCTTAAATTTGTCCCCACCACGGCCCCCATATGCAGGACAGAGAAAGTGGGAAGAAAGTGGTTCAAAGTAACGCGGGAAGCGCTTGAACCTGCATTAGCCGAGCTCAAATGGCAACCCTTCAAAGATATAAATATCGATGTAGCAACCCTAAACCAGTACTTAACCACGGCCATTGAGAGCATCGCTCCCTTAACCACTCTCTCTTCGGCCAGAACTAAACCTTCTGCACCCTGGTTCTTCCAGCCGTTATGGGAAGAAAAAAGTAAATTTAAACGGTTAGAACGCCTCTGGCGCCGCACCTATGATCCAGTTGCAAAACAACGTATAGAGTGGCGCTAAAAAAATTTCATAAAACTAAACAAAGCATCATGAGAGAATATTTTGCTAGCAAAATTAAATCCCCAGATAACTCAGCAAAGGTGCTCTTTCAGATTGTGAAAGATTTCACCAACCCTGCGGCCCTCACTCATCTGATAGAGCCCTGCCAAGAGCTCTGCGATGGACTGTTGGATTTCTTTCACGAGAAAGTCACTGACATCTATGCCTCATTTAATGCGGCGAATAGGTCCGACACAGAGGCCGCACCCCCCACTCATTCTCCAGCTAAGGACATAAGGCTGCATGCGTTCAAACCTATCACCTTGGACATGGCATTGAATAAACTATAGCTATGTAAATCAGGTTCGCCCCTAGATCCCATGCCCGCCCAGGTGTTCACCGCAGTAGCACCAGCGATTGTACAACCCCTGGCAACATTATGGAACTCCTCCCTCTCATCAGGTCAGTTCCCTGAGACATGGAAACAGGCCATTCTCATCCCCCTCTTGAAAAAACCTGAGGCTGACCCTGCTGTATTCCGCAACTATCGCCCTATATCATTGCTCCCCAAACCAGCCAAAATCCTGGAAAAAATTGTCCAAGAACAACTTTCCGACTATTTAGAATCAAATGAACTTCCACACGACTCACACTCCGGATTTAGGACCGGGTATAGTACTGAGACAGCACTACTGGAGGTCTGGGAGACCGTGCGGGACAGCGTGGACAGGGGAGAGGTAGCCATGCTTGTGCTCCTCGACCTGTCCGCAGCTTTCGACACGGTCTCCCACGCCATTCTGTTGGACAGGCTCCTAGAGATGGGGATTTGTGACACCCTGCTGGCCTGGATTACCTCCTTCTTGATGGACCGCACACAACAAGTCTGGTGCCGTCCGTTCTGGTCTAAGGATAAAAAAAAACTCGATTGTGGTGTGCCACAAGGATCTGCCCTCAGTCCTCTTTTTTTTAATGTTTATCTCGCACCCCTGGCAAAGGTGATAGAGACATTCGGGGTTAGAGTGGTCTCTTACGCTGACGATACTCAGCTCATTTTCTCTTTCAGAGACCACTCGCCCCTCGGATTAGAAAAGTTTTAAACCTGCCTTTCCAATATTGTAGCCTGGATGACTCTGAACACGCTAAAACTTAACACCGATAAAACAGAGGTGTTGTTCTTTAATCAAGCGACCCCCCTGTTACCCGCCACCTGGTGGCCTGCGGAATTAAACCCTCCGCCCCCCCCCGGTAAAGGTGGCACGCAATCTCGGTGTCCAATTTGACAACGAACTATCCTATAAAATCCAGATCCTGAAAGTCACCTCGGCATGCTTTGGCAAACTCCACATGATAAAAAAGATCTCCCCCTTTCTCCCGACTGAGTCACTGAAGACAGTGACGCACGCCCTGGTCACTTCGCACTTGGACTACGCGAACAGTTTGTATATAGGACTTCCTGCCTACCTTCTCCACAGACTGCAGATCATGCAGAACGCCGCTTCCAGGCTGATTTGTAAGGTCCCCTACCGGCATTCCATCTCACCTCACCTAAGGAAGCTTCATTGGCTCCCTATCACCGCGCGCATCAAATTTAAGGCCCTTGTACTGGTCTTCAGGGCTTTGAATGGAAAAGGCCCCAGATACCTCAGACACAGGCTAAAGATAGTCGAATCGTCTCGTGATCTCAGATCAAACCACCTCCGTCTCCTGCTCCCTCTCAGATTCCGCCTAGCAAGAAAGGGTGGTAGAGCATTTGCGGTGGTGGTATCTAAACTCTGGAACTCCCTACCTATCAGTCTTCGTCTCACTGACACCGAATCACAATTCAGGGGCAAACTGAAGACTTTTCTATTTTCCAGCTGCTAAATTCTTTGTTCCTCCCGCTTGCAGTCCTCAGCGCCGGGACACCCCCGTTGGGGGTAGCCGTGCGCTCAATAAATGTCATAATAATAATAATAATAATAAAGCTCCTTCAACTTGGTGATGACGACTCTGTATTATTCTTGCAAGATGTTTTATTCCCTACGTTTCTCTGTTCTAGCTGCTCAGCCTGTGTGTGAGTCATATGTATGGAATGTTGGTGAGTGGGCCTTGAGTAGAATGCCTGGGTGACTGGATGACAGTTGGTGGATGGGGCTGAGCAGCTATCAGGCTGCTCCGGTGGGGATGCCCTTCAGGACATATATACCTGTTAATGATGACCTACCTGTTGATAATGACTTACTGATACTACCTGTGAATAGACCGACTTGGATTACAACTTAGCAGCGTGTCATCATTACTACAGACTCCTTTAAAGTTTAAACAGAGACATGCACCTGCAGTGAGCTCCACTTTCATTCCACGCCCCAAGTGTGTTGGCTGGCAGTGAAACACTGACGCTTAATGGCGTCCTGCATTCACTGCAACACAGTATATCTTCAAAAGACCTAAAATACAAACTTTACAGACCCAGTTTCTATGCTTCCTGCCTGCCTGCAGCCTCTGTCTCACCATTTCCCAACTCATCACAGGGTGCATTTGGACCCACTCCCCTGCAAGAAGTTGAGACTTCCCGTTATGAGTAGTGAAAGTGTGGGGTAACAATGCTCACAATTCCCTGATTGCCATGAAGCCCTAGCGCTACAGTGTTTGTCTGAAACGCCTGGGGCTAATTTTACAACCACATCCTCAGGGTTTGGAGACTGGTCCTCAAGGCTATATGTTTGTCAAGCTGATGACCTCACAAGCCTCAGGGCTGTGAAATCATCAGCCCAGCAAATACTGTAGACTTTGGGTCCACCCAGGTGCAGCATCACTGCAACAAGCATGGTGAGTGGTACTGTGCAGCAGGCTGTAGCCCAGCCCCCAGCAAGACAGATAAAGTGTGTGCACTTTTTTTTTTTTAAAGAACCAGCTTTTAACATTAAGAATTTGCTTCCTTTTTCACCATAGGTACTGAGAGTAAAGGGGCACAGCCCCCATGCCTTTGACCAGAAACCTCTGCTGGGGTAATGCTCCACCTCAAGGGAGTTTCCAGAAGATTAAAATACCCTCTACTTTGAGACAGACCTCTGACACATAGTGAATAAAGCAATTAAGATCGACCCTTGTTATAATAGTTCCCTTTACCAATAAATCAACTCAGCTGTCCATGAATCCTGCCACCTTTCCACCCATCCATCATTCTTTCACGTTTCTGTCATCCCATCCATCCTTCCATTATTCTAACCATCCAGCATAAATCCATATATCTATCTGTTCACATAATTGTCAAACTTTTTACCCATTCATCCGGCCATCCATCCAATGGCCTTTACTTCCACACAGATATATCAGCCTTTCGCTGTTCCACCCATTTATCCTTTAACTCTTCTGTTCATCCTTCCATCTGCCTATCCCTCCCTCAGGCCTTTCCTCCATCCTTCCAACAAATGATCCCTTCACCCTTCTATCCATCCGTTCAACCTTCCAGCCAACCATCTTTGACCAGTCTTACTTTTTTCTTTTCACCCACTATTTCTTACTTTGCCTTTTATCCTGCCTTCCTTCCATCTTTCCTTCCTTCTCTTTAACTTTCTTTGCATTCATCCTGTTTTCCTTATCCCTTTTTTCCTGTCCAGGTTTCTAACTACCACAATTCTAAGTTTCTTTTCACACATTATTTTGTCTTACTAGCCTTACTCTCTTCAGCACTATTTTCTGCCCTCTCTTTACTTTTTTCTTTGCTTGTATCATTGTTTCGCTCTCTCGTTTACTAAACTTAGCTCACTGAGCTGCAATTGGCAACCTCCTCTTAGTCATCCCCTACTTTTCCCTAAGCAAGTATTATGAGCATTTGTTAGCAGCCCTGCAGATCTCCATGTTAAGCGAATCAACGTTTGTGGTTACTCCCACTTAAACTGTAAAAGTGGAGGGTTCACAACGCCACTGCTCTGCTTCCCAATTTTCTTTGCATGGAAACGAAGCATACTCAACTCTTTCAATCCCCCACTTCTTGTTCAGTTGTCCACTCATCTAGCTATAAAATCTCTTATTGCGCTCAGAGTGCTTGTGTATTAAGCAATCCCTTGGTATTTTCAGCAGTACGTTCTATCCACTAAGAATTTGTCTGCCATTTAATTTTACGGGTGTGATGGTTTTGGACACTCAATTAGTATTTTGTAGCTGTAGGCAAAAATAGGTACAATTTGAAAACATGCATTGACATAGTGGATAAGTCTGGCTTTGGCTGACAGCCGTTTGCCTTTGTCAATGTTTGTTTTTTCGTAGTTTTTGTAAAACATATTGTTGATAGAGCGGTCAGGTCTTCTCTAATACGAAACAAGCATTTGCAATGCAATAGGTCTTGCATTTATGAGAGTTTGAGCTATAAGCATTGTAAATGACAATGCCTTTTATTAATTTGTTTGTTTTTAAAACAGATAAATACATTTATTGTCATTTACAATGCCAATAGCTTAAATTCTCGCAAATGCAAGACCTATTGCATTACAAATGCATGCTTTAAAAATAAAAACGAGCATTATGAGAGAGCGTGCCTGCATTCAACAGCAAGCAGGACAACGCTATTTGAGAAAATAGTGCTCGGAGGCTGTAATTACCTAACAGGGAGTGTCGCCATGGGAGGTTCCAAAATGAGACAAGGCAGTATTAAGGAGGAATTACTAAGCCTTTTGACCAATGAACAGCCACGGTTTACAGTGGACAATTACACAAGCCAATGACAAATATGGGCGGAGCGTCAAGTCCCTACCTCAATACAGCATGCCTCGCAGAGCAGGGCATGCATTGCCAGGCTCGACCTAAAAATGTCTAATAGCCCAAAAAATTTGAAATTTCACAAAGCACACAAAACCACAGTTGTGCTTGGCACTGAAAGAAACAACTTTGTGTGCGGATGTCCTCCATGTGATAGAGGGGAATGTTATCATTCACACTGAAGTTAGCCAGTGGCTGAAGTGTGCTGACTTACTGCCACAATCGGTATGCTGTAGTGGGTGGACGAAATATGTGTATGCGCAACAACAGACCAAGGGATGAGGAGAGCCGGCTAAAAGCCCCTAAAAGAATACATTTACTAAACCTAAAACATCTTTGCTAACAGCAGACCTAAAAAGGACAAGGTGTGAGTGAAGAGTGGTCACCACACCATTATGACTTACACGAAATTATATGTAGACCTTTATTTCTTGGTTGTCGATTGGACACTTGGAATTGCATCACTGCACACAGGTGCTTATTCGAGCTGTACATCTACTTTCGAAGAATTTGCACTGTTATCTACTCACCATGTTCATGCACTAAATTAGTCATTCTGGGGTTTTTGCCTGAACACGGCCTCTCGCGTATTTGAAACAAGGAACCAGCAACCAATTCTCTGCGTGTCTGAACTGTGCACACTCCCGGTCATGCGCAACCCCGAACCTCCGAGTTAATGTATGCCCATAATGCGAAGCTGACTCTGCAATTTCTTTGAAAACCGATGCACAGAGCGGTTCTGTTCCAGTGTACACTGAACGTGACAGCATTGTCTTAGGAGCCAGGAGAAAGGAAGCTTTAGATGAAAAAGAAATTACATAAGAGACACTACCTTATTACTTCAGGTCATTACAGACACTGTCTCCTTTCCTGAACGTTTCACCTACAAATCACTAAGGTGTGTTAGTACAATTAGTTTAGTAGAGGCAAAACAAGCCTGCAACACCCAAAATGCCTTGAGCTATCATACCAAAGTTCAGGATGACCTGGAGTAAGGGGGTCACGTTAAATGGCAATGTTATTGAAAGACACTTTAATGAAGGCAGGCCTTTGGCCCGTAATAAAACTTTTTTAAATCTGTCACTTCATAAAGAGTGAGGCAGCCTCTGACACTGGCTCTTGAGTGTATATTCTTGCCTCTTAGAATATTGGGATATTGAGAGCTCCTTGACTACAACTGAGGAACAGATAACCAGAAAATCACCTCGAGGGGAAACATCCTTTACCACGCAACTTTTACCACGCAGTGCCTTTACAACGCAGGTTTTACAACGAAAACCATTGCAACGCATTGCACTGTGGGGCGCTCTAGGATAGGGAATAGTTTTAATTTACTATCCAACACCTTCCCTACTATCCACGGGGACTGGAGTCGGAATAGTAAATTAAACTATTCACTATCCAGCACCCCCCAAAGCAATGCGTTGTAAAGGCTTGCGTTGTAAAACTTGTGTTTTAACAGCATGCGTGGTAAAAGCATCGTTGTAACAACGTACATCCACCTCGAGCATTCCAGTGATTTTCTTTCTGCCTGTTTAATTAAAATCATTTTACTCTCAGGTGGTTGGAACATTTTACTATGTTGAGCACATGACCAATAAAGAGCACATCTTTTTTCATTTTTGGAGCAAAGCAATGCACATTACTTTCTACTGATTAACATTAATATTGTGCACATGACATTCTATTATGAATTCAAAGGAATCGTCTATTCCATTTCTGGAACAGAACATCATCTTCCTTTCTACTGACAAAATCTTTCTATCCAATGCCCTATAAAGCACTGCTTTGGTTATTATTACAGAGACAAAAGAGCGCAAATTATGTACATTAATGAACAGCCAATAGACCTCTCTTGCATTTCTGGAGCGAAGAGTTGCACGTTACTTTCTTTTTCTAAAAACAGCTCATTCCACTTCCAATAATGATTTTTTAAAAATGCACAATCCATTCCATTTAGCGAAAGAAAAGTGAACATTCCCTTGCTGGTAATAAAACACATGTTAACGTTCATTTACATTTCCTGAGAAAGGCATTGGAAATTACTTTATAAAACTGAACAAAACAGTTAAGTTTCCTTTACACTAAAGAAGAAAAAAATATATATATGTGAAGCACATTTCCACTGGATGAACAAATACATATGATTCACACAGCTATAAAATCAATACCCTACCAGTACGCTTATACCATATTTGAAAACATTCAAATGTTGGGCACTGCTTTGAAGCTAATGGAGTGCTCCGGGGTTCTAATGGCTGGTAGGAGCCAGGAGAATCAACATTCCAATGTTTTCCTTTCACAGCTGTTGCAGTGAACAAAGGTCTCACAAGGGGATTTCAGCCCCCTCGGGCTCTGTGAGACCTTTTTTTTTGCTAATTAGAACTTTCTGCCCTCTAGCGGCGGAATGTTCTATACTGGCCATTAAAGACCTGTTCCCTTTGTTAGAGGCCCTCGCCTTTTAACCGGGCCTTTAACGCTGGAGCGGACCTTTAACGGCCAGGATAGCCAACTACGGCAGTCTATAAGGCAATATTATTCCTGTCTTGCTTAATTTGGGATGTAAAATGATCAGCCGCTATCAATAATCCTTACAGTGAGGTAAAATCTCACTGCACTTGTTTACTGTCTCAAAACGCTAGTGAGCCAGCAGCATGTTTACTTAAAATAGACCCTGGGTATTAGGTGTGGTACTTTGTTACAAACAACAATGTGAGTTACCCTTAACGCAGCTAAAATTATAAAATTTTCCCTGCAGTTTTGAATCAAATGTATTATTTATTTATGTTTGGAATAAAACGCATTTAGATCTGTTAAGAAAATATACATCATTCTATAACGAAGAACCACATTGCAAACAATATTATAGCACCCTTATTCATATCTGTTTGATGATATTCTCTGTAAAACTCCAAGTTAAACCTGCCAACTGCACCACAAGCACTGGCAACAAGACCAAGTATCAACCCATGGAAGAACTTCAAAATCAACATATTTGAAGATCAGCTCTTAGCACCACATCCTCTGAACCAATTGATGTTGGTCAGCAAATTTCACCAATGGCTCATTGAGACCCTCAGGGGCATATTTACGAGCTCCTTTGCATCGCTCTTGCACCACGCAACATGGTGCAAGAGTGACGCAAATTAAAAATGAGATTTATGAAGCCACGCAAGGGCACCTCGCGTGTCCCTGAGTGGCTTCATAAATCTTGAGCAATGCACTGCAGAGCGAATCGCTGTGTTGCATTACTCTGTAGCAGGGAGTTGTTTTTATGGGCATTGCAAAATTCATGGATTTGGACGCATTTCCAGACTTACCAGAAGTGGTAAACCTAGAAATGTGCCAAAAACCTACCCCTCTCCAGGTGAGGCATAATGTGGAGAAATATATATAATTTCTCCTCCTTTTTCATCTTTCTATATGTGCTGCAGTTTGCAGCACACATAGAAAGAGGAAAAATCCACCCTACAACACAGGCACCATGGTGCCAGTGCCAGGGTGCCTACATTGGAGCTAGGTAGTCAAAAGGGTGCCAGCACGTGGGAAAAGGCGAGAATGCATCTTATCAACTTAAATACAGTGTATTCCTGCCTTTTCCCTGTTGCACAGTCCTGCAAAGCAAGGTGACTTGCTACACTGCACTGTTTGACTCAGCCATAAATATGGCATAAATGTAGTAGCTCCAATTAAAGCCTCTAGACACAGGCAACCACGGGAGAAAGAGGGTTGGCTAAACTGGTACATATATCTAGTAAAAGGAAAATCAGAATACTATGACACATACGCTGGGAGACAGAAACAATATAAAGAAAATGCAACTTTTCAGAGCAAACATGAATAAAGACTCTTATTTTTCCTAATGCATCTCAGAATAAGGGGTCGATTCCGATTCGGGAAAAACCGCTCCGAATAGCCGTTCGGAGCGTTTTCCCCATACGAATCGTACCCTGCAAAGTCCCGCGTACGCACGACGTAGTTTTGTACGATTCGTACCAGGAGCCGGACTCCGTACGAATCATACAGAGACCGTACGACTCGAATCCCCGTACGAGTCTCCGTCGGAACCCGCTGTACGTGACATCTGTACGGCTCGCGGGTGGTTTATACGACCCAGCAAGTACGATATGTGTCGGGTACGCACCGTACAACCCTTTTTTTACGAGAGCTGAAAACAGCCGTAAAAGCAGAGTTCGCGCTGAAACAGGTACGGAACGCCCCTCCCGGGTACGGTGCGTACCCCCCATGATCGCAGGTGTACGGTGCGTACCCCTGCGATCATGGGGGGTACGCACCGTACCCCATGTACGCTGGGTGTATGCACCGTACCCCGTGTTCGCTGAGTGTACGCAATGTACCCCATGTTCGCTGGGTGTACGGTGCGTATACCCTGCGGTCGCAGGGGTACGGACCATTCCCCCCGCGATCATGGGGTGTACGGACCGTACGCTGTGTATGTGATTGTGTGCTTTACCGTACGAATCGCCCTTACCTGACGTGGACCGTACGAATCGCGTCCTGATGCCCCGGTCCGGATCGTACTTGTCGAGTCATACGGCGTGTGTACGAGTCGTACGGAGAGGGCTCCGGATACGATTCGTACGGACGTTTTTTTTACCGGATCGGAATCGACATCAAAATGTTCTCACTGTGAATGAAGACCTAAATGTTCGGTTCATTGTGTCAGTTCGTCTACATTTTCGATAGCCAGACCTAGATGTGATTAAAATACTTAATTTCACATTTCTGTTTGGAAAAGTGCTACAAAGAAATTCTAATTTGTTTTGCACTTAGTTTGAGTTTTAGCTATTTCCATAGCTCAAGTATGCATGGGCAGCATGAGGCAATGGATTTGTCTTTAGAAAGAATGAGGTCGTCCAGGGAACCTGGCATTAGCATTTCAAGTGAAGAGGATGATGAGATCAAGGAAAAGGTTTTAAGGAACTTTTTCTATTTTAAAAAGGAAGAAATTCAATTGTTGAGCAAACAGGTGAAGTGAGGGCATTACCAAATAAATACAAGCTGCCAGATGTCTGTTGTAGTATGAGAAAATGTATCTAGGAAATTTGCTAAACTGTGAAAAAAGTGATGGATCTAGTGCTTGAATGGACCTCAGTTACTGGTGCTAACTTTGAGCTGCATCCCAGTCCATCATTTTTTGGCACATCGTCACCTCATTGTGGAACCAGCTGCATGCGAATCAGTCTTGATACAGCTCCAATGGGAGCAGTCCAGCTCGAACTGCCATGCCAGGTCCTCTCTGAACCAAAGCACAAGGAACCCAGGATGGTTTTGGCCTTATTGGGGGTTCATCATCAGCTGGATATATCTTGGTTCCAGTCCCATGTCTGGGCATACCGATGCCAACTAGGGTAACATACTAAAGTATACAAAAAGTGATGGATGGAATGCTTGAATTCATCTCAGCCACTGGTAATTACTCAGGTCACATCCCAGTCCATTATTACTTTGCACGCCATGTCACCTCAGTTTGGACCCAGTGATATGCAAATCAGTCTTGACCCTCTTTCAATGGGAACCGTCCAGCCGTGCCCACTTTTCCACTTCAATAAAGCAATACCTAGCGGATGAGCCCTTATCAGGGTAAAACCGTTCCTAATTTGCTTTTATTCCACTTCAAAGAAGACCTGTCAGTTCGGGCCAAACTGTTCCAATGAGGAGCAGGGTCAAGCTGATTTGGATGTGGCAAGGTATAAACCGAGGTAGCATGGTGGGTGAAAAATTATGGACTGGGATGATGCCCCAGGTAATCGCTAGTGGCTGAGATTAATGCAAGCATTCCATTCATCACCTTGTTGTTTTAGTAAATTTGCTAGAAGATTCGAAGTGTGATTGATATCAGCTAGCTTGACTAAGAAGAATTTGAAAATTGATAATGTGTTTACATATATATATTGTCACCTGTCCAAATGCAATAATATGAGAGGACATTTGCCGATCCACGGCGTAAATTGCGGATGAGGTTCCTCATTGTCTTCCTTAATATGCATGTTCTATTCGAGATCTGCTATTTTGTTAAAACTATTTGTATAACGTTTTAGTACTGATGATCTTTTTGTACTAACAACATGGCGCTTATACGTTAGTCCTCTCTCTATGTCCCATAATTTGACCTGTGTGTTTTTGGGTAATAAAATGGCGCCTACATGCGCGGTGTGTTGTAACTACATTGAGGAAGGAAGCGCAGCTTCCGAAACGCGTCTGTGCAAGTAAAGTTGCTGTTGGAAATCTAATATTCCCGTGTGTGCAGTCCTTATTTTCCGACCCGGGACCGGGGAGGGATTGAGCTTTGATTTATAAAGCGCGGGGCTCCGACGCGCTTGGACCGCACCCGCCCACCAGAAGTGCCGCGCATTTTGGGGCAGAGAGCGAAGATTGAATCGACGCTGAGCACCGCCGCCACCCGTGTGTAGAAATTCCGGGAGATATGCATAGTCTGAGGTTCCTGTAATCGAGTACCGGAAAGAAAAAATACTCGGCGCACCCCGACTGAAGCAGGGTAAGTCGCCGTTCATCCTGTCCGCATTCTAACAGAACGAACCTGCAATTGGGCTCCCTCCGACACGGGTGGTTGGTTTGGACGAGGGAATTAAGAATTATTCCTGATTACAGCAACACTAAGGGCAACCCGGGAGCGGGTGTCCTCGAAGCTTAAACGAAAAAATGTTTAACATTTCGCAACGTCGCGACTTGGCAACTGGGATGTTTAAAAATAAAAATCCTGATGTCACCACTCCAGCGGTAAAAAAACCAACTGCGGTCTCGAGTCCCCTAGCCATACAATATGGGAAACTTGAAAAATTATATGAACGTGAGCTGCGGAAGTGGTGGGAAGGCACATCACTCCAAGGGTACATAGAAGTCAACAGAGTACCAAGAGGATTGCGGATATTTACAATCCCCGCCTATGAGAACCCGGATCCTCTGTTATTGGATACATGGGCAGCTCACATTGCGAAATCCTGTGACGGTATGCTAGAAATTTTGGTTCAATTTGCTTGGAGCGACAGAGATAAGGTCCTCAAGGAAATAGAAATTATGGAAACTGAACTAGCAACCAATGATGATAAAGAACAGCAGGATCAACTAAGGGCTCAGATGAAAAAAAGATTGGAGAAATACGAGGTGAAAATACGTACCAGAAAGCAAGAAAAATTTGACAGGGACGAAAGGGACTATGCCATGGGGCGAGTCCTTACGTTCTCGAAAAAATATGACCAAACACGGAAGGATTTGATCAGCAAAAATAAGGTGGCTGGTGCGGCTGCACCAGTGCAGGTAGAAACTTCTGAGTCGGAAGTAACAGGGGATGAACAATCTGATGAGGACACGAGAGATACCACCAAAAAGATCAGTGGTAACCCTTTTCAACAGGAATTTCAAGTAATCAGAATGAATTGGTTACGCGGGGGGAAGAACAAACCCCCGGAAGACGGAGGAAACCAAGGAGGGGTGGCCGGAAGAGGAAGAGGAAGGGGCAGAGCGGCAACAGCGGAGGCCCCGGCTCGCAAGGCAAGGGGCAAAAGAGGAGCGAAATGGTAAGATCCATGGAACATACAGATCACCTCACGATTATCAACCTATCTGCAAGAAACCTCTCACCCGAGGAAGAATCTGTTCTCAAACTGGGATTGACCTTCTGCCCGGACAATAACTTAGAGTACACTCAGACTAGAATCGACCTGTTTCAATTTATCAGAAGGCTTCGCTTACATAAATATTTTAAAACTAAACCTACCACAGAGGAGGCGAAATTGATCCGATCACGTTTTAAGGACACAGACCTCTTAAAAGTCAATGACTTAACATCCTTGGAACTACTGGAAGAGTTACGACATGAAAGTGCCGCAGTGGTAACACCAACACCCATGGAGACTCTATCTCAAAGACTAAGGGTAGTGGATGTGGAACAAGAGGCTCCGAACAGTGGTCTAAAATTGAAATCTAAATTTGTACCACCAACACAAACCGATATGATTGATACCTTTTCGGAATTAGTGAGCAAGGATTTGAGACAAACACGCATGAAAAACAAAAAATGTGGTAGAGACAGAAATTTAACTGAAAAACAACTCGCAGCATTGAAAGCATTGGCTGCAGATACTTCCATCATCCTGAAACCCTCAGACAAGGGTGGGAATGTTGTAATACTGTCTCATGAGGATTATGTAGAAGAAGCCATGCGCCAATTGCAAGATAAGACCTGTTATGAACCAACCACCAAACAACGATATCAATCTAGCATTGATGAACTACATGAACTACTTAAGAAATGGCGTGATAAACACATGTTGGAGACTGATGAATATCTTTTTTTGAAGACATTACATCCAGTTACCCCCACCTTTTATTACTTACCCAAAGTACATAAGAGGATGGACAAGCCACCAGGACGCCCAATTATTTCATCTATGGGCAGCCTCACTGAAAATCTCTCCAAATTTCTGGATCATTTTCTCTTTGAAATGGTGTTGAGTTTGAAATCATATATCCGCGATACTGCAGATTTTATTGAGAAAATTGAATCCATTGACTGGCACTCGAGTTACTGCATATTGACACTTGATATTACAAGTCTTTATACGAGCATCGAACATGCACAAGGGCTGAGGGCAATTGAGTATTTTCTAGGAAAAAGACCTTTGAAATATGCCCTACATAATGACATGCTAATGGAGCTAATTGCATTTTGTTTACACAATAACATCTTTTTGTTTCAGGATGCTTTATTTAGACAGCTCTCGGGCACGGCCATGGGTTCCTGCTTCGCCCCCAGCTACGCGAATTTATTCGTGGGCTGGTGGGAGGAGCAGGAGGCATGGGCACCAGAGAAGGCACAATGGTCCAAAAACATCGTCACGTGGTATCGTTATATAGACGATTTGTGCATTGTATGGAATGGCTCAATTGAAACAGCTCAACAGTATATTGTAGTGCTGAATGATAACACTCATAATTTGATTTTTACTGGCCAGGTCAGTACTAGTGCTGTTGTATATTTAGATCTGAAAGTAGAAGTGATAAACAACAAGATCACAACTTCTTTATACAGGAAGCCGACAGCGGGAAACAGTACGCTTCATGCGTCTAGTAATCATCCCCGTAAACTCATTCAGTCAATACCTTATGGTGAACTTTTGCGGTTAAAACGCAACTGTTCTACGAATGAGGACTTTGAATTAGCGGCCAAGGACAGCATTGAGAGATTTGAAGCCAGGGGGTATAACAGGACACTGCTGCAAAACACCCTTGATAGGGTTAGGATACCACCGAGGAGCACCCTGTTTTCTAAAAAACATAGACCCAAGAATGACAAAGAGAAATTCAGGATGGTCACTCCCTATTCGCAGGATAGCCAACAACTCAGAACTATTCTGAAGAGGCATTGGCATATCCTGAGACTTGATAATATCATAGGAAGAGATATACCTGACAATCCACTCATTACTTTCAAACGAGCTCGCTCTTTGAGAGATATTTTGGTACAGAGCCATTTGTCACCGATTCCAACTAAGACAGGACAACTCAAAGATGCTAAAGGGTTTTTTCCTTGTGGACGGTGCAAGGCGTGTGCCAATAGCAAAAGGGTTTATGCATATGAAATTACAGGGCGCAGGCAAAAGAAGATTAATAAGTTCTTAACATGTAGCACGCCATTTGCGGTTTACTGTTTAAAGTGCCCTTGCGGGCTCAGATACATAGGGAGCACTATCAATCCTGTCAAATTGCGCATCTTGGAGCATATGAGGGCCATATCTAATAGGGACTTCTCATATCCAGTCGCAAGACATTTCTCCATCAAACACAATAGTGATAGGAATCTCCTACAATATTATTGTGTGGATGCAATCCCCGATAATATCAGGGGAGGAGGCAAATTGCAGAAATTACGTAGATTGGAGTCACGACATATCATAGATTGCCAGACAAAAACCCCGGGAGGATTAAACTGTGGGGAGGAGTTGGCGGTACATTTGGGCAGTTAATCAGCATGAATTTGTGACTTACGTAAATTGGTAGTCTGTTATCTCTCTTTTTGGTAGATGGTGTAGAAATGTACAAGAATAATCACGATCTCCTTTCATAAAATGGACATAATGCTTAAAGTATGTATATTTGAGGATTTTATAAGAGTTTGTCAGTGATACTGAAAAGATTCTATTATGTGTATTATTCCAATGATTAACTCAGGACACATTGAGGGGGACAGTATTGTATAAATGGGCATTGGGACTTTACAATTAGGCAACCAAATTGGTTGCCACAGGCCGATCCACGGCAAGATTTTTTGTCACCTGTCCAAATGCAATAATATGAGAGGACATTTGCCGATCCACGGCGTAAATTGCGGATGAGGTTCCTCATTGTTTTCCTTAATATGCATGTTCTATTCGAGATCTGCTATTTTGTTAAAACTATTTGTATAACGTTTTAGTACTGATGATCTTTTTGTACTAACAACATGGCGCTTATACGTTAGTCCTCTCTCTATGTCCCATAATTTGACCTGTGTGTTTTTGGGTAATAAAATGGCGCCTACAAGCGCGGTGCGATGTAACTACATTGAGGAAGGAAGCGCAGCTTCCGAAACGCGTCTGTGCAAGTAAAGTTGCTGTTGGAAATCTAATATTCCCGTGTGTGCAGTCCCTATTGAGCTTTGATATATATATATATATATATATATATATATATATATATATATATATATATATATATATATATATATATATATATATATATATATATATATCTCTGAAGAAATATAAATATATCTCCTGCTTCGCAGAACTCCACTCCTCTCAAGTGTAAATCTGCTAGAAATCAGCAGCCTCTTCACAGCCATAACACTATCAGAAGAGTCTATTAGCCTCTGTCCTTAGGGAACAATGGTTGAGAGTCCAGAAACCCAGTTTCACTCACTTTAGTATCGGACCCAGTGTAAATTTCAATGCAGGTCTTACGCTCCAGTCCACTTCAAACTATGGGGCAGTAGTCCTTCAGTCTGCAGGGGTTGATTGCCTCCAGTATCCATACCACTTTCCAGCCAAAAGTGCTCTGGCTCCATCCCTTCATGTAAAGCCTTTCCTTCTCCTTTCTTCATGATATCTGCTGGAGGCAGGGGCCATGTACATGTCTGAGAAATAAAACCTGTGTTTACTTAGGTAGTTCTTATCGGGTCCTCTCTCTGTGCTTACAGATGGGACCAGATTCACTATTAGTTCCTTCTGAGATCCCCATTTACAACTCTATAATATAATCACTACAAGCACTAATTGAGGCACGGTTTGGTGCATTTTTATTGTTTCAGTGTGAGAGGCAGTGAACATAAAAGCAGATGAGTTGTACAAGTAAGCACTAATATGGCACATCTAAGAGTGCAACATTTTTACCTTCTTACTTGGCATCAAAATAATGATATATTCATGTTGTATGTTGTTTGTCTCATCTCTTTATACTTTTTTGTTCATACTATAGCAATATCATCAGTACCCTTGAGTCTAGGGGTAACTGGAGTTTTTCTAAGTGTGTGACACCAGGTATTTGTCCAAAATGGGGGATTTATTTAATATTTCCAGAGTTTGGTTTAGCCCTACCTGTAGGTTAGGTATTAAATAGTTGACCGTGGTGAAATGACATTGATCTGTTTAGGGATTACGAGCGGCAAGATCTATGTCGACCGAGATCCTATCACATGGAACATTATTTCCCCAAGATCGCCACTGTTTTTAATCATAACAATTGTCCCCAAAGGTTAAAGAATTGATTTATGGGGCTCCTTTATTTTATTTATTTTATTTTATTTTAATTTCTTATATCGCGCAGGAATCAATCCCATAAGGGTATCTCCGCGCTTTGCCAGCCAAAAAAGAAGTCGTAATCTCCAAGGTGCGTTAGAGGGACTGAAATGCTTCCTGAAAGAGGAATGTTTTCAGCGCCTTTCTGAAGGCCAGATGATTGATGTTCATCCTCATTTCTATAGGAAGTTTATTCCATAGGGCAGGACCAACTGATGAAAATGCTCGGTCTCCCTGCCGAGCTCTTTTTGTTACAGGGGGTTTCAAAAGTGCTTGGTTGCTTGAGCGAAGTGAACGGTTGGGTTGGTACAGTTCAACGGATTGGGAGAGATATTTGGGGCTGTTCCCATATAAACATTTGTGGACCGTGCAGCATATTTTAAAACTGATGCGCTGCCGTATCGGGAGCCAGTGTAGCTCCATCAACAAAGGCTTAGAGGGGGTCCTAGCCTGCACACCCATGACCAGCCTAGCAGCCGTATTCTGGACCACCTGCAGACGACCTACTGCATCAGCATTTGCTAGTGTCAGCAGGCCGTTGCAGTAGTCTAGGCGGCTAGTCACCAAAGTCTGCACGAGTGTCTTCCTATAGGTATCAGGAAGATATGGAAATACTCGCCTTAGAAGGCCAATGGTGTAAAAGCATAGTCCTGCAGTGTGATTGACATGCTCCTTGAGGGTCAGTTTTTGGTCAATCTTAACCCCTAGATTTTTTACATGGGGCTTTGATGTGGGAACTGGGCCCAGGTCCAGCGGCCACCATTCAGGAGACCATAGAAGGCTCGCCCTGCCGAAGAGCATAACCTCAGTTTTTGCAACGTTACATTGGAGGCAGTTTGCGGCCATCCAATGTGACACTGCCCTCATACCCTCAGCAAAATTTTCCTTGACATTAGGACCAAGGGAGCTGAAAGGGTAGAGGAGCTGGGTGTCATCAGCGTAAGAAACTGGTATGAACCCATACTTCCGCACAATCTCAGCAAGGGGGGCCACATATACATTGAACAATGTAGGGCTGAGACATGAGCCTTGTGGCACCCCCTTCGTGAGCGCCTTCGAGGTGGAACGATAGGGGCCCAGGCTGACAGATTGCGATCTCCCTGAGAGGAAACTCTCCAGCCAAGATAGAGCTGAGCCTCCAATCCCCACTCCCTGCAAGCGGCTGAGAAGGATGTTGTGAGACACGGTATCAAAGGCCGCAGACAGGTCCAACAGCACTAATATCATGGACCCTCCTCTATCCTGTGACATTTTGATCTTATCAGTCACAGATAGGAGGGCCGATTCAGTGCTGTGGTTGGGCCTGAACCCAGATTGTGATTGGTCCAGGCCCCCTGTCGCCTCGATAAAGTTGGAGAAGATGGTATTAGCGTGTTTCTCAGCCAGCTTGCTAATGAAAGGGAGAAGGGAAATAGGGCGAAGGTTGGAGAGCTCTGACCAGGGAAGGGTGGTATTTTTCCGTATAGGGTTCACAACTGCTTCTTTCCAAGGTTGTGGAAGTTGTCCCTCGGCAAAGGAAAGATTCACAAGCTTCAGGATGGTAGGGCCTAGTGATTCCACCAGGGGGGAAAACATTTTTGCAGGGATCAGATCAGTGGGGGAGCCAGTTTTCATGTTACCAATAAGGGTGGTCAGATCTTTTAAGGTAACTTCTGGGATTGCATGGAGCTTTTTATCAGGGGTCATTGAGGGGAGGGTCTCAGGAACCATAGTTTCTAGAGGACCTGTAACTTTCGTAATTTTCTTATATATCCCCTCAATTTTTTCCTCAAAAAACTGGGAGATGTTGTTGCAGAGATCTTGAGTAAAAACATCCGGGCTCTCACATATTACAGGGTTGGTAAAGGTCTGTATGATTTTAAATAACTCTCGAGTGGAGTTACCTGCCTCTGTTATTTGGGAGGTAAGACTGACTTTCCTTGCTCTTTTGATATTTTTATAGTAGGTAGTCGTAGATGTTAAATAACGATCTTTGTCTTCCTCCTTATGTGATCGTCTCCATAGTTTTTCCAATTTCCTGCACCCCTGTTTTTCTATTTTAAGGGCCTCAGTGTACCATGCTTCCCTTTTAGCTATGGTAGGTTGTTTGACTACCTTCTGAGGAGCCAGAACATTAATGGCTTCCATCAGTGAGGAGTCAAATTTTGAGAGAGCTGTCTCAATATCATCCAAATTTGTGAAGACTGGCTGTTTCCAGACTTGGGTAAACCTATCTGGAGTGACTTTATGCCATGGCCTGCGTTTGGTAGTTTGCGTGGTGGGTCGATTGACATGTTCAGGTAGATGGAGGAAAGAGAAATCTAACATTTTATGGTCCGACCAGTAGATATATTTGGGAGGATGGCAGTAGACATTAGGAAGGGTGGTAAATATTAAGTCCAGAGTGTGGTTACCAGAATGAGTGGGGCCACCACTACGGAGATGAAGGCCCAACAAAGCCAGATCTGTCAGAAGTGCAACAGTGTCAGGATGGTCTGTAATGTCAATATGAAAATTAAAATCTCCTAAAAGAATGAAATTTTCATTCGTTTTCATGTGTGGAGCTAAAAGTTCTGTCAAAGCTAGAGAGAACCCAGCATTAGGTCCGGGCGGGCGGTACACTAGGGCTCCTTTCCAGTGAATCTTAGGGCTGACTTTCAAATGAAAGATAATTAATTCCATAGTGGGTAGTAATGTTTGTTCTAAAACCCTAATATTCAAGCTATCTTTATAAACAATGGCGATCCCGCCTCCTACTTTCTCCAGTCGATCTTGACGGAGAATTTTATACCCCATAGGTATTCCCAAGGTGATAGTTGGAATAGTGTGGGGTTTAAGCCATGTTTCAGTTATGAAACAGATCTCAGGCTTAATACTGTATATAGAGTCCCAGAGTTGCATGTGATGCTTTGGGAGGGACCTCACATTAAGTAGGAAGCTTTTCCAGCCATTTGGAGTGACTGTATCATTATTAGGGTGACCAATTATTATATCACGGTGAGTAGCTTGAAAACCACATTTTAAGCACGAAAAAGGCCCTCCAGGGCTGACTAGCGGTTTGTTGGTACATCTGTGTGTTACCTGGGGTTGTAGGGCGAGAAGAGCATATGCCGAATACCTTATAATGGGCGCATCCATGTCCATAATATGAAGAGCAAAGAGGGGAGCCCCTGGCCCCGTCCTGTCACGGACGGGCGCAGACGGGCAGCTCTTTGGCAGGTCTTCGGCAGGGCTGCACGCGATCGCTGCGCGCTCAGAATGGTGCGAGGGCTAAATAGCCCTGCGTGCAACCACTAGAGCGCTAACCACTCCTAGTGGGACCGGAAGTGGTGTCAAGCCTGCCACCCCCTAGCAAGTATGGGAGGTTGGAGGCGATTACTAGCGCTACCGATACGGACAAGAGAGTGCCCAGAGACTAATGCGTGATGCGGTGAGGTTGTGAGGCAATGCGGACTTTCTGTCAAGTATTTAAAAAAAACACACAAAATAAATCACAGTCAAGTTTTTAAAAGTTGATAAAATGCCGCTTTTCGCTATATCTGCACATAAATCGATTTCGAGCAAGTTTTGAGCCAGCAAGCGGTATGGAGACTCTGCCACCGTCTCCACCCGCCCTCAAGTTTAACTCTCTTTATCCACCTTTTCAGCCAATCTACTCTGCATACATTTGTGGTCCATAAAATCTCAACATTTTGGCAGATTTTTTAAAAGGGATCCCCATCCCGAGGGATCCGTCGGGCATTACAGCGCCAGTCCAGCAAGGAGCATAAGCCCAAAGATCAAGCATGGCACCAATTGGTGTGTGAGGGGTCTTGCTCCTAATCATTAGTACTCTGTTCTCTCTCCTCCTTAGCTCCATGATCAGAACATATACATTGTGACCCTTGTCTGCACTGTACACCAAAATGTATTTAGGACACTAGGATACACTACAAATACTGGATCAAAACAAAGCCTGCCTTCTAATCCTCCTTGACCTATCCTCAGCCTTCAATACAGTCAAACACAACAACCTACTGGACCTCCTGGAGCATAGAATGGGGCTATCTGGAACAGTATTAAACTGATTCACCTCTTTCCTCCAAAACAAAACACAAAGATTCAAGATCAACCAATCATTATCTAATTCCACCCCTGTCACTCTAGGAGTACCTCAGGGATCTTCTCTCTCCCCAACACTCTTGAATCTGTTTATGGAACCACTCACTGAGCTTCTCAACTCCGCAAATATCCAATATCACATGTACGCAGACGATACGCAACTCTACATTAAGGTCAAATCTCTTGAAGACATCAAGTCCCTTAACTCAACGCTCAAAGATACACAGATCTGGCTAGCTAAGAACCATTTAAAACTAAACACACAAAAAACAGAATTCCTCTTGATCGCACCTCCCAACCAATCAACGATCATCCGCGAGTGGATGGAACACCTAACGGCACTAGACGGTCAACCTCTCATCATTAATTCTGCTAAATCTCTGGGAATAACCCTAGATGAAAAACTAAACATGCTGAAACACATCAGCGCTGCAACAAAGGGTGCACATTTTCAGATTGACACACTAAGAAAACTGAAACCCTTCATTCCCACAAATGACTTCAAACAGGCAGTTCAATCTCTAGTAATTCCCAGAATTGACTATGGGAGTGTCGCACTCTGTGGTCTACCCAAATCAACAACCGCTCCTCTCAAAGCCTCTATCAATACAGCCGCTGACTCGTCACAGGCACCAAACGCAACTGACATATCACCCCTGACCTTCAAGCCCTCAACTGGCTACCTTTTGAGGCCAGAATCCAGTTAAAAATCGCCTGTATGACACATAAGGCACTTCATCACAAAACCCCGAGATACCTAGCGGAGAAACTAGTTCTTTCAGGCGGCAACAGGTCTACCAGGAGCTCTAACAATCTTCTTCTGAAACCCCAACGTTTCTCCAAGAAAAAAATATACAATCGTACCTTCTCAGGAATGGCACCCAGGATTTGGAACACTCTACCCCCAGAAACGAGACTTAACCCATCTACGGCCTATTTAAAAAAAGAAGTGAAATCAATTCTCGTGGCCAAATTCACTTGAACTTGTCCTATACATTACTGTAGCTATGTACTAATCTTTAATTGTTCCCATTGCTTACTGTATTCATATATGCCACTGTATCTATATTTATATGTGTTTATATACCATTACCTATACTTGATCTGTAAAGTGCTCTGATACCCGCAAGGGTCTTGTTCGCGCTATACAAAACTGCCAAAACAAATAAATAAATAGGGAGGTATTGTAATGAACTGTTTTTGGGCAGCCTGTGCTGTTAGGATGCCGCCAGCGGCCCAGTGGGTGCCTGAGTGGCCTTTCTAGAGGCAGATGGGTGGAGGTATCACTCCCTTTCTCTCGCTGGACTGGCCCATTAACGTATGCTGATTGAGTGGGGAAGGGTGCCTGAGCAGAAGTGGTCTCACTTGCATTCATGTGTAGCTCAGGAGTGTGAATGACATGGTGGAGGCTGCAGTGGCCTCTTGACAAGAGCCCTGGCACTTATTTTTTTTTTACAAATTAAGCACTGCCCCAAGACAGATGTGTGTTTGCTTGTGGCACCCTCCAAGCTATGACGCCCTATTGCACAGATTTTAAAGTCACCAGACTTTAGAGAAATGTAAGTTCATTATGTTGTTCATCTTTATAAATGGGGCATGTAAGTAGCAGATTGATTTACTTCAGCGTCTTTGACAACGCAGCTGGAGGCAATTCCTTCATTTGAGAAAATCATATTCCACTATTACTTGTTAACGTCTTGTCAAGGCCTTCCATTTCTTATGTGATAGGCAAAAGACACAAATGGTCATGTCTTTTCTTTAAACACATAGGCGCTTATTCATTACAAAAGTACTCTTAGGTAGTGTTACATGACATTAAGGGTTCCCAAAACAACTAACTTCCTATCAGTAAATGTGTAAAGAGAGCACAGTCATATCTATGTGTATTAACTGTATATTTATATATGAACGATTTCTGAAGACTCCCATTTTAAATGTTTTGGGAGCAGTTAATAAATGTATGTTTGAACACCTAAAACGTTCTCCAAAATGCCTTTGTGATTTAACTTTACACAACGTTATTCAAGAAGGCTAGGAGAGGGCTGAATAGAGCCCGTGTAAATGGGAAAAGCTTTGTTGTCAGAAGCTGGCCCCTCAGATCGCCGCTACGTGTTTTATGATTCTGAAGGAAGCATTTATGGCGTCCCACACCGAGGCCATAAAGTCCGGGTGGGTGGGAGGCCTTGAACACTAAGGGCCTTATTTATGAAGGTCTTGCGCCGCCGGTGCGTCACTTTTTCCCATTTTAAAAGTGGCGCACCGGCAGCGCAAGGCCTTCATAAATAAGGCCCCAACTTCAGATCCAGCGGGCGGCGGCGGCAGAACTTCCATTAGAAACCACGAATAAACACGCGAATTTGTGCGCACTAAAAAGCATGTGAGCGTGTAGGTAAACGAAATTGAGAGATAACAGAGAACGATACTCAAATGAATTCCGCTTCATGGCAAAGTTATGCGTCATAAAACATGAATGAACATATGCGCTGAAAAATAAATGAACGTGTAAAATCATTTCCAGAGAAGTAAACCGCATAGACGGGAAGCTCGACGGATGACGACATGAGAATTGGGCTGTCAGCCAGCGCGAGGTTCAGCAGGTGTTGGAGGGAATGTTACAAATTGCTGCCGGGGTGGTTCGTCGCGAGCAGGGGACTGGCGGAGCGAGCAAACTAAGGGGGCGCGAGGGCTGCCTCACCCCCGTCATCCCAGTCAATTTCTGCCTCCTTGCAGAGGCATCGTGTGTCTGTGTTAATCCGGTTACATTTCGATTCTTCCCCAGGGCTCTAATCAACTGGAAACTTCGTAGCTGGGAAAGAAAGTGTTCTTTTAATTCTGAAACTTTTCCGAGCGCAGTTGCTCTCTTTTCCATGTTTTGACTCGGGGTCTTCTGGCCTTTCTTTATCATCGCTCTAAAGAGAGCACGGGGACAATCCATTCGGATTGATTTTTGTCTCGCGTACTCTCCGTCCCAGCAGGCTCATTGCATTAGATGGTATATATGAAGAGGGGCCCATTCATTTTCTGCCACTGCTACAGATGCATCAAAACAGATCCACTCTTTATTTGACTTTTGTATAATTAGAAAATGTGTGTTATTTATGCCCATTGATTTTCATTCCTGCAGTCTGTCTTCTGCCATCTCCAAACCATATTTTCACAGTAGACAGTGCAGGCTTCGGCACTGTGCAGCTGCAAGCCTGTCTGCACACCCTCAAAGGTGTATGCGTTCACTTTTACTTTTAGCCGTCACTTATAACTGTAGTGTGGTTGGTCATCGGTGTTTGTTTATATTTGGATCCACTTTTAATGTCTTCCATGCACATATGAAACGAGAAACTACAGTGGATCACCTGCAATACCACACTAACACACTGCAGATAAATAGGCATTTATAACATGAGCTTCAGAGTTCTAGCAGTGAGACCTTTGTTTTCAGGTGGGAACTTACCGTGGGATGAAGGTCTGCTGGATTTCAACCTCCTACTCCATTACCCCCTCTCCTTTTCTTCGCAGGTAAAATGGGAATCAGTAAGTCAGAAGCTGCAGGCTGGGGATACTTCCTTCGCAGGCTTTTGGGGAATAACAGGAATGTAAATGCCTGCATGTATTCCCAAGAATTGCACCTTGAGATTGCTGTTGCTTTTTGCGCGACAGCTGGAAAATTGTAATCCCAATAGAGCCAGTAACTCGATTACTGGCTCCATCAGACTTGCCAGAGGCAATTGGAACGAGGCTTCTAAGTATCCCTGTGAGGGGTGATCAGAAGATCCATCTGTTTCAACCAGTTCTGGAAGTTATGGGGTCAGATGGTTAGTGGCAGCTTTTTCTTTGGCCCTTCACTGCTTGTCCATCATGTGTTGCTGCATGTGGCCCTGTATTCCTTACATGTAAATGTAAATGTGTGGGACTTGTAAAGCGCACAGCTGCCCGTAAGCGTCCCGGCGCTGAAGACCGCTGGGGAACCCATCCTGTCTTTCCCTGTGAGATGGTCCCTTCTGGGGGGCAGATTTACAAGCCCCTTGCGCCACGTTTACGCCGCTGTTGCGTCACGCAAGGCGGCGTAAATGTGGCGCATCCCTAACTGGCATTTACAACGTGACGCATCTATGGAGATGCATCACGGTGTAATGCCCTGCGCCACATGAAACCTGCGTCAGGTTTCATGTAGGCGTTCCGGTGCAGGGGGGGGCGTTCCGTCGCAGGAACGCCCCTGAAAAGTGACTCAGTGAAATCTACAAGATTTCACTGAGTCACTTTCCCAACGCTGATGCGTCAAAACCCTGCGCCTGCTTGAAGCAGGCGTAAGGCTTGACGCACCACGTTAAAGATATGGCAAGTCGGAAAAGTGCTGGAGTTGCGTGCCGCAAGCAACACAACTTCAGCACTGCGCCAACTTTACGCCCAAGATGCGACACGCATCTGTTCATTCCTGCGCCATGGTGCGCCGCATTGTAAATGCGGCGCATCATGAGTGGCACAAGGATGAACTTGCGTGCCGTATCTTTCCTGGCGCATCTCTGCCGATTTGCAGAGATGCGTCAGGCAACGTAAATCTGCCCCTAAGTATCTCCAAGGTGAAACCAAGCATCCCCGGCGTCTGTGGGGGGCGGTTGTAGAGATGAGGCAAGCTTAATGCCCAGAGTTGCGGAGTGTGATCCCTGGTTAGAGTAGGCACCGAGGCGAGAATTGTCGAGTCAGCTGACCCTGGTCCGCGTGGTGGTGGCTGGAGCTTTTTGTTTGAAGGTAGATGATTCACCATGACGGATTTCCCTGTATTCAGACGTCCTAATTCACATCTTGAGCGCTATATTCTCATGCACTGGACACATACAAAAATCATGACTGATGGTGCATACGGCACCTTATTACAATTCCCTGTACACTCACCTTCGTCGCTATGTTCCCAATCACTTTTAGAATGTTGGTAAGCCTGAAACAGTGAATATGGAAACCGATGCCATTATATAATTTATGAAATGATACCTCTTAACACCTTACTAAATCAGTGAAAGGAAATTTGCTTCTAAACAGGAAGGCTGGCGGAAAGCATTGCAAATTAAAATTATTGCGACTATTCTCAAGGATAATGGTCTTTTTAGCAAACTCAAAACCACTTACCATATTTATGAAAGTTGTTTTTGCAACTTTATTTTGATTTACTCAAAGTGGATTTTCTACCTGGGTAAATATACGTGTATGGCTGGAGAGTGTGTGCTTTATTTTTCTCAGTGAAACTCATAAGTGGGTTATCTCATAAGCCTAATAGCAGCTGAGTTTTGCTTGTGTTTCCATTTAGAGGTGATGTAGCACAGCAGTTTTGGATGGAGTGTTCGTATTGCAGGGCTAAGGCAGACTTACATATGGTTCGTCCCTGACTATAGGAACGAAAAGAGCATTATAAAATGGACAGAAGTAAGTATAAGGGGTTTAGATTAATTCAAGTTTTATACCCATAACGTTTATTGTATTTCTTGCTCTTTCCTTCACCGGTTTTGACAGTACTGGTGTTAGAATGAATGGTCTCTAGTTGGCAGTGATATAATCTCTGTCCAAGTAGCGACCCTTCCCGCTAGTCAAGATAAGTAAAGTACACACCTAATTTTGCCTGTGCTCACCCTCTGGTAGCTTGGCACAAAGCAGTCAGGCTTAACTACAGAGGCAATGTGTAAAGCATTTGTGTACACATGCAGTAACACACTGAAAACACCACAAAAAGACTCCAGACCACTTTAGAAAATAGCAAATATTTATCTAATCAAAACAAGACCCAAAGTGACAAAAATACAACATACAGATATCAAAATATGTTTTTTTTAAAAAGTATAAAACTGTTCTGTCCATAGAAAACTATGGATGCATCACTTTTAGCACAAGGTACCTTGGATGCGTCAAAATTACAGGACGAAAACAGGCACTGGGAAAGTGAGGCATCAGTTCCTTACTCACAGAGAAGGTGATGCATCGGTTCCTTGTTCCAGGAGAGGAGATGTATCAGACCCTTACCACCATGCAGGGGAGGTGGTGCACCAGTTCTGTACTAGAGAGGAGGTGATGCGTTGGTCTCTTATTGTGAGTGGAGGTGATATTTTAATTGTAATTCGCATTTGTAGAGGGTGTTACCACCTCAGGTCTCGAAGTGCTATGAGCGCCCTCCCCTAGCATGTGAGGAGATGAAATTGATTAGATTGTGCCCCAGGCTGCCGAAAAAAGGACAGTTTTTAACTTCTTCCTTACGTACATTCTCTGGCAAGTTGTTCCAAATTTGGGGTATGGAGGTTGAGAAGGCTCTTCCTCCTTTAGAGGACAAGCTGGAGTGGGTGAAGGCTAGCAGGCTGGCCTCCGAGGACCGTTGCACCCTGCTAGGAGTATAATTGACTAGACGGTCTTTGATATACCTAGGGGCTTGGCCATAGATGGCTTTATGTGCCATACAGAGGCCCTTAAACTTTGTTCTCTGCCGGACCGGGAGCCAGTACAGCTGACGTAGGAGGGGGGTGGAATGGGCTCGTCTAGGCGCTCTGAAAGTTAGTCTGGCGGCATCATTCATAATGATATGTAATCTGGCCCGCAGTTTTCCCGGTAGGCCGATATACAGGGAATTTCCATAGTCTAGCCGCGATACAGTATAATGGCTGATACAGCCATTCTAAGTGTAGCGAAGGTGAGAAGGGGGGCACGTTTTTGCAGCTGTCTCAGCATGCCGGCACATGTTCCTACTACTTCTGACACCTGCTGGGTCATGGAAAGCTTGGCATCCATTTTGATGCCCCGGCTTTTTACAGCCAAGGCCGGCTCCGGATATGTGCCTAGCTCTTGTGGCCAAAAGAGGTCACTCCAGCGGTTGGAGTCTGTAGTGACGGCCAGTACCTCTGTCTTATCGGGATTCATTTTGAGGGAGTTGGCTGTCAGTTTCTTACCGGAAGTCCAGCGGTGATGTAGATTTGTAGCACAGGTGCAATGCGTGAGAAAATCCAGGTACTACGGGTCGATGCAGCCGCGATCCAGGCACTGCGTCGATTTCTGCACCCACAGACAGGTGATGCATTTACTTTTTGGGGTGCACAGCAGGGCCTGCGCCAGAGTCGGAGTAGGATTTTCAGTCTTTGGAGACTCAGGACTCGGGCTGCAGCCAGGGACAGGTGCTGCATTATATTTTAAGCCACAGCGCGGCAAAGCATGTGTTTTTCAACCACATGGCAGCTTGTAGCAGAAAAAAAGGTGCTGGAAGGGCGATGTGTGGATTTTCAGCCATAGGAGCAGCAAAATAGCCCCCAAGGGCCCAGGACTGGAGTTGGCACCACAAGGCAGGTCAAAGCTCGCTGCAGTGGTGTTCAGGGATGCTGCAGGTGAAATCTTTGTGCCCCTAAGACTACTCAGCAGGAGGCAAGCTCTAGATCCAGTCCTTGGAGAATCTTCTCAAGCAGGATACACAGCAAAGCGTAGTCTTTGTCCTCTGCAAAGCAGTAGCAGCAACTGAAGGCCAACCTAGCAAAGCAACACACAGCAAATGGGCAGTACTCCTCCTCACAGCTCTTCCACTTGTCTCATTGGCAGAGGTTTCTCTTGATCCAGAAGTATACTAAGGTTCTGAGGTCAGGCCCCCACTACATACACTACTTTCAGCCTTTGAAATGTGCAGGTTTAAAAGAAAATCTCTCTTTCTTACTAGAACCAGTTCTGTCTAATCCGGTCCAGCCACACTACAGGGGGTGGAGACAGCATTGTGAAAGACAGACACAGCCTTATTCAGGTGTCAGTGACAACTGCTCCGACCACTCTAGCTCAGGAAGACCCATGAGGATATGTGGGGCACACCTCAGCTCCCTATGTGTGAGTGTCTGGAGTGAATGCACAAACGGCCCCTGTCAGTCTAAACCAGATGTTGATTCTGCAGGCAGGCAGAGGCACAGGATGGTTAAACAAGAAAATGGCCAATCTCTAAAAGTTTTGAAATAAAGGGGAGTTAGGCCCACGGGACCAAGGTTAGGCAGGGCTGTTATATTGTAAACCAGATGGGAATAAGCCTATACCTCAGGTTCTTTCGAAGCTGAAATGATTTTTGCTCCAAAAGGCGAACACTTCTTCTTTGTGTTTGTCTAGTACATTTATTTATACATTTTTACTTTGTATTTTCACTTTGTTATTTCATACATTAACACATGGAGAAATTGGAAACATTGTCAGTTATTTCTTCACATAAAACATTTCATAGAAAACATTTCACATTTAGACATTACACATGTATACTTTACAAAACAACTTCACAAGACCCATTGACTAACTATTGTGAAAAAACATTTAAATTAAACACAACAGACAACAACTGCTTTTTTATCCTGTTGCCCTTTTCCTTTTTTGGTGTCTATGTTTTGGTATTTATCTAATTTTTAAACCAATATAGACATGACAATTATTACTCGAGAGACGTTTTGTCCTTAAATCTACAGTGGAATTAAGCCACCAGTCCTCAACAATTTTGAGGGATATGCCGGCGCGTTTCAAGTCCTGATATTTCCTTCACAGGACTCTCATCAGAGCTTTTTTTAGGTCTCGCCTGTCAATGCGCATGCGCATTGAGCAGAGCGAGACTATGGGGGCTTAAACAAAGCTTACCTACACTGGCGATTCACTGGCGATTTGATGAAGTGCATGTGCACTTTTAGCTCAATGCGCAAGCGCAATTAGTTAAAATGCGCGTGCACAGCATCAAATCGTCAGCTTAGTGCCGCCAGCAGCTCTTCCCGCTCCGCCCCCTGCTGCATCAAAGGCTTGGCGCTCTGCCTCAGCCCAGCCATTCTCCTCCCCTAATTACCCCCTGCGGCATCAAAGGCTTTTTCACGGCCGGCTGTCTCCTTTTCTTTTTTTTTTTTCATTAATTGAATGTCTTCCAGCAAGCTCTCCTCATCCGTAGTTTTAGGTGTGATGACAGCATTTCCTTATAAGATTACTGCTCTCTTGGGAATATATGAGGGCAGGAAGCCTTCTGAATTCGGCTGATCATTATCAGAGAGTGTTTTGGTGAAAATACGGGACTTTTCTTATGCGTGCTGCTACAAAAAGAGCTCAGCTCTCCTTAGCTACGGGAAAGCTGTTTGGCTTACTTCTGCTCGCTCAGCCAGCAATTGTGCCATGTGGTGTGTTTTTAGCTTTACTAGCTCATTGGTGTGTACTGGCTTGCCACTTTGCTGGAATAAAGTACCGGCCATAACGCTGAATACGACTTTCTTTTAATTAGTTCACCAGTTTGCTGCCAAGTGAATTTGAGAGTAATAGTGGCAATCATGTTTGAAACTGCATAACGTGAGCGGAATAAGCTTGCAAGCCGCAATCACCCCACATCCACCACATCCACCACCACATCCACCACCACCTCCACATCCACCACCACCGCATCCACCACCACCGCATCCACCACCACATCCACCACCACATCCACCCTCACCCTCACCCTCACTCACCCTCAACCCCTCACCCTCAACCCCTCACTCACCCTCACTCTCACTCACCCTCACTCACCCTCAACCCCTCACCCTCACTCACCCTCACCCTCACTCACCCTCACCCTCACTCACCCTCAACCCCTCACCCTCACTCACCCTCACTCACCCTTAACCCCTCACCCTCACTCACCCTCACCCTCACCCACCCTCAACCCCTCACCCTCACTCACCCTCAACCCCTCACCCTCACCCTCACTCACCCTCACCCTCACTCACCCTCACCCTCACTCACCCTCACCCTCACTCACCCTCAACCCCTCACCCTCACTCACCCTCACTCACCCTCAACCCCTCACCCTCACTCACCTTCACCCACCCTCACCCTCACTCACCCTCAACCCTCACCCTCACTCACCCTCAACCCCTCACCCTCACCCTCACTCACCCTCACTCACCCTCACTCACCCTCACTCACCCACCCTCACCCACCCTCACCCTCACTCACCCTCACCCACCCTCAACCCCCACCCTCACTCACCCTCACTCACCCTCAACCCCTCACCCTCACTCAACCTCACTCACCCTCACCCACCCTCACCCTCACTCACCCTCAACCCCCCTCAACCCCTCACCCTCACCCTCACTCACCCTCAACCCCTCAACCTCAACCCCTCACTCACCCTCACTCTCACTCACCCTCACTCACCCTCAACCCCTCACTCACCCTCACTCACCCTCACTCACCCTCAACCCCTCACCCTCACTCACCCTCACCCACCCGCACCCTCACTCACCCTCAACCCCTCACCCTCACTCACCCTCAACCCCTCACCCTCACTCACCCTCAACCCCTCACCCTCACTCACCCTCAACCCCTCACCCTCACTCACCCTCAACCCCTCACCCTCAACCCCTCACCCTCACTCACCCTCACTCACCCTCAACCCCTCACCCTCACTCACCCTCACTCACCCTCACTCACCCTCACCCTCACTCACCCTCACTCACCCTCACTCACCCTCACCCTCACTCACCCTCACTCACCCTCACTCACCCTCACCCTCACTCACCCTCACTCACCCTCATTCACCCTCACCCTCACTCACCCTCAACCCCTCACCCTCACTCACCCTCAACCCCTCACCCTCACTCACCCTCAACCCCTCACCCCCTCACTCACCCTCACTCTCACTCACCCTCACTCACCCTCACCCCTCACCCTCACCCTCACTCACCCTCACTCACCCTCAACCCCTCACCCTCACCCACCCTCACCCTCACCCTCACTCACCCTCAACCCCTCACCCTCACCCTCACTCACCCTCACCCTCACTCACCCTCAACCCCTCACCCTCACTCACCCTCAACCCCTCACCCTCACTCACCCTCACTCACCCTCACCCTCTCTCACCCTCAACCCCTCACCCTCACTCACCCTCACTCACCCTCACTCACCCTCACCCACCCTCACCCTCACTCACCCTCACTCACCCTCACTCACCCTCAACCCCTCACCCTCACTCACCCTCACCCACCCTCACCCTCACTCACCCTCAACCCCACACCCTCACTCACCCTCAACCCCTCACCCTCACTCACCCTCAACCCCTCACCCTCAACCCCTCACTCACCCTCACTCTCACTCACCCTCACTCACCCTCAACCCCTCACCCTCACTCACCCTCACCCTCACCCTCACTCACCCTCACCCTCACTCACCCTGAACCCCTCACCCTCACTCACCCTCACCCTCACTCACCCTCAACCCCTCACCCTCACTCACCCTCAACCCCTCACCCTCACCCTCACTCACCCTCAACCCTCACCCTCAACCCCTCACCCTCACTCACCCTCACCCTCACTCACCCTCAACCCCTCACCCTCACTCACCCTCAACCCCTCACCCTCACTCACCCTCACCCTCACTCACCCTCAACCCCTCACCCACCCTCACTCACCCTCACTCACCCTCACTCACCCTCACCCTCAACCCCTCACCCTCACTCACCCTCAACCCCTCACCCTCACTCACCCTCACCCTCACTCACCTCAACCCCTCACCCTCACTCACCCTCAACCCCTCACCCTCACTCACCCTCACCCTCACTCACCCTCAACCCCTCACCCACCCTCACTCACCCTCCCTCACCCTCACCCTCACTCACCCTCACTCACCCTCACCCTCAACCCCTCACCCTCACTCACCCTCAACCCCTCACCCTCACTCACCCTCAACCCCTCACCCTCACCCTCACTCACCCTCAACCCCTCACCCTCAACCCCTCACCCTCACTCACCCTCACCCTCACTCACCCTCAACCCCTCACCATCACTCACCCTCAACCCCTCACCCTCACTCACTCACCCTCACTCACCCTCACCCTCACTCACCCTCACCCTCACTCACCCTCAACCACTCACCCTCACCCTCACTCACCCTCACTCACCCTCACTCACCCTCACTCACCCTCACTCACCCTCACCCTCACTCACCCTCATCACCCTCACCCTCACTCACCCTCACTCACCCTCACCCTCACTCACCCTCACCCTCACTCACCCTCAACCCCTCACCCTCACTCACCCTCACCCCTCACCTCACTCACCCTCAACCCCTCACCCTCACTCACCCTCAACCCCTCACCCTCAACCCCTCACTCACCCTCACTCTCACTCACCCTCAACCCCTCACGCACCCTCACTCTCGCTCACCCTCACTCACCCTCAACCCCTCACCCTCACCCACCCTCACCTCACTGCACCCTCACTCACCCTCACTCACCCACCCCTCACACACCCTCACACACCCCACAATCACCCTCAACCCTCTCCCTCACTCACCCTCACCCCTCACCCTCACACACCTCAACCCCCTCACCCCTCACCTCACCCTCACTCACCCACACTCACATCCCTCACACCTCACCTCACCCTCACTCACCCTCACTCACCCTCAACCTCACCTCACCTCACTCACCCTCAACTCACCCTCAACCCCACCCTCACCCACACTCACCCTCACCCTCACCCTCACTCACTCACCACCCTCACCCTCACTCACCACTCAACCCTCACCATCACCCTCACCTCTCACCCCACTCACCCTCAACCCCTCACCCTCACTCACCCTCACCCTCACTCACCCTCACCTCACTCACCCTCACTCACCCTCACTCACCCTCACCCTCACCCACCCTCACTCACCTCACCCTCACTCACCCTCACCCTCACTCACCCTCACTCACCCTCAACCCCTCACCCTCACTCATCCTCACTCACCCTCAAACCCTCACGCACCCTCACCCACCCTCACCCTCACTCACCCTCAACCCCTCACCCTCACTCACCCTCAACCCCTCACCCTCACTCACCCTCAACCCCTCACCCTCAACCCCTCACTCACCCTCACTCTCACTCACCCTCACTCACCCTCAACCCCTCACCCTCACTCACCCTCACCCTCACTCACCCTCAACCCCTCACCCTCACTCACCCTCACCCTCACTCACCCTCAACCCCTCACCCTCACTCACCCTCACTCACCCTCAACCCCTCACCCTCACTCACCCTCACCCTCACTCACCCTCAACCCCTCACCCACCCTCAACCCCTCACCCTCACTCACCCTCAACCTCTGACCCTCAACCCCTCACCCTCACTCACCCTCACTCACCCTCAACCCCTCACCCTCACTCACCCTCAACCCCTCACCCTCACTCACCCTCACTCACCCTCACCCTCACTCACCCTCACCCTCACTCACCCTCACCCTCACTCACCCTCACTCACCCTCACTCACCCTCACTCACCCTCACCCTCACTCACCCTCACTCACCCTCACCCTCACTCACCCTCACCCTCACTCACCCTCACCCACCCTCACCCACCCTCACCCACCCTCACCCTCACTCACCCTCACTCACCCTCACCCTCACTCACCCTCACTCACCCTCACCCTCACTCACCCTCACCCTCACTCACCCTCACTCACCCTCAACCCCTCACCCTCACTCACCCTCAGTCACCCTCAACCCCTCACTCTCACTCACCCTCAACCCCTCACCCTCACTCACCCTCACTCACCCTCACTCACCCTCTCATCCTCACTCACCCTCAACCCCTCACCCTCACTCACCCTCAACCCCTCACCCTCACTCACCCTCAACCCCTCACCCTCACTCACCCTCACAACACATATTGTGTTACAATAGGTGTCACATTTGCGAAAGATAAAACTATTGGCATTGTAAATAACAAAGCTATTAATTTCGCTATTTTCAAAACAAGCACATAAATAAAAAATGTGTCCTTTACAATACCAATAGCTCAAACTTTCCTAATGCGAGACCTATTGCATTGCTGTGCTTCTCTCCCCTGCTGCACTCTCCTGCTCTCTAGAGATGTGGCCTAACGACCAGAGCTGCCATCTAAGTCACGTAAATACAAAACATGTTGCATTCCAAATGCTATAGGTGTCACATTCGCGAAAGTTATAACTATTGGCATTGTAAATGACAAAGCCATCAATTTAGCAATTTTAACAACGAAAAAATAAATAAAATATGTCATTTACAAGACCAATAACTACAACTTTTCTAATGCGAGACCTATTGCATTCCAACCCCACTCATCCACGCAACGCCACTCACACACGCAACGCCACTCACACACGCAGCGCCACTCACACACGCAACGCCACTCACACACGCAACGCCACTCACACACGCAACGCCACTCACACACGCAACGCCACTCACACACGCAACACCACTCACACACGCAACGCCACTCACACACGCCACTCATCCACGCAACGCCACTCATCCACGCAACGCCACTCAGCCACGCAACGCCACTCATCCACGCAAGGCCACTCATCCACGCAACGCCACTCATCCACGCAACGCCACTCATCCATTTTCAAAACGAAAAATGTCAAACTCTTCTTTTGCGAGACCTATTGCATTTTCAATGCTTGTCTTTTTAGTCTGTAAAGAAGTTGTGACATAAAACAGATTTTTAGACTCCCCCTTTCTACTTTTTTAGTATCACAAGCACCTCATAGTACGCTTATTGTACCTGTATAATGTGGTTTCATTCCCCACACTGCTGGCTGCAAGATTGCAAAATTCTTGTTTTATATGTCTCTATTTTGTGCAAAAAATATTAGAACCATTTTAATACTATTGGTAAAACAAGCTTGGATTGCATTCGCGACTTGCGCTCGATTTTTGCCTACCTTGTGTGTTTTTTGGGGCGCAATGTTCTATGGTTCATTTTAGTCAAGCCTTTTTAGTCACCTATCAAAATAGAATCGGTCTGTCCACTATAGGCATGCAGTCATCCAACGTTTACAGCAGCATCCCCTACATTCACAGTCTCCATCAACTCCAAAGCACTATTGAGTGCACGGAAAGCCCTGCAAATGTCCTTAACTTGCAGTGCAAAATCTCCAATCACAGTAGGGTAATTTGTTATATGGGTAAGGGTAATGTAGTGCAGGGGAGTACATTTCCAGTACTCACACTTGTGATGGAAATTCAGCTATGTCAGTCAATCACAGTGAAATTGCCCTAATCACCATTTTTCTCATAAGGATGACCTGCCATGCCAGCGGGAACCAATTAAGGTAAAAACATACCACAGTGTTAGTAATATTTAATGGTGAAGGCCATCGTTTGCAGTGTAGTGGATGTATTAGCTCCATTCCGTTGGTAAATGGGCTGTCTGAATACCTATTGCTAAGTCAGGCTTTAAATGTAAACATTCCTAAATAAAAGAAACTGAATGAATTTATAAAATGTAAAATAATGTTTTAATAACAATTTTGATTAAGCGTATTTTGAGGCACAAAAGATATACCAAATATAGAACAATATGCACATAGTTTTACAAGTTATACCTGTTATTTTAAAAACCAAGGGCCGTATTTAGAATTTGGCGGAAGGAATACACTGTTACAATTGCAGAGGATATCTCATCTGTCTTTGTGCAAGTGCATCATAGCCTCTGGCACTTCAAATAGAGTGGACGCAATTTCTGACGAGTTTTGATCAAGTATTCTATCCTCCAAACTCAAACTTTTGCTTTACATGTTGTTGTACTTTGACTGTTTGCAAAAATTAATCATCAAAATGCCACAACCATTAACAAAATCAAAATTAGCCCTCATTTGATCTTGTATCTGCATCTGTGCCCTGCATCACATTTTGCGATGCAGGGCGCGCAACGAAATTCGTTTATTTAATTTAATTGTTTACTTACCTGCAATCATCCATATTCCGGTGTTTACCACCCCCCACCCTGCCCCTCCCCCGCCCCACCTGTCTGCGCCACGGAACTCCCTCCACGGGCCGCGGCTGCCATCAATTACCAACTTTCAGCCTTTCTGAAAACAACTCTCTGCTATACATTTCACAATTTGATTTTCCACCTCAGCAGAGTACAGATTCCACACTGGTCACACTGACACTTTACTTTTATTGAATCTCTCACCAACATTCAATACTGTCTCACATATTAGTCTTTTTTATTCCCCTGTGCATCATGTTAAACATTGTGGTTTGTAATCATGCCCTTTGCTGGATCGGCTCTTTTCTTTCTGCCTACAGCCAATCACATACTCTTCTTCACCTTTTGCTCCAAAGCGTTACTAAGTACTTGTGGCATCCTTCAGGGTTCATCACTTAGTCCCACCTTTTTCAACATATACATTTATCTGCTTGCTTCCCTTGTCCTCTTCTTTAGCTTTGAAGTGATATCATGCTGCTGAAATTAGCATTTATTTCTTCAACAAATTAAGCCAATTATAAACTAACTTCTGCTTCTTTAAGCAGGAAGTAGTGAGCTGGATGCAAATTAGCAATTAGATCAGTCTCCCATACCCTGATCTAACATTCTGTCTTTATTAACTTTTGTAGCACTGTTTTCACTCTGACACAGGGAGACAGCCTATGTTCTAATCCCTGGCTGGGATCACTGTAATTCCCCCATGTTCTGATCCCTGGCTGGGATCACTGTAATTCCCTGGGGCAACCGTAAAGAACCTACTAAAAGTTCACGTGCTCTTTCAGCACTGTAACTGCATACATTTTTGTGTTTGCAACATGAGAAATATTTATTGGAATTTTTGTTGTTTTGGACTTCTTAAATTGAGTAAAGTGTACAGAATTTTTGTTATTCAGTGTGGGGTCTTTTTGTGTTGTTTTCACTGTGTTACTGTACTTTACGTGTTGCACAAATACTTTACACAATACCTCTTAAGTTACGCCTGACTGCTCTGAACCAATCTACAATAGGGGGAGCTCAGCTTAATTTAGGTTGTGTATCTAACTTACCCCCTTGACTAGGATTGTGGCTCCTGCTTGGAAAGGGTGCCTACTCTGCCAACCAGAAACCTGAAATTCTAACAGATACACTGATAGATAGGGACACTGATAGTAATGTATATCTTTATACTCCTGATACTGATGCAAACCAGAGTACATCACTGGATTATTTTAGTCACAGCAAGAAAAATGATTAAATGGCTTCCCTATTAGAAAAGACGCAATACAAAGAGCCCAATGATCTTGAAAATCTCGACATAATGGGTGAACCTCTGTTTGAGCCTTCTCTGATTATTCACCTTATGTCTTTAGCATGGTCTCCTGCACCTCATGTAGTTGAGTATGTCAGGATGCATATATGATCAGCATTAGATGAACCAATTAGAAAAAGCTGAGAACAGAATAGCCTATAGCAGTCTTAATTCATCAATTTCTGATGACACTTATTGAGGATCTTAAATTGTCTACGTTCTTTGAAAAGTTTAGAAAATATCCTAAAAGGGGTTATATTATGATATGGCAATATTGTCAAGACAAGCTTCTAAGTGCTTTGAGTTTTTAATTAAAATGGTTGACTTAGTTAAAGTGCAAAATAATCAAACATTCCCATAAGCCCACCAGAACTGTCTCACTTGGATCAAACAGCTGTCTATTTCTTTGGCAATTCTAGGCCTGCAATTTCTCTTGAGAGACACAAAGGCCTACCTCTGATAATAGATCTCTAATTGACAGAGTTAGCATAGTGCACCGCTGGTTTGGATGCTGGAGGCTTTCTATTTGGAAAGAAGTTTATAAAGGAAATTTTAAAATATGTGACTACTTTAATCTAGATTGAACAAATCACAACTTTCTCTCAAAAAGATTTTCAGTTGTCTGTTTCTTTTCTGGACTGGCAGAGGCAATGGCCATTCTGCTGGTTGCTTAATTTTTGACAAATGATCACAGTTCAACCCATATTATAAGACCAGTCCAGACACTGTTTCCAAACTCTCATCTTTCATGACAAGATACACTTCTCATGGATACTGAGGTACAGGACATTATTGCCAAGTACGCTGTAGAAACCCAGTCCTGCCATGTAGCTTCATTAGCAACATCTTTCTGTAAAAAAACCCATAAAACACTAATACGCTTTGACTGGTCATAAATCTCAGAAATGTCAATTCTTTTGTGGTCTAGTAACATTTAAAAATGTAGACTCTTAATCAAAAGGACACATTTTAAAATCTCAGGGCTTTGATAGTTCTTTTGGGCTTCCAGGATGCTTATCTTGCTTTTTCAAGCCTCCAGCCCCACAGGTGATTATTTGTATGCTCCAAAAGGATCAGCTCGTTCAATTTACTGCTCTTACATGTTGGCTTTTCATCTGCCCCTTGTTGCTTTACCAAGTTCCTCAGACCATCTGCAACCCAACTCAGGTCCCAGAGTATCAGACTTATAATATAAGTAGGCAAAATTATTTTGTTAGACTTGGACGGTCATCTTCTGATTCACATCTTCAAACCTATGTTTCAGTACTGGATAATCTGTGGTTTGAGATTGACCAAGAATAATGTTGCCTCACCCTGGTTCAGTCCCTGGATTTCCTATGATTCAAGGTGGATTCTCTGATGTCTACTCTTCATCTACCCAAAAAAGGTTTCCCTGACAGAGAAATGATTCTCTCAATTCATAACGGTCTCATATTACTTTGAGACACCTAGTCAGCCAGACTCTTGAAGTTATTATCCTACTCTAGTCAGACAACCTTCCTGGGCCCCTTGATTTCCAAGCTCCTCAGAGACTAACAATATGTCACTTAATTAAGGGGATTTCTTATACAGATACAGTCCTGCTAGATAAGAACACAAAAGAAGAGGTAGTTGGTTGGTACACCTACACGCCTGGAACAGCAGGGCAGTCTTTAATTTTACACCAGATTCCCTTTTGAAATAAGACACGTTTCTTGGGGTCTTGTTCTTCTCAAGAGGTTCATGGACATTAACTGTTTATAGCTACATGCTATCTCCTTTCCAGTTCAGACAGTCATAACAGATTGTGCTTGCATCTCAGTTTTCATATGAATGAACAATCTTGGAGCGATCCATTTTATAATTCACCTAAGCAGCACCAGATCAAATATTCTTTTGGGGACAGCAAAACAGTTTGGGGAATTTCGCCTTCATTCTGACATATGAGTGAGAGCAACTTAGTCACAGATTGACACACTCTTCACCTTTCAGACAATAGTGGGTGATAACTTCATTTATTTATTTATTTAGAGTTTTATAGAGCGCGGACAAGACCCTTACAGGTATCAGAGCGCTTTACATTACATGGGGATAAAAAGTAACATACCTCAAGGAAAGGTCAGAGAGGTGTACATAAGAGCATAGCGAAAACATAGCACAAGACAATAGGAGATGACCTGATGTGTGAAGGTAAAACTGTGACAGGTAAGTAGGTCAAATAAAAATAACATCATTGAAAACGATAAAAGCAGAGCAATAAGGTACCTGTTAGGAGCGCACATAACGACAAGGTAAAGAAATTAGGTTGATTAGATAGACTAGTATGATACCAAGTAAAAGTGTTCATGCAGAATCAAAGGTTTGTGTTTAAGAGAGTTTTGCCATAAGAATGCCTTTGACTACCCGTTTGAAAGCTGCAGTGGAGGGGTTCAGCCTTGTTTCCGGGAGAAGGGCATTCCAAATCCTGGTCACCATTCCAGATAAGGAGCGTTTGTATGTTTTTTTCTTGTTGAATCGTTGTGGTTTCAACAAGAGGTTTTCTGCAATTCTTGTGGATCTTATCTCGCCGGATATTGTAAGTTTCTGTGTGAGATAGCTGGGTGCCTTGTAGTGTATGGATTTGTGAGTCATGCATGCTATTTTCAGGTGAATTCTGGCTTCAAATGGTAGCCAGTTAGGAGATTTAAGGTCAGGGGAGATGTGGGCCCTTCTTTTTGAACCAGTTATGAGTCTCGTTTCCGCATTAGTAGATGCTCTTAGGGAAGCTGTAGTAGCTGTGGGGAGACCGCATAGTGAGACACTTCCATAGTCCAGCCGAGATAGAACTAGGGCTTGAACCGCCATCTTGAGGTCATTAGCCCGTAAGAAGGGTTTCAATTTCCTTAGTGTGTTGATCTGAAAATTAGCTCCCTTCGTTGCGTTACCAATGTGCTTCTGCATATCGAGGTTGCAGTCAAGTGTTATACCCAATGATTTTGCCGAGTCTACAATTGTTGGTTGGACGTTAAATGCGGTAAGGTGTTTGATCCAATCCTGCATTATGGGGACTTTGGCAGGTGGGGCTATAAGGAGGAAATCTGTTTTTGAGTGATTTGAGGTGATTCTCGGCCAGCCACTTTTGGGTGGACTTAAGGGTAGTATTAAGCATGTTGATGTCTTCCAGAGTGTTGATCTTAAGGTAGAGTTGGGTATCATCAGCGTACATGTGGAATTGAATGTTGGACGCTTGCAGCAGATCGGTGAGAGGTTCCATGAATAAGTTAAAAAGTGTTGGTGACTGCGAGGAACCTTGTGGGACTCCTAGGGTGACTGGAACGGGTTTAGAGAAGGTGTTCTTGATCTTGAATTTTTGGGTCCGGTTTTGCAGAAAGGAGGTAAACCAGTTAAGCACCGATCCAGATAGGCCCATTCTATGGTTCAACAAATCTATCAGGTTCTTGTGTGTAACTGTATCGAAGGCTGAAGAGAGGTCTAAAAGGATATGAAGGCATGAGCCATTTTTATCCAGTATTTGAAGGGCATTATCAATGATGTGTGTCATGGCAGATTCCGTGCTGTGGTCTGCTCGGAAGCCGGATTGGTTTATGTTGAGAAGGTTGAAGCGAGCGATATGTTTTGTTAGTTGGTGTTGGACACATTTTTCCAGGAGTTTGGCAAACTTGGGAATGTTGGAGATAGGACGGTAGTTGTTTAGGTCCGTAGGGTCCGCTGTGGGTTTCTTAAGTATGGGGGAGACCTGCCCCACTTTAAGGGAGTCAGGGATGCAACCTTGTAAGAGAGAGCTCTTGATGAGTTTGATCCAGAGGGGGAGCAGCAATGGAGAGAGACCTTTCACCGCATTTGCTAGTATAGGATCAGTGAGGTGATTGGCAGGCTTCAAGGTATTGAGTAACCTGCCTATGGCATCTTCCGAGTAGGTGTTAAAGGACGACCAATCTGCATCGTTTTTAAAACATACTCTGAGGGTGTGTGTAGTGCCGCATTTGAGGGTAGAGGGGACGTTTTGGAGTGAGGACAGGAGTGAGAGATTAAATCATTGAGGAGATCTTTCTTGATGTTCTCAGTCTTAAGATTGAAAAAGGTAGAGAATTCTTCGCATGTGGGTTGAGGATGAGTAAGGACTTGTGGACATTGAGGTCCATCCTTAGATTGGATTTTGATTAGTTCGAAGAGTTTTTTAGCTCTATTTCTTGCTTGGTTCAGTTGTTGACTGAAGAAGTCTGCTTTAGCGCGCCTTATTTTTCGGTAGTAGGCATTTCTCTTTCTTTTTAGAGTCAAGAGGAGCTTGGCGGATGGGACCGATCTCCAGTTACGTTCAGCAGTTCTGAGCGAGCGTCTATCCTCATTAATTGAACCATTGAACCAAGGTTTAGAATCTTTCGTGAGAGCTCTCTTTAGTTGAAGGGGAGCAAATTCATTCATTATCGACATCATAGAGTTAAGATAATGATTGGTGAGATCATGTACGTTGGAAGCACCAACAAGTGGCAAGAGTAGATTGTGGCTGGAAATGGGTAACGAGTTTGGGTTGAGTTTTTCCCTGTCTCTTTTCCAAACTTTGGGTTTTGTGGGCTGAGCCGCATTGAGTTTAACTGTTTCATTGATAAAGAAGGTGATGATGTGATGGTCTGACCAGTCACAGGGGAGGATCGACTCAAGGTGCGTGGAATCGCACTTGGAGATTATTAGGTCCAGAGTTGCGCCTTTGTTGTGTGTAGGGCTGTTGCAAATTTGGTTAAGGTCTAGGGCGTTGAGGACGTTTTTGAGACTGTTGACAACAGTATTGTTGAGGTCGTTCCAATGGAGGTTGAAGTCACCCAGGAAAATTTAGGTGTTTTGTCTTTCCAGTGTATTTCGTGACCATGTCCATGAGGTGTTCTGTGAAGATGAGGTTGTCGCCAGGTGGGTGATAGATGGTGTGTAACGTACAAACAGGTTTACCATTACTGATGATGTCCAGGCAAAAGTCATCGCAAAGAGGGAGTGCAGGGGATATGGTTCTCTTTACAGTGATGTTGCTGCGGTGGATGCATGCAATTACCACTCCTGTCTTGCCCTTCCTATCCATTCTGATAATGTCGTAGTTAGGAGGAACTAGGATGTCAATGATAGGCGAGTAGGAATCTGTAAGCCATGTTTCAGTAAGAATTATCAGATCCAGGTCAGTGGAGATAATGAGGTCAGCTATGTCAGTTGCGTGTTTAGCAGCCGATCTGCAGTTTAGGAGCGAGCATTTAAGCCGGGGAGTGGCGGGGGAGATAGTGTAGTCTTGCAAGAGTGGGATTTTGCTAAGATTGTTGTTATTTATGCCTCTATAGTTGTGGGAGGGAGGCCTGTTGGGGTCGGAGCAGATAGAGGGGATGGGGATGTGTTTGGGAGAGGTGGAACTCGTGACAGAGGGTTCGTAGGAGAGTAAAAGAGATCTCCGAAAAAGGATTGGTGGCGCGCCTAGGGCGGGAGGAAAGATTGTGGGAGGGTGTAGATTTCCAGCAGGACACATAGGGTTTGGGGGTGTAAGTAAGGTTGGCTGGGGGCTTACCAGGTACACATGTTCTGTAGGATTTAAAGAACCCTGGCTGTCGTGATAGCATCACTTTAAAAGCGTGGAGCTCCTCTTTGATTGAGTGAAGTGCGGACATGATCTCATTTAATCGAGGATCCGATGTGGAGGTGATAGGGGTGGGAGGTGGTGTCCGTAGTGTGGGCTGGAGGGGTGTATGGACGGGTGCAGGGGTGAGTGGGTTAATACGCGCATTTGAGTGTGTGTGAGTGCTGGTTGTAGATGTGGGTGGCTGTGTGGAGGGTTGGTGGTAGGCAGGAGTGTGAAGTGCGGTTGATGTTGGTGTGATTTCAGAGGGGGAACAGTTGTTGTTTGAAAGGTCAGGGGGTGACCCGTGGAGTGCAGGCGACTGAATAGAGGGGTATTGGCTGGCCTGGATGGGTTCCTTGCTGGTGGTGTTATTGCGAGTAGGGGAAGAGCATCAGCATCAAATCGTCAGCTTAGTGCCGCCAGCAGCTCTTCCCGCTCCGCCCCCTGCTGCATCAAAGGCTTGGCGCTCTGCCTCAGCCCAGCCATTCTCCTCCCCTAATTACCCCCTGCGGCATCAAAGGCTTTTTCACGGCCGGCTGTCTCCTTTTCTTTTTTTTTTTTCATTAATTGAATGTCTTCCAGCAAGCTCTCCTCATCCGTAGTTTTAGGTGTGATGACAGCATTTCCTTATAAGATTACTGCTCTCTTGGGAATATATGAGGGCAGGAAGCCTTCTGAATTCGGCTGATCATTATCAGAGAGTGTTTTGGTGAAAATACGGGACTTTTCTTATGCGTGCTGCTACAAAAAGAGCTCAGCTCTCCTTAGCTACGGGAAAGCTGTTTGGCTTACTTCTGCTCGCTCAGCCAGCAATTGTGCCATGTGGTGTGTTTTTAGCTTTACTAGCTCATTGGTGTGTACTGGCTTGCCACTTTGCTGGAATAAAGTACCGGCCATAACGCTGAATACGACTTTCTTTTAATTAGTTCACCAGTTTGCTGCCAAGTGAATTTGAGAGTAATAGTGGCAATCATGTTTGAAACTGCATAACGTGAGCGGAATAAGCTTGCAAGCCGCAATCACCCCACATCCACCACATCCACCACCACATCCACCACCACCTCCACATCCACCACCACCGCATCCACCACCACCGCATCCACCACCACATCCACCACCACATCCACCCTCACCCTCACCCTCACTCACCCTCAACCCCTCACCCTCAACCCCTCACTCACCCTCACTCTCACTCACCCTCACTCACCCTCAACCCCTCACCCTCACTCACCCTCACCCTCACTCACCCTCACCCTCACTCACCCTCAACCCCTCACCCTCACTCACCCTCACTCACCCTCAACCCCTCACCCTCACTCACCCTCACCCTCACCCACCCTCAACCCCTCACCCTCACTCACCCTCAACCCCTCACCCTCACCCTCACTCACCCTCACCCTCACTCACCCTCACCCTCACTCACCCTCACCCTCACTCACCCTCACCCTCACTCACCCTCAACCCCTCACCCTCACTCACCCTCACTCACCCTCAACCCCTCACCCTCACTCACCCTCACCCACCCTCACCCTCACTCACCCTCAACCCCTCACCCTCACTCACCCTCAACCCCTCACCCTCACCCTCACTCACCCTCACTCACCCTCACTCACCCTCACTCACCCACCCTCACCCATCCTCACCCTCACTCACCCTCACCCACCCTCAACCCCTCACCCTCACTCACCCTCACTCACCCTCAACCCCTCACCCTCACTCAACCTCACTCACCCTCACCCACCCTCACCCTCACTCACCCTCAACCCCCCTCAACCCCTCACCCTCACCCTCACTCACCCTCAACCCCTCAACCTCAACCCTCACTCACCCTCACTCTCACTCACCCTCACTCACCCTCAACCCCTCACTCACCCTCACTCACCCTCACTCACCCTCAACCCCTCACCCTCACTCACCCTCACCCACCCGCACCCTCACTCACCCTCAACCCCTCACCCTCACTCACCCTCACTCACCCTCAACCCCTCACCCTCACTCACCCTCAACCCCTCACCCTCACTCACCCTCAACCCCTCACCCTCACTCACCCTCAACCCCTCACCCTCAACCCCTCACCCTCACTCACCCTCACTCACCCTCAACCCCTCACCCTCACTCACCCTCACTCACCCTCACTCACCCTCACCCTCACTCACCCTCACTCACCCTCACTCACCCTCACTCACCCTCACCCTCACTCACCCTCACTCACCCTCACTCACCCTCACCCTCACTCACCCTCACTCACCCTCATTCACCCTCACCCTCACTCACCCTCAACCCCTCACCCTCACTCACCCTCAACCCCTCACCCTCACTCACCCTCAACCCCTCACCCCCTCACTCACCCTCACTCTCACTCACCCTCACTCACCCTCAACCCCTCACCCTCACCCTCACTCACCCTCACTCACCCTCAACCCCTCACCCTCACCCACCCTCACCCTCACCCTCACTCACCCTCAACCCCTCACCCTCACCCTCACTCACCCTCACCCTCAACCCCTCACCCTCACTCACCCTCAACCCCTCACCCTCACTCACCCTCACTCACCCTCACCCTCTCTCACCCTCAACCCCTCACCCTCACTCACCCTCACTCACCCTCACTCACCCTCACCCACCCTCACTCACCCTCACTCACCCTCACTCACCCTCAACCCCTCACCCTCACTCACCCTCACCCACCCTCACCCTCACTCACCCTCAACCCCTCACCCTCACTCACCCTCAACCCCTCACCCTCACTCACCCTCAACCCCTCACCCTCAACCCCTCACTCACCCTCACTCTCACTCACCCTCACTCACCCTCAACCCCTCACCCTCACTCACCCTCACCCTCACCCTCACTCACCCTCACCCTCACTCACCCTGAACCCCTCACCCTCACTCACCCTCACCCTCACTCACCCTCAACCCCTCACCCTCACTCACCCTCAACCCCTCACCCTCACCCTCACTTACCCTCAACCCTCACCCTCAACCCCTCACCCTCACTCACCCTCACCCTCACTCACCCTCAACCCCTCACCCTCACTCACCCTCAACCCCTCACCCTCACTCACCCTCACCCTCACTCACCCTCAACCCCTCACCCACCCTCACTCACCCTCACTCACCCTCACTCACCCTCACCCTCAACCCCTCACCCTCACTCACCCTCAACCCCTCACCCTCACTCACCCTCACCCTCACTCACCCTCAACCCCTCACCCTCACTCACCCTCAACCCCTCACCCTCACTCACCCTCACCCTCACTCACCCTCAACCCCTCACCCACCCTCACTCACCCTCACTCACCCTCACCCTCACTCACCCTCACTCACCCTCACCCTCAACCCCTCACCCTCACTCACCCTCAACCCCTCACCCTCACTCACCCTCAACCCCTCACCCTCACCCTCACTCACCCTCAACCCCTCACCCTCACTCACCCTCACCCTCACTCACCCTCAACCCCTCACCATCACTCACCCTCAACCCCTCACCCTCACTCACTCACCCTCACTCACCCTCACCCTCACTCACCCTCAACCACTCACCCTCACCCTCACTCACCCTCACTCACCCTCACTCACCCTCACTCACCCTCACCCTCACTCACCCTCACTCACCCTCACCCTCACTCACCCTCACTCACCCTCACCCTCACTCACCCTCACCCTCACTCACCCTCAACCCCTCACCCTCACTCACCCTCAACCCCTCACCCTCACTCACCCTCAACCCCTCACCCTCACTCACCCTCAACCCCTCACCCTCAACCCCTCACTCACCCTCACTCTCACTCACCCTCAACCCCTCACGCACCCTCACTCTCGCTCACCCTCACTCACCCTCAACCCCTCACCCTCACCCACCCTCACCCTCACTCACCCTCACTCACCCTCACTCACCCTCACCCTCACTCACCCTCAACCCCTCACCCTCACTCACCCTCAACCCCTCACCCTCACTCACCCTCAACCCCTCACCCTCACTCACCCTCAACCCCTCACCCTCAACCCCTCACTCACCCTCACTCTCACTCACCCTCATCCCCTCACTCACCCTCACTCTCACTCACCCTCACTCACCCTCAACCCCTCACCCTCACCCACCCTCACTCACCCTCACTCACCCTCAACCCCTCACCCTCACCCTCACTCACCCTCAACCCCTCACCCTCACTCACCCTCACTCACCCTCAACCCCTCACCCACACTCACCCTCAACCCCTCACTCACCCTCACCCTCTCACCCTCACTCACCCTCAACCCCTCACCCTCACTCACCCTCACCCTCACTCACCCTCACCCTCACTCACCCTCACTCACCCTCACTCACCCTCACCCTCACCCACCCTCACTCACCCTCACCCTCACTCACCCTCACCCTCACTCACCCTCACTCACCCTCAACCCCTCACCCTCACTCATCCTCACTCACCCTCAAACCCTCACGCACCCTCACCCACCCTCACCCTCACTCACCCTCAACCCCTCACCCTCACTCACCCTCAACCCCTCACCCTCACTCACCCTCAACCCCTCACCCTCAACCCCTCACTCACCCTCACTCTCACTCACCCTCACTCACCCTCAACCCCTCACCCTCACTCACCCTCACCCTCACTCACCCTCAACCCCTCACCCTCACTCACCCTCACCCTCACTCACCCTCAACCCCTCACCCTCACTCACCCTCACTCACCCTCAACCCCTCACCCTCACTCACCCTCACCCTCACTCACCCTCAACCCCTCACCCACCCTCAACCCCTCACCCTCACTCACCCTCAACCTCTGACCCTCAACCCCTCACCCTCACTCACCCTCACTCACCCTCAACCCCTCACCCTCACTCACCCTCAACCCCTCACCCTCACTCACCCTCACTCACCCTCACCCTCACTCACCCTCACCCTCACTCACCCTCACCCTCACTCACCCTCACTCACCCTCACTCACCCTCACTCACCCTCACCCTCACTCACCCTCACTCACCCTCACCCTCACTCACCCTCACCCTCACTCACCCTCACCCACCCTCACCCACCCTCACCCACCCTCACCCTCACTCACCCTCACTCACCCTCACCCTCACTCACCCTCACTCACCCTCACCCTCACTCACCCTCACCCTCACTCACCCTCACTCACCCTCAACCCCTCACCCTCACTCACCCTCAGTCACCCTCAACCCCTCACTCTCACTCACCCTCAACCCCTCACCCTCACTCACCCTCACTCACCCTCTCATCCTCACTCACCCTCAACCCCTCACCCTCACTCACCCTCAACCCCTTACCCTCACTCACCCTCAACCCCTCACCCTCACTCACCCTCACAACACATATTGTGTTACAATAGGTGTCACATTTGCGAAAGATAAAACTATTGGCATTGTAAATAACAAAGCTATTAATTTCGCTATTTTCAAAACAAGCACATAAATAAAAAATGTGTCCTTTACAATACCAATAGCTCAAACTTTCCTAATGCGAGACCTATTGCATTGCTGTGCTTCTCTCCCCTGCTGCACTCTCCTGCTCTCTAGAGATGTGGCCTAACGACCAGAGCTGCCATCTAAGTCACGTAAATACAAAACATGTTGCATTCCAAATGCTATAGGTGTCACATTCGCGAAAGTTATAACTATTGGCATTGTAAATGACAAAGCCATCAATTTAGCAATTTTAACAACGAAAAAATAAATAAAATATGTCATTTACAAGACCAATAACTACAACTTTTCTAATGCGAGACCTATTGCATTCCAACCCCACTCATCCACGCAACGCCACTCACACACGCAACGCCACTCACACACGCAGCGCCACTCACACACGCAACGCCACTCACACACGCAACGCCACTCACACACGCAACGCCACTCACACACGCAACGCCACTCACACACGCAACACCACTCACACACGCAACGCCACTCACACACGCCACTCATCCACGCAACGCCACTCATCCACGCAACGCCACTCAGCCATGCAACGCCACTCATCCACGCAAGGCCACTCATCCACGCAACGCCACTCATCCACGCAACGCCACTCATCCATTTTCAAAACGAAAAATGTCAAACTCTTCTTTTGCGAGACCTATTGCATTTTCAATGCTTGTCTTTTTAGTCTGTAAAGAAGTTGTGACATAAAACAGATTTTTAGACTCCCCCTTTCTACTTTTTTAGTATCACAAGCACCTCATAGTACGCTTATTGTACCTGTATAATGTGGTTTCATTCCCCACACTGCTGGCTGCAAGATTGCAAAATTCTTGTTTTATATGTCTCTATTTTGTGCAAAAAATATTAGAACCATTTTAATACTATTGGTAAAACAAGCTTGGATTGCATTCGCGACTTGCGCTCGATTTTTGCCTACCTTGTGTGTTTTTTGGGGCGCAATGTTCTATGGTTCATTTTAGTCAAGCCTTTTTAGTCACCTATCAAAATAGAATCGGTCTGTCCACTATAGGCATGCAGTCATCCAACGTTTACAGCAGCATCCCCTACATTCACAGTCTCCATCAACTCCAAAGCACTATTGAGGGCACGGAAAGCCCTGCAAATGTCCTTAACTTGCAGTGCAAAATCTCCAATCACAGTAGGGTAATTTGTTATATGGGTAAGGGTAATGTAGTGCAGGGGAGTACATTTCCAGTACTCACACTTGTGATGGAAATTCAGCTATGTCAGTCAATCACAGTGAAATTGCCCTAATCACCATTTTTCTCATAAGGATGACCTGCCATGCCAGCGGGAACCAATTAAGGTAAAAACATACCACAGTGTTAGTAATATTTAATGGTGAAGGCCATCGTTTGCAGTGTAGTGGATGTATTAGCTCCATTCCGTTGGTAAATGGGCTGTCTGAATACCTATTGCTAAGTCAGGCTTTAAATGTAAACATTCCTAAATAAAAGAAACTGAATGAATTTATAAAATGTAAAATAATGTTTTAATAACAATTTTGATTAAGCGTATTTTGAGGCACAAAAGATATACCAAATATAGAACAATATGCACATAGTTTTACAAGTTATACCTGTTATTTTAAAAACCAAGGGCCGTATTTAGAATTTGGCGGAAGGAATACACTGTTACAATTGCAGAGGATATCTCATCTGTCTTTGTGCAAGTGCATCATAGCCTCTGGCACTTCAAATAGAGTGGGCGCAATTTCTGACGAGTTTTGATCAAGTATTCTATCCTCCAAACTCAAACTTTTGCTTTACATGTTGTTGTACTTTGACTGTTTGCAAAAATTAATCATCAAAATGCCACAACCATTAACAAAATCAAAATTAGCCCTCATTTGATCTTGTATCTGCATCTGTGCCCTGCATCACATTTTGCGATGCAGGGCGCGCAACGAAATTCGTTTATTTAATTTAATTGTTTACTTACCTGCAATCATCCATATTCCGGTGTTTACCACCCCCCACCCTGCCCCTCCCCCGCCCCACCTGTCTGCGCCACGGAACTCCCTCCACGGGCCGCGGCTGCCATCAATTACCAACTTTCAGCCTTTCTGAAAACAACTCTCTGCTATACATTTCACAATTTGATTTTCCACCTCAGCAGAGTACAGATTCCACACTGGTCACACTGACACTTTACTTTTATTGAATCTCTCACCAACATTCAATACTGTCTCACATATTAGTCTTTTTTATTCCCCTGTGCATCATGTTAAACATTGTGGTTTGTAATCATGCCCTTTGCTGGATCGGCTCTTTTCTTTCTGCCTACAGCCAATCACATACTCTTCTTCACCTTTTGCTCCAAAGCGTTACTAAGTACTTGTGGCATCCTTCAGGGTTCATCACTTAGTCCCACCTTTTTCAACATATACATTTATCTGCTTGCTTCCCTTGTCCTCTTCTTTAGCTTTGAAGTGATATCATGCTGCTGAAATTAGCATTTATTTCTTCAACAAATTAAGCCAATTATAAACTAACTTCTGCTTCTTTAAGCAGGAAGTAGTGAGCTGGATGCAAATTAGCAATTAGATCAGTCTCCCATACCCTGATCTAACATTCTGTCTTTATTAACTTTTGTAGCACTGTTTTCACTCTGACACAGGGAGACAGCCTATGTTCTAATCCCTGGCTGGGATCACTGTAATTCCCCCATGTTCTGATCCCTGGCTGGGATCACTGTAATTCCCTGGGGCAACCGTAAAGAACCTACTAAAAGTTCACGTGCTCTTTCAGCACTGTAACTGCATACATTTTTGTGTTTGCAACATGAGAAATATTTATTGGAATTTTTGTTGTTTTGGACTTCTTAAATTGAGTAAAGTGTACAGAATTTTTGTTATTCAGTGTGGGGTCTTTTTGTGTTGTTTTCACTGTGTTACTGTACTTTACGTGTTGCACAAATACTTTACACAATACCTCTTAAGTTACGCCTGACTGCTCTGAACCAATCTACAATAGGGGGAGCTCAGCTTAATTTAGGTTGTGTATCTAACTTACCCCCTTGACTAGGATTGTGGCTCCTGCTTGGAAAGGGTGCCTACTCTGCCAACCAGAAACCTGAAATTCTAACAGATACACTGATAGATAGGGACACTGATAGTAATGTATATCTTTATACTCCTGATACTGATGCAAACCAGAGTACATCACTGGATTATTTTAGTCACAGCAAGAAAAATGATTAAATGGCTTCCCTATTAGAAAAGACGCAATACAAAGAGCCCAATGATCTTGAAAATCTCGACATAATGGGTGAACCTCTGTTTGAGCCTTCTCTGATTATTCACCTTATGTCTTTAGCATGGTCTCCTGCACCTCATGTAGTTGAGTATGTCAGGATGCATATATGATCAGCATTAGATGAACCAATTAGAAAAAGCTGAGAACAGAATAGCCTATAGCAGTCTTAATTCATCAATTTCTGATGACACTTATTGAGGATCTTAAATTGTCTACGTTCTTTGAAAAGTTTAGAAAATATCCTAAAAGGGGTTATATTATGATATGGCAATATTGTCAAGACAAGCTTCTAAGTGCTTTGAGTTTTTAATTAAAATGGTTGACTTAGTTAAAGTGCAAAATAATCAAACATTCCCATAAGCCCACCAGAACTGTCTCACTTGGATCAAACAGCTGTCTATTTCTTTGGCAATTCTAGGCCTGCAATTTCTCTTGAGAGACACAAAGGCCTACCTCTGATAATAGATCTCTAATTGACAGAGTTAGCATAGTGCACCGCTGGTTTGGATGCTGGAGGCTTTCTATTTGGAAAGAAGTTTATAAAGGAAATTTTAAAATATGTGACTACTTTAATCTAGATTGAACAAATCACAACTTTCTCTCAAAAAGATTTTCAGTTGTCTGTTTCTTTTCTGGACTGGCAGAGGCAATGGCCATTCTGCTGGTTGCTTAATTTTTGACAAATGATCACAGTTCAACCCATATTATAAGACCAGTCCAGACACTGTTTCCAAACTCTCATCTTTCATGACAAGATACACTTCTCATGGATACTGAGGTACAGGACATTATTGCCAAGTACGCTGTAGAAACCCAGTCCTGCCATGTAGCTTCATTAGCAACATCTTTCTGTAAAAAAACCCATAAAACACTAATACGCTTTGACTGGTCATAAATCTCAGAAATGTCAATTCTTTTGTGGTCTAGTAACATTTAAAAATGTAGACTCTTAATCAAAAGGACACATTTTAAAATCTCAGGGCTTTGATAGTTCTTTTGGGCTTCCAGGATGCTTATCTTGCTTTTTCAAGCCTCCAGCCCCACAGGTGATTATTTGTATGCTCCAAAAGGATCAGCTCGTTCAATTTACTGCTCTTACATGTTGGCTTTTCATCTGCCCCTTGTTGCTTTACCAAGTTCCTCAGACCATCTGCAACCCAACTCAGGTCCCAGAGTATCAGACTTATAATATAAGTAGGCAAAATTATTTTGTTAGACTTGGACGGTCATCTTCTGATTCACATCTTCAAACCTATGTTTCAGTACTGGATAATCTGTGGTTTGAGATTGACCAAGAATAATGTTGCCTCACCCTGGTTCAGTCCCTGGATTTCCTATGATTCAAGGTGGATTCTCTGATGTCTACTCTTCATCTACCCAAAAAAGGTTTCCCTGACAGAGAAATGATTCTCTCAATTCATAACGGTCTCATATTACTTTGAGACACCTAGTCAGCCAGACTCTTGAAGTTATTATCCTACTCTAGTCAGACAACCTTCCTGGGCCCCTTGATTTCCAAGCTCCTCAGAGACTAACAATATGTCACTTAATTAAGGGGATTTCTTATACAGATACAGTCCTGCTAGATAAGAACACAAAAGAAGAGGTAGTTGGTTGGTACACCTACACGCCTGGAACAGCAGGGCAGTCTTTAATTTTACACCAGATTCCCTTTTGAAATAAGACACGTTTCTTGGGGTCTTGTTCTTCTCAAGAGGTTCATGGACATTAACTGTTTATAGCTACATGCTATCTCCTTTCCAGTTCAGACAGTCATAACAGATTGTGCTTGCATCTCAGTTTTCATATGAATGAACAATCTTGGAGCGATCCATTTTATAATTCACCTAAGCAGCACCAGATCAAATATTCTTTTGGGGACAGCAAAACAGTTTGGGGAATTTCGCCTTCATTCTGACATATGAGTGAGAGCAACTTAGTCACAGATTGACACACTCTTCACCTTTCAGACAATAGTGGGTGATAACTTCATTTATTTATTTATTTAGAGTTTTATAGAGCGCGGACAAGACCCTTACAGGTATCAGAGCGCTTTACATTACATGGGGATAAAAAGTAACATACCTCAAGGAAAGGTCAGAGAGGTGTACATAAGAGCATAGCGAAAACATAGCACAAGACAATAGGAGATGACCTGATGTGTGAAGGTAAAACTGTGACAGGTAAGTAGGTCAAATAAAAATAACATCATTGAAAACGATAAAAGCAGAGCAATAAGGTACCTGTTAGGAGCGCACATAACGACAAGGTAAAGAAATTAGGTTGATTAGATAGACTAGTATGATACCAAGTAAAAGTGTTCATGCAGAATCAAAGGTTTGTGTTTAAGAGAGTTTTGCCATAAGAATGCCTTTGACTACCCGTTTGAAAGCTGCAGTGGAGGGGTTCAGCCTTGTTTCCGGGAGAAGGGCATTCCAAATCCTGGTCACCATTCCAGATAAGGAGCGTTTGTATGTTTTTTTCTTGTTGAATCGTTGTGGTTTCAACAAGAGGTTTTCTGCAATTCTTGTGGATCTTATCTCGCCGGATATTGTAAGTTTCTGTGTGAGATAGCTGGGTGCCTTGTAGTGTATGGATTTGTGAGTCATGCATGCTATTTTCAGGTGAATTCTGGCTTCAAATGGTAGCCAGTTAGGAGATTTAAGGTCAGGGGAGATGTGGGCCCTTCTTTTTGAACCAGTTATGAGTCTCGTTTCCGCATTAGTAGATGCTCTTAGGGAAGCTGTAGTAGCTGTGGGGAGACCGCATAGTGAGACACTTCCATAGTCCAGCCGAGATAGAACTAGGGCTTGAACCGCCATCTTGAGGTCATTAGCCCGTAAGAAGGGTTTCAATTTCCTTAGTGTGTTGATCTGAAAATTAGCTCCCTTCGTTGCGTTACCAATGTGCTTCTGCATATCGAGGTTGCAGTCAAGTGTTATACCCAATGATTTTGCCGAGTCTACAATTGTTGGTTGGACGTTAAATGCGGTAAGGTGTTTGATCCAATCCTGCATTATGGGGACTTTGGCAGGTGGGGCTATAAGGAGGAAATCTGTTTTTGAGTGATTTGAGGTGATTCTCGGCCAGCCACTTTTGGGTGGACTTAAGGGTAGTATTAAGCATGTTGATGTCTTCCAGAGTGTTGATCTTAAGGTAGAGTTGGGTATCATCAGCGTACATGTGGAATTGAATGTTGGACGCTTGCAGCAGATCGGTGAGAGGTTCCATGAATAAGTTAAAAAGTGTTGGTGACTGCGAGGAACCTTGTGGGACTCCTAGGGTGACTGGAACGGGTTTAGAGAAGGTGTTCTTGATCTTGAATTTTTGGGTCCGGTTTTGCAGAAAGGAGGTAAACCAGTTAAGCACCGATCCAGATAGGCCCATTCTATGGTTCAACAAATCTATCAGGTTCTTGTGTGTAACTGTATCGAAGGCTGAAGAGAGGTCTAAAAGGATATGAAGGCATGAGCCATTTTTATCCAGTATTTGAAGGGCATTATCAATGATGTGTGTCATGGCAGATTCCGTGCTGTGGTCTGCTCGGAAGCCGGATTGGTTTATGTTGAGAAGGTTGAAGCGAGCGATATGTTTTGTTAGTTGGTGTTGGACACATTTTTCCAGGAGTTTGGCAAACTTGGGAATGTTGGAGATAGGACGGTAGTTGTTTAGGTCCGTAGGGTCCGCTGTGGGTTTCTTAAGTATGGGGGAGACCTGCCCCACTTTAAGGGAGTCAGGGATGCAACCTTGTAAGAGAGAGCTCTTGATGAGTTTGATCCAGAGGGGGAGCAGCAATGGAGAGAGACCTTTCACCGCATTTGCTAGTATAGGATCAGTGAGGTGATTGGCAGGCTTCAAGGTATTGAGTAACCTGCCTATGGCATCTTCCGAGTAGGTGTTAAAGGACGACCAATCTGCATCGTTTTTTAAAACATACTCTGAGGGTGTGTGTAGTGCCGCATTTGAGGGTAGAGGGGACGTTTTGGAGTGAGGACAGGAGTGAGAGATTAAATCATTGAGGAGATCTTTCTTGATGTTCTCAGTCTTAAGATTGAAAAAGGTAGAGAATTCTTCGCATGTGGGTTGAGGATGAGTAAGGACTTGTGGACATTGAGGTCCATCCTTAGATTGGATTTTGATTAGTTCGAAGAGTTTTTTAGCTCTATTTCTTGCTTGGTTCAGTTGTTGACTGAAGAAGTCTGCTTTAGCGCGCCTTATTTTTCGGTAGTAGGCATTTCTCTTTCTTTTTAGAGTCAAGAGGAGCTTGGCGGATGGGACCGATCTCCAGTTACGTTCAGCAGTTCTGAGCGAGCGTCTATCCTCATTAATTGAACCATTGAACCAAGGTTTAGAATCTTTCGTGAGAGCTCTCTTTAGTTGAAGGGGAGCAAATTCATTCATTATCGACATCATAGAGTTAAGATAATGATTGGTGAGATCATGTACGTTGGAAGCACCAACAAGTGGCAAGAGTAGATTGTGGCTGGAAATGGGTAACGAGTTTGGGTTGAGTTTTTCCCTGTCTCTTTTCCAAACTTTGGGTTTTGTGGGCTGAGCCGCATTGAGTTTAACTGTTTCATTGATAAAGAAGGTGATGATGTGATGGTCTGACCAGTCACAGGGGAGGATCGACTCAAGGTGCGTGGAATCGCACTTGGAGATTATTAGGTCCAGAGTTGCGCCTTTGTTGTGTGTAGGGCTGTTGCAAATTTGGTTAAGGTCTAGGGCGTTGAGGAAGTTTTTGAGACTGTTGACAACAGTATTGTTGAGGTCGTTCCAATGGAGGTTGAAGTCACCCAGGAAAATGTAGGTGTTTTGTCTTTCCAGTGTATTTCGTGACCATGTCCATGAGGTGTTCTGTGAAGATGAGGTTGTCGCCAGGTGGGTGATAGATGGTGTGTAACGTACAAACAGGTTTACCATTACTGATGATGTCCAGGCAAAAGTCATCGCAAAGAGGGAGTGCAGGGGATATGGTTCTCTTTACAGTGATGTTGCTGCGGTGGATGCATGCAATTACCACTCCTGTCTTGCCCTTCCTATCCATTCTGATAATGTCGTAGTTAGGAGGAACTAGGATGTCAATGATAGGCGAGTAGGAATCTGTAAGCCATGTTTCAGTAAGAATTATCAGATCCAGGTCAGTGGAGATAATGAGGTCAGCTATGTCAGTTGCGTGTTTAGCAGCCGATCTGCAGTTTAGGAGCGAGCATTTAAGCCGGGGAGTGGCGGGGGAGATAGTGTAGTCTTGCAAGAGTGGGATTTTGCTAAGATTGTTGTTATTTATGCCTCTATAGTTGTGGGAGGGAGGCCTGTTGGGGTCGGAGCAGATAGAGGGGATGGGGATGTGTTTGGGAGAGGTGGAACTCGTGACAGAGGGTTCGTAGGAGAGTAAAAGAGATCTCCGAAAAAGGATTGGTGGCGCGCCTAGGGCGGGAGGAAAGATTGTGGGAGGGTGTAGATTTCCAGCAGGACACATAGGGTTTGGGGGTGTAAGTAAGGTTGGCTGGGGGCTTACCAGGTACACATGTTCTGTAGGATTTAAAGAACCCTGGCTGTCGTGATAGCATCACTTTAAAAGCGTGGAGCTCCTCTTTGATTGAGTGAAGTGCGGACATGATCTCATTTAATCGAGGATCCGATGTGGAGGTGATAGGGGTGGGAGGTGGTGTCCGTAGTGTGGGCTGGAGGGGTGTATGGACGGGTGCAGGGGTGAGTGGGTTAATACGCGCATTTGAGTGTGTGTGAGTGCTGGTTGTAGATGTGGGTGGCTGTGTGGAGGGTTGGTGGTAGGCAGGAGTGTGAAGTGCGGTTGATGTTGGTGTGATTTCAGAGGGGGAACAGTTGTTGTTTGAAAGGTCAGGGGGTGACCCGTGGAGTGCAGGCGACTGAATAGAGGGGTATTGGCTGGCCTGGATGGGTTCCTTGCTGGTGGTGTTATTGCGAGTAGGGGAAGAGGTAGAGGGAGCGCTGATTGGTGGTGGGGGTAGTGTGAGCGGGATGGAGAGCTATGATGGTTCCCAGAGTAGGTTCCAGTATTGTGTAGGGGGAGCTGTGAACGCTACTGAAGTGGGTAACGATGCACTGTGGGGTATGTGTGAATTTTTGATAGTGTTGGGAAAGGGTAGGTTGAGCAGGAGGGAGTCATTTTGAGGAGTGGGGTTGTGACTAGGAGTCGGGGTATGGGGAGAGATGACAGGGGAGGTGGAAGTGTAGGAGAGGTGAGGAGCTATGGTTGTGTCCAGTGTGGTTTCTGGAATTGTGGGGGGTGAGGGAGTAGTTGCGACTATGCTAGGAGGAGGATGCGAGCGAAGTTTCGGTGAACTGCAGCTCGTAATATCGGTGGTGTTGGATGTCAGGGTAGTCGGGGAAGAGGAAGCGATTGAAGTAGGAGAGGAAGTAGCTCAGTGGGGCCCATTTTCAATCGATATACTTGTTTCCTATCTAAATGCACAACTTTCCTTATTTTTTAAATCAGGAGCTGAATTTCAAGGGCCTGGCCCCAGATGCATTTCTGTACTCCTGGTCTACAGAGTTGTTAGAAATGGGATTTCTGGTTGGCTAAGACTTGCGCCAAAGCCAGGCAGAAACCACCACTCTAGTCAGGGCAAGGGAGTTACATGCCAAGATAACCCCTGCTCACCCCCTTGGTAGCTTGGCACGGGCAGTCAGGCTTATCCCGGAGGCAATGTGTAAAGCGTTTGCGCAACACACACACACAGCAGCAACACACTAGGTACACCACAAAAAGAAACTCCACACAAGGTTATATATAAAAATAAAACACATGGAAGGTACTATAGGTCTGAAGAAAACAGAGGGAGAGAAAAGTAAATAGCAAATCTCTCTGTGGGACCTAATAGTGTCCTCTTTTTATACCCAGATCACACAGTTGATCTGAAGAAAAACAAGAAAGAAAGAAGAGAAGATACAGAAAAAGGATACCCATCAGCCCACTCATAAGTGGAATCTCGTCATCTGGGTATGTGTTGGTAAATGGTGTCCTCTAGGATCTGCCTTGGAATGAACCCATAGGGCTGCCTAGTGATGGACCCAGAACATTACACCAACAGATGACAGTAAATGAGCGGGAGGGGCTAAGTGTGCAGTGCTCAAAGAAAAAGAAGAAAAAGGAAAATGATCCAAGTGATTCTAAAAATACCTACAGTGATGTCATAAAACACTTTATTGGGGCTGACCATCAAAGTGGTATGGTTAAAAACAGTGTGCTGATAGCATGTAAAGAATTGCTACCCACCAATGTTGTTTAATCGGTCAACATGTTTCAGCCAACAACGGCTTTCGTCAGGACCTCTATGGTGCTACTGCAACACTTACTTAAGTGATGTGAAGTGGAATCTACACCCGCTTTCCAAAATGAAAATGGTGTATCTTCTCCTGCATAGACAAAGTACAAAAAGAAAGAAACAGAGACACAGACAAAAGATGTCAACAGAACAAGTTCAAACGCTTCAAGTTCATGTTTCTGTGGTCTTTCTGATATGGCTATGAACACTAATAAGACACTCACCCTTATTGTGGGGAGAGAAAACCTCACCTCACCTGGCCACTGCTCAGGATAAAAGGAGGCCACGCACTGGAAACAAACAAAACACTTTTAAAATTTATAACCAGTGGTGGTAGTAACAAGATAAGAAAAAAAGAGAGAAACTGGATTCAAATCACATAAATGAGAGACACACATGGTAAGATAAACTGGCCAGAGTGGTTTCTTATAACATCAGGAGAGTATGCCCCAAAACACTACTGACTGCACTTGCTTACACAAACCTGTAAACCTATAGAGTGAAAAAGGGGCACAGGTAGCCAGCTGCAGCTGCAAATTGAGGCACCTACTCCTGTGATCTCAAAATAGTTCTTTTTAGACCAAAAAAATCCTTCTGACTAACCCACAGCTACTGACCTCTCCGTCGTTGCCTCGGAGCGAAGACTGAGCCGAGGGGGAGGCGATGATTGATGGTCAGACGCGGTGTTAAATACACACTGCGGCGGACCTGCGAGGAAACTCTCTCCTCGCATTGTATGATTGGTTGTCGGCCTCCTCAGGAATAGGCCAATAGAAAATGGGCAAAAAAACATACACGGACAAACACGGACAAACACGGCCGCTTTAACAAGCGGACCTGTGAGACGTCCCTCGCTGGCAACACGAGGACTGTACATTGGTGTATTAATATATTTTTATATATTTTCACCCAAGTCTCAAGCAGAACCCAAACATGGCAGCTGTCCACAGCGCCACTAAAAAACGCCACTAAAAGACGCTGGCGGACCTACAAGGAAACTATCAACTCGGACGCCGCTGCAGGCCCGCGCATTGGTTGCAGCGGAGCCAATCAGCGGTGTCCAAAAAGTCATCACACTCGCGTTATGAAGGCAGCCCGGCCTCGCATGGTGTCAAGCAGCAGGCATGTAGTAAAGAAAGCCGGCCCATCTGCCTGATCCAGATGGCTTGCAAACATCATAAAAAGCATCTAAAGTATCCAAAAGCACCGAGTAGGTAGCGAAAACTCGGTGTGTATTACTCATAGAGGCATTGCTAGGAGGTCGCGCATTGGTTCTGGCTTAACCAATCAGCAACGTCCGTCTGTTTTCTTTCAGACGGACGATTTTCTTAGCACAGATCCGCGCGAACACTGTGCCCAGCCTGTCTAGATATTTTAAACAGATATTTATTGCAGATATTTAGAACAGAGGATGGAGAATGAAGGGCGAACCCAACCCAGTGACGATGTAACAATCCCTGGAGGCTCCCATTTTAACTGAGACAGAACCCAGCAACCACTGTATTGCAAGGGAAGAGCACTAGTATAGGTGGGCTTTATCTCTATGAGTCTAAATTGTATACTATCAGTATGCAATTCAATGAACTGTATGTTCAATTCATGATGGCAAATAATCTTGACTCATCTGAAGTCAGGTGGGCAAACCCAACAAATTAGTGAACACCATGAACACCCAGAAAACCCAGAAAAAGTGAAATTATCAGATGTCCTAGAGGCAAGGGGTAGCATATCGAATAAGCAAAGTGTCTCCAAAGCCTACTGGTGACCCTATAGTAGGCATAACCCAAAAAAATGTTTAATAGGCCTTGCCTAAATGGTCCAAATGAATGCACCTAGTGACCCCCAGACCGTAAAAGTATCCCCTCCGCCTATATTCAGGAAAGCCCCTATATAGCGAGGGATCATGTGTCCTCCTAATTGGATTCCCTTTAAACACCAAAGTTGAACATAAAGGGGAACTCGAGAACATATACAAAGCATGTGTGGAAATGGAGCCTCTTCTAGATCCCATGGAAACAGACGTGTGTGGTAGTGCTTAGCACATCGAAATACACAATTATGCATTTACAACTGCATCCAAGGAATGTCATCATTCAGTCCCTCTGTATCGCTATGAAGTTTGAAAACCCACTTTTGTTCTTTCCTCAGTAGGAAAAGTGAGACATCAGTAACATGACTGGGTATATAGGGTTGTTCCAGAACCAGCCATCTAAGTTCATCAGGACGGTGTTTCTCGTCGAGAAAATGAGTGGTGAGCCGTGTTGCTTGCTTTTTGCGTCTCATGGTGCTCATATGTTCCTGCACGCGCAATTTGATTTTTCTTGCGGTCATGCCGATATACCTAAGACCACAAGGGCAGGTAATCTGGTATATCACTTTCTCACTGTTACAGTTAGTGTGGCGTTTCAATTGCCATGGTCGAGAGGTCCCGATGTCCACTTCAAGAGTCTTAGTGGTTAGCGGACATACTGAGCAGTTCCCGCACGGATGATGTCCTCGTACCGGAGGCAGACCCCATAAAGTGGGTGAAGATTCACTCAACTCTTGTCGAGGTCGTGTATGTACAAGAGAGTCTCTCAAATTGTTCCCTCTTTTGAATGAAAAGAGTGGAAGGGGAATGCTTTCACCAGAACTATTAAGGATGCGCCACCTCTTCCTGATCATCTTTTGAATTTTAGAAGATGATGTGTTAAACGTTGTCACACACACCAGCCTGTCCAGTGGTGGTTTCTTGACTGGAGGCTCTAACAAAGCTTCACGATGGTTGTTCGCAGCGTGAAGCTTTGTTAGAGCCTCCAGTCAAGAAACCACCACTGGAGCATTCCCCTTCCACTCTTTTCATTCAAAAGAGGGAACAATTTGAGAGACTCTCTTGTACATACACGACCTCGACAAGAGTTGAGTGAATCTTCACCCACTTTATGGGGTCTGCCTCCGGTACGAGGACATCATCCGTGCGGGAACTGCTCAGTATGTCCGCTAACCACTAAGACTCTTGAAGTGGACATCGGGACCTCTCGACCATGGCAATTGAAACGCCACACTAACTGTAACAGTGAGAAAGTGATATACCAGATTACCTGCCCTTGTGGTCTTAGGTATATCGGCATGACCGAAAGAAAAATCAAATTGCGCGTGCAGGCACATATGAGCACCATGAGACGCAAAAAGCAAGCAACACGGCTCACCATTCATTTTCTCGACGAGAAACACCGTCCTGATGAACTTAGATGGCTGGTTCTGGAACAACCCTATATACCCAGTCATGTTACTGATGTCTCACTTTTCCTACTGAGGAAAGAACAAAAGTGGGTTTTCAAACTTCATAGCGATACAGAGGGACTGAATGATGACATTCCTTGGATGCAGTTGTAAATGCATAATTGTGTATTTCGATGTGCTAAGCACTACCACACACGTCTGTTTCCATGGGATCTAGAAGAGGCTCCATTTCCACACATGCTTTGTATATGTTCTCGAGTTCCCCTTTATGTTCAACTTTGGTGTTTAAAGGGAATCCAATTAGGAGGACACATGATCCCTCGCTATATAGGGGCTTTCCTGAATATAGGCGGAGGGGATACTTTTACGGTCTGGGGGTCACTAGGTGCATTCATTTGGACCATTTAGGCAAGGCCTATTAAACATTTTTTTGGGTTATGCCTACTATAGGGTCACCAGTAGGCTTTGGAGACACTTTGCTTATTCGATACGCTCCCCCTTGCCTCTAGGACATCTGATAATTCCACTTTTTCTGGGTTTTCTGGGTGTTCATGGTGTTCACTAATTTGTTGGGTTTGCCCACCTGACTTCAGATGAGTCAAGATTATTTGCCATCATGAATTGAACATACAGTTCATTGAATTACATACTGATAGTATACAATTTAGACTCATAGAGATAAAGCCCACCTATACTAGTGCTCTTCCCTTGCAATACAGTGGTTGCTGGGTTCTGTCTCAGTTAAAATGGGAGCCTCCAGGGATTGTTACATCGTCACTGGGTTGGGTTCGCCCTTCATTCTCCATCCTCTGTTCTAAATATCTGTTTAAAATATCTAGACAGGCTGGGCACAGTGTTCGCGCGGATCTGTGCTAAGAAAATCGTCCGTCTGAAAGAAAACAGACGGACGTTGCTGATTGGTTAAGCCAGAACCAATGCGCGACCTCCTAGCAATGCCTCTATGAGTAATACACACCGAGTTTTCGCTACCTACTCGGTGCTTTTGGATACTTTAGATGCTTTTTATGATGTTTGCAAGCCATCTGGATCAGGCAGATGGGCCGGCTTTCTTTACTACATGCCTGCTGCTTGACACCATGCGAGGCCGGGCTGCCTTCATAACGCGAGTGTGATGACTTTTTGGACACCGCTGATTGGCTCCGCTGCAACCAATGCGCGGGCCTGCAGCGGCGTCCGAGTTGATAGTAGCATTCCCCTTCCACTCTTTTCATTCAAAAGAGGGAACAATTTGAGAGACTCTCTTGTACATACACGACCTCGACAAGAGTTGAGTGAATCTTCACCCACTTTATGGGGTCTGCCTCCGGTACGAGGACATCATCCGTGCGGGAACTGCTCAGTATGTCCGCTAACCACTAAGACTCTTGAAGTGGACATCGGGACCTCTCGACCATGGCAATTGAAACGCCACACTAACTGTAACAGTGAGAAAGTGATATACCAGATTACCTGCCCTTGTGGTCTTAGGTATATCGGCATGACCGCAAGAAAAATCAAATTGCGCGTGCAGGAACATATGAGCACCATGAGACGCAAAAAGCAAGCAACACGGCTCACCACTCATTTTCTCGACGAGAAACACCGTCCTGATGAACTTAGATGGCTGGTTCTGGAACAACCCTATATACCCAGTCATGTTACTGATGTCTCACTTTTCCTACTGAGGAAAGAACAAAAGTGGGTTTTCAAACTTCATAGCGATACAGAGGGACTGAATGATGACATTCCTTGGATGCAGTTGTAAATGCATAATTGTGTATTTCGATGTGCTAAGCACTACCACACACGTCTGTTTCCATGGGATCTAGAAGAGGCTCCATTTCCACACATGCTTTGTATATGTTCTCGAGTTCCCCTTTATGTTCAACTTTGGTGTTTAAAGGGAATCCAATTAGGAGGACACATGATCCCTCGCTATATAGGGGCTTTCCTGAATATAGGCGGAGGGGATACTTTTACGGTCTGGGGGTCACTAGGTGCATTCATTTGGACCATTTAGGCAAGGCCTATTAAACATTTTTTTGGGTTATGCCTACTATAGGGTCACCAGTAGGCTTTGGAGACACTTTGCTTATTCGATACGCTCCCCCTTGCCTCTAGGACATCTGATAATTCCACTTTTTCTGGGTTTTCTGGGTGTTCATGGTGTTCACTAATTTGTTGGGTTTGCCCACCTGACTTCAGATGAGTCAAGATTATTTGCCATCATGAATTGAACATACAGTTCATTGAATTACATACTGATAGTATACAATTTAGACTCATAGAGATAAAGCCCACCTATACTAGTGCTCTTCCCTTGCAATACAGTGGTTGCTGGGTTCTGTCTCAGTTAAAATGGGAGCCTCCAGGGATTGTTACATCGTCACTGGGTTGGGTTCGCCCTTCATTCTCCATCCTCTGTTCTAAATATCTGCAATAAATATCTGTTTAAAATATCTAGACAGGCTGGGCACAGTGTTCGCGCGGATCTGTGCTAAGAAAATCGTCCGTCTGAAAGAAAACAGACGGACGTTGCTGATTGGTTAAGCCAGAACCAATGCGCGACCTCCTAGCAATGCCTCTATGAGTAATACACACCGAGTTTTCGCTACCTACTCGGTGCTTTTGGATACTTTAGATGCTTTTTATGATGTTTGCAAGCCATCTGGATCAGGCAGATGGGCCGGCTTTCTTTACTACATGCCTGCTGCTTGACACCATGCGAGGCCGGGCTGCCTTCATAACGCGAGTGTGATGACTTTTTGGACACCGCTGATTGGCTCCGCTGCAACCAATGCGCGGGCCTGCAGCGGCGTCCGAGTTGATAGTAGCTTTCCCCTTCCACTCTTTTCATTCAAAAGAGGGAACAATTTGAGAGACTCTCTTGTACATACACGACCTCGACAAGAGTTGAGTGAATCTTCACCCACTTTATGGGGTCTGCCTCCGGTACGAGGACATCATCCGTGCGGGAACTGCTCAGTATGTCCGCTAACCACTAAGACTCTTGAAGTGGACATCGGGACCTCTCGACCATGGCAATTGAAACGCCACACTAACTGTAACAGTGAGAAAGTGATATACCAGATTACCTGCCCTTGTGGTCTTAGGTATATCGGCATGACCGCAAGAAAAATCAAATTGCGCGTGCAGGAACATATGAGCACCATGAGACGCAAAAAGCAAGCAACACGGCTCACCACTCATTTTCTCGACGAGAAACACCGTCCTGATGAACTTAGATGGCTGGTTCTGGAACAACCCTATATACCCAGTCATGTTACTGATGTCTCACTTTTCCTACTGAGGAAAGAACAAAAGTGGGTTTTCAAACTTCATAGCGATACAGAGGGACTGAATGATGACATTCCTTGGATGCAGTTGTAAATGCATAATTGTGTATTTCGATGTGCTAAGCACTACCACACACGTCTGTTTCCATGGGATCTAGAAGAGGCTCCATTTCCACACATGCTTTGTATATGTTCTCGAGTTCCCCTTTATGTTCAACTTTGGTGTTTAAAGGGAATCCAATTAGGAGGACACATGATCCCTCGCTATATAGGGGCTTTCCTGAATATAGGCGGAGGGGATACTTTTACGGTCTGGGGGTCACTAGGTGCATTCATTTAGACCATTTAGGCAAGGCCTATTAAACATTTTTTTGGGTTATGCCTACTATAGGGTCACCAGTAGGCTTTGGAGACACTTTGCTTATTCGATACGCTCCCCCTTGCCTCTAGGACATCTGATAATTCCACTTTTTCTGGGTTTTCTGGGTGTTCATGGTGTTCACTAATTTGTTGGGTTTGCCCACCTGACTTCAGATGAGTCAAGATTATTTGCCATCATGAATTGAACATACAGTTCATTGAATTACATACTGATAGTATACAATTTAGACTCATAGAGATAAAGCCCACCTATACTAGTGCTCTTCCCTTGCAATACAGTGGTTGCTGGGTTCTGTCTCAGTTAAAATGGGAGCCTCCAGGGATTGTTACATCGTCACTGGGTTGGGTTCGCCCTTCATTCTCCATCCTCTGTTCTAAATATCTGCAATAAATATCTGTTTAAAATATCTAGACAGGCTGGGCACAGTGTTCGCGCGGATCTGTGCTAAGAAAATCGTCCGTCTGAAAGAAAACAGACGGACGTTGCTGATTGGTTAAGCCAGAACCAATGCGCGACCTCCTAGCAATGCCTCTATGAGTAATACACACCGAGTTTTCGCTACCTACTCGGTGCTTTTGGATACTTTAGATGCTTTTTATGATGTTTGCAAGCCATCTGGATCAGGCAGATGGGCCGGCTTTCTTTACTACATGCCTGCTGCTTGACACCATGCGAGGCCGGGCTGCCTTCATAACGCGAGTGTGATGACTTTTTGGACAGCGCTGATTGGCTCCGCTGCAACCAATGCGCGGGCCTGCAGCGGCGTCCGAGTTGATAGTTTCCTTGTAGGTCCGCCAGCGTCTTTTAGTGGCGTTTTTTAGTGGCGCTGTGGACAGCTGCCATGTTTGGGTTCTGCTTGAGACTTGGGTGAAAATATATAAAAATATATTAATACACCAATGTACAGTCCTCGTGTTGCCAGCGAGGGACGTCTCACAGGTCCGCTTGTTAAAGCGGCCGTGTTTGTCCGTGTTTGTCCGTGTATGTTTTTTTTGCCCATTTTCTATTGGCCTATTCCTGAGGAGGCCGACAACCAATCATACAATGCGAGGAGAGAGTTTCCTCGCAGGTCCGCCGCAGTGTGTATTTAACACCGCGTCTGACCATCAATCATCGCCTCCCCCTCGGCTCAGTCTTCGCTCCGAGGCAACGACGGAGAGGTCAGTAGCTGTGGGTTAGTCAGAAGGATTTTTTTGGTCTAAAAAGAACTATTTTGAGATCACAGGAGTAGGTGCCTCAATTTGCAGCTGCAGCTGGCTACCTGTGCCCCTTTTTCACTCTATAGGTTTACAGGTTTGTGTAAGCAAGTGCAGTCAGTAGTGTTTTGGGGCATACTCTCCTGATGTTATAAGAAACCACTCTGGCCAGTTTATCTTACCATGTGTGTCTCTCATTTATGTGATTTGAATCCAGTTTCTCTCTTTTTTTCTTATCTTGTTACTACCACCACTGGTTATAAATTTTAAAAGTGTTTTGTTTGTTTCCAGTGCGTGGCCTCCTTTTATCCTGAGCAGTGGCCAGGTGAGGTGAGGTTTTCTCTCCCCACAATAAGGGTGAGTGTCTTATTAGTGTTCATAGCCATATCAGAAAGACCACTTAAACATGAACTTGAAGCGTTTGAACTTGTTCTGTTGACATCTTTTGTCTGTGTCTCTGTTTCTTTCTTTTTGTACTTTGTCTATGCAGGAGAAGATACACCATTTTCATTTTGGAAAGCGGGTGTAGATTCCACTTCACATCACTTAAGTAAGTGTTGCAGTAGCACCATAGAGGTCCTGACGAAAGCCGTTGTTGGCTGAAACATGTTGACCGATTAAACAACATTGGTGGGTAGCAATTCTTTACATGCTATCAGCACACTGTTTTTAACCATACCACTTTGATGGTCAGCCCCAATAAAGTGTTTTATGACATCACTGTAGGTATTTTTAGAATCACTTGGATCATTTTCCTTTTTCTTCTTTTTCTTTGAGCACTGCACACTTAGCCCCTCCCGCTCATTTACTGTCATCTGTTGGTGTAATGTTCTGGGTCCATCACTAGGCAGCCCTATGGGTTCATTCCAAGGCAGATCCTAGAGGACACCATTTACCAACACATACCCAGATGACGAGATTCCACTTATGAGTGGGCTGATGGGTATCCTTTTTCTGTATCTTCTCTTCTTTCTTTCTTGTTTTTCTTCAGATCAACTGTGTGATCTGGGTATAAAAAGAGGACACTATTAGGTCCCACAGAGAGATTTGCTATTTACTTTTCTCTCCCTCTGTTTTCTTCAGACCTATAGTACCTTCCATGTGTTTTAGTGACTAGTTGGGGGACTAGGTACTAGTAGGTCTATAATAATTTCTCCCCTTGGACCCTCCATTAATTTTTTGTTTCTCTGCTATATATAAAAATAGCCTTTGTATTACCATAAACACATTAGATTATAATCACACAGATACACTGTGCCAACTGGCACTGGGCAGTATTTACAGGGGATTATATACACATGACGGGGCCATGTGGGCCACTGTCAGAATATGCACTTAGTAGAAATAGCACTTAGAACATAGAATATTTGTAGTACAAAAATAAAAATTGTACGACACAACCAGTAATCACTGGTAAAAGGTAGGTACACACTACGCAATCCTAATCACCTTAGGCATAGATCACACAGGTAAACCTAAACTCGCTAGCATAAACTATACTAGGTAAGACAACCTCATAAGCATGAAAACACAGTTAGAGGTATCACAGGCATAAAGGCATTGCACATTACGCATAAGACACATTATGCAATTTTCAACATAGACCTAAGTCACCAATCACCTTGCGCAGAATCACAGTAGGTACTGACACAGTGCGCCCCAGGCGGGGCACAACACAGGGACACTGTCCCTAGGCCTACTGGCCTCTCATGGGGTCCAAGTGCCCTTTGTCCAGCAGAGTCAGGGCAGGCTGCGCAGGCAGCCAAAAGAAGAGTGTGGAAGGGTTCAGGGCCTAAACGTTGCAGCTGCCCACTACTTGCTGGGCAGCTGTGGAAGTTAGAAAATGTGGCCTGGGCTCTCAGTAGCCCTTTAGACCAATGGCGCCAAACGTTGGAGCCCTCTAGGCTTCTGAAAATAACATGTGCCTGGGAGCACTCTGGCTCCTAAAATAATTGTGGGCCCAAAATCATGAAGGAGAATCTTGCCCCCCTAGAACAAATTGGCATATACACCACTGTGGCCTCAAAGCCCTTCTGGGGTGGCTAATACAATGTGCCCCTGGTCGAGCCACTGAGGCTCTGGGGTGATGGGGCAAACACGGGCCCCAAAACAACTGTGGCCTCATTGGAGCCACGGAGGCCTGGGGGCAATGGGGCCAAAACTGCTGGCAAGGACCTGGGCCCCTCGGGACCCGTTAAACACGGAGGTGCCCCCAATAGAGCCCCACACGGCTCTAAGATTCAACAACTGTGCCCCAGGTTGGAGCGGCCCGCTCTCCCACGGGTCCGCTCAGAAAACAAGGCACACAACAGCAGAGGAGCCCTCGCTCACCTGGACTCCTCCTCTGGTCCTCTCGGTCGGTGCTCCAGCTTCAGCTGTGGCGGCGGGTCTCTCCTCTCCACACGGGAGCCCCGCGTACTTTGCAGGCAGTACTTGGGCAAAGTCCAGTGCGGGCTGGGCTCCTGTCTGGACTCTTCTTCTGGAGACTTTTCCCTTCTGCACCGGAGTACGGGGTGGGCTCCCGTCGGCTTCTGGCTTTCCTCTGGTGGGCGCGGGGCTTCCCTCAAGACAGCGGAAGTCTCGCCCCACGTCAGGCAACCCACAGCCTGACTTCCGGTATCGCCCGGCCGTGGCGGTGAGTTCAATATGGCACAAAACAAGGGATAGGCACCCTCGAGGTTAGAAATATACAGCGGGATGGGCACCCGCTGTAATCCAGGGCAAAGTCGTGGGGTGGGCACCCGCGTATAGAAAAGAATCGAAATTGGCACAGATGAGCGGGGTGGGCACCCGCTTTTCCCCAGATGAGCACACCAGTGGCAAGATGCTGGGGAATCCCCCTACAGCATCCCAGACCTGCGAATGCACACTAGAAGCGCTCTCTAAGCACTAGGGCAAAGTCCAGGGAAAGTCTCTTAAAAGGAAGGCAATTGGGGGGCAAAGGCTGGGCCCAAGGGTCAGCTCACAGGGCCCTCCAGGCAGGGAGGCAGTCCCCAGTGGTGGTACCTCCTGGCGCCCAGCAGCAGCAGGCCCCCCTCAAGATAGGATCCAGAGAACATTTTGCATGGGGTCACAGCCCCTTTTTATGCACACATTTCCTTTGTCTGGAGCTGTAGAACAAGGAGAGAACCAGTGAAAACTGGTTCTTGAGCACTTTGTTTTGCTCAGCCCCTCTCCCCATTCACAGGACAGGCTAGGGACATCAGACACACTACAGGGGGTGGAGCCAGCATTGTGGAGGGAAGACCCAGCCCTATTCAGTTCCCAGGTGCCCTCTTCCCTCCCATCAACATGCAGATCTCCCCATTCACCACCGGGCAGACCCATCCTGATTCCTGGAGCCAGGCACACCAGCCAGCTCCTGTCACTCACAAGCCAGACAGGCAATCCACATTCACTTCACACAAACATGCCAACTTCTAGAAGTGGCACTTCTACACTAGCCATATTAAATCTGCACACACCGTCGCGCAGCATTTAATCTCACGAGTTTGCACATACCAAACTCGCCCCTGCACTTCCCACACATCAGTAACTACCATGGACACACACATTCCCCATGCATTCCTTTGGGAGGGCAGGCCAATATTACTACACGCACTCAGATTGCGCACGCACTTCACACTGATACACAGGGTTAAAGTACGCAGAAGCCAAAAACAGCTAGTATCGGGTCACAATTAAAAGCAAAAAGTTTAGGGGTGAAAGAGTCATCTAAAAATCTCCAGATAACGTTTGAAAATCTTGAGAAAATTAAGATTCCTGATCACTGTGACTTCATTTGTGAGCTCTCAAGATTGATTTCCAGAACTCTTATCAATGTCAGTGGATTTTCCCTTTTTTCTCCCTTCTTAGAATCATCTCTGAACCCACTTGTGGAGCCATTTTCAACATCTAGTCCAGGACTCTTGGCTGAACCTCTCTCCATTGGCGGCTCCTTCGCTATGGCGGGGAGAATCCCCCCGCCTTGCCAGCGGCAGCAACTGCAAAACTTAGAACATAAAACAATAATAAAGCATGTTTATTATCGTCTTATTTTTCTCCATAGCATTGGGTCTAGGGAATGGGGCCATGGAGATGACAGTCATGAGGGGGAGTAGTAGGTGCACTATTGTCTGTGTGCATGTGAGTTTGTTTGACCATCTCAGGATGGTTAAACCAACATGTGCACTGAAGCTGCATCCAAAATGAACTGCTTTACTGAGTTGAAAACAGCATGCACAGGCTCACAGTCTCTCTAGGACTGCAACTCCAAGCCACTCAGGCCAATTCTGACACTGTTCTCATGCCTGAGAACAGTTTTAGGATTGGCCGCAGGGCTGTCTGGGAGCCTGTGCTTGCAGTGGAGCCAGAAGAGAGGCGATGAGCCAAGCATTCAGGTAAGTTTTTTTTGTTATTTTTTTTGTTTTGTCCCCTCTGCCCCACAACTTTGCCCTGACACCAGCCGCGAAAGCCTCTTTCCTAATCCTATGCACCAGCACTGAAAAGATGTACAAATCAGTATGGTTGCTTTTTAAGAGCACGTGTCTTGAATCCAAACCATTTTTTTATTTGCAAATGTCTCACAAACTGAAAATGTCATTTTCTTTCTGGTTTCAAACGATAGCTAATACCGAATAGTCAACACTAGAGTCTGATAATTTCCCTCCTACATCATTTTGTGGATGGAAAATAATGAGGGTACATTCTTCAATTTGAAAACTGGTAAGAGGAATAAGGCCTAATCTACCTCCTTCTCCTAAATATCAGACTTAATGGGATGGTTATCAGGCTCCGCAAAACGTTTGAATCTTGATTTTTAAAAACTCAATCAGCAAACGTGTTAGTTAGGGTTCTGTTGAGGGTTTTCACGGATGCAGGAAGTATGGCGCCTTAAACTGGTAACGGTAGGTATTTAAGTGAAAAGCAAAAGAGATGGAACGGTGCGACAAGGTCAGTGGAGACCCCAAAACCTCAGCAGAGAGTGACAATGGCCCACTCAGTACAAACAACGAAAGTCCTGTGCACACGTTATGCGAGGTGTATATAAATGTCATACTATTCGAAGAACAAATCGGGCAAGGGGTGAGGGTCCGTGTAGCCAGTGATATTTACGGCCCGGATTCTAGGGATTAGATTAGGTATTACGAGGGTGTGACAGTGTAGACACGGGGAGACGGGCGGGTGCATTTGTCATGCCAGCAGAATGCCTGTAATGTCGGCAACGGAGAGACGGTCTTATCTTCCGTGGTGCTGGATACCCTAGCCGGGTCAAAAATATCACCGGCTACACGGACCCTCACCCTTTGACCATTTACAGCCCTGAAGAGTCAGGGGCATCTGTCCGTATGATGAAACACCTGTTGGCCGGTTGCTTTCTTTGATGTCACCTTTCCAGAAAGGAAGGTCCAATACAAAAGTACCATTTAAATTGTGTCTACCTTGTTTCATTTCATTACGATTTGTTCTTCGAATAGTATGACACTTATATACACTTGGCATAACGTGTGCACAGGATTTTCGCTGGTTGAGCAAACGTGTTAGTGTTGCTTGGTTTGAGCTCTTACATTAATATTTCCGACGCCAGAGCACTGGACCTATCTGCCAAACAATTGACTCCTACAGGAGTTTTATTATCCATGCTAATATTATAAAGAGAGAGCCCAAACCTTTGAGGCGGGTAATCTCAGTAACCACAGCACCAATCACCACACCCAATACAGCGTTGGAAAGGGCAGTTGCAGCAGAAGGACATAGGCTATGCAGACGGCCACCATATAAATATATATATATATTTTTTTATTGTTTTTATTAACTTTTCAAGAAACAGTGGTGTTCATCACAATCATACAGTGCAAGACATACAATTGTACCGTAGGACACCATATACATTTAAAAGGTAAAAGAACCGTGCCAGCAAAGTAGTCCCTTGTGGGCATGTCTGCGTTGTGCTGTGAGCGTGGGCTGGGGGCGTGTGGTACAGCCATCACATCGTGGGCTGTGGGCGTGTGCTGGGGGCGTGACAAATGCTGGGGGCGTGACAAACGCTGGGGGCGTGTGTCCGCCCTTCATGCCATGTGAGTCTTACATACAAGCGCCAATTAGGTTGCTGCGCAGCATCAAGGGGCACACTGGGGGCGTGAGAAACGCTGGGGTGTGTGTCGGGCCTTCATGCCATGTGAACGCAGTTGCGCCGCATCAAGGGGCACGCTGGGGGCGTGAGAAACACTGGGGGCGTGTGCTACGTTCTGCCCTTCATGCCATGTGGGTCGTACATTAATCAGAAGATCGTCTGCTGTGGCCGTGTACTGGTGGCATGACAAACACGTTCAGCTGGAGGCCTGGTAAGTAACATTACTGCAGCCTCTCCTGCGCGCTGTTACTGAACTCTCTCATTCAACAAAATTAGACGCGCCTGCTACCATCAACCAGGGCTCTAGCCGGTCTCAGGCAGAGGATCAGTACACTAATTACATGCGCCTGATAACATCAACCAGGGCTGCAGCTGGACCTCAAGCGGGGGAACACACGCCTGCTAATATCAAACAGTCCTGTATCTGGGCCTCAAGCGGGGGAACATACAAATGAGCGTGTCTGCGGGGACAATTACTGCAGCCTCTCCTACTCGCTGTCACTGAACTCTCTCATTTAACGGATTTACCCGTGGCTGATAACTCTCTCATTCAACGACATTACACACGCCTGCTAACATCAACCAGGGCTGTAGCCGGGCTAAGGCGGCGGATCACTACACCAATTACACGCGCCTGCTAACATCAACCAGGGCTGCAGCTGGCCCTTCTCCGTCCCTATTCTAACGAAACAAAAAATGTTGTCTACCGCAAGATTTTAAAATAAATTGCACTTGCCAAATACACACATTACACACATTCTATTTCATACCCGGACAACGTCGGGACGGGCTGCTAGTTTATTTGTAAAAGGACAAACACATTTTCTTTTTCTGTGGCGCCCAGATTTCGTGAGCATCCAGAACTGTGTCAAGAAGTGTGAATTTCGAGAAGTATTACACTGTTTCTTGAGAAGCACAACTGCAGCCCAACTCTTTAAGGTTTTCAGATTCCCGTATTTTAATTTGTTTTAAGGAAAGAACGTTTACCCATTTCCTCCTCCACTCTTTGCGTATGGGCAAAACTGGTTGTGATTCGAATGGATATCAATGTTTTTCATTTTGGGGCATACTAGTCAAGAGGCCTCCAAAGCCCGTCTGACTAGAGTCAGGCTAGAAGATGTTTTGAAATGCCACTTCGTCGTCCTCCTTTTCTACTTTCAGGACTTTTTTACCAAAAAATATTACCCATGCCACAGAAGTTATTATTTAAATTTGAACATGCATCATGAGGGCCTCTAGTATTGTCACAAAATGTAGATTTTCCAAGTTTTCAATGAAGAAAAATTAAATTTTTATAAATGGCTAGGAGGCGAGGATTATCCAACCACCCTTACATTCTGTTCAATGTCATTGGAAATATTGCCCTCCCTGTCGTCTTTTTTTTTTTTTATTTATGAAATTCTTTATTGTATATAGAAAAATATAAATTTACATACATGGACGAGGCTTATACATGAGTGGAAGAAGAAAGAAGAAGATAGGCCAAAGAGGAGAAAGGAGGAAATAAAGAAAGAAGGGGGGGGGCGGGGGGGGGGGGGGGGAACGGTAGGCCGTACTCTTGAGATTGTTCGCCAGTTCGTGGTCTCATAGTCTCATAGTTCGTGTTCCGTCCTTTTGGTGTTCCATGGCATTTGTACGTCTCTGTGATCGATCGTCTTGCGCCCCGCGCCCCGGGGGGACAGTGGAGAAAGATATAGATAAAGTAGGAGATGTGCACGGTGTTCTGTTATCACAAAGCTGTGACAGCAAGCGCCCTCAGATGTATCTTGTTCACGCCTACGGTGGCTTGTGTGATGACAGGTAGTGGTCTAAGGACCCCCACATGGTCGACTGCTTGTGCGTTTTCGGTGTGTGTTTTGCTGTGATGTTGTCCGCCCCCCTAAGGAACGTGACCCAGTTGAGCCACGCCTGTGGAGCCGCCTTTGATGTGTCCTTCCAGTTAGTTAGGACTATTTTGACTGCGGCTGTTAGCAGGAGATCAATGAGGTCCCGGTCCTCTGCCTTTGTGATTGCTTGGGACGTGAACCCTAGGGCCAGGCTTGCGAGGTCTGTTTGTATGTCTATGCCTGTGATCTCATGGATGAGTATTCTGATCTTCCCCCAGAAGTCCTTGATTTTTGGGCATTTTAGTAGGAGGTGTTCTAAGTCTCCCCTTTCTTTATCACAGTTCCAGCACACGTCGCTGTCTCTGATGCCTACGGTGGCTAATCGGGCTGGTGTCCAGTATGCCTTGTGTATCAGCCAGAATTTTGTCTGGTTCAGTGTGGCCGTCACTTTTTTACGACTCGTGGACCTCCATAGCTCTGCTCTAGCGTCCTCACTGAGTGCTTGACCTGCTGCCTCCCCCCAGAAGTTTATGACCTTGTCATTAAGTTTGGTGTGTTTGGGGCCTAGGATCTTGTAGAGGTGTGCTACCTGGTGTCCTAGCGTGTTCAGGCTGTTAGCCAGCTGTATTATCGAGGGTGTCTGGGTGTTGAGGTTCGCCTTCCTTATTGCGACTTTTATCTTCAGGCAGTTGTATAGTTCTACGCTGTTTAGGCTGTACTCTCCCTTCAGGGTGTTGAATGTTACATCAGCGCCCTTGTTCTTAAGGTCCCTGGCTGTGGATATCCCTTGACTATACCAATCGTGCATGTCTAGGACCTTACCCCTGTATTTTAGGGATGGGTTGTGCCAGATGGATTCAAAGGGCCCTCCTTTGATGCTCGTGTTTAGAAGTTTGTCAATTTTCAGCAGTGCTCGTTTTGTGTTTCTGAGTACCGGGTTGTCTTTGATTGCTGGGTGTTTGGTGGCCGTGAGGAGGGTGATGGGTTTCATACCTTTTAGCAACCCCTGTTCGAGTGCTAGCCATGCCGGTGTGTAGTCCTGTCTTGGGTCCAGCCAGTGCAGTCCCTGTCTAGCTAAGCACGCCTCGTGGAATCGTTTGAAGTTTGTTATATTTAGCCCCCCCTGCTCCTTTGATAATCTGAGTTTTTGCATGCTTATTCTGGCCCTCTTCCCTCTCCATAGGAAATCGTTCAGTGTCTTGTCTACCTTTTTGTGGAAGTCATCTGTGTTGGTTAGGGGTAGCATGGCTAGCATATAGTTCACCATTGGTGTGAGCATCATTTTTATTGTTTCTACCCTCCCCCACCATGTTGTGAACTTGGGTGACCACCCGTCTACTTTGGCCTTGATTTTCTGGATTATAGCCTGTTCATTATGTTCTAGTGTCGTGCTCAGGTTCCTCTCAAAGAGAATGCCTAGATACTTAATAGGTTTATTTTGCCACGCTAGGCCTGACGTTCCTAGTACTGCACTTGTTGTGTGGATGTTTAGGGGCTTGCACTCTGATTTGTCCTTGTTGAGTTTGTACCCTGAGACCTGGGCGTACCTCTCAATTGTGTCTGTCAGTGCCTTGATAGATCTCTCAGGGTCTTCTGTCATTATTAAGACATCATCTGCATACGCCGCTAGCTTAAATTTTTCTCCTCCTATTGGCACCCCAGCTATATCTTCGTTCGTTCGTATCATTGTTAGGAGCGGTTCTATTGCCAATAGGAAGAGGCCAGGTGAGAGTGGACAGCCTTGTCGCGTACCTCTGCCCAGGTTTAGTATGTTTGAGGTGCCGCCGTTCACTACCACTCGTGCTTTGGGGCTGTTGTAAAGCGCCATCACCATCCTCCTGTAGTTGGGCCCTAGCCCGAATTTCCCCATGCAGTGATCTAGATAGGGCCATGAGACTCTATCAAACGCTTTTTCGGCGCCCAGGGCTATCATTACGGCAGCTTTACTACTCTGGGCCGAGTGGTTGATTATATGGCATAGTAGTCTGGTGTTGTCATGGGACATGCGGTTTTTGAGGTATCCTACCTGGGAGTTGTGTATGAGTTTAGGTAGGTAGGCGTTAAGTCTGTTGGCTAGTATCTTCGCGTATATCTTGCAGTCTACATTTATGAGTGAGATCGGCCTGAAGTTCTTCGCCTCTGTCGTGTCCTTCCCTTCCTTTGGTATGACTATTATATTTGCCTCAGCCATTGATGGGGTCATGCGTCCTTTGTGGATGCACTCCTCAAATACCTGTTTCAAAGTGGGTTGGAGTGTGGTCAGGTATTGTTTGTAGAACCCTGCTGTAAAACCGTCAGGCCCTGGTGCCTTGTTTTCTTTGAGGCTGGCCGTGGCTTTCCTTATCTCTTCCTCTGTGACTGTTAGCTCTAGGACGTCTCGTTCTCGGTCTGTTAGTGTGGGTGTGGCTATGCTGTTAAGGAGTTCCTCGCCCCCGTCCTCTTTTAGCGCGTCATCTCTTGTGTATAGACCCTCATAGAAGTCCCTGAAGACCTCCAGGATGTCCTTATTAGCAGTCTGGGCCTTGTTGTGTTTGTCTTTGATTGCCCCAATTGTGTGCTGCTTTTGTTTCCCTTTTAGGTAGGTTGCTAGGTTTTTCCCCGCTTTGTTGGCAGTGCATAGGTTGACTGATTTGTAATTGTTGATCCAGGTCCCTGCTCTTTCGCTTAATATTCTGTTGAGCTCATACTTCAGTTTGGTTAGCTTTGTGAGTGTGTTGTTGTCTTCTAGGCTGGCTATGTGGCTGTTCTCTAGTGTTTTGATCTCTTTCTCCAGGTTGGCTATTCTTTTGTTCCTTGCCTTGTTCATGTTCCCCTTTATTGTCATTACTGTCCCCCGTATGGTCGCTTTTAGGGCGTCCCATAGTACCTCTCTGGTTGTTTCTGGTGTATCGTTGATTGTCAGATACTCTTTAATTGCTGTGTCTATCTCTGCCCTCGCTGATGTGTGTTGAAGAAGGCCGTCATCGAATCGCCACCTGCGTGTTGGCTTTTCGTTGTGTCTGCCTGATAGGGATAGGCTTATATGTGCGTGATCTGATATTGTTCTGGGTCCTATCTCTGTGTGGTCTATGAGGTGGGTGTGTGTTTCTGACATTAATATATAGTCTATCCGACTGTAGGAATTGTGGGGGTTGGAGTAGAATGTATATTCTCTGGCGTCCGGGTTGCTTAGGCGCCACGGGTCCTTAATTCTCAGTTTTGAGCACAGGTTTCGAAGGATGTTAGGGCCAGTAGTTGGGTAGCGTCTGCAGGGGTGCTTGTCAATTGCTGGGTCGAGAACTTGGTTAAAGTCTCCGGCGACTATCAATAGGTCTTCCATTGGTAGGTTGTGTAACTGGGCACCTATCCCCTCCCAAAATTGTTTATCCTCACTGTTAGGGCCGTATATGTGCTCTCTTGAGACTGGTCACTAGTGTCCTACCCTGGGTATCTGCTTGGTAGCTTGTAAGAGACAGGTTCGATTTTTTGCTGATTAGTGTTATTACCCCATTCTTTTTGTTCTGGGCTGGAGATCCCACCACCTCCCCTATCCAGTTAGCTCTTAATCGCGGAATGTCTGCCTCTTCTAGTCTGGTCTCTTGGAGCACGTAGATGTCGCTTTTAAGTTTCCTTAGGTGTTCGAGCACCTTCCTTCTTTTTACAGGGCTATTCAGCCCCTTGACATTTAGGGAGACTATTTTGATATCTGACCCTATGCTATTCTGGCCATTATGTGTCATTAATGCTGCTTTGTGCTCGCTGTGCTGGTGGGCTGCCATTAGGCTCTTTTGCTCTCTTCGTCATGTGCCTATTCATGTCTTCGGGTTTCCCTTTGCTCCTACTTGGTGCGAGTGTGAAAGAGAAGTAAAAGATGCAAGAGTTGCAGAGAAATGAAAGATAGTCAGTAAGCCCATGTATAGAACCCCCCCTCCCCTTTTCCCCCCCTCCCCGCTCCCCCATTCTCGCCTTCCCGCCCCCCTCCCTCCCTTACTTGCAAAAAGGGTGTGCGACGACAAAGTTCCTCTGCCCGCATCATCCCTGAGGTAGAGTTGGTTTCTTCTTTGGCTGTTGGTGTGTCTCTTTTCTCGGGTCTCTTTATGCCCTTCAGTCTCTCTATTGCCGGGGCAATTCCTTGTCTTTACATTGTGAGGTAGATACGCTGTTCTGTGTTCCCCTGCTGAAGCTTGACGTGTGTCTCTTACTCCGACTGTTCCTTCAGCGGCGACGCGCTCCTCTTTGCTGCCCCTGGGCTTTTGTTCTCCTCCATGTCCTCCACTGCTGGACCTTGCAGGTATCGTTTTAGAGCCTCTGGGCATTCAAAAAACATCGTCTTCCATTTGTCTGTTACCTTGAATTTTGTTGGGCTGACGAAACTGAACGTGGCTCCTCTTCTCCGCAAGGTGTCTCTTTGTGCCAGGAAGCCCTTCCTTAACTCCACTGTCGGCTTTGAATAGTCCTGGGTCAATACTATCTTGTTGCCGGCCCACGTTAGATTCTGATTTTTCCTGGTGAAGGCGAATATGGCTTCCGTCTGATTTAGTCTTAGCGGGTTGCAGATTATCGCTCTTGGGCCTCTGCCTGTGGCTGGTTTCCCTGCTGGTACCCTGTATGCCTTTTGTACCTCGAAGCCTCTTTGGAAGGTGATACCTGTAAGTTGTGGGATCATCTCCTCCAGCATGGCGGCACAGGAGCCTGCCTTATCTTCAGCCCCTTCCGGCACTCCTAGTATTCTTACATTTCCCCTTCTTGCCCTGTCGTCCTTCTCCGCCAGCTGTTTTTGTACCGCATTTGTGGCTGTTCTCAGCTCTGCTATGGCCTTGGTGTGCCTACTTGTTTCATCTTCTACCGAGCTTATTCGGCTTTCTGCAGCTTCTATTCTCGTGTTTGTTTTGTGGAGGTCCGCTCTTATGGCCGCCATCTCGAGTTGCATGTTCTCCAGCTTGAGTTTTGTCTCTCTTCCCACCTCATTGCCTTCGTTCACTTTCCGCAGGATGGTCTCCAGAGTGACAGGCTCGCCTCTTGCTTTGGACGGGGACCCTTGGTTGTCAAATTTTGGTTTCTTCTGCTGCTCACTTGTTGGTTTCCCATCACTGCCAGCCATTGTTCCGATGCCCCTTCTTGACAGGATGTTGACCAGCCTCCCTCCCGCTTGTGCAACCTTTGGTGTGCTCGTTACTTTTGGAGTAGGCGGTTGGGCAGCTTGTCTGTACCTGGTCGGTTTCACTGATGTGTCTTGTTCTTGTTTTTGCCTTAGGTCCTGCCAGCGTGCAGGCTGCCCTGTTCACAGGGCCCTTGGCTCTTTTGCGTCTCTGCCTTCGTCGAGGAGATGTCAAATCTTGATTTGCCTGGTCTTTGTTTTTATCCTTGCCCCCTCCAGCGCTTACTTGTCTCGTATGACCCTTAGTGGGTCTTTATGTGCGCTTCAGTGGCCTCGGCACTGCGTTTGTCTGCTCCTCCACCTCTCTCCCTTGATTGTGGCGCCGACTATTGGGGGGGATAGCTTCACATTTCCTCTGTTCTTTCCCCTCGATGGGTGTGGCTTGCGTTTTGGTGCCTTCCCCCACTGAGAGTGTCACTGAGGTGTATTTGTGCACCCCTCCCTTGCTGCTACTAGCTGCCTTGAAGCTGCCCAGTATCGCTTTGTTGACGAGCGCTGGGGGACCATGTGCCTTCTGTCCGCTTCTTCTCTTTTACTTGCCCTCGTTTGTTCTCTCCTATACAGAGGGCGGGGGCAGGGAGCACTTAGTCGCGCTTCTTTGGCTAATTCCGGCCGCTTCTTGCGCCCGCACTCGCTCCCCTTCACCGGCCTCGAAGCAGCGCGCTCCGCTCTTGCTGCCCTTCACCAGCCTCGAATTAGGGCGCGAAGCTGCGCGCTCCGCTCTTAGACCTCCGCATTTGCTGCCCTTCAACCGCCTCGAATCGGCGCGCGAATCAGCGCGCTCCGTTCTCAGGCCTCCGCACTTGCTGCCCGTCGGCTCCGGTTACCCTTGTGGCCGTTTCTGAAGGTGTCGCTTTAAGTTAGGGGGCTCACAGGCGGGGTCCGGGGGTTTACCTTGTTATTGTGAGTAGGGGCATGCGCAGACCGGGCTCTCTGCCCTGTTTGCTTCCGGGTCTCTTGCTGACGCGTGTTTCCGCTTCCTCTCTCTCTCTTGTTCCGGTCCGTCAGTCGCCTTCTTCTTCCGCCTCCCACCTCCTTTGATGGCCGCCTCCGTCTGGCACTTCCGGTTTGCCTCGTTTGCCTCGTTTGATCCTGCAATCCAGTGATCCCTGCTATCGCCCCACGGGTCCTGCGGTCACTGCCGGTGATGCGTCTTTTCGATCGGTGAGTGCTCCGGAGCTGTCTCTGTGCTTCAGGTCCCACTGCTTCTGTTTCTTTACTTCATTTCACCGCAATTTTACTTCAGCAGTTCTGGTTCTGGCTCTCAGGTCAGACTTATGTCGTCTGTCGGCCGAGTGCACTTATATTCGCTTGTGCCCGCTTATGCTTGGTGCTCGCTGGTGGGGGCCCGGGGAGCCAGGTTCCATACCATGCCAGGCTCAGTTGCACCTCGGGCTCCTGCGCTTACTCTGAGGGTCGATCGCTCGTAGCTCTTCACTCCTTCACCTCTATCAGTCTGTCCAGGGATCGGTTACCTCCTTCTTGCTCTCCTTGCGGCACTAGTCTGGGGTCAGTCTCTTATGGCACAGTCGCCATCTTGCCTTCCCCTTCACTTCTTGGTTCCTTTTTCGTTTGCTCTTTCCTTCTTGTTGTGCCTTCCGTGTGCTCCCTCCAGGGCTCACCTTGTAGCTCTTTCGTTCATATATCGTTTCGTTCTTTTCCGAGATTCAGACCTCGGGTTTGGCTGCTCAGAATCGCCTTAGTTGCTCAGGGTTTTGCGGAGCTCCGGACCTAGACGACCATCTCCTTTGTCGTCCAAGCCACGCCCCCGCCCTCCCTGTCGTCTTAACATGTTTTTTACTGATTAAGGTTTGAAATGGAAGCAACCAATAAAATTCGGCAGGTATCCTGTATGTTGTTTTTTATTCTGTGAACAATTTTACTTTAATTTTGACACTTTTTCACCCATTGCACCTAGAAAATGCGCATTGGGGACATACATACTGGAACGGATAACTGACTGCACCAATGCTTCACCATCTGCCGCATATCCCTGTTGACTGCTGGGATTTGTAGTGTGTTCTTTCGTTTTGTTTTCAATATTAAGCTAGCATTTAAAAGCATGCTGGCGGATGTTCTGTTTCTTGTGAGAATATATCTAAAACTCACAGTTGAAACTGGACCCGTAGCTGGGAAACAATAAAGTCACATTAAACCATAATGGTATAATGCGCTCCTTATTACTATCTTAATGCTCTTTGTAGAGCACTTACATATTATTGATACTTCTAATTTAAATCAAATTATATCCTCTTCGAAAGGCTCCTTTGTCGCCTGTGCATCGTGTAATTGTAACATGCCTATGATAAATAAGACACTGCCAGTGACCCTCAGTGAGCTAACTTCCTTTTCAAAGCCAAGATTCATGCAATTGTAAGACTATCTAAATGAAAAATGAAGGAACATTAGTCGCCTGCTCCTAAGAGTGGACGTCATCATTTTTATTTAACGAAAATGCATTTGTTTTATAGCAATCCGCCATTTTAAACGTCATGCACATTTGCTGTTGTTAATTTGATTCCTTAGCACTTGCACGGTTGGGGAGAGAGAATTGTGCTTGGAGCGCATTATTTCTGCTCCATTTTGAAGAAATGTAATTTGAATCGAATACATTTAGCTTACTTTTCTAGTGGATCGGTGAGATAATTTCTGAGATATTTGTTTCTCCCCGAGTTGTCATTGCCAGGAAATATTCTTCCTTTCTCTTCTTTCTTGACATGGCTTACTTTTGTCATCAAAAACAGAACCCATTTCAAATGTGCATATTTTCCTGATAACGCCGTGTTTGTCCCATGGTATCATACCCCAATTTGATCTAAAACATGTCAGGCAGGTCCGGCTTTAGCGCTGCTGGTGCCCGGTGCGACGGGCTTTTTTGGCGCCCTCCTGTGACTCCTTCTCAATGGCTTCACTCACTAACACCCTCCAACTTTGTCCAGCATCTCGCCACAGGCCCTATCTCGCATGCATTTCATTTGTTTTATAGTGCTACCTTACCAGTGTACTGTGTCGGAGCACTTTACATCACGCACACATACAGAGACAATGGATCATATGTGTGTAATCTGTCTTTAGGAATTGTTACTTAAAACATTGGGGATTTCAGGGTGTGGGATTACATGCCATCCATACTATTAGGAAGTATATTTTAGGAATATTGGACCTGGAGAAGCATAAACTCAGAATTTAAAATGTAGAAGAGTGTTTGGAGTTGACGTTAAGAATGCATTTCTAACCAAAGAAACCCTTTATCAGCAACATTAGGATAATAAGACTGGGGGAAAAAACATAGCGTTTTGACCCATACCATGCAGTTTGCAAGCAGTTGTTTGATGACGGTTCATTGGTCATTGTGCTATATAAGGATTTAACTCATGAACTGCAAGTAGCAAAAGTTTCTCTGTGACCTCTGTGACAGAAAGCTGTAACCCCCTGTGCCATCCACATAAAATAGAGTTCATTGATCTGTATCGTACACATTCCTTCACAGGCATATTAACCCTCTATGCTACTTCATGAAAAGTCAAAACTGCCACTAGACAAAACTGTGACATCTCTCCAGCAGAAACATTAATCACCGATCACCAAAGTTATCTTCACATTTTTATCAAGGAACTCTGCAGGAGGTACCATTAAACCAATAAGTTATTTCTTAACATAGTTCCCGCACCCCCAAGCTCATCACCACGTGAGGCTGCACCAGTCACACCACCCTAAAGTCGGCCCTGCACATAGTGATGTGAATTTTAATGAAAGGGTCTGTGTGGTGATCCTGTGAGATACAAGCATTGCAGAGAAAAAAGTTAATTGTTAAATGTAATATGTAATAGTTAACATCACAGCTAAAAGTAATTAAATTGCATTTACATATCTGACTATTCATCGCAGATCAAATGACTTTTAATGCCCAATGTATTACAAGGGCATTCTTCTTTTGGTGCAACATTGTATGTGTTATTTTGCTGAACTTATTAATCATGCATAACATTTGTACAGAGTAAATCTGGGGTATGTGCAAATATCTCTTTTCCTTTTTTTTTTTTATTCCAGTCATCTTATTTTTTTTTATTTTTTATTGAGATCCAAAATATTGTTTACCAGTACATCAATTCATAAATATTATTCATGCTCCAATCATAAATGCAACAATAAATACATATTACATAATCAAATACACCCAGGGTCGATTAAGAAGATGGTACTTGTTAACTCTCCGCGTAGCATAAATACCAGGAATAATTAATAAAAACACACAGCTACCCCTTAAGATGAGCAATTACGGGTACATAAAGTACATCTGGAGCTAAGTGTGCAAAATAGCAGTGAGTCATAATTCAGTAATCTGATCTGACCACCTATTTTCATTTAAAAAGTGACCCAAAAGATTATCAAATGTCTTGACCCCCCCCCCATTTTGCAATGCATATTACAATTTGTTCTTTCTAACTTGCTTCATTTTTCATAGCCAATCCCCCATGTTGGGATCTGCTGCGACTACCATTTTTTAAGCAAGAGGGATCTAGCCACAGCCATTGCTACATAGAGTAATGTTATCTATTTATAAATTAGACCAAGGGCAGGATCATACCCCAGAAATTTCAACCAGGTACTAAAAGCCAGTCTGACCTGCCATTTGGTCTCCAAATACTGAAATGTGTAATGTAAGTAATATTTCTATAGCGCAGCTGTCACCCAGTGGGTATCCTGGCGCTGAGATTACCTAAAAAAGACACTATGCGTAACTGTACTTGGAAGAGCAGAGCGAGAAAACAACTGTAATACTAATCTCTAGGAAAAAGTCTAGTTTTTTGCTTTTTTCTGAATTGCATCAGATTGTCAATTTGTCTGAGCTCATTTGGCAATTCATTTCAAAGTTTGGAGGCTGCATAGCTGAACGATCTGCCTCCAAGACAGGTTCTATTGAAACGTGGGGTACAAACTAAGTTGGCCGAAGAAGAGCGAAGGTTTCTGGCTGGGGAATACCAGTGAAACTTTCTTTGTATTGGTTTAGGCCCTATTTTGTATACTGCCCTGTAGAGAATGCAGATCGCTTTAAATTGAATTCTTTGCACGATGGGTAGCCAGTGAAGGTCTTTTAAGGCTAGAGATGCAGAGGCTCTGGGTTGTCTGTTTAATGCTAGCTTTGCTGCCATTACTTGTATCCTTTGTAGCTTTTTATCAAGGATACCGGAGATCCAAGAAGCAGAACATTACAGTAATCTTATCTGCTCATAATAATACACTTGAGGTCTAGCCGAGGTTGGTAGACGAATTTCACTAGAGAATTCCTGGATAAGAGGACACTGATCAATTATGTGCACCCAGTTGGCAGCAGACCCATCTGAACAACTAAAACAGTAACTAGGCAGGTTAGGGCTAATTAGTGCCAGAATTTGTGGGGTTCTATATAAGTCATTTATTTAAAAAGAACATTCAGCGCCAATTGGCTACACTTAACAAGCTAAAATGGTGTATATTAACTCTATCCCACTTCTTATGTGTTAATTCCAAGCCGTGATGTTTTTGCCATTTTTCTATTGTTTTTTGGGTAAGGTTGAGACCCTTCATAGAGGCGACCAATCTTTTCCATTCCCTGCGACTTTTATATTCGCCAGCTCCAAATAATGCGAGTACCATATTTTTGCTGCGATTTATCTGGCCTAAATCCAAATTGATGAATAATTTATGCAGCATTCTATAGGACCGAGGAGCAAAAACCGTCTTGAATTAACTCATGAGTTTCCAATATATTTATCCATCTCTCCACGAGGAGAAAGTCTGAGAGCTTCCTGAACCCTACTATTGTCCATTTTTGGACAATTCGGGGAGCCAAATTGACACCAGACTCCATACCAAGTTCTAACAGGGGTGTTGCTACAATTAATATAGGGAATGACATATCTCCTATAAAAATCCCTAAGTTTCCGAAGAAACCACTTCAGATTCTTATACCGGACTTTTTTGGGTGACTTCACAGATTTTAGCACACCACCTATATGATGTTCTTTAAGAATCAGCTTCATAAAATAATTCATAAATATTCTTATGTGGAGCTTTGCATCAAACCTGGAAATATACTGTGCAAAGTAAGCAAAATAGTAATCCTTAAGATTGGGAGGGCCAACTCACCTTTTTCCAGCCCTTCATTTAAAGAGCTTAAAACATGTACAAATTTTTGCGTCGCCCTTGTGATATGGGAGGTTGTAATTTTCCTGATTGGGAAAAATACCAAACTGCCTTTTTGGCCTCTCAAGGTGCTTTCTGGTTCTCTCCGCCATCTCTTCACGTTCCCTCTTGGCTGCTGATCGAACAGGAACTAGCATCCCCTTTGCCTCCCGCCTCTTTTTGCACTACTTCTACTTTCCATATCCTGTTTTCCCGTTCTATCATTCTCGATACAATGCTGCGGTCAGGAAAGTAGACAAGAAGGTGGCGATTCCTTTGCATAAAACTAGGTGGTCATCTATCTGGCGAAATTCCAAAATTAAGCTTATCATTACTCCAACTCTCATGTCCTATTGGGCAGTTAAAGGGATTTCTCTTGTCAAACATCTCTATGGTGATTCTGATGAACCATTACCTTTTTCTACCTTGGCTCAAAAGCATTCTTTAACAAATCTAGATTTTTATACTTTTCTTAAAATTAAAGTGGCCATTGCTAAAGTTCGTCTTCATCCTTCCTCCTCTACAATCTCACTTTTTCAGCTATGGATTAAATCTGGTCATGTTGCCTCCAAAATTTATAAATTCTTGTCTTCTGCTTCACTTCCTGCACAGACGGTTGCTCAACAAAAATGGTTGCGTCATTTTGACCATGCTATTACTGAGCATATTTCCCCTGATACTGGCAATCAATTGGTAAATTTTCTCTCCGTAATAAGATCGCACCCTCCTTAATGCAGTCTAAGTTTTTCTCTATTAATCTTCTCCATTGGACACCTGTACGTCTTCATTCGCTTAAACTTAAAGATGACAACTTATGCTGGAGCTGCGGTTTGGTGGCAGGCGACTTTCCTCATATGTTTTTCCATTGCTCCTTGCTTCAACCTTTTTGGAACCTCATCCAGAAGCATCTCTCTCTTATCTTTGGTTTTCAGCACCAACTTTCCTTCCCCTTAATCTTATTAGGCCCACTGGCGGCCCCAACTCCTCTCCCTTTAGATCCATTGGAGTTGTTGTTGTAAAGCTTTTATTCGACATTTTGTCATAAAGCCAACACATATAAAATACATTTAAACATGATTCTTAAAAACAGAAACAAAATTACAAAAAATACAGAATAAACGAATATACAGTCCCCATACCAAATCAGGTTATTTACAATTCATACTAAGTTATTTGTAATTCTAAATACAATGCATTGCATTTTCACCTTTACGTTACATTTTCACCTTAAGGCGGTTTTACAGACCTACTATAAAAAAACGGCTATATACAATCTATAAATAGTTAAAAAGTCAGTATTAAAGAGAAACTTGTATCTATGTTTTAAGACCATGCTTTTTTCTTATCAAGCAGATACTATGAAGGAATCGACTGACTCCAAAGATTATCAGGCGAATAGTCGAAGATCTAAATAGTCTTTCTGCCTCTTTATATGAACGTATGCCCAAGTTTTTACAAAGGGGTTTGATCCATTTTGTACGTTGAAGTCTATACAATGGGCAAAAAAAAAGGATGTGTGCCTCATCTTCCTTTTGATTCAGGTCACACAGTTTACAGTGTGAATCATACCCATTGGGATTAGAATTTCCCCACCTACAAGTATTAGCGTTTATTTGTAGGACCCCGTACCTATATTGAAGATACATGGTTTTAGCCAGAGGTGGTTCCACCTCGTCCATGAATTGCTCAAATATGGGGATATCCTTAAATTGCAAAAACTTGATTGTTAATGAACCAGTGGCACGTTCATGTATATTAGTGTTCATATAATACCAGAAAGCAATTTTTACCTGGTCTTTACAGTTTGGTTGCATAGTTGTTGGATTTTTCCAAAAGTGTGAGAGACCTATTTTAGTTAGCCATACAAATATATGTCTCAGCCACTTAATGGAGTTGTATGTGTCTAATTCCATAACTTCCATCAGTCCCATTCTATAGTCTGCAAGTTCCGGGGTGGACCATAATCTTACCCAGTAGATCAGTGGCCTCAACCAACACAAATAGTCTGTACGTTTTAGGTTAGTGTCTAAAAAAACTGGAACTAAAGGTGTTCTTGTTGGTAGCCTTAACAAACGCCTACAGAACACATTTTCCTCAAACTGGAATGTTTGATTTGAGTAAGGCCCCCAAATCTCGGCACCGTATAGGGCCGCAGTTTGTGCTTTAGCTTTAAACACTTCAATCGCAGGTGTTATAGCTTTTGAAGTACACCCTCCGTGGATTTTTAAAATAGGGAGGGAGTTGTGTTTTAGTGTCAATCTACTTTTTTCAAGCTGGTTTGACCAGGTCAATTTACTATCAAACCTAATACCCATTGGAGTTGCAGTTGTTGGATCTCCTCCTGACTGTAGCGGTGAAGATTATTCTTATGGAGTGGAAATCCTTTTCATCGATTTCCTATCATACGTGGTGGGCTTGGGTCTCCTTTTTACGCAGTGCACACACTTCGGTTGATCAAGCTCACCTCTCTCCATCTATTTCTAGTGGGGTTTGGGAAGCTTTGGATGTTTATATGGAGTTGTCTTCCAAAGGGGTGGTTCCTCAGTTTCCTTTTGATGTGTTTGTATGATTGTTGTCTGCTATTTGGTTTCTAGGCTGGGTTAGTCCTGTGGGAATCCTTCTTTTCTCTTTTTTCTCTTCTTTCTTTCCTGTCTTCTCTTCCTACTCATCCTCTCTTTACTCTTGCTCTTTTCTCCTCTCTTTTTCTTTTCTGTTTCCTCCCCTATCCCCTTCTCCACATTTTGATAGTGATACGTTTGTTTTATTGCCTTGATAGAGGCGTTTACTTGAATGATATTTATATCTCTCACGGGCTAATGTCCCTTATATCTATATAATCTCTTAGTTTACCTATTAATTCTAGCCCTTTTTTGCATATGTCTCTTGCATCGATTGTATCACTTGTATCACTTGTATTGTATTTTATATTCATTATTCTTACCGTTATTCTCATAATAAAATTTTCTTGAAATCAAAAAGAGCTTAAAACATGGCAGTTTCCCTCCCAAATAAGTTATAGGACTAATAGAGCAGCCTTCTTCTCACACACCTCAGCGCCAAGATGCCATGGCAATCGAGCTCTTTATAAACCAATTTTATCTTATCTTTATCTTTAGTGCTAGTCTGGCGATTATTTTTTGCCGGATAAAAGGCGTAAACATAGACTCCACATTTAAAAAAAAGGATGTAGTTAAAGCACACAGGATAGCCAAACAAAGAAAATGAAACAACATGAGAATAGACATTTTAATCAGGGCGACCCTCTAGAGAATAGTCACAGGGAGAGAATCCCAGCATGAAAATAGATCTTGTACTTCTGAAAGGTGCGGGGAAAAATTACGATCATAGATATCCTCAATCCATGATGAATACCTACTACACAGATTTTTCTTCAGGTGCAAATTTACGCACAAGGCTAAATCTGGGTGCAAGACATCTGGGTTACACCCACATAATATTATTTCAGGAGTTTAAATGTTAGCTTTAAGTGTTAAAACAAACTTTTGACTTGGGTAGATGATTTTGTTCCTTTTGTTATTTATTTTGCATGCCTACTTGTTGGGCATAAGGTAGTGTTGCTATACTAGTGCTTACCTTGACATTTTCTTTAATGCCTCAACCAAACATAAATGAAAACCTTATAATCAAACAATTTTGGAGTGATATTAAAAGTTTCATCTAAAAGAGAGAGGCTCAAAATATTTATAATGTGTGAAATAATGAGATGGAAGAGACTTACTTTGATATAACTCTGCAAATACGCCCATGCTGTATTTAAGTGACTACTTGCTTTCTTTGAGGAATGCATACTGGGAACCAGTAGAATGGTTGAATCACACAACCCATGGGCCCCTCTTTGGGAGCAGAGATGAAGTGCAAATGGCTCTCTCAGTAGGAGCTGGGAACTCCCTTATTTCATGGACATGGCCTAAAGGTAGGAGGATGAGAGCCCTCCGGGAAGTACATATAGTGCTACTGATACTATCATTGTGATGCATCACTTTCCACTTCAGTACCCCACATGTTGAATCCACTATTAAAAGGTTAAGCTATGTAAACAACTATAATAGCTCCCACAACATACTAAAGAGATATAGTCATGAGCCAGAACCTCACAGACACTGTTATTTACAAGATGAGATAACCTGCATAACCATAACTCCCACAGTAGACCTTTCAAGGCTCTTTGAAGACATCATGGATAACTTCAAATGTGATATCACTTATGCCTTCATCAATGTAATTAACAATGACCGCCCTAATAACTTTATTTATGCTTTATTCAGGCATGCATAGGATGAAACATGGCTGTGTTGTATATTTAATGTGCAATGTCCATGACCTTGGTGATTGCCTGTGTTCACTTCATTGACAGAAAGCGGAAAAACTCATACTTAAGGTTTGTAGAACAGCATAGTGCAGGCAGTACATCGTAGTGATGAGCGTGGGGCATTAAACACACCCCCTCTGTGCAATGAACTTAGGAAGAACACCTCAGTGTTGGTGGGCATTCATTGAACTAATTAGAATAACTTGCATGAAGGAAAAGTTTTCAAGGCTGAAACACCAGAACTCAAAATTGTGGCCTAGATTTGCCATAATTTTGCATCAGTGTTGTCTCTCTTTTACACTGCAGTCCCAAAGTAAAATGATTTTTGGCATTTACTACGCTGCACAAAGTCACTTTGTTGGTGTTACCTAGGTGGAACATGGGCGTTCCCATGCTTCCACCAATGTATTTTGGCACAAACCGAGATTAACAAAGACTTGGATTGGGTTTGCGCCACAATTGTGCACCTACTTGCAGAGGCGCAATAGGGAGAAATATCTTTATTTCTCCACGTTACTTCCTCTTTCCATGTGTGCTGCAGAATAGGCTACTAAGGATTGTTTTTGTGCAGGAAGGTACACCTTCCAGCACAAAATCAACTCGGCTCGTAACGCAGGCACCCTTGCACTATGGGTCAGGATGAGTATGTTGGCACTAAGCATTGTACCGTGCACAAGTGCAAGGAGAGAGCTGAAATGCTTCATTTCCCTATAAATGCAGAGGATGTCTTCTCTCTCCCTTTCAGGCAAAGTGGCGCAGGTATTTTCCTTGCTACGCCACATTGCATGAAATAATAATAAATGTGCCCTTGGGTGTGTCATGACATTGGTTGAGGGGGGTCTCCCTAAATGAAACCCCAAGTGTTCATGTCTGGCATCCTTCCTCACGACCACAGACCATGACAGCGAATTGTTCTTAACATTTAGAGACAGTCATTGGAAGAAAGTCATAACTATACTTTCATGAAAGCAGAGGATATCTAGGACAAAAAACTATGGTTGAGCAGTTATGCTGATGGTGGAGGGAAAATCAGCCACTCCATTTATATGTTGATTTGGGAGGCTACCCTTCTGTCTTATGCAATTGGTGTATGTCTGTGCATTGTGCTCACTATACATAGAGGTAATGAGCACACAGGTTAGGAAGGCACTAAGGGCATGGTATTTAACTCTGTGTCCAATACAGACAGATATTTTTGGGCCATGGCCACTATTCATTTCTTGTTTGTAGCATAACGAGGTGCATAGACCATAACTATACTCAGTGTGCTAAGAGCTATACCTTCAAACTTTACTTATATGTTACAATAACATACCCACAGTTCCATGGCCTGCTTCATCCATTAAGTCAGCAATAATTTAAATGCAATGTCATTATTTCTGTTATTATCTTTTGTTATGTTTTATAAGAAAACAATAAAGAACTATGCAGTATTAATCATTTCAATATGAAGATGAGGTCAGATAGAAGCTTCTTCTGGAATTTTTAGAGTTCCAAATTCCATATGTGTGCATAGGTTCCCACTTGGTACACATCCACACCGTACAAATTGCAATCCAAACTCTAAATTTCAGTTCCAACTTCCAGAGTTTATACCTATCCACACTACCTAGGCCAGCATGTATTTTACAATCATTATGTCACTTCTTCATTGCCATAGATAGTCAGTTTCAACAAATTTCATACATCGAACTAAAAGCAGAAAAACAACCAATTTCAGGGTACAGATTGCTAGAATTCTGAATGTTGATGGAAATATCTCTCAAGTATTAATAGGTACAGTGTCGTGCCTCAATCTATGGTACGATAACAGGGTGGTGATACACTTCAGGCGTTCTTAGCATCTGAATATGCATTAAAAGGTTGAGGACACTGATATTATATTGGGTGCTTTAGTCTGTAGAGTTGAGGCTCACATCTACAACAAGTAATGTGATAGGGCCACGGTTAGTAGTACTGGTGAGTAACTACGACACCATAAGTCCATAAAAAGTCCTCTTCAGAGGTTATCTACATGTGTGGTGCGGTGCGCTGCTGCGTTGGCCCATTCCTCAAATGGTTACAACATCTAGTGCGTTCTGCTGATTACCAGCACGGCCTTATGCATTCTAATTAAAATGCTGTCAGTTGTAGTGTAGTATCATGGAAGGTTCCAGGCTCTGTGTGTCAGACCTTAGAGTGTTCCCTGCCCTCGGTTTATGCAAGTTTGAGAACATGCTGTGTTCACAGTGTGACATTTGCCACGTCATTGCAAATTTCTTACTTGTTTTTTTGCTCACGACTGACAAAACATGAACTACTTTTTGGTAATTGGAAATGAGTGTTCTTTTACTTGTCACCCTGTTAGGCCGGGCTCCGAGCACATGTTAGATTGTGCTTGAATCAAACCTTTGGAGTATGGTTGACTTTCCACACCAAAGTTATTTATTCGATGTATACTTGTTTAATTAATGGTATTATTGTAGTTTTTGTTATGATTAATATTCATATTATTAAATCATGAATTAATAACACATTGTGACTGTCTGTAACTCTCAGATACTGTGCTTCCGCTGCATTGGGTCCCATCATGACATAGACTCGGCCAGGCCAGTGTTTCTCTAGCACAGTAAGAACCTCTTGTTTCTATCCCAATTGAATTATGCGAATTCCCATTTAATCGGGAACAGCTGTTTTCGCTGTGAGTGCCTTCATTTGGCTCACTTTCAGCTTCTTTAATGTTCTTCAGAGCAGTCTGGTATACAAGGCTGATTAAGACCCTCAGCGGCCATCTTGGCATGGTGCCAAGACAATGGGAATCCATTGTGATTCCCTCCCAGCTGGCTGCTCTTTTTGCAAAAGCTTTGATGTGGTTACGCTTGGTCACCTGCACGCTTTTTAGAGCCTCTTTATTCTCTGATTGTTTTCAAGAATGGTCTGAACCAGTGATACTCAAAGTACGGCCCAGGCCACTTGCGGCCCTCTTGACCTTTACATGAGCCCCCCCTCCCCTGAACAGAAGCATGAGCGGCTGTTTAGTTGCTGAGCACTAATATTCAGAAAAATATCTGGGGTTCCAAAACTCCTGTACAGTAGAATGCAAATATTTTCAAGGATTCACAGCCCTGTGTAAGAAAATTAAGGATTGAAAATGTCACGCTGGTATTTTTTTTTTTTCATTTGCTCTTACAACATTTTCATAGGTGGAAATACAATACAAGTCATACATTTGTGAGAGTTCCCTCTCGACTTTCAGAACTACATAAGGTCTGGTGTGCCTTTCCTTGCAAGCTGCCAAAAAAGATTGTGGACATCATTGAGTGAAATCTGACGCTAGCAGCAGATGGGAGTTTGACTTTGCTGAAAAATCCAAGATTACTCTGGATTCGCTCTTTTCGAAATTTGTGCTATTTAATTTGAAGTTTTGCAATTGTAATGCTGTGGCCCTTCACACATCCAAATAGGTGGCAAAGCACTTTCAGTGGATGGATAACACGCAATTGAATCAGATTCGGATCTTGAGTGCGAGCTTACCGAGATTAATATGAACTTTAATATTCTCTCCCAGTCGAGTAACACAAATCCCACCGCAGGCATATCCTTGTCTTTAATAAAATGGATGTCAAATAAGTAGACACCTTACCTTCTAAATCTTTATAAAACATACCGTTGCTTCACTTTTATGATAACTGTCTTCAAATCCTGCAAATGAGGAAGCACATATTTTAGTATGTCTCCAATAAAGTTTACATGTTATTATATTTATTACATTAATTATTAGCAAAGAACATATAAGAAGACACAGAAGAAATTAGCGTATCAAATAAGATTTCAGTGGTTATTTAAGATATGAATTTAGCTATTGTCCTAAATCTCAGTTTATGACCTAAGATATGGAAAGTTCTAGCTCCCAATCTAGCACGTTTGAAAATAGGGTGATAGGGGTTTCATAAAGCAAAGATGATCAGGAGTATAGAGTCCAGATTGGCATGTAAGGAGTCTTTTTATAGTACTGAAATCTGGTCATGTATAAAAAAAGGCTCTGTGCATCAAGGAACTTTCAGCTCAGTGCTCCATTTAACCATCAACCATTTTAGACTCTGCTGAAGGAAAGTCACATGGTCAGATTTTCAAACAGTGACGGCTGGCACAGGTAAGAGCGGTGAGTAGAGGATAATCAGTGGTGCGGGCATGGCTGGGGTCGGGGAAGTCGACATATGACAGGATAAGCTAAAAATAAATTAAAACAATAAATAAAACCATACCTCATGCTTGCCGCATCTCTGAGTTGGCACAAGGTAAGTGGTTTTATTTTTTTTTTATTTCATTTAACTTGTCCCTTTGTATGTCGACTTCCTCGCCCCCACATCGACTCACCACTCCTACCTGTGCTGGCCACAACTGTTTTCGAAGGCCCATACTAGTCAGACTGTTATGTCCTGGAGTCCTCCACAGGCTGTGTAAGATTATGAACTATATACACACAAAGAGGGGTGGGGAACAACAAAAAGGAGAAACTATAAGCAGACACAAACACAAGGCTGAAGAATATCAACATTATTTTAAAATACTGCCCTCACTCACACACAATGTGTGTGACATGCTTCATCATCGGGTCTGCTTACAATACGCCCCCGCGTAGCCAAGCAGGGGGCGGAGCATAGGGAGGGGGAAACAAAAAACACTACAACTCAAAACAAACAAAGATCAACACACGAGTGACAAACAGTGTTTAGTGTTGTCCATCCGGAATGGGTAGGTGATAGACATAAAGTGCAGTTAGATAGTGCTCATTAAAATTGGCTCATGGGTACCCGTAAGTGCTTTATTCGTAGGTCCCACGGTCAGGATTAAAAAATATGTGAAGGATGAATAAGCGTTTAGGCAGGAAATCAAGATCCACAAATACTCCTCCTTATACTGTGGTGGTCACTTGTGTGTTGATCTTTGTTTGTTTTGAGTTGTAGTGTTTTTTGTTTCCCCCCTATGCTCCGCCCCCTGCGTGGCTACGCGGGGGCGTATTGTAAGCAGACCCGATGATGAAGCATGTCACACACATTGTGTGTGAGTGAGGGCAGTATTTTCAAATAATTTTGATTTTCTTCAGCCTTGTGTTTGTGTCTGCTTATAGTTTCTCCTTTTTGTTGTTCCCCACCCCTCTTTGTGTGTGTATAAATGATTAGGGGGTTTGGGGTGGTGGAATTCATTTATTGACCCTCTCCCCTCCTTTGTGATAGATAAGATTATAAACTATCATTTGAGGTGGGCGGTCACCCACAACATGGAATAGTAACAATGACTTCTCATGGGAACTCTAAAGTCCATAAATTAACCGAGCTCAAACCCTAGTAGCTATGGCACAGAGCAGACATCCTTAACTTAGGGAAATGTGGGAAGTATTTTTGTAGTACCAGTACCAAAACAGTCATGAAGTGCGAGCATCAAATAATAAAAATCCCAAAGAGAATTAAAAAATAAGCTCTTATTTACAAGGATTTGGCGTAGGGCAGCGCAGCAAGTAATTTTCTCTCACTGTCCTACGCCAAAGTGAAAGGACAGGAATGCACCATATTAATGATGCAAGATGGTGCATTCCTGTCCTTTCTCCCTCCACTGGTGCCATTTTGGCTGCCAAGGCCAACACGGGCACCCTTGTGACTGTATTGTCAGCAGGATTGTTTGTGTGCAGGAAGGTGCACTTTCCTGCATAGAAACAATTGTAAGAGTTGTTTTCTTCTTTCTATGTATACTGTAGAATGCAGCACTCATTGAAAGAGGAAATAACGAGGAGAAATAAAGATATTTCTCTTTGTTACGCCTCACCTTAGGAGGAGTAAGGATTTGGTGCATCTCCAGTGTTACATACTCTTGTAAATCTGGTACAGCACCAAAATCCCTAGGTGTTGTGTGGGAAAACCAACTGCAACGCTCATGGAATGCCTCCCGAATGCTAAGTAAGGGAACGCAGCAATTTGCGCTGCCTTGCCTTCCTCCTTGTCTAGGAGGCCATTTGAAGACATGCATAGCAGCTTTGCATGGCCTCACAGATATGTTTGTAATCTGCTGCGCTGGAGCATCAGAAAATGTGACTTTCCGACGGCACAGGGGAGTACATTCAACCAAACAAAATTATGAAAAAATCTAAGAATGGGAACCAAAGATATAATTTTTAAAGGTATTAGTTCAGGTCAACCCCAATGGAGCGCTGGTCGAATACATCAAGCTGGTTTGTCCCAGGTAAAGATTTTACCCTAGTGCTTTGTCTTTCTTATGGAGCCCAAAATCCTCCATCAGGACAAACCTGACTCTGTATGCGATGTAGGTGTACTGAAATTAGATGCCTTTTCCGCAAGGCCCCCATAACTGCTCTGAAGGTATTGGAACTCCCCAAATTTTATAAGTACCAACTTTTCAGTGTTTTTGAAGCAGGTCCTGTGGGTCACTTTTAAGGGCCACAGGACCTCAGGGACCTGTAGGACCAAGATGCACCTCAACAGGGCCCACCAGAAGGTCTAATCTGCATACAGTTGGCACTGGTCAACTGGTCACTTTACAAAAAACGCCTATCGTAACTTGCTGCATCTCTGTAGCCACTCAGGAGGTCAGTCAACTGACCCTTTGAGTGAATTAATTTGTCTGGGGTAAAAGAGGGAGCAGGTACAGTCCTTCAGGGCACTTCTCAGGTCATACAGAGCAGTTTGAGTCCTTGAACGATCTTCCACATGTTCAGTAAGTGTTCTGAGGAGAGTGCCTTGCAGTGGCAAAGTTATGGCTGGTACCAGCTAGTGGGTGGAGTGACTCCTGCAGTAAAAGTTGCCAGTGCCACCACCACTTACTTTTGCGGCAATTCTTGTTTGTCCTACTACAAACAATCCCACATTGCACCTTCCTCCAAGAGGTATAACAGTTTCCTTACTTGTGCAGGTCCCTATCTACAGGTTTAAGTGCAAACCTGCTGGAGAAACAAAGTGTTGTAATCTCCAAGTCTCACCTTACATTTACTTTCAAAAGGGCAGGCTCCTTTGTAAGTTAATGAAATTCCTGGATCCACTTTAGCTGGTCTTCCTGCAAGGGGAAGAAATGTACTGGCCCACACCAATGTCACTGTTCCTGCTCTGAGAGCAGTTTTCACTCCTCATTGAGGATACGCACTTGCAGACCAGCTGCTGGTAGGCTCATGATAATGAGCCTACCATAGATTCAGGCAAGTTAAAGGGAACTTTCTATCATGTTTTTCCAAAATACTTATTAACCATTCAACTTTACCATAAATGTAATTTTTACTAAATATATAATACATGAATGGCTTTTGTAGCAGATACAGGTTAAAGTTTATATTCTGTACTTTGAAATTTTCTAGGATTTAGCTACAGCCCTGGTAGTAAAAATAGGTTTTTGGGCTTAGTCACTGAAGGATGATGCCTATTTTAATTTCGCCCATGTTCCATGTTTAATTATCAGGCATCCTACCTTGTGGGTGACAAGGTGTATTTCAGGGCAACTTATTAGTTTTTAAAAGCAGGGTTTTCCACCTATCAAAATAGTTATTTTGTCAGGCCTGGACAGAAGGTTTTAGGCTGCTAAAGTCAGGTTACAGAGGGTAGTCCTGATGCTATGTTTTCTCTGTCACTGCAGTGGATGGCACAATCAGTGTTGCAGTCTCCACAAGTAACATGTAACTTTCCATGCCATGGCTATACTTCTGCACCATAAGCCATGCTTTTCTAGGAGAGGTAATATGCAAATTAAGGTGAATACAATGTACCATTGTTTAAAGGGGTAGCAATTAGGCCCACATGCATCAAGCATTTTTGTAGTCGCAAACGGTGCGATTCCTTAAAATCGGCCGTTTGCGAATGCAAAAGTGCTTGTTGGGATGCATCATGCCATTTTAGAAGTCGCATCTTTTTTACGATTTCTAAAATTGCGTTAGCATTTAAGAAATAGCAATTGTGCGATTTCTTAAATGCTATGCATCATTACAGAAAAATATGCGTTTTTTAAAATTGGAAGTGCAAATTACCACGAAGTTCAACTTCGTGGTAAACTGCGAAATTGATTAAAAATCCACAAAAATGCATTTTTTAAACTGTAAAGTTACACACACACATGTCCTTAGGACATGTGTGTATGTAACTTATGCTGAAAAGTACATTTCATGGGTGAAGGGGGGGGTCATTTTGACCCCCCTCTCCACCCTTGAAATGCATTGATGAATTGCAATTGCACATTGCGAATTCGCAATTCCCATTCATTCCTATGGGCATTTTGGCCCATAGGAATGAATGGGAATTGTGAATTCGCAATTTCAAATTCGCATTTTTTATGCATTTCGGTAAAAATAGCGATTTTTACCGATTTGCAAAAAAAATAAGAAAATATTCATGCATAGGCTTTTGCGAATTCTAAATTGCGAATCGTTATTTTTCGCAATTTAGAACTCGCAAAAGCCGATATTGATGCATGTGGGCCATAGAGTGTACTCCTGTTTAGAAGGGATAACTGCACAGATTTGTAAGTCTAGGCCAGAACAGGCGAGACATTTAGGGTGACCATGCAGAAAAGGTGGATTTCCTATTGATTGCATTCCTGTAGACTATGCTGGCCATACACAGAGCCCAAGTGTCTCTACATGCTGCTACTGAGGAAGAAAATGCAGGAATGTGTATAACATCTACAGCTGCATTAGACCAGGCTTTTTGTTGTTGTTGTTGTAATACTTTATTCGATATTGTCATATCATAAAAGCATATTAAAAAGATTGTGTAATTCATACAACCAAAGACAATAAAATATTATTTACAATTATAAAAGAATTTGATGACAATACTAAAGTACAACAGTATAAAAATAGATATGAATTAATAACAGTATATATAAAATCTATACTTTGTTAGCATTTAACATCCTAGTGCGGATAAGCCAGGCACATGATAAAAATGTTGCCACTCCACATACAGTAAGAAGGGATGTTGTATCAGTTGTAAAGATACGTAGGGCAACTCGGAAATCTCTGACCCCCAACTCTATACACACTGGTTTCAGCCATCTCAGTCTAGCCCTCTTATAAGCCATACAGTCAAACAAGAAATGGGGTAACGATTCTGATTTACACGGGCAACAAGGCCCTTGATCCTTTCCATCTTTCTGTAAATTTATTGAGGGGTAATATCCCATACCTCATTTTTAGGAAGACTGATCTATCTCTTGTTATTCTAATGAAGTCCAAAAATGGTTCCAACTTCCTAGTAGGCTTATGTTCTAAGAACTTGTTGGTCAGTGATCCCCATTTCTGGTTCTTCTGCTCCATCGCGTCTACCCAATCACAATAGATTTTTTTAATTACTTGTTTAAGCGGGGGCTTCTGAGAGATCCAGAATTCAGCCAATCCCAATTTTATAACCATTTGTCTCAGTTTATTTACCCACTGTATTTTATTCGCACTATTCAAAGCAATAAGTTCATCCATAACCAGGGCATAGTTTGCTAGTTCTGGGGTCCTCCTCAGGCGCACCCAAAACAGCAGGGGGCGAAGATTAACTATTTCAAGGATAGAACGTTTGCCCATATCATGGAAAAGTGGTTTAAGCGGAGTTGAGGTAGGGAGGGAGACCAAGTCCCTTATGAATTTATTCTCTGCTCTTACCAATTCTGGGATATTTTCACATCCCCACAATTCCGCCCCATAGGTCGCAGAGGGCAGCGCCCTCCCCTCATAGACAGCAAGAGCCGGGGCAATTGGTCTACTCACTGACTTTCGCTGGCTCCTTAGAATAGCGCCTGAGACTCTCTTGAGGTTTAGCAGCATCTTAGCCACATGGGAATCCCTCTTCATTCTGCTATTAATTCTGATCCCCAGGTAGTCAAAATCCTCAACCACCTCAAGAGATGACCCATTAAGAGTGATGTTAATTTTCTTTGATTTTTTGGAGCGGGGCAAAACCATCAGCTTGGTTTTGGTCGTATTAATAGTCAACCCACGTTCGTGGCAGAACAAACTGAATCTATCCAGTAATTTTTGTAGTCCAGATGGGGTTTTGGCCAACAGGAGGGTGTCATCAGCAAAGAGGAGAGTTGGTGTTTTCTCCCCTGCCAGGACTGGGGCATCGGCATTGCACTCCCTCAAATGGTCTGCCACCCCATTAATAAAGAGGGAGAACAATGTCGGGGCCATCACACAGCCCTGGCGTACCCCCCTGTTTACAGACACCCTCCCTGTTAGCTGACCCTGTCTCCCCCATCTAATCCTGGCATAGCTGCCCTCATGGAGTTTGACTATAAACTCCAGGAGGTAACCAGGGAACCCCATGTCCTGCAACACCCTCCAGAGTTTCTCGCGAGGAACTAAGTCGAATGCACTTTTAAGGTCTATAAAGGCCAAATAGAGATTGCCCTTCATAATAGTTACTATTTTCCAGTATATTGCCCAGAACCTAAAAACCTGGTCCATTGTACCCACATTTTTACGAAACCCCGCCTGGAAGTGGGATAGTATATTCCCCTCCTCTAGCCATCTATCCATTCTATTTACAATGACCATGCCAACTACTTTCTGCATAGCATCGATTAAACGAATCGGTCTGTAGTTGGCAGGGTCCTCCCTGTCACCTTTCTTATGTATGGTGACCACTTCCGCACCCTTCCAGGAGTCAGGTACAGAATGACCGTTGAGAATTAGATTCATAAGGGGGGCAATAAAATCCGACCATAACTTGGGATCATGTATATATAAATCACCCGGTAGCCCATCCGGACCTGCCGCTTTTGCGGGGATTATGTTCCTAATAGCATCATGAACTTCCCGGGAGGTAAATGGTTCTACGGGTGCAAACCCCTCAATACTATGGTTAACTTGAGCCCTACCAAATGGGCCTGCCTCATCTTCACCACAATACAAATTTGTGAAATGTGAGTGCCATTGCTGTTCAGTTATGTGGTTGGCGAGGGGCTCCATACCTACTCTGTCTAATTTGTTTATCAGGTTCCAAAACAGAGTTGGGTTTTTTGAGCTTGCTATGACCCTAAGTTCCTGCCAATATTCCTTCTCCCATTCCCTCTTGGCCCTCTTGATACACAGATTGTATTCCCTTCTAGCCAACCGAAGAGCTGTAGTATCCTTTTTCCTAATAGCATTTGATATGGCCCTTCTCTTTTCCCTACATTGTACCGTGTACCATAGAGTACTGGCTTTTACTGCATTCTTGTTTTTTAATCCCCCTTTATTTTTTATTGTGAAAAAGGAGTCAATTTTCTTCATTAGGGTATTATAAGTGTCTCTAAGGCTGAAATTTGGATTGACTTGCTGGGCGCAGATTTTAGATACAAGTTCCCTCGTTTCTAATTCCACCAGATCTTTAATACACAGTAGACTGTCTTCCTGACACAACACCCTGTTCCATTTAAGCCTGCGATTGCAGTTGGATGGGACCAGATCTTTTGTTATCATTAATGGATCATCCGCGGATTCCCCTTCCAGCCCCCATTGTATTTCCATACAAAGCGGTTTGTGATCGCTATCCTGCGACTGTATAATTTCCATATCAATAAGTCTACTCCAAGATCCAATATCAAGCAGAATATAATCAATTCTGGAAGGGCAGCTGAGTTTATTATAGGTGTTAGCACCATTAGGATCTGAATTTGTCCTACACGTAAATTATATTCTGTTGTCAAGGCGTTTAATTGGATCGCTCCTGGAGTCCACTTTTTGATTGGGGCTAGGGTCAGAGGCGGGATAGATTTTTACAATCATCTTCATTCATGTCCACAATATCATCAAGACTTCGTATGTACAATTAAAATCACCCCCTATGAGAAATATCTGTCAGCGCTCCCTCAAGTAAGGCTATAGTGGGTGAGGTTTGGCCTCCTGGGGATCCTCGGGCATACACATTAAACAGCTCGAAGGAGTTTATGGAATGGTTGCCCTTGACAGAGATATACAGTATATCCTGTGATGGCAAAGAATGAACAATAACCACCAGGTTAAGCGCTACTTTAATCCAGACATGTTAACCCCCCGAACGTCAACCTCTCCCTGTACTAACAGCCGGAATAAAGTGGGTAGAATATCCACATTTATATTGGGGGGATATGCTCCACGTTTCTTGAAACATGCAGATATCAAACGTATCTATAAATTCACTCCATTCAGGATTTAGCATATTTTTCTGGAGGCCCGCTATATTCCAAGAAATCAATTTAATTGTTTTCGTATTTGCATTAGTGTTGCTGATGGTTACATCTGAAGCTATTCCTCCCATGGCTGTAGTTAGATGCCCACCAGCAGGGGGTACTTCATTAGGACTTCCATCCCCATGTGGCATAGCCTCAGCATCAGTTGCCCTGCCCTCATTGTCTACAATATTTGCAGAGCAGTTAATCTGATGCTCAGGGCTTTGTATATCATGTTTTTGAGTTGTATTGTTCAAACAGTTGGCCATTGGTGGTCAATCTGTGAGATCAAGGCCTGATTCATCTCTGTACCCACAATTATACCATAGTGGTGTTGATCTAATTTGAATATTGCAATTCCTGGGGGGATAAGTCCTAAACTCCAAGGCTACTAAGTTCTCAGCAATTCTATGGTTACCAAACAAGATCTCAATGCAATCTGTTGCGGATCCAGGCATGGAGAGTCTCTTAATATTGATCATGTCCTCCCTGATGACTGACCTGGACCCTCTAACGTGGCGAAGCCAATGAATGGCCTTGTTGCGTAGAGAATCACTATTCTCATAGTTACTGGTAACTTCCCGCTTAGTAACCCCAGTCATGTAGACAGTGCCCCTGGGGAATTTTGTCAGTCTGCTCCCAGAGGATAGTCTATCCCTATCTCCATAGTGAGTGGCGTGCCCCTGCAGCTCCCTACGTTGTAATATTAGATCTTTCTGTTTTACTACTATGGGGTTTCGACTTGAGGTGTTGTTCCTATCTATGGTTTTAGCAAGGGGTGATTGTGCTGAGTGCATAATGCGTAAATCCCCTGCGGTTTTGCCAACTGACAATGGAGCAGTTCGTGGTATGCGGTTAGATGATGTCACCTCTACAGTCTTGGATATTGGGGTCAGTCGTGGAATGGGAGCTTTAACAGGGTTAGGAACTAGCACTGGATGTGGGGAGATTTCTTTTTGTGAAGCCTTCCATTTTATAAGGCCCGTCATCATTTCTTTAATTTGGGCTATATCCCTTTCCAGACCTTTTACTTTTCCCATAAGCCTATGATTAACGTTCGAGCATCTAGGGCAGCCATCAGGGCTATTCCTATCCTTCATATCCTCCCCCAACTTTTGCTTTAAGACCTCACCTATTTCCCTTGACTCCCCTTCCAGCACCGCAAATCGATTGGTACAAGTAATATCCACTTCCCTTTCTATGCAGCACAGGGACCTGTCTGCATTCTCATTTGGCATTTCTACGATAGCATTAACATTTACCCCTTTATGTGCCTCGATGACATTTGCCTCTATGGGGTTAGGGGAGTCAGTGTGAGTGTTATCCAGTAAAGACTTAGATTTTACATTTTTAGTGAAAATAGCTGGGATAACTTTACTCTTTCTAAGCAATACACTTTTCACCACGGGGTCAGCTTTATCCGCATTACTTGAGGCAGTAGCGGTCACTAATATATTCTCACAATCTGCAACAATGTTTTCAATACTTGACATTACACAATTGACAGCAGCATGTGATACTTTCTTAGACTTCTTCCTTTTTTTACTGTAGTAACAGCGACTCCCACCCCCTCCATAGCCTTTCTCTTCCCCATGCTGCTATGACGATGTTTTAATACAGAGGAGACTAATGATACACTCAGGAGGAAGGACCAGTAATGAGGTATACAACCGTGAGTCGTTCACAGTACCTTAATGTGTCCTGATGTATGTCCAAGTCAAATCGAAAGGGGGGGCCCTGCCCTGCCTTGGTCTGCCTAGGACGGCCGCAGACGGCCCGCCCTCTGCCCGGGCTCAGCCCGCGCGCGTCCCGCGGCGCGTAGGGAATATGGCCGTTTTGTGTGCCTCCGGGCGCTCAGGTGGGCGTGTTGTGGTGCACTGGTGGTTCTGGGGAATGTACAGCAGAGCCGAGCTGGCAAGGAGCAGAAGCGCCTCACGGGCACAGAGCGAGCCCCTGGAGGTTCAAACAGCAGGCCACAGGTTAGAAACGGACTCCCGCTCCACTGCGGGAACACAGGCGTTTTGTGCGCCTCCGGGCGCTCAGGTGGGCTTGTTGGTGTGCGCTGGTGGTTCTGGGGACCAGGCCTTTTGCATTTGTGTTCTAAAGTATAACTCTGTAAAAACTTCACCCATACTTTTAACTTATATTACCTGAACCGGTAAAGCGCCTACCTGAGAGGCCACTCTTCTTGTGTCCAAAAGTCAGCATAATTTCATACCATGATTTTAACATATTGTCCCCATTCAGTTGAAAACGTTTGTGGACATCCACTGGTCATGTTTTAGTAGCATGCGAGGGTCATCCATGTAGGACTATGTGTTATATGCAAATGAAAGGATGGCGGCACTGCATGGATGCCTGCTGATCGTAGAAATTGAATAACACTGGTGAGAGAGCTGTTCTCAGTTGCACTCCTCGGTGCATTTAAGCCAACTAGAAAGAAGGAAGAGAGACAGACTTCAACTGATTTGAATGAAAGAAGCACAGCAATGGCAAGGCTTAGAGTACTACCCAGGAAGCACTGTTAGAGGTGCTTTCATACTTTCCCTTTATGTCTTCATAGAGGGAGAAGGCAGGGGCTGGTTGAACGTGTCTTGCATGGAAGAAATTGGAAAATGAGATTAAATTCAAGTTAGCATGTATTCACATGAATTCTACTGCAGTTGTTTATCATTTTCTGATGACATTTTAAAATATTTGCATAATATTCTTATTGTAAAAATTAATGCTGCAGTAGTAATAAAATAAAGATATTAATGTATCATTTTTTTCTGTAATACAAAACAAGTCACTTTTGACAATTTAAAAAATAATTTGAAGAGTAATAAGTGCCTTCCAATTTTAAAAACTGAACATTTCAACCCACAAACCAGTGCAGCCTCCTCTACTACTCCGCTACCAGTCAGGAACTAATAGCCTTATTCCTTGTTGATCACCCCCCACTCACCAGGATCTCTTGCCACCACTTCCACAAGTTAAAATGTGCCTATTTATAGTGCATTTGAGAACATCTGTCCTTACAAGCTTGTGAAGCTGCCCTGTCACAATTTCAGATGCAGCAACCAACATAGAGTCTGCAGCCTGATGGACACATCAACACTCACTTCCTATCTGGTGTCTTCCAGCAATGTCCATTGCCTGGGTGTTCACAGCTAATGGTGTTCCTTGAAAATGACCGTGCATCTTAGGGCCTTTTTGATGAGAAAGGTCCTAGGTACTTAACCCGTCCTATTAGCCTGCCTCGCACATGTTTCAGCATTCTATATAGCAAACACTCAAAACCAGATCATGCAACCAAACTCTGTTGCTGCATAAATAACACCAACAACCTCATCCACCTTCTTCTTACTAGCACACACAGTAAACCATGAAGACTTTCAAACATTTTTTCAGTGGGCCAAAACTGTGGTCTGTGGTGCTATCAAGAACTGCATTGATGCCAGCGGGTTGAGATCATGGGAAGTGTGATCTAAGCTGGACATATGGGGAGGGAAGCATATACATTGCATGAACTGAGAGTCATAGAGTCATTTTGAGGATATAATTTCCTACTGCCCTCAAAGTAAAGCCTTCATGCTTCTAGAAGAGGCATAGATTTGCAAAACTGTGTTATGCTGTATCTGACATGATGTGCCCTCTATAGCACTCCGGTTTGACCCTCCTGTGCTAGCTGTTGCTAAATTTGTAAAGTGTACAAACAAGTAACTTAATTATTACATTTGTAGAAATATAATTGTAGGTATTACAGTCTTCTAATGCAGTTAGTTTCTTACCTGTAGACATTAGGGGTACTTAGAAACAGGTTCCGTAAAGGTAGGGAGTGCTTTGAAGAACATTTTTGACTAAGACCTCCCCAACAAGGTGTACAATGCACTGATGTGGGCAGACAAACACCCAGCACCTACTGTTAAACATAGTAAAGTGGGAAAAATGTATCTATGGCATTCAGAGCATTGATGTTTAATCCTTCCATTTCTTTAGTGAGAGTAGTCCCTGAGTCTCAACATCGGAACCACACACATCACAGTTTTGTAATGCACAAGATGGAAACTAGGGACCCTAAAAAATAGATAACTATTACTCCGTATCTTCTTTTGAAAAAAAATATGCTCTTGGCAATCGCAATTTTATCATATTTCTCTGCTCCTGTTTTTTATTTTGTTTTTAGAGCTAGGGAAAACCTAAATGAAGCTAAACACTGGTAGTAAGTATGTTATAAGGCAACATGACTGTTGGACCCGGCCTCATGGCGTGGTCCTACCCCTCCCGCATGGAGGGCCTGGGCCGACATCGGCCCTCCACCCAGCATCGGGCAGCCCTTTTGCCCGACACTGCACGCCCCAACATTGCTGGTCCGGTCACCATCCCGGACCCCCCCTACCGGCCTGGCCCCATCGTGGGTCCCTCACGACCTAAGCACGAGGCCGCGCCCGACTCCATCTTGGGCCCACCACGTCACGACCACGTGGCTCCGGCCCCGGCCCAGGCCCAGCGAAGCCCAGACATCGAGGCGCCAAGATCTACCCAGGTGGTCGAGTGGCCACTCGACAGATCCCGGAGGAGGGGAGTTTCGATGGCCCTCCAACCGTCCCCGGACGCTTGGTATCGATCGCCCCCGGCATCCCTGGGTGCTGGCCCCACCCCCCTGCTGGGTGTCTGGACACCATCTTCCCGGCCCCTCTGACCCCCAGGCGCGAGGGTCCGGACATCAAAGGACTCCAGTCCTATATCTGGGCCAGCCCCGGAGTAGGACGGCAGTTGTATCCTGGACTGGAAAGCCCTGCTGACGCTGTCACGGCCGACCCCAGAAGAACTCATTTCCTGTAACCTGAAGAGAACCCGAGAGCCTGCTGGCGCTGCCGCGGCCCACCTTTACCGAACCATCTTGAGAGCCGGCTGGCGCTGCCGCGGCCCACCTTTGCCGAACCATCTTGAGAGCCTGCTGGCGCTGCCGCGGCCCACCTTTGCCGAATCATCTTGAGAGCCTGCTGGCGCTGCCGCGGCCCACCTTTGCCGAACCATCTTGAGAGCCTGCTGGCGCTGCCGCGGCCCACCTTTGCCGAATCATCTTGAGAGCCTGCTGGCGCTGCCGCGGCCCACCTTTGCCGAACCATCTTGAGAGCCTGCTGGCGCTGCCGCGGCCCGCCTTTGCCGAACCATCTTGAGAGCCTGCTGGCGCTGCCGCGACCCACCTTTGCCGAATCATCTTGAGAGCCTGCTGGCGCTGCCGCGGCCCCCCCTTTGCCGAACCGTCTTGAGAGCCGGCTGGCGCTGCCGCGGCTCAACCTCTCGGAACCCCCGGCTCGAGGATTGAGAGCTGTGCGCAGGGTATCCCTTCATATACCCCAACCGAGACTGTCCCGCTACCCTGACCCCCCCTTTTTCAAGACTTTACAGACCCCTCGGTCTACTTGTACATATCGCTGGGAACCAGCAGCCTTTATTTCCTGATAAAGCTCACGAACTCGACCTCTGGTGTGGTGTCCATTTGTAGTGTGTGGTTACTCTGCTGTGCGATCCTAGGAGAGGGCCCTCACTCAGGAGGCCTCTCAGTTACGTTCGGCTACTTCTTGACGGAGAGGTGGACCTAGGGGTGGTCAGTCAGACATCTTCTGCCTCTCCCGGGGTCGCCTTTCTAACAATGACTACAACTCAATAGTCATTAGATTCTACCCATTGGGGAGAGAACACCCAAACTCCTAGACCACTCACTTAAAGGAGTAGTAGTGAGAAAGATATGGACCTTGAAACAAGGAGTGGGTACTTCTGTTTAACCAATTTTTTGACCATGGGTAAATAATGCCCTACCTATGCCTTTGTTGCCCTAACTTCCACAATGTGATATAGATGAACAAGCCACTGAAAGCTTGATCTAAGCTTGAGACACATCCCTTGCTCCAGCTTAGCTCAAATCTCTCTTAGATCTCCAAGGCCAAAGTGATCAGAGACTTCTTGTGTCTTCTGTCTGACACCCATGATCTAATTTCAAGAATGAAAGCAAAGGCATTAACCTTTGATGTATAACAATAGTATCAGTCCTGCCTTGACCAAATTGTGTGAACTGAGGTTAATATTTTATTTCATCTTGCCTCAATTTTCTGCATTTTCAGGCTAGCACCTTGAACTACATGAGTTCAGGATGTCTGCTGAACAAACACTTCTTTGGCAGTTGATTTAATACACTATATTGTTGCTGCATGCATCACAACCTAGGCCAAATAGAGGGTGCAAATAAAAAACGACATGCCTCTTGCTTTACTAAGGAATGTTTGACAGAAATGGACATCGTGGATATTTCTAAGTTCATGTTTTTGAAAACTATGACTACTAACAAATTCCACTCAATGCAGTGACATAACCTGATAGACTAAGGTAAATAAATTCCAGTTGTTTAAGAAATATGTTTTTTTTAATTTTGTAGAGAGTTTATCACATGTTTGCATGTTTGTTGCACAACATTTTTAAACTGAAATTATTAGTAAAGATAAGTAGTGCAGGACCAGTTCTACGCTTCTTTTCCTTTACTCCAGTTAACCAACACCAGAGAGGGAACCAAAGCAGCCCTGTCAAATTTTGCCAGATCGGCCTCCATTTGTTGTGTACTGAGGCAGCAGAGTGAGTGAGCCTGCACTCTATAAAGGGGGTTTGCCTGTTGTCCCCCAAAGAAAATATAGAGACAAATGGCAACAATTGTGGATTCTACAACACAGCTTTCATTATACATTACCTTATATTATCTTTTAAATCATAGCAAATAATGACCTGAAAGTGCACCAGGATACAACAATCTTTATTGATGCCCTTCGGTGATTCCTTTACTATCACTCTTCAACAGTGCCCCTCATCTCTCCGTAGTCCATCTCACACATTTATTTCATTTGTTTTATAGCACCTCTCATACCAGTGTAGGGTGTTGGAGCACGTTACCTCACACACATACAGAGAGAATGAATCATACATGTGAAAATGTTACAGAAGACAAAGGAGACTACAGGTTAAGTGTAGGATTCACATGTCATCCATACTGGTAGGAATTTTTACGAGTGCGTTATCTGTAGAAGCACAAACTCAGGATCAAAACATAATACAGTGGGAAGGGTTGGCTTTATGAATAAGAATATATTTCTACCCAAACCAACCATTTTAAAGCAGCATTAGTATAATGAAAGTCTTGGAAAAATATACATTTCTAACCTGTAGCATTCAATTTTCCTGCTGCTCTTTGATATCAGTTCTTAGCTCACTGAGCTAGATCATGAAGCAGTAACCTTCTGAGCAAGGCACATGATATACAGTTCTGCGAACTGCGTGATATGCCTGTTTTGCAGCAGGCATGTCAACCCTCTGTGCTACATTAGGTGAGTCAAAACTGCCACTGAACAAACTCCGGTTCCTCTACAGCAGGAATTTTATTCACCAGAGATATCTTGACACTTTTATTGTTGCTAAGAACGTTTGGATATACAAGAAACTGTGAGCTTTTAAAACCATAACATATTTCAAAACGCAGGGAGGCTGGAAATGAAAGTGAATGCTGAGTGGATTATGCTGCCCTGCCGATTTGGATAATGGGTTTGATACTGCAACACTGCAACTAAACTGACCTCCCAGCAACAAAACTGCCCACCCCCCACATTTTCTGCCTCCCAGGGAAAAAGCCAATTCCTGGTGCAGTCAGTCCTGCTTTGAAGTTAACATGTAAATAAATGCTTGCCCACAGTTGCAGCTCATACCTAGAAGCAGCAGTGGAGCAGGTGGGGCAAAGGGGATGTGGGGGAATCAGAATCGGGTATCATAAATAATCACTTCCGCAGCCTCTCCTGTGTCCCACCCCCTTCCTGGCTTCTATGGATAAACAGGAAGCAGGAAGCATCATTGCTCCCACGCTACACAATGGCAATCATAATGCTGCAATGCAACAATGTGATTGGTCTGAGTGCCATGACATGGCGCTTAGCCAGGGGCTGGAGGGGTGGGCATGTTGTCCATGCAGGCTGTAATGCAGCCTGCCTGGAGAACAGGGAAGTGCACATGACTGTTTTGGGCAGCCCGAGAGGGCCGGCCAAACAGCCATTGCACACTTTAGGAGGGTTCTACCACTCCTTCTCTTCTCTGCAGCCCAGCCCCATCATGCAAGCTGCTGCAGCAAGAGGACAAAATAAAATGATAATAACATTACATTAAGATCATTTTCATATTTCCTTTCTTTTGCAGCTTCAAGTCAGTAGGGCAATGCTCCTCCGGCCACTGCTTGCCCATTTGTTTAACATCTTTCTGAATGTTTGTGACTAGTCAAGTAAACAGCAGCCAGGTTCAACATGTAAAATTTTGACAGGCAGAAAAGGTCTCAGCGGACATAAAATTAGTATCCCTGCACTACACAAACAGCACAAATCACCCAACATTGCTCACAAACTTTCACTCTGCAGTCACATATATTCCTATCATAATGACACCACCAAAGAAGACGATTTGAGATGCATTCTTCATCACATAAACAAGCTTACACCCACTTCTACAGACTCCCAGATGTTCTAATCCTTGCTGACTACAGCATCTGCAATTGAAATAACAAGACCATACAAGAAAAGAGAGGATTAGTTGGCTTCCCCAGGGGCTTCCTAGTACTGCATCTTCTGTTAAGGGACAGCTGCGAAATAATTTGAGCTCCCCACCCACCATTTGATGTTTTAGCTTTTCCGGTGGAATTTGAGAACCAAAAAAAATGACTAAAGGAAGATTTTTAGACTGCGGCAAATTGGCGCCTCTATCCCAGCATAGTAGCAACTTTAGAAATTATGAATATCAATAAAACCTGAACCTTGCCCTTCTGGAAGTGTTTGAAATCCAAAAAGTAGGCCTAAGTTAAAAACCTTGACTGGTGTAAACTGTTTGCCAGTTCTGACTGCTGCACCATAGCAATTGGTCTAAAATTGCACCAAGTGGTCAACCATGAAAAGATACTTTACATTTATAATTTACTCTTTCTAGACTGTTTTTGCCTAGAGTTTTGCAAAGTCATATCTCTAGTAATCCTTATCTCATTTGATTATTTTTGCAGTCTTTATGTGCATTATATGTTTCTTCATTTTACTAAATTGGTTTGGGAATTTAATTGTGTTGTCTTCACTCTTAGATTGTTAGCTTGAACTTAAAATGTATTTCTCTGCGGAATTGACTCCTGCTTGTTCATAACTGTCAGTGGCTGAGCAGGGTTATACTGTGAGCTGTGTAGAGACGTTACAAGAGTGTGTTTATTAACCCACACTGGGGAGGGTTAGAAATCCCTCTCTGGTGCTCTGCACCTGAGGTCTTCCCTTCCTCCTCTCCCAAAGTTTGAGCTGCTCAGAAAGAGCTCCCCAAGCAGCCTTAGCTTTTATTTTGTTTATTTATAATGCCGATCAGTGTGCAGGGCTGAAATCATTAAATTCCAAAAGTGAAATTAAAAGGAGCCAAAGGGGTCTTTCACTTAATCAAAATCAGTGCTCGGAAGCATATCTCAGCCCCCAAGCACTGATTATTTTGGAAGAGGTATTGTTGGAAAGAGGAGAGTCTCCCTTTCCAATGGTACCCACACCCAGTGGATCTTTGCTTAGGGGTTGCTGCAGGACAGCGATCTCCAAGCAAGGATCCACCCACTAGCCACCAGGGATGGGGGGAGTGCCCCCTAGGCAAGAGCTCGTGCTCCCCCAACCCCTATCAGACTTTTTCTTTCTGACCCCCCCGGGGCGTATGGGGTGATTACCCCCAATTTGAAAGCCCACTAGATACCAGGTTATTTTTAAATAGAAATATAGCAAGTGGAGACTGCCTACAATGAGCATGGCCATTCCCCACAATAAAGCAAAAGGATAGTCTTTCTGTCACCCCGAGAGGGTGGATGAGGGTGAAAGATCACTAGACACCAGGGATTTTTTTTAAACAAAAATATTTGGGTGGGGGCTGCCCACCAGCGCATGCCAATGCCCCTACCTTAATATACAAGGCAACAACAGTCTTTCTCCCCCTCTTGGGGGGATGGGAGTGATTACGCTAAATCTGCCCCCAGGGGTACAGAAAGCCTTCTAGACATGAGAGGAAGACATAGAGGTGAGGGCTGCCCTCCATGGACATGGGAACACCCTACACCCCGAAAAAAGGTTCAATATTTATGCCCTCAGGAAGTGGATGCGGGAAATTACCCCCAATGTGCTTTCCCAGTATTGTGGGAGGGCCTCCCTTGGCCATGGACCTGTGCTCTCTTCACCCTGAGGCTCAACAGAATTTCTGCCCTGGGGTGCTGGATAGGGGTACTCACTAACAATCTGCCCCGCAGGGGGCAAAAATCATAGTAAACACCAGGGATTCATAATGGCTTCAAAATTAACAAAGGAATATGGGGACCTACCTTGGCGTTGAACCCTAACCCTGTCCGAGAAGAACCATTATTGTCTTTCTGTCCTCCTGTGGGCAGATAGGAAGTTTGTCCCAATTGAGGCGGTTGCCCCAAATCTACCCCCCGGGGGGGGAATTCCACTAGACCCCAGGCTTTTTTCATTTGGGTTTAAAGAAAGGGGCGTTGCATTCTGGCATTGGCCACACCCCTAGCCCAAAAGAGACAAACCAATTTTCCTGAACCTCCCCCAGAAGTAGGCTGGGGTTGTTCCCCAATTCACCCCTGTATAAGAGAGTAGCAAAAATCCCCTTAGACACCAGGGAATACAATATGGCTCCAAAACAAAAAGAACCCTGTAGCTTTCCCAGACATACACCCATAGACCCACCCCAGAAGGGGCAAAAGCGTCTTTCTGCCCCTCCGGGGGCAGAGAGGACATTTGTCCAGACCTTCCGGTTGTCCCCTGGGGGTAGAAAGCCAACTAGACACCTGACCTGGCATTTAGCATTTGGGGCAAAATAAAGGAGTGCAGGTGTTACACTCTGGCATTGGACACACCCCCAACCCTAATGGAGACACACCAGTGTCAGAAAAACCAATGGTTGAAAGGACTATTTTTTTAAAATAAAATAATGTGATGGGTCAGGCCCATCCTGATACCAGGCCGCAACCTCAACCCTAAATCCTCAACAGTCTTTCTGCTCACCTAGGACTATAATATCCCATTTGACTGGCAAGAGAGAGGACATTAGATGTTTTTGGTTATTCTTTTTCCATATAGGCGAGGAGAATAAGGCTAAATCCCAAAAGATTCCCATTTGCCATGGTGAATGGCTGGACTTTTTAGGCTTGGGTACGTCACCACATGGAGAAAACTTACCAGACCCCGATATTTTGGAAAACTACACATCTAGAGGTGACCAGGGTGGTATACCTTGCTTACATTCTATGATATTTTGTGATCCATAATGCTCTGCGTAACTCAAACTGCCTAAAAGCAGTCATTTGGCTTGCACTTCTGTGAAGTAAACTTCTGGAATAAAAAGGGATCCACAAACTTCCTACTGTCCAGCATTCCCCTACTTGTTCTGAATAAAAAAAAAAACTACTCTTCTTGTTTGGGTGAGGCCAATGTCCACAACAGGAAATATCTCAAAATGTAATGTGGAAACATCAACATTTCCTGCCAAAAAATAAACCTGATTTGGCAATAGAAGTAGCTGCATTACTGGAGCCTGGATCAGTCTCCACCTAGGGAAACCTACCTAGGCCATACATTTCTGAAATGTAGGTATCTGGGGGAGTCCAGGGTTGTGCTCTTCAAATGGATTTGATTAAGTTTTCTTACCCACAATGCCTTGCAAACATCAAACTTTGCCTAAAACACAAAGTTACCTTGGAGTTCTGTGATGGAACCATTGAGGAGGAATTAACAAATTTCCTACCACCAGGGTGTGTGCTGATTAAAACGCTTCACCAAATGTGTGGCTGGGCCTAGTGTCTGCAACAGGAATAGATCAAACCTAGGTCAATGGGAGTCTCCTCGCAAGGACTCCCCTTGACCTTGGTTTGATGTCCTCCTGTTGCAGGCTCTCGGCCCAGCCACACATGTGGGACAGTGTTTTTATTGGCACAAGTTGGTAAATGCTGGGTGGTAGCAATTTTGTTTATTCCTGTGAATTGTGGAAGCTTCCATCTCAGAAAGGTAAGAAAAATGTTTGATTTTGTTATATGGCCGTTAGGATCATTGCCGACATTGCTAAGGTAGCGTGAGCTCTGCTGCCATGATGCTGCTTTTGCGCAAGTTACTACATAACTTTATTTTGCAAGACTCTGTTTGTGACTTTCACATGAGAACTGTGTGCTTTCTGGATTCTCTGCTTGTTCCTGGAGTTTAGTCCGAACACGATGTGCAAAGTCAATAAACATGCCCCTTGGTATTCTGTTCTGGTCAGTCCCTAGCACCTAGACAAAACATGCTAAACACAGCTGCACTGCTGGAAACTCTTGCTTTCATATTTCGGGGATATATGTTGTTCACACACACTTGGAGAGAGACCTTTCCTTGGAAAAGAGCTATGCTGTTCCTATGATGTAAACCTTACCTCTAGGCTCTAAGGTGAGTGAGCGAAAGGGTATGTATTGCTACTGAGATTCCTGAGAGAGTCGGGAGTGTTGTGTTCTGGGTTGTCTAATCATTTGTAGCTTTGTGATTATGTAGGAGAATGAATGAGACATTATAGATAGTCGTTTGTGGGATTTTGGGTACTAAGGTGGTAGGAAGGTACAACCCCTATACACTGAGGTCCTGTTTTCCTGCACATAGTTCTGTGTATATGCAGAATCCCTGCAACAATTTCAGGCAAAGTTTAAGGTTTATAGCGCATTGCTGATAAAAAAACTCATGGGATCCACACAATGCACACCACCCTGGAATCTCCAGTTTGTCTAGTTTTCACAAATGTTTATAGATCAAAGGTTTGCTAGGGTGGTGCCACATCATGGACACAAATACTGCAGCTACCCTATTACTTATCTATCAATGTAGCTCTTTAGCACCCTTTGTGTTGTAGTCTCTCTGCTCAGCCACATAGGTGAAGTAGAGTTCCTATAGGCGTAATGTAGCAATTGGTTCACTGACACAACTTTGATGTATAAAATATTGAGTACAAAATATAGACAACAAAAAAATCGACTCCTATACTTAAACAGGTAAGTACAAAATATTGAATAAAAATAGCGATGTAAAAAATATATATGTATAAAATAATGACTTTTATATACATAGAAACTATAATAATATATATTAAATGATAAATCTAATTTTAACAAAATAAAATACATTAATATACAATTTATTAAAATATAACAAATAAACAATAAAAAAACACACAAAATTAATAATGTATACGTATATGTTTACTTTAAAATAGTAAACTATTATTTTTTATGTATGTTAAAAGTTAAAAATAATATAAAAAACACTGTATATTAATAATTTAAAATATGACATAAACAAAATCTATAATAAATTAAAACATTAAACTTTAAAAAAATATTTAAACTTACATTTCAGAATACAATCAGTGCAACAGTAGGGAAAGTGTTGGATAACAAATAGGCAAAAATAACTATTCCTACTCCAGTGAGTGCAAAAGTAGGGTAAGTGTTGGATAGCAGAGGAATTAAATTTACTATTCCAACTCCAGTGAGTGCAACAGTAAGGAAAGTGTTGTATAGCGGAGGGGTAAAACTTACTAGTCCCACTCCAGTGAGTGCAACAGTAGAGAAAGTGTTGAATAGTGGAGGGGTAAACATTACTATTCCAACTCCAGTGAGTGCAACAATAGGGAAAGTGTTGGATAGCAAAAGGGTAACATTTCCTATTCCCACTCCAGTGAGAGCAACAGTAGGGAAAGTGTTGGATAGGGCAAGGTCAAACATTACTACTGCCATTCCAAAGAGTGAAACAGTAGAGAAAGTGTTGAATAGCGGAGGGGTAAAAATTACTATTCCCACTCCACTGAATGCAACAGTAGGATAAGTATTGGATAGCGGAGGGGTAAAAAGTGTTATTCCCACTGCAGTGAGTGCAACAGTAGAGAAAGTGTTGGATAGCGGAGGGGTAAACATTACTATTCCCACTCCACTGAATGCAACAATAGGATAAGTGTTGGATAGAGGAGGGGTAAAAAGTGTTATTCCCACTCCAGTGAGTGCAACATTAGGGAAAGTGTTGGATAGCGGAGAGACACAATTTAGTATTCACATTCAAACAGTTAAAACGAAAAAAATATTAAAAATTAAACATTAAAAAATCATAAAAGTAAATAAACAATTAAAAAAATTAAGTATATTAAATATATAAAAATAAAACATATTATAAAATGTATGACAGAGAACAAAAGCCTAGAAATAATATATAAAATAAAATAATAAATACATTCATAATAAATTATTCTTTTAAACTCAAAAATAGTTACAAACAAAAAAATTAATTAACATATAAATGTATTTATTTTTTTCTACCCTATAACATCACACCAATAACAAAACACTTTACCATTTTAATTTAAATTTAGTTCCATAATTATCATAAATAATAGTCAATTAAAAAATATAATGAATAAAAAAACGAATAAAGGTTAATTGACTTCACACACTTTAACACTCTAAAATCCACAATACACACCTAGGTTAAACAATAAAATAATAAAACACAATTAAAAAGGATTTTTAAATTAAAAGCTATTACTATTAACAACTAATAATAAAATAATTAAAATGTATTTAACACCCACCCATTTCCCCTTTAAAAGTAAAGACAACACACACAAAAATCAACAATTACCTATAATAAATATAAAATAATTAACATTAATTAACAACTATATATTAATTAATTAAATACAAATTACTTCCCACCCTTTACTCCTATAAATACCACAGCACACACCTAAACTTAATTACACAATTCCCATAATGAATTACCAAATAATTAAAATTAATTAACATCCAATTATTAATTAATTAATAATAAATTACTTTACACATTTAACACTATTACATCTCAATTAAACACATTTTATTGAATAAAAATAATCAATACATTCAATATAATTACATTTCTTCCCACCTTCTTCCAATATAAACCCACAACCCGCTGCGAGACTAAAAATGCAAAATTCAAATAAAAAGAATTAATAACTGCTAAAAATGTAACTCATATACTAAATATTCAAACAATTCTTATACAAAAAAACATACATCACATACATATAAAATATATACTAAAATACATAATATTAATAAAAAAACAAACGTTTTAACAACTATATTTTTGCAAACGATATTAAAGACTTCAATATTTTTAAAAACAATATTACTTACCTTAAGTCGATATTCTTAAACACAATATTCTTGTTTTTAATATTTCTGAGCTACGATATTAATAACTCAATATTTGTGCAACTCAATATTTTTTACTTCATATTCTGTCTCTGCACTGTTGCAATTCAGGTTGGTAGAATACTTTTGGCTTCCTACAGATTCCAAAACATCCCAACACAGAATTATTAGGAAAATATGTGTTTTTTTAACCAAAGTTTGACGTTTGCAAGCGTTTCTGAGTGAAATTACCTAGTGAGAGTCACACAAGTCACCCCACCCTGGATTGCCCCAGGTGTCTAGTTTAAACAGTGCACACGTTTGCTAGGTTTCTATAGGTGCCTCCTAAGCTAGGGCCCAAAATCCACAGCTACATACTTTGCAAACGAATGGTTGGTTTTGAGTGGAAAAATGTGAAGTATCCAGGGTGCGTTTTGAGCTGTTTCCTGTCACAGACACTAGAACTGTCCACACAAGCGAGGTACAATTTTTTTTTTGATAACCAATTTTTATTGAAATTTCTGGAACATACAATTTCATTGGTAGCAAATCACACATCAACGTTAAAAAACGTCCCCTCCTTAGCGACAACACAGACAGAGTGGTTACATTAGCTTCCATATAACCCGTAGACATAATGAGGCTTGGACCCTCAAGAAGGCAGTAGACCAAACCATTTGCCCCACACTTTGCTGAACATTTCCGGGCAACCCCGGGCCTCAAAGAGAGACTCCTCTTGTACCCTACACCAGCCTACACCCCTCCTCCATTTCCGCAGTACATTTTTATTGGGAGACTTTGGCAGCATAGAGCAGTGGAACATGTGTTATTACCAATTAGATTTCGCTGCAATTGTGCCTTCCAAATGTAAGCCTGTGTGTAAGAAATAAGACATTGTGAAAAATACCTTATAACTCATATGGTAGAGATGTACACATAACCACTGCTCCTAAACTCTATATCTTTTGCTTATATCAGAAATACTAATGTTTCCTTGATACCCATTTTCCCTCTTCATATTTCACCATATGAATTGGTCTACACAAAGAATACCATGGTGCATGCAGCTCAGTTGTTGGCTCTGGGTACCTTGGGCTCATGGAGAACATACACACCCTATACATCCCCACAACCAGAGGGACAACCAGATGTAATGGTATATTGCTTTTGTAAATCCGCTATTGTGACCAAAAGTTACAGATGACAACGTTGTCACAAAAGGCAATTTATTCAGTTTGTTTTGGAAAACCATGAGGGATCTACACGTGACCCCTTGGTGAATTTCGAATAATGTCTAATTGTCTTAAATCTATAGATTCCCTTAGTCACCCATGGGTTTTATACTGACTTCTCCCATAAAGTGAAAGTAGGTTGAGTACACAAAAAATATGAAAAAGGGGCTAACTCTCTGAAAAACTGTGGTAAAAAAATGTGTTTTTTTTCATTTGCCTCTGCATGTTCCTGAAAGCTGGAAAGATCGTGACTTTCATGCTGCAACCAATTTGTTGGTGCCATTTTTAGGGGGAAAAATGAAATTTTGATCTGCAGCACTTTTTTCCTATTTTTCCCCCAAAAAACTCAAAATGCAGCAAAATTTGCCTAATTTCTCAGTCCCCTCCAGGGGAATCCACAAACTCTGGCTACCTTTAGAATTTCCTGGATGTTGGAAAAAAGGATGCACTTTTGGCATGGATACCTTATGTGGAACATAAATTATGAAGCTCTAAGCAAACTACCCCAAATTGGGAGTAGTACGGCCCAACACTTAAGGGGTTAAATTAAAACTGGCACCACACTCCCAGATAAATAATTAAATTTCTGAGATGTTTCAAAACGTAAAAAATAATGAAATTGCGTTAGTTAACTATGCAGGCTCTACAGGACACACAATGCTCATGGCCCTTACTATGGCATCACAAAACACGTCACATGATTTTCTTTAAGGATATTAATGTTACTCCATTTTGATATAGTGTTGGTGGTTGTTTGTTTTTAGAAACTGACTTTCCATCTCGACCTGAGACATCAAATAATGCTATATACGTGGATATCAGTGTTGCCTCTTCCCTGAAATCCGGTCCGCAATTTATGCTCTCGATAAACATCAATCAGCCCATTCTTTATTTAGGAGCTGGAAAGGGTTAGATGGGGCAGCGGCGCAGTGGGGTGGTGGGGCCAGGTGGTGGGGGATTTCGACGGACGATACCCATGGGAAATTTGAATAAATAATTAATTTTCCCTAGTCATCATCTACCGGAATACCTCCCAACCCGGCTCCACCACCCCACCGCTATTACCTGCATGGACCGCAGCTGGATGGGGGTCCAATCTAGATGTGATTCTTTGTCCTTCATGTGTGTTGTGGGATCATGTTGGTGTTTATCAAGCTGATGGAAATACAGATTTCCCTGATGATTTTCAGCACACCCTTGAATGACATGGATACCTGTGGAGCACTTGCTATCCTACCATTATAATTTTACTTCAGGCGATGAGGTGCCATTTTAGTGAGGATCTTTAGGTTGAGTGTCATGTTTGACATTGTTTTGAAACCTTTTAAGTTGATGCCTCCGCAGCTATAAGTAAAAACTAAAAATAATGTGTAACAGAATTTAAGTAAGATGAGTTGGTGAGTGAAACAACTAAACAACAATATTGTTTGCGTCTTGAAGGCGACATGTGTCATCCTGGGTGATAGCTGGCAACAGCCCTCTTCATTATTTGTTTTCAGAGTTCTCAAAGTCAGAGACTATAGTTTTTGGAAGTGGATGATTTCCCCAGATTATTACTTAATAGCAGCTAAATGACCCTCATTCCTCATATTTCCAATGGAAATGGCGCCAAAACCAGCGGCAACTGACTGGAATGAAATGCAGTGCCCCGGGGGCGTGCGTTTGAGAGGCTGCTTAATTGTGTGTCTCTGGCTTATTACAAATGTCCTGGGGTCTCATTGGTTCGACTGCTCGCAGCACTTGCAAATTGATCCAGCAGTTGCCAAATTATTTACTACTCTTGCTATTTTATATTCTTCGACATAGTTGACGCGTTGTAATAATTACATTTTGCTGTAAAAATAGCATGGCCTGTGGCAGTGCCTTTCAGCGGTTAGGAAGAAAACCTATCCATCTCCTTGCTGCAATTTGTTTGTTGTTGTTGTTGTGATTGCTTGTTCTGTCAGGCAAAGTCGTCATAATTAGGAAGGGAGGCGTGAAAACAATAGATGAGATGAGCAGTGTTCCGGGGTAGCACATGCTGAAGATACCCAATTATGCTCTGGTGGCTTGCAGACAGTTGGTGTTTACATTATATTAGTTCCTTAAACCAGAACTTAATTTGTAAACAAATAGTGCCAGGAGGGCACTGCAGCTTGCACCACCTATTGTCCCTGGCTGCATTGCCAATGACAGTACCAACACAGATACTACCCATCACATGCCTACAAATGTAAAAAATCACACTATTCTAGGCCCCCAAAGCTATAAGAATGGTTTGGGTGACAGGTATTAATCATTGTTAAAGCATATTGAAAAATAAATAAATGTTGTGCTCATCTCCAAATTAGAGAAACAGTGCCACCATGTGGCAGAGTGCTATAAGTGCCGCTGTTGAAATGTAATTTCCGGTGCCAGACACCGGAAATCAGTAGCTCAAATTAAGTACTTCCTTTAACTGATTAAGCTGTACACTGAGGGACACTAGGAGGCCATGTTGGGCCACGTCGTGCCCATGTTCGTATCATTAACCATTTCAATGATAAACATAGCACCTCAGTTGTCTATTAGGGACAGCCCCATCCACATGTGTTGTTATCTTGTGTGAGTGTTTTGCATGAGGGATTTTTAGGTTTTGAGTGATAACTGAAATTTCAGCTAGAGTAGTTTTACCCGACAATTTTCTTGTTTTATTTCAAGTGTTCATAGACACCCTCTCTTGTCAACCAAAAAGTGAATTCTCTTGGACTGAAAGTGAGGTTGGTTTCAGTAAAATATTCTACCTCTGGAATGAGAATCTCTTCTGAAGGTCATCAATTCTCATTTGGGGAGTCAGAAAGGGCTGTATGTCAAAATATGGAATACTTCAATTTGCATCCATGCATCATCATGGTAAGCATATATAGGGGTGTAGATTTACTACCCTCACTCCACGTATACTTTTGATGATATATGTTTGTACGGTTAGGAGCATCTCTTCCCGTTAAGAAGTAGCCCTGACGAACATTATTATAAGTTGTACTTACTAGAAGACGACATACGAGTCAAGATAAACAACTCCAAAAAGAGGAGTCATATGGTTGTGATTTTCTGAGTGCCCTCAATAAATAGCTGCTGCTCTGAGGATAGTGTTTCTTGTAAACATGAATTTGCGTGAGAATTTAAACAAAACATTTTCATGACAATGAAGGAATCATTATGTATTTATTATAATTTTTCTGTTCGAAATACATTTCAATATGAAAGAGTTTTTGTTCTTTCATGTTTCAGACAAAATCCCTTACCTTCTATAGCAAATGGGGGCATTGATACTTTGTTGGCAAAAGAGTCACCTTATTGTCATCGGTTTAACACCCGAACAGTGCAATCAGTACCTAACCTGTAAGTTGAAAAATTACCTTTTGCATCGAGTTTGGCACGGCCTTGCACCTTGAGTGCTGTGTGCTTTCTTCAATAATATTTTATCTGTTTGAGCTACGAGTATATTTGTATTGAATTTGCAAATTACGCAGCAGATGATAGAAATGTGGCAAGTTTAGTAAACCATAAACACCACAACCACATAATCACAATATTTCAATGACCGTGGATATATATTGCTGTACATTTGGTTTTGATAGCACCTTCTTGCAACAAATTACAAGTGTGATCTAATACAATATATATTACAGAGACCTACTGACAAGTGCACTTGGCACATACTGGGAAAGTGCGTCCGTTCTGTATTTATATATGCATTTGGATAAGTGAATATTAAACTTGAATATATAAAGAGTAGGTTCTCCAGTCCCTATAGAAGAAAAAAAGTAATCAGACTAAAAATGGTGTTCAGAGCATTTGTATTCAGTCACAGAACATTGAGCTCCCGCCTTGTTTTGTAATGTGAATATTTAGATACAACTCAAGGCAGAACTGGCAAGGCTTTGGCTGCAGATCTCTTGTCTTTGGCTTTGCTTGTATTCTTTTGAAACTGTTTTTTGAGATATTATTACAAAAAGTCATTAAATATGGCAGTGCATATGTGCATACGTATGTGCATGCATGGGTACCCATCTTCAATGCTATTGTATTGTCTGTCCATAATTTTACAACCCCTTCTAAGATAGGAACCACATGCAGTGTCAGTATAAGAGAAGGAAGACTGAAAGTCACAGAGAGGAATATGTAGCAGTGTCTAGTGTCCTCATGGACTCTCACAAACAAAAAACGTTAAATAAATAAATAAATAATGGGCATATGAGCCCACATGTCCTGCCACATGGGGTGTTAAATCTGCACCAATAAAATCCGGTACTGTGAGGTACCACCCAACTAGTGTGATGCAATTAGACGTTTACCCTCATGATTTGTGGAATAACTATGCAGACCTGGTTTCACCAGGTGGAATTTCTCATGTTGCTTCTTTCCCCATGAGGATTATTGTCCACATTTATCACCTGCTCACAACAGGTGGTAAATATAAGCAGCAGGGCAGGAGAAGGAGGGAGGAAGGTGGGGAGGGTGGGACTCAACAAAGACTGTTGTCTGTCAGGGGGAGCATTACATGCTCCCCCTGTGCCATGGCGGAGGGCCATCAGGGTAGGACAACGGATCAGTTTTACAATGCAGCCCATCCCCAGAGTGATGGTACCAGACAGATTGTCTGGCTAGTAAAATGGGGTCTGTAACTCCTGCACCCAGAAAATGATACCTTTCTAGTACAAAAGCTTTGTTAACATCACACTGCACACCCTTGCACTATGGCGCAACGATGTGTGTGTGTCCAAGGCAGCCTAATGTGCGCCAGTGCAATGGGAAAGGGTATCAAATCTTGGTAGATATGGCACATTTGTGCTCTCTCCCTTTGATGCAACACAGCGCAGCAACTTTGGTTACGGCTCTGTGTTGCCTAAAAATGTAATCAATCTACACCTTCATTTCTCAAGAACAAGTACTACTAACATATAATGCCTACCAGTATGGATGTTATGTGACACCTACACCTTGTAGCCCTCATTGTCTTATATAGCACTTCCCAAATATTCATTTACACACTTCTATAATACATTGCCTCTGTATAATGTCTGTGATAGAAAGGGCTCTGGAACTCGGCATTGAGAGTAGCTCCACTAAAGAAATTAAATAAATGTGATAGAGGGGCTAAGGAGTGACAAGGGGCACCGTTGGAAGGTGGTTGTGAGGAAATACGTGGAGAAGGAGGTTATGGGAGCCGCCAACAAAGATTGTCACAGCACACGCCACCAATGCTAAATCTGGCGTTAATTTGTTTGTGCTGTGCCCGTAAGTGTGATCATCTTCGGCTAACAAGACTGCCATCAAGCAAGCAGAACTATATCTTTTCCTTTGGCAGGGAGAGTAGGAGCAGAGTGAAGATGTCTTCCACTTCTCACTGCAGACAATGCCTCTCCCTTGCAGGTATGACATGGCATCATTTTTAATAAGCAATGGTTTCAGAGTGGTACATTCTCCCTTTTCATGAGCTGAGTAGCGAGTTTAAGAAGCGATTTTAATAGCCAAATATGTCCTTTTTCGAGGCTCGTGATCCTTCAAAAAGAAGAAAAAATGAAAATATTCCAGATAACATTTTTGGATGTCAAACTGTGTCAAGAAGTTCAGTTGCAAGGGTTTGACGTTTTGAGGTTTTATCCCATATTCCAGTAGCGCTTAGGATATAAATAGATCGTCAGGCTTTTAACAAGCTGCTACTATCAAGCGATGGATAGATCACAATAGACAATTGGTGGCAAAACTTTCTTCTTTTTGCACCCTACTACAACTCAGTGAAATTACCTTCTAAAACAAGAGGCAGACCACAACTCCTCAATTCCTAAATATGCTATGTGTTTGATCCTTGAATGTTCTTTTCCATATACTTTTTTCAACTGTCATTAATGAAAACGAATTTGCAACTAGTCAAAGATAAATCCATTAGCAGCATTCGTTTGCTCTAGAGATGGACAGATTTGTAGACTTTGATTGTTAGCCATGTTTTGAGTAATGTAAACACTGAAATGAAAAACGACTTTCCAGCTCATTTGTTCTAGAAAATATACATTTTATTTTAACAAAATGCATCAATGCTGATCAGAAAGAGAGAGTTGTACACACGCTGTAGTCTTGAAGTCAGGAGTTCTAATCCTGGCAAGGTCAACTCAGCCTTCCATCCTTCTGAGGTCGGTACAAAAGGGGGTGGTGATGGACGGAGCATCTGAACCAATCAAACACTCACACCCAGTCAAAATATCTGGGTTTGATCTATCACCGTTCTTTAGCCCACTCTGCCACCCCAGGGCCTACATTGAAGGTGACTTGCAGGTATCAGAAAGGAGGATTTAGGCCTAGAAAAGGATTTATTTTGCCAGATTGAAGTAGGAGTTTAAACCTTTGTGCGCAGGCTTCATTGGTAGGCCTGTAGACATGTTTTACAGTGCTACTGTAGTGCATAAATATTGCAGCCTACTTTTATCATTTAATTTATCGGCCCTGGATACACGTAGTGGTATATACTAGGGACTTATAAGTTCATTAAGTATGTCAATTGATGTATGCCAATTTACCTATGTTAAGCGGGAGGTACACACACTTTGCCTCTAGTGGGCAGGGGTAAAGTGCACAGAGTCCTATGGCCAGCAAAAATGGGTTAGGCAAAATGAGGCAAAGATCTGGGGGCATACCATGCAAAAGATGTCTCTAACAGACTGTGACCAATTAGATGGTACCAACAGCCCTACAATTGCAGCCATCTGACCTGTGCACTGCCAGATGGCCCAGCAATGCAACAAGTAGTGTGTGTGATGTGGGTGAGAGTGCATGAGCCAGGACAATATTTTCTTCAAGGATCCTTTGTTATCCAGCTTTCACAATGGGGAAAGGCACAATCTACTGGCCCTTTAGTAATTCAGGCAGAAGGGTGTTCTTCCACTCACCATTCCATACTTATTTTCCATACTTATTTTCTAAATGTAATCTTGGTGCAACATAGTGCCAATAAGTGAACTAACCTAGAGAAATGTGATATAGGTAAGACTACATGTCTCCAAGTGTGTTATCCTAACATGCAAGGTAAGTAGGAGTTTTTCTGTGACATACAAACTGAGCTATAGAACATAGTCTGCATGAATGTTTCATTACCAGTGAGACCCTCATTACAAATGGCATGGAAAATGGCTCAGATTTTCCCCATTCTTTGATTTACAGATATCCAGATTATTGGTAATTCAACAGGGGGATCTGAGACAGTACTGGTGGGACCCCCCCACATTCTCATATAGGGAGGTTGATTGCTTTCTGCAGTTGAAATCTGTGTGTGAAATTAAACAGATCCGTGGAAAGACCACAGATCTCATAAATCCAATGTTGCGAGTAACAGTTGTTACCAGTCAAGTTGGGAATAGGAGGCCAATCATAATGATGGTATTAAGTGGTAAAATGTGAAGGTTTCCTATCTTTTTCTGTATTTCTCTGGAAACAAACTCATATTAATACAACATACTGTATATCTTTATGTAGTAACGGGCAGAAAACAATATTTGGTAGCAAAAATATAAAAACCTTATTTAAAGAGCAAATAATATATTCTCTTTGGATATCGGTTGTAGTGACTCGAAACAGTAAGTTATTCTTGGACTTCTAATCTTTAATTCTGTCTCAAAAAAAGATAATACAAATGTTGCATCAGATGTCAAATGTAGTTTATATATTGTTCATCCTTTTAATGTGGATCATGTTGCCCTAGGATACCATGGTTTTAGTTGCTTATTATATCTTAAACATTGATTGTGGTTGGAAACAAGGTAAAGGGCTATGGAAATTAAATACTTTTGTCTCTCTCTTAATTGTGACACTGATTTACAAATATTTATCCAAGTGAAAACTTTCAGGCAACCAGAATTCGAAGCAACGGGGAAGAAAGCCATGAATTCATGTGAGTTATGACGAAAATTCTACAAGTCCCAAATAACTTGACCTACTTTTTGTAAGAAGTACCTAGGGTCACCATTAGTCAAAGCGGCAATATTGCCTTGGAGAAAGTTTGTGGTTTATGTACAACAGCTAGCAACCACTAATACAGTTAAGATATGAAGTACTAGGAGCAAAGTTGAAATTAGTACAAATGCTAGCCAAACACTAATATAGGTAAGATAAAAAAATGGCCAGGTTCAAAGCAAGTTAGCCTATAACCACAGATTTAATACAAATAAACTAAGTTACAGACTAGCAAAAAATGGTACCAATGTTCAAAATGGTGTTGGTTGGAAATGCTAATAGTCACCAGAGAAAGAATGGGTTAAAATATTTCAAACAGTATTTCTTATTCTCCCCCACCCCCTCGCTCATCTCCTTTCCCTCTCTGTCTCCTCGACCCCCTTCTCAGACTTCTTTCTTAAGCTCCAAGTAATTTCTCTCCATGAAGGGACCAAACAAGGGTTGTTTAAAGGGTAGATCTAATTTACTGTAGGTTGTAATTCCTAAAAGCCAGAACTGATCCAGTTCAACAATTTACAGATGGATTTTGTAGCTGCCTATCTTCTACTTCAAATACATTGGCCCTCCATGAGAATATATTATGTAGGTGAAAAATGTTGAGGTATATTCAATTAATTATTCTTTAGCTAGGCATTTTGAGGCTTAAGCAACATGATTCTAAGGATTTGTGGATGTTCAAGGGCAGCTTGAAAGATAAAAGCACAATTGTGCTCGAGGTTTACATTTCCACAGTGAGACTCTGTAGCAGTTCTTGACTAAAGTAACTACATTGTCTAATCATAACTGGAATCTTTGGGGAAAGTAATAACTCTTTCTTGTAGCGCTTAATACCACATATTTCCCATTTAAAAAAAAATGTAAACAACAGTAGTTACTAGTACTCAATGTTATTGTATTTTGCTGACCTCAGAAGGATGCGGTACAAAAGGGGGTGGTGATGGACGGAGCATCTGAACCAATCAAACACTCACACCCAGTCAAAAGATCTGGGTTTGATCTATCACCGTTCTTTAGCCCACTCTGCCACCCCAGTTCAGACATGGCTATATGCAAATCAGTCTGACCCTGTGCCTCATGGGAACAGTCCAGCCCGAACTGCCAAGCCATGCCTTCCCTGGACCGGAAACAAGCTTCCGAGGACCGGTTTCTGGCATTCCAGCCGTCTTCAGCCCGGCTTGCTTGAATCCAGTGGCAAAGTGAGCAAGGGACTCACGTCTGAGCATACCCTGCCACACTTATGGCGGCCAAAGCAGTACAAAAGGGGGTGGTGATGGACGAGCATCTGAACCAATCAAACACTCACACCAAGTCAAAAGATCTGGGTTTGATCTATCACCGTTCTTTAGCCCACTCTGCCACCCCAGTTCAGACATGGCTATATGCAAATCAGTCTGACCCTGTGCCTCATGGGAACAGTCCAGCCCGAACTGCCAAGCCATGCCTTCCCTGGACCGGAAACAAGCTTCCGAGGACCGGTTTCTGGCATTCCAGCCGTCTTCAGCCCGGCTTGCTTGAATCCAGTGGCAAAGTGAGCAAGGGACTCACGTCTGAGCATACTCTGCCACACTTATGGCGGCTAAAGCGGTACAAAAGGGGGTGGTGATGGACGGAGCATCTGAACCAATCAAAACACTCACACCAAGTCAAAAGATCTGGGTTTGATCCAGTGGGTGGTGATGGACAGAGCATCTGAACCAATCAAACACTCACACCAAGTCAAAAGATCTGGGTTTGATCTATCACCGTTCTTTAGCCCACTCTGCCACCCCAGTTCAGACATGGCTATATGCAAATCAGTCTGACCCTGTGCCTCATGGGAACAGTCCAGCCCGAACTGCCAAGCCATGCCTTCCCTGGACTGGAAACAAGCTTCCGAGGACCGGTTTCTGGCATTCCAGCCGTCTTCAGCCCGGCTTGCTTGAATCCAGTGGCAAAGTGAGCAAGGGACTCACGTCTGAGCATATCCTGCCACACTTATGGCGGCCAAAGCGGTACAAAAGGGGGTGGTGATGGACGGAGCATCTGAACCAATCAAACACTCACACCCAGTCAAAAGATCTGGGTTTGATCCATCACCGTTCTTTAGCCCACTCTGCCACTCCAGTTCAGACATGGCTATATGCAAATCAGTCGGACCCTGTGCCTCATGGGAACAGTCCAGCCCGAACTGCCAACCCATGCCTTCCCTGGACCGGAAACAAGCTTCCAAGGACCGGTTTCTGGCATTCCAGCCGTCTTCAGCCCGGCTTGCTTGAATCCAGTGGCAAAGTGAGCAAGGGACTCACGTCTTAGCATACCCTGCCACACTTATGGCGGCCAAAGCGGTACAAAAGGGGGTGGTGATGGATGGAGCATCTGAACCAATCAAACACTCACACCCAGTCAAAAGATCTGGGTTTGATCTATCACCGTTCTTTAGCCCACTCTGCCACCCCAGTTCAGACATGGCTATATGCAAATCAGTCTGACCCTGTGCCTCATGGGAGCAGTCCAGCCCGAACTGCCAAGCCATGCCTTCCCTGGACCGGAAACAAGCTTCCGAGGACCGGTTTCTGGCATTCCAGCCGTCTTCAGCCCGTCTTGCTTGAATCCAGTGGCAAAGTGAGCAAGGGACTCACGTCTGAGCATATCCTGCCACACTTATGGCGGCCAAAGCGGTACAAAAGGGGGTGGTGATGGACGGAGCATCTGAACCAATCAAACACTCACACCCAGTCAAAAGATCTGGGTTTGATCCATCACCGTTCTTTAGCCCACTCTGCCACCCCAGTTCAGACATGGCTATATGCAAATCAGTCTGACCCTGTGCCTCATGGGAACACTCCAGCCCGAACTGCCAAGCCATGCCTTCCCTGGACCGGAAACAAGCTTCCGAGGACCGTTTTCTGGCATTCCAGCCGTCTTCAGCCCGGCTTGCTTGAATCCAGTGGCAAAGTGAGCAAGGGACTCACTCACTTTGCCACTGGATTCAAGCAAGCCGGGCTGAAGACGGCTGGAATGCCAGAAACCGGTCCTTGGAAGCTTGTTTCCGGTCCAGGGAAGGCATGGCTTGGCAGTTCGGGCTGGACTGTTCCCATGAGGCACAGGGTCAGACTGATTTGCATATAGCCATGTCTGAACTGGGGTGGCAGAGTGGGCTAAAGAACGATGATGGATCAAACCCAGATCTTTTGACTGGGTGTGAGTGTTTGATTGGTTCAGATGCTCCGTCCATCACCACCCCCTTTTGCACTGCTTTGGCCGCCATAAGTGTGGCAGGGTATGCTCAGACGTGAGTCCCTTGCTCACTTTGCCACTGGATTCAAGCAAGCCAGGCTGAAGACGGCTGAAATGCCAGAAACCGATCCTCGGAAGCTTGTTTCCGGTCCAGGGAAGGCATGGCTTGGCAGTTCAGGCTGGACTGTTCCCATGAGGCACAGGGTCAGACTGATTTGCATACAGCCATGTCTGAACTGGGTGGCAGAGTGGGCTAAAGAACGGTGATAGATCAAACCCAGATCTTTTGACTTGGTGAGTGTTTGATTGGTTCAGATGCTCCGTCCATCACCACCCCCTTTTGTACCGCTTTGGCCGCCATAAGTGTGGCAGGGTATGCTCAGAGGTGAGTCGCTTGCTCACTTTGCCACTGGATTCAAGCAAGCCGGGCCGATGATGGCTGCAATGCCAGAAACCGGTCCTCGGAAGCTTGTTTCCGGTCAAGGAAAGGCATGGCTTGGCAGTTCGGGCTGGACTGTTCCCATGAGGCACAGGGTCAGACTGATTTGCATATAGCCATGTCTGAACTGGGGTGGCAGAGTGGGCTAAAGAACGGTGATAGATCAAACCCAGATCTTTTGACTGGGTGTGAGTGTTTGATTGGTTCAGATGCTCCGTCCATCACCACCCCCTTTTGTACCGCTTTGGCCGCCATAAGTGTGGCAGGGTATGCTCAGACGTGAGTCCCTTGCTCACTTTGCTACTGGATTCAAGCAAGCCGGGCTGAAGACGGCTGGAATGCCAGAAACCGGTCCTCGAAAGCTTGTTTCCGGTCCAGGGAAGGCATGGCTTGGCAGTTCGGGCTGGACTGTTCCCATGAGGCACAGGGTTTGACTGATTTGCATATAGCCATGTCTGAACTGGGTTGGCAGAGTGGGCTAAAGAACGGTGATAGATCAAACCCAGATCTTTTGACTGGGTGTGAGTGTTTGATTGGTTCAGATGCTCCGTCCATCACCACCCCCTTTTGTACCGCTTTGGCCGCCATAAGTGTGGCAGGGTATGCTCAGACGTGAGTCCCTTGCTCACTTTGCCACTGGATTCAAGCAAGCCGGGCTGAAGACGGTTGGAATGCCAGAAACCGGTCCTTGGAAGTTTGTTTCCGGTCCAGGGAAGGCATGGCTTGGCAGTTCGGGCTGGACTGTTCCCATGAGGCACAGGGTCAGACTGATTTGCATATAGCCATGTCTGAACTGGGGTGGCAGAGTGGGCTAAAGAACGGTGATGGATCAAACCCAGATATTTGACTGGGTGTGAGTGTTTGATTGGTTCAGATGCTCCGTCCATCACCACCCCCTTTTGTACCGCTTTGGCCGCCATAAGTGTGGCAGGATATGCTCAGACGTAAGTCCCTTGCTCACTTTGCCACTGGATTCAAGCAAGCCGGGCTGAAGACGGCTGGAATGCCAGAAACCGGTCCTCGGAAGCTTGTTTCCAGTCCAGGGAAGGCATGGCTTGGCAGTTCGGGCTGGACTGTTCCCATGAGGCACAGGGTCAGACTGATTTGCATATAGCCATGTCTGAACTGGGGTGGCAGAGTGGGCTAAAGAACGGTGATAGATCAAACCCAGATCTTTTGACTTGGTGTGAGTGTTTGATTGGTTCAGATGCTCCGTCCATCACCACCCACTGGATCAAACCCAGATCTTTTGACTTGGTGTGAGTGTTTTGATTGGTTCAGATGCTCCGTCCATCACCACCCCCTTTTGTACCGCTTTAGCCGCCATAAGTGTGGCAGGGTATGCTCAGACGTGAGTCCCTTGCTCACTTTGCCACTGGATTCAAGCAAGCCGGGCTGAAGACGGCTGGAATGCCAGAAACCGGTCCTCGGAAGCTTGTTTGCGGTCCAGGGAAGGCATGGCTTGGCAGTTCGGGCTGGACTGTTCCCATGAGGCACAGGGTCAGACTGATTTGCATATAGCCATGTCTGAACTGGGGTGGCAGAGTGGGCTAAAGAACGGTGATAGATCAAACCCAGATCTTTTGACTTGGTGTGAGTGTTTGATTGGTTCAGATGCTCCGTCCATCACCACCCCCTTTTGTACCGCTTTTGCCGCCATAAGTGTGGCAGGGTATGCTCAGACGTGAGTCCCTTGCTCACTTTGCCACTGGATTCAAGCAAGCCGGGCTGAAGACGGCTGGAATGCCAGAAACCGGTCCTCGGAAGCTTGTTTCCGGTCCAGGGAAGGCATGGCTTGGCAGTTCGGGCTGGACTGTTCCCATGAGGCACAGGGTCAGACTGATTTGCATATAGCCATGTCTGAACTGGGGTGGCAGAGTGGGCTAAAGAACGGTGATAGATCAAACCCAGATCTTTTGACTGGGTGTGAGTGTTTGATTGGTTCAGATGCTCCGTCCATCACCACCCCCTTTTGTACCGCATCCTTCTGAGGTCAGCAAAATACAATAACATTGAGTACTAGTAACTACTGTTGTTTACATTTTTTTTTAAATGGGAAATATGTGGTATTAAGCGCTACAAGAAAGAGTTATTACTTTCCCCAAAGATTCCAGTTATGATTAGACAATGTAGTTACTTTAGTCAAGAACTGCTACAGAGTCTCACTGTGGAAATGTAAACCTCGAGCACAATTGTGCTTTTATCTTTCAAGCTGCCCTTGAACATCCACAAATCCTTAGAATCATGTTGCTTAAGCCTCAAAATGCCTAGCTAAAGAATAATTAATTGAATATACCTCAACATTTTTCACCTACATAATATATTCTCATGGAGGGCCAATGTATTTGAAGTAGAAGATAGGCAGTTACAAAATCCATCTGTAAACTGTTGAACTGGATCAGTTCTGGCTTTTAGGAATTACAACCTACAGTAAATTAGATCTACCCTTTAAACAACCCTTGTTTGAGTCCCTTCATGGAGAGAAATTACTTGGAGCTTAAGAAAGAAGTCTGAGAAGGGGGTCGAGGAGACAGAGAGGGAAAGGAGATGAGCGAGGGGGTGGGGGAGAATAAGAAATACTGTTTGAAATATTTTAACCCATTCTTTCTCTGGTGACTATTAGCATTTCCAACCAACACCATTTTGAACATTGGTACCATTTTTTGCTAGTCTGTAACTTAGTTTATTTGTATTAAATCTGTGGTTATAGGCTAACTTGCTTTGAACCTGGCCATTTTTTTTATCTTACCTATATTAGTGTTTGGCTAGCATTTGTACAAATTTCAACTTTGCTCCTAGTACTTCATATCTTAACTGTGTTAGTGGTTGCTAGCTGTTGTACATAAACCACAAACTTTCTCCAAGGAAATATTGCCGCTTTGACTAATGGTGACCCTAGGTACTTCTTACAAAAAGTAGGTCAAGTTATTTGGGACTTGTAGAATTTTCGTCATAACTCACATGAATTCATGGCTTTCTTCCCCGTTGCTTTGAATTCTGGTTGCCTGAAAGTTTTCACTTGGATAAATATTTGTAAATCAGTGTCACAATTAATAGAGAGACAAAAGTATTTAATTTCCATAGCCCTTTACCTTATTTCCAACCACAATCAATGTTTAAGATATAATAAGCAACTAAAACCATGGTATCCTAGGGCAACATGATCCACATTAAAAGGGTGAACAATATATAAACTACATTTGACATCTGATGCAACATTTGTATTATCTTTTTTTGAGACAGAATTAAAGATTAGAAGTCCAAGAATAACTTACTGTTTCGAGTCACTACAACCGATATCCAAAGAGAATATATTATTTGCTCTTTAAATAAGGTTTTTATATTTTTGCTACCAAATATTGTTTTCTGCCCGTTACTACATAAAGATATACAGTATGTTGTATTAATATGAGTTTGTTTCCAGAGAAATACAGAAAAAGATAGGAAACCTTCACATTTTACCACTTAATACCATCATTATGAATGGCCTCCTATTCCCAACTTGACTGGTAACAACAGTTACTCGCAACATTGGATTTATGAGATCTGTGGTCTTTCCACGGATCTGTTTAATTTCACACACAGATTTCAACTGTAGAAAGCAATCAACCTCCCTATATGAGAAGGTGGGGGGGTCCCACCAGTACTGTCTCAGATCCCCCTGTTGAATTACCAATAATCTGGATATCTGTAAATCAAAGAATGGGGAAAATCTGAGCCATTTTCCATGCCATTTGTAATGAGGGTCTCACTGGTAATGAAACATTCATGCAGACTATGTTCTATAGCTCAGTTTGTATGTCACAGAAAAACTCCTACTTACCTTGCATGTTAGGATAACACACTTGGAGACATATAGTCTTACCTATATCACATTTCTCTAGGTTAGTTCACTTATTGGCACTATGTTGCACCAAGATTACATTTAGAAAATAAGTATGGAAAATAAGTATGGAATGGTGAGTGGAAGAACACCCTTCTGCCTGAATTACTAAAGGGCCAGTAGATTGTGCCTTTCCCCATTGTGAAAGCTGGATAACAAAGGATCCTTGAAGAAAATATTGTCCTGGCTCATGCACTCTCACCCACATCACACACACTACTTGTTGCATTGCTGGGCCATCTGGCAGTGCACAGGTCAGATGGCTGCAATTGTAGGGCTGTTGGTACCATCTAATTGGTCACAGTCTGTTAGAGACATCTTTTGCATGGTATGCCCCCAGATCTTTGCCTCATTTTGCCTAACGCATTTTTGCTGGCCATAGGACTCTGTGCACTTTACCCCTGCCCACTAGAGGCAAAGTGTGTGTACCTCCCGCTTAACATAGATAAATTGGCATACATCAATTGACATACTTAATGAACTTATAAGTCCCTAGTATATACCACTACGTGTATCCAGGGCCAATAAATTAAATGATAAAAGTAGGCTGCAATATTTATGCACTACAGTAGCACTGTAAAACATGTCTACAGGCCTACCAATGAAGCCTGCGCACAAAGGTTTAAACTCCTACTTCAATCTGGCAAAATAAATCCTTTTCTAGGCCTAAATCCTCCTTTCTGATACCTGCAAGTCACCTTCAATGTAGGCCCTCAATGCCCTTAAGTCAGGATACATGGTATTTAAAAAGTTGGACCTGTATATTTCACTTTTACATGTCCTAACAGTGAGCAACCTCCAAAGTCGCTTTTCACTGTAGGAAGGCTAGACCCCCCCAACCCCTTAGGAAAACACTGGGTTACATTCTAATGTTAATGTTCATTTTGGGAGCAGCTGGAAACATTGTTCAAAGACTCATTTTAATTGTAATTTAATATCTAACTTAATGGACTAGTCAGATTTTGTATTACTCAAAGAAAGACACCTCGAGTCCATATTTCATACAGTTAACAACCAATTAATATGTAGGTTTCTTCATCCCTTTCCCTAATCCACTTTCTGATCCTTCAGCTGTTCTAGGAGGTATTGGGCCTTAATCTCTGAAGCAAACATCCAGGTTTTCCCTTTTACCACCACCTTAAGTCTAGAGGGATACAGAAGATATACTTCTGCCCCTAGAGTCTGAAAGGGAGCTATCATCTGCCTCAATTTCCATCTGCGCTCTACCGTCATGTGGCAAAAATCAGGTCTCGTAAAGAATGTAACATCTTTGAATGAGCGTCTTCTGTCGGGTCTTGCTTTGTCTATAAGCTCCTGTCTTAACAAGTAATTCCCTATATTGACAAGAATTGCCCTAGGTAGCACCCCTCTTCCTTCATTAGCCTGCCCTTTCCTTAAGACAAAAGGGAACCGATGCGCCCTCTGAACCTCCCTTTCCCACTGCCACTGGGATTCTGGAAAGGCCCCCTTTAATAGATCTACGACAAATTGTCTTATATCCTGCCCTTCTGACCCTTCTGCCACACCCAAAATTCTGACATTATTCCGTCTCTGTCTATTCTCGAAGTCTTCCATCTTCCAGCGTAAGTCTTCTGCCATTTTCTCATGTTCAGTTTTAAAAGATTGCCATCTCCCAGCGTCATCCTCCAGCTTCCCGATGCGTTCTTCTACCTCAGTTACTCTATCCACTACTTCTTTATACTGTTTGTTGATTTTCCTAAGGGACCCTTGAATTTTCTTTGTGTCTTGTCTTGCTCTGCGGCTGTCTGCCCTTGCTTCGGCTTGCATTTGTTTTAAAGTAGTGAATAGGATCTCAAAAGGATCACTGTGGGCGGACCCCCCTGCTACACCCGCTCCACCAATATCCTGGTATTCCTGCGATGTAGCTGAGTAATCCCATTCTAAACGTCTTTCAGTCTGAAGAGGGGACCCTGTACCTCGTCTCCTTAATCTAGGGATTTTTTTCCTTTGAGTTGAGTCTTTCCCCGAGGTATCTGTCCCAGAGACTGAACGCTCTTCCTCCTCCTCCTCCTCCTCGTCTGGGCACTCTGAGACTATCGACTCTGACTCTGTTCCTTCATTCACAGAAAAAAAGCACTCTCCTTCCAAAGGGGCACCTTCACCCCATTCTTTTACATTTTTATCTTGGGCCCTTTCCAGGTCATTTTTACCAGTGAGGCTGTCTCTGCTCTGCCGTGCATTATTCAACTGTTGTATATTCTTATCAGAATTCATCTCAGCTTCCATTAACAGTAATGCCTCCAGCATGTCGGTATTGCCTTGGTCCTTGCACCCTAACGACTTTGTGCTACCATCTTCCCTCATTTCACTCACTTTAATTATTAGCTCTTCTGTACGCACCTCTGGCACTTCTGATTGCTCTTCTGGCAGCTCCTCTGATATTAAGTCTTTCTGTTTCTGGGATTATGGTACAAGAACCAGACCTGATAAGGGAGGTATTCAGGCAGTATTATCTAGGCCTTTACGATGCAGATGAGGCAGCAGGAGTGGAGGATGTAGAAAGATATCTGAGTGACATACCCCCTTCAAAGTCATCAATCGAGGATAAGGCTTACCTTGATGCAGTATTTCAGATAGAGGAGTTTGGGGCAGCACTAGGAGACCTACCGGCAGGGAAGGCCGCAGGCCCAGACCAAATACCGTTGGAGTTTTATAAAACATTTCAAAAAACTCTACTGGGGGATATGTTTAGTATAATGTTGCTGGCGCAGAAGGGAGAGTCAATACCGGAATCATGGGGAGGGGCAGACATCATTGTAAATCCAAAGAAAGGGAAACCTACGACCATCACAAGTTCATACCGGCCAATTACACTGATGAACTCAGATGTTAGGATCTACTCAAAAATGCTGGCCAAGAGGTTATCAAGGGTGATAGAAAGTATGATCTGTCCTTCCCAACATGGTTTTATTCCGGGGAAAGGAACAACACAGCACATAAGACAGGTAATAACATTGTTTGATGCAGCAAATACCTTAGGAGACCCTATGGCAGCACTATTTCTGGATGCTGAAAAAGCGTTTGATAGGGTCTCCTGGGGGTTTTTATGGTCAGTCATGAGGTGGAGTGGAATAGGAGAAAGCTTCATAAAAGCTATACAAACTCTTTATACAAATCCATCAGCTAAGATAAAAGTTAACAGAGGATACTCGGAAGAGGTTATAATAAAGAGAGGAACAAGGCAGGGCTGCCCCTCATCTCCCCTGCTATTTGCGCTATATCTGGATCCCTATTTGCGCAGATTAGAGCGAAATCCAGATATACCGGCAATGAATATAAATGGATGTAGAGTTAAAACACTGGCGTACGCGGACAACGTAGTCATATTAACACCTGACCACGGAGAGGCTATCAGGGAAGTGGAGGCTCAATATTTTGGACAGATCTCCGGATATAGTCTGAACAGAAGTAAAACTCAGATTGTTAAGAATAGTTGTGTCACATGTAACGATAATAGAGTAGTTAATTCAGCAATATACCTGGGGGTTGCAATAGCGGCAAATCTAGACTTGGTGGTGGGTAACAATATGACTCCATTATTGACACAAGTAAAAGGGGATTTGGAAAGAATGAATAATTTGCATCTGTCACTGGTGGGGTGCACTAATGTTATAAAGATGTTAATTTTACATAAGTTTCTTTACTTTTTTAGATCAATCCCTTTATTTTTTTAGGTTAGGTGGTTTAACACGTTGGAGGCAATTTGTAATAGGTTCATTTGGGCGCACGGTAAAACACGTAGAGCCTATAGATTTATGGCCTTACCTAGAGAGAGGGGAGGATGGGGCGTTCCGGACTTCAGATTGTACTATATGACTGCGGCGTTGCAATACATGCAGGGAATAATAGGTGGTAATGAAGGTGACACGAGGGTTGATTGTTTTTCTACAAAAATATATACAGCGGTAGCAAAGGCCGAAGCGGGAAATTGTTTTTTAAATTGTATAAATTATGGATATTTCAAAAGAACGAGATTTAAGACACTACTGGCCGCTGCAAAAGTATGGAATGCATTTCTAAAAAAGTATAAATTGGGAAGATATAATTGATATGTAAGACTGTACAAAAATAAGTCATTCCCCTTGGAAATATTTGGAGATCAAACTATGTTGAACTGGGCGGAAAGAGGGATTGTACAAATTGGTGAAATATTGAAACCAGAGGGAGTGGTACAGTTTATGGACCTAAGAAGGAAATATGATTTGTGCAACAGAGACTTTTTTAAGTATCTCCAGATCAGGAGCTACTTAGGCAGCAAACATGGAGGACCAGGAGGATTTAATAAGAATGACATTTTAGAGAAAATAAGAACAGCAGGAGACCGTTCAATTCGATCAATATATGCGAGTTTGGCAAAGGAGAAAATCAATGATCTAGGAAAATATAGCAATAAATGGGAGGTGAAAATACAGGGAGAAACAAGCTGGTTTCAGGAGTCATTAGATCTAGGCAGATTGATATTGTGTGCATCCTCTCTTCAATCCCAACACTATAAAACGATATATTCATTATATATTACTCCTGCTAGGGTAGCACAATGGGGAGGCACTGAGGGAACATCCTGCTCGAGATGTAATACCGCCGAGGCCGACAATATACATATATTTGCCACATGTCCGCAACTCCATAAGCTCCTTAGAGATATTGAAAGGTTTATGGATAACACGTTAGGGATTCGAATAAAACTCACCCCATTTTGGATACTATTGGGGGTAGGTAGGGCCAATGATGGGATACACCAGGAATTTATATTTGTGGCGATGGCGGTATACAGGTTAATGATAGCTAGGGCCTGGCTAGATAAGAATCCACCGACAGTACAGTGTTGGCTGGCTAACCTACTAGCATCTTATAATATAGAGAAGAATATATATGCTTGCAAAGGGAAGAGAGGGAGATTGATGGGGCTGAGGATATGGGATCCCATCATAAGATGGAAAGAGGGAATAGGTTGACCGAATATTTTGCTTTGTTTTATTTTGATTAATTTTGTATTAAAATGATGAAATGTAATGAATTGTATATCTATGTACTTCGGTATATCTTTGGTTCATATTTAGTAATGGAAATTCATTGAATGATGAATAATGCATAATGTATAAAGTGTGACTAACTTTTGAAAATAAAAAATATATTAAAAAAAAAAAAAAGATTTTGTATTACTATTTTAGAGATTACACTTTTAGAAAGTTGCTAAGCTAAATGTGCCTTTCTGACAGTGTCCAGTGTCAACTGACAATTATTGTCCTCTTGTGGTGTAATGCGTATTGCTCCCAGACAGTGGACAGTGATAATATTTGTCAATTTGTTCTGTTAGGAAAACACAAATGGCCCCATTATGATCATGGGCGGATCGCCATCGCCTGCCCAGTGGTGGCGATCCGCCGGCCAAATGTGCCTGTTGCACCCCCGCCAGATTAAGATGGTGAGGGGGACCTAGGCGGACGGAAAGACCGTCAGCCACTTTTCCGGTGGTCAGATTGCCGGCCGGGCGGAAAAAGGCACATAATATGGTGGCGGTGCCCATATTATGATGGGTATGTTGGCCATGGTTGCGGTCGCATCCTAATGGGCATAGCGGGACCGCCGCACCTCTGGCGGTCGGTCCCGTATACCTTTACAGTGGTGGGCGGACTTCCCCAAAGTATGTAAAATGACCTACAAGCGGGAAAAAGAAAGTAGCAACACAATGCAGGATGATTACAGTAGAGAGTATGCAAATTACTATTGTTCCCAAAGTTCTATGGGTACATGCACTGTCAGAAACAAAGAAACAAATGATGATTGTTAAACCTTTCTAATAAAGGATGTTTTTTTGTAACTCTAAGTTACTTTAAGGCATATTGGGGCACATGCATCAAGGTATTTTGCGGTCGCCAATGGTGCGATTCGCAAAAATCGGACGTTTGCAATCGCAAAATGGCCTTCCCCAATACATGAAAGTGTTTTGGGTACACAATTCGGTTAATCATAATTTCTTGCGATTGCCTAAATTGTGAATGCAAATAAGTTGATGCTTATGTGTGCTGTAACGACCTGGCGTTCCCGGGATCGGGGACAGACACCCACAGAACACACGACAACCGGATAAATGCAAAGTATTTAATGGTGAGGAATTACTCAAAGGAAAGTAAGTATCAAAACATAGGTTATAGGTAAACTCCAGTCTTCATACGATACCCAGCTTCTGAAGGTTCAAACCGTCCTCCGCATGTACACCGGTCCCGATGTACTCCAACGGAGGGCACTGTGCTAAATAGCGGCCGACAATGCCGTTCGACAGCTGTGAAGGGTGGTATAGTTTCTGTGACAGGGCAGGGGTCTTGAGGAACGTGGGAGTCACCCAGCCGGGTTCTCTACCACTGGTTCTAGAGGTTACCGGGAGCAGCTGCTCTACCTGGTACTAGAAACTGGTCCCTCCGCAATGCCCGCTGTACTGCGACGCGGTAACCACCACCCGCTGTGCGTCTTCAGTACCCTGGCACTGGTAATCACAGCCAACAAGGTGGAAGAGTGGGGTCGAGAGCAGCCGCTCGATCGGACCTCCTACCTCTTCCGCTTTCCTCACGGAGACGCCGCAAATACCTCCCGGTGTGCGTCTCAACGCGGAATCCAGAACAGTCCAAAGTACGGGGGCTGGGAGCTTCGGCTCGCACCAGCCTCCGCTGCTCCGGCGTGGGGGAAACGAACGAACAAACAAGAGTACCAGTGCTGGGAGAGTCCGCTCCCACCAGCCTCTACCGGGACCCTGGTCAGAGCCGCGCTGACTCGTCCGAGTCAGAATGCGCTCCACAGCTAAGAAACCGGCTACTAAGAAGGGAGCAGAGACACGGGGCAGAGAGCGGGGCTCCGTTCTTACCTCCGTACTCCGGGTGATCCTCAATAGCCTCAAGTGGAACAAGGAGCGCTCAGCTGCAGGTCACGTCGGGGAGTGAATCCAAATATCCGACGCAGCGTCCATGCCGTTTTTCGCCTAAGTAGGCGGTCCTTTCTCGTTATGCAACCGTGGAATCCCGCGTTGCATAATCGCGTCACGCTAGGCCTTCTGGGAACTGTAGTCCGCGCTGCTTGCGGCGCGCTGCAAACGGCGATTTGTCCGAGGAGGGAAGGAATCCATGACAAGTGCATACTTTGAAAAATGCACAAAACTACATTTTTCAAAGTGCCATGTGGCGCACAGATGCCCCCAGGGCATGTATGTGCCTTACATGTGCACCAGTTTTGTGTTAGGGGCCCAGATTTCCTTGCCTTTACATTACCTAATTTGCGATGTCCAATTAGGTAATCACAATTTTCAGCGATGCAAGACCATTCACACCTATTGGCCTTGAGGCCCATAGGAAAGAATGGATTTGCAATAGCACATAGCAATTCCCTAATTGCGATTGCGATTCTTAAGGAATCACAATTATATCATCGCTATTTGCATAATTCTTTGATGCATTGCATTTGGCGATTTCTTAAAAATCGCTATTTGGTAATTGCAAAAAAACAAACTTTGATTCATGTGTCCCATTGATACTTGATGCTTGCATTGAGGTAGTGTGTTTCACAGACCTTTCTGATACTTAAGTTAAAATAGGGTCTAATTTGTTTTGTGAACACATTGTTTTCACGTTCGATGTGGAATACTTACACAACAAAAAGCCATGGATGTAATTGATCTGTTATTTACTGTTAGAAAATGACTATATGAAGCCTTCAGATGTGTTATTCTGAATATGGCTACATTTATCCTAAAAATAAACTGCTTCATCTTCTGAGTAGGTCTAACAATGGCTCTTAGAAACAGTCATTCGCCCTTCCATCTCACTGGAAATGACAAACTTCTATATGAAACATTACGAGTTAGAGTGGACTTAAGTCAATATTGTGTATTTATTTACCATAAACTAAGATTTTACAGGTTTACAAATTAAAACATTTGCATTTGGAAAGTCCTACAATCTTTTCACAGTTAGCTGAAAGACACTATACAGGACATCCATTTCTGTAGGCTCCAGCAAAAAATATATCATGTCTTCGACTTGTGGTTTTAAAATTAATATGATAAAATAATTATTACACTCCATAGAACAACCGGTGCTCATCCTCTGATAGTTTGGCACAGAGCAGTCAGGCTTATCTAAAGAGGCACTGTGTAAAGTATTTGTGCAACACATCCACACACAGTAACACAATGAAAACGCTGCAAAAATAGGGTTAGAACAATTGTTAATAATTTTATGAGTGAAACAAGACCAAAATGACAAAAATCCAATAAGTAGACCGGAGTTATGAATTTTTAAAGAACAAACCAAAAAGCAGTGATTAGAAGCAAATACCACTCAGTGGTTACTGGTGGTCACTCTGGACCAGGGTAAATCCAAAGTTCGGGTCGGCAGCAATGGAGAAAAGGTCAGCTACAGGACTCATGCTGGTCCCGCAGAAAATAATAACTTGGATGGAGCAAACATCAACGCCGAAGACTCAATGCTCCATTTCCAACCTGCACAGGCGATGAAGGATTTTACAACAACCCCCCTTTACGATGCAGTTGATCCGTCATTGTTCTGCTGTGCTGTCCATCATCATATAGCTGTGTAGTCCGTCGAAGCTATGTCATTGATTGATTCCTGCGCTGGTGACGAATGCAATGCTTCGGTTCGATCGGTGCAAAGTCAGCACTGTGTCACATTTAATGGTGCTCTGTAGCAGAAGTCACCCTTTAAGGGCCCAGGGCTGGATTGGCACCACTTGGCAGGTCAGGACTCACAAATGGGTGCTGTTGCAGGGTTGATGGAAGTTTTTGATGGTCCTCAAACTTCAGAACAATAGGCAGGTCAGTAAGCGCATGGAGTGACCCTGGATTCAAGTGAGATGGGTCCAGTACTTGTCCTCAGCACGGCAGATATCAGCAGGACAGCACAGCAAAGCAGAAAATCAGATCATCTAGAGCAGCAGTCAAGCAGGGTGGCAATCCATGAAGCACTGCAGTTTTTACTCCTGGCATAGTTCCTCAGAGGTCCAGTAGTGTACTGTCATTGCAGGGTCCGAGGCCCAGTACTTATACCCAGTTCAAGTAGGGGTGACCTCAACGCAGGCCGTTGAAGTACACACATCCTTTCTTCCCAGCCCTGGCTCCAGACTATCAGTAGGGGGTAATCAGTCCTTAATATGGGAAACAGGACAGCAGTTAGCTTTCCCTTTCTCGGTCTGCCCAGGAAGAGCTATCAGAATACAGATGCGTTCTCTGTCACACCCACCATTCCTGTTTTTGTTGCTGTCTAGAGGGAATGCACAATGTGTAGCTGTCACCCACCCCAGACATGTATTGGGGACAGGCTGCGAGGCACACAGAGCAGTAAGAGCAGAGCCATGTCCGTTTTCTAACAGTAGCATTTCTAAAATAGTAAAGACATATGAAACTTAAAAGTACATGTTTAACCCTTTACTTGCACAGCACCCTGCACTTAGTGCCACCTAGGGGCTACCACAGAATTGACATGTGTAACAAAAGGGGAGTTTTAAGGCTTGGCAAGTTGTTTTAAAGCCAAGACAATATGGCAGTACAGTTCACAAACAGGCCTTGCAATGGCAGGCCTGAGGCAGGTTTTAAAGGCTACTTGTTTGGGTGACAAATATAAAGAAAACAATTGATGGACAGAATGCACAGCAATGTCATACATTCACCCCAGTACAGAGATCTGGGCCTAAATCCATATTTTTTTTGCTCACCATGCCATTCCAGATTGAACCCAGCCACATGCAAATCAGTCTCGACCCTGTGCCCAATGGAAACAGTCAAGCCACAACTGCCAGGCCAGGTCCTCCCTGGACTGGAAACAAGCATCCTAGGACCGATTTGAGATGTCACCCCTCATCAGCCAGGATAGCTTGACTCCAGTGGCATGGAGAGCACAGGACCCAAGTCTGGGCATACCCATCCCACTTGGGGTGACAAATGCAAAGAAAACAATTAATGGACAGAATGCAGAACAATGTCATAAATTCACCCAGCACAGAGATGTGGCCCTAGATTCATCATTTTGTTTCTCACCATGCCATTCCAGTTTGAACCGAGCATATGTAAATCAGTCTTGACCCTGTGCCCAATGGGAACAGTCCAGCCCGAACTGCCAGGCCAGGGTGAAAGGGTGTTTGGCTGACACAATCTGTGCTGCAAGCCCACTAGTAGAATTTACGTTACAGGCCCTGGGTATATGGTATACCACTTTACAAGGGACTTACTAGTAAACTAAATATATCAGTTGGGTATACACCAACGTCACTACGTTTAGTGGAGAAGCACATGCACTCTAGCACTGGTTAGCAGTGGTAAAGTGCTCAGAGTCCTAAGGCCAACAAAAAGATACAGCATAAAGAGGAGATAAGCAGTCAAAAGGTTTGTGAGAAGACCACACTAAGGATGACCAATCTAACATGTATGTACAGAACTTCCTATAACTCCTGAGGTGAACACTTGAATCTAAAAAAAGCACAAGCCACTATATTGAAACTATGTGTTACCATCTTCTGCTGCAAACTGAGAAAACTCGATCTGCTCTTAAAAACAAGAACATTCTAGGAACATCTGGTGGAGGCATGCGATAGTCAGGATTATTAACTAGAAGGGGAACAAGAAAAGAGCTCTCATAAAATTAACGAAACTAGATGAATTGAGGAATCTGAGAAATGCTATTGGTTGCTATGGTTCAAAGTGGCTTCTCTGAGTGAAATTGTAAGTGTGGTATTTCATCAGCCCCACTAAAAAACAAAAAAGTAAAACAATGAAGCAATACAATTATCAAGCTATTTCAGTATTTAGAAGAAACTGTCATGTATTCCTATAGGTTCTGAATTGATCCCCCTATTCCTGACCCTATTCTGGTTAAACTAACTATCAAGTTAACTAACAGTCAGCCCATGAGGCAAGCCAAGCCCCCATGATGCAGATACCGTTATCTGACGCAGTCACACTACGGCACAGGAACGTGTTATCTGATTAGGTCATAACGCTTGAGATCTAATTAGACAAGCGACATTCCTCCAGCCCCTGATAAGGCATACGACGTTCTCATAACAAATCAAACCTATGACAACCTGGAAAATCCGTGCGGCCATTGTTTTGATTTCACAGAGAACTTCAGTAAAAGAATGTGCTAACGAGCAAGTCGTATGACATCTTTATTGACGTATCTATGTCCATCCTTACGTCAATCTCGGCACCTTTAAGGTATAAATATTGCCGATCTTGCCCTATGCAAACACACGCGTGGTGACGAGACGGAGCAGCCATACTTGCCGAAGCCGAGAGCAGAGCAGACCCCGCTGGCAGCAGCCCCGCCTTCCTGACGCGCTGAGAGACGCGCTGCTATCTCCTGCCGAGAGACCCAGCACCGGCGCTTTCGGGCAGCCCTCGCAGGCGGCCTGGAATATCGAGAGCAGAGAAAGAGATACCATTCCTCATTCATCCTAAATTCCAGGTACAGAACTGAATAACCCCTCACAGAGAATTCTTTTAGTTATTCACTTGGCAAAACAAACTTAACTTAAACTATAACTTTCTATTCCCGCCCACGCATTAGACTTAGGTCAGGTACACGGGGTACGCGTATTTAGAAACACCAGTTGAGTACGTTTAGTCAAATGTATATGTGTATGTAAATATATTTTAATCATTTTAAACATCATATGGCTCAGAAACCATATCAATGTTTCTACAGTATTATTTTATACTATTGCTTTTAATGTATGCACTTTACTTAACTATAAGTATTGCAATAATATCGATCCATTTCTCTTGTATGAGAAAAGAGACTGATCAATAAATAACACCTTTTTATTGAACACGCCCGTCTCTTCCTTTTCTCTACATTCTGATGAGACTAAGAATGCACGTACTGACTGAGTAAAATAATTGCCTTGTGCTCACACGACTCTGGAGATACACTCTTGATTAGGGGAGAGCAAAGTTGTCATGTTCTATGGTTGTCAGAAACTAAATCCCTTCTTGTCTAATCAGGGGAGTTAATTCTTTCCTGAACATTCGAGAAAGTTTCTAGCGAACTCTGAGCTACGCTGGCAAACCCAAAACTTAAGTCTAGTATCGACAGTAGTAGACCTAGTTAACGTCTGGCCTAGGCCTTTACTGCTGTAGGTATTATTCCAATGCGCAGAGCCTATTGGGAAGATAGGAACTACACTACATGGCGCCCAACGCGTTTGGAAAGGGCGATAAAACTAACGTAAGACATTTAGAGTAACTCAGTCGTGCTTTCTCACTCAGACCCCTTTTCCCAAATACTCCAAAGACGTCTGGAGTGGGTGAAAGGTAATATCCTCCAAAACCTCGCAGGAGGGAACTCCTATGTATGGTTCTTGGTATAGTCAACATTGAAGGATAAACAGTTCCAAAATATTGTGCATCTAATCTCTGTTTCCATAAGAAACCTGATCTGCAAACAAACATAATACCATCCTGTCGGTAAAATGGGAGACAGTGATGAAGAAAGAGAGGCAGTTAGATTAGCAGCTGAAATAGCAGCAGCTGATACTGCAGCACTAGATGCGGACGGGGATATAATACTCATCCCGGTCGCCAAAAGGAAATCTATAACCTTAAAACTTATTGAAAATGGACTGACACCTAGAGGTGGTACAGTCATATTCGTAATTGAGGCACACGAATATCGGCAGACAGAGGTATACTATTCATGGATACATTTTCCAGCAGCAAATGCTGTAACAAAGTACTTCCACTATTACAAAATAGAGGTACCACCTGACATTTACACTCCTTTCGAGGAGGTGGGAGTACCACTCAAATTCCAAGAGCATTTGCTCTTATTTGATGGCGCCCTAATACATAACAATCACATTACAAGGCTCGGTCCTTTAGGTAGACCAGGAGCAACGTGGCCGGTCTTAGCCGGATACACACCACACCCAGACATCGAAGGAATGTCTACAGGAGAGCTGTTAATACAGCTAAAACAATTACTAAAAATTCATAGACAATTAGTACAGTATGTAATGCGGACTTCAACAATTCAGCCAGCGATTAAACTTCCACAGCTGACCCCTCACCAGGGGAACACAAATAAGATTACACCACAGAACATCCAGTCTTGCCTAGGTAAAGTACCGGCTAAACGGGAACAAATACCATTCTGGTTGGCACAGAAAATTACCCAAATAGAGGCGGTGTTTCCTGACACCACCCCGCTGGAAAAACACAGGATTCTGACTATCTGTCTTCCAATGGGAATCGCACCACACATTGAGGACTGTGACACTTGGGGTACAGTCTTTGCTACCATCTACACAAAAACGCACGGTGTTCCATCCATTTCGGTGATACCAGATGTGCTAAAACAAATTCAAGACGAATACGGTCCAGAGCCTGCTTTAACTCTTGGTATGAAATTACTGAAAGACTTCAAGCAGGTCTCGGCTATATTATTAGCCAATATAAAAGGTGAAGCAGCAAACGTGGCGATCCGCCAAAGGTTAAAAGAGACAGATATAGCAGACCAACCAGCTGAAATTGCCAGAATCATAGAAAAATCCTATGAAGAACTAGGTAGAGATAGTTTAGGTGGAATACCCGTAAAACCACAACTGACTGAAGGTCCAGAAAAAATATTTTTTAATAATAATTCACCAAAAAAGAACTGGGATGGAAACAAACAATCCAATCCAAAAGAAAATAAATTCCAGTCCCGAGGAAGGTCTCCTAGGCGAAGGGAGAAATCTCCGAACCAGAGACACAGGTCACCCCAGAGTGACCCCTCTGGGAAAAGATATAACCTTAGAAATAGGGATAATATTAAAAAACCTGATAGATATCAAGACATTGATACACGTCCCTCTCAATCTTTTCAGACTTCCTCGCAGAAATCGGAAAGAAGAGGACGATCAGAACAAAGAGAAGAGCACGCCAAGTCCAAAGACAAGGAACCTGCTCAGCAAAAAAAGAAATTACAATTTCCAAAAAAGAAGGTAGCCAGTATCAAGGTAGTTAACAATGCCGAGAATACTGAGGACACAACTGAAAAACGGAGAGTGGGCTCAGACAATGCTAGACAGCGCAGCAGAAGTGAGCATAGCTCGCAAAGTCCTTATGAATCATCTGGAGACAGTGGACACGAATGAATATCTTCAAGTGGAAACTGCAGACACCAGAGTTAGCAAACCCCACAAGATATACGAGATAACATTACGTATAGAGGGAGATAAGACTAGGAAAATAAGGGGACTATTTTGGGATAATCTCTCCAAGGGCTATGATATCCTTCTAGCTGAAAAAGACTGGCCACCAGAGTTTGTCAGGGAGTGCCCTCATGGCGAAGAAGTAATTATGCCTGCCTTCTCGAATCAAATCCCGATTCATAAAAAATACACACTTGCTAGAAAGTGGGCAGTGGCCTTAGCACCTGCTTTATATAAAAATCATGTAGGATGGGATGAGGAATCTCCTCCTCACAAAATCCAGTTAAAATCACAACCTACTGCACAAAGACAGTACCCAATTAAGCAAGAAGCTAAAAAACAGGTAAATGAAATACTAGATCAGCTAGAATACCAGGGGGTGATTGAAACTTGCACCTCACAAATGAACAATCCTTTGTTTCCGGTCTCCAAACCAGACAATTCATATCGTCTAGTTTTGGATTACCGACACCTAAACACATGTTGCAAAACTTTTGCAGTGCAAAACTCACACAGTGCTGCACTAATGAATAACATAGTGCGCAAAAAATACAAAACTACCATGGACATCTCCAATGGATTCTTTTGTCAAAATATAGCACCAGAGAGCAGATATTTAACTGCATTCTCAGTAAATGGCACTCAAAAACAATTCTGTCGGTTAGCCCAGGGGTACAAGAACAGCCCGGGGGTATTCTCAGCGAGAGTAACAGAATTACTACAACTATATGATGATGAAGCATTATCTTATGTCGATGCCATTTACTTAACAGACGATGACTTGGAGACTCACTTGAAAAGAGTGAACACCATAATACTTGGGTTCGCAGCAGAGGGTTACAAATTCAACTTTAAAAAATCCAGAATTGCCCATCTGACGGTCCTATTCTTAGGATATGAGTTATCAAGTGAAGGCAAAAGCCTGGCTGACGATTTCCTAGAGAAATGTGCCGTACTCCAAGCACCTAGAACACTAAAAAACTTACAGTCGATTCTAGGCTTCCTAAATTTCGGAAGAACATACATTGCAAATTACGCAGAAAGGGTCAAACCCCTTTATGATCTAATTAAACCAGACTTTAAAAGATCCAGTTGGACTCAAACACACACAGAGATTTTGAGATCCTTACAAACAGACTTGCTAATTAAAACAAAATTAGAAACACGTGATAACACACGCAATCTTGTGATTCGAGTCATCCCAGGGAGATGCGGATTCACATACCTAACCTCTAATGAGGGAGAAAAGGTACCAATTGCATTCAAATCACATTTGTACACAGAAGCTGAACAGAAATTCAGCAACAAAGAAAAAATTGTTCATGCAGTTCAAACCGCAATAGCTAGAGAAAAAGACATAGCTGACGGTAGACATATCACAGTCAGAACAGCAGAATCAGCCTTTGAGGCACTAACAACACCGTGTAATTTACCAACAACAACATTGAATCTGGAATGGATACAATGGGTAAATTCAATCACAACGGACAGAGTATACTACTACTTTGATCCAGAACTAGAAGAATTAAAAGATCTAAAGTATGAAAAGACGTATCCTCTGCCTCTCGACATTCTGCCCTTACGACATTACGCCTGTGTAATCTATACAGACGGACATGCTCAACCCTCCGTTTGGGGAGAACAAGCATACAACCCCACATGTGAGATTACAAAAGAAGTGTGGCGCGGAGGTAAACTAAGACCTCTATTAACAAAATCACACTCAGTAGAAACTAATTCAGAAAAACAAACTGAAATAATAGCATTGAAAATGGCGCTAGATAATGCGGATCGCGAATTCCCGACACTTATAGAAGCGTGGCTCAGTGGTTAGAGGCGGCAGACCCGGAAGCTGAGATCAGCCGTGGACCAGGGTTCGTTTCCCTGCCTCGGCGGGTCTCGGGCTCAAAAATTTCACGGACTCGATAATTCTCGTTCTGGTGCCTACTCAACTCACGGGGTCACACTCTGCGACTCTGGGCAATAGCTTGCTTAATCTCCACTACGGCCCCTCGCGGCGGGATGCCTGGCTTTCACCTTGTGGACACCCTGCCAGGGTATCTCACAGGGGAATACCAGGACGGGTTCCCTAAGCAAGCGCCGAGATGCCTACGGGTAGTCGTGCGCTATACAAGAGCGTAATCATTTCATCATTTCATCAATCAATCATTTCATTTCATTTCATTTCAGATTCATATTACTGCGTCAAGTCATATAACAGCAATTTGCAGACATGGATTCAAAACGGTTACAAAGATGACACAGATGCACCAATAAAGCAGAAACTGCTCTGGGAATAAATAGCTCTTTTACAAAAAGAACTACCAAAGACTCACGTGACTCACTCACTGAGTCATCAGCGTGATGGCGTTCACGTTGTAGGGAATTCATTGGCTGAAACAGCCGCAGCGGCAGCCACTAAATCGGCTCCCGTAGTTCGAAAAAAGCGTACATTAAAATACATTGACGGTGAAACAGTGCTGGTGGTGAAAACTTCATCAAAAGGCGACTGCTCAGCGTTACCGATCAACTATCCACTCAATTATACATACATAATCGATGCAAACTCCGTCCCTTTTGCTCGAATCCCTGGAGTGGGGGATAGAGTGATTCCAAACATGGACAGGAGAAACTTGTTAATCGCAGACGCACACATGGGCGAGGGTCTCAGACACCATAAACTAAAGGATTCTCTGGAAGAATTACAATCACGGTACTGGTGGCCAGGCATGAGCCTGCATCACACCATGTTTGTAAAAAACTGCCAAAACTGCAACAGAGATCGCAGTGGGGAGAGAAACAGTTTTATACCTCGTCGTATCAAGGCAGATAATATCACCAGTAAAAAGCAGGGCTTGCGATTAACATATACAGGCTAGTTTCCACTTATAATGTAGATCCTCAGCACTCGGCTGACGTCCGGACTGTTATACAAAGATTTGCGAGTCTAAATGGCATATACGCTAAGAGCATGTTACGTTTGACCATTGTCTTCACTCTAGCCCTCCGGCCGGGGGGGAAACCTGGCCAAATGAGCACAGCCCAGCGGGAATCTTGTCACTTCCTTCCTGAGGGTACGGGATGGTGTAAAGAAAAAACCAAGGCAGAAAGCAATCTATAATAGAAAGGATATTAGGTTCGGGAGCAGGTTGGGTCAAACATCTAATAAGTGTCCAACGTAGTCTAAATAACTTGCCAAGAAATTCTCTGAAGGGATTCAGTCCGTACGAATTATTATTTGGAACTAGAATGATTATCTCTGACCTCGACAGTCAGACTTCAGTGGTTAAAGAAAAAAGCTTTGATGTCAAAGACCGTTTGGCTATTTTGCAGGACTTAAACAAAACAAGAAAAGACCTGAGCAACATACAGTTGAAACAACAGCCAACAACCACTGAAGAATCACCACCTGTCCCAGCAAGACCTGTCTGGATTCCAAAAGTCGGGGATCTAGTCAGGGAGAAGATCGCGGTAAAGAAGGAATTTGGGCCTTCTTACAGAAAAGCAGTTCCTGTCTTGTCTGTCAACGGGACAAGATCAGTTGTACTACCGCCACTTGCTGGAAAAAAGGAGAACCGAGTTGTATCCATCGACCTGGTAAAACCACATCATGTGGCCGATAACAAACAGTAGGCCAAGTGGACTCCCAATAAGTAGCAGAACACCAAGGTTTGCTACCAGTACAGAGGTCCTAACAAAGAGGCTCATCACATTCGAAATGCCTACAGAAGAACAACAAGGACTATGCAACAATGCAATAGAACTCAGACCTCTGAAAACCCAAATAAAAACATTTAGCAGAGACACACCAATCTACAATGAAGTACCAAGTGAAAATGCAAGAAACAAAAATCCTGAAGCAATTGGAACAATTGACAGAACTGCATCCGGCTACTTCATAAACTTCAATGATTCCTCTGAAAGCCTCAGTGAATCAAAGACACAGCCATCATCAAAAACCTTTAAAGAAAAAGCTAATGAACTTTTGAACCAACTAAAAGAAACATATCTGATTTCTCCATGGATTGAATTTTGGGTGGGTTTAGGTGCATTTATCCTCATACTTTGGCTCATCATGGTACTTACTTTGGGACGCTTCATTGAGGGAAAATATGCTAAAATGGACACAGCAAGTCAGAACATCAACTTGGTCCTCAAACCACACACATCTTCACACGTCGAGAAAAGAGAACTTTCTTCAGCCAACTTCACAGCCAATCCGATACCTGGTGGGGTAGCCTGGGACAACACTGACTATGAAATTTATGGTCCGGTCGAGATCCTGAAATATCCACACCAAATTAAGATCTCATTGAGTGACTTTGTAAAACCAAACTCATTTGCTGATGATTGGGACTTCGAAAGCATTAATAACATGATGTCTGATTTAGTAATGTCTGCTAAATTTACCAAACATGATTATTTGCAGGGTTCTACAAATTATGACAGTATGTATTGCTATAACCACTATGGTAATCACTTTTTACATAGATCTGCACAACCTAGAAATGTTTTAAATTATAATCAATGGGAACATTGTGCAACACCTCCAAAAGGGAGCTCCAGAACCGTTTATGACAAATATTCATATTTTTCAGGTTTTAACACAAGTAACGCTGAAACATTTTATTTTAAATTGTCAAACAAGACAGGAACCAAAACCATGATAACCAACACAAAATTGTTATATTCAGACTCATTCTTTGAAAAAATGAATACTTTTGGATTTGATTATTGGGACAAAAATGTTGATTTGAAAAGTGTTTGGGGTACAAAAGAATGGCAAGTACAAGGTATAGAAGCTTTGTTTAGAGCCTGCATGATCCCAGAACAAATGATATTTTTAAATGACACTGTTCAACAAACCACCTGTCTTGGCCTAGCCAAAATCAAAGATTTAAATAAACCGTCTATTCCAAAGCCAACAATGTTTAGCAATAGCTCTGATACAGATGAAGAGATAGACGTAAACCATATATTAAACCAAAACAGAACACATCCTGATTGGAAACAGTGGTTGATCTGGCCCACAGATACAAATAACTGTCAAGACAGATTCCTGAATAAAACACAGGGGTTCAAAATGACCAGGCCAGACCCTAGATATCCCCAAAGACATCACCCAGGGATAATAACAACCTACAGTGTGGGGAAATTATGCCTTCAATGGCTACAAACTTCCACACTGCCTGAAATTAAGCAACACCTAACTTTACTTACTGATGGTGCTGACTTGCGTGATTTCACTTTGGGACCACGCAAACAGCGTCAAAAGCGTTTCATAGCAGCCTCTGTATATGCAGCATACAATGAGGCCTGGAAGGTTACTCAAATTGAAACAGCAGAGAGTATACGGGAAATTGACCGTATTAATTTGGAAAAATCACTTTCTGTAGTGGACAATGGGTTAATGACTCTGTCCTCCAGAATTTTTTCATTGGACAGCATTGTGTCTTCAGCAATCGATATATTATCGCAAGACTTACTGTTATTACAACATGGTCAGTCACAATTGCGTTCTATTGTACAGCTTGGCTGGACGTTACAAAATCTGCGTTCAGGCTATGTGCCTTGGCGTTTAATCAACACAACGTCGCTATTCCAAATCTTTAACCTTACTGATAGACAAATCGGTATGGCGCAAAAGGGTGCTGATTATACAATCTTGAGCATTGAAAAACTAGAAAGATTACCAATGACAATGTCAGAACGACCTGTCAGTGAATGGATAATACACGGAATCATGAATATTCCAATCTCAACCTTCAGGTTTCAATACTGTCAAAAATATATACAGGCTGGCATGTACGAGAAATTGGGAAAGGGGTACATTAAAACAACTTGGAACCTGCCCTATTCACATGCATGTGTCAGTAATAAAGGACAGAAAGTGTTTCTTAGTGGCAACAATTGTGCTATGTCACTAAGCGGCACGCTTCTGTGTAACGGAATTAGTTTGCATGGAGCCTGTGAAGGGAATTCATACAACCTTTCATGTCACCAGCAAGGCGCACCTGCAACTGAAATAGAACCATTCTTTCAAAGACTCTATAATGGGAGTTACATTCTTATTGTAGACCGCAGATGTTGTAGTCTTATGCCCGGGACTCCTTATCTAGTCACTACGACTGCGAAGGTCAAGTGCTGTGGACGTTCTTTGTTCCCCAGCTCCTTTCCAGACAGGGAGGCAAGGGCATGGCCCAATTTGAAAATTACTTCTATTCAAATAGATACTTTAAGCAGAATGAAAACAGTGCTTCTTCAGATGCCTACAAGGCTCACGTCATCAAAAGAAACGTATGATCTACAAGTCGCAAGGACGACTGCAGAGATACATACATTATTATCAACTAATTCACCCGTACATTTCGCGGAAATCCTGAGCGAAATCTTAAATATTTCTGATCCCACTGGGGTCTCAAAGGTATTTAAGACAATATTTTCGATGGCATTAACACCATTCAAAGCCATACTGGGTATTTTTCCAGATTTCGTCCATTCGATTTTTGGCGGACTTCCCCTGATCCTGGGACTAATTGCAGGAATCCTATTTTTAGTCCTTATTTTTCGTTATGGCAACCCATGTCACAGATCAAACTCTCGCGACAATGGAAGATACAATCCTAGCCATTGGATACCGGGACCGGATATCAAAAATCCTGGGACTCTCCCGGCTTAGAGACCTGAACATGACTTGGTTTCTATCATTTCGACCAATGTGGCAAAGATGTGTTTTACCTGTATTGAGGTGTCTGCTATGCGGAGAAGAATGCGTGTTAGACACCTGTCTGACGCTACAATCGGATGCACCAGTGGATGCAGATACATTGTTGGTTCCTACCAAGGTTCACGCTTTGTGCTGCCCTCAAAGGCTGCCAATCCTGATGACAGCATTCGTGGAATCTTCACCACTACGATTGAAGAGTAGTGAAGTTCAAGATGAAAGCAGCATCGAACAGGTACGACCTTCTGTCAGCAATGCGAATCAGAATGTCAATGGAGACAATCATGCGCACGAATGCATGGTTACACCTATTTCCGACTTAGTGGAACTTTCCCATGAAGCTGTTGACAGTTTTTTCGAAAGCCTTAATGATATGATGTTCTCTCCAGAACAGAAATAGAGACTTTTGAGCAAGCTCGCACACGGCGTTCCCTGAATTCGGCCTTCAACTTTAAAAATAAAGTCACATGAACAATTTTCCCACCAGTTCACGGACAGCAATTTTTTAGCAGCCCCAAATTATTTTTTACTAAATTTTCGGGACACTTATCTTCTGCTTAAAGTAAGAAACTATTCCTAGAGAACTAAGATTTCTACTTTTAGATACTTTATAAACTTTAGTTGCCCGCTGGTATGTTCACAAACATTTTATTATGTGATGAAATGGTCTCGAACTTTCTTTCTGTATAGCCATATTAAGAGCCATTTCATGTGTTTTTCTCATATACCAAATAAGCAATAATGTATACAAATGCGTGTTTACTTTAGCGTTTAATTCATAGCTTGAGTGCATACAAAATATATGACTGCAATTTTTCAGTATATTTGAAAATTTCAAAATGCATTTATGTATTTTGGGGTGGTAAGGTATACACTATACTCTATAGTATGTTGTACTATGTTATACTATGCATAGATTAGTAAATATGACCATAGTTAGCGTGGAGTGGGTGTCATGTATTCCTATAGGTTCTGAATTGATCCCCCTATTCCTGACCCTATTCTGGTTAAACTAACTATCAAGTTAACTAACAGTCAGCCCATGAGGCAAGCCAAGCCCCCATGATGCAGATACCGTTATCTGACGCAGTCACACTACGGTACAGGAACGTGTTATCTGATTAGGTCATAACGCTTGAGATCTAATTAGACAAGCGACATTCCTCCAGCCCCTGATAAGGCATACGACGTTCTCATAACAAATCAAACCTATGACAACCTGGAAAATCCGTGCGGCCATTGTTTTGATTTCACAGAGAACTTCAGTAAAAGAATGTGCTAACGAGCAAGTCGTATGACATCTTTATTGACGTATCTATGTCCATCCTTACGTCAATCTCGGCACCTTTAAGGTATAAATATTGCCGATCTTGCCCTATGCAAACACACGCGTGGTGACGAGACGGAGCAGCCATACTTGCCGAAGCCGAGAGCAGAGCAGACCCCGCTGGCAGCAGCCCCGCCTTCCTGACGCGCTGAGAGACGCGCTGCTATCTCCTGCCGAGAGACCCAGCACCGGCGCTTTCGGGCAGCCCTCGCAGGCGGCCTGGAATATCGAGAGCAGAGAAAGAGATACCATTCCTCATTCATCCTAAATTCCAGGTACAGAACTGAATAACCCCTCACAGAGAATTCTTTTAGTTATTCACTTGGCAAAACAAACTTAACTTAAACTATAACTTTCTATTCCCGCCCACGCATTAGACTTAGGTCAGGTACACGGGGTAGGCGTATTTAGAAACACCAGTTGAGTACGTTTAGTCAAATGTATATGTGTATGTAAATATATTTTAATCATTTTAAACATCATATGGCTCAGAAACCATATCAATGTTTCTACAGTATTATTTTATACTATTGCTTTTAATGTATGAACTTTACTTAACTATAAGTATTGCAATAATATCGATCCATTTCTCTTGTATGAGAAAAGAGACTGATCAATAAAATAACACCTTTTTATTGAACACGCCCGTCTCTTCCTTTTCTCTACATTCTGATGAGACTAAGAATGCACGTACTGACTGAGTAAAATAATTGCCTTGTGCTCACACGACTCTGGAGATACACTCTTGATTAGGGGAGAGCAAAGTTGTCATGTTCTATGGTTGTCAGAAACTAAATCCCTTCTTGTCTAATCAGGGGAGTTAATTCTTTCCTGAACATTCGAGAAAGTTTCTAGCGAACTCTGAGCTACGCTGGCAAACCCAAAACTTAAGTCTAGTATCGACAGTAGTAGACCTAGTTAACGTCTGGCCTAGGCCTTTACTGCTGTAGGTATTATTCCAATGCGCAGAGCCTATTGGGAAGATAGGAACTACACTACAAAACAATGAGTAAAACAAACTAAAACAAGAAAAATCGGCTTAGGTCATCAGGAGTTACGATTTATCAAATACATTATTTAAAAACACTGATAAGAAATAGCAAGAAGACAAAAGTCAGTGTTAGTCTCTGGAGCATGACTGATCAGGCCCTATGCTTCTTTGCAGGTCAACTGTGATTGAGCATTGGTTATGTAAAGGCCAGTGGTTCACAGTCCTTTTTGGAATCTCAGAAAGAAGTAGAAATCCTCTAGCAGCAACAAGGCAAGATATTTATGCACCAAAAGCTCCACAAGGCCATATATTCAGGATTGGGGGTCCTCCTGTCGCCCTTATTTTCAATGGCAATAACTTGAGCATCACTATCAGAAAATCTGTAACCTCAGAATTTGCTTCACTGCTGGGATCACTTTGGTGTCTTTCTCTTCTGACAAGGTGTTCTTTGTCAATTTTCTGAAATATAAAATATTTCAGCATTACTGTAAATGATGGCTGAGTAAGATTCTAGGATGCTGATCGTAGCAGATTTGTGGCCCTGCTTACTATTTTGATTATGTGGCAGAAGTTCACAGTGGGACAAGCTCAAATATCATACCACTGAAGTGTTTTTGTCACTAATGTCGCAATGTCACCTTTTCCCACTGTTGTTTGCTATATTGAAAGTAAATGTTTTATTATCTCAAAGTCCTCTAGCTATGACTGTGCGGGACTTAATGAGGCCAAGCACACTTTGCAGGAGGTGCAGTTGAAACCTGTTTCTTATTCTAAATGGCTTTAAGAGGGAAAACCATGAAATATGAATCTTTGACATCACACTTTTCTATTGGAGCTTCAGCATCTTGCATTCCTTACCATCCCCTCACATTCCTGAGTAGTGTATGCTTATATCCTTGTAAATAACATTCCTTCCACTATGTGGGGCACTTCTTCTAGAAGGCTCTTTCCAGGAGGTCTATAATGAGTGAATGCATGAAAATAAATGTATAGAGCGCAAATATGCCATCAGGCGTCACGGTGCTGTAACCTAAACACCCAATTGAGGAAGAAAAGCATCCTGACTAAAACATAAGGGGAACTATAACATAAAGTGTCAGGTTTTAAGACATCTCCTACGCGACTTATGATTCTCCACAGCTTTTAATGAAGGGGCAATGAGTTCCGCAAGTTAGCAGTGGAAAAGGAGAAAGATCTACCACCCCATCTGGCCAAAGATACTCTAGTGACAACAATTGCATGAACAAAGAGGACGTCTTTGTAAGTACCCCTGAAATTTTAGGTCTTAAGAATCTTGGTCCCGAATTATGTAAATCTTGGTGTGCTAAGTATAACGCCTTAAACGTGATACTTTTTTTTCACAGGACTGAGTGCAATTTATTCAGCTCAGTAGAGACTGACTGACATTAAGGAATGTTAAGGATAAAATATTCAGCAGAATTTTGCAAAGTCTGGAGCTTATTGAGAGAATTCTAATTAATGTTTAGATAAAGCACATTTCAGTAGTCCAGCCGGAAGAAACTACTGTTTTTCCCAACAAATAAGGATGAAAGGACATTTTTCTTCAAAATCCTGTTTATCACATGTCAGTTTATAAAGCATAATCGGTAAATTCTTAGCTGACTTGGTTGGGCACGATGGAGAGCCAAGTCCAGTTAGTCACAGTTATTAGACAAATAGACTGCTCTCTACCTAACATAAGAATATCAGTCTTGTCAGCATTCAATCTTAGACAGTTCCTTTTAATCCAGTTTCTTACTTCATACATGTAGTTTTGAAAATTAACAGCTACCTTATGAACATCATCAGTAATTGTAACTACTATCTGAATATCATCTGCATATGAGAATGCGAACAGGCTGAAAGGCGTAACCAAATTGGCAAGAGGCGAAACATACATATTAAAATGAGTAGGGCTTGAGGACGAACGATGTGGAGCAGCACGGGACCAAGAAAAAGGATTGGAATTGAAATGGTCACAGACAATAGTTTAGTCCACAGACATGGACAGATATAACATAATAAGAGCTGTAGTATCTCTGCTGTCCACAACAACTCTGATGTTGTCTACTGCCACCAGTGCAGATTCAGTGCAGTGCTAACTTTTAAACCTTGATTGTGATGGGACCAGAAGGTCATGCTTATCTCTCATTGTCATACATTTTGTATTTTTGCAAATCTTAGCAGCCATAGGCATGAGAGCGATAAGACAATAATTTTTTTTAATCTTTTGGATCTGCAGAATACATTTTAATATGCGGTGTAACTGTGGCCTTTTCCCATGTCTCCCACCATGTTAAGTAAAGTTGTTAGATGACTCACAAAAATGTTCAGGCAAGCTACAGAATTCTGTCTGGATAAGGATTCACTAGTGCAGAGATTTCATACTAAGAAAGAGGTCAATGGCTTGTACCTCTGAGAAATGGGAAAGCTTATAAACTGCTCTGTGATCTAGATCTAGCTATTAATCTGGGAGTCCTCAATGATATTTGACAGAAGCTCCTGATAAATATTACTACATTTTTTTCGGAAAATGAACTGTGATGTTACGCAGAAATACTGTGTAATGTCATTATTCATTGAACTATTGTGACAGGAAAGACTTTTAAGTATTTTAAAAAGCTCCTTTGCAAGGTGTTAATTTTTTGAGTAAAGCATTTAAATTATTCATAAAAGATACCCACTTTCTACTCACAAATCATATACCTATATTTTGCTGTTTTGTGGATCATACCTTAATCACCATTTTTGGTTCCTCTCTAGAACATTTTTGCTTAGGATGCCTTAGAGGTTCTGGGAACCACAGCTCAGTGCGATTGAGAATTTGATGTCTGACATCTCTCTCTGGTGCTATAGTATCCAGGGCACTAGAGATCCGTTCAGTACATAATTGAACTATCTGATCAGCCAAATCATCTGACCAGCTAAGAAGAAGGACCTTCACACACTGTAAAGGTGGCTTATTAGAGAAAATGGCATCTAATGTGTGTCCTGGTTCATTCACATGTTGGGCTAGACTATATCTAACCATATTATTGATGAGTGTTAGACTTGCCATCCTTGGCGTGGTTTCCTCTGCCTTTTCCGCTTTCTGGCCTCCTGTTTTCCTGACTTCCTTTTTGGTGGCCTTATTAATCTGGGCACTTTACCACTGCTAACCAGTGCTACAGTCCATGTGCTCATTCCCTAAAACATAGTAACATTGCCATATCCACACTTGACATAGTTAATTTACTTATAAATCCCTAGTAAAGTACACTACATGTGCCCAGGGCCTGTAAAATGAATGCTACCAGTGGGCCTGAAGCACTGATTGTTACACCCATTCAAGTAGCCATTTACATATGTCTTAGGCCTGCCATTGCAGAGCCTATATGTGCAGTTTTAAACTGCCATTTCGACCTGGCAAGTAAACCCTCTTGGCAGGCCCAAACCTTCCCATTTAATACATATAAGTCACCCCTTAGGTAGGCCCTGGACAACTCAAATGGCAGGGCGAAGTGTATTTAAAGGTATTACAAAGTTGTAGATGTACGTTTAAGTTTCACATGCCCAGGTAATGATGGTAATGATGGATTTAGGCCCAGATCTCTCTACTGGGTTGAATGTATGACATTGTTCTGCATTCTGTCCATCAATCGTTCTTTTTGCATTTGTCACCCCGAGTGGGACGGGTATGCTCAGACGTGAGTCCTGTGCTCTCCATGCCACTGGAATCAAGCTATCCTGGCTGATGAGGGCTGAAAGCCCAAAACCGGTCCTAGGATGCTTGTTTCCAGTTCAGGGAGGACCTGGCCTGGCAGTTCAGGCTGGACTGTTCCCATTAGGCACAGGGTCAAGACTGATTTGCATATGGCTGGGCCCAAACTGCAATGGCATAGTGAGCAAAAAAAACAACGGATTTAGGCCCAGATCTCTGTACTGGGTTGAATGTATGACATTGTTCTGCATTCTGTCCATCAGTTGTTCTTTTTGCACCAGTCGCCATCGTGGACAGTCTCCACATAACACCTTTTTGAGGATTGACTATGTCTTGGACGACTCATTCCTGTTTCAATCCACTTTTGTCCCTACAATACAACCGATTGCCATCTCAGATCACTGATTCTTCACAGATTTCACCAATACAACCATAGAATAAACCTTGGTTGATGAAACCTGACATTTTAGAACAGGCTTATGATGTTCAAGGCCTGAACAAAGCTCTGCACAAATCTATATTAACCAATTCACATTCTGTTTCCTCCCTTGTACATTTTTGGGATGCCATAAAATGCATAGTTAGAGGAGAAATTATCAGTCGTTTGGTTTTAGAAATAGGGGTCTCTAATTGGCAGAGGTATGCACACTTGTCTAAGTAGGGACCCTTGCTTCTAGTCAGGGTAAGGAAGTTACACACTATAATGGCCCCTGCTCACCCACTGGGTAGCTTGGCACGAGCAGACAGGCTTATCCCAAAGACAATGTGTAAAGTATTTGTACTTCGAACATACGGTAACACAGTGAAAACACCACAAATGGACACCACACCAGTTTAGAAAAATAAACTATCTTTATGCCAAACAAAACGAAAACAAAAGAATCCAACATACATGTGCGCAAATTTCTCCACCTTGGGCTATTATGACATCGTAACAGGCATAAATCCAAAGTACAGTTCTGACTGCGAGGTGCGGGGTGTAGGGCACAGAGTTACATGGACTCCCTAACAATAGTACTTTGGCACCGTAAGTGATCGCAGGGTCTACGGACCGTACACCCAGCGAACATGGGGTACGGTGCGTACACCCCATGATCCCGGGGTACGGTGCGTACACCCCATGATCGCAGGGGTACGCACCGTACCCCTGCGATCATGGGGTGTACGGACTGTATCAGGGGGGAGGGTCTTCTGTACCTGTTTTGAGGCGAACTCTGCTTCTCCGGATGTTTTCGGCTCACGTAGAAAAAGTGTCGTACGGTGTGTACCCGACACGAATCGTACTTGCTGGGTCGGAAAAACCAGCCACGAACCGTACGGATGTTGTGTACAGCGGGTTCCGAGGGAGATTTATACGGCGATTTGATTCGTACGGTCTCTGTACGATTCGTACGGAGTCCAGCTCCTGGTACGAATTGTACTTCATCGTACGTACTGGGGACGTTGCAGGGTACGATTCGTATGAAAAAAACACTCTGTACGGCTGTTCGGAGCGTTTTTTCCCGAATCGGAATCGACCCCTATATGTATTAAAATATTACAGTTTATTTTATATTGTTACAATTAATATTAGTATGTTTTTTATTTAAAATTATATTTTTATATATTGTTTTTATGTGTAAACCAATTATAGTAAACTCTATTTTTTTATTTTTGCTTTTTAATTCATAATTAAAATGGATTGTTTTTTACATTCTTTATTTTATATGTTAGTGGAATCGTACTTGCTGATTCGGAAAAACCAGCCGCGAACCGTACAGATGTTGCGTACAGCGGGTTCCGAGGGAGATTCATACGGGGATTTGATTCGTACGGTCTCTGTACGATTCGTATGGAGTCCAGCTCCTGGTGCGAATTGTACTTCGTCGTACGTACTGGGGACGTTGCAGGGTACGATTCGTATGGGAAAAACGCTCTGTACGGCTATTCGGAGCGGTTTTTCCCGAATCGGAATCGACCCCTATATGTATTAAAATATTACAGTTTATTTTATATTGTTACAATTAATCTTAGTATGTTTTTTATTTAAAATTATATTTGTATATATTGTTTTTATGTGTAAACCAATTATAGTAAACTCTATTTTTTTATTTTTGCTTTTTTATTCATAATTAAAATGGATTGTTTTTTACATTCTTTATTTTATGTTAGTTGTATATATATATATATATCTGTTTTTTATAGTTTCGAAATAGTTAAAACATTATTAAATTATAATAGAAATTAAAATAATTAGTTTAATAGTTTTTTACTAGATAAAATGTAAATAAATACATAAATATTTGTGTGTTTAACCTATTAAAATCAGTTTAATTTTATATGTGCCTAAATAAATATTAAATGTATTATATTTCCATTATATTAATGTTATTATTTATTATATTTAATATTTCCTATTTCAATTTATATATATTTTAAAACAATATTATATACTACTATACTGTGACAATTATATATTTCTTTCTATATTCTTGCACTTTCCATTATAAGTATAGGGTGACAATATTTTTTACATTAATATTTATGTCACAATATTTTTGTATCACAATATTTCCAGATATTTTCTCAGTGAATCATCTCCACGTCAACAGTGTATTGGGAGGGATTCTGAGGGGCAATATTCACCTGTCTTTCACATTCAGCGTACGTGCATTGACCCAAATTCCCCCATATCACCCGTAGTTGGTAAAGCAAATCTTATAGAGCTACGCCAGAGTCATAGTTTATACAACAGAATAATGTATTATGCAGGTCAATGTTTGCATGGCATTTTATGTCTCTGTCTGCATGTACAAAGACAAAGTCAAATCTATTGGCTTCAACACTTCTTGTTTCGTTTTCTGAAGAATACAAGGCAAGTTCTATGGTCACATGAATGACCAAAATAAATGTTGAGAAAGGTTAAATTAATTGGGGAAAAATTATATGTGCTATTTTAGGGTGCTCATTTAGCGTATGTATGTGTATGCTGCCGTTCACCTTCATCTAAATGTTGGCAGAAATAGTACAGCTGCTAAAAAATTGATGGCTTTCCTGTCTAACCACCTCTCACATCCTTCATTTTATAATTTCACTTCGTATGAATATAAATTTGTTTTCCCCTGATGATGGAGGACCACTAGCAGTATCATTGAGAAAACCGTTGATCAGGCCTGCTGCTAGGGAAGAGGCCTAGTAAGAGCAATCTTATTTAGGAGGGAAACTGCCAGAACAATGTGGACAGAGCCAGACATGCCGGAACAACGCAAGCACAACCACGCTTGCCTGAACAATGCATCTGCCTTAACCATGCACATGCGTTGTTAAGGCAGAAGGTGGTCTAGTGTTCAAGATGGGTGGGGAGCAGAAGAGGAAGCTTTGGGACAGGAAGCTGCGGACGTGGACAGGTAAGTGGGGTGGGGTTTGTGGGGGTAGTTATTAGGGGTGGGCCGCTTTTAGGGCTCAGGCCAACCGATCTGGGAACTTTTAGGAAGGGGCAGGGTTTAAGGGCTCAGGGGGAGGGTGTCAGGGTAGTTTTAAGGGTGGGGCAGGGTTTATGGGGGAGATTTAGAAGTGGGGGCCGGTTTTAGGGCTCAGGGCGGGGGATGGGGTCATTTTTTTGTTTTAGGCTTCAGGGGTTGAGATAGTTTGATTGACAGCACTGGGGTACGTTTTAGGTCTTAGGGCGGGGGGCTGGGGTCGGGGTAGTTTATGGTGAAGGGCAGAGCTTTAGACCTCAGGGCAGGGGGGAGTGTAAGGAGTAGTTTTATTAGCAGGGTAGGTTTCAGGCCTCAAGGCAGGGGGATAACATTTTACGGCTTAGGGAGGGGGTTCAGGGTAGTAGCAATCTTAACCACGCATACCCCCTTACCACTCATGCCTTTACAATGCATGGTAAAGCATGCGTGGTAAAGGAATGCTTTGTTAAGACAGATTTGTGGTTCAGGCTGCATGGTAGAGGCCCGCGTGTTTCAACCATGCGTGCCTCTGTCATAAAGCCTATTTAGGACACCTATTCAACACAATGCCTGTTGGCTTTTTGCCATTTGGCTCCACCATATACACTAGGGTAACTGCAAAAGTGTCCCCACTCGCTGGTAGGAAACCCTCCTGAATCAGTGGTATCAGTTTTTCATTTCTTGAGTGAAGACCCTGTGTCCACTCCATCCAGACAGGTAGTCTCTCCTTTTTTGACAGAGAGACTACTGTCAGGGATATAGGAGATTCTTCCATGAAAAATAAACATGTGAACCAACTTTTAGAATGCCTGACTGACTGCATCGGGGATGTAAATTTTGCCTCCTACATCTTGCATCCTTTCACTGACCCCCTTACAAATTCTCTCACAGCACACAAAGAGGGAGATTTATCAAGACATTGCAATGCCGCAAAGTCTCACAAAGTCTTGAAAATACATTTACTTTCTTGCACACAACTTGTGTGGCATTTGGAAAGTGCTCTTTTTTCAGTGCAAATAGAAGTCAATGAGTTAGGACATATAATAAGCACTGCAATGTATGATTGAAAACGTCGAACAGTACCATGTTTTCCTGTCTTAAGTGATGCCTTCAAATTTTGCATGGTGCATTATATTTATTTTAATATAAATCCAAAAGTCAAATGAAAACTAGAATAGGGAGCATAAGGAAGCTCATTTTTAAAACAAAGTGACATTTTTCTCTTCTGTGGTCAAATCTGACTTTTAAAGTTGGATATAAAATGGCAATGAGTTTCCTAGTTCTGTGAATTCTCAGCACTTCTCTAAAAAGACTAGTGTGACAGCACTTAATGAGCTATGAGGCCGCATGCTTGTCACCTTGGACAACTCTGCACTAGTGAGGGGAGAATAGTGTCCATTTTAGTTCAAATGCATTATTCATTTTGTTACAAACCTGTGAGAGAATCATTTGAAAATGCATTTTTTTGCTAATGCCCTTTTACCTTAATTTCGTTAAGTTTCCTAATGTAAATAAAAATATTTTCACAGGGCGGCGTGCAGCAACATAGACATCGTGAAGGTGTTTATAGTGTTAAAAACAGAAGCGAAGAATGATGTGAAAAAACAGATGATATGAAAATGCCAGGGGTGCTGTAGAACATTTTCCAGCTGTCCTGTCAGTAATGTGCTTCCTTTTGGACATATAAGCTTACTTAATGCTCACTCAGTGACGGAAGCAGAAACCAGATTGACCACTTGATGATAACCTGCACCTGAAGGTTCTCACCACAAGATGTCAGAATGAGCAGAGGAACAGACTTTGGCAGGGATCACCAAATAGTGACCACTCTTGTGAAGCTGATCCTCAGAGAAACAGAACTCAAAACATTAGGACATCAGTACTTCGATCTGCAAAAAATTACAGGACCTCAAGACGAGAAGGTGTTTATCCTACACATCAAAAACTCCTGGCAGACAATGAAGATCAGTATGAGCAAGTGGCAGATGCAGATAACAAGAGTACAAGAGTAATGGGAACAGATCTCCTTAATATATGTGAAGTCCATTGAAACATGCCTAAGCACCAAGACAAGGAAGAGGAAAGAATGGGTAAGACAAGACACATGGCAAGCTGTTGGACACAGGAGGGAAGTAAAAAAGAAACTCACAGAAGTCTAATCTGAGAGGCTGCAGGAAAACTACAAGCGATAGCACATAGAAGCAAACAGAGCAGTCACAAAAGAATGTCAAGAGCAGACAAGTGGGCATAGATGGATAATCTTGCCAGGCAAGCAGGAGACAGCCAGTATAGGAGAACGAGATAAGTTCTTCAGGATCACGAAGATGGTCAGTGGTACATCTCGTGCAACATACAACAACCCTATGAAGGACAAGCAAGGCAGACTACTCAAAACAAAGAAATAGCAGAAAGCACACTGGGCAGAGCACTTCAAAGCAGTCTTGATCGGTACTGAAAGGGCGAGATTTTGATCGATACCTTATATCTATTGATCCAAACCTCGATCTGGTCGACTGAACCTTTATTGCCTGTCTTGGAAGGAAACAGTACACCTATCTGCAAATTAGTTCACCCAAGAAAGGACTCTACTCTCAAAGATCACGGACAACTTCTAGGTTTCAAAAGTTTATTGTAAAGATATAATGAGCTGCAAATACAAGCATCTCAGAATGAGATTCACGAGATACACAGGTCCAATTACATACATGTGCTCTCGAAAAGCCCTCAGACGAGCAACAGAAATCACTAACACAAGTTCTAAAAATAGCAAAGCTATCAGCATAGACGCATATCTCTCCTTCATTTAGGTTGGAGGAAAACAAACACAGGTTAGGCGTCCCTACCCTGTTCTAGATGGTATCCCTACTTAACCAAATCCCAACCTAACAAAGGTGTCAGCAATGAATGACCCCCAAGGGAAGTCACCCACTCTAAGTCTCTTGGTGAAAACCTAAAGTTCTCCAATCATGACCCCTCACTGCCTACCCATCCGCTCTCTAAAGGGTCCTCAGGTCTCTGCTCTAACTCCACCCAGGGGTGCTGTCCCTAATACAAAACAGTCAACAACATTTGAGACGCCCCTTGCGAAACGCCTCTCACGTGGTGCAACTTCAGGCTTTTTCCATGATGCTTTGTATTGGGCCTCAGACGTTAGAGTTGACCTTGCTTCTCAGTCTCTTCTCCGGCCCGCTGATACCCCTTAAACATTCCAGAACCCTCCTCCATGTCTGGGCCGTCTACTGAACAGACCTCTATTCATTCACTTATAATTGGATCCCCCCTTTCCTGTTGCAGACAGATATCTGCCGCCAAGAACCCAACTCTCATAGACTTCTAAAAAAAGCTTGCAACATTTCTCAGCCCAGACATGTACGTGTAAATCAATGCTAAAACATTTCAGGCCTACAATATTTCACATTATGATTATAGCATTCAATTTCTTCATTTAATTAAAGCATGTTAAAACTCTTATTCTATTATTTAGAAAACATTACTCTAAATCATGGCCCGTTAATGCAATGACCAAAAACGTTAAACAATCTGTGTCGTGAAAAGAAACACCTTCCCTTTTAGCTCCAGCTCTGGCCCTGAGGCCTACCACGTTCTGCGTTTTACCACAGACCATCTTATATGTTAACAGCTACACGACATAGATTCAAAATAATCACGTCTAATAAAATCATATAATGTCACACATTTCTGTATTAGTTCCACTTCTACTTAAATCTCTATATTAGCTATACATTTAGAATATAATTTCAGATACTATTAGCACTCATGGCATTTCTCTTCATGAATTATGCTCTCTATAGGTAAGTGTGATGTACTCATATATTTATATCAGTTTGCGCTCTCTCAGTTCCCCCCTTTGATGACCTCTCGGGGTCATCACTAACATTTAAACTGCAGTTATTGCTGGCATTCTCTGCGCTTCCAGAGCTCTCAGGCTCCTGTACTGATTATCTTGTATGGCAGCCAATCTCTGCAACTGTTCTCTTTGGGCCCTTTCTGACCTTCTTGCTCTGTACCATTTGAATACCCTCACCAATCCCCACAATATTATCCCACAGATCAATATTATGATGATAGGCTTTAGGATATACCAAATAAAGCTTTTGCCTAAGGTGGAAAACCACCCTCCAACTGTACTCATTCCGTGGCCCACCTTTTCCCAGACATTTTCTCTACTCAAGTCTTCGATCTCTTTGTGTATATTAGTTATGTTCTTAATAACTTTCTCAAGGGGTTTTGAAAGGTCTGGAATGTAAGTGCAACATTCCTGAACCTTCAAAGCCTTACAGACTCCGCCCTCTTTTGCTAATAAGACATCTAATGCAAGCCGATTTTGAAGAACCATAGCCCTTATCGATTGCATCTCTCCTTCTACCAGCATTAAGGACTGAGCAGTGCTGGCAGACAACCTGTCGACAACTGTTGCCAGTCGTCTAATTTTAACATCATTAAGGATTATTCCCAAAAGAGGGAACATAGCTCCAAAGACATCTCCAACCATTTCTGCATCGCCTAAATCTCTCCTTCCCCTCGATGATGTCTGGCCCTCAATGATCAATAAGTCTTGTGCATGATATATTTTGGGGAAGACAATTGCCAAGTAACATGATCCATACCAGTTGTCAGGTAGTCTCACGTAAGCATTTCTTCCACATACAAAATACACATTTGGAATCACTTGCATTCCCTTCAGGAAATCCTTAGTGTAGTACTCTAAATTAAAAGCATGTTCACAGTCAACTTCACCCACGTATACATTTTCATAATACGTTTTGGCTCGGTGAAGACATAACTTTCCTCTCTGCGCTTTATCTAAAGCTATTGGACCACTACTACCCTTTCTCTTGTGTGACTTCTCTTCCTCGGTCCAATCTAATTTCCCTTGTCCTGATTTTTTCAAAATCTTTTGTCTCCTGTAACGATCATCCACCTGCCCTATGAACTTTTTCTCGACTTCTGACACCTTGCATGTCAGATTATTTCTACGGGCATGTGAAGTATCTAAGGTAATCCAAGGAATGAAGAACTTGGCCAATCTGTCTTCACTCTTCCAGTAATCCCATTTATTCATCTGCTTATAATTCGGGACTTCTGGCAACACAGAATCATAATTGGAGAAATAGTATTCAAAACTATCTCTCTCATAAAATATACTAAGCAATAAGCTACATGTAATGCCATATGTCAGAGGGAGGTGATGATATCGAATTCCTTCATCTACAGACGCAGGCAACTGCATGCAGACGTAGCAATCCTTAACCTCCATGGCATCCACGTATTCATACAAAAGTTTAGCATAAGCATTTGACCTAAAGTCTCCTTGGGACTCGTCTACATGTAACCTGCGGGCTTCTGCAGCCAATAACGCTTTCTCTTGAGTGTTTTCCCTTTTCTCACCTGCAACAGTGGGTGTAAGTGTTACTACAGAATTCGCATCAGTTACCTTTACCTCTTCCTCATGTCCCTTTACATAAGAAATTGTTACCACTAAAGCTATTAATATTATCACTCCTACTATTAGTGTACCTATTATACATTTAGCTCTGCGGTTCGGGGTGCCGGCCTCCATTTCGTCAGACAATCTAGCTTTTCCCTTTCTCTTTGCAAAAAAAGTTCTTTTCCTCTCGTTCCTTTACAGTCTCTTTCAATCCTTTTTTGTCTTTAGAATCCACACAGCTGGAGGCTGACAGCCTTTTTCGCAAAAAGTCCTTTCACAGTTCAAAAAGACAACCCTAGCCCTTCTCCATCCACTCAAGGGGTTCCCTAAAATTCTCTGCTTCCTGGGCGCTAGGTAATCTTCTTTTCTTCTGCTTGCTTTATTTACAAAGTCCTTTAACAATCGACTATTAGATTTGTGGTTGCAGCTTCAATAGCATAGTTCAATATTTCCATGCGAAGAGTATGCTCTTCATGTGCTGTTATCGTGGTACCAAAGTCGGGGAATTTCAATTCTGTAAGAAACATGTGTTTTAACTTGCTGAGGCGGGGAGGTCTGGGGAGCACGAATGTTAGTGACCCTTCTTGTTCGACACCGGGTACCAACAGTTGTATTTCCACGGTGATAATGGGCTCAGAACTGGACACCACCACCGCTCGGATCCTCCCTGTCTCCGGTTTCACAGACATTTGTCGCCAGATATGTCCACTCAGGTGTGGAGTATCTTCTGTTAGGCACACGCACTCTTCTTGACCTCCTTCGGTTCGGTGCCTCAGCGCCCTGAGCACCTTCTTCTGGGTCTGAGTCTTCTGATATCGGAGGAAGGGTTGCTTCTGGAGTTGACCTCAGGCTAGAACTTCTTCTTTGCGGCCAATTTGCTTCTCCACGTGCCCTTCTACTCCTTCTCCTTCTGGTCTGTTCTCGCTCTCTTTCAGACCTGTCAGGGTCAGACTCGTACTCCCAGCTGTCTTCTCCTTCTGTAGCGTCTTCTGTTTCGCTGTTGTACTGACCGTCCTCAGCTTGGTCAGACTCGTTCCCTGCTTCCACTGGCACCTCTACAGCTTGGCTAGCCCCCTCTATGGCTTCTTGGTCCTCAGCTGGACGTCCATCCGAGAGAGGAGCTGTTTCCAGAGGTGCTGGAACCCTTTTCGTATGCGACGCGTGTATCCAGTTGGGCAGGCCTCCCACCTTTACAGCTGTACTTGTGATCAGGATGACCTGGTAGGGCCCACGCCAACGAATATCCAAGCAGCTTCTTCTCACATGTTTCTTCACCAGGACCCAGTCCCCAGGATACAGGTCATGGCAAGGGCCCTGGCACGCTGGAACCTCTGCAGCCTGCACCTGAAGGGACACAGAACGCATGGCGTCAGACAGCCCCTTACAATAGTCCAGGATCATATCATCTGTGATATTTAACAGTGCAGTAGCTGGAATAGATGGCAGTCTCATTGCTCTCCCCATTAACACCTCATGTGGTGACAACCCTGTTCTTCTGTCTGGGGTACTACGAAGGCTCATGAGTACTAATGGCAGGGCATCAGGCCAACTCAGGGTCGTTGAGGAGCAAACTTTCGCTATTCTGGACTTGATCGTGCCATTAATTTGTTCCACAATTCCTGAGGCTTCTGGTCGGTAACTGCAATGGAGCTTTTGGTCTATATTCAGTGCAACACAAATCATCTTCACAAGCTCGCTGTTAAAATGTGTTCCCCTATCCGATTCCAAAAAGGCCGGCACCCCGAAACGAGGGATAAGTTCTCTAAGCAGTAACTTAGCCACTGTGAGGGTGTCGCACCTACGTGTAGGGTATGCCTCAACCCATCTGGAGAACACACAAACAACCACCAGGACATAGCGGAGGCGGTTGCATCTTGGCATTTCAATGAAATCTATCTGCATTCTGTTGAATGGACCTCCAGACCTTCCTATGTGACTTAGTGCAACTGGTGTTCTTTTCCCTACATTCAGCTGCTGGCAGGTCACACAACGCTGGCACACTGCTTCTGCTGCTATTCTAAACTTAGGATTGTACCAAGTCTGTCTAAACACTCTCAGCATAGCATCTCTCCCTAAGTGTACGGGACCATGTATGAGTCTAGCCATTGGACTCACCATCTCATTGGGCAACACTGCTCTGCCGTCTGCTGAGACCCAAAAATGAGTCTCACCCATTACACATCCTGCCTTTACCCATGTTTCCTTTTCTGAATCAGGAGCATTTTCTTGCATGGTTGACAATTCATCCCAAGTATCAACAGTTTCCAGTATCATGGCTAATTCAGTTCTTACATTTATTCCACCCACATCCACCTCTGTGAAAGAGTAACCTTGTTCTGCGCAATACCGCGCAACTTCATCAGCATATCTATTGCCTTTCGAAACAAAGTCCTCATTTTTGGTATGTGCGATGCACTTTACAACTGCGATACTTGCTGGACATTGCAATGCTTCTAACAACAAGCGCACAAACTCTCCATTGCGAATGGGAGAGCCTGAAGAAGTCATGAACCCTCTTTGAGACCATAACTGCCCGTAATCATGAACTACCCCAAACCCGTATTGGCTGTCGGTGTAGATGGTGACTCGAATTTGATTGCCTGCTAAGCAAGCACGTGTTAGGGCAATAATCTCGGCTACCTGAGCGGAGTTTACTCCTTCCAGGCACCCTGCTTCCACAACTCCTTCAATTGTACAAACAGCATAAGCTGCTCTCAACTGCCCAACTTCGTCTCTTACACATGAGCCATCGACAAAGAAAACTTCGTCTGGGTCGGTCAGTGGCTCATCTACGATGTCGGGTCTGGGTTTGGTGCATAGTTCAGTCACATCGAGACAGTCATGGTCTGTATATTCATCATCATCATCAATATCATTTGGAAGTGGCATTAAGGTAGCAGGGTTCAAAACAGAGCATCTCTTGAGGGTCACGTTCTCTGCAGCAAGAATAACTTGCTCATAGCGCGTGAGCCTGCTATTGGTCAGATGCTGTGTTTTGGTCCTGGTCATCAACAGTTCAACAGAATGTGGCACGCACACCTCTAACGGGTGCCCCATGACGATATTTTCACATCTCTCAATGCTGACACCCGTTGCAGCAACGGATTTGAGACATCCGGGCAACGCTGCGGCTACTGGGTCTAAAGTAGCTGAGAAATAAGCAACTGGTCTACGGGCATTCCCATGGATTTGGACCAACACAGACAACGCACAACCTTCTCTCTCACAACAGTAAAGAAAGAATTGTTTATTGTAATCAGGCATTCCCAATGCCGGAGCACGACACAGGTCCTCTCTCAGCTGTAAGAATGCCATCAAACAGTCTTTGTCCCATGGTACCGGATCACTCACCTCCTTGTGCGTCAGTTTTTGCAAAGGTTTTGCTTTCAGTGAAAAGTTCACGATCCACTGTCGGCAATAACCCACCATCCCTAGGAACATCCTGACCTCTCTCTGGGTCTGAGGCGCATTCATTTTCATGATCGCCTCTATCCTATCTGGTGACACTTTTCGTTTGCCTTTCTCAATTCTGTGTCCCAAGTACTGCACTTCTGTCAGGCAGTACTGCAATTTTCCCGGGGATACCTTATGCCCATTGGCAGCTAGGTGATTTAACAAAGCAATGGAGTCTTCCCTGCAAGCTTCTTCTGTGTCTGACGCCACAAGGAGGTCGTCTATGTACTGGACCAGAACTGACTTCTGGGGCAGCACTAGACTTTCAAGATTTTTCTTCAGAAGCTGGTTAAAGATCGATGGACTCTCTGTATACCCCTGAGGGATACGACACCATGTTAGGACGCGATTTTCCAGCTTAAATGCGAAAAGAAAATGGCTATCTTCGTCCAAAGGGATCGAAAAGAAAGCCTGACAAAGATCTATCACAGTGAACCACTCAGCTTGGAATGGAATCTGAAACAGTATCACTGATGGATTCGGTACCACTGGACAACATGAAACGACTATGTTATTAATCTTTCGAAGGTCCTGCACTATCCGAAATTTCCCATTTGGTTTCTGCAGACCCATAATCGGGGAGTTACATGGACTACCCACGATTTCTTTCAGTATTCCCTGTTTAATCATGGACTCGATCACGGGTTTTATGCCTGCAATCGTTTCTGGAGTCAATTTATACTGGGGTGTTCTTGGGAACTCAGCATGCGGTTTCACTACAATTTTCACTGGGTCCACCCCTTTGACCAATCCAATCTCTTCCCCAGTGAAATCCCATACCTCTGATGCCACTGTCTCTCTCAAATCCCAGGGAAGCTCGTCTACTGTCAAAGTAGGGTACAGCTCCACACATATTCTTGAGTTTGCAACTTTGAAATCTGCATCATCATCATTAGTCAATACCTCCACTCCCTGGGGTGTACAATATATAGTACAATTCAATTTGCACAACAGGTCTCTTCCTAGCAGACACACAGGGCTTGAATCGCAAACCACAAATTGGTGCTCATCGCTGTACTTCCCTATTTTCACCTGTACCGGTTCTGTCAATTGGCTGGTTATTCTCCTGTTTGCGACCCCTACCACCTGTATGGTCTCTCCAGACATGGGCAGGTCTGGAACTGCAGCTGATCTGATCGTGGATCTAGTGGCTCCTGTGTCCACCAGAAATGTCGTAGGGCACCCTGCTACTTCTGCTTCCACATAGGGTCCCCTCTGATCTACCTCTAAGGCTGCCCCAAGGGTGCAGTCTTCTCTTTCCACTCTCTGTCCGGTTAATGGGTCCACATAATAGCATTCTTCCCCTTCCATAAACAGGGGCATTTGTCTATAGGTCTTACCCATACTCCCTACTCGAGGAGGTTGCGGGAACTGGGCTCGGGGAGGAGCCCCCCCCCCTTTGAGCACCTTTCCTTGGTATGGCGTCGCCCCTCTCATAGGTGCGCTCTGGACCTCTTCCTCCTCTATCTCTTGCTCTCCGATCTCTACATTGTAAGGGCACTCGCGTTTCCAATGCCCCAACTCGTTGCACTGGTGGCACCTAGTCGTTTTCTTCAAGGTAGCTATGTCTACTCTGGGTCTAAAGGTAGTACTCTCCTCATTACCCTTGTTCTGACTGTACTGCTTCTTACCTCCTGTACCTGTCCCTTGCTGCTGTTGTTGCGGTCCCCCCTTTCCTGCTGTCTGCAATTGTACCACCATCAGCTTCTCTTTTAGTTTCTTAGCCTTGGAGTCTACCTCATCACAGCAGTACCTGGCATATCTCAGTATTTCATCTAGGGGTTTACTTTGCCAACAAATCGAGTGTTGCTGAATCATTAAACTAATATCCGGTCTCAGTCCCAGGACGAACTTGGACACGAATTGCCCTATGTCCTTTGGATCCATTACATCCAAGCCGCTATACTGTTTAAACGCCTTCAGCAATCTCTCGTAATATTCATGGACTGTCTCTTTGGGTTCCTGTCTCGTTCTGTCTATTCTGACCCAATCTATGTCTTGCATTGGCACTTTTTCTTTCAGCCAAGTCATCACTCTCTCGAATTTTGCCATCACGATCTCGGACGGCCCATTAGTCCTAGCATCTCTCTCTGGCTCCGTTGTGGGCCACTCAGCGCTAACCTTGCATGCTGTCCACAGATCTCCTGGTACTACAATGTCAAACAGCGTGTTCAGATCTATCCATAGGACTTTTGAGATCTTTACAAACCTCTCGACTTGCTTGTACCACTCCACGGGGCTCTCTCGTAACTTGGGGAAAGATGTGGTAAAAGCAGCTAAATCTCCCCTACTCCAAGGGACATGTACATAGCTCCCATTGGCAACTTCACGCAAAGGGTAAGCTTCTATTCCCTGCTGTCCTGGTGTTATACCAATCATGCTTCTTCTGCCGGTCCCTTTCTTGGACCACCTCTCTTCCCATTTATCTAGTGCCCTCCATGTCCTTATTCCAGTAATCAGTTCCCTTATGTGTGTTTTCAGCCCAATCGTTCTCCTCTCATCTAGATCTCGATCTGAGTAATGTAGCCTGTGGTTACCCTGTAATGCTTTGGTTCTTGACAAGTCCACCATATATTTGCCTGCTAGTTCGACTAACTTCTCATGGACTGCTCTCGCCTTTCGTGTGATGTCCTTTGCCATATACAGTATTTCATCCTGTTCATACATTTCCATTCTTTCTAAAGGCAGGGTACCATCTACCATGTCATCCAGATCTGACCTTAAGCTGGAGACATCAAGTCTCTTTGCTTTTATCTCAGCTCGCAATATGTCTTTTGAAGGGGGCTCACTGGTCTCCCTACCATCCCAACTTCGAGCTCTGCGTTTGGGCTCAGGAGAATTAATGGGTGGCCTCCCTTGCTCCCATCTCTCCAGGTCCCATGCTCGGCCATCCGATCTTGGAAGGTGATGGAACACGGGCCTTTTATCCCTACTCTCTCTCTGCCCACTCTCGTCTTCTTCTCTCCTCTCACCGCACATCTCTCTGTTATTTTCCCTCTGGTCGCTACACTCCCTTTGCCTCGTATCGCTCAGTATCCGATACGATCCTTCCTGGTTCCCCATATTCCCTGGGCTGCGCTCATTTCTGTCATCACAGGGACTATGGTGCGACCTCTCACAACTCTCATTCTGTTCTCTGGTGGCAGGCACACAGTGTGGACACTTAAAGCTGTTCCTGTACTCTTGCGCTCTCCTCTCCCCTTCACTGAGTATTGGGCACGCCACCCCTCCACTCCCGGGGCCCCCGTTTTCCAGGTCTGTTCTACCTCCATTCCGGGCCCAATGGGTGACTCCCCTACTCCCTCTACAGTCCCACTCCGGGCTACTCTCCCCAGCCCCGCAGTGAGTTCGTGCTCTGCTGTCCTGACTTTCCCTTTCTGCTTCTGCAGCATTGATGCACTTTTGAGCCTTCACTGCCTCATCCCACTGCTTCATGTACTCATTTAGCTCTTGAAAGGATTTTCGTCCAGATCCCCTCAGATCCATTGGCCATCTAGGGCCCCCAGGATCTCCTCCTGGGTCCCCTGCTGTGTGCATCGGGGTGCTCCACTCTCTGGGCATCGGCATCTGACTTGGGGAATTAGTGGTATCGTTCCTCCTTGCCTGCTCTGCTCTTTCTCTGTCTTTCCGTTTCCGTTCTTCCCCTTTTGCTCTCTCTTGGTCATATATCGATATTATAGGACCTATGGTAACAGGTACCTGTAGTGCATCTGGTAATGGGTAGGATGTGGCGCTTTCCGTTTCCGGCGCTCTTTGTACCACAAACCTACCGACTACCTGTTGCACCTGACTAGGCTGGAGCAACTCTTTCTTTGGCTCAGGATCCCACTCTGAACTGGGAAGCGGTCTATGCTCTCCTGCATTGCCCCCCTTTTCTCCTTCAGTATTCTCGACCTCTCCCCCTGCTCTATTATACGGGGGTGGCCTGTCTGTCAGTAATCTGTTTATCAGGCTGTCCTCTGTTTCGCTCTCATCATCTTCTTCTAGGGGGCTTTTATTTACTGGCGCCTCTAACACTGGGTACAGTTTATTTATTTCCAAATTATGCACTCTCCATCTTTTAGCATCCGCATCCCACCTGGCATCCTGTACTGCCCTTACCGAGCGTTTCACCCTTTCTTGTCGTCTGTTCATATTCCTTTCATGCGCTGCCCTAAGCCATGCATCAAGGGCTTCAAACTGGGTTGGTCTAGGCAAGGGTCTCTTTGAGGTCATGACTGATTTCAATCGATGTAACACCTCTAATCTGAACGTCCCGTACTTCGGGAACGTCAGTTCCTCGTTTCCTTCAGTAATCTTACTCCACTCTGATATCCAAAGGATCGTATGCAACCCAACATTTACTGCCATATAACGAGCTGGCGTACCCTCCGGCGGGGCTTCTTCCCCTTCATACGATCCTCGCCTCTCTTTCTTAAACAGCGCTTTCAACCATTTAAAACACTTCATAATTATGCGCACAAAATTCAGCCTCGCTACTCTGTTTACTTCCTGATGACAATCCACCAATCCTGTCGCGGCTTTGCTAGCTTGGCCTATCACAGCGCGGTCTTTCTCCTGTTGGCCAATCACGTCGCGACCCTGTATGACGTGTTCGCTAGCTGGCCTATCACAGCGCGGTCTTTCTCCGGTCAGCCAATCACTGCGCGACACCACCTGACGTCTCTTTTCTCCGCTTCGCAGCAGCACCCCTCCTTTCTCAACTCGTCTCCCGGTTATGCATGCGTCCCATTCATACACTGAAAAATGACTACTTCCGACCAAGCGGTCACTTCTCTCGACTGTACGTCCACAGTCTATCTGTAATTGTCAACACAACTGACGAGATGTCTATCGTCTCTCTGATAGGTTACTTACACACACAGTAACTTCCGACCAGCGTCCGTTACTCACGCACTCACTCTTACGTTCCCCCTATCTCGGTCTCTCGGGTGATCAATGGTACCTCATGACCCCCTTCACACTAGTTGACAATTACTCTGGGTGTCCGATACACCCGAACCACTTAAGCTCTCCTTGAACTTAAGATTTCCACCGGTTGCGCGCGCTCACAACCTGTTCCACAGTCACTCTACAGACATTCAACTCCGCCAGACATTACAACATAGATACAATACAAAAACACCGCAATCTAACACGCATAACCCTTTATACTCACTCTCGACCGATACTGCTGCTTTTTCTGTCTCACGTCATCCGGATCTTCATCTGCGGGCTGTTCTTCCGATCATCGATTTCTAGGGGCCTTGGGGTAAGCTAACCTGGCCTAGGTCACCGTCCTCAAGAAGGCAACCATCCTCTATAGCTACCAACTGAAAGGGCGAGATTTTGATCGATACCTTATATCTATTGATCCAAACCTCGATCTGGTCGACTGAACCTTTATTGCCTGTCTTGGAAGGAAACAGTACACCTATCTGCAAATTAGTTCACCCAAGAAAGGACTCTACTCTCAAAGATCACGGACAACTTCTAGGTTTCAAAAGTTTATTGTAAAGATATAATGAGCTGCAAATACAAGCATCTCAGAATGAGATTCACGAGATACACAGGTCCAATTACATACATGTGCTCTCGAAAAGCCCTCAGACGAGCAACAGAAATCACTAACACAAGTTCTAAAAATAGCAAAGCTATCAGCATAGACGCATATCTCTCCTTCATTTAGGTTGGAGGAAAACAAACACAGGTTAGGCGTCCCTACCCTGTTCTAGATGGTATCCCTACTTAACCAAATCCCAACCTAACAAAGGTGTCAGCAATGAATGACCCCCAAGGGAAGTCACCCACTCTAAGTCTCTTGGTGAAAACCTAAAGTTCTCCAATCATGACCCCTCACTGCCTACCCATCCGCTCTCTAAAGGGTCCTCAGGTCTCTGCTCTAACTCCACCCAGGGGTGCTGTCCCTAATACAAAACAGTCAACAACATTTGAGACGCCCCTTGCGAAACGCCTCTCACGTGGTGCAACTTCAGGCTTTTTCCATGATGCTTTGTATTGGGCCTCAGACGTTAGAGTTGACCTTGCTTCTCAGTCTCTTCTCCGGCCCGCTGATACCCCTTAAACATTCCAGAACCCTCCTCCATGTCTGGGCCGTCTACTGAACAGACCTCTATTCATTCACTTATAATTGGATCCCCCCTTTCCTGTTGCAGACAGATATCTGCCGCCAAGAACCCAACTCTCATAGACTTCTAAAAAAAGCTTGCAACATTTCTCAGCCCAGACATGTACGTGTAAATCAATGCTAAAACATTTCAGGCCTACAATATTTCACATTATGATTATAGCATTCAATTTCTTCATTTAATTAAAGCATGTTAAAACTCTTATTCTATTATTTAGAAAACATTACTCTAAATCATGGCCCGTTAATGCAATGACCAAAAACGTTAAACAATCTGTGTCGTGAAAAGAAACACCTTCCCTTTTAGCTCCAGCTCTGGCCCTGAGGCCTACCACGTTCTGCGTTTTACCACAGACCATCTTATATGTTAACAGCTACACGACATAGATTCAAAATAATCACGTCTAATAAAATCATATAATGTCACACATTTCTGTATTAGTTCCACTTCTACTTAAATCTCTATATTAGCTATACATTTAGAATATAATTTCAGATACTATTAGCACTCATGGCATTTCTCTTCATGAATTATGCTCTCTATAGGTAAGTGTGATGTACTCATATATTTATATCAGTTTGCGCTCTCTCAGTACCAAGCAGTAAAGTGGACATCCACGAAGCAGAGACAAACTTGGTTGTGAACAACGCCCCACCTCTAAAAAATATATCATCACTGCAATCCAATCTCCCAAGAACTCAAAACTCTTGGCCATGACAACCTGAAAGAAGAAATGTTAAAGGCAGACCCTGAAACATTAGCCAAGATCATCCAGCTATTTTGACTGATTTGGGAGGGAAAGAAAGTAACCGATGACATTAACTAAGGCCTCATCGTCAAGATCCCTGCTAATTGACTCCCATATTACATCACTCATGACAATGTTATATGACAGCATTGATGACATTATTGTAACATCTGAAATTACATAATTGATGATAACACTGTGCATGGTGGGGGCACTAAATATAGTTACTTTAAGGCATGAATTGCAGTCTCTTGAGGTAACTATAACTTGTGTTAGTTTAAAATGGTATGCTAAAACTGTCATTTTCACCTAACTAAAATATCACTTTAACTTTTGTTTAAAAAAAAATTATATATATATATATATATTAATGACCAAAGTCTCCTGCGCGTCGCAGCTTTCCCTCAGCGTGCGCAGGAACACAAAGCACGGACCAGTTTTTGCGGTGATGAAATTTTTATTCGCTAGTCGGTTCCATAATGTTTCGCCACCCCAGTGCCTTGCTCACATGACAGCGAAAGTAAGTGGGGGTGAACTATTTAAAGTGACAGTGCATATTTTTGATTTGACAGTTTTACATAGATATAGATAGCGGACTTGTGCCTGGAACAGTCAATGTATAATACAATGTCACGCAGTATGGTCATTACATTCAATCGTTAGAATGGCAAGGTTTTGAGCCAACTGATTGTAAATTGATTGTGCAAAATACGGCAAACTTTATGTATAATACAAACTTTTTTCAAACAGTTAAATACAATAGTGAAAATAAAATGTCTTAAAAACATTAAACATTTCAAGTAAAATACCAAGGCAGATCAGAGCCATAAAACCATATACGTTCTGTTCCACCATTCCACCCCATTGAGGGTATGGACATTCGCATATCTAATGTAAAAAATCTTAAGTTCTTGTCTAAGTCCTATCTTAATAAGATACTTGTGCAGTTGCATGTGTGACACTTGTCCAGCTGGACTATCAGCTTACCTTATTACGGACATGTGTTTTAGTGCAAATCTATCAATAAAGTGCATGGTGCAATTAAAATACATATTTAGGACTACCTTTGACTCTTCAGACATATATCCATATTAAGCTAACTGAGCCCAGTTAGACTTCCGTGGTGGCATGAGTGCAGCAACTTTAAAATTGAGCGGGCCACAGCACCAATGCAAAATGCAGAGCACCGGATGGCAAATGAAACATCACTGGATTCCCGGTGGCATGATGGGTGTCCACAGTTGCCCATAGACGGCGCTGAGCACTTGGATCGCCCATAAGTTAACCCTACCTGTGTATTGCATAAAGAAAGTATGAATTAACTTGCGGAAGTTTTTCCCAACACATGGCGTGTGGTCTGTTTTGTGAAATGCAAACTGTGTGTCTTTTACAAAAGCAAGAATGTCGAATAACAGAAGGGCTAGGGGTGGAAACACTAGGGCGGATGAGGAAGTTCTCCTAAGTTCCTTTCCAGCTCAGGCCCCATGCAAATGCCTCACTAAAGAGCTATCTGCAACTCTGCGTCTTGTCTGAGTCTTAGCCTGGCCATAAACAAACAGTTGGAGGTCGGGATCCCAGTTCGATCCAAGCGCTGTGTTACAATACAGATTCAGACAGACGCCCATCTCAGCAAGCCATCAAGACACCTGGCGTCACCTCGCAAGTTGTTAAAACATTCATTGCGATTTGGAAGAGGTTTTTACTTACTTAGTCTCGCTGTATAGGGTCTGTGTGCATGTCGTGTAATAACGATGTGTATGTCTCTCTATAGTTGTCATTACAGAAAAACACATTTACGTAGCATTTATATGTAGCATTGTAGCAGAGAGTGTTAACTACCCAAAGGATCCTGCTATAACAACATAAGTCTAAAGATTGGGGGGAAAAACTGCAGAGTTTTACACTTCTTCTCAGCCGGTTATGTACAACTCTTTGATGCAGTGCATAAATCACTGAGCTGTATTAACATGATCTGACCTGCAGGTAACGCAAGTGGTCTCTACAGCAAAAGCATTCCCTCACTCAGCTGTCTACACATCCGATATGAAATAGCGTTCTGCATGGTGCACTCTGCGCTCTGCATTTGGCACATCAACCCTCTGTGCTGTTTTATATTGAGTCAAACGTGACTGGATTGCGCAGTGGTCTCTCCGGCACCATCATCCACCACAATAGTTCTCTTCCGCCAGGGTGACGTAGGGTTTAGCGGGAGCCTCCGTTCGCTGACACGTGCGGATGTTTCTTCTCGTCCGATGTGGTCTTGTGTGCGTTTATTTTTATCTTGTTGCAGCTCGTCGTGGCGGGCTTTTCTCCTGGTGGTGGCTCGATCCTCAGCTCAGGCAGGGACCGTGTTTGCCGTTCCTCTCTGAACGCTTGTTGTGTAAATAGTGGTGTGTTTATCCAACTTCGAGAAGTTTCTGCACAATGGCCCCGGCGGACCGGTAATGGTTAAGCAGGGCTCTCTATTCAGCGTCTCGAGGCTTCTGACATGAACTGATGGTGCTGTGCACTCTTGTCTCTTACCAGGAATTCGTTTGCTGAGTTTTTGCGCTGCGGGCAAACGTGCCTCTGTAACGTGAATCGCTCAAGGATTATTGCAAGTGACTATTTTTACAATACAGAAAATAATGCAGAGGTTTGGTATGTTCTTAAGTGCTCCAAGTTTTCATCCTCGAGATACAAAATTAGAACGACATGCTCAGGATTATTGAAGTGGGTCAAGTGATGAAGCTGGAATTACAACATGCTGCTTATGGTAAATTTTAGGTCTGGCAGCGAGCACTGGAGCATTGACACTTACGCCCTAACCGCTGCTCCTACCATTGTGCACCAGCAATGATTTCACACTCTGTAGGAAAGTGCTCCTTTTGGCATGGTTACCCCCCCACTATTTGCCTGACTGATGCATCTGTGACTGAATGTGCACAGGGTTCCTGTTCACCAGGAACCCTGTTAGGGGAGAGGAGCTGGCCAAACGTCTAAGGCGCTCGACCTCGGACCTGGGGATCTGGGTTCGAGTCTCGGTAACGACGCCAAAACCTCCTGTGATTCTGGGCCTAACAAAATGAAAGTGTGTCCTCATGTAAAAACCGTAACTTGTGCTATGTAAAGCGCTCTGATACCTGATTCGGTTCGGGTCTAGTTCGCGCTATATAAAACTCCACCAAAAAAAAAAAAAAAAAGATAGGGAAAACATATCCTGTTTCTTTAAATATATGAATACATATGACATTTAAATTTGGTTCGTCATCTTTACCTTAACTGTGAAGGTTTTAGCTTACATGCTGGTCAATATAATCAAAATCACAAAGAACAAGCATTTACAATGCAACGGTTTCGCCTTTGGAAAGTTAGAGCTATTGGCATTGTAAATGACAAAATGTGTATTTATGTGTTGGTTTTGAAAACAGATAAATAAATGGCATTGTCATTTACATTGCCAATAGCTTAATCTCTCGCAAATGTGAGACCTATTGTACCCTACGGACGAGCTCAGCAGATAGCAATTACTACCACACACACACACACACACACCCAGAGCCACACACACCCAGAGCCACACACACACACACACACACCCAGAGCTCCCCCCCACACACACACCCAGAGCCCCACACAAACACACACCCAGAGCCCCACACAAACACACACCCAGAGCCCCACACACACCCAGAGCCACACACACACACCCAGAGCCACACACACACACACCCAGAGCCACACACAGAGCCACACACACACAGAGCCACACACACACACACAGAGCCACACACACACACACCCAGAGCCACACACACACACCCAGAGCCACACACACACACACACACCCAGAGCCAGACACACACCCCCAGAGCCACACACACCCAGAGCCACACACACACACACACCCAGAGCCACACACACACACACCCAGAGCCACACACACACACACACACCCAGAGCCACACACACACACAGAGCCACACACACACACCCAGAGCCCCACACACACACACCCAGAGCCACACACACACCCAGAGCCACACACACACACCCAGAGCCACACACACACACCCAGAGCCACACACACACACCCAGAGCCACACACACACACACCCAGAGCCACACACATACACACCCAGAGCCACACACATACACACAGAGCCACACACACACACACCCAGAGCCACACACACACACACAGAGCCACACACACACACACACACACACACACACACACACACACCCACCCACCCAGAGCCACACACACCCACCCAGAGCCACCCACACACTCAGGAGAGCAAGCACAGTGAGCGGGCAGGGAAGCAAGCACAGCGAGGGGGCAGGGAAGCAAGCACAGCGAGGGGGCAGGGAAGCAAGCACAGCGAGGGGGCAGGGAAGCAAGCACAGCGAGGGGGCAGGGAAGCAAGCGCAGCCAGGGGGCAGGGAAGCAAGCACAGCCAGGTGGCAGGGAAGCAAGCACAGCCAGGGGAAGGGGAACCAGGGGATGGGGAAGCACGCACAGCCGGGGGCAGGGAAGCAAGCACAGCCAGGGGGCAGGGAAGCAAGCACAGCCAGGGGGCAGGGAAGCAAGCACAGCCAGGGGGCAGGGAAGCAAGCACAGCCAGGGGGCAGGGAAGCAAGCACAGCCAGGGGAAGGGGAACTAGGGGGCGGGGAAGCAAGCACAGCCGGGGGCAGGGAAGCAAGCACAGCCAGGGGGCAGAGAAGCAAGCACAGCCAGGGGGCAGGGAAGCAAGCACAGCCAGGGGGCAGGGAAGCAAGCACAGCCAGGGGGCAGGGAAGCAAGCACAGCCAGGGGAAGGGGAACCAGGGGGCAGGGAAGCAAGCACAGCCAGGGGGCAGGGAAGCAAGCACAGCCAGGGGGCAGGGAAGCAAGCACAGCCAGGGGGCAGGGAAGCAAGCACAGCGAGGGGGCAGGGAAGCAAGCACAGCGAGGGGGCAGGGAAGCAAGCACAGCGAGGGGGCAGGAAGCAAGCACAGCCAGGTGGCAGGGAAGCAAGCACAGCCAGGGGAAGGGGAACCAGGGGATGGGGAAGCACGCACAGCCGGGGGCAGGGAAGCAAGCACAGCCAGGGGGCAGGGAAGCAAGCACAGCCAGGGGGCAGGGAAGCAAGCACAGCCAGGGGGCAGGGAAGCAAGCACAGCCAGGGGCCAGGGAAGCAAGCACAGCTAGGGGGCAGGGAAGCAAGCACAGCCAGGGGGCAGGGAAGCAAGCACAGCCAGGGGGCAGGGAAGCAAGCGCAGCCAGGGGGGCAGGGAAGCAAGCACAGCCAGGGGGCAGGGAAGCAAGCACAGCCAGGGGGCAGGGAAGCAAGCACAGTCAGGGGGCAGGGAAGCAAGCACAGTCAGGGGGCAGGGAAGCAAGCACAGTCAGGGGGCAGGGAAGCTAGCACAGCCAGGGGGCAGGGAAGCAAGAACAGCCAGGGGGCAGGGAAGCAAGAACAGCCAGGGGGAAGGGAAGCAAGCACAGCCAGGGGGAAGGGAAGCAAGCACAGCCAGGGGGAAGGGAAGCAAGCACAGCCAGGGGGAAGGGAAGCAAGCACAGCCATGTTTCCAGTGCTTGGCTATTCTGAACAAACCATTGGTATCCGGCCTGCCACTCAAACGAAAACAACTCCCAGAATACCTTAAATAGCTAAATGAAACCTCAGAAGTAGAAACATTATGTCCTGACTACACGAGAGAGGCTGCAATTGTAAATTTGACTAAGCTACAAAATCACAGTGGTCAGTAAACGGAGAGCCCAGAACTCGGGCATTGCAGCCTGTGGTCATCTGGGAAGCGAAGTCAGGCGAGAAACGGTATAACCAGTCATACAGGAAGCAGAGAGGAGCACCGAGGGGGGGGGGGGAGGAGGCGATCAGTTGGGCTGGAGGTTAACAATAGCACTAGAGCTTTAAAGGGTGCGTGGCAAACAATGTCACACATCTGTGTACTTCTTATGTGACAACTGTGGCTTGACCCGTGTCTGTGGTGCAGAAACTACGATCGCTCTGCACTCCACTCCTCAAGATAATGTCCCACTGCTGTATTTGGTTTACTCCAGTTGTTACAAAAGCCCATTCACGGCACTCTAAAATTGTTCCACGTAGTGGTTTGCGACCGCACATCTGGAGATGCTTTGTACAGCACTCTGAAACTGCTTAATGACGTGTGCGCTGCTCTTGCTATTAGACCTCCACTGTGTCAGACTCAAACAACTATTATTTCCGATTATGCTAATGTTATCCCTCTCACCGACTCAGGTCAATGACTTCTCCTTCTGTTATTACAGTGGTGTCCACATGCTCTGTAACTATCACCGCACGCTTTGATGCCCTTGTTATTTCACAGCCACACTCCATCTGGTGGTGAAGTCTGTGCTATAGAAAACATACATATAAATAAAACGGGTGGTGTAGATTGGGTTTGCGCTAAAGAAAACAATATAAATAGATTAGCCTGACACACCCCTGTATCGCCAGCTGGACCTGCCACCCCTCCTCCCTCTATGTTAAATATACATATTAGCCCACCCCTTCCAGGGGCCGGGCCCGCCACGTGCAGCTAAAGCATGGCTCGCTGGCAGCGAGCCATGCTTTAGCAGTAAAGTGTGCAGAGTCGGAGGCACGCAGTGACCCTAGATCCTGAGATAAATACAGGCAGCGGGGAGGAGGAGACAGACAGGCTCAACGTGTCGCTCCATGACAGCTCCCTCCCAGGCATAGCCCAGAGCGCACACACCCACCCGCTGAACACACACGGAAGCCCGACCTCGTCCGTCTCACTCATGCACCGGGGATTCTAAGCGCACTAGGCGCTGCACGGAGGCGGTGACGTACATATATACACAAGCTGTGTGCGTGGGGGGGGGGCTGCTGAATAATAACAGTAAATCTTCAGCCTGCATTCCAATTCCACATGGCCAACTGGAAACATAAATATCATTATTATGTTAGATCAAAGATTTAACATGCGAGAGCACATTGAGTAATGTCAACAGGGATCAATAATAGTTCATCTAAATACGTTTACAATATTTAAAATGTAAGCATGCATGACAGCACAACTAATACACAACAATGAACATCAAAAGGGGTCAAACAAAATGTATAAAAGCATGATAAAAATCCGGTAACAACTCACAAAACTCCTACTCAAACTTAAAATCCGGGAGCCTAAGTGCCTCCGTCTAACCAGGGGCGTAGCTAGAGCTTGTGGCGCCCGGGGCTATCCCTCAGGTTGCCGCCCATGGCATCCGCAGCCCTGTGATTCTGTGAGCTTAAGTCTCGGACTCGAATTTTGAATCTCACCTCACTGTCATATTTCGGGCACAAATATTTCTCACATGTATCACCGTCTCTGAAGGCAGTGGCTGCAGGCTCAATTAGGGCGCTACTGCACGCTGTGGTAATTTGGGTTTGCCAGCCCTTTCATTTAACAGTCATCCTCCATGCTGGCAGGCCAGTGAGTCCCTGGGTGGGCGGGGCCGTCTAGTGACAGCAGACTATGTCCTGGCGGCCGCTGCAACCCGGGCCTTTCACTTTATTTCTCTTAGACTCCCCCTCGGGTCTGGCATCATTAAATTGAGGAGGGAGTTTAAGGAAAACGCAGAGCTAGTGATAGGACCCGGCGGGACTGGTGCGAGCGGCATGCAGCAGGCATCATATTTGCCTGGCAGCCTGCTCCAGCGCCCTCCAGCACAAGAAGGTGGCAGGCATGTGAGTACCAGAGGCGCAACTTCAAACACTTCACTGAGTGCAGAGCACTACATCCATAAGAAAGTAAGGGAGGGTGCACAGAGGGGGCACTTTATAACTCAGTGCCTACACGGGGTACGGGGTTATCATGTGGAGAGTGAGGACATCGTATGCAGAGAGTGAGGACATCGTATGTATAGACACCAGTTTAAAACTGTCCAATAAAGAGTGACTAGGAGCAGCCCGCGCAATCAGGGAGGGGTACCTACCAACTTTCTTCTTTGAATTGCGGGGTAAGGACAGCGCGTGCCCACAGGATACCACTCTGAGACGTCATCCTGTGCAGAGTGAGGGCAGGGTGTGCCATTCGCAGAGCCACTCAAATTCAGAGGCAGCAGGTTAACCCTCAACCGATTTTGGCCTTGCATTTAAATTCAGCAGCATTCAAGACATCCATCGACGATCCGGTCTGCGCTCTGCAGAGGTGCAAGCAAGGCAGGCTGCAGGGCAGGCAGGTTCAGGCAGTGAGTTAGAGCGGGCCCCGGCCTCAGCAATTTGAGTTTGCCGCCCGGGTCCGGCCCGCCTCCAGTAATAGGCAAGGCGTGCATGGTGCTGGAGCGCGTGACTGGCCACACATTATGCCCAGGGCCGTCATTGGTAGCGCTATTGCGTGCTACAAGATTGACGGGAGAGTGCCTCATTTAAAAGGCATAGGTAACAGCGCTATACTAAACTGGAAACAGGGACCTCACTTAAGGGAAAAACACAAGGAAAGCAGTGCTACACTTAAGGTGTAGGCACAGATCCCGGAACTACAATATCTGACTACAGGGAAAGGTGGCACTTCTGTGAAAAGAGGAAGTGAACGGTATCTCATAAAAAGGTTAGGAAAAAAAAGGTGTCAGCATCTCATTAGAGAGAGAGTGAGAGAGACGGATAATAAAGAGCTGAGAGAGAGTTAGGATACAAATGTTATGATAAAAAATAATAATATAAAGAAGACCTTGAGGAGAAAGATGAGAGATCACAGTTAATATGCAGGTTCAAGCTCTCGAAAGACAGGCTAAAACGGCTTTAAATCCCTTTGTTATCGCAGCCCTCACAAACCCAGCAGTACCACGTGATTATAATCCCTGAGCCCTCTGACCCTGATGCAATGCTACATTTTTCAAAATCTCCGAACCCTACTTCCGGGTGCAGAGTTGCACTGCTAATAAACGCTCGCCCCCGATCAATGTAAAGCGCTGCCCTCTGGTCCCTCCTTCGAGGAGCTGTGCAGCACCATTTATTAATACTGGTCTCATAGTCTAGGGCAGTGCTGCACATCGTTGGCCTCAGTGCTCATTTAAAAGGGCAGCACTTCACGTTTCTAATACTTCCGACCTGCCGAGGTCCAGTGGGGCCTTCTGTTTCCGGTCGCCACTAGAAGTTGCGTGCGTGGGTGCCTATGGGGATGGTTTGAAGGTGGGTCTGGGGAGATTTACCTACCTTAAAAACAGGCACCAGGCAGAGATATCGCTCTACAGCAAAGAAGCCAACAGGGATGGAGAAAAGAGACCTGGTGCAGAGGCCTCACCCCTGCCTCGTCACCACACCCTTACAAAAATCTGCCCATCACGGCATAGTGCTGTCAGGCACGTCTGCTTAGCAGTGACTTATTTAACATAGCTCCAGAGTCACTTATCTCTAGGCGCTTTCATCCAAACAGAGACAGGGACGGGACCCGATCCACTGACAAACACTGCACTGCAGGCAGCATTTTCAAGGTGTTCTTGCTCTTCACTCGGGGGCTGCGCGGCACTGGCGGCAGCTTATAGTTCATTTTATTATAGAATTTGAGTGTCTCCAAATAGATTATAAATGCCGCCACCAGTGCCGCGCGGTGCCCGTGTTAAGAGCAAGCACACCTTGAAAATGCATCCGCCCCCAAAATTGTGCCGCCTGGGGCGGTCCGCCACCCTCAAACCCCCTAGCTACGCCAGTGCGTCTAACGCCATTTCCTTTGCGCAAAAGTATCAGGAAAAACACACTGCTCGTGCACACATCCTCCGCTTAAATATTAAGACACTAACACTGACCTTGCCCACGGCTGTGCTGCGGGTGCCACCTACAGGTGAAGCTCCCCCTGCAGTGCCAGAGACCGTACCTCCCCGGCTACAGTACCCGAGTGTGCCCTGGCCACTAAGGGATGCATGAACCGGCAGACTACAACGATTTGTAGCCTGCACAGTTTGGAGGACACCAGCCCATCTGTAGCTGGACCGCAACTTCCGCAAAGGGTGGGACATTCGTTCCGGAGTGTATGTGTTTACTTCCGGGGAGAATAGATCTTTCCGGGGGTAGGTCGTATTTCTAGCCAATCACTGGACACTAGTCTATTTAGTTTAACTTAAACTGACAGTTTGAGTCAGTATAACACCGTTTACAGGCTTCATTTTCCCTGCCTTCGTTTTTAGCTTACAGTCGGCAAAACAAGAACAGGTCCTGGGCCGGCAGCCAATCACAGCGCGGCCCGGGGAATGACATCACGGGGGTTTCCCGGGCCGGCAGCCAATCACAGCGCGGCCCGGGACAAAGGGGCGGGGCTTAAAAAAACACCGCGAAACGCCCCCGAATCGCGTTTTCTGGAGAAAGCGCGATTGACAGCCTCTGTCTCCCAATGGCTAGCCTCCATTTATGGAGCTAGCCAATTGGAAACAGAGGCGGTCCAAACATCCCTACTGAAAACAAAAGTTTTCGATCTGGGAGGGGCTGTGCCCCTCGCCAGGTCGAAACCTAAAAAAGAAGAACAGAGAATAGAAGAAAAGAAAGGAAAGGAAAAGATATGAACAAATAGGGAAAAGGTGGACGTGCGAAAACCACTCTTATTTCCCACTCATCTAAATGGCACGACTCTTCGTTACATTCAGTTTTCATGCTTCATCTTGTAAATCCAAGGGTCACTGCGTATGTTTTAGATATTATATGGGTATGCCTCCCAATCCTAGATTATCTTTATGCCTTCTTTTCTCTTCAAGGTGTATAGTAGAAACTGTAGAATAAGATAGCATAAAATTGTATTACCCCATCTTTAGTTTATGTCCAGATACCATAATTAATCAGCATAATAGCATAGCCTGGCTGGTATTATATAATGGTCTCACAAGGGAATCTATAATAAATCACATATCAGCACTGCATTATTCATATATGCTGGAATCTATAGTGAATATACATATCCTTATATACTTTCCTGGTAATAAAACCATAAATATAAAAACCTATAGATAAACTTAGATTAAAAATACCATCATCCAATTCCCCATTGATAAATATTGCTGAGACCACCTACTTTGCCTGTCATATTTGACTTACTATTGAGAGGTTGGGGACCATGAGTTGTTAATGCAAGCATGTGTAAAGATCCTCTGTAACATTTAAACCTCCTGGGTGTTTGCTATTTAGTTGTAATATGTATCTGGTTTCTAACTTCCTCAATTTTGCCTCTCGGCCACCTCCTCTCCTGCTAGCTAACACAGAATCCACCACAAAATACCTAAGATCTTTGTTATTGCTGTTGTGGTGGGTCTTAAAGTGGCGTGCAACTGGATATGTATTATCCTGCGATGTAATGGCACGTGAATGTTACAACACTCGCTTATGGACAGGGAGCTTTGTACTGCCCACATACTGTAGTGGGCATGAGCATTCTAAAATGTATACGGCAAACTCCGTTTTACATGTTAGAGTCTTCGTGATTTTATGCTCCCTGTCCCCGAACCCATCATGATAACTTGTTCGGTTGACCCCATGTGTGCAAGCCTTGCACAATTTGCACTTGTGGAAGCCTCCTTTGTTCTGGAACCACACTGTCTTAGTGAGCACTTCCGGACCTGTCTCCACCAGTCTATCCCTCATATTGGGCGCTTTGCTGTATGTAACACTCACCCGTTTGGGGAGACTGTGTCCTATTACAGGGTCCTTCAGTACTATAGGCCAGTTTTTGTTTATAATTTTCCTCACCTCCTTGTGATGGGAACTGAAGCCCGTATTGATTCTGAAGGTTCCCTCCCCTGAACTAGGTATGGGATCAATAGCTTCTTTCTCTGTTGCTGTATTGGAGGAAATATTTCCTTTGGCCAGTAGGGCCTGGCGACCTAGACTTCTAGATTTATTAATAGCCTCATCAATCGTTCTCTGAGCATACCTCCTCTCTCGGAATCTGGCAGCGCTAGCAGCTTGAGCTTCCAATAAATCATGTTCGTTGCTGCACAACCTGCGGAGGCGGAGCATCTCGCCATATGGGATGCTCATTATAAGGTGGTGTGGGTGTGTGCTTCCTGCATGGAGTGTGGTGTTTCCAGCAGTTCGTTTTCGGTATAGTTTTGTTTCCAGTGTGTTATTCTTAACATATACCAAAGTATCTAAGAAAGGGATCTGGTGCTGGCTCAACTCTGCTGTAAAATGAATGTTGAGTTCATTGTCATTGAGGCGATCCACAAATCCCAGCGCCTCTTCCTTGTCTCCCCTCCATATTACAAACAAATCATCAATGAATCTATGCCAACTGATGACATGATTCTTCAATTCATGTTGAAAACATGTGTGGAGGACCAGTTCCTCCCAAGCTCCCATGTGTAAACATGCGAAGCTTGGGGAAAAACTGGCCCCCATAGCCACACCCTGCATCTGCCTATATATCAGACTGTTAAACATAAATATATTATGTTCAAGACAAAACTTTAGCATTGAAATCAACATGTCACTATGTTGTTGAAATTCACATTCCCTCCTCCCCAAGTAATACTGAACTGCTGCCACCCCATCCGAATGGCGAATACTTGTATAGAGGGAAGTGACATCGAGGGCTATTAGCCAATTGCCCTCTCGAGCCTGTATATCACTGATTTTGGACAGGAAATCACTGTGTCCTTGACATATGAGTCCAATCCTTTTACGTGACTCTGGTGGAAATAGTCTATATATATGGATGTTCTTTCCAATAGACTCCCCCTGGTCGAGATGATGGGTCTACCAGGGGGATTGTTCCTGTCATTGTGGACCTTCAGTATGAAGTGTAGGGAAGGTGTCACGGGATAATCTGTTTTCAAATATTTATACTCCAATTCTCTCAGCAATTTCTTTGCCGTCCATTTTGTAGACAGAGATGGTATTCGCCCTGCATATTTTTCACTTCATTCCCTTTAATTCTTTCATAATGGTCCCGATTGTTAAGTTGATTAAATGCCTCTTTGTCATAGTCAGATTTGAAGCACAATATTGCCCCCTTTGTCACTGGGGCGAACAACCACCTTGCTATCCTTTTTGAACTTTTCCACCAATGATTCAAAGTCAAATGTTAATTGATCATGTTTGTGTTTGGTTTTACTGATCCTCCCATGTAATTCCTTCAGATCGCTTACCAGATTCTCGTGAAAGACATCAATTGCGTCACGAGGCATTGTGGGGCAAAATGTAGATGGTGGCTTGAATGGAGTGAGTGGCTTTGTCAGGCTTGTTATATTTGATACCAAGTTGGATTGAGGTACATTGCCAGATCCAATATCTTCATGTGTTTCACATCCGATGGTATCATTCCCCTCATTTGTCATAGAGTATCCCTCTCCTGGGTCAAAGAGGGATTTTGATCCGACTCTTGGGTTCTGATGTCTGTCTCACTTCTTCGCATCCCATGGTATTTTCTCAGTTTAAGTTTACGTGTCGCCTTGTAAAAGTCTACACGGGTAGCTGCATAATTTAGATTTGCTTTGGGCGCAAACGATAAACCCTATTTCAAGATACCTTCCTCCTTGGCCGTTAATATCATGGGTGTTAGATTCACAATCGTTTGCTCCGTGTAGCCGTTTATTTCTTGTGACACTGACCCCTGCCTCTTTTCTTCTGTCTATATCTATATAATACCAACAGTTCTGAACCACAGCGTATATCCAGTTGTCAAATCAGGTACAGACCACAGAATCGCGATGATTTACATTCCCAGTGCTTTATTTCTCCGAAAACCAGCATGACGCGTTTTGGCTGCGTCACTGCAGCCTTGATCACATGACCCCCCGGAAATAAATTGGTGCTTAACTAGCGACTTCCTGGCTGAACAGATCACGTGGCGTGTGATATAGAGCTAAACAAAATACTTCAAATATCAGTATACTAGAATGGATCTCACCAAACAATGTAATTGGTACATAAATAATGAAAATCTTATAAATATACAAACATTACACAGAATAGGTAAAAAATAATATTTAAGAGTAAAATTTGTAATATTAGCAAAGCAGCAAAATAAATAAGACTTAGTTAAAACTGTTTAAAAATACAGGATCAACACACTAGCTCTTATTATCTATTATCATATAAGCCAAATGGCTTAATACCTTGCCTGTACCCTATAAGATGGATCCAAAGCTCATATGAATATTTTTGAAAACGCCTTGTAATCCGGACAGAATAATAAAGTGCTAGTGCAAAGAATTCCTACTGTGCAAAACAGTGCAAAGTGCAAAATATCACGGAGTACTTGATATTAAAATTTCATATCAAATGTTCCAGGATAAAAAAGTCAGTAAAACATAAAAGCTAAAGTAGCGGAAGCTTAATGATATTAGGCTAAAACAATTTATTTTTTACTTCCTTTTTTCTTATTCTCATCTTGAATCAAAACTTAACCCCAACATTTAAGTGCAAGTGCATGAATATCAAAAATCTTTTGATGTTTATAAATCATTATAAATCATTGTGACGGTCACTCAAATTTACCTATATAAATATTTCAAGAAACAACTTCTGAAAAAGACCTCTAAATTGCTCTGCATAAATAGCTGGACGCAATATATACATTTACTCAAAGATGTAATAGAGGGGAATTAATCATGTCGGCATGGCAGCCAGAAATTTCTTACCTAGTCTCAACGGATAAACAATAATACATTCAGGAACCTGCAGTTTACCTTACATACTCATACATGGTTAACTACACCTGGGATCAGGGGGTAAAGTTTCCCACTTCTTTCTAAAGGAAAGTGTGAAGGTCTTCCCCTGTGTTCAGCCCCTCAGGGATCCTAGTGTCTAATAATAGAATGTACTTGGTTTCTAACTGCCTTAGTTGCCTCTCTCTGTTGCCGCCCCTCACATTCTTGGGAACTGAATCAATGATGAAATAGCTCAAGTCATTAACATTTTTGTTATGAACCAATTTGAAGTGACGGTCTACCGGGTAACTGTCATCTGAATTAACTATTGCCCTTAAGTGCTGCAGAATGCGGTTGAATGCTTGTAGTTTCGTACTGCCAATATATCTTAGCTTACAAGTACATTCCAATACTTAAACCGCATAGTCTGTGCGGCACATATGTAGACCTTGGATTTTAATAGTTCTTGAATCAAATGCACTCAAAAATTCACTGGTGTTAGCACCAAACTTGCAGGCTCTGCATGAGATGCATTTGTGGAAAACAATTTTGTTAGATAACCAATTCTTAGAGCTTACCACCTCTGGACTTGATTTCACTAGGGCATCCCTCATAGATGGAGCCCTTCTAAAAGTGATTGATGGTTCTTCAGGTAGTAACTGAGCTAGAATAATATCTGTTTTTAATAGTGGCCAATGTTTTTTGATGATCCCCCTAACTTTCCTTTCTTCTGTACTAAATGTAGTGATAAGTCTGATCTGTTCTTGATTAGTACTGGGATCTGAGTTGTCTCTGTTCACAGCTCTCTTTTTTGATTTGGCAGTGGTGTTTAAACACTCCTCTCTAGTGTGACTATTAGCTTTACTTCTAGCTAGCTCTAGTTCCTTTCGGCAATACCCACGTGCAATGAATCTTTCATTGGCTTCCATCTGGCATATCTCTAGGTCTATTTCCGAAGTGCAGATTCTCCGCATTCTCAGGAATTCCCCGTACGATATACTTTTAATCAAATGCCCGGGGTGCGCACTACTGGCATGCAGAATGGCTTTCCCTGCAGTTTTCTTTCTATGCAACTTGGTTTGGATTTCATTATTTGTCACATAGATCTCAACATCAAGGAATTGAATATTACATTTGCTTATGCCTCCGTGAATTGCAAATTTAAATCATTATTATTAATGGCACCCACAAAATTCCTAGCTGACTCTTCTGTACCCCTCCATATCATACAAATGTCATCAATAAATCTCCAGAATTGGATTACATTGGAGTCAAACAGCACCTTAAGAGTCCCCCTGAGGACATGTTCCTCTCACCACCCTACATGTAAACCTGCATAGGTTGGGGAGAAACATGCCCCCATAGCGACACCCCTCTGCTGGTAATAAATTTCTTTGTTGAAAAGAAAGAAATTATTTTCTAAACACAACTGTATCATTTTTACAATCATTGCATATATATATCACTTCACCTCATGATACATCCTACTGCTTGCAGAAAAAAGACGAGCGCAGACCTCCAATGGTGCAATTATTTTATTTTCAGACTTCTGCCATAACGCATTTCGGTCGTGCAAGCGGCCTTGATCACATGACGGAGCTCAACATGATGTCCCCCTATTTAAAGTGCCAATGCTAAATTCATTCATGAACATAGACAAAATACTTGGATCACTCCAAAAATACCCGCTTAAATGCTTTTAGATGTTATTATATGACAGCATAGCATCCTGTACACTTGTAACATGTATGTTCACAGTTATAAAAATATAAATATTATTTATAAACATATAATCCAATGCTATATATATATATATATATATATACATATATGCTGCTGATGCTTGTTTACTAAAATAAAATTCGAAATCTGCACCTATTTGTGGTCCGTGCTCCTGTTCCTGGGAGATCGAGGAGAGGTGAAATGCTGCTGATATATATGTACTGATAAGAGTGTCACTGTTGTTGTACGATGCTCCATAAAGGAGCTGCCCTCCATCTAAACTTGGGAGCTACCCACAGTTCTATGCTTTATTTTTACATAATTTATGGAGCACTCTGTTTCTGAAAGGGTGTTGTTTTGATATTACCTACTGCCAGTAGGTAGTTATGGTAAGGACCTAGTTTCCATACAAAAAGCGTTTTTTGTTTTACCAATAACTTTGGTACCAATTGACGAATCTTCACAAGCTTTTCCATACTAATTTCACACTCCCTTAAACTGATGTCTGGAAAGTTTTAAGGTGATCCATGAAGTGGGGGATGAGAAAAAGGGGGATCTCGAAACACTTTTTCTCCACGTTAGTTCCCATCGGGTTTTTGAACATGACTACAGCCCAAACCACTGAACGATCCTTGGAAGTTGGGAACATCCACAAACATATGTGAATGTGTCCATTCATAAACTGCGATCCGTCGTGTTCAGTCCCTGGAAGTTTTAAGACGTTTACTCAAGCAAAAGGATGGAGCAGGGTTGGGAAGGGAAATTGGTCCCTCCATATTTGTTGGGGATGAAGGGAAAAGGTTTTCTGCACTGATAATAAAGTTTTTCCTGAACAGAAAAAAAAGAAAAAGGCTTTTCACACTGGTAGTAAAGTTTTTTCTGCACATAAAAAAAAAGTTTGTATTACTAGTAATAGTGATGTCACCACCATAATGAAATTAGACAAAGGCTTTTTTACAGTAAACACAGGCTATAATGGATTATATTACTACAATACCTCCTATATGCCTCCACTAGTCAAAATGATTTCAGATCAGAATTTGCACGTTCATGGTACTGCTAAGTGAACTTTTGTATTTCAAGTTTTGACTCTCCATCATCCTCATCATTTATGTGCAAGTGAAATTCAGAATAGAATTAAAATGTTCTCTATGCCCCTTAGGTTCCTCTTGGAATACATACTGACGTGCCAGGCTGTTTTGAAATTTTGACATGATAAAATCATATAGTTCCAACCTTTAAACTGCGATATGCCTCTGGTTCCTTCTCCTCGTCTTGAACTTCCGGTTTCTGCACCCTATGTTGGTTCAACAAGGTTGTATTGGGCCAGTGAATACAGAAATTATATATCTCCTATCTAGCTCTATCGATTACTTTACGCCACCTTTCATTATCCTTTAGCGAATTAATGAGACGAGTAGTCACGTGCTGGCTACAATTATGTGTGCCACTGGTTACAGGTGGTGGGTGCCATATCTCATTTATGGGGAGGGGAACCATGACTTATTTTTTATCATCAGACTTTGACCTAGCAAGAGAGAGAAAACAGAGGCAGAAAAGAGGAGAAAGAGAAAGTTAGGCAAACATTGACAAACATAGGAATCAGGCAGGCTCTTGAGAAACACTTTAAGCCACTGTGCATTCTTTTCTACAAATTAGTTACGGGAAAACATTTAAACAATACTGTTAATTTCAAAGGTATGTGCCTCTCATCAGCATAACAACACTACCTTTCATTATTAATTGAATTTGCTGTGTGGTGGAAAACTCACCTTTTTTTTTGCAAGATTCCGAACCGGAAGGAAAAAGTTTCTCAACAAAGCACTGCGGATGGCATTTTCTCAGATGTGAATCAGTCGGCTATGTCAAAAGCTTAGGCAGGGAGATGTATCCTGACCTCTCGTCAGGTTTATGGCTCGCCTGTTCTCTCACAAACCCTTCTTTCCTAATGTCCTCTCATTAATTGGACGAGAAACAATCTTTTTCAATTCTCCTACAAATCATTTGGTCATGGTGTGCGGAGACGGAAGGGAAACAAGTTAGTCCCCGCTTGAATGTGAAATGCTCCATTTAAGAGGCAGGTCTTTAGTGTGCTTCTTTTACAGATCATGCATTTACACTGAACCATAGACAATTGCCGAGCTTAATGGTCAGCTCTAATTAATTCCTTTGCCCATGAGGGTGATACCCTTCTCCAGCATTTTTTTTTGCTTCACAAAGCAGGAAACAACATTTCTCTGTTGATTTTGTGGATCTAAGGTAAGGTTGTTTTCATCCCACCATCGTTGCTTTTGAGTAGAATTTGCACTAACGTTCCATAATGCTTTGAATTTGTTATAAACTAATCTTGAGTGGCTCCAAAGTGGCAGAGATCACAAAAACGTCGAGTTTGAGCTCAAAGTGAAGTCATGAATGCGGATGTATGACATTACAAGGCATGCTTTTACCATGCATGCCTTTACAACGCGGTATTTACAACGCATGCCTTTACAACGCATAGCGCTTTGGGGTGCTGGATAGTGAATAGTTTAATTTACTATTCCAACTCCAGTCCCCGTGGATAGTAGGGAAGGTGTTGGATAGTAAATTAAATCTAATCCCTATCCTAGAGTGCCACCCAGCGCAATGCGTTGTAATGGTTTGCGTTGTTAAAGTTGCGTCGTAAAGGCTCTGCGTGGTAAAAGTTGCGTTGTAAAGGATGTTTCCCATGAATGCTTTAGCGACTGTTCCAACCAAACACATTGCTGCAAGTTGCTTCATAATCGCCTCATCCCTAGTAGTCCTTTTCACTCTCAGCCTATTGGTCCTTTTTTGAGTCAACACACATAATATCAAAGCTATCTTTTTTCAATAAACCAAAGTAGAGTTATGTTTTTAAAGTATTCAACATGTTGAGCATGATAATGGAGTTCTCTAGCGTATTTGTGGAGCTGACAGATGAGAAAAAGGTGTACTTAGTAGTAATGCACCGGACATACTAGATAATCAAATCCCATAGTATATGTCAATGAGATTGGATGATCAATTTATGGTATGATTTGAGCCACAGTCAACAATGCAAATATTTAACTCTATGTGCGGCAGAAAACTATCACTTTGACTATATGTTGGGATTTTTATAAACCTTCAACTTGTTGTAGTACCCAGAAATCTTTGATTGACTTGTAAGCGTGCCAACGTGCCAATAGTGAGTGTTTTGTGGTATTTTACCCAAGAGTGACAGAAATGTTCAAACTCTGTATCCCCCCCAAAAAATTCAGGATTTGGGGCATGATTTTTTTGACACAGTGATCATTAAAGGAAGCAAATACTGCATACGTTGGCATGGAAAAATTGATTAGGGATGAGGTCGTTAATAGAAACAGCAAAAAAAGCCTGGTGCTGCCGCATATGTCATGCCTATTCATGTAAGGCAGTTCTGGATCTTTTTTCTGGGATAGCCAGATGGAAGACTATTAAGTATGGATTGGCGCAATGCCAGAACACACGTGAAAACTAAGCACCAGTGCCCAATATAAATAGAAGCAAAAGCATGCTAAAGGGACCTTTCCTGCTCTTTTATTAAAAAGATGAGCATATACTTTCCCTTTTTTTATTGAGAATTTCCTGGTACAAACATTAATAAATGCTTTATAATATGCAATATAATTAATTTAAGCGCAAAAAAAAAGATAAGGCACATATTGTACAAGCATATAAACGATTCCTAACCACAGGGTAAAAACAGCATTATACATGGATAATTCATATCGGGTTTATAACAGCCCTCCTGCTGACATAGTTTCCTTTTATGTTCGGGACTCCTTCCAGCTTTTGAGAGGGGCCCAAATATTCACCCCATCTCCTGTGTTTTCCTACCCTTATGCTCATACAGAAAGGATTCGATATTGTGTATCCCCAAGAGTCTGGAAAGCCACATCTGGAAAGATGGTGCAACCGTATCCTTCCACCCTGCAGAGATAAGGATCCGAAGGACCGCAAAAGAGATAAACACAAAGGCTTCAATCTCATATTTCAGCCCCAGTTTACTATCGATGCCTATTATCGTTAGGGTAGGGGATAGGTTGATCTTTAAACCTAGTAGCCCCTCCCAGAAGTTCTCAATTTCCCCTTTAACTAAGTTTATTTCTCACATTGGTAACATATGGAGTAGGTCTGCCGGGCCTTCTAAACACCTAGGACACCTGTTATCCTCCCTTTTACCCCAAACAGTTTAGCAGGTGTAAAATATAGATTAAAAGTGTTTTAAAATGCTGCGCTCTCAGATTCGAGGAACGAAATAATTTCTTATCTAATTGGAGGGCTTTATCCACATCCAGGTCTGGATCACCCAATTTCGTGGCCCAGGAGACCTGGATCTTTTTTCTTGGATAGCCAGATGGAAGACTATTAAGTATGGATTGGCGCAATGCCAGAACACACGTGAAAACTAAGCACCAGTGCCTAATATAAAAAGAAGCAAAGGCATGCTAAAGTGACCTTTGCTGCTCTTTTATTAAAAAGATGAGCATAAACTTTCCCTTTGGAAGTTCCAGGTCAGAGTATGGCAGAGGTAATTAAGGGTTTCATTCATCTATAGTCATAAAACAAATGACTTTGAATTAGGTTTTAATAATCTATTAACACAAATAAGGCACTATGGAATTTGTAACATATGCTGCATGATTGGTCCTAATGTCCTCTATTTTCTTCTTTTGACTCCAGTACGAGAATATTGCCTGGTGAGTTCACTTGTCTTCTGCATAGATATCTCTGTAACCTGCTAGTGACAAACAATGTGAATTTTTAAAGGGACAATATATCCTTAACCCTCTGAAGTTGAACTGTTGCTGCCATTGAATGGGGCACTGGTGGAATTTCAGTTTAGTGTTTGTGCTTTACAGCTTGTTTATTTTCTTGACTTCTTCTTCCACTAACTACTATTAGATAGGACAATCAACAAATAAGTTAACCCTTTCGTTGACAGGCCTTCCCCGTGCCACACCCTTTTTTGACTATTTGCTGAAGTTCCCGCTTAGGCACCCCATAACGTTTTTTCCCCATAAGTTACCCATGCTTAATTTCCGTCGTTTTCTACCAACGTCCTGAGGAATTTTAAAGGTACCAGAGTGTAGTGATGAGGAACACGTGGGTATTATTCCAGCATATATTTATTCAGTAAGTAAATCACAATAGAATGCCGTCAGCTTGTCAACCTGGACGCCGGCTCGCTCTGTCAACATTCCAATGCGAGCGCCTGGCGGTCCAGGGGAATGTACCAACTTGCGATAAGGAGAAGGGGGGGAAAGATGGGTAGAACAGGGAGTTAGATAAGCGTTAACTGTAGTTACAACACATCATCCTCCTTAAGGGAACTAACAGTGAGGAACAGGGAAACTAAGGATGAGTGCTCCTGTGCTCCTATGACTTTAGTGTATGTGTCTATCTCATTATGTACTGTTTGTGCCACTGGGGAGAGGTCCTACACCTGTCACTCCTTCTGTCTAACCTGATGTTTTCCCTGATTTCTTTACCTCCTGCTCTTCTCATTACTGTCCTTGGTTCTCCCACCTCTGCTGGAACCACTCGATCATGACTCCATAGTCTACCATCATCCACAACCACAGAGTTTCTGTTTCGCTGCTGGATGGTCTTGGGGGCATAGAACTTGCTGCCACCACTCCACAGTCTCTCTGGTTTCTTTACATAAACTCCTTGTCCTTCCTGAACTTCTCTCTCCTTCACTCCCCATTTCTTATCATACCATTCCTTGTATTTCTGCTGACTGTCTTCAATTCTCCTCTTGATCTCCTTGTGATCGGTCTCCTTTGTTTGTTTTCTCCCCATCCAACTGGGTGTGAGTTTCGTGCCAGCTTTTCTTCCCCTCAGCAACTCAAAGGGTGTGCATCCTGTAGTGGATTTCGGCGTGGTGTGGTATGCCCACAACATGTCCCTTATGGCTTCCTCAATGTTCTCCCCCGCTTGGTTGGCCAATTGTATGCACTCCTTCAACATACGGTTCACTCTTTCCACCTTTCCGTTTGCTTTGGGGCAATACAGCGGCGTGCGAACATGGGTCACCGAACAGTCTTTGAGGAAATCCTTCATCTCTTCTGAGATTAGCTGTACGCCATTGTCTGTCACCAGTGTCGAGGGTATGCCTTCTAGGGTGAACACCTCTTTCAAGAAATCAACTATGACTTTGGTGCTCACATTGTGAACGGTCTTGCAGGTTATCCAGCTTGAGAAGTAGTCTACTAGGACCAATAAGTACCTGTTCTGAGGACCTTTGCCATGGATAGGACCCGCTATGTCGAAGCCTAACTTGCTCCACGGCACCTCCGGAACTTCAACTGGTGACAACGGTGCTCTCCTCGTGATCTTGGATTTGTCACTCAGGGCGCATGCATAGCAGTCACGCACCTTATCCTCCATTTCTCTGTCCATGGTAGGAAACCAGTAGTCTGCACGAAGTCTGGCTTTGCACAAACTTCTGCCTAGATGTCCCTCGTGAGCCAGCTCCACTACTTTACTTCTTAATGCTTCTGGTGGGACCACTTTCCCTGATTTAAGTATTAGGTCACCTTCCACAGATAGATCCTCCCTCACGTTCCAATATGGCTGGATCTCTGTCTCCATGTCTTTGCATTTCTTGGGCCATCCAGATAGTATATAACTCTTAACCTTCTTCATAACATCATCATGTTCCATCTGGGTTTCCCATGACGCCTTTTCCACTGCCGCTAAACGCACTTCCAGGATTGAGTCACTCTTCATTTCCTCTACCTCTTCTCCGTCTGCAGGTGCTCTTGATAGGAAGTCAGCAACTCTATTTTGTTGTCCAGGTATATAGGATACTCTGAAGTTGTAAGCTTGTAGACCCACTGCCCATTTAGCTATCCTAGGCGTCATGCTTTCCATGTCCTTCTTGGTGAACAGTGAGACCAGAGGTTTATGGTCGGTCTGTACTTCAAAAGGAATGCCCCAAATGAAAAACTTGTAGTGACAGATGGCCCAATAGACAGCTAGAGCCTCTTTCTCTATGGTGGAGTAATTCTTCTCAGATGCTGTGAGGGTTCTTGAAGCGAAGGCTATCACGTTTATCTGGTTGCCTTCTCTCTGTGCCAGTGTTGCCCCTATGCCTCTGTTGCTGGCGTCCGTAGAGATAATGGTTGCACCATTGGGATCGAACTTCCCTACATACGGGGCTTCAATGATGGCCTTCTTTATGCACTTCATGGACGCATCCTGTTCTTTTCCCCATTCAAAAACACTGTCCTTCTTTATCAAGTCTCTTAATGGTTGCGACACCATTGCAAAATTCCTAATGAATTTAGCCATGTATTCCGCAAGACCTAGGAAAGACAGAATGTCCTCTTTACTCTTGGGAATGGGAGCATCCTCCACTGCCTTCACTAAGTCATGTTTGGGTTTGATGCCATCTTCAGATAGGGTATGTCCCAGGTAATCCACCGAACTTACTCCTAGTTTGCATTTTGAAGGCTTTGTGGTGAAGCCCACTTCTTTCAACTTTTCCAACACTCTTCTAGCCATTTCATTGTGTTCTTCTTCGCCACCTCCAAAAATCAGGATGTCATCTTGGAAACAGATAGTGTTCCTACAGTCTTTTAACACATGTTGCATGACTCTTTGGAAAGCAGCAGCTGCCGATGCCAATCCAAAAGGCATTCTCTGAAACTTAAAATTTCCAAATGGGGTGGTGAACGCTGTCAGTATTTGGGAATCCGGGTGAAGCTTGATTTGGTAATAGGCAGAGGATAGGTCCAGCACGCTAAAATACTTGGCACCCCTGATCGTGCTTAGCATTTCCCCTATCCTGGGAAGAGGGAACCTGTCCACAAGGATATTCGCATTAAGGTCCCTCAGGTCCACACAAAGTCTTATGCTGTTCCCTTTATCTTTGGCCATGATGACAATCGGGGCCAACCAGGCTGAACTCTCAATTTCTGTGATGACTCCCTCCTTGACTAGCCTCTGAAGTTCCCGCTGGAGGGGCTCTCTCATGCGTAAAGGTATAGACCTGGTCTTGTGCACCACCGGCACCGCCCCCTCCTTTAGCACAATCTTGTGCATGTAGTTCTTAAATACCCCCAATCCGTCACTGAACACTTCCTTGAACTCATTGGTGAGATTCTCTGATATGCCTTCCTGGTCAATTAACAACACCTGCTCTTTGTTGTTTGGATCAAGTATGATTCCTAACTGCCTCTGATGTTTCCAGCTCAATAGGGTCGAGCCTCTCGTGGATACATACACCTTCCCTACTGTGTGTCTATCCTTAAATGAGATTCTCATGGTCACCATTCCCTCAAGGGAGATCTTCCCTTTGTTGTACCCCTTGGGACTAATGTCTGGTGGCAACAATTTTACAGGATGGTTGGCAAACTTATCTTCAAACACTTTCTTATCTACTAAAGTATAAGGGGAACACGAATCAGCATACATACTAAACATCACTCCGTCAAGTAAGACATCACATTTGGGGTAGACCTCATCACTGTTATCCTCCTCATCCCCCACTTGAAAAATGTAAGATTTTTCCCTTTCCTCTTCCTGGGATGACTCCTCAATGACATGCACTGCCCTGCCAGGTGCTTTACATACTTTGGAAAAATGCCCCCACCTGTTGCACTTTCTGCACTGTACATTCCTTGCAGGACACTTCCAGTTATTTGCCAAATGATTTGGACTACCACATTTGTAACACACCGTGGAACTGGGCTTGCTGCGATTAACCTCTTTGCTCTTGTCCCCTACTTTACAAACCGTTTCACTCTCTGAACTAACTTTGCTTTCAGATCTCTCTCTGTTTATGCCCTCGGTAGCTTTCATTTCCTTCATGCATCGTGCTGTGTGCTCTAAACCCTTAGCTATGTTTATTGCCTCCTCAAGATTGGGGTTCTTGGTCAGTAACTCCTCTTGTATCTTGGTTTCATTGGTGCACCTCACCAACTGGTCTCTTATTAAAGAGTCTGTGAGTTGACCAAACTCACATGTGGCTGACAAGCCTCTCAACACAGCTATATAATTGCTCACTTTCTCCTCCCTCTTCTGTACTCTCTTAAAGAACTTATGTCTTTCCATCACCACATTTATTTTCTCCTTAAAATGAGCTGCTAATTCCCTCAGCGTGCTTTCATACACATTGACACCTTCCTCAACCTCCTCTTGCTCATCCTCGATCAATCTCCCTGTTATGTCTTCATATATTTTCCTCCCATGTGTGCCCAAATTATGTAGCAATATATGTTGTTTGCGTATATTAGTGTAGTTGCTGCCCCCAATTGCTATTAAATAAGATTTGAAGATACCTTCCCACCTTCTCCAAGGGATAACTGGTTCTCCTAATTCATTGAGAAAAGGCGGGGGTTGGCTCATTCCTGCTCCTGCCATTGCCATAAACTTCCTGAAATCCTTGTGGGTCTATATTTTCTACACTGAGCAACAGTACTCTAAAGACTTGAGAATGACCCTTTACCACTGTTTGCTATGGTTACAAACTGAGTAATGCACTTGTATTCACCACAATAAAAAAAATAAAGCACAAAAACCACACTTTCCTATTATGTCACGTGGTACTAGCACACTTGAGAGAATATAATTAACACGGAGGTTTATGCAGTCCTCTTTCTGCTTCCACAGTCTAGCAATTGAGTCCGATGTAACTGCCTGCTTCCCACCAGCAGGCGGGAACTTCCTGTGGAGAGACTTCCCCTAAAAAAAAATAGATCCTGTCAGGAAGACGATTAGAATGGAGCTGAGGTAACCTGGCGTGCACTCCTCAGAACAGCTGCCTCCGAACCCCTCAACACTGTTTTCTCAAGTTCATCCACAGAAGCGGGAAACGAAAATAAACCCCTGAGTCACCACATATCTCTGGGAGAGATTACCGGTAAGCGCTCTGCATAACGCGGTGTTTCAGTCCGCGCCGTCAGTTCATGCGCGCAGAAAGCCTGAGGTAAAAACAAAGAGTCTCACTTGAATCCACGTGTTTATAGCCTACACGCGCCAGGGCATAATGCAGGGCGATGTACTCAGGGCGCCTCGCAGCAGGAGAACCAAGTAATTAGTTCCGCTAGCCGCCCCTCACAGAGCACTCTTCCCCTCCGTTCGCAGCCTGTGCCCGACCCGGCACAAAGGTGTGAGCGATGACACGCCGCCCCACTACTGCAATTACGCTGCAGCCCTTTCTTTCTAATTAAACGTCAATGCAGGCAACGCGATGCCCGACCTGGCAACCGATTAAACAAACAGCCCTCTCAAAGTGTTTCTTTTTTAAATAGTCTTCTGACTTCGTTTGCCTTGTCACTCCTAATCTCCTTACTTGTGAAGCTTAGGCAGCTGTTAGTGACAGCCAGCATCAGTCACCCGCTTGTTCCTTTTCTTCGTTTCACCGGCTCCGTTTTTTCTTCCTCCGTCGACAAGCAATAAATTCATTCCAGGGAAACGGCAATAACTGTCCCTGGCCCAGTCTCCTCCACCTCGTCGCCAAGAAATGTAGTGATGAGGAACACGTGGGTATTATTCCAGCATATATTTATTCAGTAAGTAAATCACAATAGAATGCCGTCAGCTTGTCAACCTGGACGCCGGCTCGCTCTGTCAACATTCCAATGCGAGAGCCTGGCGGTCCAGGGGAATGTACCAACTTGCGATAAGGAGAAGGGGGGAAAGATGGGTAGAACAGGGAGTTAGATAAGCGTTAACTGTAGTTACAACACAGAGGTTTGTGGATTACACTGGAGGGGACCGAGAAATTAGGCAAAATACAGATACATTTGTTTTTTTGGGTAAAAAATTGGATAAAAGTGGTGCAGAAGAAAGCATCTGGTTTCTTCTCTGCAAATGGTATCAATGAAGGATTTGTGATGCTAACATCACCATCTTCCCATCTTTCAGAAACATGCAGACTTTTGTCAGAAAACTAAATTTTCTACAAATTTTTTGCATTTTACTGGGGCATAGGCTATTTTTCTTCATTTTGTGCTTTCAACCTCTTTCCAGATAGCGGTAAAAATAGGTGTTAAACCAATTATTAATCCTGGAAAGCTATACATTTCTGAAAAGTAGGAAAAATACTGAATTCAGCGAGGGGGTAATTTGTGTACAGCCTTCAAGGTTTTCCTATAGAAATTTACAGTTGAAATAAAATAATATGAAATTTTGTTGAAAAAACAGTCATTTGTGCCTACATTTTCATCTAACTCCTTCTAACTATGGTAGATTTTTTAAAGCCATATACTGTTACATCTGCTGGATTCTTCTGATTGCAAGGTCACATGAGGCTTGTAGGTTCACCAAGAACACAGGATGCCCAGAGCCAATAGAGTTGTGCCCTGCAATGGTTTTTCCAAGTGTACGGGGTATACAGTAATACATTTGGTAAATGGTGCAATGGTTTTTCCAAGTGTACGGGGTATACAGTAATACATTTGGTAAAATTGGTAAGAGTGAAAAATCGGTATCAAGGAAGTTTATATATTTCTGAAATTGGAACAAGATATGGAGTTTGCAAGCAGTGGTTATTTGTGCATCTTTGAATTTTTGGGTACCCATATTAGCATTTAAATTAGAGGGTATTGTTGGAAATTACTTCTTTTATACATACTGTCTTACATTTGGAAGGCAGAAATGCATAGAAAGCCAAATGGTAAAAACACTTGTTCTACTATTCTGTGTTCCCCTAAGTCATCCAATAAAAATGGTACCCCACTTGTATGGGTAGGCTTAGTGATGGCAACAGAATTGGCCCAAATTTCATCAGGCACATATTACATTTTTCCAGTGACTTTTTTCACAAAGTGCCTTGCTGGTGATTGTGGGCCCAACTCTGCCTGTACCTAGGAAATGTTAGAACTGGGGGTCTCTAGTTGGCAGAGGTATGCAGCTTTTTCCAAGTAGGGACCCTTGCTTCTAGTCAGGGTAAGGGGGATACACACTCTAGATAACCCCTGCTCACCCCCTTGTTAGCTTTGCACGAGCAGACAGGCTTATCCCAATCAATGTGTAAAGTATTTGTACTCAAAACACACAGTAATACAGTGATAACACCACAAATAGACACCACACCAGTTTAGAAAAATCCAACATATATGTAGTCAAATAGCACTTGTACAGTTAGTTCCAAAATAAAACTTGTAGAAAACAAATAGCTCCACCTGGGGCTATTACGACATCGTGACAGCAGTAATTGCAAAGTACGGCACCAAATGTGAGGTGCGCGGCATTGGGCAGGGAGTCACACGGAGCCCCAAACAAACAGTACCTTTGGAAAATCAAGTCTATGATGATGCACATCATTGTGGAGGTGAGTCATCGGTGCCGATGTCGAGGCCGACTCCCTGTCTGCCATGGGGGAGGCAAGGAGTCATGTACGTGAGGAGGCAATGTGTTGAATCCAGGACAGGGGAAGTCATTTACATCGGCGGTGAGGCGTTGGTTCCTGTGAGTCAGTGCGAAGTCGCAAGTTTGTGGAGTCACCCTAGGCAATTATAGATGCCGTGATAGCTGGATGCAGGCAGTGACAGAGTCGGTGTGAACACTGGCGTCAGGCAAGGGCGATAACTGAAGGTGTCGGCAGGCGTCAATGGGTGTCGGAGCTGCAGTGCAGGCTGGGCGGTGCATCGTGCACTTCCAGAGTGGTGCCCGTGGCCTCGGCGCAGGTCGCGACATCGCATCTATGTTGCTAACGGTGTCAGAGACAGGGTTTCTTAATTCTTTCAAGGTGCTTCCAGGTCCCAACCACAAGAACAACCTCCAGAGGCCCAAAACTGGAATAGACACTTCCTGGCAGATCACAACCCTCAGCAATAGAGTTTAGGGGAGCTGGGGGGAGGTCTTAGTGTCCCTGAGACTTCAGAACAGTAGGCCAGCACACACAGGCCCTTGGAGATTCTTCTTCATTCAGGTTTCACAGCAAAGTTCCAGTCTTTGTCCGATCCTCGGCAGAAGCAGCAATTGCAGGCCAACCCCTTGCCGCACACAGCAAAGGGGCAGTACTCCTCCTCACAGTGGTCCAGCTCTTCTCCATGGCTAAGGTTGCTCTTGAGTCCAGAAATGATCTAATGTTCTGGGGTTTAAGGTCAACTACTTAAACCCCATGTTGTCTTTGTTCTTGTGTGTAAGGGTCTCTGAGCCCAGTCCAAACCAGTTCTGTCTTCACTGGTGCAGTATGACCACAGGGGGTGGAGACAGCATTGTGCAAGTGAGACTGGCCCTATTCCGGTATAAGAAAAACTTCTCCTACTACTCTAAATGAACCCAAGGTCTACTCAGCTCAGCTCTGGGTCATCCAGGAAGGGCCAGCACACTTCAACCAACCCAGTAGTTGTCTACAGTGAATGCACATGCCCAGCCTCTGTCACTCCAAAACCAGACAGTCAATCCACAAACTGTCAGAGAGACACATAATGATCAAACAAGCAAATGTCTACTTTCTAAAAGTGACTTTTTTAAACACACAATTTAAAAAACATCTTTACTCAGAGAGCCTAAACTTTATTCCTCTATCTTGTCCCCATTGGAAATTATATTTGTAAGATGTTACAAAGTATCTTCCATGCTATCCCAAGGGACAGATAGGTAGCCTTTCAATAGTGAAAAATGAAATTGACAGTATTTCACTATAAGGATATATCTCACCCACCAGTACAGGTCCTACCTTTCACATACACTGCACCCTGCCCATGGGGTACCTTGGGCCTACCTGAGTGGTGTCTTACATGTAAGAAAAGAGAAGGTTAGGGCCTGGCAAGTGGGTGCACTTGCCTGGTCGACATGGCAGTTTAAAACTGCACACAGACTCTGCAGTGGCACAATCAGTGTTGCAGGCCAACTAGTAGCATTTGGTTTACAGGCCCTGGCACACTCAGTTTACTTTACTTAGGACTTACCAGAAAATTAAATAGGCCAATCAGGGAGAATTTAGACTGGGAGCACTTGTACTTTGACACTGATCAGCAGTTGCAAAGTGCCCAAATCATCTAAGCCAACAAAAACGAAATCCAGCACAGCATCAAAAATACAGGAGGTAGAGGCAAAAAGTCAGGGGAAACCACGCCAAAGATGGTATGTTATGTTAATTCTTTTTATATAGCACGCAGCTGCCTCAGCGAAGAGGTGTCCCGGCGCTAGTAGCAGTGTCAATAAGGAAATACGGGACTAAGCTACAGGAAAAAGGTAGGTTTTAGCAGCCTTACGAAAGGACAGCAGGCTATCCAGACAGCGAATCTGCGCAGGCAGCGAATTCCACAGCTTAGCCGCTGAACTATGACAGGGCCATACCCTCCGCACAGGCGGCCTTCTTTACCAATGAAATTAAGTCCAGTAAGAACCCTGCCAAGTGTATTTTTAAAATCCTTAACAATCTTAAAAGTAGGAAAGACTCCACTAATTCTGTAATTACGTCTAAGCGGCAGTGTGAGCTACTTGCTAATTCGTCCTGCATTAAATCGTAGATCTCCATATAGAGTTTAGCCAGAGAACGTATGTTAAGATACAGGATTTTCATAGAGGGCCTACGCGGGGACAAGGGGCGCTAGGGGAGCAACAAAAAGGCCCTTCTAAAGGAAAAACCCCCAGGAGCTGATTGCATGGGCTTACCAGCTTGCTGATGGACGTAAGTTCTCTCTAGTATACGAAGGCACACATAGCTCGAATCCACCAGCAATTCTGGTGTCAGGCGTCGTCCAGGTGCAGATGACTAGTCTAATAGGAAACCTAGCAATCCTCTACATTTTTGAAAACTAGATATGCAGTGAAATTCAGGATGGGGTGATTTGTGTGGCTCTCAACAGGTTCTGTTACACAGAATTCCTTGCAAACCTCAAAGTTTGTAAAACAAAAACAAAAGCTTTTTCCTCACAATTCTGTGAAGGAAAGTTCTGGAATCTGCAGGGAGTCACAAACTTCCACCCACCCAGCTTCCTCTGAAGTCTGCAGATAAAAATGGTACCTCACTGTTGTGGGTAGGCCTATTGCCTGTGACAGGAAATGGCCCAAAACGCAACATGGACTCATCACATTTTTCCAGTGAAAGCTGACCCTTTTTTTGCAGCTTGCCTAGCTGTGGATTTTGGGCCCTAGCTCAGCCAACACCTAGTGAAACCTAGCAAACCTGTATAATTTTGAAAACTAGATACCCATGGGAATCCAGGATGGGATGACTTGTGTGGCTCTGACTAGGTTCTGTTACCCTGAATCCCTTGCAAACCTCAAACTTTGTCAAATAAAACCCATTTTCCGTACTTTTCTGTGATGTAACGTTTTGGAATCTGCAGGGAGCCACAAACTTCCACCGATCCAGCAGTCCCCCAAGTCTGCCATTAAAAATTATACCTCACTTGTGTGGGTAGGCCTAGTGCCTGCAACAGGAAATGGCTCAAAATGTATTGTGGAGACATCATAATTATGTATCACAAAACAACCTGGTTTTGCAAGGGAGTCACCTACGTTTTTGGTCCTGGGCTGGAAGGCCAACTGGGGAAACCTACCAAACCTAGACATTTCAGAAAACGAGACACCCAGAGGAGTCCAGGCAGGTGTAGCTTGCATGGATCCCACAATATTTTTTTCACAGAATCCCCTGCAAATCAATTTAGCTTAAAAAATCACAATTTCCACACATTTCTGTGTGGTAAAGTTGTGGGATCACTAGGCCGACGCAAATTTTCTACCACCCAGCATTTCCCCTGATCTCCCAATAAAAATGGTACCTCACTGGTGTGTGTAGGCCTAGTGTCTGTAACAGAAAATGGCCCAAAACATATTGTGGTGACATCAAAATTATGTATTACAAAACAACCTGGCTTTGCAAAGGGGCACCTGCATTTTTGGTCCCGACTAGGCGGGCATCTAGAGAAACCTACCAAACCCAGACATTTCTGAATACTAGACTCCTGGGAGAGGACGGAGGTGCTACTTGTGTCGATCCCCCATTGTTTTCCTACCCAGAATCCTCTGCAAACCTCAAATTTTGCTAAAGAAAATCAAATTTTCCTTACATTTCAGTCTGGGATCACCATGCCCGCACAAATTTCCTACCAAAGCACAGATGAGAGGTAACATTTTCAGCTGAAGAACTGTGGGAATGCTGGGTAGTAGGATATGTGTGTGGGCCTGGTGATTCCACAACTTACCCATGCAGAACTGTGAGGAAAACGTGATATCTTTTAGCATAAATTAGGTTTGCAGGGGATTCTGGGTAAAATAAAATTGGTGTATCCATATCCATGCAAGCCTCATCTCCCTGGATGTTCCCTTTTCAGAAATGTCTGGGTTTGGTAGGAATCCCTCAAAGGCCTCTGAGACCGGGACCAAAAATGCAGCCCCCCCCCCTGCAAAAGAGGATGTTTTGTCACAGAGAGGGGTCACCTGTGTTTTTAGTCGTGTGCTCGGAGTCGGCAGCTATCTCAGGAAATCTACCAAACCCAGACATTTCTGAAAACCAGACACCCAGGTGAGTCCAGGGATGTGTGGCTTGTGTGGATCCCCCAAAGCTTCTTTACCCAGAATGCCCTGCAAACCTCAAATTTAGCTAAACAGTCACATTTTCCTTACATTTCTGTGTGGGAAGGCTGTGAGATCACCGTAATGTAACACCACCCAGTGTTCATCTCAGTCTCCTCATAAAAATGATACCTCTTTTGTGTGGGTGCCCAAAACAGTGTCATTCTAAACATTTATGAAAATAACTGCCCTTCTGGGCCCACTTGGTTCCCCCTCAGTTTTTCATTTTTATAAGTTTTTAGATTCTCTGCTTTGGGCACCAAAACAAGTGCGGTATAATTTTTTTCAGGAAACCAAGGGAACTTACTGGGTGGTGGTAAATGTGTGCCGGCACAGCAATTTGACAAATTTTCCTTACCAAAATGTGAGGAAAGTGTGAATTGTTAGCTACATTTGAGGTTTGCAGGGGATTCTGAGTAATAAAATGCTGGAGGATCTATGCAAGCCACACTGCCAGCCAAGCACCACCAATGCAAGCGACAGTCCCTGTAGACCGCTAGGAAAGTGTCAGTCCACACAAACCTCCAGACATGTGCTATCCACGTAGACCATTAGCCAAGCAACAGTCCACACACACTGCCAGCCAAGCGCTAGTCCACATACACTGCCAGCTAAGCACAAGTCCACACACACCACCAGCAAAAAGCAGGTTCAAACACAGCCAGTCAAACACCAGTAAACACAGACCATCAGCTGAACTCCAGTTCACCCACACACAGAAACTTTTGCTAGTGTTGTCTGGTTTTCTGCCCCCCTTGGGAGCAGTTGTGCCTAAAAATATCGCTGATCTGCCCCAAGGGGGGCAGAAGCAGCTACAATGTATTCACAAAAGAAGGGGATACGTTGCAGAAGGGGCTGATCCTTGACATGCCCCAAAACATATCTCTGGTGCCTAGTGGGCTTTTTACCCCTTGTGGAGCATATTGGAGGCTATTGTCCCATCCTGCCCCCAGGGGGTGCACAAAGTCTGTGGCTATTTTTTGAGGGGGTGGGAGCATTTACGTTGCCCATAATAGGCAGCCTGCATCATTTATTAAAAAAACATTCCTGGTGTCTATTGGGCTTTCTGTCCCCCAGCGGAGGCAGTTTGGGGGTAATACCTCCCATATGCCCTCCAGGACAGGAAGAAAATATGTCCCTTTTTCGTTTGGGGGTTGTGGCATTGGTATGCCCATTTTGGGCAGCACCTAACCTTACATATTCAAAACAAAACATCGCTTGTGTCTAGTGTGCTTTCTGCCCCCGGGGCATATCGGGGGTAATAACCCCATATACCACCCAGGGTGGCAGAAATACTGCCCCTTTTGTGTCGGGGGATTGGCATGCCCATTGTGGGCAGCCCCCACCCCTCTTTTATAAAAAGAGAATAATATCCCAGGTGCCTAGTGGGCATTCTGACCTGGGGGCAGGCAGAACGGGGGCTATTTCCCCCATCTGCACCCCAAGGGGGCCAGAAAGACTGTGCCAAGTTTTGGGAGGTGTGGGGGTATTATAATGCCCATTTAGAGCATCCCCCACCCCTATGTTTTCACAAAACAATTATCCCTGGTGTCTAGTGGGCTTTCTGCCCCCCCTGGGGGGCAGCTCATGGGTGGTAACCCCCACATCCATCCAGGGGTGTAGAAGGACTGTTCCTTTTGTGTTGGGGTGGGGGCATTGGCATGCCTACAGTGGGCTGCACCAAACCCTTTTTTATAAAAAAAAAGCAATCATCCCTGGTGCCTATGACTGTGACAATTTTTGAGAGTGGTGGGAGCATTATAAGGCCCATTTAGGGCAGCGCCCGCCCCTATGTTTAAAAAGAAAATGAATCCCTGGTGTCCAGTGTGCTTTCTGGCCCCCCTAGGCCGGGGGATCAGAAAGCCTGAAATTGCCCAAAGTTACATGGGAGAGCAAATGCCCTTGCCCAAGGGGCTGCTTCCCCCTGCCTGGTGTCTAGTGGGCAGATCTCTGCTTGGGGGTCGCCCTCCTGCAGCAATCCCCAAGCAGGGATCCACTAGGGAATGGGAGATTCTCTCCTTTCCAATCGTACCTCTCCCATCTGCCTACGTGCTCGGGGGCTGAGATAGCCCCAGGAGCACATAGGTAGTGAAAGTGAAATGAGCTGATCGGCTCAATTCACTTTCAGTTTCAGTGTAGTGACGTCAGCGCACCATGTGCACCGATCGTCATTGCACTAAAAATAAAAGGCCTCTGGCAGCTAGGGACGTTCTTCTCCAGCTTCCGAGGCTGAAAAAGATTTCCCTCTACTGATTAAAGCAGAGGGATTTCTTACTCTGTGCCAGGGACATAATGGTTACTTACTTGGCACAGCGCACCACAGCAGAGGGCATAACCATTACGTCCTCTGCATAGAAGGGGTTAACAGCATAAATCTTCAACAAATGTCTGTTACATGTTGAAATCTGAACAGTGATGCGACTTAACATTCTGAAGTGGGTCTATTGAGCACCATTGAGTTTTGTAACAAATTATCTAATAATAAAATTCAATGAACATTAGATATTTCAGGGCCTTTTGAGTTTAATGAGGGTTTTATGGGAGCCCTGATACATACCATTGCAGTTGTTCTTATAAGGAACACATCACAGTGAGGACCAAGGCTATTTTATGAGGTTGATTAAGTAAAGTTTTGGTAGGCGTTAGAATGGCCTCTTTGTGGAAAGGATTAACTTAGTTTGAGAAAGAGAGGTTGCCATCAAACATGACTCCTGGATGCCTGCTTACCTAAGTGGGTTAGAGGTTGACCATTAAAACTTTGCCAAATGACAGGACAGAGTGAGTAACTCACTGAACATAGTACCCTTATCTCTACTGTCTGGTTGTTGTGACGCACCTAAATAAACTTCGCCCAGTGATGGACAGGTTTCCGTGATTGTTGTCCTCTGTAGTACCCGCAGATTCTTTCGGTAACTTGAAGAAAATTTAAGTATCATCTGCATGCTTGGTGCAGATGATACAACAGGCTGTCAGGATTTAGATTACCAGGCAACCAGGATATAGATGGCAATGCCATATTGCTGCTGATCAGAATAGTTAAACAGCCTTTCTCAGTTCCACTGTAGTGTTCTGAAGCCTGAATTAATGCACCCTACTTTAACTTGCTGGTTTTGAGTGCTCGCTGTAAACAAGGGTAAACCAGCAACCGCTTGATAGCTCGGGTAAATATAAACCAAATAGCATATGGCTGATGAAGGGATCCTTCAAACCCTAACTCATGTAATATAAATAGATTTGCTTAACAATATATACACAGAGATAACCTTTAGTACTGAGCATCAAAGTGATAGAGAAAATAATACAACACTCCAACCTTAAAAAGAAAACAAATGCTTTTTACTAAAAAGGGTCAAACAAAAGACGCAAACAGAAATAAGGTGCTATACAAATTGCATCATCCAATAGACTAATGACCCAGAATTGTCCCATCATGTTTACAGAAGTCTAGCTGTGGCGGCTGCGCATCTATTATAGACGCATACAAAAGTTGTTTGGAGCTTGAAGCAGACAGTGGCAGTGACTGTTTGTGGGGCTTAATTCTCATTGAAGGAGGTAGAGACTGGGGTGGCACATGCCAGAATCTGTCCGTGCTGTGTACCTCTTTTGCTGGTGTTCAAGCTTTTTAAACTTTAAGCATTTAAAAAAAAAAATTGGCTGTTGTTTAATCTTTACTGGGTGTAACCCCGTGCTACTCACCCACTTGCTCAAACCTTCACTTGCTGTGTCCCGATCTAGTCCGCTGCTGCTGCTGTGCTGTTTGAGCGGAGGGCAGAACCAGATCCTTTCCTACTTCCACTCTTTCTCCTCACATTTGCTGGGGCCACTGAAGTCAGCAGTCCAGTTGTGCCAGCTGGGCGTCTATTTTAGAGGCATGCAGGAGGGGACGCGCAGCCGGCACGCCGAAGGCGCACCATAGGCAAGCCAGTCTGTTCCTTTCCGTGGCTGGCTGGTGCTAGGGGCCAGAACCCCTGGCTGTTTGGGGGAAAAACAATGCCTAACATACTCCATTGATCAATTACCTGAACTATGCCCCCCAATTTTGGATATTTGTAAGCACAACATTGTCATAGATACTACTCGCTTGAACTGCACCCATTGCACATATAAAGCTACCACTTGTAATGTAGGGCAGGGGACTAGGCCTAAGCTAAACTTAATGCTGACTAACTGCAGATCCCTTAGTAAATACAAGCACAAAATTCACGATTGTATATTAGATAAGCAATTTGTGAGAGACTGTGTAAGAAAACCTTACTAGGGTTTACTTTTCATTATTACTTTTTGGATAATACCGGTGGTAGTGCGGCAGCATATACCCTGCGACCGTGTCTTTGTGTGTTTTATATTAGATAATCACCTTGATGTTTATTCCTCACGGAAACCTGGTTGAATGGGGACTCTGCTCCTGAGATACTGGGAGCCTTTCCTCTGGATTATGGTATCCTTAGACTGGATCGCCAGATTAAATGAGGGGGATGTATAGCCATGGTCAATAAATTATCTCTACACTGCACTTTGGACATAGCCAACATAGATAGCAGTGAAGCAGCCTCCTTTTCGATTACAGCAGCTGGTAATCAAATTGCGAAGGGTTTCCTGATCTATCAACCGCCCGGTCCGCCCACTGACTTTATGGCCAGCTTAGTTGAGGAAATTATTCAACCTGCAATACGCTATAAGAAACTGATAGTTCTAGGGGATTTTAATTTGCACTTTGATGATCAACCTAATAATGAAGCCCAATCTCTATGTCAGGAACTAGATGCTCTGCAGTTAATACTCAAATCTATCCTCCCTACTCACCAACAAGGGCATATATTAGACCCTATTTTTACTAATTGTGCAGAGTTGACAATTGAACCCCCTAGGGCAGTACCATGGTCTGACCACCACTGTGTTGCATTCTTCATCCCGTTAGCTGATAGTCTTCCTCTAGCTACTAAAGGATCAGATACTCCACATAGAAGATGGTCCAGATTTACCCCAGAAAATTTCATGCATGCCCATCAGCAGAACTGCTCTTCACTGGGAAAGGATATTAATGTAGCATGTAGCTCCGTGGATAAGTGGGTTAAGGATGCCTTGGACGTGGTGGTACCCTGGTCCAACAGCGGGCGGACTCAATCCGCACCATGGTTCAATGAAACTTTAAGATCAGCAAAAAAATCTTGTAAGCGCCTGGAGTGCATACAGAGGACTGACTTCTCAGAGAATAATAAGACTTCGTATAAACTGAATTCAAAGCATTATCACTCTCTCATCAAAAAGAACAGTGCTTCCTACTACAATGAAAGAATAGAGCAGGCATGGGCTCTTCTAAAGAATTATTTGCCATTCTTAAAGATCTATCTTCACTGGCGAGAACAGAGACTCAGATGACAAGTTCATCTGAGTTGTGTGATGGAATTGCAGACTACTTTGCGGAGAAGGTAGCTAAAATATATGACCCCTTTCCAGTTGGGGCTCATGATGGAAGGAGCTGCCAAGCTGAGTATATCACGGGGGATGTGGCCAACTGCCTCTCTAAATTTGACCTGCCCTCACTTGTACATCTCAAAGCCATTGCTTCTAGTATTAAATCTGGCTCTCCTACTGATCTAACATGTCACCTAGGATCAGGAGAGCGGGCCTGGAGATCTTATTGCCATATGTACAATAACGTCTTGAGCTCTTTTTCTCATAGGGAGTGGTCTCTAAATTGTAGAAACAGGCAGTCATCCTCCCTCGATTGAAAAAGCCTGGAGCTGATGCTAGTCTGCTGGAAAACCTGCTCCCGACTTCACTTCTGCCTTATTTTTCCAAAGTAGCAGACAAAGTGGTGAACTTACAATTAATTACACACATGAACCAGCAAAACTTACTTCTCCCCTCACAGTCGGGGTTAAGAGCAACATACTCTATGGAGTCAGCGCTGCTCCTTGCCGCTGAGTCCATACGAAGGCGTGTGGATGAGGGGCAGACTATGGCCCTGATCCTTTTGGACTCAAGTGCGGCCTTCGATACGGTTTCTCACCATCTACTTTTACAACGTGTCAGAGTTGGAGGGTTGGATAATGCCGCACCGAAATGGATGACTTCCTTCCTGCAGGACTGGAGCTTCCAGGTGTCACAGGGTCCACACATTTCTAAATGCATAGCTCTGCCTCTGTGGGTTCCTCAGGGCTTCATTCTGAGCCCCACCCTTTTTATTCTATATGTTGCACCCCTCGCAGAGATTGTGGAACGACAGGGCATTACCATTATGTCATATGCAGATGACCCGCAATTGATGGTGTCACTATCACACACCTCAGACAGGCAACCGCAAAGTTTTCTTCGTGTCTGAAGGACATGGCCTCCTGGATGACAAAAAACTGCCTTAAATTAAATGGCAGTAAAACGGAGATCATGGTAGTGTGGAAAGCCCCCTCCATCTGGTCCTCGGCATGGTGGCCGCAGACATTGGGACCTACACCCACTCCTAGTAAACAGGTTAAGAACATAGGAATATGGTTAGATTCCAATCTATAGTTTGAGGCTCCGACACGGAAGGTGGCAGGGAAGTGCTTCGGAATTTTCAAGATGCTGCGGAAAACTGTAGATGTTCTTCCCACTCCAGCTAGGAAAACCCTGGTCACATCTCAGCTGGACGATGGAAATGTTCTTTACTTAGGAGTAACAAAAAAATGCATTCATAGTCTGCAATGCATCCCCAACGCGGCAGCCCACCTAGTTCAGACACTGCCAAGGAGAGCTTCTATGGGGAAGGCTCTCGATGACCTGCATTGGCTGCCTTTCGGTAAAAGAGTAATTTTTAAAGCTCTATGCATTAGCCATCGTAGCTTATAGGGCAAAGGCCCAAACTATCTTCATGTCTTACTTACTCCGTATATTCCCACACGCCGGTTTGTGGAAAAGTAAATTTTGCCATGTTCTGTGTCTCTACGTGTCATCCATCATATGTTATGCGTGCATGACCAATATGCGTATGTTATTCCCCATGTCCGATTCAAGACGCAATTACAGTTGTGTCCCCCTCTAGTATGCCAGTTTCCAGTCCTCGTGAATACTACGAATATCAGGCCTATGTAAAGCTACGTTGCCACGTTTCTCAGTGAGCACGTTATTTCATTATAAAGTCCCCGTTTCCAGGCCTCAACAGGGCCCGGACATCAGATTCAGCTCCTGTCTCCTGAAGCCTCGCTGAGGAGCGATCCAGCCCCCACCTGTATCCTCGACCTTTCACTTACTTCCTGCCTCGCAGTGCCCGGTGCAGCTTGGCTCTGCCTCTGAGTCTGCCAAGACTATGTTATGATTCCAGTTATCAGTTTAGTCCTCCTTCTCTGCATTCCTAAGCTACTGAACTACATCAATAGTTTCCGTCATTGTCTAGCCTATGCGGCTCCATGTTAAGAGAAATACTGTATTTAATGGTCATTTAATATTCTTCATCACGCACTATATGTAGAATAAATGCATGCTCCAGTCTTAGAGTCAGTTAGCTTTTCCCCTCATGACTTCTAGTTTATATCAACATGTTCCCTAAACATCAGATACTAGATAGGGTTTAGGTACATGTCGCTCCGACCCTCCAGACTTTAGTCTCTGCTCCTAGCACAGAGTTCATAGCCCCCAGCTTCTCCTCGTAACACGTCATTGCTAGTTTGCGCGCACCACCAGGTTAGAGGTCCCGGCTCCTTAGGTAGCCCCCTCCTATGTTTCCGCCCATTCATGACATATTCTGTTACGTTTGCATCACATGTCTGAGTTACACCTTCTTTTTACTCTTATCTTTCGCGACTGCTACGCGTCACGCCTTCTGCTCCACCCACTGCTACGCCTACTGCAATGTAATGCTATGTGTTTGCGTTATGTATATATGCTCATGTATTGTTATTAAAAGTCAGCGCGCTCATCCCAGACCCAGCCCCAGCAGCTGCTGGGCCCTGTCATCCTATTCCTATGCAGGTTGTCCTGTTCCTGTCCTTATGCTGTATTAAACCTACAAAAAACTCCCACTACCTCGAATCTTGACTCTTATTTATTGAGCTATCTGTTATGATATATGTCTAGTCAAAAATAGGGTATTATTTATTTATTTACCACATAATGGCGCCCGAACAGGAACTTGCCCTTTCCCCACGCGTCGGTGAAGCCACGCCGACCCCCTGACCCTCTGCAGTCGTGACGGAACTCTTCTGCGCAGTGGCAGATATTTCTGCTCAAGTATCCCTCAGGCCCACGGAGAAGACGGAGGAGGCGGTCCAGCATCCAAACGAGACGGTGGAGGAACGCGGCGAGTCCCGACCAGAGCCCAAGCCGAGAGTCCAAGGTCCGAGGTATCCGGAGGTCCACCCGTAACTGAAGTCCGAAGTCCGAAGTTCGTCGTCCGTCGTCGTAGCAGTCCAGTCCAGTCTGAGGCCTTCCGTTCTTGCTGCCCGGTGAGTACCGTTACTGGGGTGGTATCTAGACAGGGTCAATTTAAGTGACTCTGGTCTGTGGGTTGGTGGTACACAGTCCCACAAACGAAGTGTCCACTTCGGTGGATGCGGGTCCTGACGTGTCTCTTTATGAGACCGGTAAGTTTCGTACTGTTTCAGCAGTGCATCTAGTTTCTGTTCTAGTCAGTTCTGTTCTCGAGAAATTTTATGTGTTCTGTTCTCAGTATTTCCAGGTAGTATTCTGTTCGAACTGTTATTTTAAATGTTTTTCATGTATTTTAATGTCGTGGTATGAATGGGGGATAAGTATCGTGTTCATTGTGTATTGTATTGTGTCTAGATTACAGTTCAGTCATGCCCATATTTTCCAAGTTACGTCAGTTAAAAACTAGAAAGGGTCTGCTGGAAGCAGCAGTTCCCGTCCCGCCCAGGGACAGTCCAGGTCACTTTATGTATCAAAAGCATGGCATAAGTGCCATATTGTATCTAGATTTATGGGTAGAGTATACCAAACAGTTAGAAGAAAAGTATAGATGGCCCGTATCGGGTACATGGGATGCCGAATGCATCATGCGAGTAGAAGAAGCATTAGGGAAAAAGAAAGCCAGACAGTCACAGAAAGATGCCATCGAGTTATGGCGTAAAGAAGCTCATAAAAGAACCGAAAAAGAAATCAGAAAGTCAGAACTAAGTAGAGAATCCCAAGAACGAGCCCAAGAAAGAGAATTAATCGAGATAGGTGAACGAGTCAGAACGGAGCAATCAGACAGACAGAGGAATGCCCTCATTAAGGGTATGTATCCTCTTCTTGCCGAGGGCTTGCCAAAAGCGACCCCGGAGGCATCCAGTAATTTCCCGCCACCGTTAGTTCCGACCAAGCTACGTCACAAACCGACCGCAGCTGATATTTTCATCTCGTCCTATTTGGACGACACAGTCCCTGAATATGTAAATCCTGCCCGCGCTCCGCCAGTCCCTGTAAATCAGGTAATTCCTACTCCCCCAGACACCGGGGTGCCCTTAACAGCCCCCCCGGGTCAGCCCGCCATACAAGTCCAGCCCACGTTACAATTACCCACCCTGCCAGGACGAAAAGCATCAGTTGATGATTCTAGTTTAGGGGCTGCAGGAGGAGGTCTTCCTCAAACCCCGCCGCCACGTAAGCGTTTATCAGCACTCGAATTACATGCTCAAGCATCACAGCGTACTCCCAAGAGTAATAAGTCTGTTGCAGAAATCAGGCAAGCCCTTGGCGAATGTGCCTATGACCCAGTTCCAGGCGAGTTTAATATGGTTTTATATTCCGTACGCGTAAGGAGAGTGACCGAGTATCTAGTCACCCTGCCGAATATGAAAGAAGATCTAGACAGGATATATCGTTTCATCCGTACAGGGGATGACCCACAAAGTATTAGTGATGCCATGTCTCAAAGGAAAGCCGAGATTCAGCGCATGATATTAAAGTTCTTAATTAACTGTCTAATAAGAGAACAGGATCATCCGTCTAAAGACCCGGAAGAAATGAAAACTCTAACAAAGTGGAGTGATAATATAGCCGAAGGAAAGCACAATACCATTGGTGCCATGGAAAGTATGTACAAGAAAATCCGTAGAGAGATAATAAAGATACATGAACAGCGTAAAGCAGCACAAGTAAGCGAGAAAGAAAGTACCTCTGATCCTGAAGAGGAAGACGATGAGAATACCGCCAGAATAGCGTATGTAGGAAAACCTAGATTTCCAGATCGCCATTTACGTCTAGAACACAAGCCAATTTCCCATCATTCAGCACCAGAACAAGGTTCCCTAGAACAAGTATTCCAAGCTACCGATCACATTCTGAAATCACGAATCGGTTATAGTGAGGTAAGTACTATGCATGAACAAGAAATAGTTCGGTCAGCAGTCCGATGGATTACTGATTCTAACACTTTTCCAGACGAAATAGTGGCACAAATGTTTCTGAAAATGCCCCCAGCCGAGCAGCGACTGGTGGGTATGTATATGATTCAGCACCTCATTACTCTGTATGAGGGTCAACATTCTGATCCAGGCCCGTTACATGATATCCTGAACGAGTTACTCCAGTACAGATGGAGAGGTCTAGGTACCGATTTAATTAGTGTCATTCTAGAACAACGCCATAAATATAGAATGTTCTTGAACCCGCATTTCGTTCATGTCTCACCCCCAGAAAGTAAATCATTCTACATAGACAGACAGAATCCGTTACGAGAAGTCCACCCAGTCAGAGGAGCGGGTGGCGAAATGCAGCGAGTGTTTGTATACACTCCAATCACAAAGATGGAACTTCTAGAGATGAAGAAATTAATTCCCTGTCATGACAAAGATCCAGCAGGGTACCATAGAGAATTAAAAGACATGCTCCGTATGGGAGAATACACTTACCCAGATATAATTAAAATGTTAAAGGTTCTGTTGCCCGCAGGGGTGTATGAAAAGCTCAAAGAGAAAGAATGGGAGGTGGGAGAGAAAAAGATAGATTGGGCAGTCCTAGAAGCAGAAGATAAGATACGTGTACCAGGTACTGGTCTAGGAGAGAAATGTAAAGAATTACCAGAATTATTGATTCAAGTTTTACCCAGATTATTAACAACGAAAAAGGAAGACTGGGATGCAATCTCAGCCTGTAAACAGAAACAAGATGAAGATATTAGTGATTTTTATTCTAGGTTTGAAAAGTGCTTTAGTATCAACAGTGGTCTCAAGACAAGTAGTGAGTCGTACCCTCACCTTTTCGTTACTAAATTAGTCGAGAATTCAAGCCCACAAGTTAAAAATCGAGTTTTGAAAGTCGAAAGCACCTGGCAAGCTAATACCCCGTCCCAGATGCTCCAGATGCTTCAGTATCACCAGAATAGAATCAGAGAAGAACAAGAACACGAAAGAAAACGTATGAAAGACACAAAAATGAAAGTGCTAGTTGCACAATCTGTTCCTCACGACAGTCAGAAGAGGGGTCCGAATCAAGCCAGTCATCCTGCAGCACCCGTTAAAGGGAACTGCAATTATTGTAAACAGCCAGGTCATTTTATAAATGAGTGTGCAGTTCTGAAACACAACATAGCTACTGGTAAGACTAAAGAAAGACCACGTCCGCCTAGACAGGAACAAGTTTCACAGATTCCTCAGCCACAGAATGCACAACAGACAGTTACAGTACCGCAGCCTATTGCTGCAACACAGCATGTTACATCGCAGATGTACCAGTATGCACAGTCTGAGTATCCAGAGTACCAGCCATATTCATGAAACAGCCTAGAGAGGGAGGTAGGCTTGCCTCTCATCGAGATACCTGTAGATCAAGAAGGTCCCTATGTTCACAGTCAAGTATTAGGGAAAGACAGAAAGTTTTTGATTGATACAGGGGCAAGTAGGACCACAATTAGTCATGCCGAAGTTCCAGGGGCTCCGCTCTCAGGCTCAAGAAATGTTTCCCTTGGATTTTCAGGAAAGCCTATCGTTAATGAGATTTCAAAGCCAGTCACTCTAGAAGTAGGTCCATTGTCCCGCACTACTGATCTGTTACTTACTAAGTCATGTCCAGAAAATCTATTAGGCATTAAAACACTGAAAGAGTTAGGTGCAGTTATATGTTGTTCCCCAGAGGGAATACGATTGTTCCTACGTGACTTCAAGGGTCACTATGTATTACGAGATTTTGATTCCAGACTGTCTAAAGTCCCGCAGCATTTATGGGCGCAAGGTCCAACTGATGTAGGTTACATGCAAATCACACCCCATCGTGTGACTCTCAAACCAGGTGTAGTGTTACCACGAATCAGGCAGTATAGATTGCCACCTGAGGCTGTAGCAGCCTTATCCAAAATTATAGACGAGCTCATGGCTCAAGGAGTAGTTGTAGAAACTGACTCCAATGTATGTAACTCTCCGATCATTCCAGTCATGAAACGTACTGATCCAAATGCACCCCCAGTATATCGATTAGTGATTGATTTACGAGAACTTAACAAATGTATTATTCCTCAGTACCCAGTTGTCCCAGATATCTCTTCCCTATTGACAGCCATTGATTCCGAAGCCATGTTCTTTACAGTAATCGATCTTAAGAATGCATTTTTTAGTGTTCCCATCCATCCAGACAGCCAGTTTCTTTTCGGATTTTGTTTAAATGGAAGGAGCTATATGTTTACACGAGCTCCTCAAGGTTTCACAGAAAGTCCTAGTATTTACAGTCAAGCACTTAAGAGACAACTAGACAATATTCACATGCCAACTGACACTGCCCTGCTCCAGTATGTCGATGATCTATTGATCACAGCCCGTTCTTAACGTGACTGCGAGCGAGCGTCACTGACGGTTCTGTATTTCCTAGCCGAGATGGGGCACAAGGTGTCCCCTTCGAAGCTTCAATTCTGTGTCCAGCAAGTGGTTTACTTAGGACACTTGCTGTCCAAGAGGGGTAGGCAGTTGACACCCGATCGCATCCAGTTGATAGCGAGTCTTCCTCAGCCCAAGACCCAGAAGGAGGTACGTGCCTTTATCGGCCTTACTTCTTATTGTAGACAATGGATTCCTCAGTATGCATTTCTAGCCAAGCAACTGATACAGTTAACGACACAGGAGGCAGCCGTATCGACTGTTCTCCCTTGGACATCTGAACATACACTTAGTTTCAACGAGTTAAAGAAAGCCCTATGCCAAGCTCCAGTTCTAGCTACACCGAACTACAGTAAGCCTTTTACACTTTTCGTTACTGAACGTGAAGGTACAGCATTATCTGTTCTTACACAAGATCAAGCAGGACAATACAAGCCCTGTGCTTATTTTTCGAGCACACTAGATCCAGTCGCCCAGGCTCTGCCTGCGTGCCTCAAGTCAGTTGCAGCCACAGCACTAGCTATCAGACAAAGTGATTCCATAGTCTTAGGACACTCCTTGACAGTACAAGTCCCACACTCCGTGGAAGTTCTTTTAAACCGAACACAAACACAGCACTTGACAATTGCACGTTTAACAGGTTATGAATTGACACTGTTCCAGCCACACATAGATATTAGACGCTGCAACATCCTGAATCCTGCTACACTGTTACCATCAGTTAGTTCAAATCCTGCCGCACACGACTGTGTGGAAGTAGTCAACATTACGACAAAGCCAAGACAAGACCTGACAGACATTCCGTTACCAGATCCTGACCTGACACTTTATGTGGATGGTTCATGTATGAGAACTAGTACAGGAGAACTAGTCGCCGCGTATGCAGTGACTACTGACACCGAAGTTATTGAAACACACCGTATTGATACCCTGTCCGCTCAAGCAGCAGAGCTAGTTGCTCTGACACAAGCCTGTATACACGCCAAGAACCTGAAAGTTAATGTTTACACAGATTCACGTTACGCATTTGGAGTTGTACACGACTTTGGAGTGCTCTGGCAGGAGAGAGGTTTCATGACCTCTCATGGAACCAAGATTCAGCATGGTCTCCTTATCCAAGCTCTGTTAGATGCAATACATTTACCGACATCTATCGCTATCATGAAATGCAAAGCACATACGAAAGTCACTGACATTATTTCTCAAGGTAATGATCTAGCAGATCGCACAGCCAAGCTTACAGCACAGACTCTAGACAGTCCAGTTAACATGACACACACTCCAGATCTGACTACATGTATGACAGTTAAGGACCCTACTCAAGATGTCATAGATATCCAGTTACATGCTACTCCCGATGAAATCAAGAAGTGGTCTGAACAAGGAGGGGTCCAGACAGATCAAGGATGGGTGACGAAGGGTAGGACCACATGGTTTCTCCCCGACTCTATGGTTCAAGTCATCATTAATACCGCACATAGTCCAGCACATTTAGGAGAAAAAGCTATGTTAGACAGTATCCAGAACATTTGGTTCAACAAGCATTTACGAGCTGCAGCCAAGCAGAAAGTCCGTACCTGTATGATATGTTGTCAGTTTAATCCAGGTAAAAGTGTCCCGGTGGAACAAGGTGGTTTCCAGCCTCCTGACCACCCTTTTGAGGTCCTCCAGATGGATTATATTCAGATGGAGCGATGTCGAGGTTTCAAGTATGTTCTTGTAGTTGTATGCGCTTTGTCCAGATGGACAGAAGCATATCCAGTCCCAGATTACACAGCCGCGACCACTGCCAAGCAGTTGGTTCGTGAGTTTTTCCCTCGATATGGACTCCCTAGAGTCGTATATTCTGATAACGGTCAGCCATTCTCATCTGAGTTGATGAAGCACGTTTCCCTGTTGTTAGGGTACCAGTGGAAGTTTCATTGTGTACGCCATCCTGAAGCAGCCGGTCTAGTCGAGAGACATAATCAGACTCTGAAAATTCGAATTGCCAAAATATGTAAAGATAAGGGTGTGGACTGGCTAGTAGCTCTGCCAGTCGCTTTGTTTTATATGCGCATGGTCGCACATTCCAGATCAGGTCTGTCCCCGTATGAGGTCGTATTCGGCCGCCCCCCTAACATGTGGGGTACTCCTAGACCCCGAAGTATTACTGATGTTTCATGTAATATGCTGACAGATTACCTAGCTTCCTTGATGTCTGCCCTCAACTCATGTCGTTCACAGGTTGCCGCCACATTTCCAGACAATACCGAGGTGGCACCGCATGAAATCGTTCCAGGTTCGATGGTGCTCGTACGTAACTTCGACAGATCAAGTCCGCTGGAGCCACGTTGGAAGGAGCCCCGTCAGGTCCTCCTCACCACCCGTACAGCTGTGAAATTGGAAGGACGCCGCGGCTGGGTGCACCTTTCGCACGTCAAGAAATTCTACGGATTGAAACCGGTCTCCAAGAAAATTTCCCAGGATATCAAGACTTGTCAAAACATTGTTTCTAAGGACTGTCCCGCAAATGACATTGACACAACCCCTCCCCTGTTAGAGAAAACTCCGCAACAGGAGTATAAACAGAAATTAAGGTCTAGTAAAATAAGTCAGCCAGTTTGATTGTCTAAGTCCTCCCCTAGGTGAAACGGTTAGACTGTTTCTGACATGTATAAAATAGACCCCCATAGTGAGAGAGTCAGTCAAAACTCAATCCGATGTATCGTTTTTCTAAGTTTCATATTATTTCTCAGCCTTTTGATTTCCTGCACTAGTTACGCATTTTTCCTGTGTTTTCCAGTTCCTCATGTAAATAAGCCTTCTAATGTTACAGTAGAGCACACGTTTAGTGATCTGCCTCCTCACGAATATTCATACCGCCTCGCTATGCGTAACAATACATTTATCCGCATGTTGCATTATTCACATCAAACCAGCAATGCCACTAATTGTTGGGTGTGTGGTCGACTGCCCCCTTTCCAGACGTCAAAGGGAGTTCTGCCACTTTTTCCTTATCCTTTTTCACATAATGGTTCGTGTGGAGCATGGTCCACGTTAACGTCATCCTTAACAGATATGTCTTTTCTTAACAGCACATGTTTCCCAGACAAGCAAGGTTTCCCCCACAGAACAGGTTTAGATCTAGAAAATGAAGTGTATAATTTAGGTAACTATTCTTCGAATTTCATGGTCCTGAATGTTCAGTCTGATACTACTCCAGACTCACCTGCTATTTCAGTATTACCAGTCAAAGGCGAATTATGTGTCCGTAATTATGGTTCTGTACACGTAGGACATAGTGATTGTACTACTATTATCCAGTATAGTGACAGTGGGAAATCTATTTTTAAAGCTTCACGTCATTCTTATTTTGTTTGTGGTCAAACTGCATATGTTCGTCTGCCCCTCGATTGGGAGGGAACCTGTTACATTGCCTTCCTACTGCCACCTGTTTTCCTAGCCCCACCTGACTACCATAGGAATTCCTTCCTAGTACATACTAGACACAAGAGAAACCTCCCGATTGTCGATTATACTGAAACTGCTGCAGAGCAATTCATTGATATTGATAAAGGTGTTTTCCCTTATTTAGGTACAGTTGTAAATAGTAAGCTAATCCGTAGGTTAACAAGAACCCTTGAAGCTGTAGTAGATGAGACTGCCTCCGCTCTAGGTAACTTAACCGAAGAGCAATCCTTTATGAGAATTGTTGTGCTCCAGAATCGTCTCGTCCTTGACGTCATACTGGCCGATAGGGGCGGGGCCTGTAGAGTCATCGGATCCAGTTGCTGCATTTTCATTCCAAATAACGCGCCGTCTGTTTATTCAGCTATAACCAGACTTCATAAAATTGCCTATCTATTACACCAGGATCCAGGCACCTGGACATGGTCCGGTTGGTTCTGGAATATAATTTCCGTCTGGGGATGGAAAGTCCTGTCCTTTCTAGGTATCGCAGTAGCGATCATATTCAGCTGCTGCCTCTGTATACAATGTGGCCCTGCGATTTGCGGCATGTGTGCTACCTCTTGTATTCCTAGTCCCAAGCCCCGTTCTAAATCCCGTTCCAAGACAATTCGAGATGAACAAATGGTACTGTATGAAATGATAGATGGTATCATGAATATTGATGTTTCCTGATGGAAACGTAGTGACAAGGAGGGAATGTGGAAAAGTAAATTTTGCCATGTTCTGTGTCTCTACGTGTCATCCATCATATGTTATGCGTGCATGACCAATATGCGTATGTTATTCCCCATGTCCGATTCAAGACGCAATTACAGTTGTGTCCCCCTCTAGTATGCCAGTTTCCAGTCCTCGTGAATACTACGAATATCAGGCCTATGTAAAGCTACGTTGCCACGTTTCTCAGTGAGCACGTTATTTCATTATAAAGTCCCCGTTTCCAGGCCTCAACAGGGCCCGGACATCAGATTCAGCTCCTGTCTCCTGAAGCCTCGCTGAGGAGCGATCCAGCCCCCACCTGTATCCTCGACCTTTCACTTACTTCCTGCCTCGCAGTGCCCGGTGCAGCTTGGCTCTGCCTCTGAGTCTGCCAAGACTATGTTATGATTCCAGTTATCAGTTTAGTCCTCCTTCTCTGCATTCCTAAGCTACTGAACTACATCAATAGTTTCCGTCATTGTCTAGCCTATGCGGCTCCATGTTAAGAGAAATACTGTATTTAATGGTCATTTAATATTCTTCATCACGCACTATATGTAGAATAAATGCATGCTCCAGTCTTAGAGTCAGTTAGCTTTTCCCCTCATGACTTCTAGTTTATATCAACATGTTCCCTAAACATCAGATACTAGATAGGGTTTAGGTACATGTCGCTCCGACCCTCCAGACTTTAGTCTCTGCTCCTAGCACAGAGTTCATAGCCCCCAGCTTCTCCTCGTAACACGTCATTGCTAGTTTGCGCGCACCACCAGGTTAGAGGTCCCGGCTCCTTAGGTAGCCCCCTCCTATGTTTCCGCCCATTCATGACATATTCTGTTACGTTTGCATCACATGTCTGAGTTACACCTTCTTTTTACTCTTATCTTTCGCGACTGCTACGCGTCACGCCTTCTGCTCCACCCACTGCTACGCCTACTGCAATGTAATGCTATGTGTTTGCGTTATGTATATATGCTCATGTATTGTTATTAAAAGTCAGCGCGCTCATCCCAGACCCAGCCCCAGCAGCTGCTGGGCCCTGTCATCCTATTCCTATGCAGGTTGTCCTGTTCCTGTCCTTATGCTGTATTAAACCTACAAAAAACTCCCACTACCTCGAATCTTGACTCTTATTTATTGAGCTATCTGTTATGATATATGTCTAGTCAAAAATAGGGTATTATTTATTTATTTACCACAGGTTCATATCAGCCGCGACCTATCTGGTCAAAGTACCTAGGATACATAAAGTCAGAATGGGGGCCCGTTCTTTCAGCTATTTGGCAGCGAAGAATTGGAATTATCTCCCTCTTTCTCTCCGTTCGGAATATTAGGTTCTCTTCCAGAAAAAAATTGAAAGCATGGCTGTTCCAAGTATAGGTCTATTCTCTGTCCTGTTTTCATGTAGCCCAACATGGGGACACACCATTTTGGTGTAACCATGCGCTTTACAAGTGTTATTATTTTTATTATAGATAAGGTCAAAGTACTGTTGGTCCACTCTTACAAGAATGTAGTTCGACCCGGAACGATCCATTACTAACAAAATTATTTGTGCTTTAACAAATTATTCCAACTGGTTCAAAAGAAGCAAGTAGTGGACAGATGTTGACATTTCAGTCTCTTGTATAAATAATATGTAAGACCATTATAAGTACAATGCTTAGAAACAAAATACCCTGTAGATTTCAAAATTTTGCATCATCTGTTTTTGAAACATGCAGAAAAATCCACATAGTAATTAGAATTTTATTTATTTTGAATTTGAGCTCACCACAATCCTAGATATATTAATATTGGTTCTCTGGAAAAGAGCCACAGGACTGAGTTTTGTGTTCTAATGGAGGAGAACCCTGTTATACCTGCTGCTCAGCCAGTGTGACTGGGGTGTGGAATGTTGGTGTGTGGTGATGCTGTGGAATGTTGGATGAGTGAGAGAGTCAGTTCGAGGATGGGCTGAGCAGCAGGAAGGCTGCTCTTGGTGGGGCTCTTCGTCTTAACATCTAACTTAATAAATCAACTTACGTAATCGACCTTGCAACTGGACGTCCTTTAATACAACAAACCCTCTTCAAAGTTAAATGGTTACGTTTCACACTGCAATACCAAGGACTCAATTCACAAATTCCTCCTGGTGACTCCCAGATTTAGGAAAATGAGACAGGATTGTTGATTCTTAGCAGTTACCACTGCTAAATCTTGGAATGCCCTGCCACTTGACATCCTCAAGCAGGGACACTTCTGGTCTTTAGGAAGATGATAAAAACAAATCAGTACTCCTATACAGGTTATTTTCCTAGTTTTTTGTGTAGTGCACCTGGTCACCTTATCTAGTGTAGTTTTGTAAACAATGATTCCATGAGTTTCATCCTGCTGAGCACTGGGACAGTGCTATTGAACTAATCGATGTGCTTTACAAATAACCAATTCAATTCAAAGCTCCTACAAGGGTTACAAACAACACCTTCAGGACTTTTGAGAAAGTATCTAATCCACTTCCATATTTTGTATGTCACTTTGTATGCCTGACTATGAAAGCCCTCCAATTTTCATCAGGTTACTGGGTCCTCTTTGGCATATGGTTGAAGGGGAGGTGTTTGCTCTTTGACCATGTGTGATAAACTGAATGCTGAGTAGAAGAGTTATGCACTGAAGTGCCTAACTATGGGAGTTATGGACTGTTAAAGAGTAGATACATTCATTTATGGACATTTACAATCTTTGCTTAGACATTGTTATAATTAGAGGTTGTGGGTATTCGTGTTTGTGTAAGGAAACCCCAAGAAATACCACAGGTGCCACAGTGGCAGCGCATTGGATTGCTCCCAGGTGAGGAGAAAAGAGGACATAAGGACCACTGAAGAACCTCAGTAGAGGGACTATTTCATGTCACCCAGACAGTGGCAATAGAGCCCTGGTGCTTCACGGATATCACAGTAGAGGGCATATAGTATATCACCAAGTAGAGGTGTAGGCAACCCAAGCAGATTCACAAATACCTCAATAGAAGTTCTATATTGTGTCATTAACATAAGTAGAAGGGCAACCAAAGGAGAGTCAAAGACAGCTCAGTAGAGGTTTTATATTGTGTCAACCAAGACATTGGAGGTGCAACTTCAAGAAGATTCAAGTTACTTCTGTAGAGTGTGCAGTATATGTCACCCAAGAAATGGGAACTTTGACACTGGAGACTCACAAGCATCTCAGTAGTCTGTGATGTATTGTTAGACCTGTAAGCCCTATGGTGGTCTTCCCCTAAATATTTTGCATTTGCGCTCCTATTTTGCTGAATTCATTTTTGCTGGACCTATGACTCTGTACACTTTACCATGGCTAACATGGGCTGAAGTGCCTTTGCTCACTCCTAAAAACATTGTAAAAGTGCTTTACACCAGATGGGATCATTTAATGTGCTTATAAGTCCCTGCTAATGTGGAATACCATGTACCCAGAGCCTGAAAATTAAATGAGTCTAGTGGACCTGCAGCACTCATTGTGCCACCCACTTAAATAGTGCCTTAAAACATTTACCAAATATGCCATTGCAGCATGAATGCAGTTTTAAACTGCCACATCGACTTGGCAATATAACCCATTTGCCAATACACTCTCCGTTCATAACATATTTCACCCATAAGGAATGCCCTAGGTACCCCATAGGACAGACTGCATTGCAATTAAAAGGTTGGTCCTGTACTTTTACATTTTACATGTCCTGGTAGTGAAAACCTCCCAAATTAGTTTTTTCACTAGTGTGAGGCCTACCTCTCCCATAGGATAACATTGGGTTGCCTTGTTTAACTGCTAACTTTGTTTTGGGGACAAGTAAAGATTTTATGTTTGGTGTCTGAGAAGTTCTATTTAAAAATCCTCTTTAATGGTAAAGGGATGCTGCACAGCCTGAATTAGCCGTGAGGGGAACAGCCAACGACACCTACCATTGCGGGAGTCAGCGGGAGCCTGCTGCCATCGCTGCCATCGTTGCTGCATAGTCGGAGCCGCCAGTGCAGCCGTGAGGGGAACGGCTCGGCTAAAACCACAACCCCCAGAGGGCTCTGCGAGGCGCAGAGTCAGTGATGCTGCCGGAGGGCGACAGAGGCCCTTAAAATCAGCCCAGCACTCCAGCAACGCGGGACGCTGTACAGCCTAAATCAGCCGTGAGGGGAACGGCCAACGACACCTACCGTTGCGGGAGTCAGCCATAGCCTGCTCAAACCACAACCCCCAGAGGGCTCTGTGAGGCGCAGAGCCTGTGACGGCCCAGCCCGGCCCTCCCTTTCTCGTATGACACTTTTCAGGGGGATAGCCCAGGCCAAGGGCGGGCCCGTCCGCACCCATCAGACGCCGGAGGAGGCCGGCCTATCCCCCTGAAAAGTGTCATACGAGAAAGGTGAGTGGTAAAACAGCGACCGAAGTATGGGAAGGCGTACGGCCACCTCAGACCCACGGCCTACTATGACCATTGATAGTATGCTTGAGAGAGCAGTCAGTATTGTCTCCACAGAGATAGAGCTAATGGAGAGGAGACTTTCTGTGGGACTATCCGTACCCCACTCCACTCCGCTGAAAGGAGATGAGCGGGGGAACTTTAGCGACCCTCCCTTGATACCTTTGTCACCCAATGTCATAGTCAGCACTGTGAGCCACCTAAAAATCCAGTCAGATGCCCCTGAGCCGATGGACTCCAAGGGTAATGAGATTACTGAAGTCTTAACAGATCAGCAATCTCCGAATCACATCAAGGACATTGCCCAAAGTGTTGTCACAGACCCCAAAACAACAGAGGCCAAAAGGAAAAGAACTGCGGCAAAACAAATCACCACTAAGAGAAACCAGCCACCTTGCCCTAATCTACAGCCCACAGCTATTGGATACAAGGCACAACAGCAATACCCACGGGGCCCATTGTCACAATAACTGACACTACTGTTGATCTAACTGTATCAGAAGCCACAGCTCATCCCGTTCACTCCATCCAGACCCAAACCGAGCATACAATAGCTCCAACTACTCGGATTAGACCTGGTGACATCTCAATTGACACTATAGTGGACTTGGTGTATGAACGCTTGAAAAACCTGGTTGACAAACATTTTAATGCTCTTTCGAAATGCTTAAACCGGTTGGAGAATTTGATTAAGAAACCTGATACACAAAGAGGCTTATTTAGTACTATTGGAAAAACTGGGGGGGTATGTCTACAAAGTTACAGAGAACAGTCAATCTAAACACGTCCCAGCAGACTATCGACCTATGCCCCCTCCTTGTAACACCGCCTGCGTAACGTGTGGCAATCAAAACACCAGCCCACTTTTCAAACCAATCCCTAGCGAGACCCTTTCAACAGGTATCGTGCCCAGCCACAATAGTATTAACAATACAAGTAACAGCTTGCCTTGTAATGTTGCGTCGGCTAACCTTAGAAATTTGCACTCTACGCCACCAAATATCACAAACACTACTAGCGTGAATCATAACCTAGACAACCAGGACATTATGCCATCCACAGTTGTTCTTAATCTACCTCCTGAAGCGTGCCCTTATGTTTTAATTTTAGTGGGCGTCCCTCCCTTAAAGAAAGATCAAACTGAGTCCTGGGAGCAACTTAGGAATAAGAGCGCGGACTGGTTGGACAAACATAAAGGTTTAAGGATGGCAAGTGTCAGTGATATATTAATGGTGCGCAGGGTGGGTTGGGTTGGCTCCTCCCAAAAGAATATCAAAGGAGATTGTATTGTTGTAAATTTTAGACGCCCACCGCTGGTAAAACGGTTATTGTCAGCACAGGTATTCAATAACAACTCTCCAACTCTTATTTGGTCACTGCCACTGGGGTTTTTCTATAAACCACCCCCGGTTTTACATAATTTCGCCATTCCTACACACACCTTGTATAACCGGTTTTCTGCTCTGTCTGTCTTAGAGAGTTTAGATTGACCACCACTCTGTCCATCACTTGTCATACCTGCCGATAACGGACCCTTATTAGATCCCATTATTGCCATAATTTAAACTTAGACGTGCTTAGTTGGAATGTTGCTGGTCTAGCCTCTAAATTAAACTCGACGGAGAGGGTTGACCTAGTCAAAAAACATGACCTTTTAATGTTTCAAGTGTACAAGGGAATTGTTTTTAGAAGGTTTTGTGTGCAATAATAGTATTGCACCTAGTGCTAAGGTGGGTCATCCATCCGGTGGTCTTTCGACCTGGATAAATATCTCAGCAGGGGGAAGTATAAAAACCCTGGCAACAAATAATGATAATTTTCAAGCAACAATCTATACACGTGGGGCTTCAATCTGTTTTATTAATGTTTATAACAATGATTTTACAACTTTACCAAACAGGCATTTTATTAATTTGTTTGAGTTGATCGCCAACTTACAAAATTATAATATGCACGATAAACTGGTCGGAATTTGTTTAAGCGGTGATTTTAACGTAAGACTCTCAAGCGACCCTGGCCTATCGGCTATTTCCTCGGCCATGGAGCGGAACTAGTGGATCATTTATCCGCTTGCAACTTAATTAATGTAATGGAAAAAGTTGATGTAAACCAAAACAAGAACCGTATAATACCCACTTATAGGGGTCGAGATTGCTCCTCTGTAATTGACTATGTTTTTATATCAGCCTCATTGGAGGATCTGTTAGTAAAAGCAGAGGTTTTATGTACCACTTCAGGTGATTATAACCCAATCTTAACATCCATTAGATTCTAACCTAAACCTAGCCCCATGATAGAACCAGGGGCAACTAACTTAGTGGCATCTACTGATAAGCTAAGAGTAATTTGGAGGGGAATTGATAATAAAGCTTTATTTGCCAAAATGATAACATTTTATCAACTGCTTATTAGAACTTGCCTGTCATGCTGCGCTTCTGACACAGAGATCATTGAGGGGTTTAGTAGCCTATGCGCAGGTATCAAACACATGATCTCAAGACCAGCTCCAAAAACTAGTACGAACCCCAAATGGTTCGACGGCACCTGCTCGTGGGCAAATAGAGAGCTGCGTGCAGCTTTAGCGGCTTAAACCAGGGATGTAACTCTTGTTAGATCGTTACGCTCTTGTTACAAGAAAGCGACCAGGCTGCGAACAGACAAAATCTTAAAAGAACGCTGGGACAACCTTGCCTGTGCTGCTACACTGAATGACGGAAACAGATTTTTGTTAGCAGTTAAAGCTATGAGATCGATGGGTTTAAATATCACTCCCATAAGCTGTAACATAATGAGCGAATCATGGGAGGCACATTTCACCAGGATCTATACAGCATCATCAATGATCCCGGATATTAGCTTTAGCCCTCCAGCCGCCAAGGTATTCAGATCGTGATAGAAGTAGAGGATGCCATACATCAAAGTGTAGGGAACACACCCCCAGGCCCAGATGGACTTTCTATTGATCTTATTAAACAAGAACCAGAATTTTGGGCACCTCTTTTATGTAACGTTTTTAATAATTTGTCTTAAACAATTATTCCAGGGACTTGGTCCACTAGCATTATAGTGCCCATCTTCAGAAAAGGTGACTGATCCGACCCTAGTTGTTACCGACCTATCTCTTTGATAGATAACACCCTGAAAATCTTAGGAAGGGTCGTGTTTAATAAAATTAGGATCAAGAAGGACCAAATTTTAAACCAATTCCAGTTGGGTTTTAGGAGCAAACTGGATACAGTCAAACAGTGTCTGAATTTAAATGTAATCCTTGTTAAATATACAATTGCACAAAATTCACCTATTTACTTGGGTTTTATGGACCTCACATCAGCATTTGATTTTTTAATAGGTCACACTTATGGTCGGTCCTTTTAAATTATGGGTTGGACGAGGCTCTCGTTTTTTTCCTGGCATATCTACATAGGGATTTGAAGGCACGGGTCAGGATTAGTAATGAAGGGGAGGTCTCTGGGGAGATTGTTATTGGTAGAGGGGTCAGACAGGGATGTGTACTTGCCCCTCTACTTTTTATTTATTACATAAACGATTTACATAATGATCCAGCGGCCTATAGAAAATATATCATAAACAACGCTACCAAACTTCATAACCTATAAACAAAATTCTATACTAAATATGGACCCATTTATAAACCTGATATATTTTGGGCCTACTGAATCAGGTGGTCAGATTAAATCTATATACACATTATCTACAAACTATATACAATTTGTATACATCTGTGGAAAGAATATTGTCATTAGAATAAAACTTGACCATTTAAACGACCACCATTGGCGACGTGATCTAGCTAATAGTAACCTACACTTCTGAATAATCAAGACCAGCTTGTTTGTCAAAAGTAAGATTTTATTTACTAAATTATGGTATATAAGTTGATAGTTTTATAAATGAATTTTATTTGCAATAAAGCAAGCATGATTGTAAAGAAATATGAGAAAATACAATTTAAGCAAGTAAATCAAATTTAAAGTGAATATATAAAGTTTAGCATTTCTAAAACCTAATTCTCTAACTGAGCTAAATAGATAGAATTTAAAGAAAAGTTCTTTGAGGATTCTTACGTGCTCCACGCAAAGTCCGACAGCACATCACCCTCATCGGAAAGTCAGAAAGCAGCAGCCAGCCCATCCCTAAGGGCATGACTTTTTATACCTTTCTATGCTAACTAAACTACGCAAAGGAAAGTTTTCAGAAATCTTCGACGTCCCATTGGCTGAGAGTGACAAGTGACATGTCACCCACTTTTCAAAACTTCCATAAAGTCATATTTCTTAGAGACCATTGTCTCTTCCACGTGAAACCAGAAGCTTCCTGAGTTTGCAACAAATGTATTAATTCATTCTCGCAGCGTCCATTGACTTTCAATTGACTTCCGCGGATGCCAAGTTAAGGACTGACAAAATGTTCTTTTTCGACCTTGGCCATGTCCGACAGAATGATGACAGCACATTAGTTTTTGCTTTGTGAACGCAGCTTTTGACGAGTAATTTATTTCAAAATGGGCGTCTCGTGACTTTTGCAGAATTACAAGTCAGCTCTTTTCTGCGACTCAATTGACTAGGCCCAAAAGCAGGCAACTTATGATTTCTAGTATAAAACAAACACAGGAAAAGTATTAATGTAAGAAATAATGTAGATTCTGTATCCACCCCAAGATTTACTAATTAATTAACCCACCCGATTAATCAAAATGTTACCTAGCCATTGCAAACAAATAAAGCAGCGTTTATATCTACCAGTCTCCGTTATTCCATGAGACTTAAATGCACCTAGAATAGTAGAAATGACATCACACAGACAAGGAAAAGCGAAACAAGCACATGCTTCTTTTAAGTTTGCAGCAGTTAGTAATGACAAAAACGAAAACAATAAATTATTTTATTATTTTGCACGAACAAAAAGATGCAACAATTATGCACGTTTATGAGCACACATATTAGTCCCCCCATGTGTAAAGTTTAATCTAAGTTGTATTAGCACGACATATCACAAATCATTAATATTATTATTCATGTTATGGAAATGTGACTTCACGAGATTAAACAAAATTTTGTTTTCTATCTCGCTCCATCAACTCCCTCATCTGGTGATTAACAAATCACCACACCAGCACTCAAAATTTTGATAATTTAAATTTCTAAGAAATCGATTCAAATTCATTTGTATCAGTAAACCTAAAAGTCTGTTTCTGCAAAATCTTTGGAATTTACATAACGCTCTCCATGTAACTCCTGTAATTCAATCTCCCTTTCTTCTTCTTTTCTGAGTTTATAGATTCTTTTCTTTTCTTTCAACTGTTTCTTTCTTTTATGTAACAAACAACCTAATTTGGTCAAAATAAAAATGAATACTATTATAATCAAAGGTGCCAGAATCTTGCCAAGAATTGAACTTCCGATATTATGAAACCAATTTTTAATTGCTTGAAACCTTTTTGAAAGTTTTCCTGTAAAATCATCTTCTTCTAAAGGAATTATCTCTGAATGCATTTGTGTAATATTTTTAATATACATTTCAATATTCTTACTTTCATCAGGTATATATGTACAACAATGTTGTACGTGTAAAATGCCACAGACTCCTCCCTCTTTTGCTAGGAGTATGTCTAAAGCAAGGCGATCTTGAATTACCATAGATCTAATAGCAATAACTTCAACATTCACTAATTGAAATCCATCAGCTGTGTCAGTTGATAATCTATCAACTATAGTGGACAATTTTCTGATTCTCCCTGCATTTAGGGTTATACCAACAAAAGGTATTACAGCTTGAAAAATATCTCCCAGAACTTCAGTAAAAGTTTCTCTTTTAGCTCTATTTACATAATTATGAATTTTAAACAATCCTTCTGAATCTCTGTCAACATGAAACACTTTAGGAAAAACAATTCCCACATAACAAGTTCCATACCAGTGGTCTGGAAGGTTGTAGTAGGCTTTGTCACCACAAACAAAATAAATCCCAGGAAAGATAGGATCTTTTCCACCTTTAAATCCCCAACCTCCCAGAATCTGATAAGTATCTTCACAGTTACTTGCACCTACAAAATAATTATCAAAAAGTGTGTTATCTCTTCTAATGCAAAGCTTTCCACTAACTGGTTTGTCTATGTGAATTGCAATATTTTCAAGCATTTTGCCATTTAATTTCTCATCCTCTTTCTGCCAGAAGGCTGACTTAGTCTGCTTGACTAATTCATTCCTCTTATAAATTGCTCTTCTCTCTTCAACCATATTCAAAAATTTCTTTCCTTCAGCACTTAATTTACATGTTAGATTATTCTTGTAAGCGTACTCATAAGTGAGTTCATTAGTAACAAGGAAAAATTCTCTCATTTGTTTTGCTTTCTTATGCTTATTTAAAGCATTATCAATCTTAATATTTGCAAAAATTTCATCATAATTTGAATAGTAATATTCTAAACATCCAGTTTGATAAAATAAACTAGTTAATACACTACATGTTACAGCATAAGTGAGAGGAAGCATATTATATGTTACTCCCTCAGAAACAGAAGCAGGTAACTTAACGCAGACGTAACAGTCTTTTGCATCCATTACTTTAACATATTCACTCAATAGCTTTGTGAATGTATTACTTGAAAAATCACCAATTGATTTATCTTGATGAATGTTAGGCTGATGATCAATAACTTTTGCAGACGTACTATGTTTAGTTTGGCTAACCAGAGCTTTGCCTGTTAAGTTAACTTTGTGTAATTCTCTATTCATTTCTAAAGGAATAATTACAGCTAGAACCAACCAGAGCAGAACCAAAATGAGCAGACATACCAGAGTCATCTTACAGCATCTTTTAAAAACAGAACACTTTGAAGTGCTCTCCTTAACATAAGGCATTCTTGGTTAATTTTAGCCTCAAAAATAAAATAAAAATAAATTTTAAAATTCTAAATTTATATTTACACCCCCCTTTTAAAATATATATATATTTTTTTTTTTAAAACCCTAGACAAGATTTCTTCAACCTTATGTCATACATAAGTTTTCTTCAACTAAACAGTTTTTCTTCGACCTTGTGTCAACTAACAAATTTTCTTCAGCCTTTTGCCAATTTAATATTTTTGTACTTCAATCATTGTCACTAATTTCTTGGATTTCGTTTTCTTCTTCACTACTATCATATATGTCAATAACAGGTGGAATTACTAAGTAAGTCCACTCAGGAGACTTGTATTTTTGGTTTGGTCTTATTATTCTCTTCCCTTTTCTCGATATCACTTCAATTTTTCTTCCAACTCCAACTTCTTTTCCAGGACTCTTTTGACTACTGATTTCTTCAACTTGTTCCTTTGGTTTCTTGATCAATCTGACTCTCAATCTTCCACCTGGCCAGTAGTCTGCTTTTCTCACATACTTCTTCTTTGGTTCAGAATTATTTGATTCTGACTTCCAAGTCCTTTTCTTTCTGTTTTCACTTTCACCTTCCACGTCACTTTCTTCAGTTTCGTAGTCTGAAATCTCAATTGACTCAGGAACTTCTCTATTCGGCAATTTCACACCTTCAGGAACTTCACTCTGTCTTCCATCACTGGTACTCGGTAATTCGTTTTCCTCCTCTTCCTCAATTACCTCCAACTTCCCAGATTTCGGATTTCTGTTCCTTACTTCAGAGTTTGTTCTCTGCCTTTCGATACTCTCCTGGTCTGAAACTTCTTTTTGTTCTGCTTCTTTGTCTTCAATGGAGACAACCGAATCTTCAGTTATTTTTCCTTTTAACAGATTCTCTTCACCTTCAGAATCTATTTCAATTATTTCCAAGTCTTTTCTTGTCAGATTTCCATTTACTGGCACAGTTTCCAGATGTCGACTTTCTTGTCGATCTTCAGAATCTGGAATTATTTCACCTTCTGTTTTGCCTTCTGCCTCAGAATCAGAATCGTCTGTGGTATCACTTTCAACATCAGAACTCTCAGGAGTTGGTACTGGAATAGTATGACTAGGATGAATCCAACGTTTTAATCCTCTGCACTTTACAGCATTAGTAGTGATCAAAATTATCTGCCTAGGTTTCTGCCATCTAGGAGCTAGACAATTCCTTCTCCGATGTACTTTCGTTCTGACCCAATCGCCAGGTCTCAGATCATGTGTCAAAACCTTTTCATTTGATTGTGCTTCAGTTCCCACCTGATTAGACACAGAAGTTACCATATCAGATAACCTTTTACAGTAATCCAAAATTGCACTGTCATTTATGCTCAACAGTTTACCTACAGGTACAAAAGCTTGCCTCATGACTCTTCCCATTAAAATTTCATGAGGACTCAAACCTGTCTTTTTATCTGGTGTACTTCTTAATGACATCAAAACAAGTGGAAGAGCATCGGTCCATTTTATACCTGTTTCAAGACACATTTTTCCAATTCTGTTTTTAATTGTTCCATTTATTTGTTCAACTACTCCTGATGCCTCTGGTCTGTATGCACAGTGTATTTTCTGCTCAATGCTCAAAGCTTCGCAAATTAATTTCATCAGTTTGTTATCAAAATGGCTTCCTCCATCACTCTCAATAGTGACTGGAAAACCGTACCTTGGGATGATTTCTCTGAGCATTAGTTTTGCCACTGTAATTGAATCACAATGTCGTGTAGGGAAAGCCTCTACCCATCTTGAAAATAAGCACACAATTACAAGTACATATTTCAAACAATTGTGTAAGGGCATTTCAATGAAATCCATTTGTAACCTAGTAAAGGGACCACCCTCTCGACCAATTATTCCTGTCCCCACCACTGATTTTCTGTTTGGATTCATTTGTTGGCATGACAAACACCTTTGACAAAAAGATTCAGCAATAGTTCTAAACTTGGTATTGAACCATGTTTCTCTGAAAAGTCTAACTATAGAATCTCTTCCTAGATGTGCTGGACCATGATATAATCTGGCCATGTCAGCAATCAAACAATTTGGTAAGACTACTCTGCCATCTTTGTAAACCCACACTCCATCTTCTTCACGTGGTCTACAATCTGATCTTAACCATAAGTCTTTTTCTTCTTCTTCTGCTTCATCTTGTAAATCTCTAATCTCATGCCATGTCTCTACAACAGTTGTTAGCATTAATGAATTTGAATCAGTTTCTTTACTCCTCTCCCGATTGTATGAATAATTTTTCCTTGCGCAGTATTTAGCTGTTTCATCTGCGAAGGCATTTCCCTTGGAAATATAATCAGTTCCTCTAGTGTGCGCTGCACATTTAACAATGGCGATTTCTTTTGGCAATTGTATTGCTTCAATTAATCTCCTAATGAAAACTGCATTTTTAATTGGTGATCCTGCTGATGTCATGTATCCTCTCTGTGACCAGAGTTGTCCATAATCATGCACAACTCCGTACCCATACTGACTATCAGTAATGATGGTAACTCTTATATCCTTTGATATTTCACATGCACGAATTAAAGCAATCAATTCAGCCACTTGTGCTGAACGAACTCCTTCAAGACATGATGCTTCTTCAATATCAACGACTGTACAAACTGAATATGAAGCTTTTAAGACACCTCCTTCGGATCTTAAACATGACCCATCTACGAAGTAGACAAAATCCGATTCAGACAAAGGTCTGTCTTTGATGTCTTTTCTTGGTTTAGTGCAGAATTCCATGACATCTAAACATTCATGTTCTGTTTCAATGTCATCAACAATTTCAGAATCAGGCAGTAATGTAGAAGGATTCAGATTTAAACATCTTGAAATCGAAACATTATCTGCTCCTAGTATGATTTTCTCATACTTTGTCAATCTGCTACTTGTTAGATGTTGTGTCTTACCTCTTGTCAGTAATATTTCAACTGAATGAGGCACAAAAACTTTCACTGGAAATCCCATTATGATCCCCTCACTTTGTTCGAGGCTGATACTTGTAGCTGCAACTGCTTTCAAACAACCTGGTAATGCTTTTGCAATTGGATCAAGAACTGCAGAGAAGTATGCAATAGGTTTCTTTAAATTTCCATGTCTCTGAATTAACACAGATAATGCACATCCTTCTCTCTCACTGCAATACAGTTCAAAATCTTTCTCATAATTTGGCATACCTAAAGCAGGAGCTTGGCATAAGCTCTTTTTCAGGTTCTCAAAAGATTCCATCTCAGCATCATTGAGAATAATTGGATCTTTTACATCTGACTTTGTCAGTCTTTGTAATGGTTTTGCAATTACTGAAAATCCGCTTATCCATTGTCGACAGTAACCAACCATTCCTAAGAACATTCTGACCTGTCTTTGTGTTCTTGGTGGTAACATTGCTTGAATCATTTTTATTCTCTCTATTGTTACTTGTCTTTTTCCTTTTGCAATTCTGTGACCAAGATATTTTACTTCTTGTTTGCAAAACTGTAGTTTTGCTGGGGACACTTTATGTCCTTCTTCTGCAAGGCGATTTAACAGAATTATTGTGTCTGTTACACAATTTTCTCTTGTCTTTGCAGCTATTAACAAATCATCAATATACTGCACTAGCGTAGACCTACCTGGTAAGTCTAGGTCTTCTAATGATCTTTTTAACAGTTCGTTAAAGATTGAAGGACTTTCTGTATAGCCCTGAGGGATTCTTGACCATCCGAGGGTCTTACCTTGGAATCTGAAAGCAAATATTTCATAACTGTCTGGATGTAAGGGAACAGTAAAGAATGCATTGCAAAGGTCAATGACTGTATACCATTCAGCATCATGTGGAATCTGAAATAGAATTACTGCTGGATTTGGAACCACAGGACAACATGGAACGACAATTTGATTAACCTTTCTCAAATCTTGTACGATTCTAAATGTTCCGTTAGACTTTTTAACTCCCATAATTGGTGAATTACAAGAGCTACTCTCCATTTCTTTTAATACACCTTGCTTAATTAATTTTTCAATTATTGGTGTAATACCTTCAATTGTTTCTGTTTTCATTTTATATTGTGGAGTGTTTGGAAATTCTATTCCCTGTTTCAATGTAATTTTTACTGGATCTACGTTTTTCATTAGACCCATCTCATTCCCAGTAAAATCCCATATTTCAGATTTCACTGTTTCTTTTAGTTCTTCAGGTAAATCTTTTTCTTCAAATGCAGGAAACAATTTTGTTTCTTCTGCTTCTATCATCATCATTGTCATTCTGTATAAACCATCTTCCTCCATTGTTTGTAACTCAACTCCATCAGGAGAACAATATATTCTACAATTCATTTTATATAGGATGTCTCTGCCTAATAGATTTACTGGACTACTATTACAAACCACAAATCTGTGTTTGTCTCTGTAATTTCCAATTTCAACTGGTACTGGATCAGTTAAGTCAGTTTTAATTTGTTGATTACTTACTCCAACAACTTGGATGGTATCCCCAGAGAGAGGTAGGTTTTCAATTTCCACTGATCTAACAGTAGAACGGGTAGCACCAGTGTCCACTAGAAAAGTGATGTCTACATCATTAACTTTCCCGTTTACAAAAGGACCAGACTGATCAACCTCAAGAGTGGCTCCAATAACACACTCTTCCTCCTCTCTCGGGCACCGTCAGCAATAATCATCAGAATCGCTGTCTTGACTTTCTGCTAATAAAAATTGTTGTGAAGCATTTTGCATTTGAACCCTTTGCTGTTTTTGCTGTTTTTGTGGTTTTATTACCTGTTCACTTCCCTGAAATCCCACGTTTGGATTATATTTTTGAACTCCCCCACAATTCGGAAAAGGTGGTTGTGGCAATTTGTCTTGACAATTATTCACCTGTTGTTGTTGTTGTTGCTGTAACTGTCGCTGAATATTAAATTCGTTTAACCCCTTGTTGCATCTGTAGCTGTCGCTGCAGGTCAACACCATTCTGCATCTGTGGATTCAATAAGGGATTCTTTAAGTTTTTAGGAGGATGAGGACACTCGTCTCTCCAATGTCCAATTTCGCCACAATTAAAACAAGGTAATCTTTGCTTTAACTCCTCAATCTTTGGGCTAAATTTCTTTGGGAAATTATTACCTTTAAACTTTCCTTGTATCTGGTTTGTATTTCCAGTTTGAACAAAATTAGTGTTCTTATTTCCCATGCTGGCAATCTGTTGCTCAGCTACCTTTACCTGAGCCCACATGGCTTTCTCCTTCAGCTTCTTCTGTTTTACTTCTATTTCATCACTGCAATACTTTGCTTTTCTTAGAATATCATCTACAGATAGTGATTGCCATCCGACAATACTATTTCTGATCATTTCTCCAATTTCAGGTTTTAGTCCATAAACAAATCTATAGACAAAATGGCTCATGTCTTTTTCATCTAATTTTTCATAACCACTGTATTGTTTAAAGATTAACAGTAGTCTTTCATAAAAAGAATGAACTGATTCTTTTGTTTCCTGTTCTGTCCTTTCTATTTTAACCCAATCAACTTCTTTGGGTGGAATTTTGTTTTTCATCCAAACAATTACTTTTTCATAGAAATCCATTACAAGTGGATTTGGAGCACCTGTTTCTTTGATTCGCTCAGGTTCTGTTTTTGGCCAACTAATCGATATTTTGCATTCTGTCCAAAGATCAGATGGAACAACAATGTCAAAAAATCCATCTAAATCAATCCACAGAACTTTTGACACTTTGATAAATCTATCGACTTGCCTGTACCATTCAACTGGTTTTTCCCTCAATTTTGGAAAGTCATTTGTAAATAACAGAATGTCCTGTCTCGACCAAGGGACATGAACATATCCTCCACCTGCAATTTCTCTCATTGGAAATTGTTTTGACAATTTTTCCAATCTTTCATCTTCCTTCTTTTTCGTCCATTTTACTCTCCATTTATTCAGTTCTCCTAGCTTTTTGATATAGACAATCAAATCTTTAATGTGAACTATTCTTCCCATTGAGTTTAAACTCTCAATGTCATTTTCTGAAAAGTCTAATCTGTAATGCTTTGCAAAATTCTTTTGTTTACTCACATCGATTTCAAGTTCTGCTGCTAGATCCTCTAGTTGATCATATTTGTTTTTCGTTTTCCACTGTATGCTTTTACAAATGAACAGTAGTTCATCATCTCGATAGTAATTTAAACTATCTGGACCAATTGTTCCAATTATTAATTCTTCGATATTCGCTTTTAATTTGGCCACATCAAGTTTTGGTGTGGTTACCCTGGCTTCAGGACTCCCTATATCTGATATAGCACCCATTGGTGTTTTTGGAGATAAATCCTCATTAAAGGTTAAATCAGGCATTCTCGATTTAGAAGTGTTTATTTCAGATAAATCTGAATAAAATTTTTCAGCAGCCTTTTGAATTTCTGTATTTAAAGGAATAGTTAATCCAGTCTTGTTTGTCTCCTTTTGATCAAATACGGGCTGAACAGGACCAATTGTTACTGGAACTGTCACAGCTTCCATGCCTTTTGTCATTCTTTTTATTAATTCTTCTTTTGATCTTAAATATTCATTATAATCAACATCTTCAACATTTCTTGCCTCTCTTGAATAATCTTTTGGAGGTTCTCTTGCTCTTGGAGCCATTGTAAAATGTCTACCTTCATTTCGAGCATTCTCGAATTCTGGTCTTCTAGGAGTTTCAATGATTTCACAATTATTTGGATAAAGTTTAGGAGCTTCATTAATTGGAGGTGCACTCGGTGAAGTTTCAGTAGAAACCACCGGAGTTGACCATGATCTAGGAGGTCTCAAAGGCTGATTCTTTCTAGCAGTTGTATATATTTCTTCCATAACTGCATCCTCAGATTCACTTTCCATAGATTTCCCTGTAGGAGTACCCATTACCATTTCATGAATTAAATACAATCCTTCACTCATGTTTCCCTGTCTCCACATTCGCAATCTATCTTCATGAGTTTCTCTTTTCCAAGATGGATTTTTAGAAGGTCTTTTAATTCCACTAGCTTCTCTTTGTAACTGATACATCTCGTCTTCCCACTCAACTAAAGCTTCAAATTGAGTTGGTCTCGGTTTCGGAACAAGAGCATTCATTTTCTCTCGTAAATTTCTTAAAACTTTTACATTAAATGAACCATCATCAGGCCAAGTTAAAACACCGTCGTTCTTAGTATATCGTTTCCAACTATCGAACCATAAGACAGTATGATATCCATATTCACCTTCCATATACGCTGCAGGTGTTTTATACTTATGAAGTAGTTTACCACCTCGCGTTTCGATTTTCTTGTCAGGTGAAAATAAATTCTTAAATTTCTGAAATAATGTTGGCTTTTTCTCAACATGTTTAAAATGATAACTCATTTTTAAGAGTTAAATCTAATTCACAAAATCGTTCGTAAAATATTTCCGGGATGTTCCGCAAAACAACCAATCCGTGCGCGAAACACACCAACAAGCCAATGACAGTTGAGCTACGTCACTTTTCTGCTCAACCAATAAATTTGGAGTTTTTCCGAAAGACCAATCAGCTCACAGGCCGTCAGAGACTCAAGAGCCAATCAGAATATAGCTTGTGACGTAGGTCACCCAATCCCAGCGCGGCTCTGTGACGTACACAGCAGCTGCGGTTTCTCGTTTCTCACTCCTGGCGCTTACCCCTCCTTCACAAAATCTTTTCACAGCGCCATTTTAAGAACACTTTTCAGTGTAAATTAATTCTTAACAATGACTATAAAGACAACATCTGTTCGTTTCACTATTTAGGATAGTTTACATACATTCAAGTATCCACACTTCGGAATAGACGGCGCTATTCACACTAAGGATAATATTCAATTGTCAGTAGAGTAACCTTACCCCACCCTTCTAACACGTATAATTATGAACTCGCTTTGCTCTGAACCCACCGCGAAGTGAAAGTTCTAAGAGTTCCACTTGAACATAAAATACAATTCAAACTCGCACTTTCACGCTGAAATTTCCCTAATTTCAAACACACATGAAATCCGTACAGGACTCTCACCTGTTTATAGAAATCATGCACCGTTAGCAAAATAACGACGTTATCCGTACAGGGCTCTCACCTGTTTATAGATATGAAACATGTACCCGTACAGGACTCTAACCTGTTTATAGATATTCATGCACCGACGCTAATTTACCCTTCACTCAAGCTCGGATATAACTAATACTCTCATTACAGTGAGTTTTATGGAAGGCGCTTTGTCCCTATTCTCATGCTGCTTTAATTTCTTAGAAAACCCTCACTATACAAGATTCAGACCTAGCCCTAAAACTGATCCAGCGGCCTATAGAAAATATATCATAAACAACGCTACCCAACTTCATAACCTATAAACAAAATTCTATACTAAATATGGACCCATTTATAAACCTGATATATTTTGGGCCTACTGAATCAGGTGGTCAGATTAAATCTATATACACATTATCTACAAACTATATACAATTTTTATACATCTGTGGAAAGAATATTGTCATTAGAATAAAACTTGACCATTTAAACGACCACCATTGGCGACGTGATCTAGCTAATAGTAACCTACACTTCTGAATAATCAAGACCAGCTTGTTTGTCAAAAGTAAGATTTTATTTACTAAATTATGGTATATAAGTTGATAGTTTTATAAATGAATTTTATTTGCAATAAAGCAAGCATGATTGTAAAGAAATATGAGAAAATACAATTTAAGCAAGTAAATCAAATTTAAAGTGAATATATAAAGTTTAGCATTTCTAAAACCTAATTCTCTAACTGAGCTAAATAGATAGAATTTAAAGAAAAGTTCTTTGAGGATTCTTACGTGCTCCACGCAAAGTCCGACAGCACATCACCCTCATCGGAAAGTCAGAAAGCAGCAGCCAGCCCATCCCTAAGGGCATGACTTTTTATACCTTTCTATGCTAACTAAACTACGCAAAGGAAAGTTTTCAGAAATCTTCGACGTCCCATTGGCTGAGAGTGACAAGTGACATGTCACCCACTTTTCAAAACTTCCATAAAGTCATATTTCTTAGAGACCATTGTCTCTTCCACGTGAAACCAGAAGCTTCCTGAGTTTGCAACAAATGTATTAATTCATTCTCGCAGCGTCCATTGACTTTCAATTGACTTCCGCGGATGCCAAGTTAAGGACTGACAAAATGTTCTTTTTCGACCTTGGCCATGTCCGACAGAATGATGACAGCACATTAGTTTTTGCTTTGTGAACGCAGCTTTTGACGAGTAATTTATTTCAAAATGGGCGTCTCGTGACTTTTGCAGAATTACAAGTCAGCTCTTTTCTGCGACTCAATTGACTAGGCCCAAAAGCAGGCAACTTATGATTTCTAGTATAAAACAAACACAGGAAAAGTATTAATGTAAGAAATAATGTAGATTCTGTATCCACCCCAAGATTTACTAATTAATTAACCCACCCGATTAATCAAAATGTTACCTAGCCATTGCAAACAAATAAAGCAGCGTTTATATCTACCAGTCTCCGTTATTCCATGAGACTTAAATGCACCTAGAATAGTAGAAATTACATCACACAGACAAGGAAAAGCGAAACAAGCACATGCTTCTTTTAAGTTTGCAGCAGTTAGTAATGACAAAAACGAAAACAATAAATTATTTTATTATTTTGCACGAACAAAAAGATGCAACAATTATGCACGTTTATGAGCACACATATTAGTCCCCCCATGTGTAAAGTTTAATCTAAGTTGTATTAGCACGACATATCACAAATCATTAATATTATTATTCATGTTATGGAAATGTGACTTCACGAGATTAAACAAAATTTTGTTTTCTATCTCGCTCCATCAATAACACCCTGTCAAAACTGGCCAATGACGTCCCAAAATTTAATGGCAATATACTCCTGTGCTCCTATACGCAGATGGACCGCACCCCCAATGCACTCCGCACTTTAGTTAACGGATTTGTGACCTTCATGGCAGATTTGGAGCTCCGCACCAATTTTAAAAAATCGTATGTAATGAGTTGTGGCTCGAAAAAATATTGTATCAACTCCATAACATCTGGCACTGAATCCCTATCACGCACACGTACTTTTCCCTATTTGGGCTTAGTGTTTTCAGAAACAGGATCTTGGCAAGCTCATGCTGCCCACAGCAGAAGCAAACTTTCAAAAGCAATTAATTCTATCCTGTGCCTTCGGCAGTCGAAACAGGCAAAGGTGGATTCACCTTTAATGAAAATATATAAATCGCAGTGTATTCCGACAGCCACATATGGTGCGGAAGTTTGGGGATTCACAAATTTCAGCGGGGTTCAAAGAGAAGAAAGCAGATTCTGCAGAAAACTTTTGGGGGCTCAAATCTCTTCACTTTCCTAAGTTTGTCACAGGGAACTTAACTTGTTTTATATAGAAGTTTTTATTAGGTCACGCCCAGCCATATTCTAGTAAAAAATATGGCAGAATCCGGCAGCATCCTTGACCAGAGAGATTATCACTGACTGTCTTAAGTGCGACAAGGGTGGCTCTATACCATGGCTTTCCGCTGTCAGAAAAAGCTTAACAAGCGTGAACTTGGAACATGTTTTTTTAAATCCACTAGAAATTGAGGGCATGAACAAAATATCACTCATGGTGGCATTATACAAATCCTATAATAATGAAAGATATGCCACCGAGTCCCTCAAACCTTCAGTAGTAAGGTACATGGCCCGTAGGGAGGCAATTGGCCCCCAAAACCCCGTGCTACCTAAATACCTTTTGAAAAGCATTGGGCGCTGGAAGAGGAGTTTACTCTTCCGCCTCAGAGACGGTTCAATAAAATACTCACTTTGTTTCCCTCTGGGATTTAATAAAAATCTTGGGCAGATGCCTTGTCCGTGTGGCACCGGAAACAACCAAACAGTGGTACACTTCCTATTGTTCTTTAATTACTATGGTAAATATACAAAACAATATCTGATCCCGTATTTTAAGGAAGCAAGGGTCACCGATTACAAAACACGCACCTTGAAATCTTACAACTGAAAAGTGTGGATCTGATCCTCCGAGTAAGTTTGTTCTTAGTAGCGGCGGTACGTTCACGCGTCTCTATGGGTGACTTATAACGTGTTAAACGCACTTAACAACGTCTAGGTGCACTTAGCTATCATTATTCCCCTATCTGAGCATTTACTAAGGCCGTATCGTTTAGGATTGGAGGCGTAAGTAAAATTAATCATCATGCACCATGTTGCAGTTATTGTGTACAATCATATTGCACTTTATCCTAACTTGATGTTGCTGCTGGTATTCATTTTTAACCTTATATGCACTATGTTGTTAACACTGTTTACACTCTTTGCACTTTATTATATTATGTTGTCTTTGAATGCCCGTCCAACTGTTTTTTTTTTAAATGTTACCCTATCGGTCATTTATTTGCCAACCTTTTAATATGACAGTGCTCATTTTTATTGTGTCTTTTCTTACAATATTTACTGTGGAAATTTCTGTTTGTGATTGAATTGTGCTTTTATGGATTTCTTTTATCCGAATAAAGATTGAATTGAATTGAATTGAATGGTAAAGTTGGATTTAAAGTTATAATTTTTAAAATGGCAATTTTATGAAGTTGCCATTCTCCTGCCCTAGCTATTTGTTGCCTGCAGCCTGTTCCTGGGCCACATGACTTGGTGTAGCTGGCAGTTGGACTTTATTTATTCCTTCCAGACAGCCACACAATAGAGGGATTGGGTGGGCCTGAATAGGATATCATGGGTGGGACGGCACGGGGAGGGGTCAGAGCTGGGCATAGCCCCACTTGCAACTGTATAGACTGTGCTCTGTCTTCACACAAAATACCTGCCAACTCTGTATTTTTAATGCAGCCTGCTTGGACCCAGGGCAGGGGAGGCAGGAAACATCAAGCACTTCTAAGGGAATTCTCTAGAAACTTCTACTTTAAAGAATATACCAAGTATAAAAATTGGACCCTCTGACTCTCTCTTTCTGGACTCTCAGAGGACTGCCTGCTGCTGAGACCCACGGTTTACTTCAGGATTCTACTTTGCTTCACCTGCAAGCAATGTTCCCTCTAATTTTTTTCCTCTATGTGCGGCAGGGGAGGGGCTCTGTGCGCTGCAACCATGGCTATGTGCGCCAGGAACCAAACCGTGCGTGTCTGCGGCGCCAAATGGCACTCAAATCATTTACTTTAAAAAGTGAAAAGATGGTGCATTTTCACACATACAGAGCCAAAATAAGGGTCTTAAAGGCAGTTTGCAAATTTTTTGTATTGCCTGTATTTTCATTGTTATGTCTCTGACTGCTGTTGTCTGTCTTCCCCGCTGCCTGTACGTGGTCCGTGCCCCTTTTTCCTCCCTCTGTTCCCCTCGCTGTCCCTGTGATCTCTCTGCCCGGTCTTTCCTTCTGTACCCCTCGCTGCCCGTGTCTCTGCCCAGTTTTCCCTTCTGTTCCCCTCGCTGCCCCGTGCCTCTCTGCCCGTTCTGCCTTCTGTTCTTAGCTGCCCCTATATTTCTGTATTCTGTATTTTACCTCTGTGCCATTAGTTTTTTGTGCCCGTCTGCCCTCTGTGCCACTCTTTTTTGACCTTCTGCCCTCTGTCCCACTCGTTTTTGTGCCCTTCTGTCTTATCCACTTCGTTTTCCCCTAGTTTTTTGTGCCTTTCTGCCCTCTGTTCCACTTCACTTTCCCCTCGTTTTTTGCCTTTCTGCTCTCTGTCCCACTCGTTTTTGTACCGTTCTGCCCTCTGTTCCACTCGTTTTTGGTCCCTTCTGCCCTCTGTCCCACTCGTTTTTGTGCCTTTCTGCCCTCTGTTCCACTCGTTTTTGTGCCCTTCTGCCATCTGTCCCACTCGTTTTTGTGCCCTTCTGCCATCTGCCCACTTGTTTTTGTGCCCTTCTGCCATCTGTCCCACTCGTTTTTGTGCCTTCTGCCCTCCTTGTTTTTTTCCTTGTTTTGTGCCCCTTTTGCCTTTTGTTCCACTCGTTTTTGTGCCCTTCTGCCCTCTGTCCCACTCGTTTTTGTGCCCTTCTGCCCTTTGTCCCACTCGTTTTTGTGCCCTTCTGCCCTTTGTCCCACTCATTTTTGTGCCTTTCTGCCATCTGTCCCACTCGTTTTTGTGCCCTTCTGCCCTCTGTCCCACTCGTTTTTGTGCCTTTCTGCCATCTGTCCCACTCGTTTTTGTGCCTTTCTGCCCTCTGTCGCACTCGTTTGTGCCCTTCTGCCCTCTGTCCCACTCGTTTTTGTGCCCTTCTGCCATCTGTCCCACTCGTTTTTGTGCCTTCTGCCCTCCTCGTTTTTTTCCTTGTTTTTGTGCCCCTTTTGCTCCACTAGTTTTTGTGCCCTTGTGCCGTCTGTCCCACTCGTTTTTGTGCCTTTCTGCCCCCTGTCCCACTCGTTTTTGTGTCAGAGGCAGTCATAATCACTAAAATATGATCTGACCATGGCCAAGTAACACTGTCTATCTCGATTGAGAGCAGAAGGAATAACCCAATTCCCACATGGATGATTAATGAAATAGCATTTCAGCATCCTTCACTGAGAGCTAGCGTATGAGAGACTTTGGAACATTATCTTGAGGAAAATGTACCAGAGGAAATGTCCTGGGCTATGATCAGGGTCCAGGGATGCTGCTAATGAAGTAATAAGAGGTGACTTCATAAAACATGCCACAACCTTTGTAAGACTCAATAAACTAGACATCTTGACCTGGAAGTAGATGTTTCTAGACTACAGGAATATAAAAGGGAATGCTCATGGGGGTGGAGACACGACCAAGCAAAATGGAAGCTCTGTTACAGAGTTCCGCTGCCTGAACCTGGCCCGATTTCAGTTCCTGAGGGCTACTTGCAGTCACTTACCACTGATTCTGGTGTGGCGACTGATGCCTTGCTCTTGTTGGCCCCAATAAGGAAGGTGGCACCCTATAGTGGTTTTGTACGGGGAGGACAAACAACTATGGCAGTCAGGGTCAGATTGGGACCAAAAATAGGCCCAGGCAGCCCCAAAAAAGTGGCCGACATTTGAGGAGCGTGACCTTTCACACAACATTGCTTGGTTAGCATCAGGAGGCTCATTTTTGGAGAAATGTGTGGTACATTAAGCATTTTTAAGCTTGAAGTGTCAGTAGCATTGGTGAAAACTGGAAACACTAGCTGTAAAAACTCAATACTTATTTCAGTCTCAACGCCTTGTACAAGGTTGCAAGAATACTGCTGTCAATCAACTAGGTCCTTGACTCTGATCATAAAATCAATCAGAAATCTAGTACAAATCGAAGGGGCAACAAACGGTTAGGTGAGGATTCCTGGGAAAAGAACCTACAATGACAAGTGAAAGAGAAAAGCAGCTCTGAAATTCCTCCTCTTGATTCACTGTATACTGGTTTCCTAGAATGAAACCTGTTATTTTCAGTAGCTCTCGCCCTTGTTTCGGCCCCCTTTCTTATTATACCAGTAATTAATAATAACATATTATTCACTAGTATAATAAAAAAATATGCTCACCCTTGCTGCACCTGAGGCACTAAATCATGGTTTGCAAAGGTGCATAGAGGCACCTGCAACTGTCATCAGCGAGATTGACCAGGACTAGGAAAATCCTATCCTTGGCCTCAAGATCCTGCCAGGCCTCAAGACCTCCACATTAGTGGCATGCTGTGGTGTCCCTGGTACAGGTAGCCCTAGGCGCTTTTGTGGTATCTCTACCATGCCCAGGGCTACCCATCCGCCATGATGTCAGCTCATCCCCTCCCATCTCATCACGGGGAGAGGGGTTGGCAAGAGCCTCATTCTCAGCACCCTACCGTATTACAAGATGAGGTGAAAAAGCAAGAAACTGAAAGCTGGAGCCTAGGCATCACTGTACAGACTCCAACTTTGTGCTTCAGTTCTCAAGGCTGGAAAAAGCTGTGTACCTGCCCTGAGAGGCTATCCAATACCATTATATGAAGCACAACAGATAAAGTAGCTGAAGGTGAGAAAGTAAAATAGCAGTAATTACACATGTTACATAAAAAGAGTAAGTAGTGCTTTCTCTTTTTATAACCTTCCTCCTTTGGTGCTCTCTGCCCCTCCCTGCTTATTGCTGTTACTCCTTGAATACGTAATGTGTGACTATCGCATTCATTTATTTATTTTAATAAACTTTTCAGGAGGTCCTGTACACCACAATTTACAACCGGGTCACTCCATCCTTAAAATGTGCTCCTGTGCACTTTTTTTTAACGTGCCGCTCTAAGGTGGGCATCAACATCTTGATTAACCTGGATATCTAAATAAAAGAAAACAATCTGCCTGCAGCCTCGCTTTACTTTCACAAACAGAAACTGAATGAGATGCTCAAGACTGTCAATATCAGTGGAACTCATTTCCAAAACTGCTGTCTTGAGCATACGCAACCAACCCAGTAACTACAGAATGGTGATCTGCCAGTAAGAATTTTGCGGATATGACAACTTTCTTTAAAACAATATGCCAAAGGAATAGGGCTTGGAGCCTATCTGCGTAATTCAAACTTAGTTATACTTCATGGCACAACATCCCCAGTTGCAGAGTGCCCAAGCCGCCCCACCAGATTTTTAAGTCACAAGTACCCAAGTCATTGCGTTTCTTTGCATTCTGGTTTGTGCAGTTATGAATTTATAACAGAACTGCAACTGCGAGAATTCAAACTATTTTAGTTGCAAGTTTCAAGTTAACTCCTTTGAGTGCAATTTTGAAATGATGGTTCTGTGGAAACCCAACTATCTACTAACGTGTTTTGTCTCCACGCACAGAAGAAAGGAGGAGCTTTTGCCAGTGATAATTAAAACTGCATTTCGAAGTAGAATTGATCTTTTCTATTTAGTAACAATTACAAGTGTTATCTTTTACAATTTAAGTGCATTTTGCTCGTTCTGCTTAATTGCATACAGCAGACTCGTGTTCCTCTCTCGTGCCCCGGGTCTCTCACTAGTACCCGTGAATTAAAGGTTTTCAGCTCCACAAAGACACAGAAGAGCGAATCTTCATTTGTCCTCCTGCTGTCCCTCCACAATCTGCTTCAGGCGATTGGATTTATCATCGCTTTGGAGTTTCACCATGGGCTGTGTTGAAAAAGTGCGGCATGGTGATTAAGGGCGAAAAGTTGGGGATGGAGTAGGTAAAAGGCATGCCTGAAACTAACCAGATGTGGTAACATTCATGCAATTGCAAAGGCAAATTAAAAGCTGCAAGATTCAAATGCACTAAAAGACCTCTTTTCACAAATGATAAAGAGTTGTGAAAATGAGACACGTTTATTCTTGCTGTCAGTTGTTTGTGTGTCAGTTAAGACTACGTGCGTAAACGTTTTTTTTTATTTTGAGGAAGAATTTTGGCAACAAAAGAAACTACAAGTGACGCATGGTGCCGGCACATGTGGAGGAGGATTGCTCCTGAGGCAGAGCTCCACATAAAGCATCAGACAGAGAATTGGGGTACCGCAAATCGAGCGTGAAATAGTCAGCATAGAGGATACACCGGGCCATGGCAAGGCTGGGTGGCTGACGCCGTGATCATAGATTGAGCAAGTCTGCAAACCGGGCAGATTTCGCTGAAAAGCCCACAAGAGGTGTTTTTAAACTTACTGCATTGTTGTGTAAGTAAAGCGAGGCTGCGGGCAGATTGAGTGCTTTTGTTAAAGCATCCATGTTAATCGCGGCTTGTGAAGGGGCTGCGATTAACATGGATAGTTTAACAAAAGCACTCAATCTGCCCGCAGCCTCGCTTTACAAATACAAGAATTTAAAAACAACAGTGCGTGCACTACAGGGCGGCAAAACAAAAGCGAACCCAGCAAAAACAAAAGGCCAGCAAGTGGCCTCATTAGAGTATTCAATCACTCCTAAGTGGTAACTTCCGCCGCTGTCCTCCACAATCAGGAAATGCCCGTTTTTTCGCGGCGCGCGCCTTTTAAAAGTGGCGGTGGTGCGAATACTCTCGCAGGATGTGCCCTCTGTGCCCTCTGTGCCCTCTGTGCGCGCTCCACACATGGGACTGCGCGCTCGGGGATAGGGAAGTGCGCGCGAGCGCGGCCGCGCGCGTTCCAGGGAACAGTGCCTGCAAGTAATGCTTTGCTGCCAGACCACTGCCTTGAAATCCTCAGAAGACTGCTTGCTGATTGATCCCTGTTCCACTTTTTGAACCATGGACTTCCTGAGTGATGCAAAGGGCTAGTTGACTGGCTTCCTGATCAGAGCCTCAGGGACAGAAAAGGCTCCAACCATCTTCAGCCTGCACCTGGACCCAACCTGGGTGAGTCCTAACCCCCAATTGGTGCCCTTTCCTGGACCCTTTATAGGGGTGTTAAGGTGTTCAGATAGCCAAATTCCAAAACGTTTTGGCTAACAACTGCTGTGAGAACCAAGAGGAAGCCGGGATCAATCAACTCATCTGTCAGGCCAAACTGTATCACAGGTCGGCCTGACTTTGTGGTAGTTGCCACTATGCTCTTCTCCGCTGCTGCAAATCCTGTTCATGTGGCCTTCACTAAAATTATATCTGGGCTTGTAGAACTTTTGTCGGCTATAGCCTCAAGCTTCATCCTGCTGGAGGTTATCAACTTCCAAAAAAGAGACTAAGTCTGAAAGTGGAAATCCTAGCCATGGCTTCATCCATAAGCTCCCCGTAAATGACGACTCCAGCTAAAACACCGCCTGCAATCTTGTCCCACTAACCTTCTACCTTATCAGAAAATATTTCCTCAAATTTGTATCCATATCATGCTCCATTGCGGTCAGCCATATTTTTCTACTTTTACCCGGTCTTGTGTGACTAGATGTTTGCAGCTGGCTCTTTGATGTTTTAGGCACTAGTTTTTACCTTAAACTTTAAAAATTAATAACGCCAGTCCTACTGATTGGAGTTTTGTCATTTTGATGTCAAAGAATTTATTAAAATGTACTCTATTTTCTAAATTGTTGTGAGATTTTTCTTCTGTTGCATTGTCACTTCATTACTGTTGTGTGCTGAATAATTGCTTTACACATAGCCTCTAAGTTAAGCCAGACTGCAGTTTTTGTGCCAAGCTACCAGAGGGTTAAGTACAGGTTAATTTTGTGACTTTTGTGGTTTATCCTGACAGGGATTGTGGCTGTTGCTTGAGCAGGGTTAACACCCCCACTCAACCAACAACCCATATTCTCTAATGTAGCTCATGTAGCCTTCATCAAGATCTTTTGCCCCTTTCTCATGAGAATGCTGTACAGCTGCAAAAGTGCTAATTGTTTCTATTACTATAATGCATTCTGTTATTGCAGGTGATCAAATGTTTATAAAAACATAATGTCTTTTGAGGTGATTTAGCGTTAGATTACTTTGATCAAGGGGGAACCTTTGATGCTTTATTTCATGCTTTATCTTGTGATTTCACAATTAGCTTACTTTTTCTCAATAAACATGACAAACATGATCAGAGTTCGGTAGACATGGGGAAAGGACTCTTTTTCTTTCATCCTTAACAAAAGGAGATTCACAGATACCTCAGTAATACTGTAGGTCGTCATTTAATTCTACTTTTGGAAGACCATGGTTATTGGCCAGGGAAGTTTATACATGGCTTTTATTGACCTTAAAACTGCGTTTGATCTTGTACGCAGACAAAAACAATGGAAATGCTTAGCGGATTGGGAATGCCACCTGAATCCACTTACAATCTGTGAACTTTGCAAACGTTTGTTGAGGTGACCATGGACAAATCACTGATTCTGTAGCAGTCAACAGGGTCATCCGTCAAGGATGTGTCTTAGCTCCTGCATTCTTTTTACTTATATGAATGATGTAGTTCAATTTCTGCAGCAAGATCCTTCCGATGCTCCAACGCTGGGGGGCCATTACAGGTAAGGGGTTAACCCGATACAAGCTTATGGACCTGGGTATAGTACGGTATGGAGAAAGTGGTCCTCAAACCAATCACTTATCAGAGTAAGCACACATGACATACATTTTTATTTTTAGAGCTAAATTAATACCATGCTCTTTTAAGGTAAAACATGAATGACACCAGCAACAAATGAAGATGTGCAGCAGCCAAGAGACAATACAATTCAGTAAATGTTATTTCATTAAGTAGTAAGGATATGTACCTTTTCCAAATATGCAACAGTATTAGAAGCGGTTGCTCCGAGGAGAGCGTGCGAAAGGAAAGATGTGCTTAAAAGTTTAGTGGGCGGGAAATGATCCCAGATAGAAGTAAAGAGAAGTAGAAGGGTTGGTGTATGGTTGATTAGACATATCAATCTAGTTGGCCTGGCCCACGCTATTTTACTTGGTCTATTTACATTTGTTCACACTCACAGATTGTCATCTTGTGAGGCATGTGGGGGATATGTACTGGTAGGGTCCAAGTAGGGGGGGATTTTCGTCGACATTTCAACTCCACTTGTGGCACTTAGGCAAGTTGTACCTGGGCCTGCGAGTCTTCCTCAGGACAGGGGTGAAAAGGGGCAACCAACTTGTGGTATGGAAATCCTCATCTAAGGAGAGAAAGGCTGCTATTAAAACTACTACAAGGCTAAGGCTAAGGCTAGCACATCAATCAGCACTCCTGGTAAAGAATTGGAGGATTTACCCGTATATCATCGAGGTCAGGAAACTATTAATGGTTTCACGCATATGGCAGGAACAGCTGTTCCAGTGCCATGGATTCAATACACTGCTGCTCAATTGTCAGGCAGGTGGGCCAAAGTTAATGACAGTCTGTTAAAGGATAGGCAAATCAGTAGGTCTGCCTATTCCTGGAAGAAATCTTCTTTCTTAGAGCAATTCCTCCGCAGCCTCAGGAACTGCCCAAATGGGAGGTTGTCCCTGAGGTTACATGGATGGTGGCTTGTGTATCTCAGTAGGGTGCTCCGGTCGCCTAGCTTCCTATAAAAACTAGTGTATAGTCTACCTTGTTCAGCGATTATAGTTATGTCAAGAAAATATATAGAGGAGACATCAAACTCTAGGGTAAACTGGATATCACTAGACCGTGTGTTCAGCCATGTATTGTACTTGTTCCTCATTGCCTTTCCAGATGATCAGTACATCGTCTATGTAGTGAGCCAAAGGTCAATGTTTTGCCTGGAAGGGTTATTCTCACTCAGGACATGTATTTGTTTGAATTCGCCCATGAATATGATGGCTAGGTTGGGGGCATATCGGACAGGCTGAGTAGCGGCCCTTTTAATTGCGCATTAACCTTAAGTCACTTGGCTTTATTATACACGTTTGCAGAGGCATGAGGCATTTTCACTGATCACTCCACCCTGTATTACATTTAGTATGTTATTCTGGTTTTAAATCCACCACTTAGGAGGACCTCTGTCCCTTCTATCCTTCACAGACTGTCATTAACTTTGGCCCATCTGCCTGACGATTGAGCAGCAGCATGTTGAATCCATGGCACTGGAACGGCTGTTCCTGCCATATGTGTGAAACCCTTACTAGTTTCCTGACCTTGATGATATACGGGCAAGCTCCTCCAATTCTTTACCAGGAGCGCTGATTGATGTGCTAGCCTTAGTCTTGTAGTAGTTTTAATAGCAGCCTTTCTCTCCTTAGATGAGGATTTCGAAACCACAAGTTGGTTGCCCCTTTTCACACCTGTCCTGAGGGAGACTCACAGGCCCAGGTACAACTTGCCTAAGTGCCACAAGTCGAGTTGAAACATTGACGAAAATCCCCCTCACCTGGACCCTACCAGTACATATCCCCCACATGCCTCACAAGACAACAATCTGTGATTGTGAACAAATGTTAATAGACCATGTAAAATAGCGTTGGGCCAGGCGAACTAGATTGATATGTCAAATCAATCATACACCAACCCTTCTACTTCTCTTTACTTCTATCTGGGATCATTTCCCGCCCACTAAACTTTTAAACACATCTTTCCTTTTGCACGATCTCCTCGGATCAACTGCTTCTAATACTGTTGCATATTTGGAAAAGGTATATATCCTTACTACTTAATGAAATAAAATGTACTGAATTGTACTGTCTCGTGGCTGCTGCACATCTTAATTTTTTGCTGGTGTAATTCATGGTTTACCTTAAAAGAGCATGGTATTAATTTAGATCTTAAAATAAAAATGTATGTAATTTGTGCTTACTCTGATAAGTGATTGGTTTGAGGACCACTTTCTCCATACCAATGCTGGGGGGGCAACAGGATTGCGACACTCCTGTGACACTCCTGCTGGCCAGAGACAACCTGCTGGTTTTAAAAATCCCAGGGGAGCTACAGAAATTGTTTTCCCACTTTAGTGATTTCTGTAAAATGTGCAAGCTCTAGATCAACACTACACAAGTCTTATTGGGGTAGACCAATCAGTATTCCGCTGGAGTGGGCAACTACTTATGAATACCTGGGAATTACCCTCTTTAAATCTATGTCTTGGAAGCCCCAAGTCGTTAAATCCACTCTGGAACTTTCTCAAATAGCTGGGGCTGTGAGCAAAGAACAGAGACCCTCACATAGTAAACCAGTGGGAGCACCTTTACATATTTTTGAAACTAAAGAGGTGAGCGTTGCCCTTTATAGAGCAGAGTTGTGGTTGTACTTCTTATGGTAGATGGCATGTCGGTTTGGTCAATATTTACTGCCACTTCTGTCACCATCGGTAGGTTTGCCTCCGTGTGGAAATCTCCCCGTGTCCTTCCGACGGGAAGAACTTCACACATGCGTTGCATCTCTGAGATCCCCTTCCTCTGTTCCATCCTCTGGGGTGGTTCCAACCTTGGTCACCACCTCCACATTGGTTGGATTGGCGGTAGCACTGGTGTAAAAAATGTTGCTGTTGTGGTGGTTGGTTGCCGCCTTGTCTACTTGTTGAGGGTCTGTCCGAGTCAGATTCCAAGCCGCTGCCCACGGAGAAGTCATAGAAGGTATGGAAGCTCCTTGGTCCTTGTCTGCTTCTGTTTGTGAAGAATCCCTGGTAGTACTTGTCAGCCAAATAGGGGTATGTGTATTTTTTATCGTAATTCCTGATGCCCTTGGAAAGTTTGTCCAGCTTCCTGTTCAAGGTAACTGTGTTGAACTCCGTCAGGGCTTTTTCAGTTCGTTCTTGGGCCTCCTTTCCGTTGGTCAGGGCACTGTCCTCCAGGATTTCTCTCTTCAACTCCACCATTTCTTGTGTGAGTTTTTTAACATACTCTATAGCAGTTTCAACCCCTAGCACCATCCAGTGCCTTGAGCAATTGTTGGCCACAAAACTGAAGCCCTCTCTAAACTTGGTAACATCAATGAAAATTGCAGGTTCGTTCCTGACCTGCAAGCCCTTGGGAATGATGTTTGCTGTGTGGTATTTTGTTGATATATGCCCATGGTGGCGTGACCTGATTAATTTCATTCCTAACCGCTCTATTTTCAACAATTTCTCATTCAGTGTAGCATCGACCGAGGTGCGGTCTAAACCTAACAGAAAGTTAGATGCTCCCTGCTCTTGTATCAATTTGGCAATGTAGTCCTCGCTATAAGAGATAGTCTCTTTGTCTGACATATTAAGCTATTCTCTGTGTAGAATGTGGTTCATTCAATATACAGTAAGCGATTTAGAGACCAAAGTATTGTTCAATTTTTTATAAAACAACATAAACAAATGCAGGTAAAAAACCCTCGCAGGTCAGCACCTGCACTAATGATACTTAACAAAAAGGAGTGACCTTGTGTCCCTCAGAACCTGCTTAAGTTTATAGTTATGCATAACACAGAAACACAGGGGGTCTAACAGCCAAAAAGATAAGCTGCACTGTCTAACCGAACTATCAAGATTTCGGAGTCCTAAAGTCACCTAAACACAGCCTGTTAAACAAATAAGTGAGCATATTGTTAAGAAGCAAACAGACACTTGTGGGTCATCTACAGATTAGTTGGCATATTCCGCACCATGGTGCAATGGGTTACCATCAAAATAGACTTGATGATCAGTCCTATGATCTGGCCATACCCAGGTGTAATACAGGCTGATCCCCTGATCATTGGGACTAATAAGCCACACCATTCGTTGCTGGTTATGGATAAGTTCCTACCAACATAAATGAGCCACCATCTGATTGCTGATCTTATGATGGTTAGTGAAATAAAGTGCAACAGAACAAAATATCAAGTGTGGTGAATTAAAATAGTATGGTGTGTCCCTCTTCTATAAATTTTATTCTACGACTGAGCAACACCTCCTAATTAAAAAACTAGAGCAGTGCAATGAAGACAGTCAACAAATATCCTTCTGATAATGGGCCAAAGTTTATAGTTAAACATGAATGGTCCTGTCGGGTAGAACAAACGTAGGTTGAAGATACTATTAATGCAATCTGTAAAGATGTGTTCCTAATCACTGCATGCACGAAAACGGGATGTTTTTTTTTCTTTCTCCTCCTGGCAACTGCCGATTCACTATGTTATTCACTCTCAGATATCGGCCCTTAACTTGCCGCATCCGATTTAGCGCATCGTGTATTCTAGTCTCCCACATGCCGGGGCCTTGTACGAAACCATGTGTAGTTGCGTGCGCACGTCTAGTGTGGCCAGCACCCGCCCACACACACAAGTAACAACACCACGTTTAAGAGCCGCCTTGGCACTTATTTAACTTTTAATGCACGTATCAACCACTCCCCAGAAACGCTCCATCCACAATGATAGTTGGCCAGTGCCCGCCCACACACACAAGTAATACACCACGTTTATGAGCTGCTTTAGGACTTATTTCAACACAAGCATCTAAAGCTCCTTCTCCACAGATACTTGGCCATTGTGCCCAACTGTTCCATTGTTCCAGGCTGAGACATCCGGCCCTCAATAGGGTGAGTAATTGGAATCCCTTACATTAGGTGTAATATTTCTTGATGCACCAACAGCCTCTCTCACACATGCTTTGCTCTACTGAGGGAGACCTGCTTGCTGATTGGACCGCGGGATGGACTACTGGTGCCAGGAGCCTTCGCCCCTCGCACCTGTCGTGCATCAGCCCCTCCCTGCTGACACTTGAAAACTCCTCGCGGCACTCGCTGCACGGGACGCGCGCAGGCGTGCGCCGGACGAAGCTCAGGCCAAGGGCGGGCCCGTTGGAGATCGGAGGAGGTCGGGCCAGGCCCCCCCCCTCTAACTTCGTCATATCTAAAGGTTGGCTGTTGCTTTTTTAGTATTGTTAAAGTACCATTGATTTATACAGTGCTATATTCAGTTAGCTATGTCTGGGCGTGAAGGGAAGGGTAGGAAAGCGCCAACGGGTGGCTATGTAGCCGGGACTCTCGATCATTTTATCACAAGGGCTACGTCAGTGTTGGCGCATGAGATAGCAATTACGGAGAGCCGTCTGTCACAGGATCCAGTTTTTGGAAAACGTTCTTGACTGGGGGCACTAATGAAAGCACGTACACCGGAGCTTCTTACACATACAGATCGGGATTATGGGTCTTTGAGTCAGAATAACTGTCAAATACCCCAGGAAATAGGACATACTCCCTTGGTAGAAGAGTTCTGCCATCCAGATTTATCTACATATAATCTTCTGCCAAACCCCGATAGTGGCACAGCTACACGCACTGTGTCAGCTCTTATAGAGTCATCTCAACAGCTGGAGCATACACAGGGAGCGGCTCCTAATAGGAAGCAAGGAGGTGCTGTGCAGAGGGGGAAAAATCCAAAGAACCCGAAACTGAATGAGCCCGGTGATTTGGCGAATTCAGCGCACATATGCATAGAAACACCCCAGGTGACGCCCCCTGCACCAAATATTTTCAGTATGGTCGCCACCGTGGATTCATTGCCCCAGTGGGAAGAGGGTATTTGGTTAAAAGTGAGTGGCCTTATTTCATTGTCCTTACAGCCTTTATTTGAAAGACTATTGAGAATTGAGGATAGGTTGGCAAAGTTTGAAGAGTGGACTACATCAGGTTTGGAATGTATTAAGAGCAAGTTGGTGAAAAGTGGCCAAGATCATGAACCTGGGAAGACTTGATCACGGGGTACTTCAGTTACTAACCCAATATTGACTGATATTCATGTTCCAAACTCAATGGATTCCACATCGTGTATGAATGAAGTAGCGGGTCCTAGTACCGCTGCTGGCCCAGAGGTACAGCGAATATCGGATGCCTATCAGGGTGAAAGAGATGCTCAACAATTGTTGGGAGAGGGTCAGATGCAAAGACCAAATGGAGTGTCTAAGGGAAAATATAATGGCAATGACCCTAAGAACATACTTCCTCACATTAATTTACCCCCTGACTGTTCACCTTATGTTGTTTTTTTTTGGCTGGTGTTCCAGAATTGGGAACTGGTAGAGTCGAATCCTATATTGAATTAAAGAATAAAACGTTTCATTGGCTGAACTAAAACCGACCCCTCCTGCCAAATGCCCAAAGTCAAATTCTGGTTGCTCGCAGAGTGAGCTGGGTAGGACGTAGACCCAAAGACATAGTGGGTGATTGTATTATTATCAATTTTAGAGATGGTCGGGTGGTGGAATATGTCTGTGGGGGTTTTTATAATAATATGAGATCTACCATCCAGACTTTTGATTTAAGTTACCTCTTTTCCACCCCAAATCATATGGTTAAACCCGGCTATCAAGGAAAGAGCTGGGGTAAGAGTGTCCAGCCTGCCATTGCCGGCAACAGAGAAGGGTTGGATGGTACTTTTTTCCACCAAGTATTCAACTTAGCAATAGATTTAGTGTACTAGATCTGGTGGACTGACTGACCCCTATTGACTCCTCCCTATTGTCTCTGACCAAACAGTTGTGTGATAATAGCTTGAGATTGGGGGCTGGGGTAACTAACCACCATCCTGTGCTAAGTGGTATTATGGGGTTTATTGGAAGTGGCAAAACATTAACAGCTAGTTAACAGCATTCTGTAATTTGTGAGGGCGGATTTTATCCCCAAGAATTAGCTCCTCCCACTGACAGCCTTGAGTCCCCTGAAGCTATTGATAGTCGCGATTCAGAGGTAATTGTTGACAGTGGGTTGGAAATGCAATTAGGTGGACTTAGGATTTTGTCTTGGAATACTGCGGACCTCTGCCCGATTGGGGTGATAACATTGACTCACATTAGGTTTGCTTATTCCAAGAAACCTGGGCCCTAAGCTCACCTTAAAGGGTAGGCTTTGCGGCGTATTGGGTAGCGGCGGTGAAGGGCCCAAGGGGCAGACTCTCGGGGGTCTATGTATATGGGTGGGAATCCACTTAGGATGCACGATAAAGAGAATAGAAACCCACTCACCTGATATTTTATGCATTCTTCTGACTCACAGAAATCTCCCAAAATTGGCCATTATTAATGTTTATTCTCTGCCATTTCAGTATGGTGGAACGTCCCCTACGTTAGATTGTTTGGCAAGTTTCCTTAACTCACTCTCGGGAATGCGTTCTTTTTAATTGACGGGGATTTTAACTGCCATTTTGAACCTCTCAATGGTCTTACAAAACCTATTACTAGGATTAAATATGGTCAATCCCAGTATCTAATGCATATCCGATAAGGGGGTGGACCCCTCTTGTTTTACAACTGATCTCTCTTACCCTCACTTATTCTCTGAGGGCGTGTAACGGTCGGTTCCCTAATGACGATCTAGCGCATTCTACATTTGAGAGACCTGGCCAGGTATCAATTAGTAATTACATTTTATTAAGTGTTGAAATCTGGCATAGTGTCGTAAAGTTTAGTGTTAATTCATGTGAAGAAAGTGACCATACTCCTTTGGTCGCACTGTCAGACTTCCAATAGGTAGAAACGGATCTAGGGCTTGATAACCCCCACTTAAATAATGTAGTTGTTGCTGAAAGAGGGAGACGTATTCGCTGGGCCACAATATAACAATCCCCGGAAACAATGTCAGATAGGTATAATAGTATTATTCCACTCTTAGAAAAGGCAAGCCTCATATCCGGAAATTCTGTTAATTTAGAACCTGGTAACGATTTAGGGAAAATCCACCAGGATATGGTCACAATCATGGCGGGCTTTTTTATAGCAGCAGGTCTGCTAAATGTAATCACTGCAGCAGTACTAACACCTGGTATAATAGGATGTATAGGGATGCTAAAAGAGCCCTGCTGTCATGTCTGAAGTGGGGTGATAGCACGTGCATTAGGGAAGCTAGGGCTTACTTTAAGAAGCAAAATCAGAATGGGAAATGATAGATGGCAGGCTATTAAAAATGCTTTAGACCTAAAAGATATTAGAGGCTTTTAGAATCTAGTCCACACTGGTAAAACTGAGGGTAGGAATTCTTTCGAGCCTAATATTGATGAGGAAGCTTGGCGACTTTATTTTAAGGATTTATATTCAAGCCCATGTATTGGATCGAGTGTGAGTGAGATCACTGTGTGTTGCCTAACCCCTGATCCTCTATGGGATATACCCCTTTGCACTATGGCTGAGGTACTATCTACCTTAGCCAAGTTATTACCAAATAAAGCACCGGGGTTAGATAGTTTCCCTGGGGACCTGTAAAAAAACAAACAGGTTGTGTGGGCTCCATACCTGCAAACATTATTTAATGCAATTCTCTATGGCCTATCACCCTCCTCTACGTGGGCTGGTGCAGAGATTATCTCTATCTACAAGAAGTGATCCCCCATTGAGCCTGCAAACTATAGGCCAATTAGCCTAATTGATGTAACACAAAAAATATTTGAATATTTGCTAGAGTGTTACTGGGAAGACTCCAGGAATGGATGGAAGACCTCGATATCCCGACTCAGCTTTAAGCAGGTTTTAGAGTCAAAACTTCAACCATAGATCAGCTGTTTAGGTTACAGCTGATCTATTGGAAGCATGTAGTGCTGGAGGGAGGGAGTCTGTACCTTACCTTCGTGGATTTGGAATCAGCGTTTGATATGGTGGACCGTGATCAGCTGTGGGGTATCATGCAGGACATGGGTGTTCCACCATATCTTTGTTACCAACTCAAACGCCTCCACGAGGGAACATTTGCTAGAGTAAGGTTTGACAAGAATGGGCAACTAACGGCTCCTTTCCCTGTTGGCAAGGGGGTAAGGCGGGGCTGTGTACTTGCACCAACCCTCTTTTCCCTTTTCCTTAACAGGTTAATTGAAGATCTACTTGCCGTTAAGGACATAGACTCTCCAAAACTAGCACACCATAAATTTCCTGCATTAATGTTTGCGGATGACACCCTGATACTCTCTAAATCACCAATGGGGATGCAGCATGTCTTAAAAGAATTCAGTCAGTTTTGCAAAAACAGGAAATTGGTGGTAAACATTAAGAAGACTAAATATATGGTCTTTAATGCTAACTCCATAAACTGCCCACATCCAAAAATGGATGATAGACCCTTGGAGAGGGTTCCTATCTTCGACTATTGAGGTCTCACTTTAATTGATAAAATTGGGTGGGGACCTCAAATCAATAAGGCCAACCTGAAGTTAACTCAGGCTATTGGGGGGATTTTAAAAGTCCATAAGATTTGTGTTTTAAAGGTTATAAGCCCGCCGCTAGAAATCTACAAAGTCCAAGCTAGGGCAGCAACTCTATACGGGGCAGAACTGTGGGGTCATAGTCAATCTAATGCCCTTACAGTAACTGAAAATAATTTTATAAGACAAACTTTGACCCTGCCTAAAAGTACACCCCTAGTACCTCTAAGGTTGGACTTGGATATCCTCCCAATTGCGGACCTAGTCTCCTCACGCCCACTGCTATATTGGCGACGGCTTTGAAGTACACCAGAGCTAGGCCACTACAGGGAGGAACTAAAAGTGTCAACTCTGGGGGCTGGTAGCATACCCTGGATGTCTTTTGTTAGGGATTATTTTCGTGCCATCGGAAGAGAGGATCTATGGACCACACCTGAGGAATCCTTCCTAGCTATCTCAAAAAAATCTTTAGCTAGTGCAGTGAAAAGGTATAAATTGACAAGCATTTTACAGGCAGCCAATCCTTTAAGTCTAACATATGGGTTCTTGGATTTTAAGTTCCAATATAAATTTGAGCTGGTTTTGGACCTAATTCAACCGCCATTAGATAAGAAGTTGTTTTTGCAATTCAGATATGGGACGCTCCCGCTACATGCTCTAACTAACAAGTGGGCGGGCGCATCCCACCACCTATGCCTTGGATGCCTAATGGAGGATGAAACAGAAATCCATGTTATGTTCTTTTGCTCGACATATAAGCAGGCTAGGTCCAAGTGGGTTATACAACTTTGCAGAAACCTGGGTATTATGAACTATTTAGAATTTTTTAGGATCCTAAAATCTGATACTAACCCGGTTTATGTTGTTGCAATTTCGAAATTTCTGTTTGATATGTGGTGCAAATGAAGGCCACAGGGTCGAAACGTCAACGCTTTTTCTAGTCCAGCATCACCTGGATTTTATACTAGGGTAGATTGGAATCTTTGGATTGAAATCGACATCTGGCCTACTTTCGCTATCACTTGTATATATGAAAATGCTTACACTGTATATAATGTTCACCACCTGAGCACCATGCACACGTGTCACTTATATATGCACTGATCTTGACAGTCCACCTTTATTAATGTGTATATCAATGAATGAGTGTTTCTGATATAAACAACCCCATCAAAATCTTTCCTTTTCATGTCTTATTTATTAAGTGCTAAATACTTTGTGTTATTGCTGTGTGTCAGAGAGCTTACTTTACAGATTGCATTAATAGCATCTTCAACCTGTGTTTGTTCTACGCCACAGAACCATTCTTGTTTAACTATGAGTGTTTGGATGTGACATAGTGTGCTCCACCCCCTTTTTGTTTTAGGTTTTACATGTCCTGGTAATGAAAAACACTTACATTCATTTTCACTACTGCAAGGCCTATATATCCCATAGAATAACATTGAGATTACCTTATTACTTTTTTAAGTGTCATTTCCAAGTGGGAAGATATGATTAGTTCAAGTTTGGTGTCTCACGAATCCTAATTTAATATCATAATTTATGGTGAAGTTGGATTTTAAATTACAATTCTGAAAGTGCCACTTTTAAAAAGTTGACATTTTCTTGCCTTAGCCATTTGGTTCCTGCAGCCTGCCTCTGGTCACATGACTGGATGTAGTCGGCAGTTGTGCTAGTGTATTCCTCATAGACAGCCACTCACAATGGGAGCTTAGGTGTGACAGAATAGGTCGGCACTGGCAGGATGGGAGAGAGGAGCTGGGTCCAGCTTCACTTAAACCTGAATAGGCTGTGTCCTGTCCTCACACAAAGGGCGGCTGCATTCCCACTGTAGTTAGTCTGGAGCCAGGACAGGGAAGGCACGGCATACACTCTCTTCAAAGACATACTTCTAGAAGCGTCTCCCCACTTCAGTAGCACAACTGTGTATAAAAGAAGGACCTCAGACACCACCACGTCAGTACACTTCTGAACCTGCCGATACTCTGCCAGGAAGAAGGAATGCTGTGCTGCTGAAGGACTGCCACTCTGCTGGGCTGCACTCTGGTGGACTACTGCTTTGCTGTATTGGCCTGCTGCCCTCTTGCCTGGGTGAGAAGGACTGGACCTGCTTCACTTGAACCCATAACCCAGAGTGACGCCATTTGCTAGTTGGCAGGCCTCCTGATTTGAGACCTCAGGGGCATAACAGCCTTCCACCCATCTTGCAGCTGGGTGCATGATGATTCTGGACCCCGCATTGCAGCCCCACAGTTCCTTGGAATCCACACATCGCCAGCTGTGCAAAGCATCCTTAACATCTCACTTCACATTGCAAGCCCTGTTGAAAGCATCCTTGATGATGACGCAACAGAAACTCGCACTTCAGCCTCGCTGCATCCCGGGCTTAATGCATTAATGCGACTGTGCAGGGCATCGATGACCCAGACCCACCCAAAGCTTCACAACCAGAATTTAAAGGTACTCTATTCAGTGGGGCTAACTGGGTCTCTGAAACATTGGTCAGCCTGAACTTGTGACTTTTTCCTGGTCCGGCGCGACCAGATTTCCCCAAAAAGAATTTTGGGCACTATTTTTCACTACAAACTTTAAAAATCAATATCTCCCATGCCACTAATTGGATTTTTGTCATTTTGTCTACTTTTATTTATTAAAAATCACTCTATTTTTCTAGACCTGTTGTGGGCTCCTTTGTGGTATGTTTTTGTGATAAATGACGATGCTGGGTAGCCAGCAGTAAGGTGATAACAGTTTCAGGTTTATTAATGTTTCAGGTTACAGGTAAGGTAGGTATGAATGAAGCCCCACTGGGAGCTGCATCCTTACTGCGCAGCCCACACACCCAATTGGCACTCTCAAACCATCACACACCAGCCTTCTAATTCCATCACATGCACTCTGGCTGAGCAGCAGGGGACATAACACTAAGGGCAGAATGCATGGTAAAGATGAATATACCACATGCATCTCTTTTTTTGGGGAAAAAATACAAAATATAAATCCAAGTACGAAAGTATTACACAACATCAATAAAGATCTGAAATAAAAAGACAGTACAAATTCAATCACGCAGTACGTAAAAATAAAAGGACTAGAGGAGGAAAAAGAGATACAGGGTTAAGGGTAACACATACAACATCGCTCGGGAGAAACACTCCCACCTACACAGACAATAAAATATGGAAGGGGCAACAAAAGAGGCACCTCATAATAGAGTCACAGACTCTGCAGCACGATACAAGGGTGCAATACATGTGCCCAACGTGTACACTTGCTCAATAATAAAGTTCAAATAATTTGCCCCTGCGGGTGATACACCTATGCCCCATTCACAAGGGTGCAATATGTGTGCCTCTACGGGTGCCATACACCTTTTCAGTTTTAAAGTGCTAAACATATGCCCCTCTGGATGTGACACAAATGACCCAAAATGTAACTTAAAGACGGTTTGAGTGTAATGTAATGCCCACAACCATAACACGTAAGTACAGTTTGGGGTTACAAACAATATACTAGACAACAGGTAAATGTAAGAATGCTTTGAGCATAATGCAAATGCACATCACCATGAAACATCAATGTAAGAATGGTCTGGGTTGCAAGATCCCTACCCAATCACCAACACTGTAAGAATGTATTGGGATGCACTGAACATGTCCCAGCTTAAGAGAAAGTATCGGTGACATTTTTAAATATATCCTAACACATGTAAACGTAAGTACGGTTTAGGTGCAACGTACCTGCCCATCACCTGCAGCATAATAGCATGTACAGTTTGGGCACCAACACAGGTACCCCACCACCAGAAAATATAATTTGCACAATAATAATAAGCAATGGATGGATGTAACCCATAACAAGTAAAGACAAGTACGGTTTAGGTGAAAAGCAAATGCCCATCACCAAAACAGTAAGTAAGTATGGTTTGGGTTACAGAATCCCTGCCTCATTACCAAGAACTGTAAGAATTGACATAGATGCAATAACTATGCCCAGCTCAAGTAAGAATATGAAACAGTACCCCCACAACAAGCACAATAATGAATCATTTGCATCAGGTGCAACACTCACACCCTATATGGTGTGAATCCAAGAATAGTACTCAAAACTATGGTAACATGGCATTAACACCATTCAGCATAACAAAATATATATGGTATTTTCGCATTTGAAATACATCTAGTCAGCATAGATTAAATAAAAAGGCATTAACTAATGAATAGCATGCTAACAAGGCATAACAAACGATATAAACATGGCATAGATCTATAACCAGTAATAACGACAGATGTTGACAGACAGTCCCTTTTGGAAATAAACACCAGCAGACAAATACTAGAATCACAGTGAGATTTACCCCACGCTTCCAGAGTAGCCAGTAGTAAGGTGATAACAGAATCAGGTTTATTCATGTTTCTGGTTACAGGACAAGAAGGTATGAAGGAAGCCACCGCGTGCAACATCCTTGCTGCTCAGCCCACACACTCAACTGACACTCTCTCACTGGCAGTCTAATTACATCACAGTCACTCTGACCTAGCAGAAGGGGACATAACACTTAGTAGAGAATGCATGGCAAAGATTCATATACCACAATTTTCACAGTTTTTCTGTTTAGAGTGCTGCACACATACTTTAAACATTGCCTCCGAGTTGAACCTTACTGCTCTGTGCCATGCTGCCAAGGGGGTGAGCACAGATTAATTTGGGCTTTGTGTGTGTGTTGTCCTGACAAAGACTGTGTTTGATGCTTGATCAGGGCTTACACCCCAGACAACTAACAACCCAATTGATTACAACCAGTAAGTAATTGAAGCATTACCTTCTTAGCTCATTCCTTGTCCTCCCATTACTTACATTGTGAGGATATATCCAAGCATGGGCCTTCTTATCACAATACTTATGGCAAAAATAAAGACACAAACACATCTGGAAGTGAGACCCAACCTTTTATTGCGATCAAAGTCTCCAGAAGTATATGTATTTTTTGTCAAGCATGACAAAACCTTATTCAAAGAATACACTTAGAAAGTTGGAAAGAGTTCCAGGAAGTAACTTTATAAGTAACACCAGAATGTAAGTTTGACTTCTTACCCTGGGCTTCAATAATCCAATATGAGATAAATGTAGATGGAAAAGCCCAGGTTGCCACTGTACCAAAGTCTGTAACTGAAAGCCAAATCCATTCAACCCAAGATGCAGCCATGCCTCTTATTGAATGGGCCTGTTCATTATTCTGACATTCTCCACTAACATGGTTCTAAGCCAATGAAATCAGTTTGATCCATCTAGAAAGAGTAGTCCTACTAGCATGTCCTAAATGATTAAACAAGGAATCACATTTCCTAAAACATTGAATATTGTTCTAAATAGATAGTAAGAGCTCTTACTACATCCAGAGAAGCAATGGAAGAAATCGCGCCCAGCAGAGAAGGAAGTACAATCACCTGACTCATAAGAAATGTTTAGTTAACCTTAGGAAGAAAATTTGAAACCGAAGATAAAATCACCCTCTCCTCAAACACCTTCAACTAGGAAGAGTGGCACTAAAGGGAACCCGACTCCCCTAATCTCTGCACTGAAGTTATGGCAAGCAGCAAGAAAGATTTGAGAGATGGAATCTTCCCTGAAGCTTCTTCCATAGGCTCAAAGGGAGGGCCAGGCAAAAAGGACAAGAACAGCAGCAGATCCAAAGGAGGAAACAAAGTTTTCATCTTTGGACAAATTAACAAAAATCCCTTAAAATATTTACCACTAAGGGATTATTTGGATCAAGTTTACCACAGGGGATCTAAGGTTTCTGATAGTGGACCATTAAAGTTTAAAGGTTGATACTCAAAGTCTTTTGTCAAACCCCTCCTGAAGAAAATCCAAAATCAGTTCTGGGAAGCATTCCAGAGAGGATAACCTACTCATAATGCACAGTTTATCAAAAGATGTTCAGTTGTGATTATATGATTTCTTAGTAGAGTGTCGCCTAGAAGCTTCAATAGAAATAGAGACAGACAAGGAAAGTGCTTTCTTTGGAGATCCTACCTTTGAACCATCAGGCTTATAGATGAAGATAGAACTGTCAGGAATGGATAAATTATCAGAATAGGGGACAAGGGGAGAATCCATTTCTCGTACATTGAGTGAAGAAGGGGAAACCAAGTTCTCCCCAGCCAAACTACTGGAATGAAATCCAACCTTTCCTTTTGGATTTTTAGTAGGACATTCCAAATGATTTTGCACACTGGGGAGCTTTGTTAAAGCTTGGGGAGGTGCTCTAGTTGAGCAGACGCCGGGTCAGCATTCTAGCAGCTGGACCACAGCGCACTACGGATGCAATTAAAATTGCCAGATGACGCGACCGCACAGCAGGCGTCCCGCTGGTGCGCTGAAGGAGCACCGAAGGCAAGCCCGTCTGCACCCGTCCACGCCCGAACGGGCCCAGGGGCTGCAACCCCTGTCTCTTCACCTTCAGACTATCTCTGTATTACCAGTTCACAGCTAAAACAGTTAAACAGAACTCCAGGGCCTATATGTGCCCATTCTATTTCACTTGAGGAGTTATACGACAGGTGTCTACATTGTCGTTATGAATACTCTTAACTTGCTCCCCCCTTAACTCCCTCAGGGAAATTTTTTAAACTACTCCTGCTCAACTGTAGATCCCTACCTAAGCACACAACGGAGATCTCAATGCTGCTAAAAGACCTCAAACCAGAAGTTCTGTTTCTTACTGAGACCTGGCTTACCTCTAGCTCAGAGCCGGACATTGTTCAGGCACTTCCCCCGGGCTACCTAATCCAGCGGGTATATAGAACGACAGGCAAGGGCAGTGGCATAGCTATTATCTACAAAGACCACATGACCGCCCTATCTCTCTCCTCCCCGGAATCATTAAATTGATGAAAAATATGTCAAATGTACACTCTCTGCATTCCTCGAGTCTCATAATTTTCTCCACTACTCTCAAACAGGCCTTCGCCCTCATCAAGGCACTGAAACTGCTTTGCTAGCGGTGGTGAAAGAATCTAGAAAGATCCTCGACTCCGGAGGATAATCTGCCATAATCCTCCTCGACCTGAGCACAGCCTTTGACACGGTGAACCATCACACCTTGGTTCACCGACTCAAGAATGTGGGAGTGACAGGCATTATAATTTAAATCCTTCCTAGAAGAAAGATTCTTCCAGGTATTCGAAGGCGATACCCCTCTCAAAACCCATTCCTCTGCAATGTGGAGTTCCTCAGGGTTCCTCAGGGTTCATGTCTGAGCCCCACTCTTTTAATGTATATATGGATCCCTTTGGGATCCAGAAAGTAACATATGCCGACAATACTCAGCTGGTCGTAGCACTGAACCAGGCTGATCAGTCGCCCACTGACCTTCATTCCTGTCTAGAGGAAGTTGCCAAGTGGATGAGTTTATCTTATCTAAAACTCAACTGCAATAAAACTGAGCTTATGCTGTTGGCAACCACTCAAGTTTCAAATCAAGTACTATATGGCCAGTTTGCATGGACCCGGTGCTGTCCCAAAAACCAAGATAAAAGCTTTGGCATATGGTTAGATCAAGACCTCACCTTCAAAGCTCAAGCTAGGAAGACCGCTGCCTCGTGTTATGGCCTGCTCAAAATGATCTGCAAAGTACTCCTCCTACTACCTTGCCAAGCAAAAAATGTGCTGATCCAGGCCTTAATTCTTTCCAGGATAGATATGGCAATACCCTATACCTAGGCGCCCCAAACTCAGTGGTTGCAAAACTGCAGATTGTTCAAAATTCTGCAGCAAGACTGCTCACATGTACCAACAATTGTTGCTCAGCAAAGCCTGCTCTAGGCTCCCTTCACTGGCTCCTGGTGCAGGAGAGAATCTATTTCAAGGTCCTCTGTGTTGCCCACAAGTCTCTAGAAGGGAACAGATCACCTATCATCAAAGCCTTGATTCCACCTTAAAGGGCTAACAGAAGACTTTGCTCAGATGAGCTCTACTTGGCAGAAGTGCCCAGAATTAAGAGGGCCAGAACTGGTGGGCGTCTTTTTTCATATAATGCTGCTAAACTCTGGAACTCTCTCCCACTGTCCCTTCGTAGGGAACCTAACCATTCTATATCTGAAAACAGCTAAAGACCTGGCTCTTCTCATAAAAGGGCTGCCCACTCTAGTTTTCGCTGCAGCACTGGGATGCCTCCGGGTAGCCATGCACTATATAAAAGCCTATTTCATGAGAGGAAATGGAGGAAGGGCATATATAAGACCTCAAGGCCATAGATGAAGAAGGGCATCTATCCCCAGAGAGGGTCTGCACCTCGACCAGTGAAAAACCAGAGGATCCTGAGCATTCGAGAGATCCGCAAACAGATCAATGGCCAGAATACGCCCCTTCTGTATAAAGTTTGAAAAAGCAAGGGATTAAGAGAAAATTCCTGTGAGCTAGAAGAATTTCGACTCAATTTGTTCTGACATGCCCAGATGTGTACTGCACTTAAGGAGAATAGATTCACCTCCACCCAAACAATTATTTGTAAGTCTATCTAAGTCAGAGAATGACTTCTCATTCCAAACTGTTCATTGTTATAAGCCTTTCAAGTTAGATTGTCCATCCTGATCATCAAGGCTGGACCCTATATCTGTGGGAGAAAGACAGAGCTCCCTGTATCGCCATCAGCTCCTTGCAATTGGATGAATGGCCAGAATCCTGAGCAGGTCAAAGTCACTTATCAGTTAAATCCCCAAGAACTGCTCCCCGACCCTGACTGCTGATATCTGTGGTTAGTATCAGAGGGTCTGACAGAGGAAAGGGAGTTAATTGATCCATAGCAGAAGATTCCATCCACCAACTCAGTAGAACTCTGACCACTTAAGTTACCGGAATGAGCATCTCAAAGTTCTCTGAACCTGGGGACTTATGTTGAAGGATATTAAGGACCACCTTACCTAGGTGAAAGCAAGCCCACAGGGTGATGGAAATTATTGCAGCCTGACAGAAAAGAGAAAATATAACAACACAGCCTCCTTTATTCAGGAGTAAAAGTTGAGTTCTAGAGAATTGAAAGAGATATAATTACCAAGTTCCCCTGAACTCTAAGCCTTTCCCTCACCAGATCTGTACCCTTGCATAATATGATACAGATGAGCTTGGAACTTCATTTCCTGGTAGGAAGATCTTCGTCACGTCTGCCCTGAAATTGCCCCCACTGTATTCCAGATTCTTGCGCCAGAACTGAATTGTTCCCCTTGATCAGAATAACCGAGTTTCTTCAAATCCCAGCAAACTTCCTTCGTATGTGCCATTGTAATAGCATATGGATGAGACTGAATGAATAGATCATTAAGGTAGGGGTAAACACATATCCCCTTGTTGTGGAAGAAGGCCATCACAAGAGCCAGGATTTTCATAAAAACTATCCAAGATGTTTTTATCCCGAAGGGGAGTACATCAGGCTGCCAAAGCTTGTTCCCCATACAGAACCTGAGTTACTGTTGACTTGGAGGAACTACAGGAACCTGCAAATAGGCATCTTATAAATCTATTTTGGTTAGAAAGTCCGTCTTAGAGATTAGACACTTTGAGATGAACTGTAGAAATTAATGTGTTCGGTTCTTACAAGTCTATGATTATTTTGTATTCATATGACTGTTTCTTTACAAGCAAAACTCTGGAGTGTCAGCCCAGTCCTCGTTGATGCATCAGGACCAGGTTTATTTACTTTTTCTCGAAAAGGATCAAAACTCTGTCTACCAAAGCTTCTTTCATTCTGATGTTCTCTGAAATGGGAGTTAGTAAATAACATGAAATCAGAGGACCAAAAGAAAGAGAGATGTGGTACCTCCCTGTGATCACCTATAGAATCCATCTGTCTGACACTCTGGGGATCAAATAGACTTAAAAAAAGAAAAGGTAACCCCCATAAGGACCGAGTCTCTCAGTGTAGTGGGGAATGCTAAGAGAAGTTGGCCATAGCACCAGGAGGCTGAGAAGAAGAACTTTTATTCTGGGACTTAGGCTGAAACTTAGACCTGTTAAAAGAATAATTAGGTCTCCTATTATTTACAAAAACCTTCTTTTTCTTATCAAAATCCTTCTGTCTAAACTTGAAGGCTTGGATTGCTTCTGATTTTCGAAGGATTTCTGCAATACCTCCTCCAATTCTTCTCCAAAGAACTTATTACCTGAAAAAAGGCATCCGGAGTAGACCATTCTTCTGAAAAGAAAATACTTTTCATCCCCTGAAATGTAAATGCTGTCTAGCCACTACTGTTCCAGCGAAGGCCAGTGCAGAAAATGAATGTCTATCAAAAAACACATCAGATAGAAACTGCACTTGGACTTCCATACATGCTAGCAACTGAGAACCCTCCCCCGCCCCCACTCTTGGTTGGCAGAGGAAACCGATTGAACGTCCTTATCTAAAGATAGGTAAGTGTATATTGAAAACATTTCCAACCTCATTGAAAGATGGAGGCCAGCATATAGCCTTTTCAAAGTCCTCACAACTTCTTTGTCCACAACATCAAAGACTTTCCCGTCCTCATTTACCATGGAAGGATGACCCACCAAATTTGACAACAAGGGATCGATGGAAAGCACCTGTAGAAGCTCCATATTTCCTGTAGCCAAAGGATAAAATCTACCTATAAATCCAGGAACAGTTATCCTATCTGGATAGAAGGGGTAACCAGGAGTTTAGGAACTTCAGGCCTTTGAAATGGCCAAAACCAGTTAAAACTGGTTGTTAGCTGCTCTGAATCTGTCGGTCATTAAAGATTTGAAGGCAAACACAAAACAAGCATCTGCAATGCAATTGATCTCGTCTTTGGGACCTTATATGTATTTAGCTATTCAGCACATTAGCCTGGGTGCTGAAACATCTACTGTTCTTTAACATGGAGGAAAAGTAAGCACCAAACTGCGTGACATGCCAGGTATGGGAACACATAGAGAGAAATATTGCTTTTCAGCTGGAAATGGTATAGTCGAAAGCTGTGTTTTTAATATAAAATCAGGGCCTTCAGTGGTCATATCTCGGAAAATACAAGATTTGGAAAAAATATTATTGTCTACGGTTGCTTATGCAAGACAATTTCTATGGACTGAAATCTAGAGAATGCTAAATTGGTTCTGGTATTTTACTGACCTCTGCTGGTCGTTTTCTATCGAGGAAGTTAAATAGAGGCAGTTGCCAGAAAAATAAAAAAAAGAAAGTCCCTCAGCAGAAAGCAATTCTGGTATTTTACTGACCTCTACTGGTCACTTTATAACAAGACAGTTAAATAGAGGCAGTTGAATAAGCAGAAAACAATTCTGGTATTTTACTGAAGTCTATGAAGACAGTTAAATAGAGGTCGTTGAACAGAAAAAAAGTCCCTAAGTGGAAGCAGACAAATCCTATGGCTGATCTCCAGAGCCCACATAGTACACAGACATATAAGTATATACTGAAGTATATACAAGAGGTCTTGAATGCTCAACCTAATGATGGGTTTAATTTCTTACTAATCAAAATATTTCCCTTTTGGAGCAGAAGAGTTGTCAGGAAACCAAGATCCTCTTCATCACAGTCCAGTAAGGCCCAGGAAGACACTGAAGAAGGAGAAAACACAGACAAAGTAGAAGAATCTGCAGAGGGGAAGAATAATGAGGAGAATTCGCTACACCCCTATATCTCTCACATGCCTCTGAGAGCGATATAACCATCTCCTGTAATTTTCTATCCACTCCTTGAGAAGAGCAAGACCTACAGTGAGAGAAGTCTTTCTCAGTAGAAGGCGACATATGCCTCTTTTCTGTGAATATTTACCTATCTTGACTCCTCAGCAGTCAGAAACACACTGGGCTACTAATATAAATGGATTATATACAGAGAAAGAAGAGCCTCAACATAGGAAAGCAAGAGAATGTCTGTAAAATATAACCAAATTCCCGGGTAACTATTACCTAGGAAATGTACCAAAAGAAAACCAATTGGTATTAACATAAAAATGAAGAAAAAAAGTGTGAAATGTATCTCCAACTCCAACTGTCAAATGAGAAAGACACCCTGAAAAGCAATTAGAGGACGTTATTGCTTTCTAGTAGTCCCTCTTATCTCTGAATGGCACACCTGGGCACCGATTATGTATAGGGTGCATGTTCCCTTAGTGCGCACTGGCGCACCTTTAAAAAGGTGCATTAGGTGCAGGGAAAGTGCTTCTATTACATAGAATGCGCTGCCCCTAGGACATCTGCAAACTCATGCTGCCCTAGGGGCAGCACATTCAAGTGAAATATGGAGCGGCTTTAAAGCAGCTGCTCCATGTTTTCACAGTGCAGGCGGCAATCCGCCTGCAATTTTAAACAGATTAGAGATCCCCTTGCAAGAGGGGTCAGTGAGTGACTTCCCCCACCTGCAAGGGGATGTCTTTTGACCCTCCAAATGGCTGCCATCAGGGGATGCACAGGCAGTGTGCCACCCTTGAGGTAGCACACTGTCAGTGCACCTCCTGATAGCTTCTTTGCCTCTGCACCCGCGTCTATAATACCACGTGGATGCAGAGGCAAACGGATTCCCTCATTTGCATGGGGCACACCCATGCAAATGAGGGCTTTCCTCCTGAAGATAGGGCAGGTACTTTATGTGCACCAGCGCTTTCAGTATTACAGAAGGGGCCACACAAGCGTCTGCAGCCCCTTATGTAACAACAAAGTGCCCCGGGGATGCGCAAAGCATGTGCAAACTCCTGTTGCCCACCCGGGGCACTTAGTGTAATACAGCCCCTGGAAGAACATAATACCTGCCATTCTCTCTCACTTTTCTATTGAACACCATAAGATGATGGACAGAGCACCGAAACCTTTCAGACACTTATCCCCAGTCACTATTAGATCTGGGTTGAATCAATCATTGTTGTTTAGCTCAGTTCACCACCCCAGTAAAGATCCAGCTATATGCAAATCTTGACCCTGTTCATCATGGGAACTGTCCAGCCGAAACTGCCATGCCAGGTCTTCCCTGGATCGGGAATAAGAATCCTGGGACCAGTTTCTGGGTTACCCTTCATCAGCTAGGCTAGCTTGAATCCAACATGAGCAAGGGATCCACGTCTTGGCATACCCAACCAACTTAAGTCGAACACAGCAAACATAAGCAAACGCAATGTCAAGCCTGATTTTGATATGGCTGGGTCTGAACTGGAAACAGCGTTTACATCGCATGCAATACATCGCTTGCCATTATAACGCGGTCGTTACAACGACCGCTTTGTTACATCGCGAACCATTACATCACAAGTTGTTACAATGACTAGCTGTAGGGTGCAGAAGGTGTTGGATATACAATCCAACACCTTCCCTGCTGTCGCACAAACTGGAGTAGGAATAGTAAATTATACTATTCTTAAGTCCAGTGCACCCTCTACAGAAAGTCGTTGGAATGACTAGCGATGTAATGGTTCCCGATGTAACAACGCGGGCGTTGTAACGACCGCATAATGCCATGCGATGTATTGCATGTGTAGAAAAGACATATATTCGGTCTGAACTGGGGTGGTGATGTGAGCTAAAGAATGATAATGGATTCAACCGAATGCGGCCTCTCCACCAAGCCAGAGGTCGCGGTAAATAAATAGGTCCTAGAGACGGGGCAAGAAAGCACCCCAAACACAGGAGGCAGAGTGGATGCCGGGACCCCTCGGCCTCTCAACTCTAAAATCGCCAAGTCTTATTGTCTTGTAAAACCAACTAGAAGGTAGGGAGTTACTGTCTTCCACAGTAGGGCAGCTTTCCTGCGCGAACCCTGCTGTCAAGGATCGCCACCATTGCAGCCGTTCAGCAGGCTCTTCTTCCTGCCCGAACGCCAAGCCTTTCATTAGATGGTGAAAAGGAAGGAAAAATCATGTATACATATTAAATTATAAAAGGGAAATAAACGAGTGCCTTAGAAACCCTTATTGTGCAGATATTTAGAACCGGCTCCACAAAGTAAGCACAGGATGTGCTTTAGGGAAGGAATGGTTTCATGGGAGGGGGTTGGTTTAATAGAAAAACAGCTTGGGAGAGTGTACATTAAATCGATACATGAGGTAACTCTCACTATGTAAGTACTGGGACAAGGAAGATGAGGAGGTAATGTCTTTATAGCGTGAAATATTTATTAAAGTGATGACCTGCATGGTCCTGTGGGAGGATCACAATACCTCTCGGGGCATTTCCAAATTTTTCAATCAGTTGCACTGAAAATTAGCCTAAGCAAGATTAATTAAATTCAGATCCCAAACAACATTTACACTAGAATTTCTACACCTGAGCAAACTCTGGGTTTGAAAGGAGGGGCGGGTTTGGAAATTATAGCAACATAATAGTTCCAGCGAAAATATGCAAGGAGAATAGAGATTTAACTATATTAGACTATGGCTGAAGGGATCAGCGGTTTAAAAGCGGAATTTATGTTCCAAACCGACAATAAAAAGGTTTGATTCGTGTTATAAGGCAACGCTGGTGAGTGCGTTGCTTATGAATATCCGATTCTGAAATGAATTGCCTTATGGTCGCTTAACAAATGTTGTGCTCCAAAAAGTAACACGTTGATTTCCAAGAACCCATTACAAATGCAATATGTATTATTTATATCTAGTCAATTGCACGTTAACAGAAGGCTCACTTGCACTTAAGTAATTAAATGGAAAAGGGGGCTCCTGGGTATCTTTTTTAATGTCAGCATTTCTGCAAGCTTTATATCTATATAAATCAGTGGGTAAACAGAAGCAGGGATTCTTGAGAAAACATATGTTCAGAAGGCGGAAGTCTATTTTGCTGGAAATGCTTTTATTCCACTGAAAGCGAGCAGTAAAATTCAGACAGTTGTCATAATATCAGATTTATATCACATGGATTCTCATCTGCTTCATTCCTTCCACAAGAAGGCATGTTCCAACGATTGTTATTTGACCCCTTCTCGTTTCTGTTGATCAATATGGATAATTGGCGAGATAGCCTTATTAAAAAACGATTAATGCAGGATATAGAGGTTCATTGTGTACTGTGTATTAACTGCTATTATTAAACAACATATCACAAATAGTCCCAATTACGTAAAAAAACAAAGTATAAGTGAACAAGCATTGGCAGACATTCACACGAATTCCTTTTGATTATGATGCATTTATGACATCATTATTGAGGACCATCTATTGGGTTTGTTTTATTCCTAAATCCTGTTTCCCAAATAAAACATAACATTACATCTGATGTATTCATTTTCCACAGATATTCTTTTGTTTGTTGTGAGACAGAACCAACAAATACACTTGAAGTATCTCTGAGAATGGAGAGAAAATGAGATGAAAAAATACACACAGGAAGGGAAAAATCGGCGTTGCTATGCATGACGTGCGACTGTTGTTGACCGTGATCATAAAGTCTCTTTGATCTTCAACACTTTCAAATTTCCTAGATACGGGATCCATCATACAGGTGGCACTGAGTACCTCAGAAATTTGCGTTAAGTTCTTGCTTGTGTCCAGCAGCATAGCTGGGTTTAAGAATGTTGTGTGTTGGAAACATCCTTTACAACGCAACTTTTACCACGCAGTGCCTTTACAACGCAGGTTTTACAACGAAAACGATTACAACGCATTGCGCTGGCCGGCGCTATAGGATAGGGAATAGATTTAATTTACTGTCCAACACCTTCCCTAGTGTCCACGGGGACTGGAGTTGGAATAGTAAATTAAACTATTCACTATCCAGCACCCCAAAGCGCTACGCGTTGTAATGGTATGCATTGTAAAAAACGCGTTGTAACAGCATGCGTGGTAAAAGCATGCGTTGTTACGTCATACATCCTTGTGTGTTGTGTGATATGAGAACTGGTGGTTGGTTGTGTGGTTTTAAAATGTTACAAAGGTTGGATGAAGACGGAAGGAGCGTGGAGTGTCTTGGTCTTCCTGTTGAAATAACATACCTACCTTCTTTGGAGGTGTGGTTTCCCTGTATCCTTATTACATCACTACAGCGAGTCACCACCCTCCCTGAGAAGAATCCACGAGTATGGAAATCGTAAGGGCTCTTAAGCATTGATGTTTGCATGAGGCAAGATAATGGAAATCTTTGCACCTGCTCTCCAACTTGATGCAACAGTGATGGAGCAGTTTGGCCAATTTAAGTGTGGACAATTGTGGAGTTAATGGCTTTTTAACAGACAAGGCTCTCCATGGTAGGTTCCAATGCAGTGGAAAACAGGATTAATTCATCCCAAGGTGCAATGGCCTCTATTGACCGGTGACATTGCACCCTTGCGCAGTGCTGAGCCCATTTACCGATTGGTGCATTTCAAGCCTCACAGATGAGCAAAGTGCAGGCCAAAGAACCAATACTTCCTGCATTAGGTCAGTGGAATGCATTGCGGGTTCCAGCCAACAGTATCCAACGAGGTGAATTGGATGGGAAAGTCACTTTTAATTAAACCTTTTGAATAAAAAGCCTTCTTAAAGAAAGTGGAACCTCAACAGCGTCATTACTACTCCTGTGGTTATACCAAATGGCGCAACAACGCTTGTCATAAAGAAGCAGATCCAAAATGAATGCATCAATACTCTGCCTTTCATTGTTCCAAGTGGCGCAACAATGCCTGTCATTACAACAACATTTTCACATACAACCAACTGGATCTGATAGAGCACAGGTTCGCCTGCCCGTTATTTACCATACTCACCTGGCCCATAAAACTATAAATACACAATTTGAACAGGTAAAACCTACACTCATATCAAATGTTGTTTAACCATTAAGGACCTATACCATTGGACTTACCAATCCTGGTCACCAGTACCTGAAAACCTAATGGATCAGGGTGTTAGAATAATTGGTAGAGATATAACATTTGCACTCATATAATAACCACAGACTCGGGGAAGGTTTAAACTCTTTATGTATGTAAATCAGTGTCCATACTACATTAATTGAAACTTGATTAATCAACAAGAATAAGATTAAGGTGAGATGAAATAAGAAACTTTTCATTTAAGCATTGAAACATAGGAAGGGTGGAAAAGAGAAGACAGTAAAATGACAAACCCACATTAAATTTACCTAAAATGGTGTGAAGACCAACCCTGGCCACGGGCTGGGAAAAGGACAGGACCCCAAGATGCAGGTGCCAACAGGAAAGAATAGGTGCAGACCAGAATCAGGACAAGTACGGACCAAATTGGATCAGGACAGGACCACCTCAGGCTAGATCCAGCACCCGCAGCTAAAGGACAAACGCCTGCGTTGTACCCTCTCTGCAGCTAACAGTTGTACCCCGACTGGGTCAGCAAATCCCCGGACAGAGTGCTTCGCCAGCACCCAAATCCCAAACCCCAATTGGGTTATCTATTCTTCCGACAGAGTACTCCGCCAGCACCTCTGCTCCCGATCACCTATTGAATCTATTGGGTAAGTGACAGGTCAGCTATTCGGACAAGTCGGACAATTTCTCTAGCTAGCCTACTCTAGTTATACTGTTTCCCAGGGTAGTGTACCACCCCCCCCCAATGTTGCAAGTGTAAGGATCCCCAAATTTGATTGGCCAAGAGATGGGGAGAGATCATCACACCATACTAAAATGAAACTTTTACTTCTGAATATTCTCTTGACATGCCCGCCCATCAAATTTAATTTTCCCATGCATCTTTATTCCACCCAACAATGGATGTTCTTATAGAAATACAATGTTAACAATATTTTCTTCCGCTTGGGGTCAGCAGGTTAGATTCCCAGGCGCATCTTTTAGTGTGCTGTAAGCTTGGCATGGCTTCAATGTCAAATGACTTCAGCTCCTTCTGGAGTTTGACATGCGCAGTGTGGGTTTTCAAGATGGAGTAACAACACCTCCCAGGCCCAAGATTATCGTTACATGAAAAATAGAAAAGAAACGTCTTAGAACAGAGAATAAATAATTGTACCGTATACCACTTATCTCTACTCTATTCCCATTACTTTATTTTAACTATTGCATTCATGATTAGGCAAAACGAACAGCTTAGCAAAAGCAGCAGTGCAAGCTTCATGCATGCTGTAACACAGAGCAGCCATCTTAGTTCTAGTGCGCAGAAGTGAAAGTTTCCCTCCAAGCCGAGAAAGACGTCATCTCACATGAGTATGACAGATGCATGCGCAGTAGGAAATCCCGCGTAGCAGCGGCTATTTAAGTGTAAGCAGATTATTGTTAGTAGAAACACATAAGCAAGCTTCTTCTAGACACCTAACATGTCGTGAAATGCAATATTAATAAGACAAACATGTTAGTTAGTGCAATAATGTTATGTTGAGAGGACTGAATACAAGCAAGTCGCGTTACGTGCGAATCCTTGCTCCATCAGATCCACTATGAAGGCATCAATACTATGCCTGTGTTAATGCAGAATGGCTCAACAACGTATGTCATTACAACAAAATATATTTACTTTCAAATCGAAATTAGGAAATCGGCCCTGAAATGGGGTAATGTCAATCTAATCAAAACTGCTCTTACCTATACCTCTGAATGTTCCCTTTTGTCCCTCGGCAATGTAAATCCTTTTCCGTGTGTGAGTAGGAAGCCAGCTGTGCACTGAATTATGATAAGTGTTCACTAACTAATCGATGGCGACCAGAATGGAGGTTTGCTGGTGCCGTTAATAACAATTCCAGTGTGAATATAGATATATGCCGAGTCAGTTTAAAGGTTACCACCATGGTCAACAGTGCTCATCTCTTCCTTTGTCTTAAAAAAATGTAAGTAAATAAAAATAAACATTTGGCAGAAATGATGCAAGGTTACCACCATGGTCAACAGTGCTTATCTCTTCCTTTGTCTTAAAAAAATGTAAGTAAATAAAAATAAACATTTGGCAGAAATGATGCTTTCCTTCTAGATTAGATCGTAACCACTGAGATTTACGGGACTGCACTAATGTCTTCTCTGAGGAAACATATGCATCTGATTTGGTTGGAAATCTACCCGCATTTTCACATTTTAAGTAAATGTGTTTTCAGGGCCAGAATGCCGGAGGAAAAAAGGGGTTTCGGGTGTGGTGGTGGGGTAGTGCATTAATACTCAGGTATTCGTTATTATTTCTGAGTATTAATGTGAATATATTGTTAACTTATTTTACAAATAATTATGCGTCAAAATATAATTGTTTTATAAAATAGGGGCATTTAGTTGAAGACATAAGGAGACTTACTTTAAGGGGTGGGTTACCAGGTGAAAACTGAGTTTTGGGTGGAAATCTGTATTTTTACTCAGGGATTTCATATTTATACCTGATTATCGAACATATTCTTTTTAAATGGAATTTACTTTAAGGGATAAGACAATAACTTTAAGGGGCAGGATGCCAGAGGGTTAAGGGGTTTGGGAGGGAGTGTATTAATACTAAGGTACAAATATGAATACCTGAGTAATAATATGAATATTTTAATTTTTTTAAAGAAAATAAGCAGTCATTTTTATATTATTATTAAAAAAGAAGATTTACTTTTAGGGTAAAGGCACTTTATGTTAGGGGCGGGATGCCAGAGAAAATAGGGGGTTTGGGCGCTGAAGTTTAGTAATTACCAGGTACTATTTTTATTGCCTGAGTATTCATTTGAAAATATTTATTTTGTATTAAAAACAAATGAGCACTCATTTGTAATAACTTAAGGAAAACACTTGCTTCAACAGATTAGACTTACTTTTAGGGACAGAATGCTGGCGTAAAAAAGGGGCTTGGGTGAGGAAATGTAATAACGCTGGAGTATTAATTTGAAAATATCTGTGTTTTGTAATTTAGAAAAAAATTAGGTTCTTATTTGTAAAATTCACAAGGAAACACTTGCTTTAACAGATTAGACACTTACTTTTAGGAGAGGGATGCAGAAGAAAAAGGGGATTTGGGTTGGGTGAAGTGCATTAATACTCAGGAACTAATTTTAAAATCTGGGAATTAATGTAAAATAATTGATACATTTGGAAACAAAATATGCCACTGTTAACCAATGAAACTAATAGCAGATACTTATGTTCTTAGTCGAGATATCTTAGAAAAGAAGGATTTTAGATGGTTAAAAGTACTAACAGTTATTTCTTTATTACCTAAATAATTTCTTTGGGAATCTATAAATGCAAGATAATTAAAAACAAAGCACATTTTTCTATACAATTAAATAAAAAACATGTTAAACTTAACCTTTTTTGACAAGTACATTTGAAAGAACAAAGACATTTACTGGAGACCATCAACATAAGGCATGAAAGAAAGACACATTATTTGAAAGTCAATTTATTTTTACAAATAAAAATATTGAACTAAAAAGTAATTTATTGACATGAAAGAACAATATTAATAAAGTGAACCATGTATGTACAACACTACCATTTTTTACAAATTTTCTTTTAGTAAAATCTATTTACATTGTATCAAATGATAAAAAATACACTTTTCTAACACAACAAACAGGCCTTAAGAACGCTTCTGAGCTTTAAATAGTTCAATTGGGTATGGTTACAACATCAATTGGAAGGCAAACAACAATAGTGGCAGGTAAGACAGCTTTTAAGCACATATTTATACTACATTTGGTGGCTATCTTTACTGTAAGACAGAAGTGGGGAGGTATTTAGTTTGCTGGTGTGTTACCACCAAATTATATCTGAAGCATGTTGTAGCAGTTCACCCTCGCTACAGTTTAGTGAATCATTTTACAAAATAGATATAGAAAAACTAAAACCAACGTAGAAGAGATATAAACCACCAGGAATACAAAAACATTCTGAATTTGGTTTAAAAACAAAATTAAAAAATAGCAATAAATTGTGGTCAAATATGAAAACGGGCAACTAATCTACTGGTAAGGGGAGTAGTGTTAGTTATGTAGGATGTATGCAGCTCTCTCCAGGTAGTCTGAAGCCTCGATCAACAAAAACGGTTGTAATTTGGCCAATATTTGTTCAGACATGTCCTTGTTTTTTTCAAAACGTGTGATTTGGAGTGTTTTTTACCCTGATTAACTTGTGACAGAATGGTATTCTTTTGTTCTTTTTTGGTTTTATGGCTACCGTTACCAACATTCAAGCAGCGTCATTTTCCTTTGGGGAGCATTCGATCACATCCTTAGACAGAAAGATAGTACTACTGTACTTTCCCCCTTACTGTATATGTGCGTTAGGAACAAGCTTTGGCATGGTGGTGTTTGCTCAAATTCAAGATGTATTTGCAGCGGATACATCTTTTTAGTGCTTGAAATTCTTCAACGAGGCGCAGTGATATGTCCTCTTTTGTTTGTAAAACCAGCATGTTGCTTTGCCTCTATAAGTGCTGTTAAATACCATTAGTCATTATAATGGCATAAATGAATGCGTTGAAATGCTGTTTGTTGTGATTCTATTGTGTTATAACTCATGTTGTTCAATAAAACTGTTGGGTAATGCCGGCATCGTAATTTGTTCATTGTAAAAAGCCATCTGTAAACAACTTTTGTTGTTCCGTCATATATTCGAATTTGATAGCCCACTCTAACAGCCTCATACGTACCGGGTATCAGATTGACTTGAGACATTTCGCGAAATTGTGTTTTACCTGGCACACACATTTCTATCAGTCAATCACATACCTTTTTGAACTGCGTCACAATCCATGAATGTGAGTGCTATGGTGACTTGTACACTAATTTCCTTTGTGAACTAGTTTGTTTACGATCTGGAGCACATATTTAATAGGGTGATGCGCACGCCTCAATTAAGCACGTAATGTCCCGTGAAACTGAGTTCTGCAGTGACACGCACCTAGTAAGTAAGGAATTGCTTTTGACTCAACCTTCAGTGTGTTAAACCAGGAGGATCTTACCTATTGGCTACTGTTTTTGTACTCTTCAAACATTTCTTCAACAAATATTCTATGAGTTGCACATTATCTTATGGCTGTGTGTTTTTTGTGATGTTTACATTTAATTTTTATGATATAATGCTGCAAATGTCGTTTGAGTATATCATTTACCGTGTTGTCTGTTCTTTTTCTCTGTAGTTGGACCGTGTAACTGCTCTTTTGTCACTTTTTCAACCTTTTTATAGCAAATCATTTTCTTTCAATATGCAGGCGGTAAATTCACCACCACCATTTTTGGAATCACTGGATCATCCACCTATGGCACGGAGGCAATAGCTGGATACATTTGAGACCTGTGATTGAGATTTATGTGATATTCGGGTGTCCACTTTCAGGCTACGGAGGAAGACATTTCTACTTTTACTCTTTTTGGGCTTTGAAGGTAAGGCAATCTAAAAACACCTTTCAGATTTTCTGGTACAGGAGAGGGAAGTTCTTGATGAGTATTAAGTGATTCTCAATAAATTAGAAAAAACTGTGATGCTCAATCCAGCATAGTGGTTTTGACATCTTTTTTTGAGAGGAGTCAGAGACAATCAGAAAATATAGCCACATGCATAACAGCCTTTATAGGACACAATGAAAACAGCCAAGAGAATAGAGCACCTCATAAGTGTCTATGAAGGAACTGAATAACTGAATGACAATCACAATGACGCAATGGATGTGGAATATTCTAGATAAAAATTACAGATTAATTAAGGAAAACAATCAAAGGAAGAGACAGTTTTTAAGCATCAAAATATGTTTGATTGATATTAAAGATTGGTTGACAATTTGATGTTGATGGAAACAGATTCAACAGTGACCTCGGTCTCCATTGGCTCTCCAGACAGAACGTTGGCAGAAAGTTTTTAAGTCCCACTTCTTCCACTTTGGGGACAGGAGGCAAATACTCCAACACCTGTTAAGCATCCAGAACCTGGGGGGGCAACACTTGGGTGTTTGGACTCACTCCAACAGAGTTCAGTAGCAGAGTCCAGGGCAGGTTTAGTTGGAACTAATCAGCTGAGCAGTTGCAGGGAACTGACACCTGGGGTCGCATCTTGGGGCCTGGGATTAAAGCAGGCAAATCTAGTCTTTCTTCAGGTTATTCAGACAGCAGGAGACGCCTCTTTCTGATTCTTTACAGGTCCAGGAGTGTTCTGAGGAAGAGCCAGTGGGCCCCCATTTATGCCCAGGGTCAGTGTGTGGGTAGAGGGTAATCCTTTGTCCACCTTCTAAATCAGTTCTGATCCGTTCTTCCCCTCCTACTATGTTTGAAGTGAGTCTGACTATAGAGACAAAAGGTAGGCAGGCCTATGTGTGAGCTTCATCTGCTAGGTTAGATATCCTTTGAAGCTCAGGAAGGGGCTGGGCATACATCTGCGGCATCCTGTCAAGGCAGGTGACCCTCTCCCCCACACATGGAGCCATTTGTCCACTCTCAGGAAGCAATACACATCTCACCACAGGGAAGACATGTGGGGTCAGAGGACAGTTGGACACCAGCAGGAAAATGACTTTTTAAAAAAAATGTAATTTCCCAAAAAGGTCATTTATAATCCAACTGGACCGTTAAGCTGAATGGTAATTTACTACTAAAGTTAATCATTGAAGTGATTTTCTAGCTATTCCCAAACTAAATGTATCACTTAATGAATGTAGTAGTGTAAATGAGTGTTAACCCATAAGAAAGCCAACCATGCTACAATGAAGAATGACTTCAGAGGTTTTACCCTTCCAGGTCATGTAAACCATTAATTTTTAGAAGTACTACTTTTAATACCATTCACTTTACTGTTTGGACTTTCAGGTCTACCAAACAGGCGACTTACAAGCCATAAAAAGAAGGATTTAAACCTGGCAAAGTCAAAAGATTTATTTTGCCAGGCTAAATTGGCAGTTTAAATTGTGCAACCAGTATGCATTGGCAGCACGGATATATGTTTTACATTGCTACTTTAGTGGGTGGCTCAATGAGTGCTGCAGCTCACTAGATGCATTTAATTGACAGGCCCTGGGTACAGGTAACACCATATACTAGGGACTTATACATTAATGTGCTAATTAGGTGGTTGCTAATTTGACCATGTTTAAAAAGGAGAACACAAGTCCTTTACCACTGGTTAGCAGGGGTAACGTTTGCAAAGTCCTGTAGCACGAAAATGGGTTCATTACCAAAACTCAAACTATAGGGGGGAATGCCAAGCAAAAGATGGTCATTTCCAACACATGAAAATTGTTTTATGCCAGCAGGAGATGTAGACCATACTGGGGTGTGTTCTCTGCATGAGTATAGTAAAATTAAGGCAGGAGATGATGGCCCATGTCATTGGATGTTGGCACTGAGAGGAGTGTATGCTAGGAGATATATGGTTTACGCAGTAAAAATGCAATTTTCCTTGGGAGATCCAATACCACAAGATCTCGCAACCTTCAATCTAACACACAGTTAAGGCTTATCGCTCGTGTATCATATATATCAACCCCAGTAGCACTGCAGTATAGGAAAGACACTAGGCAAATATAAAAAAAATACTTCAGTGATTTATTTATAGTTATACACAAAAAAGTGCCTATCATTTGTTATAATAAAAAGGAAACGTAAAAGACACTTTCCAGTATTAAAAACAATTCCTATTTGTAGGAAAGTTTAGTTAAAAAACTCCATTTACAATTAGCACATTACCTTGAAACATAGATTTACACAATCCATAAACCATACAACAAAATAATATACAATGTTGAGAGTGATACAAGACAACATTAATGTTCTATTTCAAATTACTGCTCTGTATCCACATTGTACATGGTACTTGAACTAAAGATTGTCAATCATCATATCAGATATGTTAACAAATCCAGTAATTTTTTGTCCACGCATTTCAGTGGGTATCTATGATTTTTACCACCATCTTCAAGACAACATATAGATACTCCCAAAACAAGTACAGAACATTAGACACCTTTTAATGGTAAATAAAATAGGCTTCCTCAATTTACCTGTATGGTAAAATTAGTGTGCCAACTTGACTGTCACTTCTAGTGCTTCCAGAAGATAAAACTGAGTCCCAGCATGGGACGAATCTGTGTTGGGACTGTTGAGCACTTAATCCACTCTCCCTGGACTGTGGAGAACAGGAGGGGAATCTTAGTCCTCCTCACAACCATAAGTCACTGTTTTAATTTTGTTCGTACGTACAGTACTTGAAGGGCACAATATTCCTTCGGATTGTCTGCCAGCAGAGTGGACACCAGTATGTTGTAAATGATCTGTCCCAGTTGTGTACAGGGGCTGAATTTGTCTATGTGTCCTTTACAGCCCATCAGATTTCCTTTTTAAGTATCGGAAAAACACTGGATAATAATAAAATGTTTTTTTTCAATAAATTGCTGACAAAGCGCTGCCTTACCTTTGTCCTAAATTACAATTATACTAAGAAGCCTGAAGTCAGGCTGCAGTTGAATCTATGTCTAGTAGGAAGGTAGAGTTTTTGAAACACCTACTTTCTACAGAAGGATTTCCAGAGTTTTTGGTCTCTGGTAACAATGTTCAATTTGGGTATGATAAAGTGGTGATAAAGTGGAAACCTTTCTGGAAGCAGCACTTGAATAGCTGTTTTTATCATCCAAAGACAAAAGGTCAGGTCAGATGCATGATTAGAGTACCAACCAAATGTATACAGTCGGTGTAGTTCATTTATTTTGCAGTCATGTCCATGTTGTGGTTTTATTGCACCAATCCATACTTCAAAGTTTGCCCATAATATTTGTGGCACAGAAGAAAGCCTGTTGTTTAGGGCTAGAATGTTGAGATGGCTGAAACAAGGGGATACCTTCACAGAATAGGAGAGTATAGTCAGGATTAGGTTAGAAGCAGCACACAGAAAACTCAGTCATTTGATATCAAGACAGATCAAAGTCCAATCAGTTAAAAATAGGAAATGTCGTTCACATCAAAAGGCAAGGCAATGGGAGTTTTGTGATCCTGAAGTAACCCTCAAAATATGTTGGAATGCTGTGCGGGTTAAGGGACGGCATAGGAGAAACCTGGTGAGAGTGGTCTGAGAACCCATCTGGATATGGGGCATGATGATAATGCAGAGGAACACAATTGATCATTCTACTTACTGTGCGTAGGATAACTCATCAGCAAATCGTGCCATTCTGATTTTGTTAAGTTTACTTGGCTCCAGGTGTTCCTTTGTTTTCCTTTCATATTATATACTGATACATGTCTTAAATTTTGCTGGTATTTGTTTTTTTTAAAGTGAAATCTTAATATGCTTTTCTTAGTGCCCAGCAGCCTAGTTGTGTGTAGTAATGTTGGGAGTTCTGTGTTCAATTAGCTCTTGGAATAACGGTGGGTAGATGTGTGGGTTTAAATTGCAGCAAAAGTTGAAGGTTGACCGAAGGAGTGTGGGTTGGCTTGCGCTCTCATTAAAATACACTAGTTACCTTCTTTGGAGCTGTGGTGTTCATGTGGCATCACTACAATTTGCTGAAATATTCTCTGTAGTTCATGTCAAAGTCATATGGAGTCTTCTTTTCCCCAAATAAGTTGTTTGTGCCACAACTCAATTAGGTTGTACGATGGTACATCACATGCAAATACTTTGCTTGCCTTTTACACGCATTTTTTAGCACGCATGTTTTTACAGCGAAAATGCATTTAAAACGCATGTCAATACCACACATTGTTTTTGTATTTAAAAACAATGTATTTGTGGGGGGCGACCCACCACACTCCCAACTTACCTTAAATGCGTTGTATTAGCATGCGTTTTAAATGCAGTTTTGCGGTAAAAATATCCCTCTAAAAAGGCATTTAAAGGCTTAACCAGGTAAAAACCTCGTTGTAACAACTGTTTCCCCTCAATTATATTGTTCTGTACTGAAATTACAGTTACTCATGCAACATGTGGATATCTTCTTAAATTTCCAATGAAGTTTAGCGACACTCGTTTGTTTTTAAAATCTACTCTGTACAGACCCCAGGCCCTCCTGTGCCCTGTCCTAAATTATATGATTCTGTACAACACACATGGATCAGTCCGTCTAATTTTCCACACCATATCGCATGTAAATTGCATCAATATGTAGCACATATTGACTCAACTAAACTGTACAACCTTTAACTGTTTACTCCCAAGTGGCAAAATAGTTTAAGCATCAGCCTGCTTTGCCTGTTACTATGAGTAGGGAATTTGGGACGTGATACCTTTTATTTTATGGTACCCCAAAGAGTGCAACAGCTGCTATCGCACATGATCCATAATTATCAAAATGGCTTAATCCCAGGAAGGAATACCTCCATTGTATTTGCTGGTTATATTGGACAATGGAGGCTGTCCATACCAGATGACTGATGGGCTGGTATCTAGATGACACAGTATCAATTAGTCCTCCACTGTCCCACAAGGCTCTCCTCTGACTCTTAAACCCCAGTTCCTGAGCACTCTGATACTCGCCTCTTCTCCTGCTGGTAGCACTCTACTGTGTGATGAAAATGCTTCATGTCACTAGGCATCTACCCCCACACGCACCCGTGGGCTCGCTTATCAGACTCCCTACTTTCCGACTACTACATATATAGGAGGAGGCTGAGCTATCAAGCATGGGAGATCTATATCAGAATGGTCGATTAATGACATTGAAAATGTTGACCGATCTGTATGCACTTTCCGAAGGCCAATTCCTCCTTTATTCCCCCTTTAAAGATGCCATGGGGGACAGCAGGATAATTCACAAGACTGTACCAGTCACACACCGACTCATACAAATATTACACTCTATGGCCAATGGATGTAAATTAATTAGCTGGCTCACCAAGGCTCTTATCACACTGCAACCCTTGAGGAAACATGGGAGACCTATGCTAAGGAGTGGGAAAAGGCCCTGACATACCAGCATTTTTGTTTGAAAAAATCCAATTCTACATCCTTCACACGGCATAGCTCTCCCCTAAACAACTGTCAACTGTCAGCTGCGCTAGATCTGCCTTGCTGGTGAGGACCTGAGCCATATGATATGGGATTGCCCACTGTTATAAATATGCTGGAGTATTGTACATTCCCAACTGGAAAAAGTTACAATAAAATCAGGCATTTCATTGTGGGAGGTGGGTGCCATGGATATATACATGATACCATGCACACACAGGGCTGCAATGTGTTTCCTGGACATGACTCTTATACTAGCTAAAAAAGATCACAATGCACTGGAAATTACCAACCTCCCTAGATCCAGCGCATTGGCTGAGCTCATCTTTCCGATGGGCGCAAGCCTAGGGAATGGCACTGCACAGAGAGGATGCTAGATGCCTGTGTTGTTGCCTCAAAACTCGGACTGGAAAGTCACTCCTTTCCTGATAGATCCACCCCCAGATACCTCATCGGTGGAGTCCTGATCTTCACTCTTTTTGTCCAATTACACATCTACCCCCTTGATCCCCATTCTAGACCCATAAATATACTACTGGGGTACTGGGCTGTTGAAGATGTATAAACATATAGCATGTCCCTGGCGTCCCCCATCACATGAACCTCCCATAACACTGGGCACCTGGCCAAGCTTCAGTTGAACCCCCATGGGTGCTTACACATCGGGGCGCTCGATGATCATTACATCACCAACATGTATTGTCTTTATGGATTCCCCCCTTCACTTGAACGCATGGAGCCTATTGGGGGATCATGCCTCCCAGCAGTCATAGAGGCTCCAGGACCTTCCCCACGGTGGGTCCCACTCCTGCTACCTCCTTCTCCTTCGACTCCAGCTGTCCTTGTCCTTCCCACCCATAAATAAGCGAGAGGTCAGAGAGTTTGATTTTTTTGCAATTTCTTTTCACAGAGTAACTGTATATGACCAAATTCCATGCATAGCAAAGTATAGTATTTGTTATCAGTTATGTAAACAGGTTTCACTATATGCATGCTGAAAAACTCAATTAAAGAAGCATTATAACAAATAAGGTGATACAAAATAAGTCTGGATCCCCCAAAACATGCACCAGTGTTGATTACTTGAATCAACCTACACAAACTAAGCATTGTCATCTGCACCACTTAACATATACAATGAAATAAGGATGAAGGGTATATTCCCTTTTATTGCTTCTCCAGCCCATTTCTTCCAGATTTCATGTGTAACAGCAGAATGTCAGTTTGAATCAATGGATGTAGGTTTACATTGTTTGTGGTATCTTACTGCTGCAAATCCCAAATCAAAACGGGATAAAGAAGGTCCTAAGAATTGTGCCTTAATCTCATTGCTGCTAGGGAGATTATCCTGCTGTGCTGCAGATCCTTGTGTATCATTGTTCATGACGAGCTCAGCTCGTCATGAGCACACAAGCAGTGTACTGCATGACGAGCTGAGCTCGTCCTGAGCATGGAAGGGGTTAAGAAGCAGATACGGGTTGAGGGCTGTTAAGGGTAAATGTGCAATCCAAAACTCTTTTGGTTTGACGTTAAAAGGGCTGCAGAAGCTAAAGTCTTAAGAGTCTTTAAGAAACTGGTAGGCACAGAAAAAAATTGTTAGTACATTTCTCAGATTCCGCTGTCATGGAAGAGTATTGGCGAGATCACTTTGGCAAAATGTCTGCAAATTATCTGGGGATCAAGGAATGATCCAACTGAAGAGGGTAGAATACATATAGGCAAGATTTGGCATCTAGTTTCCCCGCAGACCAAGACACTTTTTATTTTTACAAACTAGCTAGGTCCCACATAAAAGAATAGTTCATTATTTGACCTTTTTTGATCATTCAGTTTCACTCCCAGAGCAGACCATTTATGGTAATATTCTACTCTTTCTATCACAAGAGCCTGTGAAGAAGTAATAATGATAAAGATTCAGGGGATATTATAGAGGAAATATGGACTATCAAGAATGCTACCTTCTCCAAGTGACATAAGTGCTGGCCAAAAAAAAGGATCACTTCTGTTGGCATTTGTATACATCGACAAAGTCTTTTATTCAGTTGACATGGACACCTCGGGATGCATTTGTGCAGTTGGACTGGGAGATGATGAGTCTCCATCATGCAATTCTGGAACTATTACTTGTCTACTGTATCATGGGTGCACTTTTGTTGATCAAGTCTGCTGGGGATTTTCTAGTGTGAAAGTTCAGTGGAGGGCTCGGAAGGCTGTGCGCTCACTAAAAATGTTTTATTCTGTTTGTGAAAGGGTAAAATGTGTTACTTGAAGAAATGTTACTAAGTGTCCTCAGGTATATGGTGAGAATTTGCCCCATTTTCTTGTTTGCTCAATATGTCCAGCATAATGACAGGGCACAGAATATAAATCCTGGCCTATTGATAAAGCTACAGACATATTTCAGTAGCAACTACCTAGTGTTAAAATAACCAAATGGTAGTATATAGCAAGATGGCTCTGTAAGGAATTTCAATGCCATGATAATTAGGGAATTTGATTTTCAGAAAATGATCATTGAAAGCTACTATGCTTAACTGAAGGAAATGGTGAGTTGTGGAGAAGAGCCCCTCCTTGTCTCCTTGAGAAGGGTGATTAAGGCAGTGGTAGTGGCTCTCTATGGAGCAGAGGATTGATCTTTAAGGTTTTTAGGTTGAAGGGCAATCAGAAGTTGCCGGCCTCAATCCATAACAACCAGTGCCTTTCACTTCTGGGTTCTTGGGGCCCACAAACTGGGAACGAAGCACCCCTTTTAGTACTTAACTCACAGGACAGTGAGGCAGAGCAGTACAGTGCTTACTCAGATTTGTGGTGTGGAGAGCTAGTTCAGTTATACCACAAATAGCACTCAAGAGAAAAGTTTACAATCAGTACTTTAATATACTCAAAATGAAATACTGCACAGATAATAAACAATATATATAAGATGTTGGGTGAAAAACCATTGTGGACATTCTCTAAAGGGCCTCAAACAGTACAGAGGACTCTGTAGGTCTGAAGAACCATTAATTTGTACTCCTTCATGCCTTTCCCCCTACAACAACAATGTCTCCAAAAATGCATGTAGCAAACAGTGGGGGAATTACATAGTTTCTCCTCCCTTGATAGAGGGGGAGGCCTAGGGCTGGATGTAGGTAATTTAGATTTACCGATTCGAAAATACCGAATTTTACAGATTCTGTATTTTCGAATCGGTAAATGCAATGTAGGTAATTATTCTGTAAAAAATACCGAATCGGTAAGATTCGGTATTTACCGAATTGGTAATTACCGATTCGGTATTTGCCTTTCATTCCTATGGGCCTGGAGGCCCATAGGAATGAATGTCAATTACCGAATCGGTAATAACCGATTCGGTAAATACAGAAAAATTCAAGGGTGGCAGGGTGGCACTTTGACACCCTGTTGCACTGCTGATTAGTGCTGGTGTGCACATGTGGCATACATACATGCCCTAAGGGCATGTCTGTCTGTCACATGGCACAGGTGTAAATGCACATTTATGCATTTACATAGGAATTCCTTATTTACCACCAACTAATAGTTGGTGGTAAATAACGAATCCTTTGAGCCCAAAAGCACTGTTTGAAGTGCTTCCTACATTTCATTTACCGGTAAATGATGATTCGGTAAATACCAATTCGTTATTTACCGAATCGTAAATGTGCCCCCTACATAGGGAAAGTCAATTACCGGTCGGTAACGGACGATTTCGGTTGTTACCGACCGGTAATTGCCTTCCTACATCTGGCCCTTAGTTTCTCCCCCCTTGTCTCTGGCACCAGGCACCACATTGATGCTGTAGTGGGAGGAGATTAGAGATGCCATTGTGTCCCTGCCAGCAGGAAAGGCCCTAGGGCAAATGGGGTAACCGGGGACCTGGTAAAATCATTTGTGGATCTCCGCGCCCCACTTCTTACTTTACACAATAATGCTGCTAATAGTACCTCTCTTCCGGATGCATGGTGCCTTTCCATCATTGTACCCATGTTGAATAAGAGGTACTATAATGACCCCCCCTTGTTATAGACCCATCTCTTTAATTGATGTTGAAGTTAAAATCATAGGCAGGGTCATATTGAAGAGATTACCTCAATGGGCTGATGAACATTACATCCTGTCCATTATCAAATAGGGGTTTCGTCTGGGGAGGGGCACTGTGGAGCAGAATCTTAATCTCCACCTTGTAATTTACACATATCTCAGAGCCAAAAAGGGTTCCTTCCTGTATAGTTTCATAGACCCCAGATCCACCTTTGATAAGATTATCAGGGATAAGCTCTGGGCAAAGCTGGGTCCATGGACATGGAACAGTGTTTGGTGAACCTTCTTAGGAACTATATCGGGGGCTAATGGCTTCAGTCCTCTACGGTAGTAATGGGGAATGCACAACGCATTTTGCATTAAGAACGGGGGTCTGGCAGGGCTGTATCTTGGGCCCCTTTCTTCCCATTATGTATGTTAATCACTTGGAGATTGTTCTTTCTGTACTGAGCATAGATGTCCCAAGAGTCATTGGTAGACTGCTCTTGGCTCTTTTATACGCAGATGATGCTGTCGTAATTGCCCGCACTGCCAGAAGTCTGCAGCGTCTTTTAGACATTTTCGTTGATTTTATGGGGAGCTTGGACTTATTACTAATTTTAAAAAATTGCATGTGATGGTATTGATGCAGCGGTAATTTCATCTGGTAATTTCTCAATGCAAAACCCTCATGCTACCTCTAATTACCGCTGAATAACTGTTGGGCCCCTGACACCATTTATTACCTTCAGGAGACTTTAAATAAACATGAACAGTCAAAAATGCAATTATTATTTAAGCCAATGAAGAGAGTTGTTGAGTATTTTGAAGGGTTTTATTTTCTAGTCAAAAGGTAATTTTTCTCTGACCCTTTAATTCATTAGTAAAATATCAACAGGTTACAGAATTTGGAAAACAGAAAAAATAGCACTAATACAGAACAATTTACAGTCTGCATATAAGCATCACATGTAGAAATGAAAATGTGGCGCAAAATGTCAGGCAAAACTCTTAAAAAGTTTCTAAGAAAAAGAGTCTTGCAAGGATGATCAATAATTAAATAGTTTGCAAAAATCTCCCATAAACAGAAATAAATGCATAAGACAAATACATCTTTTCAGACCTAGTTAATTAATCAAAGCATAAACTTAAAGTTTAGCATCCAATTATATCCTAATCAGCTGCACTCTCTGCCTGTCTGTGTTGTAGGAGCAAGCAGCCCACCCTTCAAAGACCACAGAGGAATGTGATCTGCCTTGCCAAAAAATATGACGTGCAAGGACTCTCTGAAACAAAATATGAGCAAGGGAACGCCCCCACCTGACTCTCCTCGGACGCAAATCTCTTCCCAAGGTTTCACACGTGACGATCTCGTAAGGTTGCACACGTGACGATCTCGTACCTAACCCATAAAATGTCGGGTCTAATCTGTTCCTTCTCTCAAGAGCTCACACTCCCCCCTAAAGCCGAAGAGGCTAAAGCCTAATGAGCCTAAAAGCCAAATGAGCCTGAAAGCCAACCACGCCTCCAAAGAGGTCATTATTTATACTCTAATTGTTGGCAGACTACACAAAATGTTTCATATTTAGAAAAGCTTGTACCTGATCGGTTAATTATGATGGCAAGCGGTCTCCCAACCTGACTCATTCTAAATTCTAAGCGATACCAGTTTTAACAAAAGAAGCATGAATGATTAAATACATTTTATATGTTTTTGCAACATTTACTAGGAAAAATGTTTCATTCTAATTTCCTCCTTCCTGTTCATCGCAACCAGGAAGGATACTTTAACTAACACTGGTACATTGGCACAATCACACAAATGTACAGTTCACAGTGTCCTTGTCTCCTTCGTGTCTTGAGACAAGCTGGTACAATCTGCGCATGTTCTCTTCTTTTAATGCAAGTCACAGCCCTGCTGGATTCACAGGCGGCCATGTTTTCTTAGGCCCAATAAGCAAAACAAACACAAGAGAGTATTAACTTTATCTAAATCAGCTCATTATGTTTCCCAACTCCATACTAATACCCTTTATAAAACAAATTCTAGCAAAGATATTAATTTAAAGAAGCTTTTCTTAATATTTGTGCTCAACATGCAAAAATAAAAATGTGCAATGTACAACATAGCATTATTATACTTTAGTGTCAATTTTAAAAGCGCACACAGTTAATACATACTCATGCTTTAATGTTTTAGATAGCTTTTCATGCAAAAAAGCATTTAGCCCCATGTGTAGTGTTTGGTGCATTATTAATTCACATACATTACAAAAAGAGGTGTTTTAAACTGAAATATATTTTTTTCTAAATATGCAACGAGACAAAGTCTCTTAAGACAGGGACAGGGGTGTAAATTACTAGATAATGAGCTGTGAAGAGAGAACATATTCTATGGTTATTCTTCACACCTAAAAAGGCCACTTAAATCACAAGTTTTCTCTACACTGCAAAAACACATGTTAATTCAGCAAAAGCATTTCAGACTGACTAGGCCTCATTTCATGTCTCATGTGCCATGTGTTTTAACTTGCACCAAAATGTGGGTGTCAATTTAAATGCAGTCTGTCTATAGCACAAAAATAAAGCAATGCCTGATTGTGGATGAAATCTGCTCCATCAGTATTGAGGCTGAAAAATATAAAAAGTGAAATGTTTTCTCTGAAGGACCAGATTATATGCAAGGTTGATAATTTACCTATTTAGGAATTGTAATAGACTCAAGGCTTAACTGGCAACACTTAATAAAAAATAACTCTGGGGGCCTAAAGAGGGCATGCACCAGAGTAAATGATTTTTTCTCACATTTGCGCCGAAAGCCATTTAAAACTGTGATGGAAATGTACAAAGCTAAGTGTATCCCAATCTCCTCTTTTGGTTGTGAGATTTGTGTAACCCCAGAGGCTACACAAAACTAGGCCCAGTGCTCTTCTTGGGGTAGTGCAAAGTACCCCAACTGAGATCTTACTTGAAGAGCTACAGATGAGTTGCATCACTGATTTTATTTGTTTGCGAGCCCTCTTGTTGTGGTGTACTGTGTGGTTAACGGAAGAATTAAGTCTCAACAGGCTAGCCATTATGGATTATATGAAAATGGACAACATGCACAGAATCCCTTGGCTGGTTTATATCAAGTAAACTTTTAATGCTCTTGGGAGACCAGAGTTATTTTCCAAACAACAGAGCATTATTGAACAAGATGTTGTGTGGCTGTAGCAGACTTTTCTTCTCAGCGTGGCAGCCAAGAGGGAAGCCCTGGGCAAACCATCATATAGGAAATGTATCGAGATAGAGCCTTATCTTCTTTATGAAATGCCAAATCATCAGCGTCGTCTATTGGCTTACTTTAGGTTGGGCGTGTTTCATCAGTTGCTCTATCCTGCGAAAACATAGTATAAGCACACTGAATTTTCCTTATGTTCCTGTGATCAGCTTTCATTTTTTGACACTTTGCACATTGTATTCATTTGCCCTTTTTATAAAAACCTTCGATTTAAGTTAATAAAACTTTTATTTTTAACCATTGATTCTTTTGGTGTTAGACCATCTTTTTTATATTTGCAAATTTGAGCATGACAGAAAAATTGCTTTTGTGTGTCACGGTTTATCACGAGGGATTTACTGCTAAGGATGTTAGGGATTGTTATTTGGGTGTCGGCCATAACTGTCTCTCTTTGCCTGTTTTTATTCATGAAATCTTTTTATGGAATAAATCTATATTTTTATGTCACATATATAACAGATGTATTTTATGCATTATTGTAATGATGTGGTCTCTTCTTGTGACTATTTGTACGATTTTGCTTTTAAAATGGAACAAAGTTTCTGATTATTTGAAAGTGGATTTCAACAATAGAAAGTTAGGACTTCTGGATTTGTCAAAATGTTAACCTTCACCATTTATATGCCAAACCTAAGGGCTTTGACACATTTCCAATAAGAATAAAAGGAAACTTTCAACATCTCATTGAATATCTACATTCTGCCATTGAACCTTGTTATCAAGCAACCACAGAGAACCCAAATCCCTGTGGCTTTAAGCGCTGGTAGAGGGCAGCAAAGCTTTTGACCCTCGTAGGGTTTAACCCCTTGCATGCTGCCGCGATTCCGCTCCCGTGCTGAAGATTTCAGCGCGGGTGCGGTCATGACGGCCCCCAGCCGTCATCAGCACATGAGCACTGTAGTGCATGACGGCTGGGGGCCGTCATCAGCATGCAAGGGGTTAAAAACCTGCAAACCTCTCCCAAGGTCACTAACAATGAGTCCTGGATGGCTTAGGATGCTGATTCTTTAAGATAATTAGAGAGGTACTGCATCAACAACAATTTACAAACTGATTACAGCCTACTCTGAGGCTTAAAGAGCAATAATTGGCACCATTGGCAGGCCCTTAGATGTAAGTACCATCATCTAGTAAAATTTTCCTTAGTCTTCTGTTTTCCTTTTTTTGTTAAAATATAAAAGTCTTACTGTGCCTACTGCCTACACACATACTTCCACATATAGTCCCAGTCTCATCGTACACCAGAGCCCCATGTGAATGCATAGCTGATTGCAACAGCCATATGGTCTAGATGCCTACTCTGCCCAGCACTCACTAACTCTCTGCTAGGTTGGGAATAAGCTGCTCTACTCTCCCTGCTCCTACCTCCCACCCCAGCCCCAAGACACAAGCATTGAGGGAGATTGATGCCGAGATGGTGGAATGTACCAATTCAGGGACAATGCGAAAATCATATTGACTTGGCATGGTATCTGGGTTGAACTGTTACAGTTGGTGGGCTTAGTGCCCAAGGCAGGAAAGGCCACAAAACGCAACAGACAGATTCAAGTTTTACACTTATGCTAAAAAAAATTTTTTTTTTGCAAAAGCAGATAGCTGTGGATGTTGGCACAAGTATGGCCCCTTTTATCAGAATAAGTGTGCAAACTCTGGGTGGTATGAAATTTGTGGATCTCTGCAGATTTCCGAACTTCCCAATTAGAAATGTGAGGAAAAAGTGGATTTTTTGAAAAGTTTGAGGTTTTCAAATCGTCTATGCAAACAAACTTCATGAGATTCATGAAAGTCACACCTACCAGGACTACCCTGAGTGTCTAGCATTCAGAAATAACTGGGTTTTGTAGGTTTCCCCAGGTGACAGCCAAGGCTAGGTTCAAAATCCACTGTTATCCTCATTGCCAAAGAAGAGCCGGTTTGAGTATATCTGTTTGAGTTTTGCGGCTATTTCTGTCATTTGTAGTTTTATGGGGTCCCTCATGAGTTTCATAGCTCTTTTCATCACAAAATTCGAGTAGGTTGAAATGATGGAAATTAGGAAAAATTTACTACCGCTCAGAAAAATGCAAAAACGGTTAACAAATGTTTTTTGATACATATATACTTGTTCCTGCAAATTGGGAACATGGTGATCCTAGCACAGCAAGCCTTTCATTAATGCAATTTTTAGACTAAAAGTCATGCTTTTTGTACAGCACTTTTTAAAAAAAATCTTTCCAAAAATCACCAAAATGTACTGCATTTTGCTATTTTCTCTGTTCCCTCTAAAGGAGTCAACAAACACTGGGTATTTTTAGAATCCCCAGGATATTGGAGAAAAAAATACTGACACAAATATAGCCTGAATATGTTTGCTTAACATTTTTTATTAAGGTTGAAGCACGAACTACCTCAAACATAAAAAAGAGCTTAGCCTTAATGTGTTCCAAACTGAAGAACCCACCTATAAATTACTGTGCTCTTTCTCTGTCACAAGACTGTGGAATGGAGCACCCAAGTGTACTCTCTTCTTTATTTCTTGCTAACAATAGCAGCTTGCAAATTCCATAGGTGGAAGAGAACCTTTAGGCAGCAGCATGGTGATCTGTCTGATGGAATCAAAGATCGCCCCCACTGCAGTTTCGCTTTCTTATTTATTCTCAACTACAGGCAAAATGCCTTATAGAAGTTGGGAAATACTCTGAGAGGCTATTGAATAAAAATCGATGTTTGTGTTAAAATTAATGTTGTAAAGCCACTGTCCCGTAGTGTCGATTTTGCCGCACTAAGTACAAAACTGACCTTCAGGGGATAATACGCTTGAACAACCGAAAACACTCTGTTATAAAGTCACACTTTTTTAGCTCTTATCCAAAAAAGGGGTGCTTAATTCAACTAAGGGCCATATTATCAAGAAACAGCCTTACAATTATCGCCCCTTTAGTGACAGGAAACTGCAGCTAAAGCTGCGATAATGGGCTTAATAATATACCCTTGTGAATTCCCATAGAAGCCCATGTTCCTGCGTGAACATGGGCTGAAATTCTCAAGGGCATATTATCAAGCCCATTATCGCCGCTTTAGCGGCAGGAAACTGCCGCTAAAGCAGCAATAATTTGTACGCCGTTCTTGATAATATGCCCCCAAGTAGGTCTTAGATGACCTCTGAACCCTTAGCGCATATACTTTGCAGTTTCAGTCAGGGCTCCTTTCTAAATGAAAGTATATACCTGTACAACTCCCCTCTGTTTGTAGTTGACACAACTGGCCCCAGTTGGTCCACTTGTAGCCCTTTGAATGATCACACCGTGTACTGAAATATTACCAGGGACACTGGAATTATGCATCAGGAGAGTGCCAAATTATGCGTCAATGTTGATTAAATTATATGACTTGAAAGGGAAAATTATGCAGCATGATGCTGCACATTTTGTGACAGTGTTACTTCATTACTTTGTGATTTTTACACTTGTTAACACTCTCTGAGATTAGGATGCACCTCATTGCTCCCAGTTTAACACCTAAATATTGCAACAAGCAGCAGAAAGGTCAACCTTTACAATGGGCCTTTCACTAAGCTGCAACATGTATCGCTACGTTTTTAGTAACGTTTGTACTGTTTGAGCTAGAAACAATGTGTTTATGTTAAAATCTGTGATTATGAGGCAGATGATGGAATATGTGGCAAATGTGGCAAATCCATATTTATATGAAAAATTCCCCAGCTACAAAATCGCATAATTCCAGCTGCCCTGAATATTAACTGGGCAGTTATGTTGCATGAAGCACATTTAAATCAGTGTGCTGCCAAAACACAGGAACAAATAACTTTGAATCTTTAGGGTATGGTTGCTGCTCCTGTTGCAGCTGGTTACTACAAACTAAAAAGCTGGTATGGGAACGCAACATCTGTAGTTGATAAATGAATACACATTCTTTAGAGGAATGCAAAGGGACACACATCATGTATCTAATATTAGAACATTGGAATGTTGGTAGCTCCATTGAAGACAATGGAGTGCTCAGGGTTCTAATGGCTGGTAGAAGCCCGGAGAACAACATACTATTTTATTTTATTTCACAGTTGTTGCTGTGAAAAAAAGGCTTCTTGGTTCCCAAGGGGATTTAAACACCCTCAGCTCCGAGAGACCTTTGTTTTTTTCAATGAGAACAGTCTGCCCTCTGGGGGCATACCCCCACATGCATCAAGCATTTTTGGAGACGCAAACGGTGCGATTCCTTAAAATCGGCCGTTTGCGATTCCAAAAGTGCTTTTTGGGATGCATGAAGCAATTTTAGAATACGTAGCATTTTTGCGAGTTCTAAAATTGCGGTTGCTTTTAAGAAGTCGCAGATGTGCGATTTCTTAAAAGCAATGCATCATTAATTTCAAAAGTGCAAAATCGCAATTAGGGTGTCAAATTTACCGAGTGGTTGAACCACTCGGTAAATTTGGAAAAAGTGTTTTAAATGCTGAAAATGTTTTTTTTTCAACATTCATGTTTCACACACACATGTCCTTACGACATGTGTGTGTGAAACATGATGCGAAAAATACATTTCAGGGGTGCATGGGGGGGTCCTTTGGACCCCCCCCTGCACCCATGAAATTTTCAAAGTGCCACTCGCAATTTGCTACTGCCTTCCCATTGACTCCTATGGGCCTTTTGGCCCATAGGAATCAATGGGAATTGCGAAAATGTACTTAAGAATTCGGTATTTATTTGGGATTCGGTAAAAATTGCTATTTTTACCGAATCACAAATGAATACCGAAAATAATGATGCATAGCATTTTGCACTTCTTATTTTGCGATTCCTTATTTTTCGCAAATTAAGAAGTGCAAAATGTCACAATGATGCATGTGGGGGTTAATGTTCTAATAGCCTTAGACCCCTCTGTAGCAGAATCTACCAGCTAATAAAGGCCCACTCCCTGACCCTGGAACGGGCCTTTAATGGCCGGTATAGCCCTCTATGGCGGGCTATAAAGAATTTGGAATGTTGGTACCTCCATTGAAAAGAATGGAGTGCTCTGGGCTTCTAATGGTCTGTAGAAGCTTGGAGCCCCAACATTCCAATGCTGTCCTTCACATATGTTGCTGTGAATAAAGGCCTCAGGGAGCACAAGGGAATTTCAATCCCCTCAGCTCCTGAAGCCTTGTTTTATTTGTTAGAACATTCTGCCCTTTGGTGGTGGAATGTTCTAATACCCTTATAGCCCACCGTAGCTGGGCTATACTGGCATTAAAGTCCTGCTCCCTTGTTAAAGGCCCTATTCTTTGGCTTGGGACTTTAACGCTGGAGCGGATCTTTAATAGCTGGTATAGCCCGCTACACTGGGCTATAAGGCTACAATAGATGTCTGCAGCTTTTTCAACCACGATATTGAGTGGAGATAAGCTTAGAAGTGTTTTCTTCAAAGAAAGCAAATTTGCACGTGAATTCCTTTATAAATTGCTCATGTGAACGAGTGTATGCTATCATGATTCTAATCTCTAAGTCTATTCATATGTTTCATTATGTATAGTTCAACATTAATCACGCTGCTTCTTTAAATAAATGTGGAAACCCAACTAGGTGCAAGCTTCATAGTCTGAAGGGATTATAGGATTTGTTTGTTTGAAAATCCTCGCTCCAAAATGTAAGTAAATGAAATAATGAATTCTCCAGATTTTTTTAGTATCTCGTTAGACGCTGTTAACAATTGGCATGTATGAACAAAACAACAAACTATGGTATTTTTGGCCCACTGACTACACTTACATTCAGAGTGATGTCGAGCCTTGGGTACATGTCACTAGTTAGAGGTAAATGCACTGACCGACCACAAAAACCAAATGTCAAGCTAAGTGGCATACTAAGAATCACTAGCCAGGAAAGATAAAGAAGCTACTTTCTGTATGAATAATGATAGATTAGAATGTTTCCCAAACAAATTGTGAATAGTTAGACTATTACACGCATTCTTCCCTTGGGTGATTGATGTAATGCCCAAAGGGGCCATGGGTAAGCTGAGAACTGGGTCCTTTGCTCACTATACCACAGGATGCTCAGCGGATATTAGATCTTTCCCAGAACTGGTTTCGTAATGGTCACAGCACAGAGACTGTCCTCATGGTGGCTACCGGCAGCATCGGTTCCCAGGTTGATGAGGGTGGGGCAGAGATCTCGATAATGCTTGACCTTTTGGTAGCATTCTCTCTCCCGGCACGTATGGTTAGGCGTCTGCATCAAGTGAGGGTCACTGAGACAGCCTTGCAGCTTTTTCACTCATTTCTGTCGAACAGAGCTCAAACTGTCAGTTGTGGGGGTTTCAAGGCTAAGGCCTTTAGTCTTCCCTGTGGTGTGCCACAGGGCTCATCTCTGATTCCATCCCTTTTTAATCTCTATGTGTTCATTTGGTTTTCAAGTGCTGTCATATGCTGACGACAAGCAAATTATCTTCTCCATTTCTAAGGACCTGCAGTGGGTAGAAGGAAGGTTTAGTCAGTGTATGTCCACCATTATTTGCTGTCGTGAGGACAACTCAGTGAAGATTAATGCAGACAAGACTGAAGTGCTTGTGTTCTGTTCCCAAGTCTCCATCTGGCCAAGCACTTGGTAGCCAGAGGTCTGTGGATCCCTCCATTCACCCGTTAGGTCAGCTAAAAAACTTGGGGAGAACTTTGATGACACTCTGAGCTTTGATGCTCAGGTCAGTCGCACTGTCAGTACGTGCTTTCACATCCTGAGTATTCTGAAAAAGGTAATTCCTCCTATCCCACCGGAGCTACACCAGTTAGTCATCATTGCCCTGGTTACCTCATGGCTGGACTACTGCAGTGCTCTGTACCTGAACATTATTTGTGCCTCTCTTAACCCCTTCGGTGCTTAGGACGGCCCCCGGCCGTCATACGTCACGGCCCCCGGCCGTCATACGTCACGGCAGGCATGTGCTAACCTCGCCCGCTCATTAATTCTCCCGCACAGCGGTGAATTATCGAAGCACGCAAGGGGTTAACAAGCTGCAGGTGGTACAGAATGCTGCTGCTTGTCTCATTCCGAACACTCCCAAGGGGCAATCTGCTATAGAGGGGATTTGTTTCCTACATTGGCTCCCTGTTAGAAAACGCATTGTTTTTAAGGCTTTGTCCTTGGTCTTTAAGGCCCCGCATCACAAGGGCCCCTCACTTCCTGAAGTCGCTTTCTCAGTCGTACATTGCGGGGAGGCAACCGTGATCTCCTTCTTGCAAAAAACTTATGAAACCCTCAGATTTCCTTGGACTAGATGGGGTAGTCGCTCCTTTTTGCTTGCAGCCGCCAAACTATGGAACTCCCTATCTAACTATATTTCAGATGCAGACTCTTTTTAGCCTCTAAAAAACATCTGAAAATTTGGCTCTTTTCATCTTAGTATCATTTTAGGCTGCCTCTCCTCTGTTGGTCTTCTTGTTCTGCTATAGCACCTTAACACCTATGGGTATTAGTGCACTGTACGAGTTGTGTCCTACCCTATCCTATCCAAGTTATATTTCACTGACCAAGCCTAACAAGCTGAATCTGGTCTTGGGCTGGTTGTGATCCTTTCTTGAAGGGTCTTCGTCTGTCAGTTTGGGTGGAATGTTTTCATGAAAACCTAGGTCAGTATTGATTTGGCTTGTTTTTGCCTGTGAAGGATGGCTGAGAATACAACACCAAGCAATTGATAGTTGGTAAACAATTTGCAAGCGTTCCTCCCATCACCTTTTGTGTGATAGATATAATGTCCTTAGTGGCCAAGTGTATTCCTAGATGTGGGTCACTTACTCATTGTTCAATAGGATCCAAGCTATACCTCACTGATGAGACCTAACCCGGCTGAAACTGATCTGAGGTTCCTTGTGTTCCCTTCTGCAAATAGCCTGGACTGGCCAGTCGTATGTGGGATTGCTAAGTACTTAACAAAAGCGTGGTTTATACGAACAAGGCTGTTAAACACTGTCAAAAACTAGGTTACGGCACCGAACTTGATCATTAAATTGTCCACTGTATATGCATCATATGACTTTTATTATATACCCATGTGTTTTAAATGTAATTACTTACTTTTACCTTTTTATACTATGATATGAATCGAATATGATATTTTAATTATGGGTTTCATGTCGGAATTGTTTGTACTTTTATGATATGCATATATCGAATAAAGTATTGAAACATGAACATTGGGGAAAGACTGTTCCATGAGGTGCAGGGCACTCATATGGATAAGGATGTCCTTTGCCTAGAGTGGCACAGCAGACAAAAAATAATGGTTTGAAATGCTACCATGAGTGATTGGAGTATTTGGAAACACTTCTCCCATCACAATTTGTGTGTTTGAATCTACTTTCCATACGTCATTACCCCCAAGTTTTTACCAGCTTTACAGTCCGAAGCAAGAAATGCCTTATCAACTGGAGGGCCGCCTTAGATAGCCTTTCGAACATGTGTGCTGTCACTATATGAGGGGATTTTGGACTAGCAGACATTAACTTATAGTCCTGTGCATCAGAATAGGTTCATCTCAATGACGATGTTTGCCGACTAGGACTATCCCCATGTCAGACCAGAATTGGAGTCTCTGGATCACCACCAGCTGCTCAACCTAGTAAATGGCCTTGCAGGAAAAAATAATTTGTGCCCAGCAATAAAAATTGTCTTACTCTGCTGCCATCTTGCACTGAGGTGGATCAGATGAGAGGGATTCCTAATCTCTGAGGCCCCGTTTTGGCATAATACAAGACTACTGCAGGTGATAAACTAGACGGGATGTTGACCCTGAGACTTGATTATCATCAAAAAGCTGGAAGAGGTGTGTGAGGTGAATAATACTAAAACTTTCGAACAACCTACGACAGAATACTTACTATAGAAATCACAATTTTGCTGGTGGTGGTATGTGCAAAACATATGGGCATCGATGTTTCCCATAATCAGTTACCGGCTGTCATGTGTCTATGCTGCAAGTGAAGGAGCCTTTTTGATCAGGGTTGTGACACATGCAAATGCTTTCTGCTTGACTCACTGTTCAAACTGATGGTCTGGAGCTCCACATGTCTCTATTTCTTACAGAATTTAAATAGACTGTCTATGTTGCAATTGATTGTGCTGACTTTGTTGGGCAGCGCAGCATTTATCCTGCACTATTTAATGACCCTGCTTGCACATTTCAGGGTAATAGCCCAGGATGGCACATGCCGATGTGCTAGAGATCTTTTTCTCCTGCGGCGACGAAGGAATAAATGTAGATTGAATCCCTGTTTGTTTGATGGTACATTCTAATTAGTTCATGAAATGCAGGTATGTGCATAATTAGCTTTGTATATAGAATAGGTGATGATGGTGTTGAGATTGCATTCAGATAAACTCTGTGCGCCCAATGGGATATTGTAGCTGCCCTTGTAGTCAGACCTTCACACCTGCAAATGGATGGAATGGTTGAGGGCTTGGATGGTGTAGATTTGCGTCCACCTTCCCTCAGCAACGGACTCCCTCATGCCTAGGGTGTAAAGTTTAAGGATGAATTGATTTTCATGCCTGTAGTATTGCAGTTCAGAGGTCAGATGAGAGATTAGACCGAAGGTGGCCATTAGCATTAGAACATATTGTGGTACAATCCATAGTGACATTTTTATTATGCCGATGTGCAGCTTGCTCTTTCTGTTATCTGGTGCCAGATGTGTCTCTTCTTCTTTTGCATTCGGTTTGTCCGACTCTGTTTATGATTTTGTGACTCTTATTCAGTGTAACTTTTTGTTGCCTCAAAGTCATGTCTGAAGTGCGTTGGGAGGGTGCGAGGTGTGTGTGATAGAGAGATATTCGAGATCTAAAAAGGGTTGAACTTTAGCCTGGTCTTTACAGCTCAGCCAGTAGAGGTTTGATTTGAAGCTGCAGTAACACCAACTAGGGGTGCGGGAGGTGCAGTATCACCTCAGAATAACCTTGCTGGAGTTCGGTCTGAAAATTTTAAATGAAGAGACTATTGCACCTCTGTCTTACAAATTAGTGCTTTTTTCTTCTGACCAGCTGCAGATAATTCTTTCAAGGAAGCTCTCTTGTTTTTTTTCTTTGAACGAAAAATGAGAGCATTTTGTAACTTGACAAGAGAAACACTCTTGATGTAATACGGAGGATTGTGAAAATGGAAGATTACAATATGTTCGTTTTTTTAAACACACGGACATAAAAAACATTTTCTTGGTTTACAAACAAAATATGTAAAACATTTCTAAATCTATCGGGAGTAATGATGCAAACGGAGGCTCCTTGTCAGACCCAGGGTATATGGGGTTCCCACCCAGAAAATACAGCTGTGGTGCTCTTTTAAGGGGAGCGATATTACCTATCCATTTTGAGTTCTACTCTTTAGAATAAGAGATACGTGTTCCGAGCTGCAAAACTAAAAATATTTTTGACTTTCCCCTTAAAAATGCCACCCGGTTTTACCTGAGGAGAGTTGTGCAGGGGAAAAGTGTGTCATTTTTTGAGAGTTGAAATACCGATCCTGGTGAAAACCCAGTTTGCTCCAATCTCAGGAATTCCACGGTACTCAAAATGAGCCCCATTTTCTTATAATCCTGAAGTGTGACGACAAGTAACATTTTAATGCAAACACAAAAACAAAGACACGCCCATTTCACTTTCTTCGAAGAGTACAAGGTTAAAAACTGGTCTGACATATTTGAGTACTATAAAGCCCACATCTTAAATTGATGCAACGGAAACCCCATAACTGCTGTATTTATTATGTAACATAGCAGGCACGTCCAGTATATTATTCAAATGAAATGCCATTTATCTTCAATCTAACTTGTTGGAATTTGAAAACCGGCATCCAAACAATCTACAGTTTGCATGAGCTATGAGTTTAATGTAACATATCATGCGTGATGCCTTCATAGTATCATTTACATGTTAAAAACACAGCCGCGCAATATACTTGCCCTGTAACTAGCAGCAAATGCTGGTGGTTAGTATTTAGACACGTATTTGTATAGGAAGGACTGTGTGGCTGCTTCTCATGCCTTATTTTACCATGAAAAACTAATACACTGGATATGGAACCAAGTGAAATATTTGCCACTGTTGAACTTGAGCTCCACATTTAATGCTGTGGTCTATATGTGCATCATTGTGATTCTTTTAACTTTATTATGAGCAGTGTTCCACATATTTACAGTGTAACAAATGCCATTTTAACTAATGTTATTCATGCAACGGTTGCATTAACCCACAGAGCTACTGTTCCATTAGGTGTGTATCCGCTGCTTTTCATGAAGCAGTTCTAGTCCTTAACTTGACATGAGTCCTTAGTCTAAGAATTTACTAACATCTGTCCAACCTCATGGGCTACAATGAATAAGCTAAATCATGTTAAATTCATGCATTCTAATAGATAGTGCCACCACACAACAAATATTAGGTAGCCACAAATTATCAATATCATTATAAATCGTTAGAAAAATATTAAATAATAAAACGCTTCAATAATCCACTAATATACACATGTCACTGCTGACATGGTAAATGGGAAGGCTCAATAGCTTAGTAAGTTGCAGGCTAGGTTGAGCTTGCCTTCCCCCATACAGATACAGAGAAAGTGCCAATATAGTTCGACTTTCTATGGGGAATTCAAAATTGATTTCGACTAAAATTCACCACATTTTGAATAGCTTCCTGGTATGCATATGTGGTGACTGACACATATGAAGTTTGGTGAACACGGGTCAATAATGTTATAGTTTAAAAGATTACGTTTTGAAGTTGAGCTGTCCTGTAACATGGGCTTCTTCATGGATCACCTTTTAACACAACTTTTTCCTGGGCATCTTCTACATTAATCAATGATGAAAGCAATTTCCATCATCTGTAAAACACGTCTTAAATGATTTCAAAGGTATCTTTAATATGTATGTGCACAGAAGAAGCAAAATCATATTTAGTGAGAATTTGGAAAAAAAAAGTCTCTGAACGTTTGGCAACTGCCCAGTCAAAATTAAATGGGCATTCCTAAAAAAGATAGCGAAAACTTTATTAACTTTCTGGAGCTCATGGAACTGAGCATGATTGACCACACAGTCATCAGAAGAAAAGTATATTTGGACAAACAAGTGTAGATTTATCTGACGAAAAGTGTTTTTGAACCAATGAATTACATTTAAACCTACGAAAAAAAGTTCCTTATAATAATATTAACTTAGAAGTGTCGGTCCGTGCAGGTAAGCATGGTGAGGCGGGGCAGTATGGGAGTAGACCGAATAGGGAAAATTAAATAAATACATTCTTCTCAGTCGTCTGTCAACATCGCCCACCTTGCTCCACTGCCCCTCCGTGCTTACCTGCATGGACTGCTGCTGTCACTAGACCAATGACTATGGAGTCCCAAAAACAAATGTTCAAACATTATCTCATTTATTGTATTTAGTTTAACATGTGAACTGACCGTAACAGAAGCCTTATATCTTGTGTAAACCAATGCTATATGAACATACCCTCTAATAAACAAAAATGGAAAGAATAGGCGTTCAAGCTTCCAGTTTCCCATTCTGAAATGCATTACTTAAATTAGGGGTTATTTTTTGCACCTCGTCTGTAAGAGCTGAGGTACAGGAGGTGTTGGAACCCTCTACATGGTCAAGGTCTGACATGCTCAAGCCATGCCGGAGTGACAGGTAAAGTGGGATGAGCAGGCAATACAGGGAAAGGATGGCACATTGCTGAATTGTTGAAATAATGAAAATCACACTGTTGGCATGAATTGAGTTCTTCACACATATGTACTAATGGATTTTAGATTTCTTTGAAACATCCATTGGCGTTGATATGAGGAGAGCAGTAAGCGCTGGAGAAGGCAATGATGATTTCATAGACAACTTAGGGGTCATTTATGGTTCAAACAGCATTTTCCAGTATAGCAAGACATAGAGTGCAGCAAAGCTCTTTGCAACGTGTCACCTTTATAACAATAACATCTCAATCAAACAAGAAATCCCAACCCACTCTCACCCTCCCAGTACTCATCATGATCATGAGAAACAATATGGCACAACAAATCACGGTGGTGGTCAGCCTACATGGTCTCTGCCGGTTATGTATGGGCAGTAACATCTGTCAAACGAAACAGGCATAGATACTTTGGGCAGGTGAGTTCCCAGAATTCCACCTAAAGAAGACCTATAAAGGGGCACCCGAGATCCTGATAGGAGTCGCTCTGTAAGGTAAAAGTGAGTGCAAACCTTTCCGTTCCTAGTATATACCTTAGGAGATGTAGCCATCCCTGTTATGTCGGAGTGTGTCCTGTGCTCCAGTGTATGAGGATGTTCTGAAGTGCCGCAAAGAGAGCCAATCCTATCTGCCAGCCTCCACAGGATTTTAGTGGGAGTGTAAGTACATTTGGGAGCCCCAAGACCAAGTAGGCAGGAAATCTTGGTAGCTGCATGTCTAAGTGCATGTCAGTATAATCGGGTATTGCATGTCAATAGTGTGTGATCTTAGGGCAGTCCTATAGCAAATGGAGCAATGCTCCTGGGGAACCAGTCTCTCCAGCAGTTGGTGCTGCATGTTAGGTTGCTTTTGTGGTGAAGCACTGTGGTATGATACCAGTACATGACTATCTTAGTAACTGTCTTGATGCAAGCTGTGTATTGGGCAGTGTGGTGTGCCCTATAGTACACTTCCTCCTATGACTTCTGTGTCACTTGTCCCCCCAGCTCTAGTTCCCATCTCGGATTCCTTTTCGGATTCCTCCCTATTCTACTCCACAAAATATCAGAGTTGCGATGCTAGGTAGTACTGTAGCAGATTTGGGAGACCCAGACCACCCTCATTCGGTGTCTGTAACTTTGGTCTCTCCACATCCGGTGACGTCCCTCTGCCCAAACAAAGCAGTTCATTGCCTCTGGTAGAAACTGTATAATGAATGTGGGTGGTGTTGCTGGGAGGGCCTGGAATAAAAACAGAATCTTGGGTAACGTGGCCATCTTGAGGGCCGCTAACCGGCCTAGCCAGGAAATCTAATAATGTTTCCACAGAGCCAGATCATCCTTGATTTGCTGAAGCAGGCTCTTGTAATTAAGGGATGCAGTCATTTTGACTGAAGATGTCAGAGCACACACACACCAAAGTGAATAAGCTGGCACTCAAGGTAGGGCCAATGAACCCAGTTGAATGCCTTCTCGGTATCCATAATTAAAAGTATGTTCTTACTCCCTGACCGTTTGGCCTTGTCTTTCATATGTAAGATGTGTTTACTATTGTCCCCACAGTGCCAATGAGGGATGAATCCTGTCTGGTCTGGTTCAATCAGACCTGGCATGGGGGGCCCCAAACCCACTGCCAGAATGCTGGTGAATAATGTAATATCCACGTTAAGGAGCGATATTGGTCTATAAGAACTGCAAAGTTATTTGTCTTTCCCGGATTTGGCTAAAAAGACAATGGCCCCCTATAACATTGAATGTGGGACCGTGTGTGGACCTGCTATTGAATTGAAGAGATAGGTCAATATCGAAATGAGGAAAGGAAAAAAGGTTTAATAAAAAAGGGCTAGAAAGCCATCTGGTCCAGGCATTTATAAGGGTTTTTGTCAAGCTATGGCCGGAATGACTTCCTGTATGTGAATAGGCTGGTCTAGAGTATCTGCCTGTTCAGGGATTATCCCTGATGCGTGTGCTCCTTGAAGGTACAAATCCAGTCCCATCGGGTCCAGTACTTGTCCTGTGTAGAGCTGTTTATAAAAGTCCCAGAACATTGATGCTCTGAGGCCATTACCCACAATGTCAGAACCATCTTTGGCTCGCAGGGAATAGAGCCCCATTACCTGTCACTGCGCTCTCAGTCTATTGGCCAATAAGCATCCACATATGTTCCCTCCAACGTAAAAGGAGTGTCATAGCCAAAAGGCAGCATATTCGGCTTTGTCTGAGGTTAATGCCTACCAATTGTATGCAAATTGTTTCTAATTGTTGCCGAACTCTCGGGGCAACCGTACATTTATGTATAAACTCGAGTTCCTGAACCTGTTGTTGTAAGCGATCCCTCTTATTCTGGTGCAATTTGTTATCCGCCACCAAACTGAAATAAGTTAACTTCATATTCTACCTTTAGGGTTCCCCGTAGCATATTGATAGAGGTATCTGGTGTATGGTTGATCACTAAAAAGTTAGTTAGCGCCTGGTTGACCTGTTGCACTACCTCTGGTGTAGCATTGTTTCCCTTATCCTCCGTGGCTGAAAGGGTCGTGACACTGATGGAAGGGCTATGGGAAGAGATACTGTGGCATGGTCTGAGAGAGACTGTGGTTCAATCTCTGAGGTGGTGACCAGAGCTAGAAGATCTCTTGCTCCCAGAAAGTAAAAGTGATTAAGACAAGCATATGTTTTATGGGCATGTGAATAGAAGATGAAGTCTTGTCTGTGCGAATGTTGTTCATGCCAGATGACCTGTAAGCCCATCTCATTCATCCATTGTGCCTCTCTTTGTGATAAGGCCCCAGTGTGACTCTAACGTTGTGCTGATCTATGTAGATCATTATAGTTCGACCTGGCCCTTTTTGCAGGGTCATCCCAGAACTTATTGCCTTCCTCTGTATTTTTTCTGACCTGTTTTTGTTGGTTTTATGACTCGGGCACTTTACCACTGCTGATCAGTGCTAAAGCACATTTGCTCTCTCCTGTAAGATTAGTCTACACCTGTTTGGCATATTTAATTTTCCTGTTAGTCCCTTGTACAGTGGTATCCCCTATACCCAGGGCCTGTATGTTAAATCTACTAGTGGGCCTGCAACGCTGCTTGCGTCACCCATAGAAGTAGGCTTTGAAACCTTTCTCAGGACTCTGCCGCTGTAGGGCCTGCACGCAGAGTTTACTGCTGCAGCAACGTGGCCATTTAAAGTGGTTGCCACATCTGAAACTCCCCTTTTACTACATATAAGTCTACCCTAAGATAGGCCCTAGCTAGCCCTATGGGCAGGGTGTGGTGTAGTCCTGGCAGGTACTAACAGCCTATTTGATTTCTCACTGCTGTGAGGCTGCCCTCTCATAGGTTTGCATTGAAAATTACCTGATATGTGCTTCAGTGGTAACTTATGATTTGAAAGGTGTAGCATGACCATGTTTGGTATGTTTGAAATAGTAGTGATAAATCCTACATATTGGTGAAAGCGGATTCATTATTACTATTTGAGAAATGCCACTTTTAGAAGAAAGCAAAACCAAAGGGTATGATGTACGGAGTGTTAAACATCATAAGCACTCACCCCCAGTCAACTGATCTGGGTTTAATCCATCATCGTTCTTTAACTCACTCCGCCACCCCATTTCAGACATGGTCACATGCAAATCATTCTGACCCTGTGCCTCATGGGAACAGTCCAGCCCGAATGGTCAAACCGTATCTTCCCTGGACCGGAAACAAGCATCCTGGGACTGGTTTCTGGATAATCAGCCGTCATCAGCCAGGCTAGCTTGAATCCAGTGGCAAAGTGAGCAAGGGACCCACGTCTGGGCATTCCCTACCAACTTATGGCGAACAAAGCAAAACCAAAGGGGATGATGGACGGAGTGTTGAACATTGCAAGCACTCACCCCAGTCAACTGCTCTGGGTTTAATCCATCATCATTCTTTAGCTCACTCCGCCACCCCAGTTCAGACATGGCCATATGCAAATCAGTATGACCCTGTGCCTCATGGGAACAGTCCAGTCCAAACTGTCAAACCATATCTTCCCTGGACCGGAAAAAAACAGTGGGGTGGCGGAGTGAGCTAAAGAGGCCAGCTGCCTTTGCAGCTCAGACCCTAATATGATGATTTATGTCATGTATGCCTTGCATTGGTCAGGATGACTGGCAGTATCTCAAGAGTTGCACATATGCACAGTGATTGTGTTTTTTTATAATGTGTACAATCTACCAGCATATACTTGATTGCCCTAACGTGTGATGTTATAACCATTGCCTAGTGGCAACGTGATTTATGATCTATGTGATGGCATGACTAGTGCCTAGTGCCCTAGTGATTTATGTGATTATGTTCTGAAGTGTTTTATGTGCGATACAAACAATATTTGTATATACTCTTGTGTGGAGTCTCTTTTTCTTGTGTGCCTAGTGTGTCACTGGTATATGAGTATGTCGCGCAAACGCTTTATATATTGCCTCTGGGATAAGCCTGCTTGCTCTGCCAAGCTACCAATGGGATGAGCTGGGTTTATCTTGGATGTGTAACTCCCTTACCCTGACTAGAGTGGTGGGCTCTGCCTGGCTTAGTTGCATACCCTAGCCAACCAGAAACCCCATTTCTATCACTTATGGAACACTAAATCGAGATTGTCCCCCAGAAACACCATCTTATCTTGAACGAACAGCACCTCTGTCCCCGCACAATGTAAGAAGCATTTCTGTCCATGGTTTAGGGCAATAATGGTTGCTAAACTGAAGGTGTGATCGCCTATACTCACAGTGTGTGCCAGTAATATGCCTCTAATTTTTGTTATTTTGGTACCCACCTTGCTGCAAAAAGAGTGGGATACCAGTATGGCAGCCCCCACAGTTATCGATGGGGCAGAGAAGAAGAATTAGTTGGAAATAGCACAGGAGTGTAACCTTTGCCAAACATTAGAAATCAGATGGGCCTCTTGAATGAAACATACATCTGCTCCCTATTGATCAAGATATGATACAATGGCACAGCACCTAAATGGATTGTTCAGCCCCTTTACATTAAGGGTGCCAACCTTTAGAGTATTGTGAATGCTGTGAGAGTTAGATTTAAGCATTGGAATTCCCTTGCAATTATCTTTTTCCCCCACCCAAATTTTGGAGTAGGCCTACGGTGTGCCATGATATTTGTGCGAAAATTACATATAGAGTCTATTGCAGCATTGCCTGAGTATCCTTTTTAAAAAACCATAACAATACAAAACAGTAAGAAAAAAAGCAGTGTTCCGGGTAACTGCCTTGGAGAATAACTAAATGTCCCATTGGGAGTAAGGTTTATGGGTCCTTGTGGTAGCCCAAGGCTTCCATACCTCCACCCCGGCCCCAGCCCACCTGCTCAAGTGTGACTATTAGTTCCATAGTTCAACAGGGCCCAGGTTGTGTCTGAACGGCTCGCGTCACAAGTCAGTGTCTCCAGCACCGTTTGTTGGTCTTTTACTATGGTCTGTGGGTCCGGCTGCATCCTCCAAGGTATAGCTGTGTGCTTCTTCCAGTATGAGCAACTATGAGGCTTCCAGGCCCATGGGCTGGTTCTCTGGCCAGCATCAATGGACTCCTCAATGCCCAAAGGCCTGCAGGCCTCTAAGAGGGAGCGTATCTGGTGGAATTTGACATCCATACAAAAGATGATTTGAAAGGTGTGGCTCCAGAAGTAGGAAATACCTTTATTCCTCAAGTGGGCCATCACAGGGTGAAAATCACTGTGTTTCTGTAATATAACTGCCTGTAGGTTTTGGAACAGTGTGGGTGTGTATCCCCTGAACTGCACTGGGGGTGGTCCCTGGCCTTGCAGAGGATGTTTTCTATCAATTGAAAGTCCTGTATGCAGACCAGTATGTCTGCTGGTGGACCCAATCTCTGTGCACCTTATCAAGCATTTTGGAATATCTGGTGGAGATTCGAGAACATGAAGGAAGAGGTCTGTTACATAGGGCTAAAGTCAATATCTTCTTGGTTCATCTACACTCTCCTAATTTGTATGTTGTTTCTTCTTGACCGTTTTTCAAAATCTTCCACATGTGTCTGTAGAGTGTTCCTGAAACCTGATGATTTCCTCTTGTAGTTGCTTAACTTCATCTCGACTGGCTTCATGGTCCTCAAGAGCGGAGACCCAATCCCCAAATTCTTCATGGTCATGATGGACCTTTCTGAGAATCATGTGATAAATCTTTTCTAATGGTCTGGAGATCATTGCGAAGGGATGCATATAGAGCCTCCTGGAAGGCGCTTGTTACTGGTCCCTGTGGATCCTCACCGTCTGGTGAGGGGTTCATGCTAGCTGAAAGTGTCCGGTCACCCTGTTGACCCTCGACTGGTTTCGTTAGCATCACCTTTAAGGACCGATCTTTCTTCGTCCTTGATGCAGCCATGGTTGGTCACTCAGCTGCAGTGTGTCACAGTCTAGGGGAGCTGATAGAAGCCCACTACTTGATTTCTACCTGAGCGTGGCAGGATCGCAATAGTGGTTCCAGCAGTACGTCTGGGGGGCGTCCTGGCCCCCAATGTGCAGCAATGGCCAAAATAGGGGTTGGTGCAGTTTAACTTATTCTCCTCTGGTACCTCCAGTAGCAACAGCTACCTCAGGTGTGTCTTGACAGGCAATCAGCCTTCGTTTACCATCCCCAGACTGCACAGCCTCAATGATGGTGCATATCATTTGGAGCTAGTGAGCGTGAGGCAGCAGGGGCAACTTCTCTCATGCTTCAGAGTTGTGGAAGCACTCACCTCCAAGAATGCCTGCAGTGGGTTATGCCTTGTCGCTGGTATGGATAGGGTAGTGGGGGCCTCCCCATGCTAATCTTCAGGGAGCTAGCAAAGAAGTAGTGGCCAGCTACAACACAGGGTGGACCTTCTGTCATGGGTAGAAGTACAGGACCCAATAGGTCCACTAGAAGCAGGTCTCACAATTACCATAATGTGAACAGGCCCTCCTTTGCCATATCAGGGCTGTCCTCACTTGGATCCATAGCGTATGACACTCTGGGGAGTCAATTGCAGGTATGGCCAGGACGAAGGGGGAATAGCAGCTGGTGGCGGGGTGGACTCATATATGGAAAGCTGCTGTGTCAGATTTGGGCCTCTCTGTGTCACATCACAGCCGCTGCAACCCATGTTGTGCAGCATGCAACATCCGCTCAGCAGGGCCTTGAGTATCCAAGGCAGCTTTTACTCAACTAGGTTGGCGATGGTGCCCATAGCTGGGGGTGAGTGTTTGTATTGTAAACGCTCCGTCCATCATCACCTTTGGTTTTTCTTTGTTCGCCCTAAGTTGGCAGGGTATGCTCAGACGTGAGTCCCTTGCTCACTTTGCCACTGGAGTCAAGCAAGCCCGGCTGAAGACGGCTGTAATGCCAGAAACCGGTCCTGGGAAGCTTGATTCCGGTCCAGGGAAGACATGGCTTGGCAGTTCGGGCTGGACTGTTCCCATGAGGCACAGGGTCAGACTGATTTGCATATGGCCATGTCTTAACTGGGGTGGCGGAGTGAGCTAAAGAACGGTGATGGATTAAACCCAGATCAGTTGACTGGGGGTGAGTGTTTGTATTGTCAACGCTCCGTCCATCATCACCTTTGGTTTTTCTTTGTTCGCCCTAAGTTGGCAGGGTATGCTCAGACGTGAGTCCCTTGCTCACTTTGCCACTGGAGTCAAGCAAGTCCGGCTGAAGACGGCTGTAATGCCAGAAACCGGTCCTGGGAAGCTTGATTCCGGTCCAGGGAAGACATGGCTTGGCAGTTCGGGCTGGACTGTTCCCATGAGGCACAGGGTTTGACCGATTTGCATATGGCAATGTCTGAACTGGGGTGGCGGAGTGAGCTAAAGAACGGTGATGGATTAAACCCAGATCAGTTGACTGGGGGTGAGTGTTTGTATTGTCAACGCTCCGTCCATCATCACCTTTGGTTTTTCGATGTTGCCCATAGCGCCACTTGAGGTATTTTGCCCAGGTGGATATATTGTGTCAATCTAGCCTGGTTGCTGTCTAGCTGAATCAAGGTCGCCGCTATTACCCCTTCCCTGCTCACACTTTCTCTCAGCTGCAGTCTTCTGGGGCCTCAGTAAGAAATCGGAGATCTGCTATAGGGCTCTATTTTGGTGGCCCATAGTCTCCTGAGGTTGTGTGGGCACTGTGGGCTCGTACTCTGCACTACATGGGTCAATGACCTGAGCTCGGCTGGGACAGAGCGATGGAGAAGCATGTCCTAACTGGCAGCCATCTCGGTCGTGCCACCCATAGGGATAACATAACATGTGTATTTGTAAAGTGCACATTCACCGATAGGCATCTTGGCGCTGAATAATAGATGTTTATTTTAACCCAACTCATTGGTACTCATTTTATCGACCTCAGATGTATGAGTGCCGAGTGGACCTGCCGGTTTTAAACCTGTGACCATGAGGTCGAACACAAGCCCTTGCAGTGGACACATTAGTCCACTGAGCCACCAGACCAGGCTTATTTAGAATTTGAGAGCCCGGTTCATTTAGAGATTGGTAGAATGGTGGGGCTCCAGCCCTGCCAAACTCTTGTTATTTTCTGCTTCAATGATAGGGATTCCACTGGCAGAGCTTCAGCTAACTTCAGTGGTGGGCATCCTAGACCTGATGGCAATCTGTCATGGCATAGCGGTCTCATGCAGGGGAATGCATCAGTGGCTCCCAAAAGCAGAGAAATCAGTAAAACCCCTTTTAATAATCTTAAAAGGATGAAATACTTAGACTCCCTACCGACACTCAGGCATTGTCCTTCATTTTACAAATAGATCCCTGCAGACTTCACCAAATTGGAGCATAAAACCACCTACGCACTCATGATTGCCTCGTCAGTTAGGGAAATGATCAACAGAATTTTAACATATCTTAACTTTCCATTTGATTTGCTTCATACAGCACCCCAAGTTAGGCAAAGCCTCTCAGCAGAAAGAAATTAAATGAAAACACTATTAAGATATATCTATTACAAATTACACACATTTTCTTGATTAGACAACGATGTTTCATTTTGCTTCTGTCATTTGCTTGCTTTTTTCTCTTAATAACTTTTTGTTGAAAGCTTGTCGTCTATTGGTTGTTGTAGTGGATTTGTCAAAGGATTCCCCTGATGTTCATATGCGGATGGGGAGGGAAGTGATGAATCAATTTCCATCTCAGCTGACATCTCTCCTGTCCATACCTGCGCCACTGAGAATCTAAATAGCCAAAGTAATTGCTACCTATTATGCATGTAAAGTGATTACACAGAGAGAGGGTGCCAATAGTGAATCCCCGTATAGCGTTCGGAAAAAATTAAGGCTATGACCACCTCTAAATGGGCCATAATGGGTCTTCATCAGTTAGAAATAGGCCAGTGATGGATTAAATTGCTGGTTGGTGGCCACCTGGATGTGTTTTCCCAAGGTGTCACCCTTCTCATTCACCCATCCTTCCACTCGCTCGCCCACTCCTTACCTCACATGCTATAATAGAACTGCCACCCAGCTTAATATGTTTTAAATGATAACTTTTAAAATGCCAGGGTTAGTGGTCCTCGAAATAAGTACTGAAGCAAACCTTTAGGGACATTCAGGGAGGTGGTGGGCTGTGTAGGCAGCTTTGTTTTTCCTCTTAAATATTAGATGTTGATTCACTTATTGTGGCACCAAAATGTAAAATTGACTCTCACTGACAGCTTTGTATCCTGTAATTTATCCCTCGGTGTTCTCACGGGATTTCACCTCTCTGTTCTCATCCTTGCATTGTACACACATTGATGATTAAACATTTGCTGCCTTGATGCAGTTCCCTCGAAATCACTGTCCAGCATGGGCAAACTTTGTGAAGTGATGGCTGTCAATATTTGCAGAAGTGTAGTACTTGAGAGAAATGTCAGCAAGTCAACAAACACAGGATAAAATATTTAGCATTTGAGTGTCAACTTCCCATGCATGTCGATTCCCACGAGGCTGGCCTGTCTGTTATATGCTTCTGGGCATATACCAAACATTATCGTTAAAGCCACAGTTTGTACTACAATGTATATTTTAAAAAGGAAAATAAATAAAAAATCCAACCAAGATATGAAATGTACCATACTATATCAATCCTCAAACTTATTTTCAACAGTATATTGCAAATTTCAACAATCATCACTAATGCATCCAAATACACCATAATCGTCACTTGAAATGATAAAATGTTTGGAAACTATTTTACGTGAGCTGCATGCCCTGACGGATTCTAATTACTTGATTTGAGGGGTCAGAAAAAAGTGATCAATATGTATAATATATTCCTAAAATAGATACATGCCTAACAGTCTCCCAATCCTAATCACGCGAGTCAAGAAGTTAACAGACATAAATGGGGTTCAAGCTCAGAAAGCTTTTTGGGATAACAACCAAGGTCGTTCACCTGCATTTGCTCTGACTAACCAGTGGCAAAATATACAAAAATTTAGTGCTAATGTCATCATTGCATTGATCGTTCCCCATAAAAAAACATCTGTTAACCCCTCCCACGCTTGTGACGGAACCGCTCCGTCATGCCCCTCGGGTGGGCTGTGCTGGTGACGGAGCGGTTCTGTCACGGCCCGCTCGCCGCGCCTGCGCGGCGCTGATTTCGCGCCTGCGCGGCGCGTTCTATTGAGCGGGTGGGGGCGTGATGGAACCGCTCCATCATAAGCACAGCCCACCCGAGGGGCATGACGGAGCGGTTCCGTCACAAGCGTCGGAGCGCCGAGCGCCCCCCCCGACCCTTAGCGCTGCGGCAGAATTGAAGCCGCAGCGAAAGGGTTAAAAGGACCTTTGGAAAAATGTGGGCCTTATTTACAAGAGGCCTGTGTCACTAGAGAGTCACTTTGTGGGCGCTCTGGTGGCACAGGCCTCTCAATCATACCTATGAGGTGACGCAAAGCCACATAGGAGGCTTCATAGCTATTTAATCAGACAAAGCAGTGCAAGTCGCTACCTTGCCTTACTCTGCTTCAAGGAGGCGTTCCATGGGCATTACGGTAGATGTTCCCATGCAACACCCATGGATTTTGACATTGCCCCAGATTTACAAAATCAGTAAACCTGGTGCAGCGTCAAAGGCCTACGCTTCCCCAAGGGAGGCGTAACGAGGAGAAATAACTTTCATTTTCCTTGTTTTTTCCTCTTTCTGTGTGCTACATTTTCCAGCACCAACAATAGGAGGAAAACACCTCAATGCGTTGTTTTTATGCAGGGAGGTGTCCCTTCCTGCACAAAAACAATCACTCTTGCAACCAGACACCCTTGCACCATAGTGTAAGAGTGCTTGCGTCGGCGGAATGCAGCCAAAATGGCGCCAGCATAGTAGAAGAGGACAGAAATGTGCTGTATCTCATAGATATGGCGTATTCCTGCCCTTTTTGTTTGACGCAGTGCAGTGCAGCAAAGTGACTTGTTGCTCTGCCCTGCGTCAAAAACCTGTAAATGAGGCCCGGTTATTTTTTCAGCACGCAACCCTTGTAGTTTTGTACTATGACATCTTCAACCATTGATTGTCCAGACCTCTTCTGTTATTTTACATTCTTTCCATCGTTATATGCATATTGGCTCACTTCAATAACAAATTTGTAATGATTTTCATTAAGTATTTTTCAGTGTAATTATTATTTTGCTTTTAAGTATTATCATCCATTCTTTCCATTGGATTAATCGTTTGTGTTGAGTTGCCTCTTCATACCACGTGACATGTTTAATTCTATCCCACCACCTTTAGGATCTAACATTCTCTCTACCTATCCAAAATGTCTACTTTTTCACGGGCGATTATAAAGAGAAAAAGCTGCAGTTCCCCCCGTACTATGTGCTCTTTTCAACGATCAAAAACATAGTGCAGTTAGAAACACACTGTTATTGGCAAAACTCTTTTCTACTGTATTCCGTGTGTTTTCTTGAAACGCCGTCAAACGAGCTCGAATTGAAGAACATATTTAAAAAATGCACGACAGCTCTGAGAACTATGCAAGAACCTCTAAACAAGATGATGCATTTCCAGAATCAATAATGCTTTCTAGGGCACCACCTGTATGTTGTTTTTTCTAAATTATCTCTTGAAAGAAGCGTAGCCGAAGCCCGAGGATTATTTTCCTACACTTTCCACCGCATGTTTTCTTTCTTCTCAGCCCTGGACCCCAGTGTACTCCTGGGGGGGTCTGTGGAATTGGCTCTCTATGCTCCCCACGTAAAGGTCAGACGCGGTGCAGATGAGTTATACCATTGCGTTCCACAGTTCAGAGCCTCGCGCCGGAAGGCTCCATGAGTAATGCAAGGCTCTCGGAGGCAGGTTGCAGACCACCCCCTTCAGAGGTGCTTTACTTGAAGTATCGCGCGGAGTTTTTGTGAGTGCGCATGCATGCGAAATGTGAAGTACAATGGACCTTTGAGAACCTTCTGTAGAGCAGTCAAGTACACTGTGCACCGAAGCAAGCATGCCCCTGTCTAGGAGTTAAGAATTTGAAGAAAAAGTTAAGCGCCATGTTTAACCCTGGTCAGGGGTTCAACACTGTAGCTTTCGCATATCTGAACAGCTGACATTGTCTATGAATGTTGCGCATTTTTTCCACTCGGATCACTTCAGGTCTTATTACCATCAGGGCTGCAACACAAAGTTGACTGTAACATTTTGATGGAACAGTTTCACAGACGACATACGTTTTAGCTTTACTCAGCCAAACCAAGATATGTGTGACATTTATGGCACGTTAGTGTTGTCCTCCCTTCGAGACCCCTTCCCAAATTGTTTGTAAATAACTTAGAATTGTGAACACGCGCTTGGATGGTGTTTTTCCAAAATGAATGCACGTTTTTTTTTGTTAATGATACCTATCGCTGTTCGGCAATAGTTTGTATGTTAATTGTTCTGTGTACTTTTATGCAAGGTGGTTAACTGAGACTAATGTTGCCCTGTAAGCAATCTCCGACTCCTCTCAAATGTGCATTGTCGCCATGATGGAATAGTGTAGCAAGATTCATGTGTATTGTTAGTACAAGTGAGTTCTCTAAATTATCATTCACTTCCAGTGGAAGAGAGTGCTTTACATTATTGACCTTTACAAATAAGGAACCTTGACCCCTATTTTATGGTATGGTAAGTGATATTTCGAGACTAGCATCTGCCTCACAGGAAATGACGATTGATAAACCCAGTTCAATGTTACATACCTGTCTGTGGGTAGTTCTGGTAAAGATAGTTGCCCTAGCTCAGAGCCGTCCAGAATAGCTTTTAGGAGCTTCATTTGAATGACTCTTCTCCTGTCTAAGGCGGCACTAGGATCTATGAAATTAATAAATGTTCAGCGCATGACGATGGTAGTATGCTTGTAGTTAAACATTTTATATATTGTGTCTTAAGTGTCTGCTAATCCTGGTAAAATTATAGTTATTCATGTTGATAGTGGGTACAGCCAATGGCACCACAAAAATTGGGGCAGGTTCTTAAAATACATTGGCTGTTGAAAATGTCTACCTTTGTGGAAAAAGTGCTATCCATGCAAAATTGCTTCTTCTACAGTTGTTCTGAATTTTGCCACACCAACATATGACTTTTTAGAGAAGTAAGAATATTGCCCGTTGGAGAAATCACATTTACTTGTGATTTGATCATTGGTTACAAAGTCTCTGAGTAAATATCTGAATGGGTATGTGACTGACTGCATGGGTCTCTGAGTTGGTATGTCACTGGATACATGAGTGTCTGAGTCAGTCTGTGCAGTCTCGATAAAATGACTCACAGGTGGGGGGGCAGAGGTCGTGCGGGGAGGAGGTTTAATTAAAAAAAATAAAAGTTAACTTACCTTTGCCAGCCCAATCTAGTCCAGCATCGTCTCTACTTCTCTGCTCTTCACAGGAAGCAGGCAGCCTCCCTCCCCTCCCCTAAGCCAGTCACAACTCTGCAACGGCAGCGTTGTGATTGGTTGGGTCGCCGACCACACAGGCATCTATGGGGAGGCTATTTTCTCCATTATGGTGAAAAGGTGGAGTGTGTATGACTGTTTTAGTCGGCCCTCGGGCCAGCCAAACAGTCAGCACCCTCAGAGTGGGCAAGCCACTCCTCCTCTGCTCTAGAGCAGGACCGTCCACCCACCCTCCCCAACGAAACCCTTCTGCTTTCTCACAGTGCTAGAAGCAGAATCATAAAATGGTATTTATAATACCATTTTATGTGTCTGCTTCTCGCACTGCGAGAAAGCAGTGGGGCGACGCCCCTCCGCCCACATGGAGGAGCCGCCCCCTGGGTCTGTGAGTGGGTGCATAAGTATCTGAGTGGGTCCGTGAGTGGGTGTATGAGTGTCTGAATGGATGTGTCAGTGGAAACCTTTTTGCAAAATGTGCATGAAGGTTATAACTGGATCTCACTTGCTTTTTAGCAAGTTGAAAGAGTATTGTCTGTGAGGTGTTGTGCGTGCTTGTGAGGTGTGTGCAGTAATATATATATATATATATATATATATTTTTTTTTTATTTGGTAGTCTTGCATTCATTTCAACACACTACAAAGGCATTGTGATTTCGGTGTGGTTTTCATAGAACTAAAGCAGATGTATTGACACCTCTAATGTGTTTAAGATATGTGCAATACTAACAAACTAATAAAAATACTATATTGTCAAAGAAAAACCACTTTAAAGAGCATTTTTGTACTTTTTTTTGGGAGTCGCAACTCCTCCGTGAACCATGCCAGCACGTACTTCCGAATTCCTGCTGGGTGCGAAATCTGGCGTAAGTTTTAAATCCCTTAGACACCTTTAAATGTTTAGTTAATGTTAGAGGTTTAATAATACAACAGTAAAATTACTGTCATTTTAGTGGAAATAGTTTTTAAACTTCCAATTAGTGTATTTTACGGCTTCACAATGGCAGCTTGATGTGAGCGTGAAGGTGTTGCGGACCCATGTGACTCAGAAACAAATGGATTTCATTGGTTAAAAACCATTGCATTGATAATACATTGAGCCACACCCATTTTCTATATCTTTTGCAGCCTGTGGATGTATTTTAAAGAGTTCTCTTCTAGACCTCAATTTTTTAAGTTTTGGTGGGTTTTTTAAAAGGAAAATGAGATCTGCTCCACTGCCACCACCCGAGGACAGCAACAGCAGTTCTTCAGATGGAGAGGATCCAACATCTCCCAAGAAGCAGAGCATTGTCTGGGACTTTTTTACCATCCCTCCTGGAGAAAAGAAAAATCAATGTTCGTACAATGATTTTCGCACTGTGCAACAAACTCTTGTCTCGTGGTTCTGGCCACAAATACTCTTGTGGAACCACAAGTATGCTAAAGCATCTACAGATCCTTCATTCCACCCATTTATCAAGAGCACTGATGGAGAAGAGAAGAGATTTAATCTACTATCTTCAGACAGTGCTCAGCCAAGTACATTGTCAGGTGTGAATCTTGCTCGACCTGCTCCAACTCGGGTCACTGAATTTGTGGTTGTTGGACAGTTCTGCTTAAGATGCTGTACTATTCTGAAAATGGGAGAACAGTCCATTCCTGCACTTCTGTATTCTATCAACAGTCACCAGTGTTAGTTTTGTTTTGGGGGGTTCAAAAATGTTACTCCAAGTTTTCTGCTTTAGGTTTGAAAGCACTCTATTGTTTTTCTCGTAGACATTTTAAAAAAATGGCAAAAAACACAAAATGAAAAATAATGGTTCTGTCAGAACCACCTAGTTTGGTTTAAGAAAGATTAATTTTATATTATAAGTATGTTTGTAATAGCTTATGTAAGTCTCGTTGACTCTGTTGCTGTGTGTGTTAATGCGCGGATCATTCTCTGGGTATGGATCACTGACAGAATATCGATAGTCAAAATATCGACTTGCCAAAATATCGAGGTAAAAATATAGAATGCCAGAATATCGACTTCCTATCTACAAACAGGTAAGTACAAAAATATCGATTCCAAAATATCGATAGGAAAAAATATAGACAGTCAAAATATCGAATTTTTTAAATATCTTAAAAGTAATTTTAAAGTAATATAATAATAAATATAATTAATTTAAACATACTTAAAATACTTAAATAAATTTAAAATTATTAAATAATTAATGTAACTTTAAAAATTTTTATTTTTATTTTAAAACATATATACATATATATATATATAAAGCAACTGTTGGATAATTTACCCCGGAGTGCGGAGAATTCTTTGTAAACTGCAATAAAGCAACTGTTGGATAATTTACCCCGGAGTGCGGAGAATTCTTTGTCTTCAGACTGAGGAGTTGGAGCAGTAATATATATATATATATATATATATATATATATATATATATATATATATATATATATATATATATTACCTACTGGCGGTCGCCAGTAGGTATATATAGTTAGGATTTTTTCTCTATGGGTTTTTTGAAAATTCTATGTCTAATAACTTTGGCGTTTGTGGACGGAATTGGCTGAAATTTTCAGGAAAATGGCACATTTTGTTTCTGAGCAGCCCCTGAAAATTTTGGGGGGGTTCGTCAAGTGGGGGCCGAGAAAAAAGAGGGGTCCCAAAACGCGTTTTTCCCATGTTAATTTCCATAGGGCGGTTGGCCTCATTTTTAGCCCGAACGGCTGAATGGATTTGCACGAAACTTGGCAAAATTGTAGGGACTGGTAGCCCGATGTGCCTTTTGTAGGTCTCAATATATGTGCTGCAAGATATATATCTGTAACAGCGGACTGGGCAGCGGCCCAGGACGCGGACTTTTCGCGCAACTGAGCTTTGTGAAGCGAAGCTGATTGGTTCTCCGGCGTCTGTCAACATTCCAAACAGTCTGTAGCGGCCGCCATCTTGTCTCTCGGTAGGATCGAGAGACAAGAGGAGGCCAAAGCGAAGGGGCAAATGACCATAAGGGGGCATAGTACATTGTCGCTGACCCCCTAGGTTTGATGTGGAGGTTTTAAAAGGGCCCCGCGGGGCAAAAAAAAATAAAAATAATAATAATCGAACAGCTGAATGGATTTGCACGAAACTTGGCAAAATTGTAGGGACTGGTAGCCCGATGTGCCTTTGCTAGATCTCAATATATGTGCTCCAGTGGATTTTGAGAAATTAACGTTCAAAAAAAGATATATATCTGTAACACCGCACCGCTTCGCGTACTTTTCGCGTTACGGAGCTTTGCGAAGCGAAGCTGATTGGCTCTCCGGTGTCTGTAAACATTCCAAACAGTCCGTAGCGGCCGCCATCTTGTCTCTCGGTAGGATCGAACAGCTGAATGGATTTGCACGAAACTTGGCAAAATTGTAGGGACTGGTAGCCCGATGTGCCTTTGCTAGGTCTCAATATATGTGCTTCAGTGCATTTTGAGAAATTAACGTTCAAAAACAAGATATATATCTGTAACAGCGCTCCGCTTCGCGGAGATAAAATTATATGTGTATTACCTAGCTGTTGCTAACACTAGTTAGCGACGGCTAGTAGAAGATAGCGACCATCTTGGGCCCCACTTTGCATGTGAGTGATATTTATCACTAATGACATGCAAAGTGGGCATGCCAAGATGTTAGCGACTGGAAACAGTCGCTAACATCGCTATCTCCTATTATCAACTTTTGGAAATATTCGAGATAAGCGCGAATATCTCCAAAAGCTACCACCTGCCCTGAGCAGTTCTTAGCCATGTTATCCAATGGGAGGTGGATAACATGGCTAAGAGCATTAGCTCGGTAATGCATGAATATCGCTGAGTTTTCAGCGATATTAATGCATTGCGGGCGTTTTTTATCGTATTTCCGATAAACCTTGATAATAGCAAGGTTTATCTGCGATAATTTCTGACGGTAAAAAAATCGTTGCTAAGCATCGTTAGGGATAAATATCGCTTAACTTTGGTAATATGCCCCAACGTCTGTTAACGTTCGATTCGAAGGAAATCAGGAAGTGTTGAAAAACATTGTCTGCGCCTTCTTGTCTTTTTTCAAATGCCACACTTTTGTCGTGCACGGCAGCCATTTTAGATGCCTTGACCAGACCCACTCTGTGCACGCTGTCGATCCTTAGCATGGCTCCCCACCCTCGCAAGCATCTCCCCCAGGCAGTGGTCACCCCCGCTCTCTGTCTTATGCATGGGTAATAAACCTCCCCCCATCTGCGCTGCTCTTCCCTGAGAATCACACCCTGTGCCCGCCCGACACCTCCCTTTCGCCCTATTCACTACCGCACCCTCTGACACTCCTTTTCCTCTGTGTCCGATTGTCCAGGCTGGTCCTAGGGTATCAGCTAGCCCTGCAGATGTAGTTTATGGCCACAGCTGTAAAGAATCACCCCTCTTCAAAGGAGTTATAGTAGATCAAGGCCCACACTGGATGAGATCCGTCACAGCAGAAGCGTTGCTATTATCTGAAAACCATCCTGTATTGTGATTGGGGAGGGGACCGAGCCTGAAGCGGAAGATTCCAGGGATGACTCTTTGTACATCAAAGTTTTTACAATTATGTGTCACATTAAATATATATAGCACTCCGACAAAGTAGTAAGATTATAAAACTTTAATAATTTATAAATATATACAAGAAAACAAAAATAGTAATAACATATAAACATTTTTAGGGAAAAACAACGAAGTAGCGGTCGGCTGTGCGAATAGTCCCAACGCAGCACAACGTCCAGATTTCCGGCGTGGGGCGTCGCGGGGGGTGGGTCATCAGTAGCAAACTGTTGTGCGAATAGTTCCAAGGCAGCAGAACGCGCCGAAATCTAGATGACACGAAAGTGATGTCTAGTAAGTTGCCACCCAGCAAATAACGGCATGGGGCGTCGCGGGGGGTGGGTCATCAGTAGCAAACTGTTGCGCGAATAGTTCCAAGGCAGCAGAACGATGGCACCAAGGTGATGTCCAGTAAGTTGCCGCACTGGTTTTGGTATCCTACAATGCTGCTCCGAATAACGGCGCGGGGCGCCCCGGGGGAGGCGGTGAACGGGCCTCTCCAGGTGGAGTGTCATCTGTTGTAGTGGGGCGCCCCTTTACCGTTTCAGTTGCCATTCCGTCCGTTTTTGGTCCACTGTGTCAAAAGCCGCAATTCAGCTGAGTTGCGCCCACTCTTGCGGTGCAGCGATAGGCGGCTGTCACAGGACTCTCAAAATGGCGGCAGGCTGTTTCCTTTTTGGGCCTGGTCCACTGAAATGGCCCTGGGACACCTTGGAAATCGTACGCTTGTCTGCTAGGTCTTGGACCCCATTCTCGAAAGCGTCCCCTTCGCCTTGAGAATTCATCAAAAGTTTTGGGGGCTCCGACTCCTGCAGGCTTCTGGTGGGGAGCGGCTGCCATGATTGCTCGCGGAATGACCACGACTGAGCTACGAGATGGTGGTGCTCTCATGCTGACGCCAGCTTCAGTCTGAAACATCCAGAAACAAGGTGCGGCTTTCATCGTTTGGGGAAAAAAAAAAGTTTTCATCCAATGAAAAGTGTTGTTTTTAGGTCACATGATCAAGCCTTCCATCATTAGGAAACCAAAAGTAAAATGAACCAATGAAAAGTTTTATAAACAAGTCACATGACCTGTTATGCGGCATAGGGTGTAAAATGCGGAGAAAATACGTTGGCACGTGAGGCGGCGTCAGTAGCGGACCGATGTGCGAATAGGCCGAAGGCAATACAACGCGCCAAGATCCGGATGGCACCGAGGTGGTGCCCAGCAAGTTGCAGCACTGGTGTGGCCATCCTACAATGCTGAAAGTCGGCGTGGGGCGCCCCGTTGGCCTGTGAGTTTGCGTCAGTAGCGGACCGATGTGCGAATAGGCCGAAGGCAGCACAACGCGCCAAGATCCGGATGGCACCGAGGTGGTGTCTAGTAAGTTGCCGCACTGGTGTGGCCATCCAACAATGCTGAAAGTCGGCGTGGGGCGCCCCGTTGGCCTGTGAGTTTGCGTCAGTAGCGGACCGATGTGCGAATAGGCCGAAGGCAGCACAACGCGCCAAGATCCGGATGGCACCGAGGTGGTGTCTAGTAAGTTGCCGCACTGGTGTGGCCATCCTACAATGCTGAAAGTCGGCGTGGGGCGCCCCGTTGGCCTGTGAGTTTGCGTCAGTAGCGGACTGATGTGCGAATAGGCCGAAGGCAGCACAACGCGCCAAGATCCGGATGGCACCGAGGTGGTGTCTAGTAAGTTGCCGCACTTGTGTGGCCATCCTACAATGCTGAAAGTCGGCGTGGGGCGCCCCGTTGGCCTGTGAGATGGCGTCAGTAGCGGACCGATGTGTGAATGGGGCCGAAGGCAGCGCAACAATATTTTCGGAATAGAAGACACCACTAGGCGCTGAGATGCCAAGATCCGGATGGCACCGAGGTGGTGTGTAGCAAGTTGCCGCACTGGTGTGGCCATCCTACAATGCTGAAAGTCGGCGTGGGGCGCCCCGTTGGCCTGTGAGTTTGCGTCAGTAGCGGACCGATGTGCGAATAGGCCGAAGGCAGCACAACGCGCCAAGATCCGGATGGCACCGAGGTGGTGTCTAGTAAGTTGTCGCACTTCTGTGGCCATCCTACAATGTTGAAAGTCGGCGTGGGGCGCCCCGTTGGCCTGTGAGATGGTGTCAGTAGCGGACTGATGTGTGAATGGGGCCAAAGGCAGCGCAACAATATTTTCTACTATATTTCCGGAGTAGAAGACACCACAAGGCGCTGAGATGCCAAGATCCGGATGGCACCGAGGTGGTGTGTAGCAAGTTGCCGCACTGGTGTGGCCATCCTACAATGCTGAAAGTCGGCGTGGGGCGCCCCGTTGGCCTGTGAGTTTGCGTCAGTAGCGGACCGATGTGCGAATAGGCCGAAGGCAGCACAACGCGCCAAGATCCGGATGGCACCGAGGTGGTGTCTAGTAAGTTGTCGCACTTCTGTGGCCATCCTACAATGTTGAAAGTCGGCGTGGGGCGCCCCGTTGGCCTGTGAGATGGTGTCAGTAGCGGACTGATGTGTGAATGGGGCCAAAGGCAGCGCAACAATATTTTCTGATTTGAAGACACCACAAGGCACTGAGATGCCAAGATCCGGATGGCACCGAGGTGGTGTCTAGCAAGTTGTGGCACTGGTGTGGCCATCGTACAATGGTAAAAGTCGGCGTGGGGCGCCCTGTTGGCCTGTGAGATGGTGTCAGTAGCGGACTGATGTGTGAATGGGGCCAAAGGCAGCGCAACAATATTTTCTACTATATTTTCGGAGTAGAAGACACCACAAGGCGCTGAGATGCCAAGATCCGGATGGCACCGAGGTGATGTCTAAGTTGCGGACCGATGTGCGAATGGGGCCAAAGGTAGCGTAACAAGATTTTCTGTATGGAAGATACCACTAGGCGTTGAGATGCCAAGATTCGGATGGCACCGAGGTGATGTCTAGCAAGTTGTGCCACTGGTGTGGCCATCGTACAATGGTAAAAGTTGGCGTGGGGCGCCCTATTGGCCTGTGAGATGGTGTCAGTAGCGGACTGATGTGCGAATGGGGCCAAAGGCAGCGCAACAATATTTTCTGACTGACACCACAAGGCGCTGAGATGCCAAGATCCGGATGGCACCGAGGTGATGTCTAAGTTGCGGACTGATGTGCGAATGGGGCCAAAGGCAGCGTAACAATATTTTCTGTATGGAAGATACCACTAGGCGTTGAGATGCCAAGATTCGGATGGCACCGAGGTGATGTCTAGCAAGTTGGTGTGGTCATCCTACAATGCTGAAACTCGGCGTGGGTCACCCCATTAGCCTGTGAGATGGCGTCAGTAGCGGACCGATGTGCGAATAGGCCGAAGGCAGCACAACGCGCCAAGATCCGGATGTCACCGTGGTGGTTTCATAGTTGAGAGGCACTTCATCTGCAGTGGGGCGCCGAGATCCGGATGGCACCGAGGTGATGTCTAGCAAGTTGCTGTACTGGTGTGGTCATCCTACAATGCTGAAATGTAGTGGGGCGCCCATTTACCGTTTCAGTTGCCATTCAGCTGAGTTTCGGCTGCTCTTGATGTTATAGCGACAGGCGGCTGCAAGAGGACTCTCAAAATGGCGGCCTGTTCTTTGGATTTGGGCCTGGTCCACTAAAATGGCCCTGGGACACCTTAGAACTCGGACGCTCGATTTTTTTTTCCTTTCCTGTACATGCAAAAAAAGGTAAATGCCCGGTACGTTACACGCTTCATCTGCCACGATGAACTCTCCAGAGGAACCGGAAAAAAATATAGTTGTGGTAACTATACCATGCATCGTCATATGGAGAGGTGGCACCAATTAATTATAGTGCTGCATAAAAGAGAGATTTGGAGGAGAACCCCTGACCTGCTAGTACATTCATCAAAGAAGTGGCACTGAGAGCTTCAGAGGCAAGGGAAATGGTCCCAAATATTTAGAAGAACTTTGGAAAGATTAAAATGACATGTTTAGATTGTGGTAAATTAATTTCATGTGGACAGATGAGTGTTACTCTAATAAATACAGCATATGAACATCATCATAGTCGATGGTTGGTAGAGACATTTTGACTATATCCTGGACCTGCCCGTCCTCGCCCAAAATGGCGCCGGAATAAATGGGACTCGTAACTCCTTGTTGTGTACTGGTTGCAGAACCTTGAAATCACGAGATACGTATGCAGTTTTGAAGCACATGGCGGGCGGGGACGAGAATTGATTGAATATTTCGACATCCCTATTGATATTAAGTTCTGATGTATTATTGATTACTGTACTGTTGAAAATTCGAATTAACGTCACCCATGGTACTTGCCCGCAAATGTATATCTAGATAATTTTATTGTAACTGGCCCTGTCGTATTTTAATTATAAAATGTACGTCCACCGATTCCGTAACTCTTAGACACCTTAGTTCTTGCAACCTAATGGCCCGCCCGTTACGTTCCTCTACAGTGTAAATGTCTATTCATCATATACGATTACAGTTTGCTCCGTGGCAGGCCCACGTGGTTATAGGCTCGTATTTGTATAATGAAATTTTCACAATAAAGGTTTTTAAAAGAAAACATGGTAGTAGTATATACATTGGTAAAGTTTTTAATAATAGTCACTGTTTTAGAATCATTAAAAGGCAAGTGAAATAAAGCAGACCAATTACATGAAGGGTAAAAGGTATAATACGAAGGAACGCAGTAAAGATAAATGGTCAAGGGCTGTTGTGTTTTCTATTCCTGCAACATAAAGTGATCGATAAGAATCTCATATTCAGGCGTATCGGCGACTAAGACAGCAGGTCGACCCTCTTTTGCTCAACGACTCCGTCATGGGACGAAGAAACGCTCTTTTTCTCGAAAAAAGAATATATTTTACTTGCAGGACAGTTGTAAAATTTCCGGGAAAGTACATTAGCCTGGAACATTATAACATATATTTAAGAAAAAATAATGTTCGGAAGTAATTAAAAGCGTAATTTTTAGGTGGTATGACCAAGGCTTTCATCATTAGAATAAGAAAAGTAAAATGAACCAATGAAAAGTTTTATTAACAAGTCACATGACTTGTTATGCTTACGTTACGCGCTGCGCGCCCCGGATGACTTCCGGATGCGCTAACGCGGCGCGTCATATGACGCATTACGCGACAACGCAGGTCCAGAATATAGTCAAAATGTCTCCACCAACCAGCGGTCGAAACACAACCCCTTTCAGCAGGCTAAATAGTTCTGTTAAATGACAACAGAAGGGACAGGGAACAAGAACCATCAGTCAAAGAGGGGAGGGCTAGTTCTTGTCTACCGGGTTACATTGGGGCGCTACCGGAACTGATCGAATTGGTAGTCTACAGTGTTTCTGGATGTTTCAGACTGAAGCTGGGGTTAGCATGAGAGCACCACCATTTCGTAGCTCCGTTGTGGCCATTCCGCAACCAATCATGGCAGCCGCTCTTTATCGTTATTTTGGGCGGGGTGGGTGGCGGAGCCGAGCTGTTTTGCAGCCATCATTGTGTGGAGTTCAGTTCATCTCACTAGTTTTGTATTTGTCATGAGGGGTTGTTCCTAATGTTTCTATTTTAGCGAGGTCAAAAAGAGATCCCATTAGTGGCCTACTGATTTTACTCGATTCCTTTTCTTTTTTTTACACGATTTTTCGTTATCTGCAAAGACTAAACAGAGTATTGCGACTCTGTGTTTGTTTGTAAATAGAGAATGAACCAAAGAGAACTAATTCTAAAACAGTAAATACTTGGATAACAATCAATCAAATGGAGAGAGAAGCAGGCACGACGGATTACAACGGGGGCAAAGGCCTGCGTTAACTACCTTTCACTATCTGCAAAGAGAGAGTACTCCTAATAGAAATGAGGGGGGGGCACCATTCAAAGCAGATCAGTGTGCATAAACACGAAAATGTTTTCACTTACCACGTACTTGACATTCGACAGCTTATGATATTTGCTATTAAAAAACCATTGAAATTCACTGAAAAAACCATAGGTTATAGACCATATATAGTTAGGAATTAGCATTTACAAAACCTTGAAAATTCACTGAAAAAACCATAGGTTATAGACCATATATAGTTAGGAATTAACATTTAAAAAACCTTATTTTACTCACACAAAACCATTGAAATTCCATATATAGTTAGTTGCACTAACTATATATCGCGCACCCGCAGAATGGCAGAATGTGAGTGTCTGTATAGGTGTATGACTGCATATGATAGTGTTGTAAAGATGAGTGATTGTATGTATGAATGATTGTATGGGTGAATGAGTGAATGTGTGTGTAGACGTAGGAATCAGTGAGTGCGTATGTAGTAACTAGTATTGGTGTGTCAATGGTTTCAAAAATTATATATTTAACACTGGGTGAAACAGAGGTTATATTAAAATGTGAGGAGATGCATTGTATTGTCACATGAATGATATCATCAGTGATGTGGTCATTGATGTCAAATGAGATGTCATCAGTGATGTCATCAGTGATGTCATTTGAGATGTCATCAGTGATGTCATCAGTGATGTCACTGACCATGTCATGAATGATGTAATATGTGACATCATCAGCAGTGGATTGCGGGTGCGCGATATATAGTTAGTGCAACTAACTATATATGGAATTTCAATGGTTTTGTGTGAGTAAAATAAGGTTTTTTAAATGTTAATTCCTAACTATATATGGTCTATAACCTATGGTTTTTTCAGTGAATTTTCAAGGTTTTGTAAATGCTAATTCCTAACTATATATGGTCTATAACCTATGGTTTTTTCAGTGAATATATATATAAACAAATCTTCCTCGCCATCTCCAGCGCAGAAATCAAGCCCACCAGTCGGACATCAGAGGAACTATTTTAATCAGCAGGTACAGCATTACCGGTTTTGACCCTCACAGGTCTTAATCATATGCATTTCTGAGAGAGCAGGTGATTAGGGTTCAAATAGTTTTTGGTTTCACCGAAAGTGAAGAAGGACTTGCGGGCAAGTTTCAAATCCTGTTTGTCATTTTATTTTTAATTTTCCCTTTATTATTTCGCGCAGTTTGCACCAACCTCTGAATGTTTCCAGACCTTTCTCCTCCGTTTTTTAGCCTTAGTGCTCATATTTCATAGTTTTTGAAGGTCTCTTCTTCGGTTGAGTTGTTAAGCACTTCCGGACTACATGGCCCATCATTCACCACTTGCGCTGATATTTGCCCACAAGAGTCATTTCTTTGTATATAAACATATTATCAACACAACATATATAATATTTTTTCCGTAGGATAGCGAGAGGGTTAAATTTACTATTCACACTCCAGAGAGTGCAACAGTAGGGAAAGCGTGGGATAGCGTAGGGATAAAAATTACTATTCCCACTCCAGAGAGCGCAACAGTAGGGAAAGCGTTGGATAGCGTAGGGGTAAAAATTACTATTCCAACTCCAGAGAGTGCAACAGTAGGGAAAGCGTTGGATAGCGTAGGGGTAAAAATTACTATTCCCACTCCAGTGAGTGCAACAGTAGGGAAAACGTTGGATAGCGTAGGGGTAAAAATTACTATTCCTACTCCAGAGAGTGCAACAGTAGGGAAAGCGTTGGATAGCGTAGGGGTAAAAATTACTATTCCAACTCCAGAGAGTGCAACAGTAGGGAAAACTTTGGATAGCGTAAGGGTAAAAATTACTATTCCCACTCCAGTGAGTGCAACAGTAGGGAAAACGTTGGATAGCGTAGGGGTAAAAATGACTATACCCACTCCAGTGAGTGCAATAGTAGGGAAAGTAAATACTTCATATATAAATATCAAAAACATAAATATTAATACCAATTACAAAATAATTAAAATATTGTTAAATTTTATAAAATATATTAATTAATCAATTAAAATTACAAATAAAAATTAACTAATAATAAAAATTACCTACTAATACTAATTATTTACCAATTACCAATACATTAATTTACAATATAAAAATAAATAAAAATTAGACACAAAGAAATATTTAAAAATATAACTACTTTCAATTAAATTACTTCCCAAACTATTCCCCTATAAACACACAACCCACTACAGAAAATAATGCAATAAAAGTAACATATTTATCAATTAATCAATTACAATAAATTACAAATTATATTTTAATTAATTACCAATTAATAATTAATTAACAATTAATTCTAAATAAATAATAAATAAAATAACATATTTAATTAATTATAATTAAATTGCTTCCCACCCTATTCCCCTATAAACCCACAACCCGCTACAGAAAATAAATTACTAAAAATAACATATTCATCAATTAATCAATTAAAATTAATTACCAATTATATTTTAATTAATTACCAATTAATAATTAATTAACAATTAATTCTAAATAAATAACAATTTATAAAATAACATATTTAATTAATTATAATTAAATTACTTCCCACCCTATTCCCCTATAAACCCACAACCCGCTACAGAAAATAAATTACTAACATTAAAACATTCATCAATTAATCAATTACAATTAATTACCAATTATATTTTAATTAATTACCAATTAATAATTATTTAACAATTAATTCTAAATAAATACTAATAAATAAAATAACATATTTAATTAATTATAATTAAATTACTTCCCACCCTATTCCCCTATAAACCCACAACCCACTACAGAAAATAAATTACTAAAATTAATATATTTATCAATTAATCAATTAAAATTAATTACCAATTATATTTTAATTAATTACCAATTATTAATTAATTAACAATTAATTCTAAATAAATAACAATAAATAAAATAACATATTTAATTAATTATAATTAAATTACTTCCCACCCTATTCCCCTATAAACCCACAACCCGCTACAGAATTATATTACACAAAAAATAAAAATTAATATTAATAATAACTTACCTTAAATTCGATATTTTTGTTGTCTATATTATGTCTAGTCGATATTATGTCCATTCTATATTTTTGATTCGATATTATGTCCATTCTATTCAATATTAAAATTTTCTAGTCGATATTTTGGTAGTCTATATTATGTCTAGTGGATATTATGTCCATTCTATATTTTTTACTCGATATTATGTCTAGTCGATATTAAAAACTCGATATTTTGACTCTATACCTCTGGGTATGTGGGTGTATGGAGGTTTGAAAGTGTGTGCGAGTGGCTGTGGGGGTGTATGATAGACTGTATACATGCCAGAATGGGAAATTGTACCGCTGCTTTGTTGACTTCCGGGCGGCATTTGACTCGGTGGATCGTATGTGTCTTTGGGATTGCCTGACTAAGTATGGTATACCGGAGGATTTACTGGCTATTTTAAAGGAATTACACTCAGGAAACTGGGCTCAAGTAATCAAAGACACACAAGGGGCATTAACACATAAAATAGTGGTTTCGAATGAGCTGAGACAAGGCTGCGTTTTGGCTCCTATATTATTTGCCTTATTCTTGGCTGACCTACCCAAAGCGCTAGAAGTGGAAAGAAGTGTGAGCACTAGAATGAACAGAATTAAAGTGGCATGCCTTTTATACGCAGATGATCTTGTGACACTCGATCAAATGGAGCTTGGCCTACAAAGGAAATTAAATGTTTTAGAGACTATTGTGAGAAAAATGTTTTGTTGTAAATGTGGACAAAACTAAGGTTTTATGCTTTGGTAAAAGCCCAAAAATGTTTAGCTGGTTTTTAGGGCATATCAAACTGGAGATAGTAAAAGAATATAAATATCTAGGTCTCTGGTTCGACAATGCCCTTAAATGGTGTACACACATGGAGGCGCAAAAAGCAAAAATGTTTTCCTCAATGTGTGGGTTAAAAAAGTTTAATAAAGAATATGGAGAAATGTCCCATAGACGCATGCTAAAAGCATATGATGCCATGATACCTTCGCAGTTTTTGTACAGGGCCGAAGTCCTGTACCTAAGCGGCAAATGTAGATGGGACCAGGAGGAGGGGAAGTTTTTAAAAACCTTATTGTCTTTACCAAGCTCAGCGATGATCCAGGCTATAAGAATGGAGACAGGAACAACAGCCTGGAACATGCAGATCCAAATGTCACTGCTAAGATTTTGGAAACGCCAGGACCTGGCAGGGTGAAGAAGGTGTCACAATGGTGTAGGGAGGAGATCCGAAGTAGCAGCCTAAAGTGGGCAAGAGAGGTAAAAAAGAACATCTTGTCTACAGCGAAGACATTAAATGTGAGTTTAAATCAACACACATTGGAGTTAGAATTTACCAAGGCCTCACTTAGATCCCAATGTCAGGAACAGTCCAGGAAAAATGACTTGGTATATCTGAGCACGAAAAAATCAGTGAAAGAGATAAGACATTCTTGGTTAAAAGAATCATGGTATCCGTACCTGGACACCTTGCCAATTTATGTGCTTAGGTGTGAATTATTAAGAGTACGAATTGGAATCAACCCTTGGCTATTGGAGGGAAAAACTAAGGCCGAAATGTTTTATGCTGATGGTATATGTACATGTGGTCTCGGAACAAAAAACGACATTCCGCACATATTGGTTGATTGCCTTGCGGTTTTAGAATTGAGGAAGTTGTTTTTCCACCCGATTTTGTTAAAGTATGGCATAAGCTCAAGAACCCAAGCTATACATATACTATTAGAAATGCCAAATCTTGACATAGCGATCGCTTTGGGGAACTATATGAAAAGCATACAAACTTTTTAAGGGATAGTTAGAAGAGTGTTTAGCAACTCTATCCCTCTGTCTCCTTTAGTTTTCCATAGCTAGCTTAGGCAAAACATTTTAGACAAAGATATATTTTATTGATCAGAGTGACATGTAATAATTGCTGCTATTGGTGTATGAATTTGATATGAAGTTGGCTTTGTACCCTTTTTTATGAATTTTATTGTAAGGATTTATTTTTATTTTTATTGTATAGATGGTTTTTATGTGATTGTTGCAGTGTTTATGGACCACGGTCTAAATAAATTAAGTATTTCATTTCATACATGCCTGTATGAGTGAGTAAGAGGATGAATTAATGTCTTTATGGGTGATTGAGTGGGTGTGGGAGTGTCTATTGGTGTGTGAAAGAGTGCATGAGTGGCTTTATGAGTGAGTGACTGTGTAACTGTGTGAGTGTGTTTATGAGTGTCTGTATGGATAAGTGAGTGGGGTGTAAGTAGTTTTATGAGTGAGTGGGTGTGTGAGTGACTGCATGAGTTGGTGAGAGGTTGAATGAGTGGCTACATGGGCGAGTGAGAGGGTGGATGAGTGGCTGTATGGGTGAATGAGTGGGTGTGTAACTGTCTGTATGGGTATGTGGAAAGGTAAAGGGTATATGGGTGACTATGGGTGAGTGAGTGACTGCATGACTGACATATGTGTGAGTGAAACTTTGCATGACTGTCTGTATGAGTGAGTGTATGAGTGTTGACTGCCTGTACGGATGGGTGAGGGGGTGCATGAGTGGGTTATGGGTGAATGGGTGGGTGTGAGTGGGTAAAAGGTTGTATGAGTGGATACACATGTGAGTGCGTGACTATATAACTGTGCATGAGTGCCTGTGTGAGTGTTGACTGCTTGTATGGGTGAGTGAGAGGGTGGATGACTGGCTGTATGGGTAAATATGTGGATGTGTGAGTGAGAGGTTGTATGAATGGCTATATGAGTGAGTGACAGGGTTGATGAGTGTCTGCATGGGTGAAGAAGTGAGTGTGTTGGTGTCTGTATGGTTGTGTGAAAGGGTATATGAGTGGTTGTATCTGTGAGTAGAAGGTGCATGTGTGGGTATGTGGCTAAGTAAGTGTGTGCATGAGTGACTATGGGTAAGAGAGTATGTAAGTAACTCAATGGATGAGTCAGTAGCTGTATGAGTGAGTGGGTGTGTGAGTTACTGTGTAGGTGAGTGACTGGTAACACGAGTGGCTATGTGGATGAGTGAGTGTAGGAGCAGCTATATGGGTGGGGAGGTTGTATGCATGGCTATATAGGTGTGAGAGAGGGTATATTATCATCTCTATGGGTGAGTCGTGTATCATTATCTATATGGGTAAGTGAAAGAGTATATGAGTGTGCGCATGGGTGAGTGAGTGGTTGTTAGGTACCGATGTGGTCACTGAAATGGTGTGCCAGTGGTTTGTGAGTGAGTGGGAGCATGAGTAACTATGTGGGTAGGTGAGTGGGTGTATGTGTGAGTGTGTGGCAGCGTGAATGATGTATAGATGAGTGAGGCAGTGCACTAGTACCTAGTGGGTATTGAGTGGTTGTATCTATTAGCTAGTGAGTGTGTTAGTGGTTGTAGGAGCGAGTGACAGGTTGCATGAATGAATCTATAAAAAAAGAGTAGGTGGATGAGTGAGTACCTATATAGGGGACTTAGAATCAGTTGCCAGAGCTTATGAAAATACCATTCAATTGCATAGGAGTTTGTAGGATCCATACCTGGTAATAGAAACTGGTGGGAAGGGATATCTACTGCTTTTCTTCTTACATGAATTCCTGGTGCATTGCTATTATTTCAAAAAATATGTCTGTAACAGTAGACATATGTTGAGACATCTAAAACATATCAATCCAAAACCTGTTGTAAAAGAATACAAATATCAGTTATTATTTGTTTTACAAACTTTAAGAAACATAGAAGTATACATTACTCATGAATTCACAATATGTAAACATTCATTTTGGCTTTTTACTGTTCTCAGGTTTCATACTTTTACACCATAAACAATGTACTAAGCTCAGCTTCATCCTTGAAAAATGGGGAAAATCAATTGCATGGATTGTAGAAAAAAACATATCTGCACAGTACACCTTTGTAAATAAGTGATACGATGCATTGCACTTACTACAACTTGTTAATATTGTTTTATCTACACTTACTACAGTAATTTAGAGAAATGTACTTTAAAACATTTCTGTTTATTTTTATACCTGCCGACATCTACTCACAAATATAATCCACAAAGTGTTCTGGAGATCCTTTTCAAAATATGAACGCTAGTAGGCCAGGTAATATGTAGAACGATGATTAGCCATGTGGAAAAACACATAATATTAAATATTGATCAAGAAATACTTTGTAGTTGTTTGGTTGAAGATACAAGAGTTGACACATTCGAAGGTTGAAAGGTAGTTTTGATATTAATTGAAGACTGCTGTGATTCCATTGTGTCTATTGTGTCATTGTGTTCCATTGCAGCATTTTATTAGAGAGTGTATTATACACATGATATATAAACTCCTTTCTGTAATACAGAAGCACTGTTAAATATTGGACATCTTTTTGTAGACATTAGCCATGATAGGCTGAATGATGTCTAAAACATTAGCGTTTCATGTACAAGCAAGACTTTATATTATTTTAAAAAAAAATACTCCTTAATCCTTTGGGTGCTCATGACAGAATGGTTCCGTCATGAGCACCAGTGCTCCTATGCTTATGATGGAACCATTCCGTTATGAGCAAATGCTCAGAAAATCCCTCCTTTTTTTGCCTGTGGAGGTGAGGAAGAGCTTCCCAAATCTCCCCAGGCCTGTTTTGTGATTTCCTTGCAATGATGATTGTGTGCATGGCGCCCAATCGTCAATGCAACGAAAATTAAACTGACACTTAGTTTCAGTTTTTCAGTTTCAGTGCTAGTGGGGCTATCTCAACCCCGAGCACCCATGAGGGCGATCCCCAAGAAGGGATCCACCCACTAGCCACCAGGGAGGGGGGAACGGCCCCTTGGGCAAGGGCATTTGCTCCCCACATTTAATTTTTCCAGGCAGCCTTTCTGCCCCAGGGAATGAGGCAGCAGCCCCCAATCTGCCCCCGGCGGCCGGAAAGCACCCTAGAAGCCTAGGATTTTTTTATACGCCAGGGGTGGGGTCTGTCCAAAATGAGCATGCCAAAGCCCCTACCCTACCCCTCCAAAGAAGGAATAAGACTTTCTGCCCCCAGTAGGCAGATGGGGCAATAGCTCCTGATCTGCCCCCGGGGGAAGAAAGCTCACTAGGCCCCAGGATTTTTTTTTATATATATATAACATAGGGTGGGGGCTGCCCAGAATGGGCACACAACCCAAAAAAATGCTAGTTTTTCAGCCCCTCCTGGGAGGCAGATGGGGCAATAAGCCTGAATCTGCCCCCCACCCCCCGGGAGGGGCAGGAAGCACCCAAGATGCAAGAAACTTTTTTTACTTGCCAGGGATGGGGGCAGCCAAGAATGGGCATGCCAAAGTGCTCACCTTACCCCCCAAATAAAGAATTAGACTTTCTTTATGCCCCCCCCCCCTGGAGGCAGATGGGGGCAATAACCCCTGATCTGCCCCCCAAGGGCGCCAAAAAACCACTAGGGCCCAGGTATTATTTTTTATATATATACGTTCACTCATGAGTGAATTAAGAGTGACATTCAACCACTATGACTGACACTTCTCGTGAGCAAAAATGAAGCAATGAAGATGAGGAAAGCATATAAATATCAGAAATGTACCCATTTAAGCAACATGAAATTCTAAGAAGATCTTAAAACTGATGCAAGGCATCAGAAATGAAACAACACTTACGTGTGTCTGCCCAGGCTCCCCACTTGGGACCGGACTGTAACCAAACTGAAACAGGATGTGAGATAATCCTCTGCGTGGATATCAGCTGCTTCAGCTGGCAAATAAATTATGATAACAATACTAGTCATGAGAGCTGGCAGACCAGCGGACTCAGAGCGCGTCTGCAGCACTGGGCAAGCTTCAGGAGAGTGAGAGGCTGAGGATGTAAAAAATAGTTATTTAAAATATGGACTGACTCAGAGTGCGGCTGGGAGACTTTGCATTTCAGTGATGAGGACCACCACACTGAACGCATTAGACAAATGACTAATGCATAGTACTTGGAAGAGATGCATAGCTGGCAAGTTTTCAGATTGCTCTGCGACATTTCCATGATTTTCTGTACACTTACTGTCCTCTCAATTCTGACAGAATTTGAAAGAGAGCGAGCAGCTTAGCACTCCAAATCAAAAACCGCACTGGTTACTTTGGTGAAATGCAGCCAGAAAACCTTGAGTACCTCAGGTATCTGCAATAAAAGGCATCAATCTAATGTCAGCGCAAATCTCTACTCATCGTTGCTCCCTGACATTATACCACAAAGACCTACCTTCTACCTGCTTCCCGACCACCTCCTGATCCCCCCCCAAGGGTTTATCCCAAGACAAAGTGGAATAATCGATGTTATCTCAGGTCACACGTACTACCTCAATACTGCACAGTAAACTTGGACTTACCTATCCTATATCTATAGCTCTGCTCTCTAACCTCCTCCAGCTACTCCGCCTCACTCTTAAAGGTTCACCCCAAGACAAAGAGCACCAATCAAGGTTACCTCAGGACTCACATACTATCTTAATACTGCATAGTACTCTTGGACCTCCAAACCTATATATATAACGCTGCTCTACTTCATGACTCTTGCGAAAAATTGCTGTGGTTCAACCCAAGTTACCGTGCACTAATCTAGACTAATCTCAGGACTCACGTACTACCTCAATTCTGCACAGCACACTTGGACTTCCGAACCTATATGTATAACAAGATAACAGGCTCAATTATATGACTCTTGCGAAAAACTGCTGTAAAGTGCTCCAATGCCCCAGGTCGGGCCAGCTCTATAAAAAAAACTCCATAAATAAATAAATAACCACAGATGCATAGTAGTAAGCATCAATCTAACCTCAGATGCATGGTAGTAAGCAGTGCTCTGGGGACATGCCTAGTGGAATAAAGTGCATGGCCAGGCTTAGCTAATATCAAATTGTTTGATTTGGGGGTCTCTAGTTGACACAGGTAGGTACTTGTGACAAATAGGGACCCTTGCCTCTAGTCAGGGTAAGGGGGTACACTCCTAAAATAACCCCTGCTCACCCCCTTGGTAGCTTGGAACGAGCAGACAGGCTTATCTCAGAGGCAGTGTGTGAAGCATTTGTGAACATATACAATAATCAAGTGACAACACTACAGATGGACACCACACATGTTTTATATCAAAAAGAAGTACTCTTTAAATAGACTTATCAAAAGACCACCAATGACAAAAACCCACAATACTGCACTTAAAATCGTAGAATTAGCTTAGTTCTCTATAGATCTAACAATGCAACATTTGGAGTCAATGTACCTTTAGATACGACATGCAGGGCAACAAAAGTGTTACAGGAAAGGTGATGGGGTTGTCCCTGGCACGCAAGGACGGTGATGCGTTGAAGATCTGGTGCAAAGAAATATAGTTGGTGCTTTCTACTTGATGCAACATGCTTCCCGGTGATGCAGCGGCGTCTGCTGTGATGTCGATCCTCTACCCCGGCAATGCGAGATGCTTGACACGATGCGAGCCACGACAGGCCCTGCGACACACTTCCCAGTGATGCAGCGGCATCTCCTGCGATGTCAATCCTCTCTCCTGGCGATACGAGTTGCTTCCACAACGAGGCGAACCACGTCAGGCCCTGCGACACTCTTCCTGGTGATGCAGCGGCATCTGCTGCGACGTCAATCCTCTTCTACTGCGATGAGCCGCGACAGGCCCTGCGACACACTTCTCGGAGATGCAGGGGCGTCTAATGCGACGTCAATCCTCTACTCCTGCGACACGCCTCCCGGTGATGCGGTGGCATCTCCTGCGACGTCGATCCTCTCCTCTGGCGATGCGAGGCACTTCGTGTTGTAAAGCGGAAGTGGCAGTTCTGCGACACGTTTCTTGATCGTGAGTTGCACTTCCAGCTCCTTGCGACACTCAAGTCCCCAAAAAGTCCAACACAACTGCAGGCATTTCAGGAGAACTCTTGAGGAGCTGGTTGGTAAAGTCTGTTGTCCCTGAGACTTCAGCAGGAGGCAATCTCTGTTCCAAGCCCTTGGAGATCCTTACACAAGTTGATGAAAGTACACAGAAAGTTCCTCTCTCCTTACTTTGGCAGTCAGGCAACCACTGCAGGCCAATCCCCTACGCAGCACTTCAGCTTAGGGATAGTCTCGCCTCAGTTTCTTCTGGTTCCTCTCCTCAGCAAAGGTTTCTTCTTGTTGTCCAAAAGTGATATAATTTCTTGGGATCAGGGTCCCAATATTTATACCCCAAAATCCTTTGTCCTCTGAGGGCAGAGGGGCCTTTGACTAGTCCAAACCTGTTCTGGAGCACTCTGTTTACATGACTCCTTCTTTCCTTTCACGGTGCAGGGCACAAACATCAGACGCCCCACAGGAGGTGGAGCCAGCATTGTGGAGGAAAGGCACTGCCCTGGAGCACTCGGTTGACATGATTCCTTCTCTCCTTTCACAGTGCAGGGCAGAGACATCAGACGCACCACAGGGGGTGGAGCCAGCACTGTCGGGGGCAGGCACAGTCCTATTCAGGTCCAAGGTGCAACTCCTCCCTCCCATCTAGATGCAGATCTCTCTTTTCGCCACTGGGCGGACTCACCCTGTCTCCTGGAATCCCCTGTCACTCAAAACTCCAGACAAGGAATATACAACCTAGTAGAGGCAGGCTTGGATAGTTAGACAAGAAAATACCTACTTTCTAAAAGTGGTTTTATCAAACACAGAATTTTAAAATCAAGTTCACTAAAAGATGTATTTTATCATTCTGAGTTCAGGCATACTAAACTCGAATATCTACCATGTTCCCTGAGTCAGTTAGGATTATAAAATGTAATAATCTAACCGCCCATTCTGGCCTATGGAGAACAGGTAGCCTTGCGATAGTGAACAACGAAAATGGCTGTAATTCACTATTAGGACATGCCACAAACACCAGGGCTTGTCCTACATCACCTACAATGCACCCTGCCCTTGGGCTTACCATAGGGTTGTTTGATATGAAGAAAAGGGAAGGTTTAGGGACTAGCAAGTGGGTGCACGTGCTCAGTCAACATGGCAGTACCAGACTGCACACAGGCTCTGCAATGGCAGGCCTTAGACACACTTTTACAGACTGCTTCTGTGGGTGGCACAACCAGTGCTGCAAGCTCACCAGCAGCATTTGGCTTACAAGCCCTGGCCACCCCTGGTGCACTGTACTATGGTCTGACAGGTAAACCAAACCACACAATCATGGAATCACAAATGCATACCTTAATTTATAATAGGGAGAGCATATGCACCTTAGCACTCATCAGCAGTAGTAAAGTGCCCAGGGTCATAAAACCAACAAAAACAGGTCAGAGAAAATACAGGAGGAAGGCAAAAAGGGCCAAGTTCAACACAAATGTATTTTGTACTTTAGTTTGCATTATCATCCTGTTCAAATAGCATACACCCCACAAGTCACATACTGTTTTAAAACTCAATAAGGTGCACACACAGTAAAAATAAATTAGATCCATTTCTTAAAATACCAGTGAAACATAAAAGGGCAAACATGCTATAGGACAGTGTAAATGATAGCAGTGAAGTCATATGGAGAAGCGTGGCTCAGTGGGTGGAGAAGCGTGGCTCAGTGGGTGGAGAAGCGTGGCTCAGTGGTTAGAGGCGGCAGACCTGGAAGCTGAGATCAGCCGTGGACCAGGGTTCGATTCCCTGCCTCGGCGGGTCTCGGGCTCAAAAATTCCACGGACTTGATAATTCTCGTTCCGGTGCCTACTCAACTCACGGGGTCACACTCTGCGACTCTGGGCAATAGCTTGCTTAATCTCCACTACGGCCCCTCGCGGCGGGATGCCTGGCTTTCACCTTGTGGACACCCTGCCGGGGTATCTCACAGGGGAATACCAGGACGGGTTCCCTAAGCAAGCGCCGAGATGCCTACGGGTAGTCGTGCGCTATACAAGAGCGTAATCATTTCATCATTTCATTTCATATTATTTAAAAAAAATACTGGATCCTGACTGTTAATGAACAGCCGTTTACACTATGTGCCTGGGTGAGAATTTCACAAGCGCACCTTTCCTCTAAGTGCCACCATGTATCCAAATGTGTCCCTCAAATATTTAACAATTATTAAATAGGCTAATAGTTGCTATTAGAGTTCTAACTTGATCATAACCAGTGGTTAAAGTGAATTAAAAAAAGTATGGGAACTGTGATGCAATGCACAAGAGGGGCCAAGTGAGTGAACCAGAGGGCATGGTCAAAGGTGTGGCTAAAGAAAAACAAATATTCTGTAACTTTTTCGAACTTTACCTTCAGGTAACTAAAAATAAAATGATGCACAGCTTAAGTAAAGATGTTTTGCAAGCTATGTTAATCAGTGGGAAATGTACATTATAAAACCTTTATTAGTTAATGAACTAAACCAGAGTGCCACAACACTGAATCATGGTTGGTGCAGTGGAGCACAGCGACTAGGATATGTTTAGTGCTAGAAGGTCCCAGTTTGTGCAGAAAGCACTGTGAACATCCAAGTAGGTTCTTTTAAAAGCAATCATGCCCAAGCTTAGCTACCTTTCAAAACCTCCCGAAAATAATAAATGTGTGTCATCAGTAAGCAATTTGTTTGTACCTGTCCTTTAAAAGGACACACTACACAGCTCAGCTGGTAACACCTTACAACACTTCTCAAAACAACTGAATCTATGTTGTCAGGAAGCTTCCAGTGATTCTATCAATAACAGCCTATACTGATTAACCATTATGCAAGTTAACATTTCTTTCAGGCAAGCAGGCACCCTGACAGGAAGGCGTGTTTAGCTGTGTGCCCCTATTTCAGTTTCACAGCATAGGAGACTCCCTGCCTGACAATTAAGCTGAAACATTTTATCTCTCAAATAAACTGTCCTGGGATGGTTGTCTTTTCACAAAAAGTAGGGTAACTGTTTTTAAAAAATAAAACAGTATGAGCATGTTGTGCCCCTCAAATCTCCCTCTGCCCCTACGTTGACCACTAAACTTGACTGCCTGCATCTGCTTTCACACATTGCCTTTAGTTGCCTATAGATAGATATTGATAATCACCTTCAGGGGCGCTAGTTTTTTCCACACATGATTCATGAAACAATGTGATTGTAAATTGAGAAGGAACTAGCTAAATATGCAAGTTGTCCGGCTGGTGCCTAATAAAGTAAAGTCCACATTTGTAAAGCGCACAATCACCCGTAAGGGTCTCTAGGCGCTGGGGGCCGTCGGGAAGATTAAGCGAGCTATTGCCCAGAGTCACATGGTGCTGGGCTCACCTGCCGCCGGAGCCGGGATCGAACCGTGGTCCCCAGATTCCAGCGTCAGTCGCCCTGGCCGCGGCGCCACACCTCTCCCCATATAATAGGAAGCATGTATAAGGATTGAAGCAGGAATTTTACAATAGGACTCGCCGATGTGTTCTGATGCATTGCTTTTAGTTTTATGAAGAACTCCAGCAATGTGCCACTTTAGCACCAAAAAATGTGTCAGAATTTTTGGTGTGGCAAGAACATTTGGCTCAGGCACAAGGAAACTGACGCATCAATGCCGTAAATGAAGCCCTCTGTTCCTAGCATCTAAAAACCTCAGTGTACTTCGTAATAAATAAAAATAAGCAACAAAGATTGGAATATGCATAAAATGTACTCAGCATAAGTTCCCAAATGTATGCTTCTTTTTGAAAAGTAAAACATAGCAAAGGTGTAAATATATGTCTAAATAAATAGCAGCAACATATGTTTCAATTACTTATTTGAAACAGATTGAAAATGTAATATTTGAATAGGTTTCACACATGAAAGTGATGACAGATGGATACAAATCCAAAAGTATTAGCAAAAGACTGGCACAAATGAGAAGCTGCAAAAACCAGTTAGTGACTATTACAGGAAAAATGTATGGACACTTTCTTTTCTTTTCTAGATTACTTAAAATACATTAAAACATATGCAAGCAGGGACTGCTTCCTACAAGCAAAGTATTGAAGAGCATCAAAGGAATAATTAACTTGGCATTACAAACCTGGAATTTTAATTTGGTTGACTGTCCAATACAAACATAATGCATTATCATTGTCCAAAATCCATTTTTGAATGTGAATTATACCAGATGCAGAGATATTTGATAAAATGAGTAGTTTCTGTTTTGTCAAAAATGTTGCTGGTACCTTGTATAACTGCTGCCTTCCAGACACACAAAAAAGAAATCACGATCCTCTTTTTGCATAACAATTGTCTTTTAGTATATAACTCTGTAGAAGCCATTGACAAACTACTGATGCATATATGCATAAGTGTATATATACACATAGATAGATAGATAGATAGATAGATAGATAGATAGATAGATAGATAGATAGATAGATAGATAGACAGACAGATAGATAGATAGATAGATAGATAGATAGATAGATAGATAGATAGATAGATAGATAGATAGATAGATAGATAGATAGATAGATAGATAGACAGACCGACAGACAGATAGATAGATAGACAGCTATGTAGATATGTATATAGATAGATACTCACTGAAAAAAACCAAAGGTTACAGGGACGTTATAGTAAGGCTAAGATTTCACTCATATAAAACCATAGAAATTGAGAAGTCATAGCTACCTGAGCTAACTATAACTTAGGCTCCCGCAATGCACTGCTTATGAGCTCACATAATACATCAGTCATGACATGGTCCAGTGACATCACTGATGACATCTCAAATTACATCATCCAGTGAGTGTGTTTTCTATATGCCTCTGAGCCTTACAGATATATGCTTAGCTACTGCATACCTTAAATTACTATTTGTTTTGTACCACTGAGTGATACTATTTCTAACATAAATTATCTGAGAGGCTCTGGGATTGTCTGAATATCTGTATGAGTGTCTATATGGGTATGTGGGTATATATGTGTGTGGGTGAGTAGCTGTATGGGTAAATAAGTGGGGGGTGAGCAGTTGTATTGGTGTGTGAGTGGCTGTGTGAGTAGCTGTATGGGAGGGTGGGTAGCTGTGTGAGTGTCTGTATGTTTGAGTAAGTGGGTGTGTGAGTGGCTGTATGGGTTAGTGAGTGGGTGTGTCAGCAACTGCATGGGTCTATGTGTGTCTCTGTGAGTTGCTATATGGATGAGTGAGTGGTTGTATAAGTAGCTGTATGGGTTGGTGAGTGGCTGTGTGAGTAGCTGTATTGGTGACTGAGGGCTTCATTGGTGTGTGACTGGGTGTGTAAGTGGGTGTATGGGTGAGTGATTGGCTCGTTGAGCAGGTGTATGGGAATGTGAGTGGGTTTGTGAGTTTCTGTATTGAACAGTCAATGTGTGCATGAGTGGTTGTATAGGTGAGTGAGTGGGTATGAGAGTGCTTATATGGATGTGTGAATGGGTAAGTAAGTGGTTTTGTGGATGAGTGAATGGATGTGTAAGGAGCTGTATGGGTGGGTGAGTGGCTGTGTCAGTGGCTGTATTGGTGAGTGATTGGTTATGTGAGTGAGTGGGTGTGTGTGAGTAGTTCTATGGGTCTGTGAATGGGTATTTGAGTGGTGTTTTGGGTGTTTGAGAGATTGTATGGGACTGTTAGTGGGTGTGCGAGTGGTTGTGTGGATGATGTGTGTATATATACATATATATGTATATATTTGTGTGTGTATGTATATATGTATGCATATATATGTATACATATGTCTGTATATATGTTTATATATAGGTGGTGTATATCTATGTTTACATATGTGTGTACGTAGGGATGTTTCAACATATATGTGTGAGTGTGTATATATAAATCTCATCCCAAAAGTCCATAAAAACACCCATACCTGGAAGACCATTCATTTCGGAAATTAACAGCATGGGAGAACAGGTTGGGCAATACTTTGACTGTTTCCTACAGAACATGGTAAAAGAGCTACCTAGTTATGTAAAGGACACAGGAGATATTTTTTATCAAAACAGAGGATATTGTATGGGCAGACGATCTGTTACTTATCACACTAGATATAGAGTCGCTCTATACGAGTATTGAACATCAAACAGGCTTGGAAGCAGTCAAATTTTTTTTGACGCAAGACCCTGTGACTACTATGAACTTAACAAAATTATATTCAACCTTATTTTTTGGAGTCTCAACAATAATTATTTCTTGTTTGAAAAAGAGATTGTTACACAACTACGAGCAGTAGCGATGGGAGCCTGTTTTTCCCCCAGCTATGCGTGTTTACACAATGGCTGGTGAGAGGAACAGGTTCTGAGAAAAACACATTGTGGAATATTTGATCAACATGTATTGTATTGGCTCAGCTACTTAGATGATGTTTTTATAGTGTTGAAGGGAGATGAAGAAAACGCCAGACAATTCATCAGGGCAATAAATATTAATTCCATGAACCTTAATTTCACATCCCATTTAGGTAAACCAACATTGAGCTTTTAGATGTGAAAGTGCATGTCAAAGATGGCAAACTTGAGACTACCCTATTCGGAAAACCAACAGCTGGTAATGCTACGCTACATGCTAGCAGTGCCCATCAAAGCACCTCATTAGGAGTATCCCCTATGGGCAAATCCTAAGGTTAAAACGTATCTGCAGTCTAGAGGCAGATTTCAGCAACTGTGTGGAGGATTTTATAGTCAGACTGAAAGCGAAGATATAGCGAAAAGATTTTAAAAGAGGCTAAAGCAGAAGCGAGGCCTAGAGCAAGTCTTCTCATAAGATCAGAGGGCAAAGAGAAAGAAAAAAAACTCAGATTTGCCTCGAGAAAGTGAGGGTCCTTGGCTAATAACCACATAGAGTAAGGAAGAAAGAAGAATAAGGTCCATAATAAAAAAGAACTGGCCAATAGTGCTTACTGACAGGCTTGTGGGAACCAGACTTCCGGCCGTCCCTACGATCACTTTCAGAAAATCCTAAACCATGGGATCTCAATTAGTAAAGAACAGCCCGGACTTGGGTCCCACCAGTACTTGGCTAAAACCCAGACAAGGCTTCACTAAGTGTTCATCGGGCAGAGCCTTCAAATTTGGAGTTAACACAATCCATTTTTTTACTCCATTTAGCAAGAAGGAAGTTTCCATTAAAGGGAGCTTTAATTGCAGAACAGAGTATGCTGTTTATGTCCTGACATCCACCTGCGGCCTAAAATACATTGGAAGTACCAAGCTGCAGGTGCATGTCAGAATATTGCAGTATCTCAGAGCGATCATTAATAATGATCCCGCATACCCAGAAGCACGACATTTCAAAATGACCCATAATAATGAGGTAAACTGTCTCACGTATTATGTGATTGACGCTATTCCCAAACTCCGCAGAGGTGGGAATAGGGAACAAAAATTGCGACGGTTAGAGACACGTATGATTCTGGAGTTTGATAGCAAAGTACCAAACGGACTCATTAATACTGAAGACATGCACAATTTCATGTAACAGTAAAAAGAATGAGCCAGGATATTAAGGCATGAAGAAAGAACAAATAGAGGAAATTACATTATGTGGATGACTCGGCAGCAACCTTTTGTCATGAAGTAATGATTTTAGTTTTTTTTTATCGCTGCACGTTTTGTCATTCAATTATTTTAGTACAGATATTTTTTAACTTCCCAAATGGTATTAACTGACTTGAAGTTTTTACTGTTGACAATAACTTAGTATGTTTACATTTTGCACAAACATAATCCGGCACTTTAACATAAGCACTTTTTTGCACATATTTTGCACATTTCGATTGGCTTCTAAGCACTAAGGCACTTTAATACAAAGAATTGAGAACTACAACAAAACAACAACACATTCTACAATACTCATTCATAAAAAGCTGTCGAAATGTTAAAATGACGTTACTCACATTTCATTATTTATATATTTATATATTAATTAGGAAATGGTGTATTTTTAACATTTTATCTATTTACTGAAATGTGATACAAATTATACTTTAATTTTTGTGATGTTTTAGGAAAATGACAAGAACAAAGGATATATGATATGAGGTTCTCTCATTGAGCAAATGTTAAAAGTATTTTCTCTATGTTCATTGAATGTGACACGGAAGGGGGTGTGTACAAAGCAATTACAAAAGATTATGGCAGACAGCACTCCGTATGTGAACAAGGGCACTCGTTGACCGAAATGCGTCATCGATGTGAGGAGTGAGAGACGAATATATATGCAATATATATGTGACATCATCACCAGTGGATTAAGGGCGCAAGAGTTACAATTAGTACAACTAACTATAACGGAGGAATTTCAATGGTTTTGTATGAGTGAAATGTCCAGCTAACTAGAACACCTCTGAAACCTATGGTTTTTTCAATAAATTTCTAAGGTTTTTTAAAGGATAATTCCTAACTATAACCTGCCTGAAACCTATGGTTTTCTCAGTGAATTTCAAAGGACTTTAAATGACAATTCCTAATTATAATGTTCACCACTTCCCCATATTTTCAACAAGAAGACAAATCTGCAATGCTAACTAAAAGAACAGGTAATAGATCCACTTACCACTTACAAATCAACATCAACATTTAACTAGTGTAAGGACGTCGACTATGTACTGCGTGAATTACATCCAACTCACACCCATATTTAAAGAGGAATATGTGATAGAGGTACTAATTATACAAAATCACAATACCCAGCGCCACCACCAGTATAACCACCCCTCCTGAACCCTCCCCCTCTGCTACCTCAGAGGCAGCGCAAAACAGGACATTGGACCTTCCCAAAATAATATATCCCTTCAACAGCACACTAGCTCAATGTTCAGAGATGTTGCAACCAACTAGGTATAAGGGAAGGAACTCGCACATCAACAATAATGTACAGAATGCTAACACTACCGGTGATATGCTAAACACAAATCACTACACAAACCAAAAATGTTTCCATGTGTTGATATACTATTGGTACGTGTAGTGTACTGCATAGTGGACGCAACCATATTATCTCAGACACTGGAGAATATTTTGGTCATGTAGCTGTGTTGTCTCCACCCCCTTGAAGCAGAAGCAGAGTAGGCTGGTCCAAAGTACACAACGTCAGAATAAGACTATAAATAATTTGCCTACGCCTTGGGTGTGGTTCACTTCTGCAAAGAAAAGACAGTCCGCCACAGCGAAGGTCCTCACCCTGCCACATGACTGCCGCCATGACCACGTCCCTCCTCGATACAGGCCCATTGCGAACTCAGCGCCACAGCACCACCTGTATCGATTACTACCGTCGATCTACACTGTGGACAGCAGGGTTCACAGCTTGAATTAAGCCCTGGATCTACACTATGGACAGCATTGAAATCAGCCTTGATTTATGTAAGGCAGACACAATTCTACTCTATGTCCTCAGACTTTGTTAAAATAAGTGATAAAAATTCTTCGTCGATGTATGTGCTAACTTTTGCCTTCGATCTACAGTGCGGTCATTAGAGTTCACAACTTGATACCAGTTGCGCATCAGCATACAGGCAACATTGAATTCAGTCTCGATTTATTTAAGGCAGAGACAATTGTACTATGTCCTCAGATTTTGTTAAAGTATGTCACAAAAAAGCATTCTTCGATGTCTGTGTCAACTACTGCCTTCGATCTACACTGGGGACAGCAGGGTTCACAACTTGAATTCAGCTTTCCATCTACACTACGGCCAGCATTCATGTTAGCCTTGATTTATGTATGGCAGAGACAATTTTGTTAAAGGATGCCACAAAAAACACTCCTCAATAGCTATACTGACTACTGCCTACAAATGTACACTACGATTAACAGTGCTTACCACTTGACAGCATTGAAGTTAGCCTTGATTTATGTAAGGCAGAGGCAATTCTACTCTATGTCCTCAGACTTTTTAAAAATAAGTGATAACAATTCTTCGTCGATATTTGTGCTAACTTTTGGCTTCGATCTACTGTGCAGTCAGTAGAGTTCACAACTTGATACCAGTTGCGCATCAGCATACAGACAACATTTAATTCAGTCTCAATTTATTTAAGGCAGAGACAATTGTACTGTGTCCTCAGATTTTGTTAAAGTATGTGACAAAAAAAGCATTCCTCGATGTCTGTGTCAACTACTGCCTTCGATCTACACTGCGGACAGCAGGGTTAACAACTTGAATTCAGCTTTGCATCTACACTACAGACAGTAGGAAATTCAGCCTTGGTTTATTTAAGGCAGAGACAATTGTACTGTATGTATTTAAATGGTGTTAAAATAAGTGACAATAATCCTTCGTCGATATCTGTGCTGATTACTGCTTTCCATCTACAGGGTGGACAGCAGGGTTCACAATTTAAATTCAGCTTTGCATGTACACTATGGACAGTTGGGAATTCAACCTTGATTTATTTAATGCAGAGACAATTGTACTGTATGTGTTCTGATTTTGTTAAAATAAGTAACAAAAATCATTCTGCGATATCTCTGCTGACTACTGCCTTCGATCTACAGTGCGGACAGCAGGTTACACAACTTCAATTCAGCTTTGAATCTATACTATAGCCATATAGACTCAGATTTCGTATTTAAAGAAAAACATATCATAGTTTTTGGAGATCTACTGCAACTTAGTCCTGTAAAAAGACAAAAAGTATTTGTAAGAAAACTTGATTTTATCAACATTGTTGCTTCAGGTGCCACTAACTCTGTGTACCACGTATTATTGCTGGTTGCACACACGCTAAATTACCAATACTGTGCAGCTCTACTTAAGGCCACGTGGCCGTGGGCTCTTGCTTACCGCTGCCTCCTGGCTATACTGCAGTCATCAGAAAACCCAATTAAATAGACTATTGATTCATTATTTGCAGAGTACAATACCGAACTAAGTATAACACCTATCAAACCTACAAAATATCCCTTTGGTATGCTTCCTTCAAAAACTTCTTTTATATCAGCTATAGATTTAGTTGAATAATAACATTCACGCTGCAAGTGCAAAGGCACGCTTAATGGCAATCTACACTGGAAAACACACAAGGTGATGGAAGGAATGTTGCGCAATGGCAAAACATTCACCCCCAGTCATAGATCTGGGTTTAATCCATTGTTATTTTGCTCACCACGCCACCTCAGTTCAGACGTGGCCATTTTCAAATCAGTCTTGACCCTGTGCCTCATGGGAACAGTCCAGCCCGAACTGCCAAGCCATGTCTTACCTGGACCGGAATCAAGCATCCTATGACCGGTTTCTGGCGATCAACTGTCACCAGCCAGTATAGCTTGACTCCAGTGGCGTACTGAGCACGGGAACCACATCTGGGCATACCCTTCCCACATAGGGCGAACAGCAAAACACACAAGGCGATGGACGGAATGTTGCACAATGGCAAAACATTCACCCCTAGTCACAGATCTGGGTTTAATTCATCGTTATTTTGCTCACCACGCCACCCCCATCTACACTGCAGACAGCACAAATCACAATTTGAATCTCACTTTTTCTTCATTGGAAACCTGAATTTCTTTTTTGGAGAGAAAAACAGCTACACCACTGGAAGAATCATCTGATTCTGATCATTTTGTTGCTGAAGAATTGATAACCATCGATGGTACTTTTTTTCCCCCTCAAAGTACATGCAGTCCAGTCAATGCTTTGAGTGCAGCCCGTTCAGACCACACATCATCCCAGGGTGAGCACACGCTAAACACCAGACGTACCCCTAACTCAGTACACCATAAATTATCGCCACACGGCTATATTAAGACAAAATTCAGTAGTTAAAAAACATTACCCCCATTGCGGCCTGCCCGGACCATGCATCATCACAGGTCATGTACACGCTCAGTCCCAAAAGTACTACTAATTCAGTGCACCATAATTCATCGCCACATGACATTCAAGCAGAATTCAACTGACTTCATTCATTATTTATAGAGTGCAGTACCAAACAAAGTATAACGGCCCTCAAATCTACATAATATCCCTTTAGTAGCCTTCCTTCAGAAACTTCTTTTATATCAGTCCTAGGTTTAGTTGAAAAACAAAATACACGCTGCAAGTGCAAAGGCACACTCAATGGTAGTCTACAATGCAGACAACACAGGTCACAACTTGAACTATAATGTCCCTGAAACATACATATTTCGACAATGTATTCCATACATGTTTCATCTTTTATTTCAATCGTGATTACAAATGATGCAGTCCAGTAGGCAACACGCTGAGCACCATACATACCACTAACTCAGTGCATCAAAAATAATCTCCACGTGTCCTTATTAAGACAAAATTCAGTATCCAAAAGACATTCTTACCAGTGAGGTCTGCCTGAACCACGCATCATCGCAGGATCCACACGAACCGACCCTACCTCAGTGCACCACAACTCATGAACCCCTTTACGATAGAATCTTCTGTGTAATATTTCACATATAGTGCTACCTTCTTACAACAGAAGTCATAAACCGTTTATTATTGAATATCTGTGTATGATATCATGATTACTGTTCTACTTGTTACCAACAGCAATGTAATACAATGGAGTCGAGCACACATGCCTCTACCCACTTCAACTATCTATCTGTGTCTGTGTATTTATTATGTTTGTAAAATGCTGCTTCTGCGCCCTACCACATTATATTGTACTGTAAACAGTGTATGTAACCATCTTTCCTCTGCCAGTAACAAAAACTTTGATTATACAACTTTCTCTCGCCCATTCTACAAATACGAAAGTACAAACTGGAACATTACAATACTGCAAAGAAAGTGTATAGTAAATTTATAAGTGTGAGCTATTTCTCATTTTTTTTAGCATATTTATATAGCGCGAAGTCGACCCAAAACTATATCAGCAATTTACATGAGCACCGTATTTACAGTACATTTTCAGGCGCGCATAGATTACGTCATTTCTCTACAATAACAGGATGTAGACGCACCTCGAACACTGATTTCCAGCACCAAGTTCGACAGTGTACCTGAATGACCACATACATATATATATATATTAGCTTCCCTTTATGTGCCAAAAACGACATCCTAAAGCTTTCATGGCCCTGTATTACTACAGCTACAACACTCCACTGAATGTACAACAAACGTACATATTCGCAGAAATGTGTCATGTCCATCATCTTTTATGTGTGCACCTATGGATGAATATAGGGTCAGTGATTCCTCGTTCCTTCCATGTTGGCCATGTTGTGGGACTTTACAGATATGATGACACATTTGCGTTTAAGACCCAGGTGACGTCAGCACTACAACACGGACAGCCAAATCACTTGATTTCCCTTAAAGTTCCCGACGGAATCACGCCCATAGCTTCTGAGTCATCGATCCCAGCCTCACGCAGCACTGGCATAAATCAGTCCAGTTCACTCCGCTTACGCTTCCAGGAAAACACAACAACGCTACATGGCCCAGATTTCCATTGCAGTGATTTCTTAGTTCCAGTTCTAGTTGTCCGAACGGCACACACACACTCCTTCATGGCTGGTATACACTCACACCACACCCATCCAGCACATGCGTCACAACACATGTGACCCTACCAATAAAAAAGACGGGACACACGTGCTCTGCGCCATTTTAGAGTTGCTCCCATCGCAAGCTCTGTGATGGCCCGTCCTAGTGGTTTGGAAGCCTCATTTATGCCCGAATTACCGAACAAGAGGCCCACCACCACGTGCGTGGCCTCTTTGGTCACTGAGTTAGTGGTACCTCAAGGACTCAGCGGTTGAGGAACCTGCGATAAAGATAGGTGCAGGAGTGTGTCCTTTGCCATATCGACATTAAGACTGTGAGACTTCTTGGTGGCAGAGCAGGAGTGCATGAAGTAGAACGTACCCTGTCAGCAAAAAAGGTGAGCAGTGAGGCCTGGGTGCGCAGCGGAGGGAGTAGATGGGGTGCAACAGACTGGATACAGAAAGGCGACGCAGCAATTTAGGCGTACGCAGTCTTATATACCGTATCTTATTGCACTTGTATTTTTTTCTTCCAATAGCAGGAAAGTTTTTATAGTCGGTCAAAAGTCCATCGCTCGTGATGATTGAAACCACATGTATTACTGCGCACCACTTGTTTTCACAACCGGATAGAAACCATTACTACTCTAATAGTTCTTCATAAATCGAAGCCCATTAAACAAGTTATAACTGTACAAATAGTTGTATTTTGATTGCGGAAGGGAAGGTGTGTGAAAGGGAGATGTTATTCTACTCCACATTAACATAGTGACAATTAACCCCTTCGACGCTCATGACGAGCTCAGCTCGTCATGGAGTTTCCATTGACTTCAATGGAAATTACATGGCAGAACATCAGGGAGCTTAGCATCCAAGTGGTTAACAATCATAACATCTTTCTTTTACTATCTTTTAGATGTGGAGCTTCAGGGTGCACTTTGTCCTGCCACGTGGTGGAAGAAACACCAGTGACAGAAAGGTGAGCTGTAAATATTCGTTTCAGAGTCACTCTCTCACTTTCTCTCTCCTTTGATGAATAAATGATGCACAATTTTTTTTTATCTAACAGGTTGTGTTTCACAAATTGGTCCCCCCAAACACCTCCAAAGCTCAACGTGGCCATCGTAACAATGCCTGAGAAGGTTGTTCAGTACAAAAGGGGGTGGTAATGGACGGAGCATCTGGACCAATCAAACACTACCACCCAGTCAAAAGATCTGGGTTTAATCCATCACCGTTCTTTAGCCCACTCTGCCACCCCAGTTCAGACATGGCCATATGCAAATCAGTCTGACCCTGTGCCTCATGGGAACAGTCCAGCCCGAACTGCCAAGCCATGCCTTCCCTGGACCGGAAAAAAGCTTCCAAGGACCGGTTTCTGGCATTATAGCCGTCTTCAGCCCGGCTTGCTTGAATCCAGTGGCAAAGTGAGCAAGGGACTCACGTCTGAGCATACCCTGCCAGACTTATGGCGGCCAAAAGCGGTACAAAAGGGGGAATCAAGCTTCCCAGGACCGGTTTCTGACATTACAGCCGTCTTCAGCCGGGTTTGCTTGACTCCAGTGGCAAAGTGAGCAAGGGACTCACGTCTGAGCATACCCTGCCAACTTAGGGCGAACAAAGAAAAACCAAAGGTGATGATGGACGGAGGGTTGACAATACAAACACTCACCCCAGTCAACTGATCTGAGAAGGTTGTTCGACACGTGGTGGACCCTCTTTGAATCACGCCAAAGGCACAAGGTGAGCAAAGAAGCTTGTTTACGAAGCAATGAGAAGTCACCTGTGGACGGAGAGAGTGGATAGTGTGCAGCAGCTTAACTGCGTAGGAATGTGCAATTACCTCCGGGCAGTGAGAATGGATAGCTTGGAACAGCCTGGGTGCGCAAAAAAAGGCACTCACCTCCGAACTCTGGGAGTCAATGGGGTGCAACAGTCTGGATACGCAGTAATGAGAACTCACCGATATGCAGTGGGAGTGCATGGGGTATAGTACTCTGAGAGAAAAAGAGCACACAGATACCACCTTACAGTGGAAGTTGAAGTAATACAGCATCCTGAGTGTTCAAAGGCATAAAGCAGAAATATACTTGTGCAGTTGTATGTAGTCTGCTATTACTAACTCTATACTATCTTCTAGATCACTAAACTTGAGGGTGCACTATTAACCGGCACGCGCTTGGACACACAACATAGGCAAAAAGGTAAGCTATGAATATGTTTTCCAGTATTTACACTACCTCTTCTGCTCCATCTATTATTTTCTCTCTCTAACACTTTCAATGTCGTTTTTTCTCTCTTTTTTTCCCTCCCTCTCACTCACACTGTTTCTCTTTCTCTTTTCAAGTTATGGACGCTGCTGTCCACTCTGCAGATAAAAAAATATAGAAACAAAGCAGAACATAAGTTGTGAGCTCTGTTGAACACAGTGTTTACAAAAGGTAAGCACAGCGACCTAGATACACAATGCCTCCAATTAAATGCATTGCAAATAAATGATATTGTCCTGCAAAATGATGTGATCTCTCACCTAATTCTGTCTCAGCTCTGAATTATTTTAAAGACCTACTGAAGCATACTGTACATCTGACGCAGTAGGCACTTCCCTACAGATAGTTCTTCAATGCAGGCCTATGAGAGGGGTGGGATATATCAGGCACACTGCACACGGGCAAATAACCAATATTGCCAAGTGTTATGTTACCTTGTGATCTTTGACCTCATTCAGTCACATCGATATAATTTTAAACACTTATTTCCATTTTTGTTTTGCAGGTTACCTACCCTCCTTCCATTGGATTCCACATCACATTTTGTTTATGATATTGTTATGTTAAAGTTACGTTTCTAGTTATTTATTATATTGTTATCTTAAAGTTACGTGTCTAGTTATTTTTTTTTTGTAATAAAAGTTAATTAAAAAAGTATATACGCCTTCTTATTCTGACAACATTATACTATTATTTAGTATGATAATCATATGCTTAAAGAAGATTTAACAATTAAAGTAGAAATGATGTTTATAACTAGAAGTATAATACTGAGGCTATCTCTTTACCAGCTCTTTACCAGTGTCTGTAGCTGCGATTAACGGTCCCTATGGACATTTTTAAGAAGTCCAGCACAGTTACTGTAAGGATTAGCAACATTGTGTGGTGAATTTGTGACCTGTGTGCTCACTTAAGTGTTCCATGAACTGTTACCATGATAACAAGCAGTAAGCAGTTTGGGGGTAGAGTTGAAAGGTACTGGCTGTACAGAAACCATTAGATTTACCCAGGATCCTCTACATGACAGGGGAAAGCAAACTAAGACAACACAACACTGTGGAGCAGATTTACAAGCCCCTTGCGCCACTTTCGCGTCACTTTTCCCATGTTAAAAGTGACACTATAGTGGCGCAAGGGACTTGTATATCTATCCCAATGTACATTATAAGCAAAAGAAGTACAGAACTCTTCGAATTAACCTCTAGACAGGGCTGGAGGAATAGCCACTGACGTTACAAAACCCCATGTACATTTTATCTACTCTGTACTCAAGAATGAGCAATTCTAAATTGATGACAATTAGACAGTGTTGCTTCACGATTCACAGTGTGCACTTCACTAAATACTTCATGCCTATTTAAATGGGAGATGGGATTGTCGGCATTACAAAATGTAGGGGCATATTTACAAGGACGGTGTTAAAAATTATCGCTGCTTTAACGGCAGAAAACTACAACTAAAATGGCGATAATGGACTTCAAAATCCTTTGTTGTCTTACCAGAAGATTTTTTCAACACTGCTGTTTCCTATGGCAGGGTGAGATCCGAGACTCATGTCCAGCCAAAGCAAATTTGGTTTGCATTTTGAAAGAAAGAACACAAAAACCTACACTCTGTTTATGGGGGTCTGTTCCATGTTATATTGTCATAGGAACACCTACCTTGCCACGGGGAACACCTACATTGCAACTCATTGGAGATACGAGGCGAGCCGTTACCAAACCGGCTACTAACATGCGTTAATGCATTTTAGCGTCGCCTAGTAAATAGGACGATATAATTTTCACCACATTTTTGGCTTTTATTGCATAGAAATGGCACTTGTTAATATGCCCTCAAGTTTGCTATGGCACAGCGGGAACGTTGACTCCTGCCCTGCCATAGCAAACAGCAGTGTCCCGGGGATAGGCATCCCAAGACACATCAGGAGCCGCCCCTGGGGGGTGGTGTTCCCCAAGGCTTTCGACTACTCCAGAATGGAGTCCAGGCGGCCTCCCGCCCAAAATATAAACAGACCTGAAGGGTGGTAAACCCCGGGGCTTAGATGGAACTTTGAGCTTCCTCACCCATTTATTTTGTAGCACCGAAGAATGGCGGTCCCTGGCCTACAGGGCCCCACTGAACCACCATCAAATGTAATATTTTAGACCCCGGGATTTGACCATCCCAGGTAGCTAATTTTTAAACAAGCACAGGAGTACGCGCTTCATTTGTATTATTTTTACGGAAGATCCATGCACCCAGTGCACATTTCTCCGTTTTATCAACAAAAAAAAGACTTTTTTGGGCCCTAGGGGTCTTTGTGGGACCCCTGAGCAGGTCTTGGGGGTCAAAATATTTCTTACCTGCACCCTTTATACGTTTTGAACACTTGTTCCACTAATTTCTAGATCCTTGCTTCTACCGAGGCACAAAATGGCTGTCAACACTTCCTGGTTTCGAATGTTGACAACCACTTGACAGCCAATCACCATTCTGCGCATGATCGGGACGGTGCGCTTATAATCCGCGCAAGATGCGTGGATCCACCGAGGCCATAGATATATATGTACTTTTAATTGTAATTTTCTCAGGAACTACTGAACAGATTTACACCATATAAGCAAAAGGCACGAGTCTGATCCAAGGACTACAACTTTGTCAAATTTGGTGTAATTCCATTCAGCCGTTCGGGCTGTAGCCACGATGAACGGTACCTATGGAAAATTGCATGGGGAAAGCACGTTTTGGGCCCCCCTCTTTTTTCTCATCCCCCTCATCACGAATCACCCCAAGACTTTCAGGATAGGAGCGGACTGGAGCACCCCACCAGTTTTGAAAATTTCACGAAGATTCGTCAACCGGCACCAAAGTTATTCCAGATAGAATGTTGCGGATTTCCTATGGAAAATAGGTCCTAACTATAACTACCTACTACCAGTAGGTAATATATATATATCCAAATCTCAACTCAGTGCAACACTGAAACAGCCATGACCTCGCCACTTGCAACGGCGGTCCGTGGTGAGGGGACAAGTCTCATAAAACCTAAACACTCGCTGTCATGTCATGAGAGATTTAATATGTGACGTCATCAGCAGGGCATTGCGGGTGCGCAAGTTAAAGTTAGCTGAACTAACTATAATGGGGGAATTTCTATGGTTTTGTACGAGAGAAATGTCCAGCTAAATATAACGGCCCTGAAACCTATGGTTTTTTCAGTGAATTTCTACGTTTTTTTTAAATGCTAATTCCTAACTATAACATGTCTGAAACCTATGTTTTTTTCAGTGAATTTCAAAGGTTTTTTAACTGCTAATTTCTAACTATAAAGTGTCTGAAAGCTATGTTTTTTCAGTGAATTTCAAAATAATAATTTTTAAGTGTAATAGGTATATCTATTTTTTTGGGTACTGATTTTCTACAGTTTTTAACTGTTTATTTTGTAAATATTGTATTTATTAAATAACATTATATATTTTTTTGAAAATTGCAAAAAGAAATGTTTTTTAAAAAGTTCAAACTGAAGTATTGTTAAATTTTTTTGTTTTATTTTTTCAATTTAACATATTTAAATATTTTTTTCAAGTTTTTTTTCGAGTTGCACACCCAAAGCTTACCCATCACGATGGGTGCGCGGGTTTTAGCTGCCATTTTAGAAAAGTCATGAAGGATCCGCTTACGTTGAGCAACGACTTCGTATTTTTTCAGTTACGTCATAGACATTTAACATTACCTGATGTGCGCAATAGGTATGCGACGGATCCGCGACAGCTGCTCCCATGCATTCGCAAAACATGTGCATTACGATACGCGACGGTTGCGCGGTGGCGGGTCACGCGTGACGTCATATACGTGCTGGTGCGCGCTGGATGTGCGACTCACGTGAAAACATTTTGGTGTCTAAATTGATATCTATGTATGTTTAATATACATATTAGGGCAAGACATTATCTAAGATACTTATAAAAATAATGTATTTGTACTTAAAATAAACTTATATTACTTTTAAATGTACTTTCACGAATTGACGTTGGGTGCGTGCTTTGTAAACGCAGGGTGCGCAGATCTCATGTGACCTGAACATAAAGATTTGATTGGTTCATAACATTTCGCATTGTAACTATTGAAGGACCCCACCCATTTCAATCATTCTTGTTGAAGCATCTTTAGAGAGACATCTCTTGTCCTTCAAGAACCCTTTTTTCATAGTGTTTTTGGTGGTAATCAAAACAATTCTAAAACATGGCTTCTGGACAGCAGCAACAGGAAGAGGAAGGATCTTCAGAAGAAACATTTTTGCAGGAGGCTCCTGGTCCTCAAAGGCCCGAGTCCATTGTGTGGAGATTTTTCACCTTTCCACCCGGGCAGACAAAGGTGAATGCTACGAAGGTGACCTGCTGAATTTGTCAAAGAGTGCTGTCAAGAGGTAGTGAGAAGAAATATTCTTGTGGCACTGCCTCGATGTACAAACATCTAAACACAATTCATCCTCTCAATCTGGCTCGGGAAGGAATGAAGGTGAGCTGCAATGAACCCTTCAACTACAGTTGCAAGCACATTCGGAACATCATCAGGCACACCTGCACCGGACATTAGGCCAGATTTTGCCTTCCTAGAACAGCACTGTGTAAAGTGCAAAAAACTGATATGTTTTGGAGAGCAGTTAGTGGAAGTAGTTTGTGCTGCGCAACTGAACCATTGTTGCTAAGTTTTTGTTTGCTTTGTTTTACGGAATGGAAAATAATTCCTGAAGTTTCCTGTTTTTTTCTTTTTTTTAAATTGTTTTAAACACCCAAAAAAATACAAAATGGTTCAGAAAAATAAAAAATATATATAAAAAAGAGGAAAAAAAAGTTCTTATCAGAACTACCTTATCTGGTTAACCACTTGGCTGCTAAGGCTTTTCCCCTCCTGTGCTGACATTTATTGAATCCCATTATACATGACGAGCTCACCTTGTCATGAGCACAGCTCCAGTGTGCCTCATGACGAGCTCACCTTGTCATGAGCATGCAAGAGGTTAAAGAAAGAACTATAATTGTATGGTAATGTGTGAAAGTTTGGTTGAATATATGTGTAGATCATGAATGACTGAAAGAATGTATTAGTAGTGTATGGTGAATTTATAGGTGAAGATTTAGGAGGAAGTACTGCAGCGTTAGAGTGCAAGCTCTTAAGCTGCATTGCACTGTGGCACTTCTGAAGCACAGAGATGTGATATATGTACATGAATATGTTGCAACTCTATGCTTCCCTCTGAACTGCTGCACAAACTGCAGCCATGTGGTGACACAGGTACCCTTGCACCATGGTGCAAGGATGTCTATGTCGTGGGGAGATTGTATTTGTACAGGGAGGGACACCTTCCTGCACAAAAACAATCAGTAAAGGCATTTTCCTCTTTCAATGTATGCTGTGAAATGCAGCATGCATTGAAAGAGGAAAAATGAGGAGAAATGAAAACAATTCTCCTCGTTGTGCCTTGCTACACCAACTCTAGGATGGCGCAGCATTCACACACACATGATTTGTCATAAATCTGGAGATGTGTCTTGTTTCATGAGTGTTGAGTGGGAACACCCACAGCAGCCCCTTCAATGAAAAGTGCTGTGTAGGAAGGGGCCGTATTTTAAAGGAGAAGAAAAGTTACGCAGGGTGGCTTTTCCTCTCCTTGTAAATATGAAAGAGTGCCTGGCGCCATCACTACGTTACAAAAAGTGACGTACTGGTGGTGCAGGGTGCTTGTAAATCTGCCCCATAAGTGCTTAGGTATTGACAGATTGATACAAAAAGTAGCATAGTGCTGGATGGGTGATTGAATTAAAATTCAAAGAAGTCTTTATTTCGATAAACATATCATAAAAGACAATGCGTTAAAAAAAACTATACATATTAAGAAAAAGTCATAAACAGAACATCAGTGACAAGGCATTGCTACCAAAGAAACGAGTTTAAGAGTTACTCCATACAATAAGTAATAATTATTCTTAAAAAACAAGATATAAAAGCCTATACAATAAATTAAGTTTAAAATGGTCTGAGATCAAAAGTCGATTAGCATCATGTAATTGAATATACACAGAATTTGGATAAAACCATTTTAATTCTGGCGTACCTTTCTCCTCCGAATTGCCCACATCCAGTGTAAAAATGTTGAGACAGCAATTACAATACATTCTCAGCTATCAGTTTGGAAAATCCTTAAAGCCTCTGCCCCAGTGGTAATACCCTTCAGCAAGCATATGGACTTCAGCCACTTGTGCCGAGGATGTGTATACTCTGGGCAGATAAACAGGATATGGGCTATACTTTCCGGCTGAGAAGGACAGAATGGGCAGAATATATTATTCTTAGCTTGCCGTTTGCCGGTAAAAGAGTTAACAGGAAGGGTCCCCACCTTATATTGGTGGTATCGTTTCCGGTCTTCGGGAAGTGTGATAATATCCCAATAGCCCTCACAAACTGCCTTGGTATATTCCAATATATGCCAAAGACAGAAATGGAAGTGGTCCAACCAATTTTGTCCACAATTTGAGAAAGCACGGAAACATGTGAATAAATCTGTTTCTGCTTACATGAGAGACTATGGAATGGGTTCAATATACAACAATAACTTGCGTTACAACTTGCAAGATATCTACAGAGGAGATGGTGTGCACTTCTCAGATGAGGGGAATAGAATATTCCTCCTGAATTTAAGACTGTGCATTAGAACCTACTTGTAGGTACCTAAATCAGCCACAGAACCCAAAAGCTCTTTTCAGGGCGACCCTACCTCTCATCACTCAAAATGATTACTTTACTCTAACTTTTTTCACTGTTTTTCACCAAAGTACGCTTCCCGGTACGCTTCCGGGTGCGCTCCCCGGTACACTTCCCGGTGCGCGTACCGGGCGCTTCCCCCGCGAAAAATCTTTTTTTTTTTTTTTTTGGCCTATATGGGCCTCCTAAGCCCCCCTCAGAAAACCTAGGGGGTCAGGGGGTGTCTACCGTGCCCCCTTATACCCATTCCCAACGTTGTTTATCTTCCATCTTGTGTCTCAATTCTACCGAAACACAAGATGGAGGACTCCCGTTGCGCTGCCGGTGCGCGTACCGGGGCGCGCACCTGTAATCGCCCCCAACATTTTTTGTAAGTCAATTTACTTAAAAACCACTGGAGAAACTTTCACCAAATATAGAATAGTCCCTACTACATAACAGTCCCTACCATTTTCCCAAATTTGGTGGAATTCCATTGAGCCATTTGGGCTGTAGACCTGCCTACATATCCTGAGGTAAATTACATGACAAAAACACATATAAAGTGTTAGGATTTACAACCAATTAAAATGTTACTTTCATTTTCTACTTTTATGTGCTGACATTTGATTGGTTATGTACATGAATATATATGAAAAATGAGAGGGAAACACGGCCATTTTGACTAGAACTACCTCAGGTACATTTATACAGGATATTCTCAGAAAACTTCAACAGCTTTCTGTAAGGTAAGTTGTTAATTTGTAAGGGGAACTATGTTGGGCACTTTAAGTTAATTTGGAAAAACGTTTTCTGGTGCTTATTTACTGTCCCTCTGTTATAGTTATAGATTGAGATAGGTTTCTCTGTTATAGTTATGGATTGAGTTAGGCTTCTCTGGTATAATTATGAATTTACTTAGACTTCATCATATGCACTTTTTTATATTTCTACTTCCTGTCTGATACCATACACTGCCCAAAGATAACTTGACTGTTAAAAACTCAGAAGTACCTCTCTGAACTTAAACCCAACAGTGCCCTAACTCTACTGATATAGTTATTTTTATGCAATTTACAGCAAGAAAATGGAAGATACACAACAGACCATCAATATTTCTTTCGAAATTACCGATGAGGAGATTCTTTTCGAAATTACCGATGAGGAGATTCTTCAAGAAGATTTTCTTGACTTCCTGGATGAGTCTCTTGACCAACAATTCATTGACTATTTAGATAATATGGAATCATGCAATACAAATTTGGAGGAGATTCCGGATAATGAAATGTTGCAAGTGTTATTAATTATGAAAATTCAGAACAATACATTTATATTTAATAATTAAAAATTGTTTGAGACATTATTCATTTTTATATGTAATTCATGAAGTAGTACCAAAATGATTATAATATAAAGTGAGACTTACAGTATACTGTGCAACTTTTTTGTGTTACATAGTAAGTTTGCCCATAGTTACTTCATTTCTCCCACTATATTATCTCAAATGTGTATTTGACATCTCTTTTTGATCTCCAGCCTCCTTTCTCTCACTGTCTGTCTCTAATGCACCATATCACCACCAATTTTGTGTAGATTCAGAAGAGAGTAAAATGTAATACTTGAAAACATCATAAGGGAGTAGGGTAGACTACCCATGATCCCATAGGCTTTCTCAAGGAGTGCTTAAAGGATCTGTTTCTGCTTTCCTGACAGACTATGGTATGGATTCCATATACCACAATAACTTCTGTAACAACATGCAAGATATCTACAGAGGAGACGGTGTAAATTGAATTTAAGACTCTGCATTGGTACCTACATGTTGGTACTTAAATCACCCACACAACACAACAACTCTATTTACAGCTACCCTACCTCTAAGCACTTTAAATTATTAATTTACTGTTTCACTGGGTTTTCCCCTTGGTACGCTCCCCGGTACGCTCCCCGGTGCGCGTACCGGGCGCTCCCCCCGCGGGGCCCTTTTATGGCCCCCACATCAAACCTGGGGGGCCGGAGGGGTGTACCCTGCCCCCTTTTAGTCATTTCCCCCTTTGTTTTTCCCACCTCTTGTGTCTCGATCCTACCGAGACACAAGATGGCGGCCACTCCGGACTGTTTGGAATGTTGACAGACACCCGAGAGCCAATCAGCTTTCCGCTCGCGAACTCGCGTTACGCGCTGGTACGCGCCCCGGTGCGCGTACCAGGGCGCGCTTATAGATATATATTTTTTTTAACTTAAATTACTCAAAATCCACTGGAGCACATATTTTGAGACATAGCAAAGGCACATCGGGCTACCAGTCCCTACAATTTTGCCAAGTTTGGTGGAAATCCATTCAGCCGTTCGGGCTAAAAGTGAGTCCAACCGCCCTATGGAAATTAACATGGGGAAAACACGTTTTAGGACCCCCCTTTTATCTCGGCCCCCACTTCACGAATCCCCCCCAATTTTCAGGGAAGGAGCGGAGCGGAGCTGGCCCTTTTCATGGAGAAATTCAGCCAATTCCATCCATCAACGCCAAAGTTATTCCCAATAGAATGTTGCGGATTTCCTATGGAAACTAGGTCCTAACTATAACTACCTACTGGCGACCGCCAGTAGGTAATATATATATATATATATATATATATATATATATATATATATATATATATATATATATATATGTATATGTATATGAATCCACCCTCCAACGACGTGAAAGGAAGCAGCCACAGACAGGGAAATTTCAGGTGAGGCTTTTAATTGGAACTGGACAGCGTAGGTATAATGCATTTCAGTTTTTACTCCTTCCTTAGACACCTCTTGCTGCCGCGTCTCATGTCTGTGTAGCCCAGCTCAATGTCCGTTATTTAAATCCTACACGCCCCCAACCATGTGAACATCCGCCTTGTTGCAGCCATTGCAAAACTACAACTCCCAGAAAGCTATACTCCGGATTGGCGTGATGTGGGGAACCAAAGTTTTATCTTTTCGTTCTGGGCGTTTGTAGGACTGGGCACACTTGGTGAGATCGCATTATGATGTCCTGGCCCCTCGGGTCCCTGCGCAACGTCCCAACCCGCAGCGCGTCTTCCAGCTGGGATATAGATCGGCGAGATTGCACCGACTCTCCCGTGAAGTCACGGTCTGCCTTTCAGCAGTGTCCTTCGCATTCCGGCGCTCTGTTGGTGGACTGCCTGAAAGCCCATACCTGACCATATTCCATCCGCTTTCGCAGGCACCAGTGCAACAGGCAGCCACTTGACAGGATATATATATATATCACAAAGCAAAGGGATCTTGATGAAAGAATATATATATATTTGAAGTACTTCACCTTTGCCTCGCCGGTTTTACCATGAGAATGGAGCACGGACCACAATTTGTTGCTGGTTACAAAATCTTTATTTTCAGCTCTTCAACACCATAGCAGCCATGACGCATTTCGACCCCAAAAGGGTCTTGATCACATGACGCGCATCACGGAAGATAGGCTACTTTTAACCCATTTTCTAAAGACATTTTTCTTACTCTTAAAGTGATACGTGCAATCAAGTAGCTAGGTTTCACAATAGACATCAACAACAGATTTCATGGTTTGCATGGGAATTAAACACATGTTTTAAAATACATAAAACAATTAGTTATGAATACCAGAATACCAGAATAATGTATAAAATTAAACCTCCATCCCCGTATTACTAAAACCATAAAACCAGTTCAGTACTGTGTTAAAAAAATCTAATTTGTGTTAAAAAAAAGAGATTTTTTCTATTTTTGTGAAATAAATATCTTCAACATGTTCATAATCTAATTAGTATTAGCTTATAGCACTAGGAAAGTGCTAGTGCATATACAGTACTTTTGATGGAAACCTCATTTTTGTAAACCTTGTGTCTCAAAGTGACTTTTGCTAGTGCAGAAAAAAAGTGCAATGTGCTACCTCTTTAACTACCAAGAAAAAATTTGTTTGAAACCTCACTACCCGTGTGTGTTCTAAAAAGCGGGATTTGGTTGATGGCTACGATAACAAACATTAATGTTTTTAATAATTTTAAGTTTGATGATGTACTTTTTTTATTATTAGATTTGTATTCAGTTTCCGCTCCTACTTGTTTACCTTCTTCCTTGTTGGCACTACAAACATGTATATAACTCCCCCGTTGCGTTTGAACCTTCCGGATGCTTTGTATCTAAATCTAGAATGTAACGCATTTCGAGTTATCTGAGGGTTTTTTCCCTATCCCCTCCTCTTTTGTTGGGAGGGATGGAGTCTTTAAGGAAGTACTTTAGATCTTTAGGATTTCCATCATGTACTTCACTGAAATGCTGTGCCACCTGGTCTCTGTTCCTGATCGCTCTTAGGTGCTGGAGTACCCTCTTGTGTCCTTGCAGTATTGTACTGCCAACATATCCTGAAGGATACCAAATTTTACGCAAAGACCGCCAAACAGGAAGAGGAGGTGGCCTAGCAGTAATTTACAAAGACTGCTATGGTTGTCGAAGCTCCCCCAACCCAATACCCAACGGCAAAAGCCTTTCCTTCTCCATAGACTTTTCCCCCACTAACACCTTCTCGGGCATGCTTATATATCGCCCACCTGGCACCCTAGGACAATTTCTCAATTCTGTGCCTCCTGCTATAGCCAACCTAGCATGCAGCTCATCGAATTTCACACTTCTTGGGGACTTCAACATCCATTTTGATGACACCATGGACCATTCTTCCCTAGAAATAACCACCAGTCTTGCAGCGTTACAATTTCAGCAACTAGTGCTGACACCAACCCACTCTAAGGGTCACCTTCTTGATCCCATCTTCAGTTACTGTGCAGACCTCCTAGTAGGAAACCCCTCCCCCCTTCCCTGGACGGATCACTTCCTAATCCCTATTTCTTGGACTACCCCTCTCACTCAACCCAATTCCACTATAGTCACTTGGAGGGAACGCAACTAGTCAAAACTCCCCCAAGCGGATTGGGCAGCAACTCTTAGAACATCCTTACCACCATGCAATTCTGACCCTATCCTAGCCAATGAAAATGATAAAAGCTGGATCACAAACTCACTAGATCTTGTTCTTCCCATAAAATGCACCAAATCCAAGCGCAGCACTAAAACTGCTCCCTGGTACTCCCAGGACCTTCGAGAGAAAAAACGCCAATGCTAAAAACTAGAGAGGAAATGGCGCCTGGACTACTCACCCTTAAGTAAATCCACATACAGAGCTGCAATAAAAACCTATAAAAACGAAATCAAAACCGCCCAAGCGGCCTTCTTCGAAGAAAAGATCAAAGCAGCCGCTTCCAGGCCCAAGGAAATCTATCAGATTGCAAAAACTCCTATTAAACTCCCAGAAAACCCCCAGATCCCCTCAACGCCCAACCCCGTTGTAATGACCTAGCAGAGTTCTTTTACAATAAAATACAAACCATCTACTCCTCCTTTCCCAACACCCAGGTCCCCACTCCACCCATCAAACCTCTGGAGCTAGGACCCCACCCCCCTGCAACACTCGAAAGTCTACCCCCTATCGACTCCATGACACTAGAAACAATTATACACCAGGTGAAATCCGGCTCCCCCACCAACCCTGCTCCACCGCGCACTCTGGTGACAGCAATCCCACACGTCCTACCCACCATTCTCGATCTGATCAATGCCTCTCTGGCCACTGGGACCGTCCCACCCGCCTGGAAATGAGCTATGGTCAAAGCCCTCCTCAAAAAGTCTAACTTAGACCCAAACAACCCAGGGAACTACCGATCAATCTCCCTACTACCCTGGCTAAGCAAGATTGCTGAAAAACATGTCAATAAGATTTTGACGGAGTTCTTAGAGAGAAACCACCTGCTCGACCCCTCCCAGATAGGATTCCGGCCCATGCATGGGACTGAGACTGCCCTCATTGCTGTGACAGAGGAGGCAAGGAAGATCATGGATCAAGGAGGCACCGCAGCTATCATCCTCCTTGACCTAAGTGCAGCCTTCGACACCGTAAATCATAACACCTTACTACACAGACTTACAAATCTAGGAGTCTCAAAGAAAGCACTCACATGGTTCGAGTCCTTCTTGTCTGATCGCTCCTTCCAAGTCTTTGAGGGCGAAATCACCTCCCCTAGCAAACCTCTGGGCTGCGGTGTGCCGCAGGGCTCCTCTTTGAGCCCTACGCTTTTTAATATTTACATGAACCCCCTAGCTGAGATTATCCGCCCCTTTGGGATACAAATCGTCACTTACGCGGACGATACTCAGCTAGTACTGGCCCTAAATCAACCACACACCAAACCCAACAATCTGAGTGTCTGTTTAGAATCGGTGACCACATGGATGACATCATCTTGTCGCAAATTAAATGGGGACAAGACCGAGCTGATGCTCTTAGGTAACCCCCCCAGCCCCACTGTTGACTCCTTGTGGCCTTCATGTTTTGGACTCTCCCCCGTACCCAAGGACACAATTAAGAGCCTGGGCATTTGGCTGGATAAGTCTTTTAATTTCAATCACCAAGCAACTAAACTCTCCGCCACCTGTTTTGGCATACTAAGGCTTATCCGGAAAATCCTCCCTTTACTACCCTTTAAGGCCAGGCAGATCATGATCCAGGGCCTCATCCTGTCTCGCCTAGATTTTGGGAATGCCCTCTGTCTAGGAGCCCCCCAAGCCACTCTAAACAAACTCCAGGTCACACAGAACTGTGCAGCACGAACCCTCCTGCAGATCCCCCGCCGTCTTTCTGTCAGATCCGGACTTAAGAATCTGCACTGGCTCCCAGTGAGGGAAATAATTAAATTCAAAAGCATGTGTGTCGCCCACTGAGCCTTCTGGAAAACAGGTGCCACCATCAATCACCCCCTGATCGTCCCCTACCACCCTGACTGACGGCTCAGATTAGCCTCCTACTTCCTTGTCACATTACCCAGGATCAAGAGAGCCAGATGCGGGGGCCAATCATTCTCCTACAATTCAGCCAAACTCTGGAACTCCCTTCCCCTCCCCCTGCGATCTGAACCTAACCTACTGACCTTCCGTAAAAAGCTAAAAACCTGGCTGTTTACCAACTCTGACTAGGCCCCTACCTCTCACCTACGCGCATCTGTCTACAGCGCTAGGACGCTTCAGGGTAGCTATCGCGCTTTACAAATGATCTTTCCATTCCATATCCCAAGCCACAAGGGCACTCCAGCACATAGACCACTTAATCCGATTTGCATGTCAATGCCTTGTTGATGGATTATTCTTGTTCTCTAAAGGGCGTTTAATACGAGCTTCTGCTGGTCCCATGTTGGCAGGCCTTGCACACTTTGCATTTCTGGAACCCCTTTCTTTGGCTAAGCCATGTGCCCTTCAGTTGGCCTCCAAGATAATTTCGAGCTAGGGCATCCTTCATGGAGGGTGCCCTGCTGTAAGTTATAGCTGGTCTATTAGGGAGTAGATGTCCTATGACTGGGTCGCCTAAAACTAGGGGCCAGTTTCTCTTTATGATGTTCCTGATAGCTTTTTCTTGTTTATTATATCTTAAAATAAACCTGAAGGCTTCTGTAACCTGTACCTATGATTCCTCAAGTTTCATTTGTTTTGTGAGGAGAGTCTCCGTAGGGAATGTATTACTTTTCCTGATTGCTGCATCTATGCTCCTTTTCGTGTAGCCCGTTTCCATGAATCTGATCTTGCTATTCATTTGTGCAACCCTTCAATCATTTTCGCAGCTGCAGATTCGTCTCAAGCGGAGTATTTCTCCATAGGGAATGCTTTGAATTAGGTGGCTGGGATGTGAACTCCCGGCATGTAGGACTGCATTGTCAGCAGTTGGTTTCCTATGGAGTTTGGGTTTTAGTTTGCCGTCCCTAATTTAAATCTCTACATCAAGAAAATGTATACTTTCAGCACTTATTGGTGCTGCAAAGTGCAGATTGAGTTGATTGCCATTGAGACCTTCTATACATTTCTCTGCATCTGTTTTTGTTCCCGACCGAACAAGGAAAAGATCGTCAATAAAAATCTACCATACTTTTATCTTATTTTTGACATACTTTTAGAAATGGGCTCTCTGGTTGGCTAAGGCTTGCGCCAAAGCCATGTAGAGACCATCATTCTGGTCAGGGCAAGGGAGTTACATGCCAAAGATAACCCCTGCTCCCCCCTTGGTAGCTTGGCACGAGCGGTCAGGCTTATCCTGTAGGCAATGTGTAAAGCGTTTCCGCAACACACACAGCAGCAAAACACTGGGCACGCCACAAAAGAAACTCCACACAAGGTTATATAAAAAATAGCCTTTGTATTGTCATGAACACATTAGAAACATAATCACACATTTACACTGCGCCAACTGGCACGGGAAATATTCACAGGTGATTATATACAAGACCAGGCCAATCAGGCCACGGTCAGAACCATCAGATCAGGTATGTATATGCAAACCACAACCAGTAACTACTGGTACCATAATGACTTAAGCATTATCACATTAGCATTAAACACCATCCTAAAATACTGTAACAAGGAAGGGTCGTCATATGTGGAAGATGAACTAAATCCTGATAGCTGGGCTATGACACCCCACTCCCCCCTTCTTCTTTCCTTTCAGCAGGCGAATGGTCTACGCCACCCTCAACCATACTGGAAACCCAGGCATATTTTCGGAGCGGTGCCTTTAACTGGGAAAGCCCTTCTCAAATGAACCGCCCCTCTGACGACGTAGACTGGTCGGGTCCAATAAGAAGTAGATCTTCACCAACGTGGGTGTGTGACATCAACCCCGAAGAGGAAGCAGGAGAGCAGAAGAACTCCACTGAAGAGAGAAGAACGCCGTGTTTGGAAAAGCCGAGGGAGCTGCCGAAGACGGCAGAAGACCCGGAGAAGCCGGAGAGCCGACAACGAGGCGCACTATCCGGCCACGCTCCTGGAGGAGCTTGGCTATCCCAGGTACAGGAAAGAATCTCAGGATGAGTCGGGGGCCCAGGGAGAACGCCGGAAAGTGACCATATTCCCTCATTTTTACTCCTGCTTGCGCCCTGATCCGATTACGTTATGTTCACTCAAACTTTAGACATGTGACATGGTATTTATTTTGGGTGCTCCTTCACTCCCGTCCTTATACTAAAACAATTATATAACGTCCTCAACCCCTTCTCCTTGTCTCTTTCTCTTTCCACGCCGGAGACCAGGGAGTCCACCTCAAGACCTGAAAAGACTCAAAGAAAGGGAAACGTGCGCCAGTACCCAGCTGCAAGATTGTCTTTCTAAAGGAGACTGTAATTATAGACCTAAAAACCGACGGACTGGCCTCCCATAGGAGACGCAATTTCAGAATAAATAAACCTTCATTATCCCGACATTGTGTCAGATCCATCCAGTTTGACAAGGTCCATCAGTACCCCCATGATGGTTGCATTAATCCAACACCTTGTTAAAGGACAGGATAAATTAGAATGGGCCATAGAACGACAGATGGCGTCCACCCATGCGGATAGAGACAATTTAAAAAATACCATCACAGCACAAATAGAGGGTTTACAAAAGATGGTAACAGAACCAAAAGACCCTCTTATAGGGAGAAAACAGAGCAGTTCCCCATGGTCCTAATGATGTCTCACTTCAAAAGTACGTGGCAGGAGAGGACCCTGACGCGTTTCTCTTAAACTTTGAACACGCGGATAGAGCATGTGGGTGGCTGGAAGCAAAATGGCCCTTCTTCTTAGCTCCCCTATTAACAGGAGAGGCCCAGGCTGCGTATCAAGTGGCAAACCCTACAGGAGATACTCCATACGCTACAATAAAGGATGTTATTTTGGACCATTTGGGCCTCGATGCAGAGGCATACCGCGTCAGGATCAGAAGAGAGAAGGGCATACCAGGGGAAAACCCTAGTCTTCCGTTTAAAAATGGCAGCCAATAAATGGCTAAGGCCCGGGGAGAGCACAAAAGAAGAAATCATGAATCACATTTATTTGGAAGAGTTCATTGATGCCCTCCCAGTCAATATACAGAGATGGCTAAAGCAGCATTCTCATCTTACTCCAGAACAAGCCATCGTAATGGCCGTAACCTTCTCTAGAGCACAACCCCAAAACCCTGTCTGGGAGGCTGAGAAGACAAACCGATCCTCCTTAATGAAGTTTGAGATGAAACAACGTTCTCTCCCTGAACGACGAAAGCAAACCTCATAAGCCCAAGATATCGACCTTCCGAGGCCCATAATGCTTCAACTGCGGGGACTGGGGCCATATTGCCCGTCTATGCCCAAAAAACAAACCAACAGAGGAACCCATGGAAGTGGGTTATGTTCCAAAAATCTATTTTGTATACAGCTGACTCTGACTCCTCGTGTATGCCACGTGCACCCAATTATGATGAGAATGAGATCAATGTTGGCGTGTGAAGAATTGTAGCCCCACTCCAACCAGTATACGGCCGTAGAAGAAGTTAAAGGACATGCAGAGGAGTACATTTGAAAGTCCACCAGAAACCCACTGGTAAGGCCAAAAGAAGACATACTGCGCCACAGCCTTATACAGAGCCATCATCCATGCCATAGTCTAAAGAAACAGGGAATTCAAGAATCTGGAAGGGACTTAGGAGATGAACATTTATACAGGAACAAAAAGCCATCACAACACAAATTAGACCATGTAATTAACACAGAAAAACAATGTTGTCTTGGTTTTTATAAATCCCATTGGATTATATATCATTTATTTAAAAAGTAGAAAATACATGGAAGCAGGACCATGTTCAACAAAGGATTGATTTACTGAACTCAGGCATTCGTAAACACAGAACTGAGACTGATATATTAGATCTAAATGATCATGCAACTGAATGGTGCCAGTGTTTTCTCCAATCTTGACCTGAACAAGGGTTATCATTGACTCGGGTTGGAAGAGAATTGCAAGTAGATCATGTTGGTTAGTTCAGATACAAAAGGTTGAGTTTTTGAGTGTCTTCAGCTGCAGGAGTATTACAGGATGTTTTACGTCAAATAATTCAACCTGTCACAAATGCTTTTAACTACAGTGATGACATACCAGTATTTGAAGCAAATCAAAATGATAATTATAAGGTTCTTACACATTGTGGTAATTACTTGCTGATGCAGGTCTCACTCTGAATCCAGCAAAGTGTGAGTTCACAAGACCAAAATCAAATTCTTTGGACACATCTTTTCTGATGGGGGAATGACTCCTGAACCATGATAAAGTTAAAGCACTGTCAGCTACTTGTCACCCCACAAGATGTCACCATGCTGCAATCCTTTAGAGGCATGGCCAGTTATTGCTCAAGGTACATTTGTGGTTTTGCTACTGTACATCCCGTTTCAGTGGTCTATTGAATGTGATCAAAACTTCAAAAGAATAAAACATGTAATTGAGAATACAACCGGGATGGCCTACTTTAACCCCAAACTGCAGACTAAGATCACAGTGGATGCGAGCCCGGTGGAGTGGAACAATTGGCTTTGGAGAGACCATGAAACAGTCTTCAATGAAGGTGACTTAGTACTAATCAAGCAGATGCACAATGGAAAGCAGACTCTCCATTTGCTGTCAATCCTCTGAGTTGTGAGGTGCAAAGGGCACCTGTTTACTACACATTGTCCCAGACATTCCATCGTATGGGGCTCATCACATTTTAAACATCTACATGTGCGATCGTCAGCTCCTGTACCTACAAATGAGGCCACCCCACCTGACAGTCTAAATCAAGCATCAGAACATGTACCATAGACGCATGAACGGGATAAAGCTCAACCACTTTATGCTACTCGATGTGGCTAACTATTGCGAGCACCTCAACAACTCATTGAAGAAATATAATGTAACTGTTGTTCGTACTTTTTTTTAACAATGGGGAGACGTAGTGTTGTGAGGCTGTTTGTGTGTGGACTCTTGTGGTTTTGGATGACCATAATAGAAGAGTACATGAATTGCTGGAAGGTGTTAGGCGTAGTTTTTAACTTTTATGATGTATTTCAAGAGCTGAGTGTGGTTGTATGTGGAGGAATAAAGATGTACCATCTAGAGCTTCGTGTGTGACATATTCATCATCATAATCATAAAATCTTCATTTGGTTGCAAAATCAACTATAAAAGAGTATCAAACACAGCACATACAGTAGTGCATATAAGGTGAGAACAATAAATAAAAGGATAAACATGTATTACCATACAACACATTGATCAGGTGGGTTTTGACAACTTCAACCTCACCGCAGCACATAAAAATCAGAAAACAGCATATAAAACATGACTATTAGGAAGCAGCTGCAGATACATAAGTGGTGGACATACTTGCTTAAAGTTCAGGGGCTACAGCAACAAGATGATGAACTGCTTTCTGGGCACACTAAAATATTTTTAAAAAAATTGCAAAATGTATGGTGTCCTGAGACCTGTTGTGGCACCTGCAGAGTAACATGGTGCCAGGATGGAAGCGAGAAGATGATGTAAAGAGTTAACCCTGAACCTGCCCAACACAAACCTGCCCCCCCCCTTGGAAAACGGGGCTAAATAGGGCTCTGAGCCCCTGGTCAAGGGACTGGCAGTCTGAGAGGATCTGTCTATTTAGCTTAAGTTCCTCCCTGATCTAAATCTTAATCTAGCACATCAAAGAAGCAAGGACAACTATATCAGCTATACATCTTAATCAAAGCTTCTCATGGACAGAGAAGGCCAGGATGCTTTTAGGGATCTGCACCATCTGTCTTAAAAAACAGTTTTCAGCAGACTGATTTGTGTCAGACTTCACATACCTCACTGCCATACAGGACCTGAGAAATACAATTAGCCTGATAGATCGTGAGTAAAATTCATGGCAACCTAGACCCCAAACTACGTGCAAGGCTGGCCACAGCCCCTGTGGCCTTATTGAGTTTACATCTCCTCCCATCAATCTGGTGCTTCCAATTTATGTTCACATCAAATAACACCACTAGATAGGAGAAGGCCAAAACTTTGGTCAGGGTATGATTGGCATCCTTAAATGTCTTCGAACTAGTCGCTTGAGGGCCAACTACCATGACGTGATTTAGTAAAATTAACTTCCAAATCCACACTACCCATAAAAGAAACAAGCGTGCCCAATAGTAACTGCAATCTCACAGCTGTGTCAACCATGAGAAATGCATCATCGTCATGCAATAATACCAGAATAGATCTTGTTTCCAGCCTTGGACAGTCAACCTGGACAGGGAAAAGGGCTTGCTCAAGACCATTAGTGTTGGGGGTGATCAGGAAGGTATTAACAATGTACCTCTGGTAAACACCCTTACTTGTGGGAAAAGGTTGGGTGCAGTCTGAGCCTTGTGAGAATCACACTGATGCCAATGAGCCAGAATGCAGGTATGATAATAAATCCATATTTGGGTACACCACCATCCCGAGAAGCAGTCCCCACAGCTTCACGTGGTTAACCCTATCAATGACGGAGGTGAGGTTCATAATTGCCAATCCCTCCAGAGAATTGTTTCTCATCATTAAACAGTTATTAAAACTTCCAGACACCAAAATTGCGCCCCACCATTCGGGAGAATTCTGCAATAAAATACCAGATTTCTTCCAGTCCAAAATTCAATACATCCTGAAGCACATCCCTTCCCAAGACATTCCCCACCCCAGTGTAGAGACTCGGCACATAACGAAAACCACCCCCGCCTTGAAGTCTTCACCCCTCTCACCCAGGAATCTCTCCTTCCCATTCTATCTGCTGTTAAAAGTGGGTCACCTCTCGACCCCGCACCACTCAATATTCTCAAGAGAGCTCTACCAAACTATCACCCCCTCCATCACTCACCTAACTAACACCTCAGTAGCAACTGGCTCAGTCCCTGCAGAATGGAAAAACACTCTGGTCAAGGCTCTTCTAAAAAAAAAAAACACCTTTACCCCGCAGAACTGGGCAACGATCACCCCATTTCGCTTCTCCCCGGCATCAGTAAGCTGGCAGAAAAAAACGACAACAATTCTCTGTCAGCTTTTCTGGAATCCCAAGGCCATCTTCATTCTTCCCAAACTGGCTTTTGGCCCCACCAAGGCACCAAAACTGCTCTTCTCTTAGTGGTGGAAAGTGCCAGGAAAATCCTCGACCATTATACTCCTTGACCTCAGCGCCGCCTTCGACACGGTGAACCACCATATTTTGGTTCACCGCCTCAAGTAGGTGGGAGTTTCAGGAACAGCTCTGGCATGGCTCCATTCTTTCCTAGAAAATAGACACTTTCAAATTTTCAATGGAGACACCCTTTCCAAATCCCTCCTCCAACAATGTGGAGTTCCTCAGGGCTCCTCCCTGAGCCTCACTCTCTTTAATGTGTACATGGCCCCGTTGGCAGATATTGTATCCCTCTTCAGGGTCTATATTGTCACATACGCAGATGAAACTCAGCTGGTTGTGTTTTTCGAAATCAGGCCAAACAGTCACCCATCGACCTCCACTCCTGCCTTAAGGAAGTCACCAACTGGATGTGTCTTTCCCATCTGAAGCTTGACGGTGACAAAACCGAACTGATGGTGTTAGGCAACCAGCTGAGCTTCAAATCAAACACCATGTGGCCAGCATGCATGGGTCCAGCCCCCACCCCCACAACCGAAATAAAGAGTCTGGGAATCTGGCTGGACCATGAACTTTCTTTCAAGACCCAAGCTCAAAAGACCGCTGCAGCATGCTGCGGCATTCTTAGAACCACCAGAAAAATACTTCCCTTGCTTCCCAATCAAGCCAAAAAACTTCTGATCCAGGCCCTGGTCCTGTCCAGGTTAGAACTAGGCAACTCCCTTTATCTGGGTGCCCCTACCTCTGTTATCACCAAGCTACAGGTTGTGCAGAATTCAGTAGCGCGTCTGCTCACCGGTACGAGTCTCCGATGTTCTGCCGAACCCGCCCTCCGATCCCTCCACTGGCTCCTGGTACAGGAGAGAATCCTCTTTAAGGCACTGTGTATCGCCAACAAATCCCTGAAGGGAATTGGTCCCCCCCTCATCAAAGATCTAGTCAGACCCCACAAGGCCCCAAGACGTCTCCGCTCGGGGGGCCGCCTCTTCTTATATAACTCTTCCAAGCTTTGGAACTCCCTTCCCCTAGCTCTTAGGAAAGAACCCAACCACCTGGTCTTTCGGAAGCAGCTGAAAACCTGGCACTTGAATTTGAATTTGAATTTAAAAACATTTATATAGCGCGCTTATACCGTGCGGTTTCTTGGCGCTGTTGGGTTGCAAGGAGGCTAACGGGAGCAGAGGGAGTCTAGACATTATAAGCTTGGGAAAAGAGCAGAGTTTTAAGACCTTTCCGAAACTCGGTATAGGAGGGCGTCATACGGAGTTTCGTGGACTTCCCCTGAGCACTCTCCCTCTCCTTATCGCAGTCCTGCTGCAGCGCTGGGATTCCCCCGGGTAGTCATGCGCTATATAAGAGCCTTTTCCATTCCATTTTACATTCCATTTCGTGTGGAGAGATTCCGGCCTGGTAACTGTGTACTTGTTGATAATTAAGTACAAATTCAAATATTAATTAGATAATGACCTGCGGGGCCTGAAGCCATATTGGACCTCTAAGAATATCTCATTGGTATCGGCCCATGCCATCAACCTGTTCAAAATGACCCTCCCTAGAACCTTAACTACAGCATCAATCAATGAAAGAGGGAGATAAGTAGCACTAGGAATTGTCCTTATCCCCTTCTTGAAAACTGGCACAATAACCGCCATGGGCCACAAGCAAAAAGAACAAGTGATGGACGGAATGCTGAACAAATCAAACATTCGCCCTCAGTTACAGATCTGGGTTTAATCCATCTTTTTTACCTACCACACCACCCTAGTTTGGACCCAGCCATGTACAAATCCATCTTTACCCTGCTCCCTAAGGGAGCAGTCCAACCCAAACTGCCAGGCCAGGTTTCCCTGGACCACAAGCAAGCATCCAGGAACCCGTTTGGGGATATCAACCTTCATCATCCCGGCTAGATTGAATCCAGTGTCACAGTGAGTATGTCAACCAGGTCTGGGCATACCCTTCACCTTAAGACAACTATAGTAACACAAAAAGATGATGAATGGAAATCTGAACATTGTCAAATGTAACAGTTCAGGGTTAAATGCATCATTTTATTGCTCCCTATGCCACCCCAGTTTGGACCCAGCCATATGCAAATCCGTGGACCACAAGGGCAGTGCCCCTATCGGGCAGCAGCGTTCAGGACCAGAATAAAGACTGGACAAAAAATGTCCACATTATCCATGAACAAGTCAGGAGGGATACCATCAGGTCCAGGAGCTTTATTAAATGAGAACGTGCAAATACCCTGAGAGACTTAATATAATGTAAACAACATTGTGCTCCTCTTATTTACAGCTCATGTCCTGTCTGCTCCAGGACCATCTGACCCAAAATTATAGATACCTTTAAAAATGTCAATCCTTCGTTGCTCAGAAATATGATAATATAATACCAGTCCAGTTACTTTTGTAAGGCAAGGCCTGTTTATTACTTGCCAAAAAAGAGCTTTCTCTAACCTCAAAAGCCTCGCCTAGCTCCTTTCAAGCATTTTCCCACAAGATGGACTTACGTTTTGCTAAGACATTTTTAGATGCCATCCGACAAAAGGCGACCAAGTCTCTGTTTCTGGGAACCTGCTCACGAGTCACCTTTAAACAATGGAGGCTGCAAAAGGAATCAAGGTCAAACCATTTAGGATCCAGCAAGTAAATGCTTGGCACTGGAGCAGTCAGTAATGCTAATGCATTTTGAGCAATAGCCGCAAATGCTGACAGAACAGCCCTATCCGGGGCACCTGACTTCAGACAAGTGGGTAACTCCTACTTGCAGCGTGAGAAAAGGGATGCCTTAAATTGCAACAGCCACATCTTGGACCATTTGAGTCTCCTGCCTTGATCAACAAGAGATTACTCCATCAGCGACTAGAGACAGGTGTTATGATAATTGAAAGGGCTATGGATGATATTAAAATTAAAAGGAAGCAAAAACAATGGAGCTGAGATAAATATAAAGTCTATGATGGACCTACAACCTCTCCTTTTGAATGCAGGAAGTATGAGCTGATTGGGTGAGTAAACTAGCTTCTTTAGTGTGAACCCTATCTGGTGTGAGCCATTTGGAGTCCCTCATTCAACGTGCATTTAGAATTAGTCGGTACAACACTAACAGACAATCAATCAATCAATCAATCATGACACTTGTATAGCGCGCTACTCACCCGGAAGGGTCTCAAGGCGCTGGGGTGGGGAGGGGTACGTTACTGCTCGAAGAGCCAGGTCTTGAGTTGCTTCCTGAAGGAGAGATGGTCCTGGGTTAGCCGGAGGTGGATGGGGAGGGAGTTTCATGTCTTGGCTGCCAGGTAGGAGAAGGATCTTCCACCGGCGGTGGCTCTGCGGATGCGTGGAACGGCGGTGAGGGCTAGGCTGGTCAACCCTAGCTGGCGGGTGGGCGTGTAGAAGGTCAGATGGTTGTTGAGGTAATTGGGGCCCAGGTCGTGGAGAGCCTTGTGTGCATGGGTGAGGAGTCTGAACATGATCCTCTTGCTGACGGGGAGCCAGTGCAGGTCTCTCAGGTGGTCGGAGATGTGGCTGTGTCGGGGGATGTCCAGGACGAGTCGTGCAGAGGCGTTCTGGATGCGTTGGAGTCTTTTCTGAAGTTTGGCTATGGTTCCGGCGTAGAGGGTGTTTCCGTAGTCCAGTTGGCTGGTGACGAGTGCCTGGGTGACCGTCTTCCTGGTTTCGGTGGGGATCCATCGGAAGATCTTCCGGAGCATGCGCAGGGTGTTCAAGCACAATGATGAGACGGCATTGACTTGTCTGGTCATCGAGAGGGAGGAATCCATGATGAAGCCCAGGTTACGTGCGTGGTCCGTTGGCTTGGGAGTGGTGCCCAGAGCAGGGGGCCACCAGGATTCGTCCCAGGCGGAGGGGGATGGTCCTAGGATGAGAACTTCCGTCTTGTCTGAGTTAAGTTTCAAAGCGATACAAAAGGGGATGATGGACGGAGCGTTTGAGCAAATCAAACACTCACCCCCAGTCAACTGATCTGGGTTTAATCCATCACCATTCTTTAGCCCACTCAGCCACCCCATTTCAGACATGGCCATATGAAAATCAGTCTGACCCTGTGCCTCATGGGAACAGTCCAGCCCGAACTGCCAAGCCATGTCTTCCATGGACCGGAAACAAGCATCCTGGGACCGGTTTCGGATTCATAATCCTCATCAGCCAGGCTATCTTGAATCCAGTGGCCAAGTGAGCAAGGGACTCACGTCTGAGCATACCCTGCCACACTTAGGGCGAACAAAGCGATACAAAAGGGGATGATGGACGGAGCGTTTGAGAAAATCAAACACTCACCCCCAGTCAACTGATCTGGGTTTAATCCATCACCATTCTTTAGCCCACTCAGCCACCCCATTTCAGACATGGCCATATGCAAATCAGTCTGACCCTGTGACTCATGGGAACAGTCCAGCCCGAACTGCCAAGCCATGTCTTCCATGGACCGGAAACAAGCATCCTGGGACCGGTTTCCGATTCATAATCCTCATCAGCCAGGCTATCTTGAATCCAGTGGCCAAGTGAGCAAGGGACTCACGTCTGAGCATACCCTGCCACACTTAGGGCGAACAAAGCGATACAAAATGGGATGATGGACGGAGCGTTTGAGCAAATCAAACACTCACCCCCAGTCAACTGATCTGGGTTTAATCCATCACCATTCTTTAGCCCACTCAGCCACCCCATTTCAGACATGGCCATATGCAAATCAGTCTGACCCTGTGCCTCATGGGAACAGTCCAGCCCGAACTGCCAAGCCATGTCTTCCATGGACCGGAAACAAGCATCCTGGGACCGGTTTCGGATTCATAATCCTCATCAGCCAGGCTATCTTGAATCCAGTGGCCAAGTGAGCAAGGGACTCACGTCTGAGCATACCCTGCCACACTTAGGGCGAACAAAGCGATACAAAAGGGGATGATAGACGGAAGTTTCAGGTGGCTGTTCTTCATCCACTCGGCGACATCTTTCATCCCTTCGTGTAGGCTGGCTCTGGCGGTGGTTGGGTCGTTGGTGAGGGAGAGGATCAGCTGTGTGTCGTCGGCGTAGGAGATGATGTTGAGGTTGTGTTTGTGTGCGATGGCTGCGAGGGGGCTCATGTAGACGTTGAAGAGGGTGGGGCTGAGTGAAGATCCCTGTGGTACGCCGCAGATGACTTCGGTGGCCTTGCATCTGAACGGGGGGAGGCGGACTCTCTGGGTTCTTCCGGCGAGGAACGAGATGATCCACTCCAGTGCCTTCTCTTGGATTCCGATGTTGCTGAGGCGTTGCACTAGGGTGCGGTGGCAGATGGTGTTGAACGCTGGGGAGAGGTCGAGGAGGATGAGGGCCGCTGTTTCCCCGTTGTCGAGCAGGGATCTGATGTCGTCGGTGGCTGCGATGAGGGTGGTCTCAGTGCTGTGGTTGGCGCGGAAGCCGGATTGCGAGTGGTCGAGGGATCCGTTCGTCTCGAGGAAGGCGGCAAGCTGTCTGTTGATGGTCTTCTCGATGATTTTGGTAGGAAAGGGGAGGAGCGAGATGGGGCGGAAGTTCCTGAGGTCGGTGGGGTCCGCTGTTGGTTTCTTCAGGAGGGCGCTGAGCTCGGCGTGCTTCCAGCTTTCTGGAAAGGTGCCGGTGTTGAAGGATAGGTTGATGATGTACCGGAGATGGGGTGCGATGATGGAGTCGGCCTAGTTGAAGAGGTGGTGGGGGCAGGGGTCGTTTGGGGATCCTGAGTGGATGGTGTTCATCGTGCGGGTGGTGTCTTCAGTGCTGATCGGGGTCCTGGCGCAGAGGGTGGTGGTGGGGGGCGTGGGTTCGGTGGTTGGGTGCATGGTTGTTGCGCCGAAGCTGTTGTGTATTTCGGCGATCTTGCGGTGGAAGAACGAGGCGAGGGAGTCGCAGAGGTCTTGCGAGGGAGTGATGTCGTTGTTCCCGGCGCTGGGGTTGGAGAGCTCTTTGATGATGCTGAAGAGTTCCTTGCTGTTGTGGGCGTTGTTGTCCAGTCGTTCTTTGAATGCTGTCTTCTTGGTGGTGCGGATCAGCTGGTGGTGTTTGCGGGTGGTGTGCTTGAGGGCAGTCATGTTGTCTGTGGTTTGGTTGTTGCGCCAGGCTTTCTCGAGGGTGCGGCAGTTTTTCTTGGAGTTCTTGAGTTCGTCGGTGAACCAAGAGGCTTTCTTGCTGCTGTGTTTGCTGGGAGGGGTCTTCAGTGGTGCGAAGTCGTCTGCGCAGTTGGTGATCCATTGTGTGAGGTTGCTAGCTGCTTCGTTGGGGTCCGTTGTGCTGGCGGGAGGGTTCTGGCTGAGGGAGGTGGTGAGGTGGTCGGCGGTGATCTTGTTCCAATTCCTGCGAGGAGACAGTTGCGGGTGGTGGTGGGTTGTGTTTTTTCTGCAGCTGAAGTGGACGCAGCTGTGGTCAGTCCAATGAAGTCCGGTGGAGTAGCTGAAGGAGATGTACTTGCTGGAGGAGAAGACTGGGTCCAGCGTGTGTCCGGCCTAGTGGGTGGGGGTGTTCACCAGTTGCTTGAGCCCAAGGTTGGCGAGGTTGTCCAGCAGGGTGGTGGTGTTGCTGTCCTTGTTGTTCTCCAGGTGGAAGTTGAGGTCCCCTAGGAGGATGTAGTCAGCGGAGGGGAGGGCGTGCGGGCTGATGAAGTCTGTGATGTCTTCGCTGAATTGTGCGCGTGGTCCCGGGGGTCTGTAGATGAGGGTGCCTCTGAGGGTGGTCTTGGGGTCGGTATGTATCTGGAAGTGGAGGTGTTCGGCGGCGGTGAAGGTGTCGTCGGAGTTGGTCGTGATGCGGATGGTGTTCCTGTGGACGATGGCAATGCCTCCTCCAGTCTGGTTGACGCGGTCCCTCCGGGTGATCTTGTATCCGTCCGGGATGGCGATGGCGATGTCGGGCGCTGAGGAGACGTTCATCCAGGTTTCCATGAGGAAGGCGACGTCTGGTGATGTTTTGTCGAGCAGGTTCCAGAGTTCGACGGCGTGTCTGTGCATGGAGCGGGTGTGGAGCAGGATGCACTTGAGGTGGTTGCTGCTGGTGCTCGGCTTGGTGGGTGCGGTGCAGGTCCGGAGGCAGGTGTATTTGCAGGCTTGGCAGGTGAAGAGTCCGTGGGTGCGCCTCAGGGTGGCCTGGTAGCAGGCGGGGGTTCGGCCGGCGTTGTGTGGAAAAGTAAATTTTGCCATGTTCTGTGTCCCTACGCCTCATCCATCATATGTTATGTGTGCATGACCAATATGCATATGTTAGTCCCCATGTCCGATTAATGACGCAATTCCAGTTGTGTCCACCTCTAGTATGCTATTTTCCAGTCCTCGTGAATACTACGAATATCAGGCCTATGTAAAGTAATGTTGCCACGTTTCCCAGTGTGCACGTTATTCCATTATAAAGTCCCCGTTTCCAGGCCTCAAAAGGGCCCGGACCACAGATTCAGCTCCTGTCTCCTGAAAGCCTCGCTGAGGAGCGATACAGCCCCCACCTGTATCCTCGACCCTTCACTTACTTCCTGCCTCGCAGTGCCCGGTGCAGCTTGGCTCTGCCTCTGAGTCTGCCAAAAGTATGTTATAGTTCCAGCTATCAGTTCAGTCCTCCTCCTCTGCATTCCTAAGCTACTGAACTGCATCAATAGTTTCCGTCATTGTCTAGCCTTCTCGTCTCCACGTTAGAGAAATACTGTATTTAATGGTCATTTAGTATTCTTCATCACGCACTTCATGTAGAATAATGCATGGTCCAGTCTTAGAGTCAAGTTAGCTTTTCCCCTCATGACTTCTAGTTTATATCAACATGTTCCCTAAACATTAGATACCAGATAGGGTTTAGGTACATGTCGCTCCGACCCTCCAGACTCTAGTCTCTGCTCCTAGCACAGAGTTCATAGCCCCCAGCTTCTCCTAGTAACACGTCATTGCTAGTTTTCGCGCACCATTAGGTTAGAGGTCCCGGCTCCTTAGGTAGCCCCCTCCTATGTTTCCGCCCATTCATGACATATTCTGTTACGTTTGCATCACATGTCTATGTATACTCCCAGTTACACCTCTTTTTACTGTTATCTTTCGCGACTGCTACGCGTCACACCTTCTGCTCCACCCACTGCTACGCCTACTGCAATGTAATGCTATGTGTTCGCGCTATGTATATATGCCTGTGTTTTGTTATTGAATGTTAGCGCGCTCATCCCAGACCTAGCCCCAGCAGCTGCTGGGCCTCTTTTCCCCTGCTGGGCCCCAGTTGTCCTGCTGGGCCCTGTCACCTCTGTTCTATGCAGGTTGTCCTGATCCTGTCCTTATGCTGTAATAAACCTGCAGAAACTCCTACTACCTCGAATCTTGACTCTTATTTTATTGAGCTATCTGTTATTCATTCATTCATCCAAAAATAGATCCGGTATTATTTATTTATATACCACATAATGGCGCCCGAACAGGGACTTGCCCTTTCCCCACGCGTCGGTGAAGCCACGCCGACCCCCTGACCCTCTGCAGTCGTGACGGAACTCTTCTGCGCAGTGGCAGATATTTCTGCTCAAGTATCCCTCAGGCCCACGGAGGAGACGGAGGAGGCGGTCCAGCATCCGAACGAGACGGTGGAGGAACGCGGCGAGTCCCGACCAGAGCCCAAGCCGAGAGTCCAAGGTCCGAGGTATCCGGAGGCCCACCTGTAACTGAAGTCCGAAGTCCGAAGTTCGTCGTCCGTCGTCCAGTCCAGTCCGAGGCCTTCCGTTCCGTGCTGCCCGGTGAGTACCATTGCTGGGGTAGTATCTAGACAGGACCAATCTAAATTGACTCCTGGTCCGTGGGTTGGTGGTGCCCAGACTCACAAACGAAGTGTTCACCTAGGTGGATACGGGTCTTGATGTGTCCCTTTATGGGACCGGTATGTTCCGCACTGTTACAGCAGTGCATCCAGTAACTCTAGTCTGTTCCGTTCTCGAGAAAATCTGTTCTCTTTCTGTTCTCAGTATTCCAGGTAATATTCTGTTCGAACTGTTATTTATAATGTTCTTCATGTAATTTACTGTTGTGGTATGAGTGCGATGTGATTTCGTGTTTTTATTGTGTATTGTATTTTGTCCAGATTACAGTTCAGTCATGCCTATATTTTCCAAGTTACGTCAGTTAAAAACTAGAAAGGGTCTGTTAGAGGAAGCAGTTCCTGTCCCGCCTAGGGACAGTCCAGGTCACTTTATGTATCAGAAACATGGCATAAGCGCCATATTGTATCTAGATTTATGGGTAGAGTATACCAAACAGTTAGAAGAAAAGTATAGATGGCCCGTATCGGGTACATGGGATGCCGAATGTATCATGCGAGTAGAAGAAGCATTATGGAAAAAGAAAGCCAGACAGTCACAGAAAGATGCCATCGAGTTATGGCGCAAGGAAGCTCATAGAAGAACGGAAAAGGAAGTCAGAAAGTCAGAGTTAAGTAGAGAATCCCAGGAACGAGCCCAAGAAAGAGAATTAATCGAGATAGGTGAACAAGTCAAAGCAGAACAGTCAGACAGACAGAGGCATGCCCTTATTAAGGGTATGTATCCTCTCCTTGCCGAGGGCTTGCCAAAAGCGACCCCAGAGGCATCTAGTAATTTCCCGCCACCATTAATTCCGACCAAGCTACGTCACAAACCGACCGCAGCTGATATTTTTATTTCGTCCTATCTGGACGACACAGTCCCAGAATATGCAAATCCTGTTCGCGCTCCGCTAGTCCCTGTAAATCAGGCACTTCCCGCTCTTCCAGACACCGGAGTACCTGTTACGGTACCCCCGGTCCAGCCTACAGTTCCATTTCCCACTCTGCCAGGACGTAGAGCCTCAGTAGACGACTCCAGTCTAGGGGCCGCAGGAGGAGCTACTCCTCAAACCCCGCCGCCACACAAGCGTTTATCGGCACTCGAATTACATGCTCAAGCATCACAGCGTACTCCTAAAAGTAATAAGTCTGTTACAGAAATCAGGCAAGCCCTTAACGAATGTGTTTATGATCCAGTTCCAGGCGAATATACTATGGTTTTATATTCCTTACGTGTAAGGAGAGTGACCGAGTATCTAGTCACCTTGCCGAACATGAAAGAAGATCTAGACAGAATATATCGTTTCATCCGTACAGGGGATGATCCAGAAAGTATTGGCGAGATTATGTCTCAAAGGAAAGCCGAGATTCAGCTCATGATATTAAAGTTCCTGATCAATTGTCTAATAAGAGAACAAGATTACCCGTCTAAAGATCCCGCCGAAATGAGAATCCTGACAAGGTGGAGTGATAATATAGCCGAGGGTAAGCACAAGACCGTCAGTGCCATGGAGAGTATGTACAAGAAAATTCGTAAAGAAATAATAAGGTTACACGACCAGCGTAAAGCAGCACAAGTAAGCGAGAAAGAAAGTATCTCTGATCCTGAAGAGGAAGAGAACGAGAATCCCGCCAGAATAGCGTATGTAGGAAAATCCAGATTTCCAGATCGCCATTTACGTCTAGAACCCAAGTCTATTTTTCATCTAGCACCAGAACAAGGTTCTCTAGAACAAGTATTTCAAGCTACCGATCACATTCTGAAATCACGAGTCGGTTACAGTGAATTAAGTACCATGCATGAACAAGAACTAGCCCGATCAGCAGTCCGATGGATTACTGATTCTACCACTTTTCCAGACGAAATAGTGGCACAAATGTTTCTGAAACTGCCCCCAGCCGAGCAACGACTGGTGGGTATGTATATGATCCAGTACCTCATCACTCTGTATGAGGGTCAACACTCTGATCCAGGCCCGTTACATGATATCCTGAACGAGTTACTCCAGTATAGATGGAGAGGTCTAGGTACCGATTTAATTAGTGTCATTCTAGAACAGCGCCACAAATATAGAACGTTTCTGAACCCGCATTTTGTTCATGTCTCACCCCCAGAAAGTAAGCCATTCTACATAGACAGACAGAATCCGTTACGAGAAGTCCACCCAGTCCAAGGGGCGGGTGGCGTAATGCAACGAGTGTTTGTATACACTCCAATTTCAAAGATGGAACTTCTTGAAATGAAGAAATTAATTCCCTGTCATGACAAAGATCCAGCAGGGTTCCATAGAGAATTAAAAGACATGCTCCGTATGGGAGAATACACTTACCCAGATATCATTAAAATGTTAAAGGTCCTGTTACCCGCAGGGGTGTATGAAAAGTTAAAGGAAAAAGAATGGGAGGTGGGAGAGAAAAAGATCGATTGGGCAGCTCTAGAAGCTGAAGACAAGGCACGAGTACCAGGTACCGGTCTTGGAGATAAATGTAAAGAATTACCAGAATTATTGATTCAAGTTTTACCCAGATTATTGACAACTAGGAAAGAAGACTGGGATGCAATCTCAGCCTGTAAACAGAAACAAGATGAAGATATTAGTGATTTTTATTCTAGATTCGAAAAATGTTTTAGTATCAACAGTGGTCTCAAGACAAGTAGTGAGTCATACCCTCACCTTTTTGTTACTAAATTAGTCGAGAATTCAAGCCCACAAATTAAAAATCGAGTTTTGAAAGTCGAAAGCACCTGGCAAGCAAATACTCCGTCCCAGATGCTCCAGATGCTCCAGTACCACCAGAATAGAATCAGGGAAGAGCAAGAACACGAGAGAAAACGTATGAAAGACACGAAAATGAAAGTGCTAGTTGCACAATCTGTTCCTCAAGACAGTCAGAAGAGGGGTCCGAATCAAGCCAGTCATCCTGCAGCTCCCGTTAGAGGGAACTGCAATTATTGTAAACAGCCAGGTCATTTTATAAACGAGTGTGCAGTTCTGAAACATAATATAGCTACTGGTAAGACTAAAGAAAGACCACGTCCGCCTAGACAAGAACAAGTTTCACAGATTCCTCAGCCACAGAATGCACAACAGACAGTTACAGTACCGCAGCCTATTGCTGCAACACAGCACGTTACATCACAGATGTACCAGTATGCACAGTCTGAGTATCCAGAGTATCAGTCATATTCATGAAACAGCCTAGAGAGGGAGGTAGGCTTGCCTCTCATCGAGATACCTGTAGATCAAGAAGGTCCCTATGTTCACAGTCAAGTATTAGGGAAAGACAGAAAGTTTTTGATCGATACAGGGGCAAGTAGGACCACAATTAGTCATGCCGAAGTTCCAGGGGCTCCGCTCTCAGGCTCAAGAAATGTTTCCCTTGGATTTTCAGGAAAACCAATAGTTAATGAGATATCTAAGCCAGTCACTCTAGAAGTAGGTCCATTGTCCCGTACTACTGATCTGTTACTTACTAAGTCATGTCCAGAAAATCTGTTAGGCATTAAGACACTGAAAGAATTAGGTGCAGTTATTTGCTGTTCCCCAGAGGGAATACGTCTGTTCCTACGTGACTTTAAGGGTCACTATGTATTACGAGATTTTGATTCAAGATTGTCTAATGTTCCGCAGCATTTATGGGCGCAAGGTCCAACTGATGTAGGTTACATGCAAATCACACCCCATCGTGTGACTCTCAAGCCAGGTGTAGTGTTACCACGAATCAGGCAGTACAGATTGCCACCTGAGGCTGTAGCAGCCTTATCCAAAATTATTGACGAGCTCATGGCTCAAGGAGTAGTTGTAGAAACTGACTCCAATGTATGTAATTCTCCGATCATTCCAGTCATGAAACGTACTGATCCAAATGCACCCCCAGTATATCGATTAGTGATTGATTTACGAGAGCTTAATAAATGTATTATTCCTCAGTACCCAGTTGTCCCAGATATTTCTTCCCTGTTAACAGCCATTGATTCCGAAGCCATGTTTTTCACTGTCATAGACCTCAAGAATGCATTTTTTAGTGTTCCAATTCATCCAGACAGTCAGTTTCTTTTCGGATTCTGTTTAAATGGAAGGAGCTATATGTTTACACGCGCTCCTCAAGGTTTCACAGAAAGCCCTAGTATTTACAGTCAAGCACTCAAGAGACAACTAGACAACATTCACATGCCAACTGACACTGCCCTGCTCCAGTATGTTGATGATCTACTGATCACAGCCCGTTCTGAACGTGCTTGCGAGCGAGCATCACTTACAGTTCTGTATTTTCTAGCCGAGATGGGGCACAAGGTGTCACCTTCGAAGCTTCAATTCTGTGTCCAGCAAGTGGTATACTTAGGACACTTGCTGTCCAAGAGGGGTAGGCAGTTGACACCAGACCGTATCCAGTTAATAGCGAGTCTTCCCCAGCCCAGAACCCAGAAGGAGGTACGTGCCTTTATCGGCCTTACTTCTTATTGTAGACAATGGATTCCCCAGTATGCATTTCTAGCCAAGCCACTGATACAGTTAACGACACAGGAGGCAGCCGTATCGACTGTCCTCCATTGGACATCTGACCATACACTTAGTTTCAACGAGTTAAAGAAAGCCTTATTTCAAGCTCCAGTTCTAGCTACACCGAACTACAGTAAGCCTTTTACACTTTTCGTTACTGAACGCGAAGGTACAGCATTGTCTGTTCTCACGCAAGATCAAGCAGGACAATACAAGCCCTGTGCTTATTTTTCTAGCACATTAGATCCAGTCGCCCAGGCGTTGCCTGCGTGCCTCAAGTCAGTTGCAGCCACAGCACTAGCTATCAGACAAAGTGATTCTATAGTTTTAGGACACTCCCTGACAGTACAAGTCCCACATTCAGTAGAAGTTCTTTTAAACCGAACACAAACTCAGCACTTGACAATTGCACGTTTAACAGGTTATGAATTAACACTGTTCCAGCCACACATAGAAATCAGACGCTGCAACGTTCTGAATCCCGCTACACTGTTACCATCAGTTAATTCAAATCCAGACCCACATGATTGTGTGGAAGTAGTTAACATTACGACAAAGCCAAGACAAGACCTGACAGATATTCCGTTACCAGATCCTGACCTGACACTTTATGTGGATGGTTCATGTATGAGAACTAGTACAGGAGAACTAGTCGCCGCGTATGCAGTGACTACTGACACTGAAGTTATTGAAACACACCGTATTGATACTCTGTCCGCTCAAGCAGCAGAGCTAGTCGCTCTGACACAAGCCTGTATACACGCCAAGAACCTGAAAGTTAATGTTTACACAGATTCACGTTACGCATTCGGAGTTGTACACGACTTCGGAGTGCTCTGGCAGGAGAGAGGTTTCATGACTTCTCATGGAACCAAGATTCAGCATGGTCTCCTTATTCAAGCCCTGTTAGATGCCATACATTTACCGACATCTATTGCTATCATGAAATGCAAAGCACATACGAAAGTTACTGACCTTATTTCCCAGGGTAATGATCTAGCAGACCGCACAGCCAAGCTTACAGCACAGACTCCAGACATTCCAGTTAACATGACACATACTCCAGATCCGATTACATGCATGACAGTTAAGGACCCTACACAAGATGTCATAGATATACAGTTACATGCTACTCCCGATGAAATCAAGAAGTGGTCTGAACAAGGAGGGGTCCAGACAGATCAAGGATGGTTAACGAAGGGTAGAGCCACATGGTTTCTCCCCGACTCTATGGTTCAAGTCATTATCAATACCGCACATAGTCCAGCACATTTAGGAGAAAAAGCTATGTTAGACAGTATCCAGAACATTTGGTTCAACAAGCATTTACGAGCTGCAGCCAAGCAGAAAGTCCGTACCTGTATGATATGTTGTCAGTTTAATCCAGGTAAAAGTGTCCCGGTGGAACAAGGTGGTTTCCAGCCCCCTGACCACCCTTTTGAGGTCCTCCAGATGGATTATATTCAGATGGAGCGATGTCGAGGTTTCAAGTATGTCCTTGTAGTTGTATGCGCTTTGTCCAGGTGGACAGAAGCATATCCAGTCCCAGATTACACAGCCGCGACCACTGCCAAGCAGTTGGTTCGTGAATTTTTCCCTAGATATGGACTCCCTAGAGTCGTATATTCTGATAACGGTCAGCCATTCTCATCCGAACTCATGAAACACGTTTCCCTTTTGTTAGGGTACCAGTGGAAGTTTCATTGTGTACGCCATCCTGAAGCAGCCGGTCTCGTAGAGAGACATAATCAGACTCTGAAAATCCGTATTGCAAAAGTCTGTAAGGACAAAGGTGTGGACTGGTTAATAGCTCTGCCAGTCGCTTTATTTTATATGCGCATGGTCGCACATTCCAGATCAGGTCTGTCCCCGTACGAGGTCGTATTCGGCCGCCCCCCTAACATGTGGGGTACTCCTAGACCCCGAAGTATTACCGATGTTTCATGTAATATGCTGACAGATTACCTAGCTTCCTTGATGTCTGCCCTCAACTCATGTCGTTCACAGGTTGCCGCCGCATTTCCAGACAATACCGAGGTGGCACCGCATGAGGTCGTTCCAGGCTCCCTTGTGATGGTCCGAAATTTCGACAGATCAAGTCCGCTGGAACCACGTTGGAAGGAGCCACGTCAGGTCCTCTTGACCACCCGAACTGCCGTCAAGTTGGAAGGCAGAAAGGGGTGGGTCCACCTTTCTCATGTAAAACTTTTCAATGGATTGAAATCAGTCTCCAAAAACATTTCCAAGGATTTCCAGGATTCGAAAGATTGCCAAGACATTGTTTTAAAGGACTGTCCCGCACAAGACATTATTACAACCCCTCCCTTGTTAGAGAAAACTCCGCAACAGGAGTATAAGCTCAAATTAAGGTCTAGTAAAATAAGTCAGTCAGTTTGATTGTATAAGTCCTCCCCTAGGTGAAACGGTTAGACTGTTTCTGACATGTATAAAATAGACCCCCATAGTGAGAGAGTCAGTCGAAGTTCACTTCAATGTATCGTTTTTCTAAGTTTCATATTGTTTCTCAGCATAATGATTTCCTGCACCAGCTACGCACTTTTCCTGTGTTTTCCAGTTCCTCATGTAAATATGTCTGCTAATGCTACAGTAGAGCACACGTTTAGTGATCTGCCTCCTCACGAATATTCTTACCGCCTCGCTATGCGCAACAACACATTTATCCGTATGTTACATTACTCACACCAGACCAGCAATGCCACAAATTGTTGGGTGTGTGGTCGACTCCCCCCTTTCCAGACACCGAAGGGAGTTCTGCCACTTTTTCCTTATCCATTCTCACATAATGGTTCGTGTGGAGCATGGTCCACGTTAACGTCATCCTCAACAGATATGTCTTTTCTTAACGGTACATGTTTTCCAGACAAGCAAGGTCTTCCCCACAGAACAGGTTTAGATCTAGAAAACGAAGTATATAATTTAGGTAATTATTCGTCGAATTTCATGGTCCTGAATGTTCAGTCTGATACTACTCCAGACTTACCTGCTATTTCAGTACTACCTGTCAAAGGCGAATTATGTGTCCGTAGTTATGGTTCTGTACACATAGGTCATAGTGAATGTACTACTGTTATCAAGTATAGTGACAGTGGGAAATCTATTTTCAAAGCTTCACGTCATTCTTATTTTATTTGTGGTCAAACTGCATATGTCCGTCTGCCCCTCGATTGGGAGGGAACCTGTTACATTGCCTTCCTACTGCCACCTGTTTTTCTAGCCCCATCTGATTATCACAGAAACACACATCTAGTACACATTAGACATAGAAGGGAGTCCCCAATTGTCGATTATACTGAAACTACTCTAGAACAGTATACAGATTTCAATAAAGGTTTCTTCTTCTTTGTAGGACCTGTCCAGAATAGTAAACTGATCCGTAGGTTAACAAGAACCCTTGAAGCTGTAGTAAATGAGACTGCCTCTGCTCTAGGTAACCTAACCGAAGAACAATCTGCTATGAGATTTGTCGTTTTGCAAAATCGTCTCGTCCTTGACGTCATACTGGCCGATAGGGGCGGGGCCTGTAGAGTCATCGGATCTAGTTGCTGCATTTTCATTCCAAATAACGCGCCGTCCGTTTATTCAGCTATAACCAGACTCCATAAAATTGCCCATCTGTTACACCAAGATCCAGGCACCTGGACATGGTCCGGTTGGTTCTGGAATATAATTTCCGCATGGGGATGGAAAGTCCTGTCCTTTCTAGGTATTGCAGTAGCGATCATATTCAGCTGCTGCCTCTGTATACAATGTGGCCCTGCGATTTGCAGCATGTGTGCTACCTCTTGTATTCCTAGTCCCAAGCCCCGTTCTAAATCCCGTTCCCAGACAATTCGAGACGAGCAAATGGTACTGTATGAAATGATAGATGGTATCATGAAAATTGATGTTTCCTGATGGAAACGTAGTGACAAGGAGGGAATGTGGAAAAGTAAATTTTGCCATGTTCTGTGTCCCTACGCCTCATCCATCATATGTTATGTGTGCATGACCAATATGCATATGTTATTCCCCATGTCCGATTAATGACGCAATTCCAGTTGTGTCCACCTCTAGTATGCTATTTTCCAGTCCTCGTGAATACTACGAATATCAGGCCTATGTAAAGTAATGTTGCCACGTTTCCCAGTGTGCACGTTATTCCATTATAAAGTCCCCGTTTCCAGGCCTCAAAAGGGCCCGGACCACAGATTCAGCTCCTGTCTCCTGAAAGCCTCGCTGAGGAGCGATACAGCCCCCACCTGTATCCTCGACCCTTCACTTACTTCCTGCCTCGCAGTGCCCGGTGCAGCTTGGCTCTGCCTCTGAGTCTGCCAAAAGTATGTTATAGTTCCAGCTATCAGTTCAGTCCTCCTCCTCTGCATTCCTAAGCTACTGAACTGCATCAATAGTTTCCGTCATTGTCTAGCCTTCTCGTCTCCACGTTAGAGAAATACTGTATTTAATGGTCATTTAGTATTCTTCATCACGCACTTCATGTAGAATAATGCATGGTCCAGTCTTAGAGTCAAGTTAGCTTTTCCCCTCATGACTTCTAGTTTATATCAACATGTTCCCTAAACATTAGATACCAGATAGGGTTTAGGTACATGTCGCTCCGACCCTCCAGACTCTAGTCTCTGCTCCTAGCACAGAGTTCATAGCCCCCAGCTTCTCCTAGTAACACGTCATTGCTAGTTTTCGCGCACCATTAGGTTAGAGGTCCCGGCTCCTTAGGTAGCCCCCTCCTATGTTTCCGCCCATTCATGACATATTCTGTTACGTTTGCATCACATGTCTATGTATACTCCCAGTTACACCTCTTTTTACTGTTATCTTTCGCGACTGCTACGCGTCACACCTTCTGCTCCACCCACTGCTACGCCTACTGCAATGTAATGCTATGTGTTCGCGCTATGTATATATGCCTGTGTTTTGTTATTGAATGTTAGCGCGCTCATCCCAGACCTAGCCCCAGCAGCTGCTGGGCCTCTTTTCCCCTGCTGGGCCCCAGTTGTCCTGCTGGGCCCTGTCACCTCTGTTCTATGCAGGTTGTCCTGATCCTGTCCTTATGCTGTAATAAACCTGCAGAAACTCCTACTACCTCGAATCTTGACTCTTATTTTATTGAGCTATCTGTTATTCATTCATTCATCCAAAAATAGATCCGGTATTATTTATTTATATACCACAGTTGAGTGCATTGAGGGTGGCGGCGTCGTAGGTCAGTCGTGTGGCCAGGCGACGGCGGAGGCCAGGGGTCCTGGCGCTGGGCGCGGTCCAGGCGTGGACGGGCGTAGACGGGCTTGCCTTTGGCGCGCCATTGACGCGCCCACTGCGCGTGTACGCTGTGCGTGTACGCTGTGCGTGTACGCTGCGCGTGCGCGCGGACTCCACCATAAATGGCATAGTGGGAGGGGTGAAGTGGGAGGGAGGAGCAGCTGGGAGGCGGGAGCGGGGTGGCGCAGGGAGGGGATCGGGGTACAGAAGGCAAATGAGGGGACGGGGCCACAGGGGAGCAGCGGCAGGGAGCGGGGAGGGCGAGAAAAGACGGCGAGAACGAAACAAAAACAAGCACTGGTAGCGAGTAGGTAGAGGCAGGTAGGGAGGCCGGGCACACTCACAGAGAGCAGCGCGGCGGGTGGAGCGACCGTCACCGACCAGGGCAATCACATATATGACAGTTAAAGTCCCCAGCTAGTAATATAATCTTGCTTCCAAGGCCATGCTCCATCAGAGAATCCATAGCAGATCCTAATCAATGGAGGCTAGAGACTACATCAGAACTTGCTATTGCATTGTAATAGTTAACCAATACTATCGGGTTAATACCGGGAACGGATATCTTCAAACTCTGCAATAGGTTTTGTTGCAGTTCCTTGTATTTGAAATGTTTGAGTGACCCTTTTAGGTTGAAGTGTGAGTGTTTGCATTACAAATTGTGTAATATTTCTGTAAAGTTTTTATATTTCTTTGTGAGGTGGGCGTGAGTCTGCTGATGGCAATGTGTCAAGCTCTGGATGCGGTGTGTAAGAAGCTAGGATTGGCCAAGTCGCTCCGTCTCTGCTGGGCGGACCAAGTCTCACTTTTTCTATGGTGTGTGGGAGGGAGCCTTAATTTCCAATGTATATGCTCATAGTAAGTTAACAGGACTACTATGTCCACGTATGTAGAGTATTCAACTGATATCTCATACGGTATGTGAGAATGAAATATTTTTGTGCGTTCATCTGCACCTGGGAAGTTTTTTTTTGGTTTTTTTTATTGTGTAAGTCGTTTATTGCACATATACCCAGTAAAGATACAGGTGGTATGCCTACAACTTCAGCGGGCCGGCCATTCATTATCCCAGTAGGAGCAGAGTGCCATGAGGCATACACAGCCATTTAGCCGACATCTCCTGGACCGGCGGCGCATTAGCAGTCAGCATTTTTCATTGTTAACACAGTGCATCTCGTTATACATTGCATATGTTTACACTTACATTTTGCTTTTTCATATCCTTATTCAGAACTTTAAGGACAGTAACCAAACTAAGGAAACCCTTCAACTACAGTCCCTGTGTCACAGCATTCTCCACTCCGTATACAGACGTTTTCAATACATACACATTCTCTTAGACAATAAGATCACAAATTGTACCATTAATATCATTCAGTTCCTGCCGATGACTGCACCTGCAGATAGTCCTTTAGATACATCCAGAAGTCCGTGGGGCGACATCCAGTCGGCAATTCCTCTCCGTAAGCAGCTAGTGTATCCCGACAGTAAGTTAAATCTGTTAGCCAGTCTTTCACCCTAGGTCCCTGTTTTACATTCCAATGCATTGCCACCCTCCTCTTAGCCATTAATAGAGCAATCACGCAAAACTTTCTCTTTTTTACTCTGAGCTGCGGCACAAGGCCCAATAGACAGACCCGAATCGTGCAGTCGAGTGTCTCCCCAAGCATCTTACCAACCTCTCGCACCACCTTCTCCCAGTACTCTCCAACTAAGGGGCATTGCCAGGCTAGATGTAGGAAATCCCCGTGTTCTTGCCTGCATCGCACACAATTTGAATCTTCCCGTAACCCATGTCTGTGGAGCCGCTCAGGTGTATAGTACACCTGGTGTATGTATTTAAAATGAATAATTCTGAGGTTCCTGTTGGGTGTCAGCATACTGGTGAGAGAGCATGTTGTCTCCCAATCTTTCTCAGACAATGCATCATTCAGTTGCGCGTTCCATTTATTTCTCATCTTTTCAGTGTTTCCCCCAACGTCTCTCTGTAAACTTGTGTAAAGTCTGGATACCAGGTGTGTGGCTGCCGGGGCCGCCAGTAGCAATTGCAGTGTGTCTAGAATTTTAGGCTCCTCCGGGAACGCAAGAAAGTGATCTTTTACCGCTCTCTGCAATCTGTAGTATGTGAAGCTGAATAGTAACGTCGGATGGCTTATGTAGTGTAGGCTGTTAAGTGTTCGGAAAACCCCGTCCTCGTACAGGTCCCCCAATGTGTCAATGCCTGCATGCCGCAATAAATCCATCCCCACCGGTTCCTGTGTGACCGACAGAGCTGGGTGATTTGCCAGAGGTAGTTTCGGCGCATATATCGGCAACTTGCCAGAAGCTCTACCCATCAGTCTCCAAGCCTCAATCGTGGTGTTTACTGGATTGATATCCCGATCATGTATTCTAGGTCGCCTGTGTGTCAGTATGTTAACTCGCGGTATCGGGTCAGCATCACCTGTTTCCACTGCTACATGAGACAGAAATGGTATTTCATGAAACCAGTGATGTGCAAATTGCGCTTGAGCGCAGAGGTAATATAGATACATATTTGGGACCTTAAAACCTCCCTTCTCGTACGGCAGTGTCATCGTTTGTAATGTTATCCTAGCATGCTTACCCGCCCAGAGTAGACTCAAAATCATTCTGGTAATATTTCCGAACACCTCTGTCGGAGGCCGAATGGGGATGTTTGTAAATAGGTATAGAAGTTTGGGCAAAATTACCATCTTCACAATTGCAGCCCTATCTGCTAACGACAATGGCAGCCTATTCCAACGTTTGATTTTATCATCTAGGGATGATATTACTCTGCCGTAATTAGTTCTTATTACTTGCTCTGGATCCCTGTGAAACCACACCCCTAGATGCTTAGTGGGTTCTTCTTGCCATTCTAGTGGGTAATCCATTGTAATCGGGGTAGTACTGTCCGTCATTGCCAAGACTAGGGACTTTGACCAGTTTATTTGTAGACCAGACTGTCGTCCGAATTTAATGTATTCGCGTATTAATGGGTTGAGGTGTTGTTCTGGGTTTTTCACATATACTACCATGTCGTCTGCATATAGTGAGATGTGGATCGGACGTGTTGGGAGTTGAATTGCAGAAGCGTGATGGTGTTGTCTAATTTTACAAGCCAGAGGCTCCAACACTAACGCGAATAGCATGGGAGACAATAGGCAACCCTGCCTCGTTCCCCGACATATGGCAATCGGCTCAGAGACATACTTGTTTACCCGGATACGGGCCGATAAGTTTGTGTACAGCATTAGGATCCATTGTGCGAATATAGTTGGGAAACCCATCCTTACCAATACCGTGTGCAAAAAGGGCCAGGCTATCGTGTCGAACGCTTTAGCAGCGTCTAACAACACCGCTACAGCTTTGATATTTGGCGCCAGATAGTGTGCCAGTGCAAATAGCGTCCTGGTGTTATGCCCAGTTGATCTGTCTGGTATAAAACCTGACTGGTCCGGCCTGATCAGTAATGGCATTAGCGGCTTAAGTCTCGGGGCCAGTAGATTTGCTATTATTTTCGTGTCTACGTTTATTAGGGACAAGGGGCGGTAAGAGTCGCAGTACTCCTCGTCCTTTCCTGGCTTGAGCAAGGCTATGAGCATTGCCTCCCTCATAGATGCCGGTAGTGTTTGTGCCTCGTGTGCTGCCCCATATAGCCTGACCAGATGTGGCGCCAGTATATCAGCAAAAGTTTTATAGAATTCTGCCGTATAGCCGTCTGGCCCCGGTGCCTTGCTGTTTGGTTAATGTTTTATTGTGTCCAGAACATCTTCCACTGTGACAGGGCGGCTAAATAGTCCCTGTGAGCATCTGACAGCCAAGCGATTTCCACGTCTGCCATGTATGTCAGCATGTCTGCCTGTGTCGGTGTGGGTCGTGCTTCATACAAATTACCATACGTGGTCATGAATTCACCCAGAATCCCTTTTACGTCTCTAGTGACTGCTCCCTCTCGTGTTTTGATCGCTGTTATATGGTGTTGTGGTCCACCCTGGCATATTTTCTCAGCCAGTGTTTTGCCCGGCCTCCCTCCTTCTCCATATGCTCTTGCTGTTTTGGGTTTGGTAATGTAATTTAGTTCATCTGTTGCGAATTGTTGATGTTCCTGCAATAGCGTTTTGATGTGTGCTAATAATGTTACATCCCTCGTTTGCGCGTATTGCTGTTCAAGTGTTCGTATAGCTTTTTCTCGTGTTGTCAGTTGTTGCCTTATGTCCCTTAAAATTCCCGTAGTGGTGCTAATGCACACCCCCCGTATTGTAGCCTTGAATGCTTCCCATATGAGACATGGGTCATCAGAAGTGGGGCAATTTATTTCAAAGTAGTCCACTATCGCCTTGTGTATTGTGTCCGTGTATAATGGGTCTTTCAGAGCTCCCGCATTAAATCTCCATGTGAAGGGCGGAGGTACGTAGTGAGGTATTAGCAGTTCCAGGAGCACAGGACTATGGTCTGATAATGTTCTAGGTAAGTGACTGATCTTGACTGTCCATGTCATTACTTCACGCGTGCCCAACCAATAATCCAGTCTGGACCAACTATTGTGCGCTGCAGTGATATGTGTCGCGGCCAACATCCCCGGGTTCTGCATTCTCCATATATCCAACATCTGTAAGTCAGCAAGTGCGTCTGTAAGCTTCAGTCTCGCACGTTTATGTGGTTCTAATGTATTGTGTGATCGATCCAATCCGTCTTGTAGTGCTATGTTGAAGTCTCCACCCCATAATACGTGTTCGACCTGGAGTTCTGCTATTTCCTGCCACAGTTTTGTATAGAACCCTGGGTCGTCTATGTTGGGGCCATATGTGTTTACCAATGCTATTTGTTGATGTCGTACCATCCCTACCACAATAATGCTCCTCCCCTCTGCATCTCGATGTATTGCTGAAATCTCAAAGTGCACTCCCTTACGTATGAGAATGCTGACACCACGAGAATATGTGGAATAATTCGAGCTGGAGACCGACTCCGCCCATCTTGCCCCTACAGTGCCATCTGAGGTAGCAGCTTGGTGCGTCTCTTGAAGGAACACAATGTCTACATGTAGTCTATCAAAGTAGGCAAAAATCTGGCGTATCTTCTTTGGATTCCCCAGTCCCCGAATATTCCATGTTATGCATTTAAGTGCGGCAGGTGTTGCCATGTTAGTGCGTTGGGAAGGTATCCTGCTGTTGTGTGATATAAAACACTATTTGTGTAGATATTTGGTAACGTTCGGTTCCGGAATGTGATGTACCTTGCAATGCTTTTTCCCTTATTGTTACGGAGGTCGCAATGCTTCTCAGACACAGTGACATCTGTCTAACAACTCTCGTTTCCCCGACCCTCCCCCCACCCACTTCAGCGCCCAAACTTTGCCAAAGCCATCCCTGTAATATAACTAAATAGACAATAGAACTGTAACTGGGGCGCACCCGCTTGGGGGTGTCGCCAGGTGCACACTTTTCCATCCACATGCTGGATGTGGACAGGCGCACATGCCATTGTTGAAATTTTTGCATGACTAACCCGTGCTACCACTCCCCACCTCCCTACGCAATCTCCTTGTTTGTACTACAAGCTATGGAGTCTTCCAGTACATTTCACACCGTTGTATCCCAGTGCACACAGCCTTGGGCTTCTTATCAAACATTTCCACCCTCATCCCTCTGTTACCTGTGAAGGCCGTTCAGTTACTCACTGTTCCAAGCGTTTGGGTGATATTGGAACACATCACAGGTCTGCACCCTGCGCTCCATTGTTCGTAATCCATGTAATTCCCACACCCTGTCCCTCTCGTAACCTTCCTCGTGTCGTTGCAGGAGTTAGTAGCCCCCGTATACTTCTTTGTTCTGAGGTTGGTCCGGTGTAAGCGGTGTGGCACTCATTCCAGTGTCCCGTGTTGCCGCCATCTTGTAGTTATTCATTGTCGCTTCCTTGGTCCTCACGCTCATGCGTTTTTTGTCGCTTACTCAGTTTTTTGACATAGTCATGTGCCGCTTGTACTATGAGTAGGACAGTGGGTTTACCCGCCGCGATGACCCTAAGTCTTGCTGGATATAGCATCGCATATTCAATGCCTAGGTCCCGCAATTTCTTCTTTATCGGTGCGAATTCCTTCCTAGCCATTTGAACCGCCACGGTGTGATCCGGATAAAATTGCAGGGTATTGCCCTGATGTGTGATGGCTCCCTTTTCTCTTGCCAGTCTTAGGACAGTGTCTCTGTCTCTGTAGTTTAACATGCGGGCTATTATCACACGGGGCTGCGCTCCTGGTTTAGGAACAGGCGCTAAAGAGCGGTGCGCTCTTTCCACAAGAAAGACCGACGATAAGCAGTCCGCTCCGAACAATTCCTTCAGCAGCTTCTCTATGTAATGTTCCATTTTCCCCGTGTTGGTGGACTCCGGCACGCCCGCTATCCGTACGTTGTTGTGCCTGGACCTGGCTTCTTGGTCTTCCACCTTTGCGCGCAATATCTCCACTGTCTTTTCCAGTCCTCCACATACCTTCGAAGTGTTGGCAGTGTCATCCTCTACTCTTGATATGCGTTGTTCCGCCTCCACCAACCTTTGGCCATGTTTATCAAGTTTGGCGGCCATGTTGTCTACGCGCAGCACCACATTATCTAACTTATTGTTCATGTCATGAAGGCTTTGTTGGATAGCTCGCAGGATCTTCTCCATTCCTGTCCCCTCCCCGGGTTCGCCGTCTCCCTCCGTGTCCGACAGTCTCATGGCGCCGCTTTGTTGCTTTTTTGCTTCAAATTGCAGTTTCGACTGCTGCTTCTCTGGTTTACCCATGGCGCAGGAACGAGGTGGGGCGTTTCGCCGTGCTTTTTCTGTATTGACACTGGTAGAATCGTTTGTCGCCTGGGATTGACGGTTTCTCGGTGTAGTCGATCTGTGAGGCCCTGTGTTATTCATCTGCAGCACACCAGTTGAGTGAGTCGCCAGTTCGGCGGTATATTCATTTGTGAGGCCATCGCGTCCTCAAGTCTGCCTAGTAGGTCATCTAGCGTGCATGACGCTATGTCGCTGAAATCTTCACCATATGCTTTTCCCCTCCGTTTCACTTAGTGGGCAAAAGGCCAGCTCGGCAAGTGACGTAGTGGTGGCACTTTAAGCTTCGCACTCTCTGCCCCTCTGCTCCGTCTGTTGTTGCACCAGATTGTGTCATGAGGCCCTCGTGAATGTGCACTGTGCCTTATCTTTATTACCGTTTTTCCTGATGTTCCGTCTGTCTGTAACTGCCGCCCTTCCCCCCGCACTCAGGTTATCTCAGCCTCACTGTGCGTGGTGTCTGACGTTACAGCCGGCAGCGTCTTCGTGCGCGCAATCTTTCCGCAACCATCTCCTACCTTCACTTTTGCAACGTCTATAAATGCCCACAGGTGGTGTTCGCCGTTCCTCGGTCACTCGTAGTCTCTGCGAAGGGCTCCGTAACTGCTTGCAGTTATGCGTTCCACTGCAGTCGCCATTTTACCCTCGCTGGAACGCACGCCGAATCTCCGTCTTCTTAGCGCTCCTGGGTCAACGGTGTGATCGGGTGCCAGTCTCGAGTGGTCCCAGCACCTCAGAACAGGCGGCAATGTGTTACCGAACGCTCACCCGTATCTCCGGCGGACACAGTGTTCAGACGCCCAAAGTGCTCGCGTCCGCCATCTTGATTTCTTCCCCTTCCCAGAGCCGTTTTCTCGGGATAAATACGCTATCTTCAATCGTACTCCCGTCGTTCCCTCAGCATTTTGTAGACATCTCTCCCCCAATTCCTCGGTTACATTTTCGGAGGTTTTGCAGTGGTTTACACGGGTTTTTGCTGCTTTCAAGGCACCCGTCCGGCGGAGCTGACTTACAAGTCAACCATCCCGCTGTGCGCCCTCTAGCGCCCCCCATCTGCACCTGGGAAGTTGACCCAAGAATAGAACACCTCAGTTCTGTATGCCTCGTGTGCCTCAATCACAAAGGTAACGGTCCTACCTAACGCTGAGAGACAAAAAAATTCTAATTTTATAGTGAGTGCATTTCTGTAATTTTCTGAAATGTTTATAGCATGTTCCTGCTCAGCTTCCTCCCTACAAGTATAACGGTTGTATGTCACTACAACGCACACTTTTACAACGCATACCTTTACAACTCATTTTTTACAACGCAACATCCATTACAACGCATTCCATTACAACGCATACCATTACAACAAAAATTAAAAAACTACATTTACAACGCATTCCATTACAATGCATAATACCTTTACATGGCATACCATTACAACGCATAACATTACATTGCATGTTTAGGTAAGTATTGGATAGTGTAGGGGTAAAATTTACTATTCTAACTCCAGGGGGTGCAACAGTAGGGTAAGTGTTGGATAGTGTAGGGGTAAAAATTACTATTCTAACTCCAGGGGGTGCAACAGTAGGGTAAGTGTTGGATAGTGTAGGGGTAAAAATTACTATTCTAACTCCAGGGGGTGCAACCGTAGGGTAAGTGTTGGATGGTAATCTTATGCGTTTTAATGGTATGCGTTGTAAAGACATGCGCTGTAGTGGTGTGCGTTGTAGTGTCATGCGTTGTAATGGTTGCGTTGTAATGGATGTTGCGTTGTAAAAGTTTTGTTGTAATGGTAGTGCGTTGTAAAAGTTGCGTTGTAAAGGTTGTTTCCCAGTACAACTAGCACCACTATTACCACCATCACCGTGTTTGCCCTTTGAGACATTATGGGTGGAAACTCTATGGAAATAGAAATAAGGTTTTGCACAATGTAGAGAACTATAATCGTTCAAGCTTGAATATAACTACAAACAATACATAGGGTATACTTCCCCACTCCAGACGTCTCTGCCAGACGTCTCTGGGTAAATGTGAGGAGGGGTCACTGAGAAAAGCACGACTGAACTAATCAGATTTGGGAGTTAAATAAGAACCTAACCACCGTTGGCAGCGCCGTGTCGTGTAATTCTACAAATCTATATAGGATCTGCGCATTTAGACAACATAAACTAAGGGATTGATGTTCAGACTGATTCCAGACACCCCTGAAGGATATTTTAGTCTGTAGACCAATTAGCTCACAGTGCCACTATAAACACCACAAACTTAACAAGGAGGTAATAGTTTCTGGCAGCTATCGAACATGACAACCCCGACACCACCAGGGATTGTAGAAAAAGTACAGTGCTTTTCGCTCAGTCACTCAGGCTCAATTGGTCTCAGAGAGATACACAGAATAAAAGGTGGGGACATTTTCAATAAGTATTCCGTGAACCAGCATCATTCTGGTATTAAACACTTGTGCTGCAACAACCATGAGACAGAAACAGATATATACCATTACAAGCACCAGCAGAGTAAATAAAAGGTAGAATTCTACCATGGTGCTGAAACAGTGAATATATGCAGGCATATAGATACATTGCAGCAATCATGCGTACTCCTAAGATGCGTACCCTAGGTAAGTATACCTGAGTGTACCTAGCATGGATGTAAGCGTGAAGCCAAGAATCCTCCTAGGAAAGAGTCAGCCCCATTACCTGTTGGGAAAGAATGAAGGACCCCATCTTGGTCTCGAGGTAGACACCCCGCCAGGGATGTCAGACCACTGCATGCTTGAGTGTCTGCGTGCAGGGACTTCAGTATCTCGTGTCTCCATGGATGCTTCTCTGGTTTGCCCAATGAAAATGTGGTACTTATACACCCGGATTTTACCCTCAGGGGTTCTGCTTAGATGTGTCATGGTACTGTGGGCCTGTTGTCCAAGGATGACGTTAGTGGTGACTTTTGCACAGAGTTAATATGCAGAAGATTGTAATCTTGCTGTGATAATAAGAGTCCTCATGCATAATAAATGAGGCTAGTTTTTGAAGAAAACCACACAGCATTTATTCAGGATCCAACTAGGTAAAAGGTCCGCGCCAGAGCTGTTATGTAGCGCAAGGTAGGACAAATGTAGATCAAAGGTTGTGCAGCTACCTAGGCATATATTGGGGTACATTGGGGCTCATAACACTCCTCAAACCAGACCTGTTACATACCCACATAATTTTCTTGCAACTAACATTATCATGGCCCCCAGCTCCATGTGCGGCATATTCCTTTACATGCTCCCAGGCTGGGAAGGGCGCTACTCAGTCTCTAAGGAGTATCATTCTTTGAACTATAGAAACAGTAAGAAACACCAAGTTTTCCATATTGGGATACTGTCAAAAGCATTCAAACCTACAGAAAGTATGTGCCAAAATGCACAAAAGACTTACCAATTGCTAGCCTCCACCAGAGCATGAAATATTTCTCCTAGCGATCACTGATGATGTTTCTAATAATCAATAGTCATTCCAAAAATAATGTATTTTACCCACAGCCGACTCTTTTTGCAGCACTGTTGAAAGGTCCAACATCTCCCACAGAGTATAGTTTTGCAGTGTTCATTACATTTACATGATGGAGCAGCATAAATGCAGTGCATGTAATAAAATTACTAATTATTTATTTACATAGTGCTATGTGCCCCAGATCTTGCCTTGACTAGACACTATAATTAACAGGATTTATGATTATGCAATTTAATTGTACTGAGGTTACTAACTTCAGAAGGGTGGAATACTAAGCTGGTTTTGCTGGGATTAAAGTCGCTGTTTAGTGATTGTCAGCAGCAAGCGTTTATCTCGATGAGCCATTTCACCAGCATAAAAATAATCTGTACCAATTGTGGAAAAAATGTTGATGAAGGAAATTGATTAGGGTGGAGCAGAGTAATTTTGATTTCATCCTGAGACACAATAGGAGTCATTATAATCATCTGTAGGTGGCACTTGGATACATTTTGTGTGATTAATGTGACTTAGAGAAAATCATGTATAGCATATTTAAACTACTCCATATGAAGATTAACATGAAAGTCGGCAATGGACCTTTGCCTTTCCTTGTTTTGTTTCCCTTCTTCCCCGGGTTACCATTGTCACTTTGACTCTGTTGGGTGCAGGTGATTGCGGGAAGTTGAGGAATTTCTCTTCATATCCATGACGTTCCTGCAAAAATAAGTTGAATCTTGACACCAGTCACCAATTTGTGCCTGGTTTGTGAAAGTTACTGTCGAGAATCATGTGATCTACCTTGAATGGGGGCTAATATCTCATGTTGTAATGTAGTGAGGGTCAGATCTTAGGACTTTGAGAGGTACAGACCTATGCTTCTGCTATTGTGTGGCTTCACGCTACATGACTCTTGGTTGGAATTTCTTCTACTGAAGACTCTGACAGCTGACGCCTTCTTTTACTTATTCTTAATTGATGTTCTTAGTTTAGGGTTGTCCCTTTCTTGGTTAGTGTAGAGAAAGATAGTTACCCATGCTTGCTTTTGATAATCAATTGATTTAATTTAACATTCAAATATTTTATTTGATTACTTGTATCACCATTATTTTAGGAATCATATGTTACTTGCTGGATAGGTAGCATGTATTTAGGATATTTGGACTCATTCTGTTTGTCCTGTATTTCTATATGATTGTGCTAAGGCTGATTTGCATCAACTTGTTTCTGAATTTATAATAAATCTTACTAATCCCATCTTGGTTGTTCAGAGTAGTTATTGTGTAGCCACGTGGGTTATGCTGTTTTGAAGACTGTGATTGTGATTATTCTTCCCTCTTACCTCTAAACGAACTAGAAAGACCATCGGATTGAGTAGGGATGTTAAGGTGGGTCCAAACTTTCACAAGGGACATAATCATTCTTGTGATAATAGTAGCATGTTCTTTCGTACTCATTTGCTTACCTTTCAACCAATATGAACCACAAGTACAAAGATCTTTGTAATAATACTGTAAGGGAGAACTTTTGAGGCAGGCAAATTCAAATCCAGTCTGCATTGCAATTTTGCAACATTTTCTTCAGTGCAATCTACAATGTCCAGATTCCATTTGTTCTTATGACTACTTTGAGATTCAATTAATGTCATTCCCAATTCTGTACTTCCCTCCTCCATTCCACTTTTCGTACTATTTGTCATGCTGCATTTAATGGATTCCATTCTTGTTTTATTCGTTGGAATAGGCCAATTGGCATTTGCAGCCCCCACTGATATCGGGTGAATTCATTTATTTATGCCTTTCAAAATATGATTACAAAGCTAAATGTATAAAAAGATAATAATGCTCAACTATGCTACTTCCTCTCATAAACACATAGTAATAGTCTAAACCTAGGTGAGGATTCATGTTACAAATATATGCCAGGCCCACACAGAAAAAGGGGAAAATGACATATTTATTGTGCAAGGTCACAGAGGGGGTTAATTAACTTCAAGACTGTGGTTCTCTGCCATTATTTCTGTGAAAAGTGTGTGCTTAAAACTACCCCTGCTTCTTTAAAATGCAGTAAATTAGTCAAAAAAATAAATGAGCCTTTACGGAAACGTTTTTGAAGAACAAAGCGATGGGTATTCTGTATAGTAAAGCACGATGCTTGAAAAAATTTCACTTTTTTAACGCGTTTTATTCTTCTTAATTGATCGAGTTCAAAATATTGAACCGCAAAACAAACAATAAATATCCAGGCTATGAATAGAGTGAAGAACTGTTCAAATTCTTCTAAAAACATGTAAATTAAATTGTATTGAATTCATGATTATTATTTGACATAAAAAACGCCAATAAATGAATATGAAAATTTGTAAATGTGAAAAGATTACTTGGTGAACTAGAGCTGTTGGAAAAAGATAGAGCATTAATACCATTTTACCAAAGAGGGATTCGAACCCGATGTATCACTAGGGACAAAATGTTGGTATTGTCATTTCTGAAGAATCAGGCAATCTACACCACCTGGGCAAACCTCTTTTCCTGGTTTGTTAAAAAAAAAGTATAGTCTGGGATGGTGGAGATCACGGTGGCATGTGGCCAAACCTGACAACATAGGGAAGTTTACCCACTTGGCTAAAAGCAATATAATCAATCTCTAAAGGGACATGTGTGCAGGTAAAACTTGAACACGTATGAAAAATCTCTGTGAGGAACTCTCCAAGCAAGTCACTGAAGCAGCTCGTGTATTAGCACCTCTATGTTTCATAATTTCCACAACATATCTTGGAAAATATTTATTAAATGAAAGATCTTCCGAACCAAATGTAGGTTCAGATCGCATATGGATCTTGCAGTATGCAGATGGTGTGGTCATTTTTAACCGAACCCATGTTAGCCTGATTAGAACTTGGCAGCAGTTCAGTAGATATAATGAAGAGGCATTGAACTGAAACCCCCTTTAAACTAATATCAATACTGTCGACAGAGGCTGAAAAATTAAGGATCACTATTATATGAGGAGGCATATACTAACCTGCAAACATAAATGTAATAACCTGAGTTATGGCTCAACCACACGGCCCCCAAGATTCAATTTCAGGGAACTAGAGAGAAAATGCTCTAACAAGGGACAACATGTATAAAGCCTGTTTGAATTGGCAAAAGGTCTTATTCACAGAATCTGGGGGCATATTACCAAGCAATAGCGATAATTATCGCTATTGCTTGGTTAGAGAAAAAAATTTACCGCTGAGCTGCGGCGATTTTTTTCGCAGATAAACCTTGGTATTACCAAGGTTTATCGCAAATGCGATAAAAAACGCCCGCAATGCATGAATATCGCTGAAAAGTCAGCGATATTCATGCAGTACCGAGCTAATGCTCTTAGCCATGTTATCCACCTCCCATTGGATAACATGGGTAAGAACTGCTCAGGGCAGGTGTTAGCTTTTCGAGATATTTGCGCCTAGCTCGAATATCTCCAAAAGTTGGTAATAGGAGATAGCGATGTTAGCGACTGTTTCCAGTCGCTAACATCTTGGCACGCCCACTTTGCATGTCATTAGTGATAAATATCACTGACATGCAAAGTGGGGCCCAAGATGGTCGCTATCTCCTACTAGCTGTCGCTAACTGGTGTTAGCGACAGCTAGGTAATAGGGAGATAATTTTATCTCCGCTTTCTTGGCTTTTAAAGCCAAAAAAGCGGAGATAAACCCCCTTGATAATATGCCCCCTGGCTTTTTACACCAATAAAAAAGATTTTTTTTTGGGCTCTATGTATTAACACATTTTCCTATAGACACAGAATGGCTAAAACCCTTTGATACATCTGTACCTTTGTCGTATATGAAATCCAAATTGCGATTTAATAACACATTGCAGGATCACATTTTGGGTTCGAGACCAAATACTGATTTGGTATTTGGAAAGGACATATTTATGGAATCTCTTCCTAATAATGAATGGGAATGGCATGTTTTCATTTTTTGTGACTGAAATCTGACTAACTTCTAGTGGTAACACATTTACAAATGTCAAACTTTTCCTTTCGGAATATTGACAAACATTTTTAACCCCTCCCATGCGCCTGCGATTTTGCGGAAGTGCGGCACTTCCGCAAAACGGGCGGGGCCGCGTCGGCCATTGGCCGACGGCAGCACCAGCGAGGCAGCATTGCCGTCGGCCAATGGCCGACGGCAGCATGGAAGGGGTTAGGAGTGGGCAGTGCCCCATGGACCACTGCTTACACTTTGAAAAAAAATTACTTAACTTTATATATGTCTTTTTTTAATGCATTCTATTTTCCTTTAAATAAAACGGGTAGCATTTAAATAAAAAATGTCTTTATTCAAAAGCCATCAGACAGACATGGTGGCCTGCTGACCATCCCCGTGATGGCTGCGATTCAGGGTGGGTCGCTATTTTCGACCTAGCTAATTATTATTCATAAGGTAGGTGGAATTGCTTCTCACTAGGAATTGGTATGTGGCGATCAGACCTATTAACACAAGGGTCTGTTTGGAATTTAGCACATTGGTCACAAAAATACTGGTTTTAAATTGGAATCAGAATTTTGCAGCCAGTGCTTTGTACATTTAGCCCCCAATATTTCACTTTTGACTATTGCTATTGAGAAGAAGGCCACACATCTCCCTAAAGATAATGAAAGAAAAACAATAACTTAGATTTGATACAGGGCATGTGCTTGATTGTATTGCCAGGCATTACACAACAAAACATACAGGACTGTTTTGTGCTTACCAATCTCTACAATACAAGCACAAGTAGGATGGAAATTCGGCCTGTTAAGGGAAAAGCTTAAAGTAAAAGTGGCCTCTGTGAAACTTTGCCACCAGCTCAGAAGTATTCCAGAATTGTCATCGAAAAACATTTACTAGAATGACATTTTTTCTGAGGACACATATCGCAGAGCAAATCAAATTCAAATTTCAAAACTTTATTCGAATTTTTGCAAATTCATAAAAGCAATACAGACAATCCCAGATAAAATACCATATTTACAGTAGTTAAAAACAGCAGTATAAAAACAGTTATGAATGTGATTTTCAGATTTACTAAGGGTTCTCCATTGTTTTACGAACATGGGTAATAACTCTTAGAGAAGTGCTAGTGCGGAATATCAGCTCTTCATTATTCAAAGTCAATAACATCAAATTGGATTCCACTAAAGAAAGTGGTCTGTGCTTTTTAAAATAGGGTGCTAAAAACCATTTAAAATATTTTTGATAAAATTTGCAGAAGAAAAAGAAATGTAGGTCAGTTTGCAGGCTAGTATCATTACATGGGCACAAATTATTACCTGATTTCAAAAAAGTATAGCCTAGTGGGAAACATATTAGGAATCTTACAGTACCTGCCCTGAGGCGAAAGAGCAAAGATCTTTCCCACTTAGACATTGGAAGCGTAAGGTACAGAGGGATTGGTTGTATATACAGACCTTTACTCACATAGGCCTGAATTGTCGGTTTAGTAAGCTCCCTTGCCAATCTTTCTTCTCTGTAGAGTGCGTATAATGCAGTTTTTAAATCGTTTTTGTCCTTGGGTGTAATTTTGCTAGGATCGTAGAAAAGGTGACCTTTACATACGCTGCTTAATTTTTTAAACACTCCAGAGAGCCAAGGGATTGACATCCCTTTATCACAGTTAAGGCAATCTCTTCTGATGTCCTGGGTTAAACCAGCCATGTCATTTTTCCATATAGCAAGCCAGAACATTGCCGGTCTGGAGGCAATAAAATCTGATATATAATACAAATTCAATTCGCAATGGCAAATATATTCTGAGGAGGAAATAGGTGCTCCAAGGATTTTTCTACAGAAGCGATTTTCCTCTGTCTGGATGCTTGGAGTTTTTCCCAGGCCCCAAATCTCTGCCCCGTAGGTAGCTACTGGTACACATTGTGATTTAAATTTTTTAAAAATAGCCTTTGTAGCATCCACTTTCCTGGGCCGTGGGAGGCTGAGAATAGAATTAATGGATTTTGAGAGCTTGCTCGTGGCGTGGGCTAAATGTCCACTCCACGAGCCGCTCGCAGCAAAAACCATCCCTAAGTAGGGAAAGGAGTTGGTAGAATAAAGTTTATCAACACCCACTGAAATAGCACTTAATTGTCTCTTACCCGGGCCACAGGACATAATAAAAGATTTTTTTAAATTTACTTTAAGATCCAGTTTTTCCATGTATTGCACAAATTCTTTTACCAGGCTACGCAGGGCATTCGGGGTGAGGCCCATGAGCACCGCGTCATCTGCATAAAGCAGAGTCGGTAACAATCTTCCCCCTATTTTCGGGACATCTGGGCTTGTTGATTTTAGGGATTTGTTTAGTCCGGATCACTGACATAATGTAGAATGACAAAATATAGACTTACCAAAATATAGTCACCAAAATATAGAATGACAAAATATCGAATTCCTATCTACAAACAGGTAAGTACAAAAATATCGAATCCAAAATATAGTCTGTAAAAAATATAGTCAGTCAAAATATCGAAAATGTCTTAAAAGTAATTTAAAATGAATGAAATAATAAATATAATTAACTAAAACATACTTAAAAATACTCAAATAACCTTAAAATTAAGATATAATTAATTTAAGTTATTATTAAAAAATGTACAATATTTTACCGTAGGATAGCAGGAGGGTAACATTTAATATTACCACTCCAGTGAGTGCAACAGTAGGGAAAGCGTTGGATAGCGTAGGGGTAAAAAATACTATTCCCACTCCAGAGAGTGCAACAGTAGGGAAAGCGTTGGATAGCGTAGGGGTAAAAAATACTATACCCACTCCAGTGAGTGCAACAGTAGGGAAAGCGTTGGATAGCGTAAGGGTAAAAATTACTATTCCCACTCCAGAGAGTGCAACAGTAGGGAAAGCGTTGGATAGCGGGAGGGTAAAAAATACTATTCCCACTCCAGTGAGTGCAACAGTAGGGAAAGCGTTGGATAGTGTAGGGGTAAAAAATACTATTCCCACTCCAGGGAGTGCAACAGTAGGGAAAGCGTTGGATAGCGTAGGGGTAAAAATTACTATTCCCACTCCAGAGAGTGCAACAGTAGGGAAAGTGTTGGATAGCGTAGGGGTAAAAAATACTATTCCCACTCCAGTGAGTGCAACAGTAGGGAAAGCGTTGGATAGCATAAGGGTAAAAATTACTATTCCCACTCCAGAGAGTGCAACAGTAGGGAAAGCGTTGGATAGCAGGAGGGTAAAAATTACTATTCCAACTCCAGAGCGTGCAACAGTAGGGAAAGCGTTGGATAGCGTAGGGGTAAAAATTACTATTCCCACTCCAGAGAGTGCAACAGTAGGGAAAGCGTTGGATATTCGTAGGGTAAAAATTACTATTTCCACTCCAGAGAGTACAACAGTAGGGAAAGCATTGGATAGCGTAGGGGTAAAAATTATTATTCCCACTCCAGAGAGTGCAACAGTAGGGAAAGCGTTGGATAGCGTAGGGGTAAAAATACTATTCCCACTCCAGAGAGTGCAACAGTAGGGAAAACGTTGGATAGCAGGAGTGTGAAAATTACTATTCCCACTCCAGATAGTGCGACAGTAGGGAAAGCTTTGGATAACGTAGGGGTAAAAATTACTATTCCCACTCCAGAGAGTGCAACAGTAGGGAAAGCGTTGGATAGCGTAGGGGTAAAAAATACTATTCCCACTCCAGAGAGTGCAACAGTAGGGAAAGCGTTGGATAGCGGGAGGGTGAAAATTACTATTCCCACTCCAGTGAGTTTAACAGTAGGGAAAGTAATGATTTAATATATTATTAAAAATAAATTAAATATCAATACCAATAAAACATTAATTGAAATTAATAACCAATTTAATATTATGTAATACTTATTTAGAAATACAACTACATATTAGGTATTAAAAATTAATAACCTATTCATAATTATTTAACAACTAATTTTCAATAACAAAAACGGATTAGTAATAAAAATTAATACCAATTAAAAATTAACAGTAAATTAATTATCAATACACCAAAAGTATTTTTAATATGTAATTAATTACAATTACATTACTTCCCACCCTATTCCCCTATAAACCCACATCCCACTACAGAAAATACATTAATACAATTATCATAATTATCAAATATTTAATTAATACAAAATAATTACCAATTAATAACAATGAATTGCCAATTAATAGAAATGAATTACCAATTAAAAATTAATTAACAATACATTAAAAATCAATACCAATAAATGAAAAAAAGTATTTACTTAATTACAATTAAATTACTTCCCACCCTATTCCCCTATAAACCCACAACCTGCTACAGAAAATAAATTTAGAAAATTAACATAATTAACAATTAATCAATTAATACAAATTAATTGGCAATTAATAAAAATTAATTACCAATTAAAAAATAACAATAAATTCCAAATGAATACCAATAAATAAATAAAAATATTTAATTAATTACAATTAAATTACTTCCCACCCTATTCCCCTATAAACCCACAACCCGCTACAGAACTAAAAAGCTACATTTATTAAAAATTAATAATAATTGCTAAAAATTAATATTTAATTTAATATAATTAAATTACTTCCCACCCTATTCCCCTATAAACCCACAACCCGCTACAGAATTAAATTACGCAAAAATTAAATAACATAAAATTCATTACTTAAAATACATTAAACATACATTACAAAAATTATTATACACTTTTCACACATATACTAACATACAAAACACTTTAAAAAAATTGATATTATTAAAAAATCGATATATTTAATGCCTATATTGTATACTTCGATATTTTGACTTCTATATTTTGAAAATCGATATTACTTACCTTAAATTCAATATTTATACCCACTATATTGTGTCCATTCGATATTTTGTCCATTCTATATTTTTACTTCGATATTATGTCCATTCTATATTTTGGAATCGATATTATGACTGTTTACCGTTTAGTCCATTTATATAGATAATAAATAACAGGGGTGCTAAAACACACCCCTGCCTGACTCCTCTCTCTACTTTTATGGGTTCTGACAATTCCCCCCCCCCATCCCGATCCTTACTTGTGCCCTTGTGCCCTTGTGTCAGCGAGCAAATATGCAAGAAAATGAACAAGTGAATCATCCAGACCGTATTCCAAAAGAATCACCCACAATTTAGACCTATTTACTAGGTCAAATGCGGACGATAACTCCATAAAAGCTAAATAGATTGGTACAGACCGAGCAATTGTATATTTGCCAATTACTAGATTTAAGTTTAAACACTGCTCGGTTGTTCCAACCCCGCTCCTGAACCCCATTTGGCAGGAATCTAAGATCCCAATTTCATCTGCCCACTCATTAATTCTGTTGTATAATACTCTTCCCAAAATTTTAAGAGTATTATCTAGGAGGGAGATCGGTCTATAGTTCTTCGGATCTGTTCTCTCTCCTTTTTTATATATAGGCACTATTATGCTTGTAGACCATGTGTCAGGTATGGGAGTTAAAGGTAGGCTATTAAATACATTTGTCAGAATGGGTGCCCACAATTCTGGTTTCCATTTAATAATATCAATTGGGAGGCCATCTGGCCCTGGGGCTTTATTGCCGAGGCTTTGTTTAATACCGGCGATGACCTCTCCCAGGCTAATCTCTAAAGGACGCAAATCGCCTAATATAGAATTGTTGTTAACATTGGATGGTATTGCATATACTTTAGAGAAATGGTTTTCCCACTGGTTGCTGGAAATGGTGCAGCTTATTGCTGACATTTGTGTGCCCAAATTCCGCAGCTTTTTTACAGCGGCCCAGAAAGTGGTGCCCTTTTTTCCAGAGGCTGAGTCTGATAGCTCCTCCCAACGTTCTGACAAAATAATTGCCTTACGTTTCCCTATTTCAGCTTTATAACTTTTCCTCGCCTCCCTAACCTTAGTTTGACATCTAGGTTTAGCATTTAGTGCATTACGTAGGGCCCTATTTGCGGCAGAGCAATTGTTATCGAACCACTTAGGGTCTGTATTAGTTTTACCATTAGGGATAGTTAAAATTGTTTTTATAACTATGCACAGATTAGTAAAATCTGAGATCACCCTTTGGTGATTCCCATCAACAGTGGTACAAGAATCTATTAAATTATGATGTTCGGTAGTGAGTTGATTAATTATATTACCACATTCCACTTTCCTCCATTTCAATCTTGAATTGTTTGTAGTGGGCGTTATATCTCTGGCCCCCGCAGTGATTTTAAATACTGGCGGGGGCCCTAGTCTTATATTCGCAACCGAATGCAGTCTCAGTGATCTTAGCCATCGTTAGACTGTCAATAAGTTCGGGTGACATAAAAATATAATCTATAGTTGAGGAATAATCTCTACCTCTAAATGTGGGGACATAGTTATCATTTTTAGTTGGGCTTGCATCCATGATGTTCACTAACATGTGTTCACGGGTGAGCAAGTCCAATTCTTGCCCCCTTTTATCTGCTCGGTCGTTACGAATATTAGCCCTTAGTCTATCTAGATTAGGGATTTTAGCATTGAAATCCCCAGCTAGAATGATCCTTTTTCTTATAGCATTTTCTAGGGGTTCAGTTAAATTTCTCAAGATTTTGGCTAATTCAATAAAATTAATATTTGGGATTAAATAGAAATCGTTATTGTAAAAATTATTAATATAAAGGGGGACCTTTCTTTTGTATTCGATAATCTGAATATTAGGGCTTTTCGTTGGTATTACCTTAATATTCCCACCTGCAGTAATCCTAATGCCAGTTAACAGACCGCCCACCGGTCTACCAAAATCAGGTTTGCCCGCAGTTACACTATTACAGTGAAAGCCCTCAATGTGCAGATTAGTAGTGGCCCATGTTTCCTGGAGCATAAATATGTCTATGTTGGAGAGAATCTCTAACCAATTAGGGTCAGACAATCTTGGCTCCAAACCGGCCACGTTCCAACTAAGGATCGCTAGATCAGAGTTAGGCTTAGTTGGTATATTAAATATATTAGTACTAACGTCTACGGTACTTTCAGCAATTGCAAATCTTTCTGGCGGGATTTCCCTTGCGGGTGACATGCTATCTATACCCTCACTCTTGCTAGGCATTGTTATTTCCTTTTTGTCATTACTAATCCTCGTAGATAGGGGGCTAGGAGTCTGATCGACATTAAGCGGCTGATTGTTTCTGCTATTGTGCTTGTTGTAACCACCCTGTTCTTCATATGGGTTAATGGTTGGTGTCAGTCAGTCAACCATCTCTAAGCAACTATATCTGTTGTGAGTAGGAAGCCCCATGAAATTATCCATAGGGCCCACATCTCTTCCCGTATTCCCTCCCCAGTTGCCCAGGTTCCCTCCCCAACTTCCCCATTCATCACCCCAGTCTTGGTAGCCTGATCTACTCCAGTTTCTATCATTGCCCGGCCACGCACGACTCCTGGGGGGATAGAAGAAAGAGAGTCGTTTTGTTTCTATATGTTTATAGGAGCGCTGTGTATTCCAAGAACATATGTAATCTACAGTACGAGGATCCTCAAAGTTAATTATAACACAGTCGCCCTGGGTAGTTTTACGCTCTTTTCCAATCCAAGGTACTCTACGGACTGTTAGAATCCTAGTAGTGTAGTGTTGGGGTAACGGTCGATTGGCATTAAGCCAATATTGTACTTTCTTTTTTAAAGACCAATTAGTTTCAGTAATATGATTGGCTACCTCTGGGACCCCAGTCATTACTACTACCAATAAGCTTGCTCTGGAGGCAGGTGTACCGTACGCCTATGCTCTTTTTCTCCCTTCTTTTGGTCCTTATCCAAGGGCAGGGGTATTGACTTTGTTTGACTCTCTGTTTGTTTAGTAGGTTGGGGAGGTACAGAATCATTTGTTGATTTCGCTTGATTTTTATTTACTTGGGCTGTTGGAGTCCTAGTTGTTGTTGCAGTAGTAGTACTCAACACTTGTGCTATGGTCTACTTGGGCCCTGGGCCTACGGTTTTGTTATTTCTAGTTTTGGTCCCACCAGCTAAAGAGCGCTCAGAATTAGGTATGTTTGTTGTAAATAATCTTAGGGTTAATTTGTGATGGGGCATGCAACCCAGCTAGATGTTTTTCAATAGATGAAAGTCTGGTCTCTATTGGGGCAAAATAAGATCTAAAAAGTTCCCCAATCTTTACTAGCAGGGTGCCGGATGCCTCACAACAATTATGTGTATCCTTCCCTGCTACGCATGTCTCTATGTTCCTAATTCCAGAACCTCAGTAGTCTCTGTAGTCTCAGCAGTGGTTATTCTGCTATTCCCATTTAATGTTTGGCAATTTTTTACTTTACTGCATTTTTTAGATGGTGCATTTATCTCCTTAACCAATGCCACTTTATCTGGTTTCTTTTGCTTTGGTATTGCACCCTCTCTCTTGCCACGTAACTGTGTATTCCCTACTTCGTCTGGCGTATGATTAATAAGTAAATTCGGTGATTTTTCTAAAGCCAGACTCAGTTGGGAATCTGATAAAAGTTTGGATGCAGACAAGTCAACTATATTTGGCAAACTGAACCTTTCTATTCTAACATCATTTGAGGCACATAAATCCTGGGATTGTACTGGGGTTCTTGCTAGTGCGAGGAGTCCCAAAGATGAGCGCCTAGCTATTTCTAGGTCTTGGGATACTCTACGTTCAAGGAGGACTATGCTCTGATCTATGGTTTCATTCACCCTTGTTATAAAATTGTCCAATGTCCCAATTTTCTGACCTCCCCCCGCCGCAGTTTTACTTCTGCTTCCCCTTGTGGACATGTTATCAGTTAGTTCCTTATGAGTTCAGTGAGAGCGTGCAAACTTCGAGTCTCAAAAGCGGAAACAGTGCAAATACCAGGGAGCCAAAGAGCCAAGAGCAAGTGAGCCACAGCGTATTTTGGCACACTTTGAAGCTTTTTAACTACAGGCACCCTAGGCCTTGATAATATGATAGTCAATTCGGGAAATGTTAAATAAGCAACTTAAACGTAACTTAAGAAATAAGGGGTTGCTTTGACTTTGAATTAAAGTAGCATTCATAATTTATAATCGATTCTACTTTCCATATTAGAGTACAACCTGATTTTCCTGTGGTTATTTTTAGCAACATGGATTGGATAATTAGGGGTCTTTAGAGGAAAGTGGTCATCATTTGGAAATATCATCATCTATATGCTATACTACAGCCCAGGTTAGCTGATGGGGTCTTGCTGCACCCGATATGCTTATATTTTCATAGAAGACCATGCAAAAATGTAGCCAGATTTAGCGTTTGCTGTGAGATTTCCTGGGTCTTATTTACACTACTTGCAAAATTTATGGATGCTTCCTGTAGGATATTGTCTGAACCAACTGATGCTTGGGACTGTTCTACTTGTTTTTAGATGTGTATTATTTTGCTACAAAGTAATGGTGATTTTTTAACATCAGTCTTTTGTATTTTTATGATATTTAAAGTCTTTGGGGTTCTTTTATGGGGAATTTACATAGTGCGGCCCCACAAGTCTTCTTGCGGTGCTGCCCACTCCAATGTGAAAGGGCAGGAATGTACTGTATTTATGCAAGAAAGTGCATTCCTTTCTATTTCCTCTACACTAGCACACAATTGGCTACCTATCACCAATGAAGGAACCCTTGTACCATGGTGGAAGGGTGTCTGCATTGCAAGCAGGTTTTTTTTGTGCAGGAAGGGACAACTTCCTGCACAAAAACAAGCCAGAGAGTCATTATTCTCTATATGTGCTGCAGAATGCAGCACACACAGAAAGAGGAAAAAACTAGGAGAAATAAAAATATCTCCTCATTATGTCTCCCCTGGGAGGTGTAAGGTTCTGGAGCGTCCTCGGGTTTACGTGATTAAGTAAATCTAGAGCAGCTTCAAAATCCATGAGTGTTGCGTGAGAATGCCCGCGGCAACTCCCATGGAACGCCTTCCTGGTGCAGAGTAAGGGAACGCAGCTACTTGCCCTGCTTGTCATACTACATATCTATGATGTCATTCAAAGCCACGCAAAGTGGATTTGCAAGGCCTCGTTGATATGGTTGAGGGGTTTGCGCCCTGGAGGGTCATAAAAAGTAGCGCTCCAGTGGTTTAAGCTGCTCATTAATAAGGCCATCAGATTTTCTAAATGAAATATACAAGTATGGATGATGGTTTTATCATTACAGTATTTGGTGATGTCCACTTACTATCCTGGACCAGTGAGGTTTACTTTTGTTTGTTTTTATTGGTAGGCATGACTGAGCCAAAGTATGATTGTTGTATTACAAATATAATTATATTGTTATGATATTAATAATTGAACAATAAAATACATTTCATTTTCAGCAAGTTTAAATAACTCACCATGAAGTAAGCACAACAAAAAAAAGTTTGACTAATATTAGATTAGGCATGTCTCATTTTACATTAAAATCATAATCAATCTATTAATCCAATCTCACTCATGTACATTATCCCCATAGGCAAAAATGGTTGATGCATTCAGTTATACTATCAATTATAGTCGCAGGGGACTTTAATTGTACCTTTGAACCCCTAGTTCTGGAAGATTTACCTGGATTAGAAGATCAAGACCGCAGATGGGCAATCCCCCAACTTGACCTCCCCCTAGTCAAAAGATGGACACAACAGGTACGCCAACTTAATGCCATCATCATGGAGTATGGGCTAAGGGCAGCCAATGGAAGGTCATTATCTGATAAGCAAGGCGCTAACACCTACAACAGAGCCAGCTGCCCATCCCGGATCGACTACATCCTCCTTGACGTAAAATAATGGGGGAGTGAGATCGATATGACAGTGGGTTCGACTTCAGAGATCGACTATAATCCCCTGTGCTTAACCTTGAAGCCCTTGTGGGATGCACCTTATTACCAGTCGAAAAAACAACTCCTGATAGCCACTAGGGATATAGTTCCATCCAACTGTAAAAAGTTTTTGAAATGGGAGAAGGTAACCTTGAGTGACGCAAAGATTGCAGGTATCAAACACGACCTTAACACAGGTACGGCCAAACTGCAAGCCGCGGTCCTAAGCGCAACAAGTCCAGTGGATATGTCCAAGGCCCATACGTATACTGTCATCCAAATCAACACATATTTTCAAGTCCCAAATCATAACAAAAAACTCAGGCACACAACCAAGGATCTACATTCTCGGTATAACAAAGATTGTAGGGAAAAAGATTGTCCTTGGCCAAAGCCATCTTAGGGAAAAATCAGACCATCATAAAATCAGCTAGAAATTCCTACAAAGCAGCTCAGCGGGGGGGGCAAAGATGAAATGGGATGAATTACACAGGGAACAACTCAAAGATGCATGCTCTTCCAAAGACACCAGCTTGTTTTGGAATTTGGTTACTTGGGGAAGCAAGGCAGGCGCACGCCCACCCCAAAATGATATCACTAGTCGGACCTGGTATGACCACTTCAAAGGGCTTTACTCAACAGCAGAGGCTAGTAAAGAAGGGGAGTTAGACATACCAAATGGGCCCAGGGCAGAAGCGCTTCACCTTGCAGAATCAAGAAGCTGCAATAAATAAAATTGTTCCATCCAAAGCAGCGGGTCCCGATGGTTTTCCCATGGACCTATTCTTGGCCGACCCCCACCACTGGGGCTGCTGCATCTCACTATTGGCAAATTAAATGGTGAATGGAACACCAGTCCCACCGTCATGGAAGGTGGCCGAAGGTGTTCCTATCTATAAGAAGGGAGACAGAGAGGATCCTTCCAACTACAGGCCAATTAGTCCGATTGATGCTATGCAAAAGGGCTTTGGCCGGATGCTTCTGCATATGATACAGTCATGGTCTGAGGAAGAAGCAATTCTATCCCAGTATCAGGCCGGATTTAGATCAAAGATCAGGAAAATATTCAGACTCCCCCACATTTATTGTAAGGTAGTTGTGCTGGGCAAGGGCAGTCTCTATCTTGCTTTATCGTTCTTTCCCAGATCTGGGCTGTGGATGACGCTCAGTGAAATGGATATCACCCCATTTATCCTAAAAATCCAAATTCAGCTCCACAAAGGGACTTTTGCCCAGGTTAGGTGGGGGGAGCGGGGACAACTAACAGAGGGCAACCCTGTCAACAGAGGAGTCCAACAGGGCTGTGTCCTGGCCCCAACTCTGTTCTCCTTTACGTGAATGGGGTAGTAGATTTCCTCTTAGAGGAGCCTGCATACTCACCCACTCTAGGGGGTAATAAGATACCAACCCTGCTGTTTGCAGACAACACCCTGTTGATATCTAATACCCCAATTGGGTTACAACACCTTATCGATAGATTCCAAATCTTCTGCGATAACCGGGGACTGGTCAAAAATAGTTCAAAAACTAAATCTATGGCCTTAAACTGCCACAGGTCATATAGAAGCGTTTTTTTGCTGGGAGTGGTACCTCTTGAAAAGGTGGACACCTCTGATTAACTAGGTGTAAGACTTACCGATAAAATGTCTTCGAGACCCCTCTAAGCAAAGATGCTGATGGCACATAAGTGTGTGGCTGTAGTTATAGGGAAAGGACACCATATTACACACACTAGGCCTGTAGCTCCTGCCCTCCAAGTATATGACTCTAAAACAGTTAGCTCACCCCTCTACAGAGCAGAGGTCTGGGGCTTTGACAAACTTGAAGAGCTTAGTAGATCAGAACATAAATTCTTAAAAGGCCTGGTTATGGCACCTAAATATGTTCCCCTTACTACTCTAATGTTGGATATGGGCAGGCGGTCAATAGCTGACGTATCTAGGTTACGCTCTGTACTCTTCTGGGCCTGCATTAGGCAGACTCCTGAGCATCTTTCCGATGCCGAAGTCCTTACTATGATCATTCACCTAGATACCGGCTGTAAAATAGGCTGGATTGCTGACATTAAAAAAACCCTGACAGCCATAGGTCTACAAACCTGTTGGGACAGCCAGGAACCCCCAAAGAGAGAAGAACTCAAACGCCTATATTGGGATTGGGTGGACCAACAGGAGAATTCCAAACCTAATGTGGGTAAACTAACAACAGAATTCCTTTCCCACAAACAAATAAGACATCTCAAGCCCTTCCTTGATACAATTCAGGTACCAAGAGATAGAATATTGTATATACATTTTAGGTTTGGAACTCTTCCCGTTTGCGAAGCGACAGCAAAGTGGGCCACCAACAATGAGATATACTTTCCATGCTGCATGGCCATTACAGAAACCATTGCCCATCTAATGTTTGCCTGCCCGGCATATAAAAGCCCACAGGCCAAATGGTTGAAACCGCTTTGTCAACAATTGGGCACACCGAATCATCAAACAGCACTACGTATCCTCAGGTCCGATCCTAAGCCGTTATTTGCATGCTCTGTAGCAAACTTATTAGGACAAGTATTGCTCATGAGGTGGAAAGCCCTTGCAAGATCGGTACAATTTTCATCGAAACTAGGATAGTGAAAAATTCATGATCTAACAAAAAAAAAATTGCATTCTTTTGCACAAGCACTTAATTTGTAAAACCTCTGCTGCTATGTCAGGGACATTTTAACAACTTTTTAGTATACTGGCCCCTCATCATTTTGACGATGAATTGATTGTTTTATACTTTTTAACGGTAGAAATATATTTGACAAACTGAATTGTGCACTTGCTAATGCTATCATGTTTTTTTTTTACATTTTGAAAATAATATATGCTTTATTGAACTTAGGACTCCATTGACCATTTCGCTGTATCAATTGTTTACACACATTGGAAATGTTGTACATTTGTACTCTCTATTTAAAGGAAAAAGTGTATTTTAACCATAGCTTTTATTATATTTCTGTCGAATAAAGAATAAAGCTTATATCTCTCTATCTAAAAAAAACGATCAATCTAAAATTTAAAATGTGTGCATGATTATCACTTAACCGTGCACATTGTCACTTGTTAGGCTCAAGAAGGAATTCAAAATCACCTTTGATGAACGCACTATATGGTACAAGAGAAGGTTTGGTTTTAAAAATGCAATTGCATTTTCAACCAGAAGTTTAGTCTTAGTTTAAAAACAAGTCAACCTCTTCAATGAAGATGATGTGAACATCACAGCCTCCTACTACAGGAGGAAATCCTCCTGTTCCCGCATTAGAGTGATATTCTTTTTCAACCCCAATGGCAGCTATGAAGGAAGAGCTTCTCTCGCAGCACAAGATGTTTTTTTCCTTTACTGTGATTCACTTATAGCAATATGTAGGCTCCAGCAGCTTTAAGTGGAATTAGCACTCTGCACCTAAGCATCAATTACAATTGGAGAAATACTAATAGAAAGAGTAAAATGTCCCCTTTTCAGTAGTATCTCTCCATAGCGCCGGGACGCCCCTTTGCTGGGGCATCTGTGCGCTCTATAAATACGGATAACATAACATAACATAACATAGTGCATTCCTGTTTCCTTGGGCTAAACCCAACTGTGGTGATCCCCAGAGATCAGTTCATTAAATCACCAGAAATTTGAAAGATGGGGGAGAGGCCCCTCAGGCATGTGCAATAGCCACTCAACTCAGCAGACTTCAGGCAGTCCTAGAGGCAAATTGGATTTGCCCTCATCTGCCCCCCCTCATGAGACAGAAGGACCACAAGTCACTACAGTTGTTTATTTAAAAACAAAATAGAATGTGGTGGGGCAGCCTGTTCTGGCATCTGCCTGTCCTCCCAACTCTCAAGGTCAAATAATCATTCTGCCTCTCCAGAAGGGCAGATTGAAGGATTGACCCCACATGTTGCCCTCCTTAGGGGACAGAAGGGCCACTGGACATAAAAGATTTTAAAGATTAGGGTCGGAATAACCAGTAGTGGCATTGGGGCAATAATCCTTCAAACCCAAGTGCACGCAATCACCCCCTGTGGGGCACATTGGGCAATCTACCTTCAGTCTACATGTTAAACCTGTCATCCTTAGGGTGGTCTTACCCCAAACGGATCAAAACGCCGTCAACCATTCAGCGCAATTGCAGGCGCATTCCATAATGTGGCTCTGCTAAAAATTCCTCTGACAAATGAAAAAAGACATTTCAAACAATTGTTTTGAGCCATATTGTTTATTTAATACACTGTAAATACACAAACACTTTGTCAAACACTTTGTCACCTTGCGCTGTCCTTGTTGATCATTATTGTCACTTGCGTTGCCTCTTTCTGTGTCACATACACACTTTGAGCACAAAGTGCAATTCGGGTTGTTTTACAATTGATTATATACAGTGCTGATACAACTGTTTATATTGCCTACTTTAATTATATGATGCCTCGAGCACATTCCTAAACTTTACCTATTGAGTCTCCTTGTGTCTGTTTACATAATGCTTGATGCATACCTGTTTAATTGTCTTCAAGAATAATACCAGTTGAGATATTGTTTGTTAATTCTCATTTACCCACCCTAATCTCAACGTGGTTTAAGGGTTATACTCCTGTAGTTCTCTACAAAACTTTTAGAAAGTGGACATTTCTCCGCTCTTTCTGCTATGTGTATATAAAGCTTTTCTCAAATACATATCTGGGGTGGATGACAGTTACACTTAGTGCATTCCCTCTAGACATTCACGAACACAGGAATGGTGGGTATGGTTGCGAACTCATCTGCATTCATCTGTAATCTGATGGATTTTCCTGGGCAGAAAGAAAGGGGGGAGCTGACACACCAGATTAGTCAGTGTCCTGTTTCCTACACCAAGGTCTGCTTACCCCCTACTGATAGTCTAGAGCCATGGCTGAGAATAAATGGCCTGTGTGTACTTCAACAACACACAATTATTTTGGCCACCACAAGTGTGGAAGGGTATGCTCAGACATGAGTCCCTTGCTCACTGCACCATCAGGATTCAAGCAAGCCAGGCCGAAGATGGCTGTAATGCCAGAAACCGGTCCCCGGAAGCTTGTTTCCTTTCCAGTGAAGAATTGGCTTGGTAGTTTGGTCTGCCCTGTTCCCATGATGCACTGGGCCAGGGACAGACAAATTTGCATATAGCCAGGTTCTGAACTGGGATGGTGCAGTGAGCTAAAAAACGGTGATGGATCAAGCCCTGATCTGTTGACTGGGTAGGAGTGTTCTGATTAACTCAGATACTCTGTCCATCACCACCCCCTTTTTGAAATTACTTCAACAACACTCCCACTCCAAAGGCACAAATGACTATAAATACTGGGGCTCTGACCCTACCAAGTCAGTACACTACTGAAAGTGTGAAGTATTCTGCCAGGGGTAAAGATTGCTGTGCACTTGGCTTGACTGCTGCTCTGGAAGACCTGATGTTCTGCTTTGTTGTACTGCCCTGCTGCCTGCTGATCTCTGCCCTTCTGAGCACAAGGACTGGACCCCTCTCAATTGAACTCAGAATCTCTCCATGGGCTTGCTGGCTTGCTCACTTCTGAATGCTCAGGGCCATAAAAGAGTTCCTTAAACCCTGCAACAGCACCTGGACACTACTATCTGCGAGTCCTGCCTTGCCAACTGGTGCCAATGAAATCCTGGGCCCTTGAAAGGTGATTTGTGCTGTGCTGCTCCATCACAATGCATTGGTGATGTTGTGCTGTTTGGAACTGACACAGCGCCCTTCGATGCAGACACAGCTGCTGCTCGACAACATCACTTCAACAGACTGCACGACAACGACATTCTGCATGGGTTTATGACAGACTGCGTGGCTCGACAATGACGCATTACTTGCATCTGAAAACGATTCATCCATGAAGCCTTCATCAACTGCACAGATGGGAACCAACACATTGCCTCCATCCTCAGGATCAGCACTGACACAACGCCTCCTCTGCTCCCCTCTTAAAGTCTTCGACATTGACGCTTCCTCCATCCAATTTTTGGCAGGACCGGCTGAGGCCTGTAGCTGTCCTGCCCTCAATCGTGGTGGGTCTGAACTTTGGATTTATATCGTCTAGCATGACCAGATGTCCCCAGTTGGTGCTTTATGACTCTCAGCAACATAATTTGATTTAATCTTAAAAAATTCATAACTCATGTTCTACTTATTGGATTTTTTTCATTTTGGTCTTGTTTAACTCATAAAAATATCAATTTTTCTAAGCCTGTGTGGAGGTATTTTGTGGTGTTTTCATTGTGTTACTGTGTGTGTGTTTGTGTATTTCTCACAAATACTTTAGAAAATGCCTCTAGATAAGCATGACTGCTCCGTGCTTAGCTACCAGTGGGTTTCCACAGGTTATGTTTTAGTGTGTATCTTACAATGACTAGAGTGGTGGTTTCTGATTATTGAGGGTGTATACTCTGACAACCAGAAATACAATTTTTAAGTTTCCGTAAGTGCTGGATGACATTGAGCCAAAAAGCTGCTGCTACCCACATCCGTAGAAACATTGAAGTTTCATCGAATCATCTTGATTTGTGCATGTTCCATTTCGGAGTCATTTTTACTTTTGGTGGTAGGCCCACGCCCTCAATAAGGCTACTGTTTTTATCAGGAGACGTTTAAGAACCCTGTGTAGTAGAATTGTTGTTGATCCCTGCAGATTGTGTAAAATTCCCTTTTAGCTAGAAATTTCAGTAAAAACTGGCATTTTAGCCAATGTTTGATGTTTGCTGCACATTTTTGTTACGAAAAGGTGATGGGATACAAATAAGCACTCAACCTCTGGTGCCTAGTTTTCACAAATGCATGGGTAGGTATTTCTCCCTGGGCACCTGTCAACCACAGACCCACATAATGCAGTTACTCCAACCCCAGAGAGATTAAAACTCAAAGGGAAAATCCATCTTTATTGAATTATATCATTGCTAACACCCAAATTAAGAATTTACGAATAACCACTATTAATAATCTCAGATTCTTGAGCACATTTAAAAAATGCGTAGCTTTTCTTCATATCCATTTTTCATTGATAAGATTGTACCTTATGAACAAATGCATGGTATGTGCAGAAATAAAAACAGTTTTACTGTTGATGGCACAGGCTATCGCACATTCAAAACTGTATACACTTTTCAGAAATGTACAGCTTTCTAAATTCACCCAAATGTGTAATGCCTCTTTCATCCTAAAACTGCAGGTACATAGAAACCACAGAAACAGGAATTATTGACTAATGTTTAGAAATTGCAAAAGAAAATGATAAAAAGTATTTTTTTAAACTAAAAATTGTCCCGAAGGCTGAGAAGATGGCAATCCTTTTGTTAATGTCATTCTTTAAAAAAAAAAAAATTCTGGAATGAGACAAGAGGGGCACAGAAAGGTCAAAGCAGTTAATTTTGCTAGTCTGCTGACCACTAGGAAAATATCAGAGTGGCAGATTTCGCAGTCTAGCCCTGGATGCACTCAAAATTCCAGGAGTATTCTTGAGAAGGTTTGTCAGTTGGGGTTTCCTGCAGAACTTATCAGGTGTAGACATTTATGCATGTGTAAATGTAGCAGAATTTCTTCAGGTATTTGTAAATGCTTAGCAAATGTTCATTTGCATTTTTTAACTGGTATGTGTGTTTTTTTATCCCTCAAAAAGGACTTTCCCCATGAAGGTATCCCTTTTACAACCTAGTAAAACCTAGGGTTGTTAAATTACCATTCCTGCCCTGGCTAGCTGTGATTGAAATAAGTGAATAGCTGAGTGTATTCATGGTAGGAATGTACTGTATAAAGTCTTGTGAATGCCCTAAAGTACACAAGTTTGTGGGTGAGCTCCAACTTTTCAAAGCTTTCCTGCATTACAACACGCAAAATCTGAGATTTCTTCAAGGGTAAAACGACACCATATTGGTATAAATTGACGTGATTGAATCAATATACAAATGTAAATGTTGTGAATACAAAACATAAATGATCACTCCTAAAGCTGGTGATTTGTGTTCTCAGTGCACACCTCACCTTAGTGCACCTCACAAATGTGACCTGTGGCCATCTACTTTTAGCAAATTTCATTTTTCCGTGGCCAACAGCATACGTGTTAAAAGGAACATAAGCCAAGAGTACTGATAAATAGTGAAAATGTTGTTGCATGCTTGTAAAGGACATGTAATGTCCACTATATGCATAAGTCTTCAAGTCCTACATTAGTTGCCTGATAAGTAGGCTGCATAACAGATAGTATCAGATGTGAAAAATGTGGGATATTCTTTTTCTTTCAGCAACATAAGTAACGGCTTCCTGTCAATCATGGTGCTTAGATCTTGAAATAGTACTCAAATTCCTTAGGCGATGGAGGGTATTTTCTTTTTTATGTATAACGAATGTCAAACATTATTTTCAGATACAGATTAAAGAAGGACAGTTGGTCCACTTATAAAATCAAGTGAAATACAAAGCGCATACACCAAAAATACATTTCACATTTGAGTACACTTTAAGTTTAAAGGCAATACAATTGTGTCGAAATAATATTAGCCTTCCCAAAGGGAGGACATCTATAGTTAAGCTTGCATATGACTCTATTGAATTTCTCATGACGTCGGAATACCACATCACACCTGCCCAACTGGTGTACCACGGAGAGCAGCTTGTTTCAAATCCCTTCCAATCAACAACCTTTTCATTGGAATAGGTGTTCAGGCATGATACATTTTCTTTTCTTAATCTGAAGTGTCTTAACCGGAGTTCCACGAGACATAACAGTTTTTAAAAAGTCTACATTCCACTGTTAGGCACTCCCTTCTTTGGGTGTTTGCTGTATTGTGCCTTATAAACGAGATAGTTTTGCTTCATTTATTTATCACAAAAGCGCAGCAGTTTTATACCTCACCTAAGCATGATGTTTTCTTGCAGAAAGGAATACAACCATGAGTGTACTGCACCTCTACCTCTTGTTAAGCCCCGAAAGCAAATTTATAGTTTCAACAAAATAGAGGCGCCATTACTCTTCTGCTTGACAATATATTGCATCGTTGAAAGACACAGAACAGCGAATGTGCAGGTATTGAATATAATGGCTCTGGTGCCTTTCCTGGCTATGCCTGACGCAAATTAGTAACTTGTATTACTTACGTTTCTAATTTTAAAATCACCAATCAAAATGGTTACGCTTCAGCCCATCAGTATGCTGATATTAATGGCCGTGACATGTTGCTACAAATATTGGATTTCGTGTAAGACAACTTACTGTACCCTTAAGCCAAAAAAACAACAAAAAAAACCAAAACTAGAGTATCCATCATTTTTCAAAGAAAACCATCGATCTCCGTCACCGAGTGATTACATTATGCGCCGCCATTAACCCCATTGACTCCATCACGGCAGAACGGCTGAGGTTGCACTTCTCAAACACTCCGCTGCCGAGGCATTGACAGACCCAATAAACTCGCAGAAATTTAACATGCTGCTGCTGTCTGCCGAACAGCTCTGGGCGCAAATAGCTTTCTTTTAATATGGACAGAAAGGCCAAGTGCAATTTTAATCAGACAGGCAAGAAGGCTTTTCTGAAACCACTGAAATGCCAAAACTCAGGCTATTTTTATGATATTGAATTTGTCTTTGCCGGGACTCTGTCGCTATTTCAATTAACGGAATGACATATAGCCCGCTTTTTTTTGCAAGGGTTTCTCTTATAGAAATTAAATTATTGTTCGCTCGAACATTATTAAACATTTAACATATTTTCGCAGCAGAAACAAACTCCTTTGCATCTAAAAGCCACTGAGGTAGTAGTGTTTCTGCCAGGAATGACCCGACCCAGTGTTGCATTCTCGAATAATGTTGTTGGTGTTGAATGTCGATGGTTTTTCGAGGGCTGTGGTGGAATTTTGAGTGTCGATACAAGCAAAATTGGCGTCATGTCACCACCCTGTTTGAGGGAGAGAAAGACATGGTGAAACGATGCGGCGAAGTAAGGGTGCGAAATGCAATTATTGTCTAGGGGAATAGAGAGGAATTCCTCAGGATTCTGCAAGTTTTGCTTTCTGGCAAAATAGCCCGCCCAATCCAACTGGAGCATTACTACAAATATTGCACTTGAAATGTTTAAATGTTGACGGGTTATTTTTGCACTAGTATTTTTGAAGAACAACCAGTGGAAAATACCATTTCTAATCTAGCTTGCTGCCGGATAGCAGCGTTCCTCACGTGACCACATAGTGAAGAACTATGGGGCTGATTACAATGGTGGGGCGACCACTGTCGGTGGCGGTCTCCCCACCATTTTAACCCCTTCGACGCTCATGACGAGCTCAGCTCGTCATGAAGTACACCTCTTGTACCGTCATGAACCGCGGGATTTTGCATTTCTCAGCGCACAGCGGGAAAATGCGCTGCATCGATACGGTTAACCAACTGACATATTATGATGGCTGGCGAACATGGGGTTGTCGTAATGACCGACTGCCAGGCATCCGACGGGCTCCTTGAGCCTGCTGGTGCAGCAGAGGGGCTTGTAGTCCCTACAATGCTGGTGGTACCCATAGGGCACCGCCGTAGGGATTACGATGTCTCTGCCAGTGATTTCATGGCAGGTTACCTGCCATGAAAAGGCTGGCAGAAAGGGCCGTGGCCCTTGATTGCGGATGTTGGGGGCACCAGTGGTGCCCCCCTACATATCCCTGTAGCATGTGGCAGGTACTGCACGGTGCCTGCCATGATTGAGATAGCATCGTCCCTTGGATCACCTAACCTCCCCTTTTTCATCCATGTGTTTTCAGCCGCCCTTTGTCTTCCTCGGTTCCTGCTATCTCTTGCTCTGCATTGTACCCCAGTTCAGAATACACAGAAGTGTTTGCTCAAGTGATTGTTCACCTGTATTGGTGAACAGGTGGACAGATTAGCACAAGAATGCGAGTATTACCTGCAGACCACCTTCAACACCACCACACACCAGTTTTCACTACAGCAGTTATGAGTAAGTGGGTGCCTGCAAATCAAATAACCCCAGGACAGCCGATGAATGTCAAAGGGCATTTCACAAAGGGAAGCCCACTCATACCTTGGAGCTCAAGGTAAAGCAAGTTTTTGGTGTCCTTGATTATTTTACACACGTCCTCCAGTCACAAGATCTTATTCCCAAACACATACAGAGTGTAGGAACCTTGATACCAAATAGCAGTCACATGTGAATGCACTGCTTCAAACACATAGGGCCTGATTCCGATCCGATTAGGAAAGCATTCCGACCTAGGGCCCTATTACGATGCGGTTAGGAAGGCATGCGGTTAGGAAGGCCTCCTAACTGCATTTGCTCCTTCCAAATCGGATCGGGAACGTGTCTTCCCAACCGAGGGCTAGATTACGATGTGGTTAGGAACATAGGATCCCATAGAAGTCAATAGGAGTACAAACAAATCGTATCTGAAAGCATCCGGATGCATCAGACTCTATCGGTCGGACTCTCCCGATCCGAGTCAGTCGGGAACCATTTCCAAACTGATCGGGAAGATTTCCTAACCGCATCAGAATCAGGCCCATAGTGTTTGAAGTCATGTTTTTTTACACCCCTCATTTCATTTGCTGATTTCTAACATGTAAGGATACACATACACCTCTAAACCTCCCAGAATCAGCAAATTAAACATGCTTGCACAACATCAGCAAGAGCCCATCCATCGCCCATCCACCTCCACTTTCTTGATTAGTGAGGCAGGTCAGGAAGGTATGATGATGGATGGTCACCGTTGGGCTAATCTGGTTTCTGATCTAATCTGTGCAGGCCCAGCAGGTGGGTGCTGGTGTCTACAGTTCAACTTGGCCTGCCATGCATGCTAACCAGCTGCTCTCGGTAATCTGCCAATGCCAGGTTCACGCAGTAGGGCACAGCGTTTAGGATGCTGGTAGTGTTTATATAGTGGCAGTGCAAAGAAGCATATTCACACTGAGGTTTCACAGTGACTATGGCCAACTTCAGCTGGTTTCAGTTCAAGTGCGAGCTAATTAAAAAGTATGCAATGCACTTTTATTTTTCTCCACAATTTCACATAAAGATTCTCCTGACCTTTCCCAGTCCGCCTCCCCCGCTCCAGCTCACCCATCAGCCTGCCCTCAAGCACAATTATCCAATGGAATTTGGAAAAGATGATGTTCCTTGGTGAAAGGCAGGCGTGCATTGTTGACATCACTAACATGATGCAGTCATTGTTTCTGGACCTGGGTGTGCAGTCATTGTTTCTGGACCTGGGTGGGACAGCCTTTGCAGACATACCAGAGAGACATCCATACCAAAGGAGAACAAGACCATATACATTTATTTGTAATAAGGACTGGGCTCAGTGCCCAGGGAGGAAAATTTCAATAGTCAATGTCCTGTAACATAAGTGCTGGTGCTGAGAACTGGAAACCACTGGCACAAATTAAGCACTGTCTATTGGCCTTCCAAATATGTATTTTGTTTTTAGTTCAAAGTATTTTATTAAATTTTACAACCAGAGATAGACAGTGGCAACCGAAATAAATACACAGTAGGAAGGTAGGAAACACCAAGGGGAGGGGTTGTGGGCTGTGCATAAAATAATGTAGCGAACATTCTGCAGTAGGGGTTGAACAGTACATTGCATAGGGGTAATCCATAGTCATGTAAGTGTGAATACCATGTAGGATGCACAGCATAACATTATATTTCTTGTGGTGTGAGCTATGATACAATACATACATGTTATACAACAACTTATATGATTATGAGGATTTGAAACAAGCAGGTTAAAAACAGGCAGAATTATTCACCTTGACAGCTATGGCAAAACAGAATGCACAGGGGTGAATAAAATGATTTTGTCTCACCTAAATGTGGAAAGACGGTGGTGCTGGTGGTTGTAGGGCCTAGTATAGAAGAGGTCGAAATCGCATGGGGAGGTCATATACATCGTGAAAAAAGGGTTGTGGGGGGGCGGAAGGTGTGCTTATCTGCGATAGGGGTCATGGTGGTTTATAAGTAAAGGCACTTGTGTCTAGCGCATTCCATATTGAGTGCCGTGAAGATCTCCACGAGTAAAGGCAGTTGTGTCTAGCGCATTCCATATTGAGTGCCGTGAAGATCTTCATGAGAAAAGGCACTTGTGTCTGGCGCATTCCATATTGAGTGCCGTGAAGATCTCCACGAGTAAAGGCACTTGTGTCTAGCGCATTCCATATTGAGTGCCGTGAAGATCTCCACGAGTAAAGGCACTTGTGTCTAGCGCATTCTATATTGAGTGCCGTGAAGATCTTCACGAGTAAAGGCACTTGTGTCTAGCGCATTCTATATTGAGTGCCGTGAAGATCTTCACGAGTAAAGGCACTTGTGTCTAGCGCATTCCATATTGAGTGCCGTGAAGATCTCCACGAGTAAAGGCACTTGTGTCTAGCGCATTCCATATTGAGTGCCGTGAAGATCTTCACGAGTAAAGGCACTTGTGTCTAGTGCATTTCATATTGAGTGCCCTGAAGATTTCCACGTAAATGTGTATTCTAATTCTGGCTCGGCCCCAAGTGTGCAAAATGGTAGCCCCACCAACACTGTTTAGTACAGGTTCCCTCCCCCCCATGTGTTCAGGTCTAATTACGCCCCTGGCATGGGGTCACATCCGTAACCAAAGTAAACCTTTTAACTCTTTGCACAAAATGTGGATAGGGGATATTACTTAAATGTACATTTTGTTTATGCATAATGGGTGTTTACATATTAATACCTAGCAGATCCTATTTGGGAAGGTTGTATTGACAAATGTGCACTATTTGTATTCCGTTGTCTCTGCTGCAAGTGACTTCTAAACCGCTCTCGATCCCTTTTTCGAACTCATTGCGGTATTAATGCAAATCTTTCGATTCGTCGCAATTTGACATTTTGGGATTTCGAAAAACTCCAATTAATCCCTTGGAGCTGACGAGGTGAAACTCACTGCACCAATAAACAACACCACATGCAGGGGCAGCAAGGAAGACGATTTGGCGAGAGCGAGGACGCGCCGTGATTAGTTTGTCAACGTTCCAAAGGTCATCTCTTTAGTAATCAATGCAATTAATAAGCTCATGAATAAGGAATTTCCCGTTTCTCGCAAAAGATAAAACGCCGTGTGGTTAGCAGTATTTTAAAAGGGTGGCCTGGCCGTAAATTTCCTCCACCAACATTGTTTGTTTCATTGCAAACGATCAGCTGAATCTTAGTGACACAACCTAGTGTGCTGGCAAACCCGGCGAGGGCACACTGTGCGCCGACAGGACAAGGTTTCTTCAACAATGTATCATTGCCTTATAAATCTGGCAATAAAATCCTGCTGGGTCTGCAGAGAAGAATTATGCTGATAGGTTTATGTGCTTTGCGACCAGGACAGGGATATATTTAGTGGAGAGTAACATTGTGAATGGGCAACACTTGAGAGCACATTCTAATTCGAAGTGTTGAGATCCGGCCAGAAGAGAGCCCCAACGTATAACGTGTCTGTTGACTCTGATGTCGAGAAAATGGCTTTCTAATTTGCAGTGTTCCAGAGGCACTCGTAATTTTCATATTGATGTTAAATGAAAATGCTTCCCAATGCCTCTTATGGGGGAGGGGGGAGATATACATCTTGGTGTTCAAGCAATAAAGCATCTACTGAGCACAGGACATTATGGAGCCCACTGGGGCTTAAAGCTTCTCCCAAACTGTTAGAACTGTGTTCCTCTGGGGTGTGTTTTATCTAATTTTTGGGAGTCTCTTTACCTCCTCAGTGTACTAGTCTCATGTAAATACAAATGGCACATTAAAAACGAGATGTGAATCTCTTTGTACATTATTATTGCTGAAACAGCAAAGTCTGTCAAGTCCGTGTTTCATATTTTTGCGTGCATTTCTGTTATGGCAATTCATGTGTGCCACAAAGTACTTGTACTTCCGTATTATTTAAGGTATTGACTAGCCACTGTTTATTTCTGTTGTAGTCACTTCTTTTGGTACTCATTTCATTTCAAAACTTTATTCGGTTATTAAGACAGAATAACCATAAAAGTACAATAATAGAAAATCACAATTAAAAAGATTCTTACAATTCAATCAATTACAGTACACAAAGGTTATTTCCACATAATTCAGATTACAATTGATTTTTGTGATTTAAAAACATTTTTAAGGAATGAGGAAATAAACACGACACTTAAAATACTATCAAGCTTCTGTATGGTTAAAAAAGCAGGGCGACAGCAATTAATTCCCATAGTCTTCAGGAGTGGAATAACCCACGTTCATCTAGGTACAGAATAAAATTGACAAAAGAACAATATATGTATATCTGTTTGTACTGACAATTCATCACAGGGACATTTTATCGAAGTTTTTGACCAATCATTCATTGCTGGGAAACTGAGTAACCGAAACAACAGGTTCAATCTAAAACGAATTAATAAAAACCTTTCATGGTCACTCATTGGTAAACTCAAATAAGGTTGTACATTTCTAGAGAACACAATTTGTTCATGGGCCACTACAGTTATTTTCTTCATTTCAATCACAGTTCTATTCTCATGCAGATAAGTCATACACTTTTCTTTTAAGGATTTTCTAGAAATGTTACATAAGGTAGATGGTTCTGTGAAATAATACCCCATACCTAATGCAGTGAGGAATTTCCTCACATAACACAGCCAAGTAAGTGTATCAACCTTCTCTAGGCCAACCGCATTGTTCATTATTGTGCGGTTTAAATTACATTCATCAACCGTCCATATTCTGTGCCATAGTAGAATTGGTGCCGTTTTTATAGTGTCTTCCAGGTAAGGCTCCCCTAATTCTACATGGCAAACATATGTTGAAACGCATTGGAAGGTCCCTACACTCAGTCAATAGTGTCATCTCCACATCGTTAATATAGAGTGTGAAGAGAAATGGAGCTAGGACACAGCCTTGGCGTACCCCTCTTTTAATTCCAAAAGATTCGGTACATTCCCCATTTTTCCCAAATCTAACTTTTGCAGATGCTCCAGCATAAAGTTCCCGAAGAAGGTTTATGATAGAGCAATCTACACCCATGTTACCCATTACCCCAGGTCCCTTATGTCCTCGTCCCATTCATAAATAAGTGGAGATAACTATCTCCCGACAGAAAAAAAGAGCAGAGGCATGCTGGGACCCTAATACTGCCCTCCCACCGGGAGTACATAAGCAGTACTTACCCAGCATCCCGTCTGTTCTTTTTTCTGTCTGTCGACAGAAGTTTGCTGTGTTTGCTGGTGCTGCTCCTGCTGGGCTTGAGTGGCTTCCCTCTCCTGGATCTCCCCATCTGGCTGCCTGGCTGTGCGGTCGGGGTGTCTGCTGTCCTGCCTCCTGGCCTGCCGGGCTTGCTGGGGGGCTGGTTTTCTTCCTTTCCCTGGCTTTGTGGAAGCGGGCCAGCCCTTTGCGGCTGGTGCGCCGGCCTCCGGCGGTCACTTCCGGGTCAGGGGGGGGCGCGTCTTCCTGGGTCCTGGCTGCATGGAAGACGCGCTGTGTTTGCCTATGGATGTGTCCTCTGCGTGTGATGGAGTGCCTGCTTGCTGGCGCTCGGACTTGCTTCACGCTGACATTAGGGATTTGGGCGGTTTCATCTCGGCAGCCTGCCCGGCCCTGGCGTGGTGCCTGCTGTGCGCCTGTGGCTGGTGTGAGGGGAGGCCCTGGTTCGTGGGACGGGCCTTCCTTCCGGGTGAGTTCCGCATATCAGTCTCTTTTTTCCCCTTCTGTGTTTGTCTACCTGTGCTGCGTTCTCTGCTTGCACGCCCGGCGCTGGTGCTGGGAGCCTGGGTTCGTGCCTCTGTGCCACGTCCTCGTCCTGTGAGTTGCAGCTTCGGGGGCGATTGGTTGGTGGCGTGGATCCTTGATGGCGAGTTGTGGGTGTCTTTGCTTCACGCCCTGCATCATGTCCTTTCTTTTTACTGCGGCTCTTATGGGGCTGCGGATGCTGCCGCTGTTGGTGCTTGGGGGCTGGGTTTCTGCTGGTGGTTCCTCTGCCTCCTGAAGGGATCGTTCTTCTGGCCGGTCTCCTGGTGTCCTGGGCGTTGGAGGGGGGGGGGCTTTGTTCCTGGTGTTGGCCCCCCTTCTTGGGGTGAATCCCGCTTGCCTCTATATTGGGCCTTCACTGTGTATTGCTCTCTTCTGCGAGTCAGTGTGCTCCTGGGATGGGCAGTGCTTGGTCTTGGCCGTCTGCGGCTGTATTTGTGCATGCTGCGTATGCTGCTGTGTATGGTGCGGACTGGGGTGTCGGACCTGTGCTCCCCCTGTGCCGTCTGGCTGGCCGGCTGGTCTTCGGCGCGGGACTTGTGAGAGGTTGCTATTCTGTTTTGCTGACCTTTATGGTCTCCTCATTCCGGCGCTGGTGTGGCACTTTTGTTTCTTCCTGGTGGGGGCTTGCTCTGTGGCTCTCTTTCTCCTGCCCCTCCCCGCATGCCTGGTCTTGGCGGTGTGTTGGCTGGGCCTTGCTGGGTTTGCCGTGCTTTGTTGCAGTGGCTCCTGGTGCTGCTGTGCCCTCATTTTTTGCCTGGCCTTCACTCTGCTTCTCTTCCTTGTTCCTGCCTTTTGCCCTGGCTGGTGGGCGGGTCGCTGTTGCTCTCCATGCTGTGGAGGTGCCCTGTTGCCCGGGGGTTGGTCTTCCTTGCGGCGTGCTTGTTCCGTGTGGTGCTCCTCGCTGGTGGCCTGCTGAGCCTTTGGGTCCTCTGGGCTCCTTCCCCGCTGTGCTTCTTGCATCTGGCTTCTGTGGCTCTGGTTCGCCTTGGTTGGGGTCCTGTGTTTCCCCAGGGTGTTCCTGTCCTGGCTGCTTTTCTCCTCTTCCGGGTTGCCATGCTGTGTCGCGCTCCCGGGGCTGGGGTGTGTTGGTGGTTGTGCCTGCTGCTGGGTGCCTTGGGGGTGCCTGGTTCTGCTCTCTGAGTTCTTTGGGGCTCTTTGTCTCCCGGTTCCTCTGTCTTGTGGGGCTTCTGGTTGTTGGTGGCACTGTGTCGGGTGGCTTGCGTGGGTGTTTTTTTCCCCACTGCTGCCTCTTCTCTGGCTCCTCTTTTCTGTGAGTCGGGGTGGGGGCGTTTGCTCTGCTGCTGCCCGCCCCTGCTCCTTACTTCTCGCGGCAGGCTTCTGGTTCGGGGTGCTGGCCTGTTTTCAGGTTTGGTGCTCTTTTGCCTGCTGCCTCTATGTGCCTTTTTGTTTGGGCGCTGGCTTTCTTAACCTGGGTTTGGTTCCCTTTTGGGGTGCCTCCCTTGGGTGTTCCTCGCCCTTGGTCTGCGTGGTGGGGGTTTCTGCCACCGTGCTTCTCCCCTTGGTTTGCTGCCTTCTGGTGGTGTCCCTGCTCCTGGCTGCTCGTGTTCTGTGTTTTGGTTGCTCCTGGGGTTCCCTGTGTTGTGGGGTTTCTCCTGCCTGCTTGCTTTCGCCTTGCCCTGTGCATTCCTTGGGGGGGCTGCGTAGGGGTGCTTTATGTTGGCTCCCCTGGGTTCCTGTCTACCTTTCTGTCCCTCTGCGTGCCTCCTTCTTGGGGGTCGCGGGTGTGGGTGTCTTGGCCTGGCCTTGGTGGGGCTGCGCCCTCCCTTGTTTCGGGTGGCCTTGCCTCCGCTTCGGGCCGGCTGTTGTGTTCTGCCCGTGCTCTCTGGCTTGCTGGTCCAGCTCCTCCGCTTCCTGGCTTCGGCGTGGTTGGTCGGGGTGCAGGGCGCAGGGGCCCCTGGTTTTCTCTTTTCGCGTCCCCTGGGGGGGCGCGTGGCTTTCCTGGTGCTCTCTGGGACGCTCTGTCTGCACCTCGGTGGTTCATGCTGCCTTGGCTGTGGCTGTCCTGTTCTGCTTTGCTCCGTCCTGGGGCTTCGGGTGTGGTCCCGGGGCCTTCTTTGTGCTTGGTTGCTTCTGTGGTCTGGCTGCTTCTGTTTCTTCCTTGCCGGCCCTGGCTGTCCCTATGCTTGCCTTCGGCTTGCTTCGGGTGTTTCCTGCTTGCCCCCCCTGGTGCTCCCTGTGTTCCTGCCTGGTTTTGTTCCCAGTTGGGGTCTCCTGTGGGTGCCGGATGTGGCTTCTCTGGCTGCGGTTATTGTCCGCCTGTTCTTCTTCGCTGTGGCACTTCCTCACCCCCTCCTCCGGTTGGGTCTCCGGTGGTGGTTCGCCTTTTGGGCCCTGGGGTTCGTGCTGCTGCTATTTTGGCGTGGCTGTCTTTGTGGCTGCCTTGTCCTTGGCGGGGCGCCTGTTTTTCCCCTCTTCTGGTCTGCCGTTCTCCCGTTTGGTGGCCTTTGGCAGTGCTCAGATTCTGCTCTGCTTTGGTGTCCGCTGGGGCTTTCTGCTCCTGCTTGTTGGGGCTCTGCTTCCTTGCCTGGGCTCTCTTTTGTGTCCTGGCGGGGTGCTCTGCTGTTGTGGCCGCTTCCTGTTGGTCCTTCGGGCCTTTTTTTCTGTGTGGCCACTATGGTCTGCCGGCTTCTGGCTGGTTCTGGTTGTCCTCAGCCTGTGCCTCCTGGGCTCTCTGGCTGTTTTTGCCTGCTCGGTGGGGTGTTCTCTTGGGCGTTTCCTGGTTTTGGTGTCCTGGTTCGCTCTGCCTCCCTTGTGTTTCCGGGCTCGGTTCCCGGGGTGGGTCTGTTTGGTGCCCCCTCCCCCTCCCTCTCTCGGGTTGGGGTGCGTTTCCGAGTTGCTTTGCCTCGGTGGGGTCCTTCCTCCAGGCGACGGGTTGTCTGTCTCCTGCTGCCTGGCCCTCTCTTTTCTCTCTTCCTCCGGCTTCCGCTTTGGCGTTTTTCTCTGTTTCTTTCCGGTTCTCTGTGTGGTCAGGCGGTGGTGTGCTGGGGGTTCCCTGTTCCTCCATGCCCCTTAGCTGTGGCCTGTCCGTGTGTGGGCTCCCTCTGGGGGTTTTTTGTGCCTGCGTCCCTCCTGCGTGGTTCGGTTGCTTGGCTGTGGTCCTGGCTTCCTGGTTCCTTTGGCTCTGTTTCTGGGTTCCTCTCCGGCTTTGCTGGGGTCGGGCCTTGTGGGTTTTTGGTCTGGGTGCTGTGTGCCCTGTGGCTGTTTGTTTTACGGCTGCTCCTGTCCTTGCTGCTTGCTTGGCCTGTGTGTGGGGTGCCTCTGCGGTTCCCTGCCATGTTTACTCCTGTTTTTTTCTGCCCTCGGAGCCTGGTGTGGGGGCTGCTGGGTGTTCCCCGGTTGCTCTGGCCTCCGGTCCTGCTCTGTTTCCCTTCCTTTTGGGGTTGGAGGTTTTCTGTGGGCTATGGCCGGTGGCTCTGTCCCCGCCCTTGTTGGGCTTGTTCAGTTCCGGTCTTGTTGGCCTCTCCTTGTTGGTCGGCTTTCAGCTGGTGCCTCTGGGGGCGTCTCTGGCCTCTGGTCTTTGGGTTGGCCTTCCCTTCCCCTGCTGTTCCAGGTTCGGTGGCCTTCCTGGTTTTTTTTGGGGGGGTCCTCCTGCCCTTTTGGTTTTTGGCCCTTCGGGGTTCTTAGGGTGTTTTCCCCTTCCCTGCCTATTCTGTGTGGTTGGGGTGTCCTGTGGGTCTTCCCGTTGGTTCTGGGCTGGGCGACCTTGTCTGGTGGGTTGCTTGGCCGTGTCTTTTGGGTTTTGGGTCCGGTTGCTCTGTCTCCTGGTTTCTCTGGTTGGCGGCCTCCTTGTTGGAGGTCCTGGCCTTCTGTTTTTGGGGTATCTCTGGTCCTTGTTTTGCTCCTGTTGTCGTGTTCTGGGGTGCGGTCCGGTTGTTTCCTGCGGTTTCCTTCATCCTCCTTCTCGGTGCTTCCTTGGGTTGCTGCTTTTGTTGTGGTTTCCTGGGTGTGCTTGTGGGGGGCGGAAGGCCGGTTTTCTGCTTTGGTATTCTCCACTTATTTATGAATGGGACGAGGACATAAGGGACCTGGGGGTAATGTTCAATTACTTACCGGTAATCTTCATTACCCCAGGTCCCGTTGTCCTCGTCCCATTCATACGCCCCTCCCTCCCACCCGGGCGGCCGGCCTTCCTGTCTGGGCTTGGTTGTACAGACGGGATGCTGGGTAAGTACTGCTTATGTACTCCCGGTGGGAGGGGCAGTATTAGGGTCCCAGCATGCCTCTGCTCTTTTTTTCTGTCGGGAGATAGGTATCTCCACTTATTTATGCATGGGACGAGGACAGTTAAAGTTGGTAGTGGGGTTGCTCCTAGTGCTTTTTTTCTCGATGTAGAGCGAGTTGACATTAGTGTATTTTTGCCCATGATTTCCCTTATAAGATGCGACTATACAAGGCAATACTTATACTTGTTCGCAATATATTTGCCACCAAATGGTGGACATCAATATACCTTATGCAGACGTTTGAGGTAAATCCAAGGGGAATGGCCCAGCCCAGCCTCGTCTGACCCCGGACGGCCACAGATGGCCCACGCGCGTCCCGCGACGCGGAGGAAGTCTGGTGCTCTTATGCGCCTCCGGGCGCAGGCTGTAGATGGTGTCCGGGGCTGAAGCGCAAAGGCTCTTGGGGGCTGTAGTCCCCGCTCTCAGCGGCCGTGACGCAGGATGGAGTAGCGTCGCTGGCGGCGGGGGGGACCTGGGCAGAAGCAGGAGCCCACAACAAGAGAGCTGAAGAGCCGGCAAAGTCCTGGGCGTGTGGCAGGAGCCCGTAAAAACAGCTTCACAGGAGCAGGCAGGTAGGCGAGTGTCTGAGAAAGAGTTACCCGCTCTGCTGTGGGAGTCCGGTGCTCTTATGCGCCTCCGGGCGCAGGATGTAGGCGGTGTCCGGGGCTGAAGCGCAAAGGCTCTTGGGGGCTGTAGTCCCCCCTCTCAGCGGCCGCGATGTAGGATGGAGTAGCGTCGCTGGCGGCGGGGGGGGACCTGGGCAGAAGCAGGAGCCCACAACAAGAGAGCTGAAGAGCCGGCAAAGTCCTGGGCGTGTGGCAGGAGCCCGTAAAAACAGCTTCACAGGAGCAGGCAGGTAGGCGAGTGTCCGAGAAAGAGTTACCCGCTCTGCTGTGGGAGTCCGGTGCTCTTATGCGCCTCCGGGCGCAGGCTGTAGGCGGTGTCCGGGGCTGAAGCGCCAAGGCTCTTGGGGGCTGTAGTCCCCCCTCTCAGCGGCCGCGACGTAGGATGGAGTAGCGTCGCTGGCGGCGGGGGGGGGACCTGGGCAGAAGCAGGAGCCCACAACAAGAGAGCTGAAGAGCCGGCAAAGTCCTGGACGTGTGGCAGGAGCCCGTAAAAACAGCTTCACAGGAGCAGGCAGGTAGGCGAGTGTCCGAGAAAGAGTTACCCACTTTGCTGTGGGAGTCCGGTGCTCTTATGCGCCTCCGGGCGCAGGCTGTAGGCGGTGTCCGGGGCTGAAGCACAAAGGCTCTTGGGAGCTGTAGTCCCCCCCTCTCAGTGGCCGCGACGCAGGATGGAGTAGCGTTGCTGGCGGCGGGGGGGGGACCTGGACAGAAGCAGGAGCCCACAACAAGAGAGCTGAAGAGCCGGCAAAGTCATGGGCGTGTGGCAGGAGCCCGTAAAAAAAGCTTCACAGGAGCAGGCAGGTAGGCGAGTGCATAGGGCAGTCGTTTCATGCTTGGAGTATCTAGCATTGTGAGTGACTGCATTTGTCTTTTCTACATATGCATCAGCTTTGGTGAGGATTGAGTGAAGGAGTTCCAGTGCCACTGCCTCCATCGTCTACTACTGACAGTGCTCTTGCTGGCCCTGCTGTGGTAGCTGACATTGCTAGACGCACCTTACACTTACATTGATGGTGAATATAACGGTTGTATTTGAATCTGTGAGGATACCCTTGAGCATGCCTCGTCCTTTGTTGATGTTCCATCTTCATCCAAACCACTTCCTTGGATCGATCCTCTCTGAAAATTGAAAAGGGACCACTGATAGAATTAATTTTTCAGCTATAGAGCAACTATATGAACAAGTCCTTAGTGGGGAAATCTTTGATGACTACAACATGAAAACTAAATTGACACTAACAACTGCACTAGAAGCATGAGAGAAGCACTGATATGCAGTTATTCTGTATACATTGGCATTGTTGTATGTTTATTCAACTTGGAATATTTTGTTTATTGTGCAGTGTAAGACATTGGGTTTCTGGTTGAGGAGGTTGAAACCCTACTCAAGCAACAACCACAATCTTTGTCACATGAGGCACAAGCAAATCAAGACCAACACAGCAACATCACTTCTTTTTGAAATGGCACTCTGGTATTAGTGTTATGAATTTTGTAGCACTCGTCCTATTTTTTAGAGCATCTTTCTGTTTCTCAGAATTGTTAGCAAGTTACTGAAACAGCAGCTGCATGTTTTTACTACTTCAGCCCAGCTTGTCTTGGTCAATTGTTCCAGCAAAAAGGCAGTTCAGAGGAAATGTGGATGTTTATGGAGCACCTTCATGCATTTGACCCACATGCATTGCACTGAAAAGGTGTTTTTTTCACAGTACTTATGTTTCCTATTGAACGGAGGCATCATACAGAGAGACATGTTGGTTCGTGTTCAGGAAATATTCTGTGGTACAAGATGTGGCGTGATATACAGGACTATTTACAACAAGGGGTGGTGATGGACAGAGTCTCTGAATTAAGCAGAGTACTCTCACCCAGTCAAGAGATCAGGGCTAGATCCAACACCGTTTTTTAGCTCATTGCACCATCCCAGTTTCAGAACCTGGCTGTATGCAAATTAGTCCGTCCCTGGCCCAGTGCATCATGGGAACAGGGCAGACCAGACTACAAAAGCCAATTCTTACACTGGGAAGGAAACAAGCTTCCGGGGACCGGTTTCTGCCATTTCAGGCGTCTTCGGCCCGGCTTGCTTGAATCCTGATGGTGCAATGAGCAAGGGACTCACATCTGAGTATACCCTTCCACGCTTAGGGTGGACAAAATTATTTACAACAAGGGGTGGTGATGGACAGAGTCTCTGAATTAAGCAGAGTACTCTCACCCAGTCAAGAGATCAGGGCTAGATCCAACACCGTTTTTTAGCTCATTGCACCATCCCAGTTTCAGAACCTGGCTGTATGCAAATTAGTCCGTCCCTGGCCCAGTGCATCATGGGAACAGGGCAGACCAGACTACAAAAGCCAATTCTTACACTGGGAAGGAAACAAGCTTCCGGGGACCGGTTTCTGCCATTTCAGGCGTCTTCGGCCCGGCTTGCTTGAATCCTGATGGTGCAATGAGCAAGGGACTCACATCTGAGTATACCCTTCCACGCTTAGGGTGGACAAAATTATTTACAACAAGGGGTGGTGATGGACAGAGTCTCTGAATTAAGCAGAGTACTCTCACCCAGTCAAGAGATCAGGGCTAGATCCAACACCGTTTTTTAGCTCATTGCACCATCCCAGTTTCAGAACCTGGCTGTATGCAAATTAGTCCGTCCCTGGCCCAGTGCATCATGGGAACAGGGCAGACCAGACTACAAAAGCCAATTCTTACACTGGGAAGGAAACAAGCTTCCGGGGACCGGTTTCTGCCATTTCAGGCGTCTTCGGCCCGGCTTGCTTGAATCCTGATGGTGCAATGAGCAAGGGACTCACATCTGAGTATACCCTTCCACGCTTAGGGTGGACAAAATTATTTACAACAAGGGGTGGTGATGGACAGAGTCTCTGAATTAAGCAGAGTACTCTCACCCAGTCAAGAGATCAGGGCTAGATCCAACACCGTTTTTTAGCTCATTGCACCATCCCAGTTTCAGAACCTGGCTGTATGCAAATTAGTCCGTCCCTGGCCCAGTGCATCATGGGAACAGGGCAGACCAGACTACAAAAGCCAATTCTTACACTGGGAAGGAAACAAGCTTCCGGGGACCGGTTTCTGCCATTTCAGGCGTCTTCGGCCCGGCTTGCTTGAATCCTGATGGTGCAATGAGCAAGGGACTCACATCTGAGTATACCCTTCCACGCTTAGGGTGGACAAAATTATTTACAACAAGGGGTGGTGATGGACAGAGTCTCTGAATTAAGCAGAGTACTCTCACCCAGTCAAGAGATCAGGGCTAGATCCAACACCGTTTTTTAGCTCATTGCACCATCCCAGTTTCAGAACCTGGCTGTATGCAAATTAGTCCGTCCCTGGCCCAGTGCATCATGGGAACAGGGCAGACCAGACTACAAAAGCCAATTCTTACACTGGGAAGGAAACAAGCTTCCGGGGACCGGTTTCTGCCATTTCAGGCGTCTTCGGCCCGGCTTGCTTGAATCCTGATGGTGCAATGAGCAAGGGACTCACATCTGAGTATACCCTTCCACGCTTAGGGTGGACAAAATTATTTACAACAAGGGGTGGTGATGGACAGAGTCTCTGAATTAAGCAGAGTACTCTCACCCAGTCAAGAGATCAGGGCTAGATCCAACACCGTTTTTTAGCTCATTGCACCATCCCAGTTTCAGAACCTGGCTGTATGCAAATTAGTCCGTCCCTGGCCCAGTGCATCATGGGAACAGGGCAGACCAGACTACAAAAGCCAATTCTTACACTGGGAAGGAAACAAGCTTCCGGGGACCGGTTTCTGCCATTTCAGGCGTCTTCGGCCCGGCTTGCTTGAATCCTGATGGTGCAATGAGCAAGGGACTCACATCTGAGTATACCCTTCCACGCTTAGGGTGGACAAAATTATTTACAACAAGGGGTGGTGATGGACAGAGTCTCTGAATTAAGCAGAGTACTCTCACCCAGTCAAGAGATCAGGGCTAGATCCAACACCGTTTTTTAGCTCATTGCACCATCCCAGTTTCAGAACCTGGCTGTATGCAAATTAGTCCGTCCCTGGCCCAGTGCATCATGGGAACAGGGCAGACCAGACTACAAAAGCCAATTCTTACACTGGGAAGGAAACAAGCTTCCGGGGACCGGTTTCTGCCATTTCAGGCGTCTTCGGCCCGGCTTGCTTGAATCCTGATGGTGCAATGAGCAAGGGACTCACATCTGAGTATACCCTTCCACGCTTAGGGTGGACAAAATTATTTACAACAAGGGGTGGTGATGGACAGAGTCTCTGAATTAAGCAGAGTACTCTCACCCAGTCAAGAGATCAGGGCTAGATCCAACACCGTTTTTTAGCTCATTGCACCATCCCAGTTTCAGAACCTGGCTGTATGCAAATTAGTCCGTCCCTGGCCCAGTGCATCATGGGAACAGGGCAGACCAGACTACAAAAGCCAATTCTTACACTGGGAAGGAAACAAGCTTCCGGGGACCGGTTTCTGCCATTTCAGGCGTCTTCGGCCCGGCTTGCTTGAATCCTGATGGTGCAATGAGCAAGGGACTCACATCTGAGTATACCCTTCCACGCTTAGGGTGGACAAAATTATTTACAACAAGGGGTGGTGATGGACAGAGTCTCTGAATTAAGCAGAGTACTCTCACCCAGTCAAGAGATCAGGGCTAGATCCAACACCGTTTTTTAGCTCATTGCACCATCCCAGTTTCAGAACCTGGCTGTATGCAAATTAGTCCGTCCCTGGCCCAGTGCATCATGGGAACAGGGCAGACCAGACTACAAAAGCCAATTCTTACACTGGGAAGGAAACAAGCTTCCGGGGACCGGTTTCTGCCATTTCAGGCGTCTTCGGCCCGGCTTGCTTGAATCCTGATGGTGCAATGAGCAAGGGACTCACATCTGAGTATACCCTTCCACGCTTAGGGTGGACAAAATTATTTACAACAAGGGGTGGTGATGGACAGAGTCTCTGAATTAAGCAGAGTACTCTCACCCAGTCAAGAGATCAGGGCTAGATCCAACACCGTTTTTTAGCTCATTGCACCATCCCAGTTTCAGAACCTGGCTGTATGCAAATTAGTCCGTCCCTGGCCCAGTGCATCATGGGAACAGGGCAGACCAGACTACAAAAGCCAATTCTTACACTGGGAAGGAAACAAGCTTCCGGGGACCGGTTTCTGCCATTTCAGGCGTCTTCGGCCCGGCTTGCTTGAATCCTGATGGTGCAATGAGCAAGGGACTCACATCTGAGTATACCCTTCCACGCTTAGGGTGGACAAAATTATTTACAACAAGGGGTGGTGATGGACAGAGTCTCTGAATTAAGCAGAGTACTCTCACCCAGTCAAGAGATCAGGGCTAGATCCAACACCGTTTTTTAGCTCATTGCACCATCCCAGTTTCAGAACCTGGCCGTCTTCGGCCCGGCTTGCTTGAATCCTGATGGTGCAATGAGCCTGAAATGCCAGAAACCGGTCCCCGGAAGCTTGTTTCCTTCCCAGTGTAAGAATTGGCTTTTGTAGTTTGGTTTGCCCTGTTCCCATCATGCACTGGGACAGGAACAGACTAATTTGCATACAGCCAGGTTCTGAAACTGGGATGGTGCAATGAGCTAAAAAACGGTGTTGGATCTAGCCCTGATCTCTTGACAGGGTGAGAGTATTCTGCTTAATTCAGAGACTCTGTCCCTCACTACCCCTTGTTGTAAATATTTTTGTCCACCCTAAGCGTGGAAGGGTATACTCAGACATGAGTCCCTTGCTCATTGCACCATCAGGATTCAAGCAAGCCGGGCCGAAGACGGCTGTAATGCCAGAAACCGGTCCCCGGAAGCTTGTTTCCTTCCCAGTGTAAGAATTGGCTTTTGTAGTTTGGTTTGCCCTGTTCCCATCATGCACTGGGACAGGAACAGACTAATTTGCATACAGCCAGGTTCTGAAACTGGGATGGTGCAATGAGCTAAAAAACGGTGTTGGATCTAGCCCTGATCTCTTGACAGGGTGAGAGTATTCTGCTTAATTCAGAGACTCTGTCCCTCACTACCCCTTGTTGTAAATATTTTTGTCCACCCTAAGCGTGGAAGGGTATACTCAGACATGAGTCCCTTGCTCATTGCACCATCAGGATTCAAGCAAGCCGGGCCGAAGACGGCTGTAATGCCAGAAACCGGTCCCCGGAAGCTTGTTTCCTTCCCAGTGTAAGAATTGGCTTTTGTAGTTTGGTTTGCCCTGTTCCCATCATGCACTGGGACAGGAACAGACTAATTTGCATACAGCCAGGTTCTGAAACTGGGATGGTGCAATGAGCTAAAAAACGGTGTTGGATCTAGCCCTGATCTCTTGACAGGGTGAGAGTATTCTGCTTAATTCAGAGACTCTGTCCCTCACTACCCCTTGTTGTAAATATTTTTGTCCACCCTAAGCGTGGAAGGGTATACTCAGACATGAGTCCCTTGCTCATTGCACCATCAGGATTCAAGCAAGCCGGGCCGAAGACGGCTGTAATGCCAGAAACCGGTCCCCGGAAGCTTGTTTCCTTCCCAGTGTAAGAATTGGCTTTTGTAGTTTGGTTTGCCCTGTTCCCATCATGCACTGGGACAGGAACAGACTAATTTGCATACAGCCAGGTTCTGAAACTGGGATGGTGCAATGAGCTAAAAAACGGTGTTGGATCTAGCCCTGATCTCTTGACAGGGTGAGAGTATTCTGCTTAATTCAGAGACTCTGTCCCTCACTACCCCTTGTTGTAAATATTTTTGTCCACCCTAAGCGTGGAAGGGCATACTCAGACATGAGTCCCTTGCTCATTGCACCATCAGGATTCAAGCAAGCCGGGCCGAAGACGGCTGTAATGCCAGAAACCGGTCCCCGGAAGCTTGTTTCCTTCCCAGTGTAAGAATTGGCTTTTGTAGTTTGGTTTGCCCTGTTCCCATCATGCACTGGGACAGGAACAGACTAATTTGCATACAGCCAGGTTCTGAAACTGGGATGGTGCAATGAGCTAAAAAACGGTGTTGGATCTAGCCCTGATCTCTTGACAGGGTGAGAGTATTCTGCTTAATTCAGAGACTCTGTCCCTCACTACCCCTTGTTGTAAATATTTTTGTCCACCCTAAGCGTGGAAGGGTATACTCAGACATGAGTCCCTTGCTCATTGCACCATCAGGATTCAAGCAAGCCGGGCCGAAGACGGCTGTAATGCCAGAAACCGGTCCCCGGAAGCTTGTTTCCTTCCCAGTGTAAGAATTGGCTTTTGTAGTTTGGTTTGCCCTGTTCCCATCATGCACTGGGACAGGAACAGACTAATTTGCATACAGCCAGGTTCTGAAACTGGGATGGTGCAATGAGCTAAAAAACGGTGTTGGATCTAGCCCTGATCTCTTGACAGGGTGAGAGTATTCTGCTTAATTCAGAGACTCTGTCCCTCACTACCCCTTGTTGTAAATATTTTTGTCCACCCTAAGCGTGGAAGGGTATACTCAGACATGAGTCCCTTGCTCATTGCACCATCAGGATTCAAGCAAGCCGGGCCGAAGACGGCTGTAATGCCAGAAACCGGTCCCCGGAAGCTTGTTTCCTTCCCAGTGTAAGAATTGGCTTTTGTAGTTTGGTTTGCCCTGTTCCCATCATGCACTGGGACAGGAACAGACTAATTTGCATACAGCCAGGTTCTGAAACTGGGATGGTGCAATGAGCTAAAAAACGGTGTTGGATCTAGCCCTGATCTCTTGACAGGGTGAGAGTATTCTGCTTAATTCAGAGACTCTGTCCCTCACTACCCCTTGTTGTAAATATTTTTGTCCACCCTAAGCGTGGAAGGGTATACTCAGACATGAGTCCCTTGCTCATTGCACCATCAGGATTCAAGCAAGCCGGGCCGAAGACGGCTGTAATGCCAGAAACCGGTCCCCGGAAGCTTGTTTCCTTCCCAGTGTAAGAATTGGCTTTTGTAGTTTGGTTTGCCCTGTTCCCATCATGCACTGGGACAGGAACAGACTAATTTGCATACAGCCAGGTTCTGAAACTGGGATGGTGCAATGAGCTAAAAAACGGTGTTGGATCTAGCCCTGATCTCTTGACAGGGTGAGAGTATTCTGCTTAATTCAGAGACTCTGTCCCTCACTACCCCTTGTTGTAAATATTTTTGTCCACCCTAAGCGTGGAAGGGTATACTCAGACATGAGTCCCTTGCTCATTGCACCATCAGGATTCAAGCAAGCCGGGCCGAAGACGGCTGTAATGCCAGAAACCGGTCCCCGGAAGCTTGTTTCCTTCCCAGTGTAAGAATTGGCTTTTGTAGTTTGGTTTGCCCTGTTCCCATCATGCACTGGGACAGGAACAGACTAATTTGCATACAGCCAGGTTCTGAAACTGGGATGGTGCAATGAGCTAAAAAACGGTGTTGGATCTAGCCCTGATCTCTTGACAGGGTGAGAGTATTCTGCTTAATTCAGAGACTCTGTCCCTCACTACCCCTTGTTGTAAATATTTTTGTCCACCCTAAGCGTGGAAGGGTATACTCAGACATGAGTCCCTTGCTCATTGCACCATCAGGATTCAAGCAAGCCGGGCCGAAGACGGCTGTAATGCCAGAAACCGGTCCCCGGAAGCTTGTTTCCTTCCCAGTGTAAGAATTGGCTTTTGTAGTTTGGTTTGCCCTGTTCCCATCATGCACTGGGACAGGAACAGACTAATTTGCATACAGCCAGGTTCTGAAACTGGGATGGTGCAATGAGCTAAAAAACGGTGTTGGATCTAGCCCTGATCTCTTGACAGGGTGAGAGTATTCTGCTTAATTCAGAGACTCTGTCCCTCACTACCCCTTGTTGTAAATATTTTTGTCCACCCTAAGCGTGGAAGGGTATACTCAGACATGAGTCCCTTGCTCATTGCACCATCAGGATTCAAGCAAGCCGGGCCGAAGACGGCTGTAATGCCAGAAACCGGTCCCCGGAAGCTTGTTTCCTTCCCAGTGTAAGAATTGGCTTTTGTAGTTTGGTTTGCCCTGTTCCCATCATGCACTGGGACAGGAACAGACTAATTTGCATACAGCCAGGTTCTGAAACTGGGATGGTGCAATGAGCTAAAAAACGGTGTTGGATCTAGCCCTGATCTCTTGACAGGGTGAGAGTATTCTGCTTAATTCAGAGACTCTGTCCCTCACTACCCCTTGTTGTAAATATTTTTGTCCACCCTAAGCGTGGAAGGGTATACTCAGACATGAGTCCCTTGCTCATTGCACCATCAGGATTCAAGCAAGCCGGGCCGAAGACGGCTGTAATGCCAGAAACCGGTCCCCGGAAGCTTGTTTCCTTCCCAGTGTAAGAATTGGCTTTTGTAGTTTGGTTTGCCCTGTTCCCATCATGCACTGGGACAGGAACAGACTAATTTGCATACAGCCAGGTTCTGAAACTGGGATGGTGCAATGAGCTAAAAAACGGTGTTGGATCTAGCCCTGATCTCTTGACAGGGTGAGAGTATTCTGCTTAATTCAGAGACTCTGTCCCTCACTACCCCTTGTTGTAAATATTTTTGTCCACCCTAAGCGTGGAAGGGTATACTCAGACATGAGTCCCTTGCTCATTGCACCATCAGGATTCAAGCAAGCCGGGCCGAAGACGGCTGTAATGCCAGAAACCGGTCCCCGGAAGCTTGTTTCCTTCCCAGTGTAAGAATTGGCTTTTGTAGTTTGGTTTGCCCTGTTCCCATCATGCACTGGGACAGGAACAGACTAATTTGCATACAGCCAGGTTCTGAAACTGGGATGGTGCAATGAGCTAAAAAACGGTGTTGGATCTAGCCCTGATCTCTTGACAGGGTGAGAGTATTCTGCTTAATTCAGAGACTCTGTCCCTCACTACCCCTTGTTGTAAATATTTTTGTCCACCCTAAGCGTGGAAGGGTATACTCAGACATGAGTCCCTTGCTCATTGCACCATCAGGATTCAAGCAAGCCGGGCCGAAGACGGCTGTAATGCCAGAAACCGGTCCCCGGAAGCTTGTTTCCTTCCCAGTGTAAGAATTGGCTTTTGTAGTTTGGTTTGCCCTGTTCCCATCATGCACTGGGACAGGAACAGACTAATTTGCATACAGCCAGGTTCTGAAACTGGGATGGTGCAATGAGCTAAAAAACGGTGTTGGATCTAGCCCTGATCTCTTGACAGGGTGAGAGTATTCTGCTTAATTCAGAGACTCTGTCCCTCACTACCCCTTGTTGTAAATATGTGATATACAGGACAGCAATTGTCTGCACTGTTTCCTGGCTGTAGATATTTTTGGGTACTCATGCATCCAAGTCAAAAGAATGGTGCAGTGACTCCTCTGGGTGCAGTCAGTGACAGCCTTTACCATGTGGCTGCTACATGAGCCACCAGATGCCCAAATCCATCCCTCTCTGCATGTGCTTCTTGTTCCTCAGATACCATGAACAATGACGTAGGGTTCATGAAAGAAATTCTCGGAAACCTACCTGAACTCTAAGCTTTCTTGTCCCAGAAAAGAGGAGGGTGGCAGTTTGCTGTGGTTACATTTGACTCGCATTGTGTCTCAGCTTCCCTCCAGCGACTGGAGAGTACCCACTGCAGTAGATCTTCCTTGACATCAGATAGCCCATACTAAGCAGCACCAGACAATAATATACTGGTGATAAAATTTGACTTTTACTGCAAGTAAGTAGTTCAGTTTGTAGTTTGGTAGTAGTGGTTATACATGTGACCAGTGTTAGATCTGGCCTTTTGTAGGTTCACTTGCAGGTTTTTGCCTTCAATTGCTGAACTTGTTTTGTTGGCCTTAGGACTCTGTGCACATTTTCTCTGCTAACCAGTGGTAAAGTGCTTATGGTCTCTCTCTAAAACATGGTACAAGTAAATTAATGTACAAATCAGGTTATAGCCAATTGTAAGTACCCATTAAACACTACTACAGGTACCCAGTGACTGTAATTTAAATTCCAGTAGGGGGCTAGCCGCACTCATTGTGCCCTTGAAATACTCTCAGACCTGCCATTGTACCCTGTGTGCAGTTTTAAACTGCCATTTCGACCTGCCAACATAAACATTTTTACAGGCCTAATCCTTTCCTTTTAATTCATACGTCTCCCTTATGGTAGACCCTAAACAGCCCATAGGGTAGGGTGCATGGTAGGTAAAAGTAGGTCATAAGTAATTCAATGTTACATGTTCTGGCAGGGAAAAGCTCCTAAAGTCGACTTTTCACTGTTGTAAGGCTTTTTCTCCCACAGACCAGCACTGGTTCACCATATCACATTCCAATAAGTACTAACTGTAGATTGGGAGCAGATGAAGATATGCTGGTCACACTCAACTGAATTTTAATTTAAAATCCTCTTTAATGGTCAAGGTGGATTTTAAAATACAATTTTGAAAAGGACACTTTTAGAAAGTTGTAGATTTCTTGCGCCAACTAACTTTGCCTTCTGCCAGTGTCCTGGGTCACATGACTGTGACTTTCTCTGCTGTTAGGATTTGTGTACTACTTTCAGACAGTGAGACAAAATGGAGCTTAAGTGTAGACAGGATGGGCCATCCTTATAGGATGACTGGGAGGGGCTGTTATTAGCCCCACTTCAAAGGGCTTTGCCTACAGCACCTACAAAGGAACCTGACACAAGACCTGCCCTGCCTTTAAACACCCCAGACAGCTTGGAGGCTTGGCCAGAGAAAGAACATGAGCTTTCCAGAACTAGTGTTGGGAGTATACATGGAGTCACCCCCACCCCCAAACACACTCACAAATACTGGCACCAGGTATAACAGTGGAACTCCACAACTACTCTTTAGAATACTTCTGTACTTGTGGAGGATTCTGAGAAAGGACTGCCCTGCTGCTCGATGCTCTGCTGTGCTGACTTTTAGGAAAGATTGAACCTTCTTGCCTTCATCCAAGGCCAGCCAAAGTGACTCCAAGGAACAGGTAGCTGACCTACTGTGTGAGCTAAAGTGACACAACAAGCTTCATAGGCATCCCTGCAACTGCCCAACTGACCTGCTGCAAGTGGACCTGCCTGGACCTGAAACTAGACCTACCTGCACCCTCCCGCTGACCTCTACTGGAGTGAGTCCTGATCGCCAAGAGGTGTGCCCCATGTCATGTACCATTGGCTGATATCAGTGGAGGCTTCTCCTGCAAGAAAAGGTGAAAATCCTGAAGATTGGCCTCTTCACGACCAAGAACAGGGCCGTCCATGCCAAGACTCTGCCGCTCAGCACAACTACCAATATGAAGCTCCGGTGAATCCTTCTCTTCACTTTGACAACGACTGTCTGTGGCAACGCGAATCCTGCACTTTGTTCTACAGCAACAATAGCCTGCAAAGATCGCCAGTGCAAAGCTACAGTGTCTACTGTCCACAACACTCAGCCTTCTCCTAGTGGCCCGCTGCAATGCAAATAGAACTTTTCACACTGAACTTAGAAGGTAACTTTGTAGAGAGACTAAATTGGCTCCTGTATCTGCCCATGCTCTATTGCAGTCGGCCTGAACTTGTGATTTTCCCCTGTGTAGCACAACCAGATGACCATGAGTAGCAATTGTCTTTTAGGCGCTATTTTCTTTTATTTTTTTTATTTTTTTTTTATTCGTTGGCAAATTCAGACAAATAAAACAAATACACAAAAATAAACAATGCAGATAGGTACGATGTGCATGTAGTACAGCATAGAAACATGTCATATGTTGAAGTGAGTAGCCAATATGTTGAGGCGCTATTTTCAATTAAAATTTTAAGACTGAATATATCCAATTCCACTGACCGGATTTTTATTGTTCTGGGTTCATTTTATTTATTAAAATATACTCAAGTTTTCTAATTTGATTTGAGATATTTATTCTTGTGTTGTGGTTCAACTTTGTTACTGTTTGTGTGCTATATTTTTGTGTGCTGCATGAATACTATACGCATTGTCTCTCAGGTAAGCCTGACTTATTTTGTACAAAGCTACCAGAGGGTTAAGCACAGGTTAATTTAGTGACTTTTGTGGTTCTCTCTGTCAAGGATTTTTATTGCCCTAGCACTGCTTTTAACCCTTTCACCAATAATACAATATCTAGCAACTAGCATTAGATGTAATTGATGCAAGTTTTTCTTTTGTTATATGCATAAGATCCATATTTATTGTTCCAAGACCATGTAGTAAATCACAGGAGCAGATGCAAGCACATTTCTGGTATACAACACCGAGAAACAGATTTACTGATAGTTGACTCAGGGCAGCAAACAAAGTTGCTGCACTGTGTTGCTTCAAGGGAGAGAGAAGAGCAGTGCCATATCTACTAAGATACTGTTTCTTACTTCCCATGTAGTGGAACACTTTAACCAGCCTTGTGCCATGCACCCATCCTTGCACCACACCAGAATGTTAGGATGTGTGCTATATGTGTAGGATAGGTTTGTACTGGAAGGGTTCCCTTCCAGTGAAAATGTAGAAATCCTAGAAATACTTTAAAACGTTTTCATGTCCCGATGTTGACAATGTTTGGAGGAAAGAAAGTTTTTATCAAATGTTACACCTGTCTTCAGGAGGATGAATATTTGGTGCAAAACCCAGTTTACTTTTTATAGCAGATATGGCTTTGCAGGGAGAATGCCCATGTACTGCCCTGTGGATGTGAAGTGAGTGGCTGCTTTATCACCATCTGAAATATTCTGGTGAACAGCAAGACTAATATCTTGAGCCTAAAGTGTGGCATCTAGCTGCTATAGCATGGTTCAGTTGCTTCAACTATGCAGCTGTGCTTGTAAGGTGTGCACGTACACAAGTGTGACCAGTGCCCAAAATTGTCTGGAAGAAATCTGCCATGGTATCTCGGTTGTACACAAGGTTTGACTCTGACTGGTTGATTCACTTGCAGCATTTGTTACCATTATTTCTCCTGGACAGGAATTGGCCACACATTGCCGGGGAGGATAGCTAGATTGCCATAAAAGAGTCTAGAACCTCATTGGAAATGTAGATCAATATTGTTGCCTTTGAGCATAGTCTGTTATCAGTTTTGCAGAAGGAGTTAGAAAGTGTGACAAAGATAGTGACCACAACAAAGTACACCGCAGAGGAGCTAATCCTACTCATATGTCAGTGACTCAATTACGAAAACTAATAAAACAGCTGTGATTCTGGAAGGGTCATGTAAAGATGAAGGAAGATTATCTATTTAGTGAATCCTCCTTATCAACCAGAGGTCCAAGCACGATAATCCTATTTGAAAACTAAATCAAATTTGAGTTCAAACAGCTTCTCATCTTTCTCTGTAGAAAGAACACATAGTGCCTCTGTACCTCCCTCACCACCGGGTGCTTCCTCACATGGCTGTGTTCTTCCATCTCCCCAACCATTCGAACAGTGACGCCATATTCTAGGCTTCTGGTATTACCACATTACTCTTGCAATGATGCAATGCAACAGTGATGCTGTTCCCTACCTTCAGTAAGAGGCACAAAAGCACTAGAAGAGCTATAATGCAGGGAGGGTTTGTCATGAACTGGAACCCACCACCACCACTTAGTGCACTGTTACCACTGCAGCCCAGGGGCCTCATCTCAGGAGCTTTAATCTGTGATGTAAAGAAAACATGGGCAATCACTCTATGCTTCCAGAGTCTCTCGCTTTCTTAGTGTAAACTTTAACAGCCACATGCATCATTGTAGGAATTTGAGATTCCTAAATTGCAAAAATTAAGGAATCGCAATTTAGGAATGGCAAATTCCTATGCATTAAGAATTCGCTAAAGTTTTTGCGATTTCTTAATTTTCCTTATTTGCAATTCCTTAATTGCGAATCGCAAATAAGGAATCGCTTTACATTGACCCCTTTGGGCCTAGAGGCCCATAGGAATCAATGGGAAGGCATTCTCATTTTGCGAATTCGCAATTAAGGAATCGCAAAATGAGAATGCAATTTCAAGGGTGCAGGGGGGTCCAAAGGACCCCCCCAGCACCCCTGAAATGTCACGTAAGTACATTTTACTCACACACATGTCCCAAGGGCATGTGTGTGTAAAATATAAGTTTCAAAAATGCATTTTTTTGCATTTTTGAAACTTTTTGCAAATTACCATGAAGGTTTACTTCATGACAATTTTCCCCTTCCTAATTGTGAATTTGTAAATTAAAAAAAATGATGCATAGCATTTAAGAAATCGCAAAAAATGGTGATTTCTTAAATTGCGAAAAATGAAAAAAAAATGATGCATCCCAAAAAAGGTTTTTGCATTCGCAAACGGCCGAATTTTGCGATTCGCACCGTTTGCGAATGCAAAAAAGCTTGATGCATGTGGCCCTATGTTGCCGCTGCCTCCAGGCCAATCTCAGAGAAGGCAGCAGACTGCAGCATTCTAGAGTTGGCATGTGCAAGGAATCCGCAAATCTTTGCAGCGTCTGGCCATTCATGTCAACCTTCTCCTTGAGGTCTTTGACTCGACAACCAGACCATCAATGCCCAGAGTGTTTAGCCCCAGTCTCAGTTCAGCAAGGACTCTGCCAGCACAGGTACTGTCAGGAGAGGCTATCGAGACCAGGATTTCGGCCTGTCAATAAGGAGAGAGCTTGCAAGGCATCGTGTTTGACAAACGTCACTATGTAGATATTTTGTTGGATGCTGATGGTGGCAATAGCACACGTTAGGGGTATGTGCAGTATAAGGTATTGTTCTGTTGAAAAGGCCTCTTATGGAAGGGTTTCAGCACGGCAATTGTACGAAATTATAATACAATTAAACAGTATTTTGCCCTGTGTCTGTGGTGAGCTCCAGAAGGTTTCAACCCATTCTCATAATTTTCCTAATATGCTTTTGCAACATTGTGACTGCTACTGTGAATAAATACACTAAGGGGCATATTTATTAAACTATGGAGCAGCGCAGCAAGTCGTCTTGCTGTGCTGCACCGTAAGGAAAGGCCAGTGTTTAGGGAATATGGCGCATTCCTGCATTTTCCCCTTTCCTAGCGCACAATAGGCAACCTAGCACCAGGGCCGGACTGGCTACCGGGCAGTTTAGAAAGCTGCCGAGCTGGGGGGTGATTTCGTTCATGGAGACCTGCGTGTGCTAAACGAAATTCGTTTTGCATTAAATATTTCGAAGCACACGCAGCTCTCCATGAACGAAATCAGACCCCACCGCAGTTAAATCAGCCAGCAGCTCGGCAGCTTTCTAAACTGCCCGGTAGCCAGTCCGGACCTGCCTAGCGCCAATGCAGGCCCCCTTGTGCCAAGGTGCAAGGGTGCCTGTTTGTAAGCAGGGTTGTTTTTATGCAGGAAGGGACATCTTCCTGCACAAAAACAATCTCTGTAGCATATTCCTCTATCTATGTGTGCTGCAGCAGCACACATAGCAAGTGGAAGTAACATGGAGAAATAAAGAAATTTCTCCTTGTTACGTCTCCCCTGGGAAGGTGTAAGATTTTGGCACATTTCTAGGTCTACAATTTCTTGTAAATCTGGGTATGCATCAAAAATCCAAAGGCGTTGCGTGGGAACACCTAGTGCAGCGCCCATGGAATGTCTACCCAGGGCAGAGTAGCGCAACGCAGTGATTTGCACTGCATTGTGCTTTTCCAGATTTATGAAGCAACTCAGATCCACGGAAAATGGCTTTGCGTCGCTTCCTAAATCTATCTCAGAGGTTTGTTTCGCACATGTATCACATTGCATGGTGCAAATGCGACTCAACTCTCTTATTATCACTTTAAAAGTACAGGACACTCAATGTTGCCATATTATTGAGAGTGGGACTAAGATTGGGAAGGGCAATATTGGTTGTGGTTATGCGGTTAGCTACAACATATCTTGTAGGGGCAAGAAGCTTTTCTCCAAGTTGCTGATAAAAGGCTGAATAATTAGATGAATATCTGCTTTGGGAATTAGTTTGGCCTAGATAGGAATATATTTTTTGCATATCATCAACACAAGTTAATATTTAGAGTTTTTTCTTGTCTTTTTACTTGAGCTTTTCATGGTGTCTTTTTGTCCCGTAGGTGCAACAGAGGTTTGCTCCACGCCTAGGAGCCAAGGTAGGCGAACGGAGTGTTTTACGTGGTGAATTTGCTGACTTTTGGACTAGCAAAAACACTTCTCAAGTGCTGAAGGTAAGTCATCTTGTCTGCTGTTTCATTGTGATTTTCCTAAATAAATGAGGTACCACATTATGCTGTTTCATTAATATATGGTGGAACTTTTAAAGTTTGATCCTGTTACCACTGAAAGGCTGCCGATTTTTCTCAGCTCTTGAAATCCTGTTGTCTCGATGGATAAAGCGGGCCTATTCCTAGAACAGTATGGTGGCCAAAAACCATGGAATGGAATGCGGCCCAGGCAATCTCCATGATTTGAGATTAATTCAAGCATCCCATCAGTAACCTTGTTGTTGGTTACATTTGATGTCCTGTCATCTCTGACCACTTTGCTGAATGATCTGTAAAAACCTCAAACAAACCAGCGCAAATTTGTGTTTTTGAGTCCTGAAAAATCACAGCGTGTATTCCACGTCTACTGAAACTGGACAATCATTCCACAATCACATTTCCTTCACACTCCCTTGGACCACTCATTCTTGAAAAATATAATGCTGGTATGACTGCATCAACATAATTTGTGTGAGTATTTGGTCCATAAGAGTAAATAAAATAATTGCAACCTTTAAGATCCCTACACTAGTAGGAGGCTCTCCAAGGGATTAGGATATCAATGTTCTCACCCCAAATTCAAACGAACTTGATTACTTTGACAAGTTATATCAGACTTACACAAGGTGCTACATGATAAGTAACCCACAGACAAATGTTTGAACCTTATGTAGAATAGTGATTTATCCATTGTATCGCTCTGGTTAGCCCTTGCTGTGTGTCCTGTGTGTAGAAGGGGTTTGAATTAATTGGCGGGTGTCTAGGTAACTTAATTCAGGTTCTTCGCGATGGCTGTTGTGAATAGAGATGTGTAGTGTAGACATCACTGTGGCGTGACACAGGAGGAACACATTTTTACTTTTCGGTTTTGATGCACAGGAATATTCATACACAAACTTGGGTACACATACTTCAGATTAATTCATGTCTAACCTGTTGAAAGAAGACAACATATTAGAGAGCTATTTCTCTTCTCACTGTGTTCTCTTATTAGTCTCCTATATATATTATGAATATATTTTTTTAAATATAATCTTTCATGGAATGCTTTTTTTTTAACTCTGCCTTAGAAATATGTTACTCCGTTAACGGTGGACCTTGGATAGTGCAGTGGAAAACACCCAATTTCGACCCCTCAAATGTTACATTGTGTTCAGAATTTTCTTTCTCTAAGCTTCCAATACTGAGTTCAAGACAGAACTGATTCCTAGTTTTTTTGGCCTATTGCCTTGTTTTAATCCTTTTTATCTTTCATACCGCTCACTGAGAGCAAGTTCTAATGGACGCTGAGGTTCCGTAAAAATTCTGGGCATTGCCGAATATGGACGAGTTTGGTATCTACGAACCGTAAATGGCGAGTTCGGCAAGTGTGTGTGTTTTCGCTACGCTACCTGCCAGGGTTCGTCTAATATTACGCGTTCTTCATCTGAACCCTCGGGTTCCATTTTAGATACGGCATCCATTTTGTTTCTTGCCCTCACGTAGTCAGCGAGCAGATAACTGTTCGCCCCTGACCCTCTAGTTCCCAAGCCTTGCGGAAGACGCATATTCCTTTCATGCGTCTTTATGGCCGGAGGAATGACACAGCAAAGGCAAATGGCTCAGCTTGAGGGTAATCTGGTCGTGCCGGCTTATTATGACAGCCTTGCAGGTGATGGATCCAACTCTTTGATCCTACGATCATGCTTCCGATAAAAGCCCCACACTCTTTTCTCTACACGTGTCTGACTTCCTTGCAGCTGCTCTTGTCTCTTCTTCTTTGTCATTTACAACTCTAAATAGGTATGCCTAATGGTGGGAAGATGTACTCTTACAGTTGGGAACCGGCATTGCTATTGTAATTATATTCCGGGATTCTGAACACATGAAAGCGACCCCTTTGAAGTTTACTGTGAGAACCGGATTGTAATCTTTTGTCCACATGTTATGCAATGACAACATTCTGTATAAAAGAGAGCGACCTACAAACTCAATTTGAAGCAGACTCTCAGAACCTACACACTGTTGTACTTCTTGTGACTTTTGCCTCCCTGCAGTAATAAACGCTGATCTTTGACGCCGAAGGAAGTATCCCGTGTCTCTGTAATTTGTGCGCCGAAACAGGTATCCCATGAAGGTTATAGGTGTTGTTCCCTGGCACCGCTGGTACTGTTAAAAGTCCAGTCCTTCAGTTGGCGCCCAACGCGGGGCGACTTCAGCGGTACCGGTCCAAAGCCTGATGAGCGTGAGGAACTTCGTGTGAAATCTCCGAGGGAAGGTGCACCCCGCTTCATCGATCCTGTTGTCGAAATAAGTGGCCCGAAGTTTTTCCCTGCGAAGATTCCCGCCTCCTGACGGCTGCGACGGACCGATGCCCTGACTGTCGACCTGTCTTCGACGCCCGGCGCAGACCTTACGTACAAGCGAGACGACAGACGGGCCTTCCTGGTGACGCCATTGAAGTTCCGAGTTAAGTATTTGTGGGTCGCTCCCAGTCCTTAGTGGTTGTTCTAGCTTTTTGAAAGCTTTGTTGTAGCCTTTAAGGCTTTGTTGTAATAGCTCACCGAGCTTTGTAATAGCCTCCTCAGGCTTTGTTGTTAGCTCTCCGAGCTTTGTGATAGCCTTAAGGCTTTGTTGTATTGCATGGTTCCATTGCATTTGTGGTTCTTAGTATTGGTTCTTAGTATTATTTGACAGTTGCAATTGCCAAAAACCGGGGGTTTTGACTTACACAAGGTTTTATTGCTTCGGTAATCCTTGAAGTTTGATACTAGGTTAGTGTGCACGATGCCTAGCCATAGTGGTTTGTTTCGTATTTTCCAATGTTGCGCAATGGATTCCCGGTTGGAGGACTCGTGTCCGATACCTCCAGTTGGAACTCCGATACATGATCTTTATAGTCGACATGGGGTGGGTCCTATAATATATAATGATTACTGGGTCCGCTATACAAAGAAAGACGGTGACCTTAGATGGCCACCACATGGAACTTTTGAACTTTCGATTTTAGATAATCTTGAGGCTAAATTATTTTTAAAGAAAGCTAGGCCAGCTATGTTTGATTCCTTTCAGATATGGCGTAAAGAGGCCAAGCAGAAAGAAATCAAACAACTTAAAAAGGATCAAAAGCAAGGGTTCGTTCCGATAATGCAAACTATACGAGAATGTAAACAGGAAAAAGAAGAAAAGGAAATGGAAATCTCTACTAGATTACATCACATGAAAATAGATAAATGTTATCCGGTTTTACCAAATAATCTAGAAAGGAAAGAAGAAGATTTGAAGGAGGATTCCTTGCTGTCATATTTGATGAAATCACCACCTCCTTATGTACAGGGTGCTACTGCTCCTGTAGCTGCTCCTGTTGTTCCTCCTGTAGCTCCCCTTGTTGCTCCAGCGGCTGCGGGTCAGCCCGTTGTTAACCCTATGTTTGTTCCGCCACCTGTCCTTGTTCCTACTGCTCCTGTACCTGTACCTTCGCAGACTGTTGTTTCTGCTACTCCGACTACCTTGTCCGTTCCTACTATGCCTTCCTTCACCTCCAGTGTTGTTGCCCCTGTTTTTCTTTCTCCTTCTGTTCGTAAGCGTGTTCCTAACTCTGTTGCTACCCTTTATTCACCTCTTTCTGGTCCATTATTTTCGTCTAATTTATCTGAAACTCCTCAAAGACGGAGTCAGATCCCTAGTGGTAGGGAGAAAGAGACGTTAGTAACCATGGCATATAGGTGGATAAGACATCCTGCCAACTACACTCCTCGTGTGGTCTTTGACACGTTTTCTCAGTTTAATGAGCCTACGCAGAGATTCGTGTTTGAGGAGATGTGTAACTTTTTGAGGGAAGAATGGTATAATGATGATGTAGATAATGTACCGTCCGACATAATTGAACTTCAGAATCACTTTTTGAACGGTATGATTATAGGAGACGATGTACGACGTGCCGTGGAACGCTTATTAGCGTTCAGATCCACAGCACATTCTCGGGTGTCCTCAGATGATACCACTGAGAATTGGAAAGCGGCTCCTGGTCAGTATCCTATGAGAGAGGTTCCGCCACTGTGGGTGCCTGGTGATCCTAATGCAAACCCTGTGGTTCTACCGCATTTTCGAAGGGTATGGATACATCTTCCATGGAAACGATCGGAAGTTTTGCAAGTGAAACAATCCTTACCCGATCCGCGTAAAAATCCGGCTGGTTATTATAAGGAGTTATCACAACTGGTGGAAGCTTCTATTATGAACCTTGCCGACATCGACATGTTGTTTGGCAATGTTGTACCGCAACCAGTTTGGGCTAAAATTCGTCAAGCCGATCACGCAGTTGAATTAGGGGGTGATTGGGCTGCATTGATAACAGCTGATGGACTACAAGTTGGTGGGGCTAAGCCTGACCAGCTAATCTTAGATTTGCCTCAGAAAATCATTACGCTCATGAAAACTCTCATGCCAGCGATGAAGGTGAACTGGGATAAGTTATCAGCTTGTAAGCAAAAGAAAGACGAGAGTGTCTCGGATTTCTTTACAAGGTTTGAGGAAGCGTTTGTCGACCACAGCGGTCAGGACATGGGCACCGAGGGAGGCCAGCGGTTATTTGTTGACAAATTTGTGTCGAATTTGTTGCCTGAATTAAGCAACAAATTGAAGAATTCAGAAAGTGCGTGGGCAGTTTCAACCCCTGCGCAAATACTAGCAACGGCCCAGTATTATGAGAATAGGGAAAAGGAAGAAAGTGATCGTGTAGAAAAGAAAACGAAAGAACTCAAAACGAAGGTTTTGTTGCAGCAAGCATACCCTCCACGATCAACCCAAAATGATTCACAACAGCAGTATCGACCACGAGCACAGCCCGATAGGATGCAGCCGCGCTCTGACAACTTTGATTATAGACCTTCACTTGGGTATAATCAGTGCGCATATTGTAGGAAAGAGGGACACCTAAAATATGATTGTCTTGCCTTACGGGACCGTCTGAATGGTGTGTCGACACGTGGAAACCGTGGTGGTGGTCCCCAACAGGCATCACGAGGTAGAGGTCGTGGTTCATCCCACAATCAGATTGATCGTCATCAAAATCAATCGGATGCGAATAATTGTTTTGACCAGCGAAACACAGGGTCAGTCCGATCTGCACAGTATAATGTGGACGATTATTACGTAGAGCATGAGACTGTTGTAAATGACCATTACTAGGACAGCCAACGACAAAGAGAGGGAGTAGTGTCAGTTCCGGTCGATCAGAGTGGGCCTTACGTTGCAGTGGCTACATCGGGTGTAGTTGAGCCTTTTCTGTTAGACACTGGTGCGACAAAAAGTTCCATCATGCATTCGAAACTCCCTGGCGCACCTTTGTCTGGCTTAACGAACGTTTCCGTTGGATTCTCTGGCGCCCCTGTTAGTAACCCAGTCTCTAGTCCTTTGCCTCTTATGATTGGACCTCGTGAGCTAACGGCTCCACTGATTCTATCTACAGGTTGTGGTGAGAATCTTTTGGGCCTGGATTTGTTGAAACGACTATATGCAACATTGTATTGTTCCCCCGAAGGAGTGGAGCTTACGTTGGGACGGAGAGTGATCTCTCCCATGTATTTGTCGGTCGATAAATTCCCACCGGAATTGAGTTCCCTCCCTGCGTCCTTATGGGCCACAGGTCCCAATGATGTGGGCCTGTTAGACATTCCACCCTATGTGATTCAATTGAAACCAAATGCGCGATTACCGCGTTTACCTCAATATCGTATTTCTCTTGAGGGCGAACGAGCGCTGTTAGCAATCGTTCATGATCTCATTGGAAAAGGTGTTGTTGAAGAAACTCGTGGAAACGTGTGTAATAGCCCTGTATTGCCAATTCTGAAACGAACTGACCCAACTAAACCTCCTGTGTATCGTTTCGTAATAGATTTAAGAGAGGTGAACAAAATAGTGGTTCCACAATTTCCTGTGGTTCCCGACATTACAGCCTTACTAACAATGATTCCGGCATCTGCCTCCTGGTTCACGGTGATCGATCTAAAGAATGCTTTCTTTAGCATTCCGATTGCAGAGGAAAGCAGAGACCTATTCGGATTCTCATTAGGTGGTCGCAGTTTTAGGCTAAAACGCGCTCCACAGGGCTACTGTGAGAGTCCGTCAATCTACAGCCAAGCACTTAAAGGTCAGCTTGATGCCTTTGTTTTACCGACGGGCGCGGCTTTGATACAATACGTTGACGATCTTTTAGTGGCAGCTGATACAGAAGCTATTTGCAAAACGGCTACTGTATCATTATTGCATTATCTACATGACTTACATCACAAGGTATCGCCTTCAAAGCTACAGTATTGTTGTCAAGAAGTAACCTATTTAGGTCACTTATTGTCAAGAGAAGGGAGAAGGTTGACCCCAGAGAGAATTGCAGCAATTTCCCGAATGACTGTGCCAGAAACCCAGAGAGATGTTCGCGCCTTTTTAGGTATTACGTCCTATTGTAGACAATGGATTCCAAATTTTTCATTGTTGGCGAAACCATTGATAGCCCTTACGTGCAAAGATGTTCCATCCCCATTGCCTTGGTCTGAAGAGTGTCGGAAAAGTTTTTCGGAATTGCGTGATGCGTTGTGTTCGGCTCCTGTGTTGGGCACCCCTGACTACAGTAAGCCGTTTACAATATACGTTCATGAGAGGGATGGTTGCGCGTTGAGTGTTCTGACACAACCTTTTGGTGGCAAATAACGCCCATGTGCCTATTTTTCTTCGACTTTAGACCCAGTAGCAAGAGCCTTGCCAAGTTGTTTAAGGGCAACGGCGGCAGCTGCGGCGTCCATTCGACAGTCCGCAGGTTTAGTCATGAATAATATGCTCACGGTAATGGTTCCGCATGCAGTTGACACTCTATTGAATCGAACGAAAACTCAACATCTGACGAGCGCAAGATTGTCTGGATATGAGTTAACGTTGCTGGCCAGTCACATACGGATAAAACGATGTAATGTGTTGAATCCAGCAACATTGCTGCCGATCGACACAGAATCAAGTGGTGAAGCAGTACATGACTGCTATCTCAGAACTGAGGAGGAAACTAAGGGTCGTATTGACCTAAAAGATACTCCATTGACAGATCCCGATGGTACTTTGTATGTGGATGGTTCCTGTTTTAAGTTGCCGAACGGTGATGTGACGACTGCGTATGCTGTAGTAACATTGAGAACGATTGTGGAAAGCAAAAGACTAAGTCAGAATTCGGCTCAGGCTGCCGAGTTAATCGCATTGACGAGAGCGTGTGTGTTGTCTAAAGATAAACGGGTGAATGTGTTTACAGATAGCCAGTATGCGTTTGGTGTGGCACATAGTTTTGGACGATTGTGGAGAGAGAGAGGATTCCTTACGTCGCATGGCACGAAGATTCAACATGGTCAGCTTGTAAATGATCTTTTAGATGCACTCACATTGCCTAAACAAGTGGCCATAGTCAAATGTAGCGCACATCAGAAAGTAACAGATGATGTGGGTCGTGGAAATGCGTTTGCGGATGAAACGGCTAAAGAGACGGCTAAAGATTTGACGAACAGAATGTATGTTACGAGCTCAGTGAGATGGCCAACAGAGACTGGTATGTGTGAAGACACATTTGAAAGTGTGAAAGGAATACAGAATGAAGCCACTGAGACAGAAAGGACTAAATGGAGAGAGAGCACGGGAAGATTGGATGAGAATGGATGTTGGGTTGATCTATCAGAGAAGCAGAGATGGATGTTACCGGATGCGTATGTGCTCGCTGTTGTTACAATGGCTCACGGTATGGCACACATCAACACGAAAGGCATATGCAAGTTGTTGTCTCATGTATGGAAGAATGATGGGATTACTAAGTGTGCCGAGAGAGTGGTTAAGAATTGTATGGTGTGTTTGATGCACAATCCTGGTAAGGGCACCTCCACTCCACCTGGCCATTTTGCCCCTCCTACGTACCCTTTCGAAGTTATCCAGTTGGACTTTATCCACATGGAGAGATGTAATAATTTGAAGTATGTGTTGGTTGTGGTGTGTGCATTTTCTAGGTGGATTGAGGCCTACCCCCTTAAGGATAATACGGCTTTATCCACGGCAAAAATTTTGCTCAAAGAATATTTTCCCCGCTACGGAATGCCTCGGGTCGTATGGTCGGACAACGGAAGTGAGTTTGTTGGGAGTGTGATGAAGAGTGTGTGTCGCGGTTTAGGGATCGTGCAAAAATTTCATAGTGCAAACCATCCACAATCAGCAGGCTTGGTGGAAGGATATAATGGCACTCTAAAACTGAAATTGGCTAAAATTCAGGCAACAACTGGTTTATCATGGCCCGACGCTTTGCCTCTGGCTCTCCTGTCGACCAGGGAAACTGTACACTCTCGAGTAGGGCTCAGCCCATATGAGATTGTGTTCGGCCGTCCTGCTAATGTATGGGGAGTCCCAAGACCTAAAGAATTTGACAGAATTGAATACCCTATGCTGATTGATTATCTCTATGATCTGACTGCTAAATTGAGTTTGATTCATCAACAGGTCTTTGAGTCTCTGCCATCACAAACAGAGGGTCCTGGTCATCGACTTCAACCAGGGGACTGGGTCCTCATACGGAACTACGGAAGAAAACGAAACCTTGAACCAAGATTTGTGGGCCCGTTTCAGGTACAGCTGGCTACGAGGACGGCGGTTCGACTACACGGACGCCGGAACTGGGTACATGCTACCCATACCAAAAAAGTCCCGCTTCCTTTGCCATCGGACACCTGGATAAGAAGAGGTCTTTCTTCATCTGAGACCGACACTCCACAACGTTTCGTTCCATTCAGCGAAGCTCGGTTTGTATCTGACACCGTTGTTGACTCCCCTCAAACAATTTCTTCCACGTCAACCTTGGAAAATTTGACTGCTGAACAATCGCCTGAACAATTGAACACTCCTTTGCCGTCCAATCCACTGTTTGAAGATCAGACTAATCCTGGAAGTAGCCGATATTTTCTTCGTCCACGAACAAGCCACAAATAAAAAGATTTTTTTCTAGGTTCTACATTGCTCTGAAAACAGTGGACATTATATATTGTGTATCTTTTTCTTTTTTCGTACAGCCAAGAACATTATTTAGCTAGAACCTACCATCCAGGTTGACCGTAAGGCCGTGCGGGTACTTCCTTCTGTTTAGCAGCTATCGACACAAGGTTGGTTTCTATTATCGATTTCTGGGAACTCCTGGAAATTGATAACCGCTACTCAGAACGAGGTGCGTCAAGAACGTCGCGGACGGTCGTTAGGGGATGGAATCATCATTGTCTGAGCTGTCGAAAAGAGAGGAATTTTTGGCGCAAAGATCTGCATTGCATAAAATATTTCATACGAAATGGTTTTCCTTACAGGTGGTCATGCTATTCCTAACTATATCTATGTTGCTGGTGGGAGGAGTATATTATGGGTCCCAATTCTTATTGTCTTCTGCTACATCTACTCTCCCATCTCGTGATCTATATTTTGTTTCTACTGTCTCTCCACATTCCTTTTATCTTCTGCCTCAACACGAACAAGTCAGACGTGCGGAATTCAGAAACAACTCTTTTATTCAACTCTTGCATCAGCATCAGTTAGTGGTAAACACTACCAACTGTTGGGTGTGTGGGTTAATGCCACATACCATGGATAAGGGTATTCCGTACTTAGTTCTGCCTTATAGTGCACAAGGGTCAGCTCGAGCATTACAAACTATGTTCCGTAGCGCACTAGATTCCTACCCCCATCGAGAACCACGCTCAGCAAACTCTGGTCCTGGTCCGTACCACAAGACTCTGGCGAGAGCTATTGCAGACTTAGATAGAGATATTTTTGACGCATCGCTCATCCCAGAGGAAGAGGTGCGAGCATCTAAGGAACTAAGTGAGGCTGAGTACAGCTTATCAGTGGGTGAGAGGCAGCTTAAAAGCTCGCCACCGATATGGATTGTACCTCACCTTGGTAATTTCTGCTTGAAAGGTCTTGGTCGAAATCCGAGAGCTCAGTTTGGGGAGAGTGCTTGTACCGAGACGTATGTCTTACCGACGCTCTCCTCCCCTGTCTTCCTGCCTGCCAAGGGTACTTACTTTGTATGTTATGATCGAGCCTATACGTGGTTACCTCATGACTTCTCGGGTACCTGCTATATTGCGAATCTTTTGCCTCCGACTTTCACTGTGGCCTCTGATTACCACAGAACTAGAATTGCGAGAGGTGTGGTTAGCAAAGAAGATACTTTCGGACAAGAAGCGGGAGACTTCTTTAAGGGTTTCCTACCGTTCTGGGGACCGATGGTTAATAGCAGGAACTTGAGACAGTTAACTCGTGTAGTAGAATCAACTGCCAACATAACTGCAAATGCCCTTGGTAATTTGACAGCCGAGCTCCAGGCGGATAGACTGATGACGTTGCAGAACCGTATGGTTCTAGATATCGTTCTAGCAGATAGAGGTGGGGTTTGTAAAGTCATCCATTCGAGCTGCTGCGTATTCATACCTGATAACGCTCCAACGGTTTATCAAGCCATCTCTAAGTTGCACAAAATTTCGGAGTCCATACACGTGGACGAAGGAAATTGGACGCTTCTGGGATGGTTTTGGGGGCTGATATCGACTTGGGGTTGGAAGATTCTGATGATCATAGGGGTTGTTGTGACATTTCTGTTCTCATGTTGTCTTTGTGTGCAATGTGGTCCTGCCTTATGTGGCCTCTGTGCTACGACGTGTATAATACAGCCCGTTGTCACCAAAGAGGCATTGAAGGATAGAATAATGTATCAACAACATCTGGATGATCTGATGAGTATCGAAATCGATTATGATTCTCACTAGTGCTTGCCTACATGAGGGCAAAAGGACCGTCTGAGGTTCCGTAAAAATTCTGGGCATTGCCGAATATGGACGAGTTTGGTATCTACGAACCGTAAATGGCGAGTTCGGCAAGTGTGTGTGTTTTCGCTACGCTACCTGCCAGGGTTCGTCTAATATTACGCGTTCTTCATCTGAACCCTCGGGTTCCATTTTAGATACGGCATCCATTTTGTTTCTTGCCCTCACGTAGTCAGCGAGCAGATAACTGTTCGCCCCCTGACCCTCTAGTTCCCAAGCCTTGCGGAAGACGCATATTCCTTTCATGCGTCTTTATGGCCGGAGGAATGACACAGCAAAGGCAAATGGCTCAGCTTGAGGGTAATCTGGTCGTGCCGGCTTATTATGACAGCCTTGCAGGTGATGGATCCAACTCTTTGATCCTACGATCATGCTTCCGATAAAAGCCCCACACTCTTTTCTCTACACGTGTCTGACTTCCTTGCAGCTGCTCTTGTCTCTTCTTCTTTGTCATTTACAACTCTAAATAGGTATGCCTAATGGTGGGAAGATGTACTCTTACAGTTGGGAACCGGCATTGCTGATGTAATTATATTCCGGGATTCTGAACACATGAAAGCGACCCCTTTGAAGTTTACTGTGAGAACCGGATTGTAATCTTTTGTCCACATGTTATGCAATGACAACATTCTGTATAAAAGAGAGCGACCTACAAACTCAATTTGAAGCAGACTCTCAGAACCTACACACTGTTGTACTTCTTGTGACTTTTGCCTCCCTGCAGTAATAAACGCTGATCTTTGACGCCGAAGGAAGTATCCCGTGTCTCTGTAATTTGTGCGCCGAAACAGGTATCCCATGAAGGTTATAGGTGTTGTTCCCTGGCACCGCTGGTACTGTTAAAAGTCCAGTCCTTCAACGCCACTACTATTTTAAGCAGTATTTTCCTTACCGTTTCTTCACTAGCTGCTGCCAGCTCCAGCAGTTTCTTAAGGATGTATGATGATACATCGCGCACCTTTTCATCGCGTGCGTTTACCATGTTTCTTTTACCTCGCATTGTACATTACCTCGTCAACTGTTACATCGAGAGCTGTAGCAACGCCAATGCGTTGCTTTCTATTGGGCAGAACATCACTTCGCAGACCCTGAACTCGCACGCCGTAACAACGCGTTTTTATGTGTCATCCCTGGTGGGCTGCCACTGCAGGTGCATGCGAGGCACAGTGCCTATTGCTCCACTGCTGCGGCGCTGCATGAACACGGAGCATTGTTTATGAGTGACTGCCATCTATTACTGTATTATAATGCTGTATTATACCTCTTCTTGTATTTCGTTTGCTTCTGTAACATGTACTTTTGTAACATTCCTCTTATGTAACGTAACCGGTCCTATTGTAAAGCGCTGTGACACCTTTGGGTAAAGCCCGCGCTATATAAAATTGCATAAATAAATAAATAAATGGCCCCTGCGACTGCCGGTTGGGTGTAGTGAAGCCACTGTGGATGAACTGCAAACATAAGAGACAGCCTATGCTCTGCCTGGTGGCCCCCTGCTCTTTCTTACCTCCTCATCATTCTCCCCCTTTACTCATTTCTGGTGCTACGCCTGCGCCAGTCACTCTGCAAGCGCAGGGTGATCCCCGAAGTGGCTGTGTGACATAGTGATAGTGGATCCAAAAGCGTGAAACAGCTGTGATGATTGGCAGAGCCCTAAACCCTAAAGGGGCTGTGTCCCCGAACATTTTGGGTCTCTTACCATGGTTTGGGGGAGCCTGACAGGAGAGCAAAACATATAGCTCCTGAAGTGAGTGCCCGAGTGCTCTGAGCCAGCTGCCCTTCATCTGTGCTTACATGTTGGCTGTGGTGTACATGTACTGTGAGTGGCCTACTGTGTGAATTCTCGGACTACCATGCGTTGGTACAGAGTCGCTGGTTCGCCTGTGATCTTTGACATCAGTGTGAATGTGTATTGCTTTGAGAGTCAGTATTTCTTATCAGTTTAGTCCAAGGGTCCTCTTCTCTTGTTGATTGTGCCCAGCCAGAACCAGTTCTGCCTTCTCTGGTGAGAATTCCTGGCAGGAAGTGGAGACGGCATTGTCAGAGGCAGACCAGGCCCTTTGAGGTGCAAGGAAATATCCCCCTTCCCAATTGCAGCCCAGGTCTATTCAGCCCTTTCCTGACCCTACCTAGACTATCTGGAGCCCTCCTGCTCCCCAGCCTTCTGCCATCCGAAACCCAGACAGGCAATCCACATTCCAGCAGAGTCACAGAGGATGACTGAGCAAGAAAATACTTACTTTCTAAAAGTGGTATTTTCAAACACAGAATGTAAAAATCACATTCACTAAAAGATGTATTTTAACATTCCGAGTTCAGGCATACTAAACTCGTATTTCTACCTTGTTCCCTGGGTCAGTTTAGGATTATAAGATGTTATAATCAAACTGCCAATTCTGGCCTATGAGAACAGATAGCCTTGCAATAGGGAAAAAGGAAATGGGCTGTAATTACCTATCAGGACAAGCCACACACAACAGGGCATGTCCTACCTTTCACATATACTGCACCCTTCCCACAGAGGTACCTTGGGCCTACCTTAGGGGTGCCTGACATGTAAGAAAAGGGAAGGTTAGGGACTGGCAAGTGTGTGCACTGGCCAAGTCGGCATGGCAGTTGCCAACTGCGCGCAGACTGCAATGGCAGGTCTGAGTTACCTTTTTAAGGCTAGTCATGTGGGTGGCACAATCAGTGCTGGAGGCCCACTAGTAGCGTTTGATTCACAGCCCTGGCACACTCAGTGCACTTTACTAGGGAATTACAAGTAAATCAAATACCCAATCATGTAAACACCAATCTGTAATGTCTAGCTTAACATGGTAACATGTTGTCTTCTTATAGAATGTAGATTTCTTGTTGACCAGAGTTCTGAGAACGTGGGTCTGAGAATGTAGAATGTTATAGGTGGCAGTTAGGACTTTGAGCTGTTGTGGATGGGGTGAATAAATTACTCCTGAACCTAACACGGAATATTCATCTTTATTTACAAGTGAAATTAACTATTTTACATTGGCGACGATCCTACCTCTTCGCCTCAACGCACAGCCGACCCTGACACCTCTCCAGCGGCGGAACCGACATTGAAGGAAGCGTAGTCTTCCCAGCGGCCGATCGCATAAATCTCCATGAAGGCTTGTACGGTGAGGAGTACAGCGGGAGGTTAATTAGAGGAGAGGGACTTAAAAAAAAAAAAGAAGTCTGAAAGGAATAAGGGATAATAGTCGTGCGCTGCGCTGTTTGTCCGTTTGAATGAAGCGCATTCTCTCGCGCCGACTGTTTACCCTCTCGCGCAACGAAATGGCTGTGCGTGTCAGTGACGCATAGCTTTGCTACTAGTAAAACCTCAGCCTCGTTTTGGAAAAATCCCTCACGCAACACGGAGACTGAGATACACGTCATGTAAACAAAGGGCTTTATGACGTTTGAAGATTATATTTCTGTGAACACTTCTCAGAGGCAGATTGCTTGGAGAAAAAGCATTGTTAAATACAATAGAAGTTTTACAAGGTTAAAACTCCTATCAAAGGGACTTTTTGTGAGTGCTGAGTGGGAACTATTGAATTGAGACACCAGCAATTAATGTTATTGGTTCTTTTACTAAATAGCTCTGCTGTTATACCACAAATAAATAGCAGTAGCATTATTAGTAATTACAAAGAACATTTAAATCTACATATTACAACAGGTCAACATAGTTTTTTTTTAGGACTTTATTTAAAAAAAAAAATATGCAGAATGTGACACAACCTGCATTCTTTTTGACAAGTCCAGGTGAGCCAAATGTAAAATGGCAAAAGTGGAAGAAGATTTTTGCGAACTATGCAAGAGTATGTGGCACGAACTTAAGTGCAGAAAGAAAGCATTCCTTACTACTACACTGTCTGGGAGGAGAAGGTCAAGATGTGCTAGAGCATTTACCCAAACTTACTGCGTCTGAGCAAAGGAATTTAAATGAATACGAAGTAGCAATTGAGCAGTTAGATCGACATTATCTTCCTAGGTTAAGCACGATAATGGAAAGGTATCATTTCGGTTTAAGAGGACAAAAGAAGGATGAATCAGTTGAGGAATATGTCTCTGCACTAAGGAAATTAGCCTCATCATGCAAATTTGGACAGACTTTGGATGAGAGAATAAGAGACCAATTTGTATTAAAATGTGCTCATGACAATATTCGTAAGGAACTATGGCTAAAAGATGAGCCTCCGTTGGAAGAAGTTCTAGTTATAGCAAAACAAGTTGAGCACATGACAAAATGTGTAGATGAGTTAAAGGAGGAAAAAGAAAAGATGAATGAACCTAAAAAAAAAACTGAACCTAAAGTTGAGGAAGTTGTCTGTCAAGTGAAGAAGGAAGAGAAATCCTCTAGTGAAAAAAATGAGAATGGAACAAATAATTTCAATCCGAATTTTAATGTTTCTAGTAAATTTTCATGTTTTAGATGCGGAAATAATGGACATTTAGCTAACTCTCCGAATTGTCCTGCATTGAAATCTATCTGTAACAATTGTGGTAGAAGAGGTCATTTCTCAAAATGTTGCAGGACCAAAAGTAGTAAGAGAGATAATGTATATAAAAGATGGTCTCAACCGCAGGTGAAGACTGTGACTTTCCAGGTCAATAGTGGTTCTCTAGAACATCCCTCACACGTGGTAAAAGTTGATAATGCCATGATTGAGTTTAAATTTGATTCATGTTCTCAGATCACCATGATAGATGAAGAGTTATTGCGTAAGACTTTTGGAGAGAAGGTTAAACTCTTCAAAAGCGACATAATACCTTTAGGTTATGGGAAAAAACCGATCAAAATATTAGGTTATTTCATGACTACTCTTGAGTTGGGAAGTCGCATCATACCTGGTAAAATTTATGTTACTAATTTTGGAGATGCCTTGATTAGTTGGAGAGACCAGCGAGATTTAGGAGTAAAACTTGATCCTAATGCTTCGCCTCAAGTACAGATACAGGAAGCAGAAAATTTGTCTGAAATGTTTGCAAGAAAATTTCCAAATGTGTTTAAAGAACAATTAGGATGTTTAAAGGGCTACAAGCACTGTATAAAATAAAAAAAAATGCAATACCTGTAGTAGCAAAAGTAAGAAGGATTCCTTTAGCAGAGCAAAGTAAAGTACAAAAAGAGATTGAAAAGTTGATTGATAATGATATAATAGAACCGGTAGAGGCTACAGAATGGTTGGCCCCAGTTGTTATAGCCAAGAAGCCCACAGGAGAGATTCGTTTGTGCATTGATTTAAGGGCACTTAATAAGGAAGTGATTGTTGACAGGTTTCCCTTATCAAACATTGATGAGATTGTGGGGACGTTAGAGGGGGCAAGGTATTTTACCACTTTAGATCTAGCCTCCGCTTACCATCAAGTGGAACTAGATACTACTTGCCAAGATCTGACTGCATTTATTACCCCTATGGGTACTTTTAAATTTAAAAGGATGCCTTTCGGGTTAATCTCGGCGGCTTCTGTCTTTCAACGAATCATGACTCATATATTAAGAGGTCTCCTAGGTGTAAAATGCTATCAAGATGATTTATTGATTTATGGTGTCAACTTACGAGAACACAATGAACGGGTGTGTGATGTGTTGAAAAAATTGTCAGAAGCTGGATTATCCCTTAAGAAAAAGAAGTGCAAGTTTGGATTAGATGAAGTGAATTATCTTGGTCACTGTATTAGGAGTGAAGGCGTTTTTCCTAAGTTGGAGTTGGTCACTTCAATTGATAACATGGTAGAACCTGTAAACAGAGATGAATTATTGTCTTTTCTTGGCATGGTAGAGTTCTATGGGAAATTCATTTTACATTTTGCAGACAAGACACAGAATATGAGGAGGCTCACGGCAAAAAATGTAGCATTTGAGTGGTCAAATGACTGTAAAAGGGAGTTTGATGAGATCAAGAAAGAGTTGAGGCAAGCTCCCTGTCTTCAGGCTTTTCTTCCTGGTTTACCGACAATAGTATATACTGATGCTAGTGACAAAGGTCTAGGTGCTGTTCTGGTACAAAACAAAGGTGGTAGTGACTCTCTTATTGCTTGTGCTTCAAGATGTCTTCGTGGTCCGGAGCTTAATTATTCAGTAATTGAAAAAGAGTCGTTAGCTATTTTTTGGGCTCTTAAAAAATTTAAGAATTTAGTTTGGGGTACAAAATTTATTGTTAAGTCCGACCACAAACCCTTGAAAGAAGTTTTTTGCAAGAAAGGATTAGATTCGATTTCTTCTAGAATTAGGAGATGGATAATATCTTTACAGGAATATGATTTTGAGGTACAATATTTACCTGGTGTTTCAAATAAGGCAGCAGATTGTTTTTCTAGACTAGTAAAAAGGAGTGATCCCTACAGTGAGGAGGTAATGGCACATGAAGATGAGTTTCTTGATGTTTGTGAGGTCACTGAAGGTGTTGTGGGGCAAGATGAGTGGAAAGAAGAGTTACTAAAAGATGAGGAGCTAAGTAGGGTCATGGTCTCGCTTAAGAATAATAAACGTTTGGATAAACCATGGTCACTGGTTTCGCATGAATTATCGATAACTGATGGTCTACTTACACGAGGTTTGAGACTCATTCCTCCTCTTACTTTAAAGAAGAAATTGTTATTACATGCACATTCTGGGCATCTGGGTATAGTAAAGACTAAAGAAATGTTACACACTCAGTTTTGGTGGCCGGGGATGGATTTGGAGATTGAGCGAATGGTCAGGGATTGTATAGAGTGTTGCTCGAGTGACAAAATCCTGAAAACTAGACAAATGCCTATGGTTTGTAGGACGTTACCCAATCATCCTTGGGATGAATTGGCTATTGACATTTTAGGTCCTCTCACTGGAGTTTCAGACACTCCTTATCTAATAGTCTTAATTGACCTTTATTCTCGTTGGATTGAAGTGAGTGCTGTCAGTGAGATTACCTCTGAGTCCATCATTAAATTCTTGTCTGAGATTTTTATGAGAGAAAGTTTCCCAAACAGTATTTTATCAGATAATGGCCCACAGTTTTGTTCTGCACTGTTTGATGCCTATCTTACTAAATGTGGCATTTTGCATGAACGCTCCTCTTTGTATCATCCAGAAACCAATGGTGCAGTTGAGAGGGTCAATAAAACATTGAAATAATGCATTCAGCTTGCTAGGGCCAATGGTTTAAATTGGAAAGAGGCACTTAGAGAAATAATTGAGGCTTACAGGTCTTCACCTCACTCCACCACTGGCAAATCTCCGTTTGAGTTATTTAAAGGAAGGGTACCCAACACCATGTGGTGTCCTGGTTGGATGAATCTGAACAAAGGTTTTGTTGATAATCATGTTGGTGGTTGGAGGGAGAGGGAATTAGAAAAACAAGCTTGTAGAAAGGCTTATTTTGATAAAAGAAAATGTGTTCGTTTACAAGAAGTTAAAGTAGGTGATTTAGTTAAAATAAAAGCACCTGTTGGGAGGAGTTCATGGTCGAAATATACAAATGTCAGACCTGTTATCAAGGTGTTTGGCAATGCCATCAAGACACAAGATGGAAGGATCTGGAATAAAAGTAGAGTAGTTGTGATAAGGTCAAGAAATGATACTCAACATGCAACTGATACTGAGTGTGAATCTTCTCCCACTTTCAAACTACCTGTGTTTAATTCTAATAATTCTGTTTTCCCTTATATGAGGAGTCAGAGGTTACGTAGACCACCTGTTTATATGAAAGATTATGTTTAGTCTTCTTTCTTGTTCTCACTGTTAAGTATAATTTGTTTTTCTTGCTTTTATTTTCTTTTATTCTCTTTTCTTTTAATTGCATTTATCATTATTGTATAGAAGGGAGATGTGTAATGTCTAGCTTAACATGGTAACATGTTGTCTTCTTATAGAATGTAGATTTCTTGTTGACCAGAGTTCTGAGAACGTGGGTCTGAGAATGTAGAATGTTATAGGTGGCAGTTAGGACTTTGAGCTGTTGTGGATGGGGTGAATAAATTACTCCTGAACCTAACACGGAATATTCATCTTTATTTACAAGTGAAATTAACTATTTTACACAATCCACAACAGAATTTGCACAGAGAGCATATGCACTTTAACACTGATTAGCAGTGGTAAAGTGCCCAGAGTCCTAAAACCAACACAAACCAGTCAGGAAAAAATAGGAAGAAGATGCAAAATGTTTGGGGATAACCCTGCAAAAAGGGCCATTTCCAACAGTTTCTGACAAGGGTAATTTGTGGATGTTCACAAGTTGCATTGCTAAAGGTTTAGCTGGAGACATTTTCAAGCCAAGGTAAAGGAATCAAAGTGTGTTCCCATAGTCAGGTGGAGTTGCTTTACTGAAGATGAAACCGTGTGCTTTATGTTTCTCGTCAGTATGTCCTTAGTAGTGACTTTGTGCAGTTTTTACTCAAATGTTGCTTAAATGTAACTTTCTTTCCTTTATTCTTATCAATAGCCTTCCTTGTTAAGCATGACATCCACTGTTCACAATGTTTCTGCACACTTTTAGTACCCTCTTTCAATGGCATATTGTAAAATTCTGGGCCCCCTAGCATAATGTGACGAGGGACCCTGAGATTCCTATATGTAACTGCCATTGATATGCTCTAGTCTGAAAGGGACCTCTGTAAGGGGTGGTGGCCCCTGTACGCTGCAGGGGCTTGCATTATACCCCTGTCCTGTTTTTTGAACTGGAGGTTTTCTATTCTGTGTATTGTCAGTCCTTAGACCTGAGTCGTATAAGGTACTATTTGTAATTATTGAAGTGAATATGTTTTACAGTATTTTTATTGTGTTGATGACTTAGCATAGTTGGTTGCAATGCAGCACATAATACAGACAGGGCTCGGACACTCATTGAGTAATAGCATCTCAAATGCAAGTTATGAGGCTGAGGTAAGCATAGTTTAAAATGGGCATTATTTATATACTACTGACATAAAATGGGATATATGCCCAGGTGAGTGTTGCTTTTTCCATGTTGACGACCAGGCCTATATTTGCAGAAGATATGTAATGGGTACATTTTCCGTTGTTGCCTTTGAAAGTGGAATTAAAATATCTGGATCTTCTCTGAAGAGTTGACATGTATGCTTGTCTTATCATATGCAGCAGCAGAAGCACAGGCATTGAAATTGCATATCGTGTTGATGTATCGTTATAATGTATGTTACACAGGTCTGAGATTTCAACCACATTTAAATCACACTTCTCTTTAAACGGGATATGCTTGCATGATTATTTGGGATATGTAGTTGCTGAACATATGCATTATTTTGTGTAATAGATTCTTTCATCTATTTCTTTCTGCTACATTTTTTTGGTAAAACCGGGATGCCATTTAGCGTATTTTATTGTTGCACATTTAACAAAGTTACAATGATATTTATATTATGCCACGCAGCACAGAATCAAACAAGAGGGATGCTCTTTTTCATCTCTTACCATCCCAACCATCCCAACCAATGACCACGTAAACATAGAAATGAGGGACAGTGGTAGAGGTGAGGAAAGGAGAAAAGAGGAAACAGAGACCCTGAACTCCACTGCTCCGCTACTGAATAATTTCTTCTGGCTGCAGTGGATCTCTACATGACAAAGCAATATTTTAAGAAACTTCTTATTAAGATTGCTAAGCACTCACTGATACTGCCAAGCTGTTGCCGCAATTTGCCCTGACGCCCGCCTGCCTTCCCAGAGACTTTCTGCCCTCGGTTGAGCGCCTTCCCGCCTCCCGCTGCCCGACTCCCCTGTCATCTTGGAGTCCTGGTGGCCGAGTGGAGCGTGGGACGAGGGGGGTAAAGAAACCACACTCCCCAGCTTCCCGAGTGGCGCACGCGTCATCTGCGCACCAGGAGGCGCTGAAATAGCGCGTCACCCCGGTCGAGGGGTGGAACACTCACTGATACTGCCAAGCTGTTGCCGCAATTTGCCCTGACGCCCGCCTGCCTTCCCAGAGACTTTCTGCCCTCGGTTGAGCGCCTTCCCGCCTCCCGCTGCCCGACTCCCCTGTCATCTTGGAGTCCTGGTGGCCGAGTGGAGCGTGGGACGAGGGGGGTAAAGAAACCACACTCCCCAGCATCCCGAGCGGCGCACGCGTCATCTGCGCGCCAGGAGGCGCTGAAATAGCGCGTCACCCCGGTCGAGGGGTGGAACACTCACTGATACTGCCAAGCTGTTGCCGCAATTTGCCCTGACGCCCGCCTGCCTTCCCAGAGACTTTCTGCCCTCGGTTGAGCGCCTTCCCGCCTCCCGCTGCCCGACTCCCCTGTCATCTTGGAGTCCTGGTGGCCGAGTGGAGCGTGGGACGAGGGGGGTAAAGAAACCACACTCCCCAGCATCCCGAGCGGCGCACGCGTCATCTGCGCGCCAGGAGGCGCTGAAATAGCGCGTCACCCCGGTCGAGGGGTGGAACACTCACTGATACTGCCAAGCTGTTGCCGCAATTTGCCCTGACGCCCGCCTGCCTTCCCAGAGACTTTCTGCCCTCGGTTGAGCGCCTTCCCGCCTCCCGCTGCCCGACTCCCCTGTCATCTTGGAGTCCTGGTGGCCGAGTGGAGCGTGGGACGAGGGGGGGTAAAGAAACCACACTCCCCAGCATCCCGAGCGGCGCACGCGTCATCTGCGCGCCAGGAGGCGCTGAAATAGCGCGTCACCCCCGTCTCGCGGGACGCCGGGCGAAGCCCGGGCCAAGGGCGGGCCCGTTCTAGCCCGTTCCAGACCGGGTAAGACTGGACTGGGCCACCTTATTAACATTATATTTTGTGGGCCCCCAACAAAACTTATCATCTTATTTTGTTCACTCTGGACTCTTTGAAGTGTAACTGTTTATATAGTTCCTGATAATTATGTCTCCCAGAATAACTAGAAACAGCAAAGCTGCGCATGCCGCCCAGATCATAGGTCCAATAGACCAATTCATTGCCAAGGCAAATGATGCCATAAATCAGGGTGTGCTCCTGTTGGAAAGGAGGGTCTCACAAGACCTAGCTGCAGCCAGGCGCTCCTCACTGGGCCTACTGGCATCTGCTATAACACCGCAACGCATCCTAGCCTCAGACTTCCAACACGAGACCCAAACGGCTCCCGGGATAGTGGATTTATCGGTATCTACCGACCTTTCCACAACACAAATATCACACACCTCTGCATCCCGTCCTTCCCGTTCACTTGAGAGAACTCCGATTCTCTTTTCCAACTTGGAGGAGAACCCTCCATCTCCTAACACTAGGGGACAGCGGGAAGGTGCCATTCCAAAAAGGAGAAAAGACCAAAAGGATAATAATAATCTTTCCATAAATATTACCGATTCACACCAGGTTCTCCTGCCACAATTCAATGAAGACTCTCCCTCATTAGTTCATCATTTATCCCAACTAGAAATATCTCAACAGCCAAATGTCTTAACAACGCCAGAAAAAATAAACCCTCCACCTGGCATTCTCAATCCTGTTTCGAGTGGTAACATATGCAGCGGGCGGGATTCCCCGCCACAAGATTCACATACCTTAGCCCCTATAGAGGCCTTAATCAAATTACATCTTAAACCCATCGAATCAGCGTTATCAAAGATCGAGAAACTATTAGTTATACTAACATCTGAATTAAAAACTAAGAACAGCTCAATCCTTATGCCTTCTTGTACTGTGGCCCAACAACACAAGCCAAAACCAACAAAGCCCGGGGGTACAGTTCCCCAACAAACCCCTCAAGCCCCCAAAGTGGTGACCACCACAGCGGTGGTCCATCAAAAACCTGTCCCCATAACTAATACTAAACCACAGCAATCAACAATCAATACTGCTGCAAAAAATTCTGGTATCCCTTCCCTCTCTGGTCCTTCTGCCCAAACGAGCAAACCTACCAGTTTACCAACCACACGACCTACAGCTAAAACTCCAGCCTCCAAAAATGCGGCTTATAATATAAGACGTAACGCAGCACGCTCTGTTCACCTCCCCCCAGAGGCAACGCCGTTTGTAGTTATAATGACCGGGGTTCCAGCGTTGCATGTCAACTCTGAAGAACCTGGATGGTCCCTAAAAAATAAGGTGCTCCATTGGTTGTCTATGAATCGGCCACTTCCCCCTTTTGCTAACAACAGAGTTGTCTCAGTCCGTAGAGTCCCCTGGGTAGGGAAGGAGCAAAAAACTATCCCAGGGGATTGCATTATAATAAACTTTGAAGACCCCCAAACTGTAGAACATATCTGTCCATGGGGTGATCAAACATCTACCGAAGGAATTGGTACGAAAAGATTAGCTTTCTTCTACCCTCCTGCCCAGTCCCTACCACCAGCCCCAGAGTGGAACTGGACACAGGTCGGGAACCGGAACAAAAATCCGGATTGGATAAATTGGCAAGGGCAAGGTGGTAGAGCTGCCATGCCTTCTTTGGACTGGAGGGGTGTTCCCACTTACAACAGGTTCGACTGCTTGGAGATGGTGGACTGACCACCAACAGCTAATGTCCTGGATGATAGGAATTCCTCCCCCATAGGGCCACCACTCCCGATACCATCAAGTTCTCCCGTACTCTCAACTCTGCCGAACGAAACAACGCCTTTACCAATTTCGGCAACGCAAATAGACTTAGTGGACGTACATACTTTCCATCACGTTGGTTCTCAGCCTTGTTCCACCATTACACCTGACAAACAACGAGAGAGACTGCTCTCTCCACTTAACACTGACCTTAGCTCATTACGAAATACACCATCCCTAAAAGGAAGGCCTCCTTCTACCAAAGGAACATCGCCAGCCTATCTAGTGCCTATATTATTCTGGAACGTAGCTGGTCTGCGACCCAGAGTATTATCGACATCTTGGCTGGCTTATGTTACCTCCTACCAGATTGTGTGCCTCCAAGAGACATGGACTGTTGATCCACTGCACGTAGAAGGTTATTTAACGTTCCACTCTCCGGCCACCCCATCAACACACGGCAGACCTAAGGGGGGTCTTGTGGTATACATATCAAACAAGCTTGATGTAAAGAAAATTTCTGTTCAGTGTACTACCTCGTATTATCAAATTCTTTTGATCACTTTTAAAAATGGTATGTCATATAGTCTTATTAATTTTTACAATACTCTATCTCCTGCAGAATGTGTCAAAACTGTGTCCGCAATTTCACTTTTTGTAGGCAAACAACGAGCTAAGCACTCATTAGCTATGTATAATGTAATTTGGGGAGGGGATTTCAATGTACAATTGTGCTCTCATTATAAGAAATCTGATTGTGGCCTCCTAGATGAAAACGACTGCCCTATGACGCACTTCACTCATTCCCCTGTAGGAGAATCTTTCAATGATTGTTTAATGTCGTTGGAATTGACTTATGCCAACGAACTTGTAGATCCTCCCGTGGAATTTAACCCTACTTTCCACGGCAGGGGATGTTTTAGTACCATAGATTTTATACTTTGTTCATATTCCTTAAAGGGTACACTTTCCCAGTTTAGTACAGGATCAGAAATTTCAGGTGATCATTTCCCCAACACATTAGTACTAAGGCTAGCTATGAGTGTTCCCCACCCAACAAAGAATAGCCTACTGACCCAAAAGTCATTGTCTATGGTTAAAACTAACGGCTATTCCGTGAAATGGTCAAGGATAGATCCAGCAGTAACATCAAGCTCTGTGATCTCTAAAGCACTCCCATGGATAAATACATGTCTTGATGAGGTTTCCTCCCCAGAGCAAATTATTTCCAGTTTCGGGGAAATCTTGAAAGTCATTCAGAAGGTTCTATTTCGAACCTGTAAACCGGGCAGCCATACGGAACCAGGCTGGTTTAATACGGCATGCCGGAAAGCTTTAAACGCCCTAAAGAAAGAGCTCCATAATCCAATTAGAGACCAATCTAAAATAACTAAATTAAGATCTGAATACAAGCAGGCCCAAACAAGCTGTAAAAGAGACCACAAAAACAAACTATGGGCCCAATTACATGAGAGCTGCAATAGCAAGGACGGCTCTCTATTCTGGCAAGTAGTAAAATCACCTTTTCTACTTGAGGGTAGCTCACATCAACACCTGGATGTAGCTGTGCCTGCGGACGAGTGGGTGACACACTTTTCTAAAATCTTTAGTGACCCCCCTCGTCAAGCACCGCGCATCCTACTCCAGTGAGCGAACCTCATAAAAAAGGGGTCTATCCAATTGACCTCCACTTCACTCTTGGAGAGGTCATAAGCGCACTATCCTCTTCAAAAACTGGAAAGGCCCCTGGTCCAGACGGTGCCCCTTTAGATATATTCTTATTAAACATCGATTTATGGTCTCCAATAATTACCCAACTAATGGCGGCAGTTCTAAATAACGGCCTTTTGGACTCTTGGTCCTCCTCCATACTGCTCCCAATTTTCAAAAAAGGTGAGAGAAATAACCCCGCCTGCTACAGGCCCATCTCCCTCCTGGATTCACTGGGTAAAGTCGCGGGCCGTCTAATTCTGGATCGATTACAGGATTGGGCGGCAGAAAAGAACATCATCACGGACCTACAGTATGGATTCCGGGAGGGACTGGGCACTGTTGAACAGGCCCTAAACCTGACACTCTTAATAGGGAAGTATGTTGGGGTAAAACGGGGCAATCTATTCATGGTCTACGTCGACCTCAGCGCGGCGTTTGATTGTGTAATCCACGCCAAGCTGTGGTCTATCCTGGACGAGTTGGGCGTTGATCCACCCCTTATCAAGTTCTTGCGCGAGCTTTATACTGACGCCTCGGCTTGCGTAAGATTTGGTACGGGTGGGGAGTTAACACCCTCTTTTCCAATAAACCGTGGAGTAAGACAGGGCTGTGTCCTGGCTCCCTTTCTATTCAATTTATACACCAATGGCCTGGAAGCAGCCATGCTAGAAGGGAGCCAGGATTTACCTACCATCAATCAGCGCCCTATTCCAGCACTTCTCTACGCTGACGATTCCGTAATTTTTGCCCGGACCTTAGTACAACTTCAGAAGCAGCTGGACAAATACTGTAACTTCATGCTTTCGCTTGGCTTAAAGGTGAATAAGACCAAGACCTTTGTCGTGCAAACAGGGCCCAAAGTAAAAAGCTCCAAACATCTTTGCATTGAGCAATCAAAACTGGAACGCGTTAGGGAATACCCTTACTTGGGCATCCTAATAGACGACCAGTTAACATGGAAAAGGGCGACGGTAACGAGGAAATTGCTTTACCAACGAGCAACTACTGCCCTCGTCTCATTTTCGAGAAAAATGGGTAAACCAACTCCCCCTGTATTGCTCAAAATTCATCAAGCTAAATGCCTGAGCATCGCCACATACGGAGCCGGTGTATGGGGCTATGTAAACACCCCTGAATTACAAAAAATTCAAAACGGCTTTGTCAAATACTTGCTGGCCCTCCCACGGAGTGCCCCCACTTACGGTTGCCATATAGAGCTTGGGATAGACTACTTAACTGATTACATCAAATGTCAACCAATGCTCCTATGACACCGTATTTGGACAAAGCCTCAGTGCCACCTTACACGTGCCCTGATTTCAGAATGTCTCGAGATGTCGTCCTGGAAAAACATCCCATGGTTGGCGTACGTGGTCAACTTCCTGAAAGATCTCGACCTTATACAGTATGCCATTGAGCCCTCAACAATCAATGAGATGAGTAGACAATCTCTGAAACATCATTGTCTTAATCATTTAAGGGAACTCCGTATGTCTGGAGAAATATCGAAGCAATCCAACGCTCATATTTTGATGGCCCAAGTGTCCCCAGGCACACAGCCCTATTTATCATATCACATATCCAATCATGAAAAGTACCTATTAACCAGGTTGCGTTTTAATCTGTTTTTTCGATTGGTCACTTTCCCAAATACGCTAAACTGGTCCCATGAATTGGAAAAATGTCCATGTGATAAAGTCTCCCCTCAATCAACCATGCATGTAGTACTGTTTTGTCACTATTATGCTGTAGCACGCAGGCGTTGGGTCTTACCATTGTTACGTCAAATGGGGTTGAGGACCTGTCGCCCGGCGTTTCTAGCTTTACAGCAGCTTGATACACAATATGTGGCAAAGAATCTAGCACTGTTTTTGAAATCTTGTATAACTACCCGTAAAGCTCTAGAAATGAACACTAGCTGAATTTTATGAATACCTGTACTAACTTTCTAAATGGACTAAAAGTGTATTTTCCTTTATTTTACTTTTTTCACCTTTTCTTTTTAGCGTAATAATGTATTAATAACAACTGTGATTTTATGATGAAATGTCTACATATGATGTACTTTTTATGATTAATATAATGGTTAATCGAATAAAAGATTTGAACTGAACTGAACTGATTGCTAAGCAAAACCTATTATTATGAATGGCAGTGCATAACCAACACTTTGTACTTCAGCATGAAACTAAACTGGTTATTTCTGAAACCTAAATACACAAAACACATCTCAAACATATATGTCCACTATCATTTTCCCCATGTTATGAATAACCACCTTAAATTGTGTGCTATTGGGTCCGGCTAAAATGTAAGTTGTACTGTTTTAATTCCTGTATCTTGGGGTATTTTGTATTCTGCTTGTTATGCAAAATTGCTGAAGTTGCCATTATGCCAGACTGCGTCATTATGGTGCTGTTTTTGAAAAAATTATAGCACAGGAGTGCTGAAATAATACAAACACACCAGACCACAATGGTTGCTCACAGCAATTGTTTTTCCTACTTTTTAGAGAAACATGCACGTTCATGTCAAAAATTGATGCAAGGCTGCATTTTACATAAAACATAGAGCTAAATAACGGATTGAAGTTTGTGTAAAAATACCGCTTTTTTGTTATTTCCAAAATGTCACTTAATTACACAACAGCAAATTCCGTCAATTCACACCACTAACCATTATAGACTCTTGTGTGGAAGATGAGTTAAAGTTCCTATAGGACTTCAGTAAAGTAACAAGTACTGTTTTTGTACAGTAGGAAGCCTGTTTTTTCCTGCTTTTAGATATTGTGGTCCTCCATTCACTTTTTGACAGTCCGGTGGCGCAATGCGCCGCAGCATATTTACAAGGCCACATAAAGCCACTTTACGTGCATTCTTGGCCCTGTAAATATGTGTTTCTTTCACGCAGAACATTGCATGAAAGTGGAATTCCATGGGTGTTGCTGTGGGTGTTCCCACACAACACCCATGGAATCTGTAGTATTTCTAGTTTTACGAGGAATCGTAAATCTAGGAATGCGTTAGATTCTAATGCCACCCTAGGGGTGGTGTTGGGGAGGCGTAACAAGGAGAAATGTTTTAATTTCTCTTCGTTTTTCCTTTTTTTTATGTATGCTGCATTGTACAGCACACATAGAAAGAAGAAATCGCCTAAACTGATTGATCTTCTGCAAACATGATCAAATACACTCAGCATATCTTTTTTAACACTTTTCAGCCCAGAAATGCAATCATAAAAACAATGCTACAACAGAGACTCAGAAACATGTTGATGTTACTTTTTTTTTACTAAAACATTATTAAACATTTTTATAACAATCACTTTATTAAACCCTGAATTGTGTGAATGAGTGAAATATACATTTTATTACATTTTTGGTGATTTTTGGACAAAGATGATAGATCTGACTAATGTATTTCGATATTTTCACCCCTTGATAAAACCAATGGGCCCACTTTGTAAATTTTGATGTTGTGACTCTGACAAAGTCAGTAAGTCTGCCTGAGTGCTGCCTAGCCTTCAAAACCAACCCCATGCTGCGCCCCTAAAGCTGAATGCGGGAGGGTGCTCACAGGGGATTGGAAGCAGGGCCTGGGACACAGGCCAAGCCCAAGCCCATCACCCTGTCCCACCCTGCGCATGATGACGGACATCTCACTTTACTTTCTTTTTAAACTAGAAATTCACTGAAAAAAACAAAGTTTAAAGTGACCTTAAGTTAGGAATTGTAGTTCTCTTTTAATTTAAATTTTAATAACCTTAGAAATTCACTAAACAATCAAAGGTTAAAGAGATGTGATAGGAGAAAATATTCGTTAACACATACCATTTTACGTGAACAAAACCACTTAAATTCACTAGATATTGTTAACTCAAGTAACTATACCTCTTGCCGTAAAGTAACTATAACTTGTGTCCTTCCCTTGCACAGCTAATTACCTGGCATATTACATCACTCATGGCATGTTCAGTGACATCATTATGAGATCACTGCATCATTTAAAATTACATCATTTATCACAACACATTGCATGCATGTCTGCATTTGTTTTTAATGACCTCAACAGACTATCTACATTTTCAATTCTATTCAGAATGAGAATGAAAAGTTTCGCTTTCAGGGAAAATTAAATTTCTTCAAGATTTTCAACAAATGTCTTCAATCTATCTCTAGCAAAGCTCCTCTTCAACTGTTTCATTGATTTCATAATATTCATAATTACTATATTCTGAAAACACAATTCACAAAGCTTTGATTTTCTTCCTCTTTCCAGTCCTGTTCAAATGTCAACCTTTGAATATGTTTGTTTGTTTGATAAATCTTTATTCAGCTTAAACATCCATAAAATAACACAATGCTAATTTAAATATCACTAAAAACAGCCATAAAAAATACAGTAGCAATACAGATATCAATAAAAATATTCAATGGATCAATCACGGCAGCATCCTATCACAGCATACAATAAACTGGAGTACTTAAATAATACAATCATCATTAAAAACATTCAGTGGGTCAATTACCGCAGCATCAACTGACATCATACAATGACTGGACACACACTTAAAAGCATCACAAAGAGAGCTATTCACCTTATCGCTTCGTAATGTAAAGTACTTCTGTAGTAAAATGTATAGCAGATAGGTAAATGTCAGAGGTTTCAAAGTTGTTTAAAAATCTATAGTCTTCAAGATATGAGTGAAAAGAGCGAGAGCTCCAAACAGGGACTAAAAAGTTCCTTATTACAGATTTATAAAGTGCACAAAAAAGTAGAAAGTGCAAAGAACTTTGAAGCGAGATATAGTCATGTGGGCATGGTGGAAGGTTATCCTGCCTCCTGCCTTGGACTGAAAAAGCCAATAAGAAGTGTACAGTACCCAAAGGTATCCTTGTCAAATTAAATCTGTATTGATTATTTCTATAAAACTAACATAGAGTTTCACCTCCTAATTAAAAATCACAAATTCCAAATTTGCAGAAGGATTGTGTATGCACTTGTCCTGGGCCTGTTCATAGTAGGCAGTCTTACCTAAGGCTTTTGCTGCACCCGGTATTTGATTTGGTTCTTTAAAATGTCCACTGGGCCCCTGCTGCCTAAAACTGTGGCGCATATTTGCAAGCCAGAGAATACTATCAGTGTTATCTAGAGCCAAACAATCCCAAAGGATGAGCCAAGAAAATCCTAATTCTGGTGTATTCCAAACCTTTCCCCATAGAAGTAACAAAGACAAGCCCACACAGGGCTTTAGAAATTGTAGGCCAGCCTCTAAATGACAAAAAAAGGTTGAAGTTCCAAGTGGTACCATCAATAGGCTCTGGAAACAAATAATCTCAGATTGCAAGTCTAGAGCAGCCAAAATCCCCCCACTCCCGCCCCACATAAAGCAATGAATAGACACTTGGCATTAAAAAGAGCTATCATTTCTTTAACAGGCCTAATACCCAATTTTACTGCAAATTGAAAGATTGATTCTACAGGACTGTTGGTTTGTTGAGCCTTTAAGATTAGCCGTGGCTTAGCTGTGAATTAAAAAGAAAACTCAAATAACAGAAGTTAGGTATCTTAACTGCCAGATCCACTTGGATGTAAAAAGCCTTGGAAATGGTTCCATTTGGCCCGAATACCATTACATAGGATTTATGGAGATTTATTTTCGAACCAAACAGGAGCTAAATTTAACAAAGGCTTCCAGAGCTTTTTGCAGCCTGCTTGGTGTTCTAGCTAAGATGACCACATTGTTTGCATAAAGAAGAAGTGGGATAGGCCGAGTGCCCACTCTCGGAAAATCAAACATTTTTAGAACACTTCTGGATTAAGAGGAGACTGTCATGAGGAAGAGAGCTGTCAAAAGGAGTACTGCCCTCCTGCTGTGTTGATTTGCTGGGTTGGCCTGCAGCTGCTGCTTCTGTCTTAAAGTGGAAAAGGACTGGACTTTGCTTTGCATCCTGCTTAAGAAGATTATTCAAGGGCTTCTGAATGCTTGCCTCCTGTTAAAAGTCTCAGGGTCATAAAAGACTTCGGGCCAGATGTACGACGATTTCATTTTGCGGCTCGCAAATGGCGTCGCTTTGTGGCGTGCAATTTGCGAGTCACAAAATGCAATGTCCAACAGTGTCTCTGACACTATTTGCGATTCCCAATGGGATCGCAAATTGCATGCCTCATCAATATTCATTAGGCAAGCAGAATTTGCCACCCCTTTGGAAATCCCAGGGATGGTGGCCTGTTGGGGTCAGCAGACCACCTTGTCTGTGACTCACCGGCGTAGCTATGAGTGGCGGGGGGGCGTTCCGCCCCAGGCGGCACAATTTTGAGGGCGACCGCGCGGCATTGGTGGCCCGTTGCGGCCGCGGCGGCCCTTATAATTTATTTGGGGACATATTGTCCCCAAAGAAATTATAAGGGCCGCCGTGGCCGCAACGGGCCACCAGTGCCGCGCGCATGGCCCTGGCAGTTTGAAAGTGTGCGCTGCGTGCTGCACGCACATGGCCTGGGCCTGGCTGCTTTTGTTCCCAGCTCAACTATTCGTCCGTCCCAGCCTTCAGGGCCGTCAATCAATCTTGTAGCGCACAAGCGCTACCAATGATGGCCCCGGCTGCTGGGCGACATTAAATGCTTTATTTTGGCCGGGCCAGCCCTGCCCCTGCAATGAGAACCGCTACACACACCCAGCCCGGCCGGCCTCCCTTGTGCATAGCCCCATGAGAAGGCAGTGGCGCACGCCACAGGATCCCAGCCCGGCCACCGCCGTCTATCTCCCAGCCGGAGCAGCCCCCACTGCTCCCCAGACACCATGGAGCTGGGGGTCTTCCTCAGAAGCGTCCTGATTTGCTGCTTCGTCGTGTTCAGATCAGGTAAGAAAACTGCTTTTAACTTGGCATATATGGGAATTTACGAACAGGCACGTGCTTTGTCGTGTGCACGTGTGTGTGGGCGCGCGGGGTTCCAAAACAGTTTCACAAAGTTTGAGGAATGAGGAAGACTCCGTCCATCTGGTCGTCTACTTGGTGGCCATTAGAATTGGGTGACATACCAAAGCCCTCCGAGCAGGTCAAAAACTTAGGGGTCAAATTAAACACTACCCTTTCTTTTGAACACCAAACTAGAGGGATTGCAGGCAAATGCTATGGAATCCTTAAGACTCTACGCAAAACCCTGGACTCCCTCCCTGCCACCAATAGGAAAACCTTGATCCATGCCCTGGTAACACCCCATCTTGATTATAGTAACTCACTAAACTTGGGCTTGAGCAAAAAAGGTCTCCAGCGTCTACAATGTGTTCAAAATGCTGCTGCCCGTCTAGCACTCAACCTTTCCAGAAGGTCATCCGGGAAACGTGCCTTAGCCACCCTCCACTGGCTACCCACACGCTAACGCATTGTCTTTAAAACAATGTGCATCACTCACCGCATTGCCCAAGGAAAAGGACCAGTATACCTCCAAAATCTACTTACCAAATACCAACCCAAACGATCTTTAAGATCCCACGGTCAAATGCTCTTTCAAGTGCCCAGAATTTATAGGGCACGAATGGGCGGTAGGTCTTTTAAATACTTGGCTAGCAAACTATGGAACTCACTTCCTATCGAGCTCAGAATGGAACCATCAGAGAAAATCTTCCGCCAAAAGCTAAAAACGTATCTGTTTCCTAAGATATGAGTCCATCCCCCCCCCCCCACCTATTCACTCCCCCTCCTCTCCCGGAATCAGCCCAGTCCATGTTCATAAAGCGCGGGGACACACTGTTTTTAGTGTAACCAGGCGCTATACAAGAAGCTTTTATTATTATTATTATTATTATATCGGTACACACAGAGGGGAGGCGCAGAGAGGCTGCGGATAGCTGTGTGCCCTGCTGATGTGGCTATGCTCACTGCTGGTGTGTGCCCTGCTTCCTGCTGGTGTATACCCTGCTCCCTAATGTTTTGCGCCCGGCTTCTTGCAGGTGTGTGCCCTGGTGCTCCCTGCTGGTTTGGGCCCTGCTCCCTGATCATGTGTGTGCCCTGCTCCCTGCCTTGTGTGCCCTGCTCCCTGCTTGTTTGGGCCCTGCTCCCTGATCATGTATGTGCCGTGCTCCCTGCCTTGTGTGCCCTGTACCTGCCTTGTGTGCCCTGCTCCCTGCTTTATATGTCCTGCTCCCTGCTGGTTTGTGCCCTGCTCCCTGATCACATGTGTGCCCTGCTCCCTACTGGTTTGGGTCCTGCTCCCCAGTGTTCGTCCTTCCCAGCCTTCAGGGCCGTCAATCAATCTTGTAGCGCACGGGCGCTACCAATGACGGCCCTGGCCTGCTGGGCGACATTAAATGCTTTATTTTGGCTGGGCCAGCCCTGCCCCTGTGATGAGAACGACATAGCAGTGACATGTAACACGCGTCACCGCTACGCACTCTTGCGCTCATTCTGGCCTGTTGCTGTTGGGGCAGTCAGTGGCAGTGCTGCTCTCAGGGGATTGGTCTGGTTGCTGAAACAACCACCCATACCTGCCACAGAGACCCTGGAGCGAGTCACGACGAGTGAGGTAAGAATGTCACTGGAGAGTTTTCAGAGGGGATATTTAGAGAGTGGCAGCATAGCTGTCAACAAGGCTTTAAGTGGGCTGAAAAAACTGGGGGGTCTCTCAAAGGGGGGTGGCCGATTGAATTAAGGGCGTGGCTTTAAAAAATGTATGCTAAAAATCTGTGTTTAGCATAGTATGCCGCCTGACTTGTATTTTGCTGTTTCTGTCATTGCATCCAGAAATGTGATACATCAAGTAACATCATACCTACAACCAGGTGCGGTTCTACCACATCTACATTTTAAAGTTCTGAGTGGGGACATGTGGGTGGGAGAGCAAAGGAGAGAGAGAGCGAGGGAGAGAAAGAGAGGGGAGAGAAAGAGAGGGGGAGAGAGAAAGAGAGCAAGAGAGATGGAAAGCGAGAGAAAGGGAGAGGGAGAAAAAAGAGAGAGAGGGGGCGAGAAAGAGAGAGGGAGTGAGAGAAAGAGAGAGAGAGTGAGAGAGAGAAAGAGGGGGAGAGAGAGAGCGAGAGAGAGATAGAGAAAGAGAGTGAAAGAGAAAGAGAACAAGAGAGAGAGAGTGAATGTGGTACTGCAAGGCTGAGAGTAAGTTTAATATTGACTGGACATTAAAAGATGAAGTGAGTGGGGAAAAAGAGAGTGTCTAACAAGGATTTAAGTGGCTCAGGTCTTAGCACCGCCGAAATTAGAAAGAGCAACTGGAACGGGTTCTTTTTCAGGCTCTATATGCAGTGGCGCAGCTACGGGGCGGCACTATTTTGTGGGTGGCGGCCGCACGGCACTAGTGGCCTGTTGCAGCGGCCTTTATAAGTTATTTGGAGACACTCACTGTCTGACACTTTACAGTAGTGTCATTCAGTGTCCCCAGTCCCCAAATAAATTATAAAGGCCGCCGCAATGGGCCACCAGTCAATCAGAGCACAGCCCAGGCCTGAAGTCACCAGATCGAGACATGAGTGACACCTGCTGGGCGGTGCCTTCTCTCAGTGGGCCTGCCACCCCCACCCACTCCCTATTATGCCACTGACAAACAGGATTTGCATAGCGATACTTATCACCTGTGAGGGTATCTAGGCGCTGGGGGGTGCGGGCGGTGCTGCTGATGAGGGACGTTAATCGAATAACCATGGGGCATATTACCAACAACTAGCGATAATTATCGCTAAGTTGGCTTAGCGGGAATATTTCTATTGCCGCCCTTCACCTGTTTTTATCGCTGAGATACCTTGCTATTAGCAAGGTTTGTCTCAGGAGCGATAAAAAACAGGCGAAATGCGTGAATATCGCTGTCAATACAGCGATATTCAGGCATTACCGTGACAATGCTCTTAGCCATGTTATCCACCTCTCATTGGATAACATGGCTAAGAACTGGTCAGGGCAGGCGTTAGCTTTTGGAGATATTCACGCTTAGCGCGAATATTTCCAAAACTACGCCTGTGTTGATCATAGACTATAGCGATTGCAGCAACTGTTTTCAGTCGCTGACATTTTGGCATGCCCACTTTGCATGTCATTAGCGATAATTATCGCTGACATGCAAAGTGGGCCCCAAAATGCCCGCTATCGCCTACAAGCTGTCGCTAACTGGTGTTAGCGACAGCTTGGTAATAGGGCGATAAAATTATCGCAGCATTAGCAGGAAAAAGTCCCGCTAAAGCGGCGATAATGGCCCTTGCTAATATGCCCCCATGTTTTTAGGCCCTTCCTGAAATCCCGCAGGGTGGCAGTCTGTGTGTTCTCCTTTGTACTGCCGGTCACCGGTGTATTCACAACAGTGTAGCCCTGGACTGTGTCATGTATGTGCATGTAACTTGAATGATCGAGGTAACTATTAGCGGCGGTACTACTCGCCCCCTCTCCCCCCCCTAGGGGCGGCACTCTGAGGGATAGCCCCGGACACCACAAGCTCTAACTACGCCCCTGCTGTGACTGCTTTTTAAATAAAGCAGGTCTTTTTATTAAATGCTGCCCATTTTCCTTAAAGGAAAACGGGATGCATTTAAAAAACAAAAATGAAACTTTTCAGTTTCCTTTTTAGAGGGCAGGCAGTGGTCCCTGGGACAACTGCCTGCTCTTAAAAAATATTTACGCGCACACTTACAAAGGGGAAGGGGTCCCCTGGGGACCCCTTCCTGTTTGCAAGTGGTTTGCCACCTACTTAAAGTAGGTAGTAAACTGCGAGTGTTTTGCGACCGCAAATGCGGTTGCAAAAAAACAGTACATGGCATGGTGACTCACTATTCGGAAGTGACGCCCCTTCCTAGTAGCAAGAGTTGCAAATGCTATTCTGTGAGTCAGTGAATTGCAAATAGCATTTGTACATGCCTGGAACCTTTTTTGCTGTCGCAGACTGGCCAATCTCCAATTTTCTGCTGCAAAAAGGGTTGTATACTTGGCCCGGAATCTGCATCCCCCTAAACTCCTTCGATGGGAGTTCTGACCTGCCATGTGGTGGGAATTCCAGTTCTGGGCCCTTAAAGGTGGTTTGGCTGCTTCAAAGACTCAAAATTCACTCGTCGCCCTCAAGCATTTTTCCCGCTGCAAGCTTGCCATGTGGTTGAAAAGCTAACACATTGCTGTGGTGCGGCCAAATAAATTACGTAGCGCCTGCTTGCAGCCAGAAGAACTGCCACAGCCCAAGTCCCAAGCACCGTGTCTCCAAAGCCTGAGACCCCCTTTTGACTTCGAAGCAGGCCCTGTTGTGCAGCTGAAGGAATTGATGCATCACTGTAATTTGGCTGGAAGAATTGAAGCTGCGCCTGTTTAGCCACACCCATCGTATCAGGATTTACGTGCATCACATCTGTGCGCCAAGTTGCCAGTGCATCACCCCGCAGAAAGGACCCGCTTTCAGATTTCTACACATTGCTTCTCCTTGCAGTAAGTAATCGACGCAACATTTCTCCTGCGTGCAACAGACTGATGCCTTCATTCTCCTAGGACTCAAGAATCGATGCATCGCTGGGTTTTCCAATGCTTCTCTGGGTTTTCCAATGCTTCTCCTCTTTGTGGTAGTTTTTCATCCTGGATTTTGATGCATCAAAGGTTCTTTGTGCTGGAATCATCACATCCATAGAGTTCTATGGACAGAATTGCTCAAAGATTTAAAAAGAGATATTTCTACTTCTGTATTTGGATTTTTGTCACTCTGGTAATTTTTTGTTTAAATAAAGATTGGTTATTTTTCTAAATATAGAGAACCCAAGGGCCCCTGGAATCAACTCTCAAATCAATATAACTGAGGAAGCCTGGATAAAATATTCAGTGCATTACTTCAATAAAGAAGTTGACGGAATCAAACAAGACGTAATGGCTCCACAGCGAGGTCTGCAGGCCCCAAAACAGCCAGCCGAGGAGATTAACTTGCCAAGCACCGTAAAACAGATCAAGAACAAAATCTAAAAAGGTAGAAAAGAGGCCCCTCGGCCCAATGGTATTCCACCTACCCGTATATAAGCAGGATCCGAATTATTGGGCGGAGCAACTACGACCTCTCTTTAAAAACATTTTGGAAGCAGAACGAATTCCAGATTCCTGGAAGGGATCAATTAATTCCCCGATCTACAAAAAAGGCAGCAGGAACCAAGCAAATAACTATAGGCTTATTGCACTAATAGACACAGATGCCAAATATTTTGTGGGTAATAGATGCCACGATAAAAATTAAAAAGCCATTATTTGTTTGCTTTATTGACTATATGTCCACCATTAACAGTATAGACAGTGGGAAACTGTGGGCTAAACTATCAGGCTGGGAAATAGACGCAAAACGTTTGAATCAACTAATTTTACTGCACTCTGATACATGAATTCAAATAAAGCTGGGGACTTGGGTGTGTAACTCCCTTACCCTGACTAGAAGGTAGTGTCCTTACTTGGACAGAGACTCCCATTTCTAACACTCTGGTTCAGGCATGAGTTTTGGGATGACTACCTGGGGAGTTCCTTTAATTTGGTTTTGGTTATATCTGGCATTTTACTCTATTAATCAAGCATACCCCAGCAATTAGCCCTGTTTAATTTAATGCCTTCTTCCTTTCAATAAACCATGACAGTCTGTAGTTGTATCCTTAATTGAACTGAAATGTTAAAAGAGACGGCTGTCTTAAGGTAATTTTCTGTTACTAAATACATATTTACTACTGTACTGCACAAACCAACACTTTTTTGCACTTTAAGGATACATTGTTATAGTACCATTTTCACCACACATTACTCTTCTGCAGCTCATACACTAGGATATGGTTGGGAGGTCTTGCAGTTAGCTGTACAAGAGTGCATTATAGGTTGATTTTTGTGAGCTTTCATGTCTTATGACATATATTCACTCAATCAAGACCTTTTTATGCTGTTTGCAGTACATTAGTTTTACTCTCTAAATGTAATCAGGAATATGTAATTAAAGAAAACCTTTCATTAAAATGTTACTTGAAAAGAAAAACACTTCATAGTTTCTGCATGACTATAGCATTGGGTGACCTTCCATAATAAGATACTTTTCAACATGACTCTTATATTCAGAAGAAAAAGAGAGTTTTTTATAGTAGAAGGATACAGTAGCTTCCTCAACAAAGTAAAGTAATGTATCTAGTTCTAACTCTCAGTGTGCACGGTGCACTCTAAACACACTGGCTTCCCGTTCGTCAGAGAAGCCATTTTAAGATTTTGATTCTTTCACACAATATCCTTTACAATACCGGCCCTAAAAACCTCCCAAAGAAACTCAATTGGTACGTACCTAAAAGACCTTTAAGGTACAGCAACAAATCATTTTTGATCCAGCCACGTGTCCGTATTTCCCGTAACGGCCATCGTTCCTTTTCCTATCTTGCCCCTTTGCTTTGGAATAAATTACCTCTCCATCTTCTATCCATTACTGAACACAAACTCTTCGTAAATGTCTCAAAACATGGCTTTTTCTCAAATAACTTCTGCTGTCTCAGAAGCAGGCTCCCGACGTCGTCAACTGTTTTTTCTGCTGCAAGCGCCTTCAGACCTCACGGTGATAAGTTGCGCTCTATAAAAACATTTGACATGACACATGAAAAATAGCACTCCTTCATGTTTAATTAACTGTATACCCTCCACCTCTACTCTACATCAGTTTCTAGGTCAAAGGTTTCCAAAGCATAGTCTGTCTCACATAATTCTGTAAAGATTGCAATGATTGGCAGTCCTCACGCTCTGTTGATAACTTTAGGATAATAACAGCAAACTAAATAGTTAACAGTGCCTGCTTTCCAATTACAATTATAAAAGGAAAAGACCGCTACTTGCTACCTAACTTATTGTTTACCAATCAACTTAGGTCAACCAACTTGGAAGCTAGAACACCACATCAAATGTATTTTGTCTTTACGTAACGTACTCTTCCCGAATACTTCTCATTTTGATGCAGTCTCCTTCTCTGTCTTAGGCCAGGATAGGAGAATTGTGGTTTACATATGGATTGAAGTCACTCCTTTGTCTACTTGTGGAGTAAGTATGTGAAAAACAATGTAGACAATAATCTAGGTAGAAACAGAAGGATTACATGGCATCTATGTTTACCTATGGGTGCATTTATTTCATTTTGTCAGCACCTTAGCATGATGTTAGTGCATTACAGAGGAAATTATTTGGGAGCAACCACAGGGGTAGATTTACAATTGCAAAGGAAGAAACTTTAGATGAGTTGAAGAATGTCTTCCCCTGAACAGGATTTGTCTTTTAATCTATGTCAAAGTTAAAGTGGCAGTTGCTGAATCAGTTTTGTCCAAACATTAATACATACTGGAAACATGTCAAAGTAGTTTCTGCATGACCATAGCATAGGGTGACCTCCCATAATAAGATACTTTTCAACATGCCTCCTATATTCAGAAGAAAAAGAGACCTTTTTATAGTAGAAGGATACAGTAGCTTCCTCAACAAAGTAAAGTAATGTATCTAGTTCTAACTCTAAGTGTGCACGGTGCACTCTAAACACAAAGACTCTTGTCAGAGCCATATAATTCCCACTATTACATATCTTATTTCTATTGAAACCTTGATTTAAATTTGTTTAGGTACTGCAGTACTTCCGTGGTTCTGGGCCAATCTCATTTCGTCCATAGTTTCTGATAGTATTGTGGAAGTACCTTGGTTACTCTATTTCCCCAAAATACATTGACATCCCCAATTAAAACCACCCCTACACATGCTTCCAACCTGATACACCTCGCATTCCTCAGCCCAGGCCCTGCACCTGAATCGCAAGAGCAACCTATCAACCATCTTTAGCAGTTAACACTCACTGATGGATCAGTACAAAACGTTCCATGAAGAATCCAAAGTGGATGCACTTTTGTATTAGAAACTTTGTTGTAGTTTTGTCAAATGGTGTCAAACCTTTTGAAAAAAACACATTCACGGCATGAAATGTGTGCTTTGACTTTCTTGAGTCTTGGACCCTCCTCACACTCAGCAATGGAAATAATCAGCATATTAACTTAACTCGAACACACAGATGCACACTTTTTTGGTCACCTTGTTCGAAACTACTTTGAATTGAATTACCCTTTTTCTGCTCATTCACACACACACACACACACACACACACAGTGAAATGTATGTTCAATTTTAAGACAAAGGGTTACCAAAAAACAGACAAAGTATGTATTGGCTGGGGTCCAAAATCCTTAGAGCGATGCTAGGAAGAGCTAGGCAGTCTGATGTTGAGGTAAGCAGAGATGATGGTAATAAGTTGAGGTGAGAAATATACAGTGTGAGACTGGTCCATAGGACAATCAGGCAGTGCTCGTGTGGCTAGTCTGACATGTAAGTCTGTTGGCAGGTTTTTAGGCTGTTTGGAGGCTTGTTTTATTGTCTGCTGGGTTGGGGTTTACTGTTAACCCCTTAAGTGCTGCTGTCGGCCGTTGGACGTCGCAAGCACTACCTTCGTTTTGCTGCGCACGTCCAACAGCCGATGCGGCCCCGCCCGCTTTGAGGAAGTGCCACACTGCCGCGAAATCGCGGCCGCGGGCAACGGGTTAAATTCCCTAATATTAAAACAAACATTACCTGAAGCAAGTTCAAATCATTGCAGGCATCCATGCCTTGCGAAACACTTAAACAGCACATCTTTGCAATTTTAAAACTACCCTAATTTGGGAGCATGGGCTACTTTTTACATTTCTAATTCACTAATGGGGCCATTTTTAGTTTGGCACCTGGCTATAAGAAATTAGGTTATTAGTTGAGAGCAATGAAAGGCACATTCAAGTAATAAACACAATCTTTGTTAGAGTGAACGACAGAATTTACTAAATAAATCTGTGTTTAAATCTCTGGTAGCTTGGCACAAACACATTCAGGCTTAACTCAAAGGCAATGTGTATTCATGAGACAATCAGATGCTAATACATTGAAAACACAATACCAGAGTGAATAAAAAAATTCAATGACACTGCAATTAAAAAGAAAACTAGAATCCGCGAAACCAGAGTTATGAAAGTTTAAAGTTAGAGGTGAAAATCGCACCAAAAAGCACAAAGCACCACTTGCGGTTTTCTGGTCAGGCCAGACCAGGTCAAGGTCACATGTTCAGGCTGACCCCGATGGAGTGTGAGTTGGATATAGGGACCAAGTATCTAGTGGTTATGTTTACCTTCCCTGAGGTGCCATGCCAGGAGCCTCAGCTGGAGCTTTGCATTGGTTGGGGCCACATGGAGACCATTGCCAGCATGAGGAATAATTAATTGCTGGAACTTCACACTGGCAGGAGATGCAGGCAGTCGCTGATTGGAGTGAAGAGCAGGTTGACATTGAAACTTACCCCATCCTTCTTGATTTTCACCTGTGGTTTAGTTTTGAAGTATGCCAGACAAATGTCCAGAACCTGGGTGGTACCTCTTGGGGATCAGGAATCACTCCAGCATAGGCCAACAGCAGGGACAGCCGGTGCTGGGCTGCTGCAGGGAAGGCCTTTGAAATGTGTTTTGTCCCTGTAGCTCAAACGGGTGGTCAGCCAACTGATCCTTTGAGTCACTTCTCTAGATACTGAGTTCAATGCAAGCAGGTTCAGTCATCCTTCTTGAGACAGCAGGTCAGTCCAGGAGTGTTCTGATGAGAGGTACTGAGGGTCCAACTTTTATATGTGGCACCAGCCTTTGTGAGTGGATATACTGGCCTACTCCCAAACTGGTTCTGATCCATTTTGCCCCTTATTTAAGCTTGACTCCAAACTGCCTAGTTTAACAAACAGCAGTGAGACCCAAGTGTCACCTGCATTTGCCAGTGGCAGAGCATGCAAATTCAAAAGTCAGGAAGAGGGTAGGCACAGTCCTCACACTACCCTTTGAAGTTCAGGAAAAGCTGAGTGAAACCCCCTCATACCCTCCTACTCAGGAGTGGGACACTCTGCCCCACATCTATGCCCTTTTGTTCTCTTTCTGGAAGGAATACATATGACACGACAGGAGATCCATTTAAGTTATGTGAACATGGACACTGGCAGAAAGTTACATTTGGTTTAGGCAGGAAAATGCCAACTTTCTAAACATTGCATTTTCAGAACAGTAACTTAAAATCCAACTTTACCATTTAAGAGGATTTAAAATGTTAATTCAAATGTGTGGAATGGGTTTTTCTCTTTTTCCTTATCTTCTCCCAAACTGAAGTTGTCACTTATTAAGTGTAATAAGGTAACCCAGTGTTAGTCTAAAGGCGAGCTTGCCTTGCTTTATTGAAAAATGACATTAGGAGTTTTTCATTGTCAGGAAATGTAAAACCTATAAATACACAGGTCCTTCTTTTTAAATACCATGAACCCTGCCATATGAACCTTTACAGCCTACCTGAGGGGTGACCTACAAGTATTAAAAAGGAAGACTTAAGCCTGACAAAAATCTAGTTAGCCTTGTCAAAATTGCAGTTTAAAAACTGCACTACAGACTGCAGTGGCAGGCCTGAGACATGCTTTACAGTGCTACTTGAGTGGGTGGCACAATGAGTGCTGCAGCCCACTAGTAGCATTTAATTTACAGAACCTGGGTACTTGTGGTGCTATATACTAGGGGCTTTTAAGTAAATTAAATGGGCCAATCAGGTGTATAGCAATTTTACCATGTTTAGAAGGGAGAGCACCAACACTTTACTACTAGTTAGCAAGAGTAAAGAGTGCAGAGTCCTAAAAGCCAACACGCAAATGAAAGCGAAAACCCAAGTAATCTGATCATGCAGAGAGGGCTTATCCAACACTGGGCCTATTTTTTGTCACAGTGTGATCCTGTAAACATAGATGACAAGAACACTCTCCCAGGGTGGCCTTTGAAAAATGGGGGTCCTGGGCAATTGCCCACTAATTAAATTTGTAAGTTAAGGTTAGGACTTCAAGTCATAACTCACACGCTAGCCATGTGAATTTTTTAGGTTGTTTTTTTTAAACGTTAAGATATAACCAGAGCTAACTATAATTTCAGATTAATATTTTTTCATTTCATTACTGAGCCTAAATTTTATGAGCCTTTTTTTACAAACTTTTGTTCAGATTCTTCGAGAGTTGTGGCAAAACAGTTTTTCAACCGTATTCTTGACCTAACCAACAATATGTATCTACATGTATATAAACAGCATTATACACATTATGAATTCAGTACAACTCAAGCATCAAGATCATGTGCTTTACTTTGGAAAGTAGATGCATTGTATACTGCCTTCATTGTGGGAACTAGCAGACAGGCTGAAAAGTACCTTTTACCACATCTTTCCAATTTTTTTGTTTTTTCAGTCGCCCTCTTCTGTTGGTTTATGATCATTGGTGTATATTCAGGCAGGGGCAGCTGCCGCCAATCTGACCTAGGGGGGTAGCCTGGAGAAAAAAATAAAATGAAAATATATATACTTACCTTTTGCTGGTGGCATCCCCGAACTTCTGCTCCTGTGCCGCGCTGCTCCTCTGCTGGCATTCTAATACCCAGGTACACAGGCTCTCAGACTCCCCACGCAGTCCGGGCTCTGCTCTCATGCTAATTCTCCCAGCATGAGAGAAGGGGGAGCGGGCCGGTCTCAAGTTCCAGCAGGGAGTGGCAGCCTGTGCCCTGAGCACTTGGGATATCTCCAAGGTAACAGCCTGGAGATAGCCCAGTGCGCATCTCGATTTGGCCGGCCACGGAAGGCCGGCCGAACCAACATGCGCACTTTAAGTGCATACCACTACTCCCTCCCACTGCTGCTGACGTGACATGGCCCCGTCCTAGACTTGCGGATTAGTAGTCAAAAATAAATTGACAATAACAATGTTTTATTGTCATTTCATTTTTCATCTGGCTGCTGCATTTCAGCAGTGGGTCAACGCTCCTCCGCCATAGATCCTGGTTTTAGGGGGGTGTTTGGGGTGTTACACCCCTAATATATCTATTGTTTAATAAATAGCTGGGTACAGGAGCTTTTAGTCGGGTATTGCATGGTGTCTGTTGGTTTTCACCTGGGATTTTCAAGTACTCACTCAGACACAAACACACACACTCTCGTCTCCGTTTTGAAGGTCTTAAAACATGGGTATTTTGCGAAATACCGTAACCCTCACAATCCGTACTCCTTTCCATTTTCGTTGGCCCGTAAGACCCCCTAATGTGCTGCTTTCAGGGGCGGCCTTAGGCATGTGCAAGCTGTGCACCTGCACAGGGCCACCAAACCCCAGGGGCAACCACGCCAATATATATCCTTAATATAATAATAATCCTCTGAGGATGGATACATATTTGCGTGGCGGCCCCTGGCAGGTATTTGGCGGCCTCCGGCTCTGTTCCACTTCCAAACACCCTGAACCCCCCCACCCCCCCTCCCCTCTTCACTGGCCTCCGTGCTCTGCCCCGCCCGGACCCCCTCTTCCGGGGCACCCTACCTAGGCTCCCTGCCCAGGGCCGCCATGAGCCTAGAGCCACCCCTGCTGCTTTTACATACAATAGTTAACATGATATGCCAGTGTGATTGAATGTCATAATATCTGAAGCCTCCCCAAAGCCCCACGTCTTGCTGACCAAGCTGCGTCCCTGTTTAGGAGTCTAGTATTACCAGCCGGGCTAACTGACAATCTCCCGCACGTTTCTGCAATTATACTTCCATTAGAGGCATTATTGTGCTTCTGTTGACATTTTCTCACCCCACAAAGAGCTGTCTGATTATTTGCCCTTGCTCCTTGTATGCAGACACCAAATCCTGGTACTAAAGAGTGAGTACACACCCCACTTCCCAGCAGCGCAAAGAGTTAAGCCATATATTGTATTTCCATGGTTTATTTCACACGTGTTCGACTCACTGGGCATAACTGGCACAGTTAAATTACAAAACTACTATTGTGTCCCTTTTATTGACTACAATTCAAGGCGGCGCGAGCCTCCCGACTTTAATCCCCCTAGCTCTTTTCCAAGAACATTACCTTTTATTTTCTGTGTTAAACTGCATAGGAGGCCCCTTAAGGCTACATGCGAGCTCCCTCTCCATGATGGGAACTAACCGAGTGTATCAATTGCTCATGATTTCCATCCCTCCTGGAAACGCATGAGGATTGTGGGCGCTCAGCACTTTCTTCCTGGAAAGCTGAAGCCCAGGCCTTCCTTTGTAGGTCATTAATTATGCGATGTTTGCAACTCATTGTTCAGGGGTACCATTTAGTAGTCATTCAGCTTTTCAACTAATGAGCTGGTTCCTTGCTTTGGGGTCTACTTATTTTATGCATCGGCGCCCGCGCTTTTGTTCTGGTAACATTCCACTGCATGGCTGCTTGTGCGAAAGAAAGAGTTGTGTGACTGCTCAAAAATGTATACATGGGTGTCAGCTGCAAGGGATGGCTCACAGAAAAAGTGTGCTTGGGAAAGATACGTTTAAGACATGTTTTGTTATGTAGTTATACGTCGATGTGTGCCTTTAACACGTCAGTGTTCGATTTTAAGCATATTACTCCTTTTGACCGTTATATATGTGTGTTTTTTAATCTTTGCAACTTGAATTGACTAATGTGTTTCGCTGGAAAAGTTGCAGCAGTTTAAGCCTGTAAAGGAAATTTCAGAACAATAATAAAGGGGAAATAAAAAAAAACAGAACAGTACAGTACTTCGAACTAAGAGGGACTATTGCAACATCCCATAGGTATACAATCTGACATCCTGCACAAGCTAAACCATCTCACTCCCTGCATACTGGGAACACCAAACACGCCTACTGCACTTCCTCTCCGGAACCCCAACACACCAAAGTGAGCTGCATGCCAGAGACACCAAACAAACCACCCCACTGCACTACACAGTGAAAACACGTGGGGGCTGCAGGGGCCATTGCCACGCCCGTGCATGACAGCGGAAGGGCAGGAATGTGCCATATTTAACCTCTTCGATGCTCATGACGAGCTGAGCTCGTCATGAGCCACGGCGCTCCGGTGCTCATGACGAGCTCAGCTCGTCATGGCCCGTGGAACGCTCAGGTGCGGGGAGAATTCCCCCGCTGTGCTGAGCGTTCCACTGGAGTCAATACACCTGTGACGAGCTCAGCTCGTCATGAGCACCGGAGCGCCGTAGCTCATGACGAGCTCAGCTCGTCATGAGCATGGGGGCGCTGTGCGCGCCCCCTTCCCCCTCAGCACAGCGGGGGAATAACCCCCGCAGCGAAGGGGTTAAGGCAATACAGCATTCCTGCCTTTCTCCTGTGCTGGCACCCTTTTGACTGTCTAACACCAAAGCAGGCACCCTTGCACCATGGTGCAAAGGTGCCTGTGTGGTAAGGAGGATTATTGTTGTGCAGGAAGGAGCACTTCCCTTCATAAAAACAATCCTCTGAGGCTTTTTCCTCTTCATCCTGCAGCACACATAGAAAGAGGAAAAAAGAGGTAAAATACACAAATTCCTCCTCATGATGCCTCACTTGGGAAGGTGTTGGTTTTTGGCATTTTTCCAAGACTATTGCTTCTGATAAAAATTGGAAAGCATCAAAATTCATTGTTGTTGTGTGGGAACGCTCATGTAACGCCCATGGAAATGCATCCCTGGTGCAGAGTAATACTACGTGGCGATTTGCGCGACATTGCATTACTCGAGATTTAGGAAGCCACTCGGGGCTACTATGCAAGGTGGCCTTGCATGGGTTCATAAATCTCATTTTTAAATTTCCGTCACTCTTGCACCACCTTGCGAGGTGCGAGAGCGATGCAGAGGGGCTCGTAAATATGCCCCAATGCTTTTAGAAAGGCACTACTTTGTCTTTTAAGTTGTTTTTGAGCAACACTAGTAATCCAGTTATGTAAGCATCATGTGCAATTTCTTGAGAGGCTCTGACAGACTTCTTTTCACTTTGCAGTAAAGAGCGGGAAACGGTACCACAATACAACAGCTGCCCATTGCATCAGCTCACCTGAATTGAAAGTGAGAGCGTGCTTGGTTAGTCTTACCCAGCCTTTTGTGATAACTTTGATAGATGTCAGTGCAGATGGTAATTCTTTCAGCGCTGTTCAATCAAAGACTTAAGTATCTGCACTTCTCTGGAACAAATTCAAACCTAATGGAAAAGCAAAGTAATACTGGCACAGGGCATTGCTCACGCAGTTTCTACAGACTGCAGAATAAGTGAAATGCTTAATGGACACGAGCTAGTCGCAGTGCTTTGAAGAATGGAAGACAGCCCTGCTCCTGTGTTGACGATGCGCACTGGAAATTGGTTTTATTCCAGCAGAACTGGTCCAAAATGCTGCTCCAGCAATGCAGTGTTGAGTCTATCTAGATCAGAAGAGAAAAACGGTGCGGAGAAGAATGTCTGTAGAATGCACCTGTCAAAAATGATGTCAGTGTACCTATGATGTAGCTTGTCAAAAGGTGGTTTCCCAGAAACACCCTTCCAATATCTCAGTCTTGTGTACACTCACTGATCCCCCTATGTTTCAAAGCATACTAAACAAAAACGTAGGTGCCCTCTTAATTTAGGTCGACTTTGAGCAATGCACAATTGTGGCATATTTTAGAACGAAAGCCCGTTTTGAAAATTGGTCATCTCTCAGGCCTTAAGTCGAATTATGAACAAAAAGAAGAGGGACCAGGGGCCGATGAAGGTCCAGCATACATGCCCCTGTCAAGACTATGTGTAGAGAATGAATGCAGTTTGTATCAGAGGGGGATGGTCAAAGACTGCCAAGGAGGCAGATCAGGGGATCTGCTCCCTTAGGAGCAAGGGCATTCACACACCCCAAGGGGTGTCATGCTTCATCGTTGGGCAGTTCCTCCTTGGGCCGGCGCTGCAATGCCAAATGGGCCCTGCAGGGGGGCTCTTTGCTGGAGTTCTTTTGTTTTAGTAAACGTGATGAGTGGATTGTCGCGTGTTTGTGAGAAGACAGTAGATTGGTAAAAAATGTGAATTAAAAATAACTAAGAGAACCCAAAACACTCTTTAATAACTGGGTACTTTCATTATGGGTAAAAACCTATGAACTGGTTAGAAATTGATATGGTTATCCATTCAATTGCAAAGTGATGTTTAAAAGAAGGTCAACATGTTTCATGCCCCATTACTGTCTGAAAGATCATTGCATATCCTGTCCAACAAATTTCCCTGTCATTGAAAACTCAGACACGCCCACTCCCTCTCTGACCCCACCCCCATTCAGTCCGCCGCCATTCAGTCCAATTGTCTTCTGTCTGAGTCTTGGACCTATTTTTTCGCTTCACCACTGACATTTAATGCATCGCTCCCTCACGGAAAACTGTGCTACTAGTCCCGCCATATTGCATCCTCCCTCCTTAACCACCTATAAAAAATTGCCAGTATGTTAACAATCAGGAGGACGCTGCCCTTTCAGCTGAAAATGATAATGACTGTCACTTTTTGAATACACATTACGAATGAATTTGGAGAAACCCTCTTTCCATTCTCTTGGCCTCATTGTAGTAAGCTGTTTGTTATGGGTTTTTTTTCAAAAAACGTTGCAGCGCCTTTAAAAGAGCAACCCTCAAGTATTCACAATGGGTCTCTTTGAGCTAGTTTTGGTTGAAAGTGTGAAGCAAACCATAGATGGACGATGTAAAAATACACATGAGGAGGTGATGGTGTAAAAATGTTAATCTGTGTGGAATACTGTAAGGGAAATAGATTTGTTCAGCCATGCTTGATTTTTTAGGTGTGGGGCAGTTTTTTAGAATCTGGAGCCAAGTGTTCACATTTTTTATGTTCCAAATTCTAAATTTATAACGGCAAAAATAAGTTTTTTTTAAGTAGTAACTTCATATTAGAATTCTGTAAACTGTTACTGTCTCCTAAAATAGGATTATGAATGGATAACGATTTGGTATTTGAAATGGGGGTGTTTTCAATAGTTTGTCACCAAAATTTGGCTACAAAATATTGAAAAATAACCAGCTTCTGAGTTGGAGTGGAAGCCCATTTGCAAAATTTGAATGTAAAAAAAATATATTTTGTAGGGAGTACGAAGTGGTCTAGGGGCCCACAGCTAACTTTCAAACAAACGTAAAAAAAAAACAGTTTTTTAAAGAACCCCTTATTTCCTTTCAGGAAAACAGGTTCCTTTTAAAAGAGAAGAAAGTATAATTTATTTAAATGCAATCACTCTAGAAAGCTGTCATCCATTGTTAGAGTCTCCAATCTGAGCAGGGCTGGACTGGCCATAGCGGGCACCGGGCATTTCTTCAGTGGGCGCCCAGGATGGGGGCCAATTTTGAGCCCCTTGGGGCCAATTTTGTTACAGGGCTGTTTTTTCAGCATAGCTGCAATATAGGCCCCCGTAACAACATTGTCTGAAACCGGCTCTGGCACACAGCTCGGCCGCACCCCCAAACCCCCCCACCGAGGAGCCTGGCCGAGCACTTTGCCAGGGCCGGTTTTGGTTCCAAGTCCGGCCCTGAATCTGAGTGAGCCCAATGAGCTACGAGACACTGTGAGTCAGTCCAATTTTAATTATCAGATCTATTGGTACATAGGTTGGTTCATAGAATTCTTCACCGGTCACAAAAATAATTGTTGCACAATTTGAATCAAATTTTTGTAATCAGTAAATAGTAGATCTGCCCCATAGTTTTCCTGAAACATCATGACTTTAAGGAACTTTTTACTGAAGCTTTCTGCAACACTACTGATTTTGTCAGACTGCCTGATGTTGTGCAACAATCCTGCCCTGGATTTTTTTTTATTTTCCGCAATGTGACAATCTTTAGGCACTCAGTAGAGATGGTGTATGAGAACTCAAAAAACTGGAAATTGTAATAGTTAATTCCGTAACAATTGTGGTTGTACTTTAGTGCTGATCATGGTGGTAGATTCAATGGCAGAATTAGTGCCAGTTGAGATGATATATTTAGCGATGTTTCTGATTCTGGTATTTATGTCTGTTTGCACGGTGTATTTAATGTATAGAACTTTGAGGACTTAGTGCAATAGTAGAATTACTGGGCTTTATGAGTATATTTAATTCCATATGCCAAGGTGTGATTTGTTTAGTACCGATTGTAAATGTAGCGTTGATTTAAGGTGAATTATTAATCTATAGTAAAAGTAAATTTACTGCCATTTGTAAAGCACGTTTAATTGTGATGTAGAATTTTTGCCAATTTTGATGGTGAATTTAATCAAGCGGTACCTGCCGTCTAGGTACCATGGTCACACTATAATGGCGTAATATGCGCCCAGGGAAGAAATAAATAAAAAAGAATTGTCACATGGTCGATTTCCTCTTCATGAATACATGAAAAACGGATTGAAAAAGAACCATGGATTTCAGCACAATTAAGTTACACCTAAAAAGAAACTAATATATTTTTGTGATAAAGGAAGAGTTCGTTTTCAATTTTTTATCCTTTCTATTTTAATCTTAGACATTGCGTATACTTGTCTGAACCTTAAAATGTGTTCTGCCTCTCCTGCTTACGTTCTTTAGTTTGGATATTCAAAAAGCCAATGCTGATAGAGATTGATTGAGTTTGGTAATGGTCTGAAACATATCTTGTGTAGCTGCTGCGGGAGCTTTTGCATTTTTAACTCTGAGTGTATGTAAGAGATATAAGTGACTGGGCCGCACAGTGTGGTTTCAGAATTCAATTGACTCCCACTATTTCACGTAGGGAGATTTTCCTAAGACTGTACCCTGAGGCATATTTCTGTCTGCATTTCCTGCCATAACACTATCCTCCAACTTTTCACATTTTGTTGTCTTTCTGAATGTTAATAATTGCCTTTATTGACCTATCTGACTAGATTTCCCTTGCTTGTTTATTGTTATTGCATATGATCCCCTAACTTGCTTAATATCTCTTAGAGCACATGATTGTGATTGTATGCTAAACAATCTATATGTTATACAACATGAACAGACCTTCAAATATATCAAATGCCGAAAATCAACAACCACCATATTAAGGTAGGTAAATGTAAATGTACATGTATTTATATAGCGCAAATCACCGACACGGTATCTAAGCGCTTGCTTAGGGAACCCGTCCTGGTATTTCTCTGTGAGATACCCCGGCAGGGTATCCACAAGGTGAAAGCCAGGCATCCCGCCGCGAGGAGCCGTAGTGGAGATTAAGCAAGCTATTGCCCAGAGTCACAGAATGTGACCCCGTGAGTCGAGTAGGCACCGGAGCGAGAATTATCGAGTCTGTGGAATTTTAGAGCCCGAGACTCGCCGAGGCGGGGAATCGAACCCTGGTCCACGGCCGATCTCAGCTTCCGGGTCTGCCGCCTCTAACCACTGAGCCACACTTCTCTGATAACTATAGATTTACTATTGTAATTCCACATAAACCTATCTTGACTATACATATTATTTACAGACAAATTCACAGCAATGTATAAAAAATATTGAATCCAGAATATTAACTATCTCTTCATCATTAAGCATGTATAAATATTCATAGATAAATATAGATTTAATCTTAACTCCATGTCTACGCATCATTGCATTATATATATTTCAGCTGGGCTGCTATCTTGCTCCCCTGTCCCATTATCATTCTCTCTACCCTGCCTCTCACTGCTGTCTCTATTGGCTTTGTCATATCTTGGACAATTGCACAAACATTAACAAAACCAAAAGTGGTGGCCAACCCTCTTGAAAAACTATGTTGCATACTTCCAATAGGGCATTGATGCTGCCTATAGATAAAATATGGGGACCACCTCGAAGCATAGAATTTTTTTCCCAATATGTCTAGTCATAACTATTGTCTTAGCAAATATGTTATTTATTCATGTGTGCACTTTTTTATAGCTCGGACCAAACCCCAAGGGGTATCACAGTGCTTTACATAGGCATCACAGGGACAATAACAAAAATGTAGATTACATGAGTGTTGGATGTGCCCATTTCTGCAGGATCCTCTCCAAAGTTTTTTATTTCACCATCCTGTTTTTTTAACCCTTTTTTTGTTGACTTTTAGGACTCAGGGCACTTTACCACCGCTAACCAGTGCTAACGTTCTTGAGCCCTCTCCTTAAAGCATGGTAGAATTGGGTTACACCTGGCAGGCATATTTAATTTATTTGTAAGTCCCTATTAAGGTGGCATCAGCTGTGCCCAGGGCCTGTAAATTAAATGCTATTAGTTGGCCTGCATCACTGGTTGTGCCACCCACTTAAGTGGCGCTTTAAACATGCCTCAATCCTGCCATTGCAGCCTGTGTGTGCAGTTTTCAATTGCCATTTCGACCTGACAAAGTAAACCTTTTGCCAGACCCCTACATATGTCACCCCTAGGGTAGACAGCTCAGAGGGCAGGGAGCAATGTATTTAAAAAGCAGGACTTGTACTATTAAGTTTTACATTTTCTGATGGTGAAAACCTCTTACATTAATTTGTCATTACTGCTAGGCCTACCTCTCCTTTAGGATAGCATTGGTGTTACTTATTACATTTAACAACCTGTAATTTTCAAATAGGATCAGGTAACTTATTTATGTTGGTAAATTTGAAATTAAAATGAAATATCCTAACTTATGGTAAAATCGGGTGTTAGATTACAATTTAGCAAAATGCCACTTTTAGAAAGTTGGCATTTTCCTGCCTTGGCTATTTTGTCCCTGCAGCCTTTCTCTGGGTCACATGTCTGGGTGTGGGGGACAGTTGGCCTTTGTGCATTCCTCCTATACAGCCGCACACAATCGGGAGCTTAGGTGTGCCTGGATGGGTAATCAATAGTAGGATGGGAGAGAGTAGCTGGACCTAGCCCCACTTACACTTAAGAAGGCTGTGTCCTGCCTCCACACAAAGGGCTACCTACCCACTATAGCTAGTATGGAGCCAAGACCAGGAAGGCAGGACTCTTTGTACTTTAAAGACATACCTCTAGAAGCTTCTCTCCACTTTAAAGGCACAACTGGGTATAAATAATGGACCTCAGACACCAACTCTTCAGTGCACTTCTGGACCTGTAGATACTCTGCCAGGAAGAAGGGCTGCTGTGCTTCTGAAATGACTGACTCGCTAATGGACTGCTGCTCTGAAGGCTCGCGCTGCGCTACTGTGCTGACCTGCTGCTTGCTGCCCTCTTGCCTGTGTGAGAAGGACTGGACCTTCACCTCTGGAACCCTGAACCCAGAGTGACTCCTAGGGCTAGATGACTGTCCTCCTGCTTTGAAGCCTCAGGGACACAACAGGCTTCCAATAACTATGCATCCGAACCTGAACTCTGTCATCTGTGAGTCTGCCCAGCCAAGTGGCACCACCCCAGTCCTGAATCCTTGGAAGTGGACGTAAGGTGTTCTAGCAGTTTCTGTGGAGCCTGCAAAACTGACACATCTTCTCTGCTGTGCAATCCAAACCTGAGCAGAATGCATGTCTCCCCACTGCTGCGTGGATTGGACATGTTGCAAAGTCCTGCATTGCCTTTGCAGCCTCATCAAAACTGACACTGCACGAGGCATCCTCAGCGCAGGCCCTTTTATTCCTCATTGGGGCAATCTCAGTGACGATGCCCGACTCTGCATTTCTGCCTTGCAGCTCCTCAGAAATTATGCTTTGCCCCAACTGCACGTCACAAACTCAATGCCACACTTCACATCACAAGCCCCATCGACAGGACCCTCGACAGTAACACAGGCCCTCGCACTACAGCCTCCCCATATCTCAAAACCGATGTATTGCTAAGGCTGCATTTGCATTTTCGATGTGGATCTTCAAAAAGGTTCACAAACAAGGAATTAAGGTACTCTGTCCAGCACACCTACCTTGGTCCCTATAGCTTACCCCCACTCTAATGCGTTCAACCTGAACTTGTGACATTGTCCCAGTTCAACACGACCAGATGTCTACAAGTGGTGTTTAGAGCTCTTTGGCATTATTTTCACTAAAATATTCTATACTGAATATCTCAGCTTCTACTAATTGGAGTTTTGTCGTTTTGGACTTGTTATATTTATTACAAACTACTGTATTCTTCTACTTTGATGTGGGATCCTTTTTGTGTGGTGTTTTCACTTTATTACTGTTTGAAGTGTTGCACAAATACTTTACATATTGATTTTAAAATAAACCTGACCACTCAATGCCAAGCTACCAGAGGGCAAAGCACGGGTTAAATTCAGGGGTGGCTTCTGCCTCACCCAAACAAGTATTGTGGTTGCTGCTTGACCAGGGCTCACTCCCCATTTAACCAACATACCATTGTCTTCCAATGAGGAAAATGGCACTAGTATTCTTTTAAAGTGAATGACATTTTTGCAACAAAATCAATATCATTAGGAAAGCCAACATGAGCTCAATGCCATTAACAGACAATTGTACAACATCAGAGATAAGATAAAATGATAGATATTGTATAACCCTTTGTATGCACCACTCCAGACAAGTGCCTTTTTAGTAAGTAAGCATCCAATGTGAAGGCAGAGCATGTTGGAAGATACATTTTTTAGGTAGGTTTTGATGATATTTTGATATGTTATGAGAGCTGTTGGACTTGGCACTTTTTGCAGGGCTATCCCCAAATATTTTACTTCTTCCTCCTATTTGTTCCTGACCTGATGTTGTTGGCTTTAGGACTCTAGGCACTTTACCATTGTTGAGCAGTGCTAAAGTGAATATGCTCTCTGTGTATATTGGTATTATGATTGCTTCTCCATGATTTGCGCATTTTATTTCCTAGTAGATCCCTAGTAAAGTGCACTAAGTGTGCCAGGGCTGGTAAACCAAATGCTACTAGTGGGCCTGCAGCACTGATTGTGCCACCCACATGAGTAGCCCTGAAAGGATGTCTCAGGCCTGCCACTGCAGTGCCTGCACGCAGAGTGTTACCTGCCATGTCGACCTGGCAAGTACACACACTTGCCAGGCCCTAACCTTCCCTTTTATTAAATATTAGTCACCCCTAAGGTAGACCCAAGGTACCCCTGTGGGCAGGGTGCGGTGTATGTGAAAGCTAGCACATGCCCTGATGTGTGTGTGTGGCATGTCCTGATAGTAAAATACTGCCAATTTCATTTTTCACTATTAAAAGGCTATCTTGCCCCATAGGATTGAATGAGAGTTTTTTAATAACATATTATAAATATGAATTCCTATTGGAACACGACGGACAAATAAAGCTGGGGCTCTCTGAACTCATAATTTAATAACTCATCTTTTAGTAAAATGGTTTCTAAATTCTGTGTTTGAAAATGCCACTTTTAGAACGTAGGCACTTTCTTGTTTAACTATTCCGTGTGCCGTGTGCTATTGACTGTCTGGTTTTGGAGTGACAGGGGCTGGGGAGGTACATTCTCTCAGACAGCCACTATATGTTGACGTGTGTCCTGCCTTTCCTGAGTGAGTCAGGGCTTGGCTGAATAGATCTGGGCTGAATTCAGTGTAGGGGGAAGAGATTTTCCTTGCACCTTAATAGGGCCCCATCTGCCTTAGACAATGCTTTCTCCACCTCCTGCCAGGAAGCTGCACCAGAGAGGGCAGAACTGGTTTTGACTGGGTACAGGGCTTCTCTGCACAAAGAGAACAACGACATGTTGGGTATAAGTATTAGACCCGAAACCCCTACACTTTAGACTACTTCTGGAATCAAGAGGAACCTTTGCCAAGGAGAAGAGCCGGAGAAACTGAGGAGAAGTACTGCCTTTGCTGTGTGTCTGGGGTTGGCCTGAAGTTGCTGTTTTCTGCCAAGGAAAGGGGCAAAACTTTGCTGTGTGCTGTGTCCTCTGCTTGAGGAAAGTCTCCCAAGTGCTTGAGTAGAGCTTGCCTCCTGTTTTGAAGTCTCAAGAACAGAAAGATTTCACCCCCAGCCCCCCTGAACGTCCTTACTGGGGAGTTCTGACCTGCCAAGAATTACCTGTGACTGTCTTGGGCCTCTGGAGGTTGTTTCTGCTGGTGGGAGCTGAAAAAGCAACAGCAAGGAAATCGACACATCGTTCTATTTGCAACAGTTTTTCCAATGCAACGCCGTGGTGCGAGAAGAATCTCCCAGCATCGCTGCACCGCTGCCGAAACCAACGCAGCGCTTGTAGCCGCGGCAAGAATGGATGCATCGAGGGATTGCGGCTGAAAAGGCTGACACAGCGCCGCATGACACCACCGCATCGTTTGGCGATCAATCCCGGATTTCCACGCATCGTTCCTGTGCTGCAAGTTTTCCCAGACGGATCACCCACGGATTCGAGTACTCTCAGAATGGATGCATCGCTTCCCCCTACAGACTGGACCCATCACATCGCTCCCCTGTGTACAGTGTAACTGTCGCATCGCATCCATGAAGGTCTCAGGAACAATGCATCTCTTTGTTTTTCAACGCTTCCCATTGCTGCAGCTGTTTGGCCTGGTGAATTTTGTCGCAACAACAGGTGCTTTGGAAGAAATAACGCATCCATAGTTTGCTATGGACTCAGTTGCTAAAACCTTTTGGAAGTCATTTTTCTTAATACTTGTGTGTTGGATTTTCGTTGTTTTGGTCTTGTTAAGTTTAGAGAAAGACATGAAACAATGAGAGGTACCCCTTAAATTGTCAAGGGAAATGAGGTACAAATACCAAACAAAAAATGTAATCCCCTTGACCCAATAATCATATAAACAAATGATAGAATGCTAAACATTAGTATCTTCACAACTATAGTATATAAAAAATCATTTTATTAAAAGAATCGTTATTCTGATCATAAAATACACAAATACATTAATTATATCACGATACAATTGATCTAATCATCTAAAAACAACATAATAATCCCAAATAAATTGGTTGCTAACACATAATAATTATGACCTGCATAATTGGGACAGACAGAGTAGGTTGTACGACATAAGACTAGTCCAATACTTGTGTACATCCAATTATCTATATAAACACAGTGCCTTACACATTAATTCAATCGGTATTTCAGCAAAAGTGCCAATCTTCTGGATTGTACTCCTATTTGCGTCGAGGCGTTTCGATAGCTATGGCTTGTCACACCATCTTTTTCAAGACAGTCGATAATTCTGTCACAATAGGGATTATTATTTTTTCTCTCTTATCTTTTCTGGATATTTTAATCCACTCCTCGTCCTTACTTCAGAATATTATTTGGTACTCTGGGATCTCTTGATCATGTCTTATTGACTTGATTATTTTCGTCAGTGTCCCGTTTTTGTTTGAACACCAAAAAACTCTAAAATAGTTTTTCCTAGGCGTTGCCGTTCCTCGATTTAACCGGCACTGCTCTCAGAACTGCCGTGTATTCGTCGCGCAGTAATCTCTGCCGGTTTATTACATAAATTCTTCCGGTCGTGTTACGAGCTCGCAATTTGAGCGTTTCTTTCTTTAGCAGTGTCCTTTCAAGTCGGCAAAGTTTCCGCCTTCATCTAGTGGGGTTCCGCGAAATTCCTACTGGATGAAGGCGGAAACTTTGACATTTTAGTTCATCCTGACATGGATTGTGTTAATCACTTTAGTGATTGTAGAAAATTAGGTTACGGGTTGAGGGGGTTGAAACTCTCCTTAAGCGGCAACCACAACTCCTGTCAGGGTAAAGTCAGAAGCAAAGCCAAAATTACCTTGTGCTTAACCCTCTGGTAGCTCGGCTCAAAGCAGTCAGACTTAACTAAGAGGCAGTGTGTAAAGTATTTCTGTGGTACTTCAAAAAGTGAAAACACAACACAAGAAATGTTCCACACCAATTAAACAAAACAGAGTAAAATGAAATAAATATTTTAGACCAAAATGACAAAATTCCAATTTGTAGTAACTGAAATATGTAATTTTAAAGATTTAAGTGAAATAGTGAGTAAAAAAACAGACCTCGCACACTGGGACAAAGTCACAAGTTTAGACCAACTGCAATGGAGTGTGGCTGGATACAGGGACAAGTTAGATACCCGATCAAAGTATCTTAAATCCTAGTTGCGGAGTGTTGCGAGATCCCACATTGAGGATGTGTCACGCAGTGGTGGTTCAAATCAGCTGTGATGCGAAGTCCTGCATCAAGAATGAGTCACACAGCAGTGATTCCAGGGAGCTTTGGAGCTTTGATACGAGGTCCTACATTGAGGCTCTGTTGTACAGCAACAGATCTGAGGAGTTGCAAGGTTGCAATGTGAGATCCTGCGTTGAAGAGGCATTGTGAAGCAGTGGTTCCAAAGAGCTGCGGAGTCCTGCATAGGGAATGCATCACAGCTGTTCTGATACGGTGCCATGATGAGGTGTGTCAGTTCTGCTTGGACCATAGATGGGCTAGCAGAGCAACTTCAGACCCACTTTCAAGGTTCCAGAACTTGGGTGGCACCACTTTGGGGCAAGACTCACAGTAGATAGACCCAGGTGCAGGGCACAAGATGGTTGGAGAATTTGATCAGGTGGTCTGCCAACTAGCCATTTGAGTCACTCAGGTGGTCCAGGGTTCAGGTTCTAGGTCCAGTCCTTCTCAGGCAGCAGAGTAGCAGTTCTTCTTGCAGAGCAGCACAGCAGTCATTCAGAGTCTGCCATGGGTATAGAGGTGTACTGAAGAGATAGTTTTGAGGGTCCATTATTCTAAATACATTTTTCCCACTGGGGCTATCTGGTTACGAATGACTAGGACAAATCCAAAAGTTCTGTCTGAACATGATGGAACACAGGCCAGATACAGGAGTCATGCATACCCGCTGACAGTACCTTGGATGTGTCTGAAATCGTCTCTGTGCATTGCACAGAGTAGGTGAGGTGTCACGAATGCACAAATGCAGGTGATGTGTCAGTTCCTGGAGGCAGTGGCAATGTTGTTGAGGGTTTGGTGCTCAGGGATTATGCGATGCACAAAGGAGGTGATGCACTGTCTGCTGGTGCAATGCCTTGGCTCCTGAAGGTGGTGTGGCATCTAGAATACATCAATGCATCGATGTCAAGAGCGAATTGCATCTGTTCAATGGCATTGAAGTAAAACTGCTGGGCTAGAGGCGATGTGTCAGTTGGAAACCACCAAGGCCAGGACTGGGTAGGAGTCGGGACAGTGCACCACGGACTTCGGTGATGCAGTGTCCGAGACTCATGCAGTGGCGGTTCTTTGAAGATGCTGTGGCAAAGTCAAGGCTGCATTCTAAGTCAAGGTAGATGCATTGTGCACTCAGTGAAGGGAGAGCACAACTTTAGTGCAGGCAGCGCTGATTTTGCAGGGATGCGTCGGTTCTGAAATGACACTTTGGAGTTGATGCGCCAATTTCTTGGTTGCAGCACCAATACTCACTTCCAAGGGCCCAGGACTGGATTTGGCAATCCTTGGCAGAGCAGGACTCGTGTCAGAGGAGCCCTGGGGCTGGTAGCAATATGCAGGTGAAGTCTTTGCTGTCCCTATGACTTCTGTAAGAGGAGGCAACCCCAAAAAAGCCCTTGGAGAACTTTTGGTGCTGGATGTCGAGAGTTAAGTCCAATCCTCTTACACCCAGGCAAGAAGCAGCAGACAGCAGGTCAACACAGCAGAGCAAGCAGAAAAGTGAAGTCCCTCCTGGCAGCAAAACAGATCTTATTCCTGGCAGAATGACATCAGTGTAGACGTGTTCTGAGTACATGGTGTCAGAGTTTCAGTACTTCTAAAGAAAGAAAGATCTTTGTAGTGCACAATACCCTGCCCTTACTGGCCCTGGCTCCAGACAAACTACAGGGCGGGGGGTTGTAGCTCTTTGTGTGGAGATAGGCACAGCTCTATTCAGGTGCAAGAGTCAACTCCTCCCTCCACTCTATCTCAGGAAGACCCATCAGCCTGGTGATGAGCCATCAAGATATGCAGGACACACCTCAGCTCCCTTTCTGTGACTGCCTAGAAGTGATGCACAAAGCCCATCTTTCACCCTGACCGGACGTGTATTCTAGGGACAAACGAAGGCACAAAATGGTTAAAGTAAGAAAATGCCAACTTTGCCATTTTCTGGCCAGCAATTTAAAAACCAACTTCACTAAAAGATGTGTTTTTTAGTTATAAGTCCAGCGACACCAAACTGCAATATTGTATCTGCTCCCAGTATGATGTTACACTTGTAAAGTGTTAGAAGGAATCTCCAATGCTAACCTATGGGGGAGATATGGCTTACGTAGTGAAAAATGAATGTAGCAGTTTTTCACTAACAGGACATGTAAAACTCAAACGTACATGGCCTACATTTGAAATGCATTGCACCCAGTCCATGGAGCTACCTATGACCTACCTTATGGATGCCTTTCATGTAAAAAAAAAAAGAAGGTTTGGGCCTGGCAATTAGGTGAACTTGCCAGGTCAACATGGCAGTTTAAAACTACACAAACATGCTCTGCAGTGGCAGGCCTGAGATGGGTTGAAGGGTTACTCATGTGGGTGGCACAATCAGTTCAGTAGACCCACTAGTAGCATTTGATGTATAAGCCTTGTGCTCATGTAGTGCACTGTACTAGGGACTTATTAGTAAATGAAATATTCAAATGATAGAGAAACCAAATGCCATCACATTTTAGACACAGAGCACATGGCCTATAGCACTGGTCAGCAGTGAAAACCAGTAAAATGTGATTTCAGCCACAGCCAAAATAGGTCAGAAAACAAAATGACTTTGGGAAATCATGCTAAAAGAGGCAAGGTCTAACACGGAGCAATACACAAAGACCAACTGCCAGCTACAACTATTTTTGTGACCCAAGATATAGGTTACAGGCACCAAATGATTAGGACAAGTAATACCAACTTTCTAAAAGTGTTATTTTCTGAATTGTGACTTAAAATCTGATTTTACCATTAAAGAGGGTTTTAAATCTGAATTGTTTAGACACCAAACTTGAAATTCTTAGTAGCTCCTAATTGAAAGTTATCACTTATTAAATGTAATACCGTAATACAATGTTATCATATGGGAGAGGTAGGCCTTGCAGTAATGAAAAAAGAATGTAAGAGTGTAATTTTTTTAGTACACTGCACCCTCCCATCTGGGCTGTTTAGGGCCCTTCCTAGGGGTGACATATATATTAGAAAGGAAGGTTTAGCCCTGGGTAAAGATTTATTTTGCCATGCCAAACTGGAAGTTTACAACTCCACACACAGGCTGCAATGGCAGGCCTGAGACATGTTTTCAAAAGGCTACTTACGTGAGTGACACAATTAGTGCTGCATGTCCGCTAGTTGCATTTAATTTTTTTGGGCCCTGGGTGAAGGCAGTGCCACTTCACTAGGGTCTTACAAGTATATTAAATGAACCAATTGGGTGTTGGCCAATATTACCATGGTTAAGGGAGAGAGCACAACTACTTTACCACTAGTTACCTGTGCTAAAGTGTGCAGAGTTTTAAGACCAGCAAAAACAAAGTCAGCAAAAACAGGAGGATGGAAGGCAAAACTTTGTTGAGAAACCACTCCAAGGATGTCAGGCCCAACAGTGGGGCTCTTGCACCACTCAAATATTTACACAATTTCATACAGTGTGGAATTTAGAGTCCTTATGTTAGCGCTCCTTGGAAATCCAAAGAAATTCCCACTGGACTTCCCAGAAAGGTATACCATTTTTGCAAGGCTATTGAATCTGGAAGACAGAATATACTAAACCTACAGAAATGAAAGTATGTGGAATTAAAATAGAAATCTTTTTATATGTCATCGAAGATCAACTTCAAGATACTCTGTACCACTCAAACAATAGAACATGGTGCTGATGTACATTCAAAAACGAATTCCCCATTACACACCAGCCATCAATAGATGGTCACCACATCACATCCGGTCATTGAATCGTTATGCAAACATTAAAACACAGAGGCACATCCTTAAAAACTTAGATTTCTAATCACCCTACTTATTTGGAACCAAGCTTTTAAGCAGGAAGTGACTAGCAACCCTTCTAGAAACTGCTAAAAGCGGACCCTAGAGAGCCTGGCTTTCAGATATGAATGTTTTCCAAAGTTTAGTGATTGATGATTATTAGACAGAATTTCTCTCCTCAGATCTGATTAGATTCTATGGTTTCAAGAACGTGTTGACCACAACTCAGCTGATGGCACAGTAGCTTGAAGCATCGAATGGATGATTGCAGCACTAAAAAATAAAACAAGATTGTGAATAGTAATGAGAAGTGCGGTTGGACACTCTGGATGCCAATTTTACGTGTTTGTGAAATGCTATTTTATTTTTTTATTGATTTACACAGAAGCATCTTTTTGTCAAATTTCTTCTTTGAAACGTAGATGTCGGTGTGGCCAGATAAACATCAGGAAGAGACAGACTCTATATCTGTAAGGAATGAGACAAGTACATGAATTATTACACCTTTATGCATCAGTAGAACAACACCTCTTTTCTCTTCAGTAAGAAGTGTTCAATATTTCAAAAGGAGACGTGAGCTATGAATTATTAAGGTTCTATATTGCTCCATTTCTGTGTAGTCTAGATGCGTTTATCATACACTTGGCATGTTGTTTCTCTCAGCAATGGCTGTGCTTTTCTGGCTATCCTGTAGGCAAACTGCTTACTCTTGAATTTAGAAAGAAATGGCTAGTGGTTCCAGAATGTTTTGTCCGAAAGGAATCTTATCTGACTTTTTTAAACATAATTGCCTTTTGTGAGGTTCGTTTAAGTAAAACAGCGACAATAGATAGCTTTTAATTAAACATTACTCTTCAAATTCTTTTACTCATTGACTTGAGTAGATTTGTTTTAGTGTATACCATGACTAAATAGCATAATCAAATACATGAGAGCCTGTCTCCATTAAAATATCTCCCCATTCCTATTTGTCCTAAAGTAGGACAAATATTCGGTAATGGGCGCAGTATCACTTCTAGATGGTGAAATAATAGGGGATGTTCATAGTTCCATTTCTACAAGATGGTGCATAACTACATTAAAATCTCATGGAGATGTCATCTAAGAAAGAACAACTGTCACCTTTTGTTTGGTGGTGCTGCAAGGATGCCAGGTGACCTAATGCAAGCAACCAAAATGGACCACCTACATCTTGGTTAGGTACTGAAATGCCAACTTATTTGGGATTCAGAGGTGTATTGGGCCAGCCTGGACATGGCTGCATGGTAGGCCTCACAACCTCAGCTCCAAACAAACACACACATGCACTCTGGTTACTGGTGTCTTCAAAGGATCTGAGCAACTGTTTGCTCATTTATTTATAGCCTTGGACCGAGCCCTGCCCTTGGCGTACAGCAAGGGATACTTCGCATTGTAGAAGCCAGGTGGCACTCACCATCTCTCCCTTATTTTCAAATGTCTTTACACAGAACAAAAACTAGGCTACTTGAGTTGAACAAACTAAGTCTCTTAGTCTGTGGCTAGGGGCTGGGTTCGGCCGAAGAACTTACTTCTGGCTCCGGGAGATGTTAACAGTCCCTTGCTCCTTACACCTGTCATCCATTGAGTCCCCAGCCAGGGCATTTCTTGTTTGCTGTTGCTTATGAGATGGCGACAGAGGGATATCACTTGCATGGAATCTTCTTGATGCTCGTGGAGTTCCACCCCTTGCTGGTGACTATGGAGTGCACGTCAGCATCGACCGCGTTCTCGTCCGCCAGTCTGTCTGAATGATCCATAACAGTTGGCACCACCTCGAACAAAGAGAGATTTTGGGTCACCTGCCTCTCACCTGATTGCACCGTGACCATTGTTCCTTCGACCTTGACTACTTCCCAGACTTCAGTGTCATAGGGTGTCAGAAACTTCCACCCGGGGTGTCTGTCCTTCATGATGACGCATGATCCAACTCACAGAGTGGGCTCTGGCGCTTGATGACGCTGGCTGGCTTTGTCATTGGTGGTTCTTCTCCACAGCTGGGTAGATTGAACATCCATTTCAGTGGAACGCCGATCAGTATCAGCCGGGATGCTACACATGTTTGCTTTCGAAAGAGTAGGTTCACTGGAGCACAGTTGTTATTGCTGTGAGAAGTTTGCCTGTAGGCCCGCAGTAACTTATGTAAACAGCATTTGGCATCCTATCCAAGGTCAACACCAATCTTCAAGGCTCGGTTGAGTGTACGTATAAATCTTTCCATTTTCCCATTCACCTGGGGCCACTGAGGAGTTATAGACCAAGATAACACACCAGACTACGACAGGCCATGCAACAGGAGGTGGCGAGTGGGGCTGCATGCAGGAGCATGGCCAGGCTGTCAGGACAGAGGAGGACGCTGGCACAGCAGCAGCTCAAATGGATGGCATCATCCCAGAGCAACTGGGGCCAAACCAGTGCCTGCTGCTTGCAGAGTGAGGATACGCCGTCCAAGGCATCTCACAAAGCCACTCACATGGGCTGGGCGTGAAGCCGCCATGAACTTTCCCAGGTATGCCAGCACCAGCTCTAGGCATGGGGTTGAAAGAGCTTGCAAGCAGGAGTGTGGGCATGCACAAATCAGAGGCAGTGAGCACCCAGGGTTGCATCAGCCTCATCACCTGTATAGCGGGCCAACCTGGACTTTGCCATGTTGGTAGTCCTTACACCCTCGGCTACAATCAAACACACAAATGTACTCTGGTATCGGCAAAGGCCCTGAGCAACGGGAGGCCTGGTTGCACTCTACAAGAGGAACCCTCAGACTTATGACCCAGGTGCACTGCAACTATCACAGGATTATTAGCTAAGACACTGAGATTGGAGTGGGCAGAGGAGGACTAGTGGATCTTCCTTTACCAGAGGTAAACTGCTCACAAATTTCATTTGCATGTCGAATTGCTACCTTTCTCAACGTTACTGCTTCTGCATACCCCACTTGATGAAGGGAGACTTAAACGTAGTCTCCGATTTAAAAAAAAAAAAAATCTCTGTCAAAAATGTGCTTCTCACATTCTAGCCAACTGTACTTCATTTGTTTGCAAATAGTTTCAGGGTGGGATATTTGGAGCTGTCAACCTCGTCTTCTCGATGCACTTCAGACAATCTTTTGGAAGTCCAATTGTAAATTTGAATCTCAAATATGGCAGGCAGTCAGACTTTCATTAATCTCCTTTCTAGCTCCTTCAAAATTTTTCAGAACTCTCTGATGTAATCTAGGTAGACAAGTGTTTTGAGGCATTTCTTGTGTTCTACAATGCCTATATAGAGGTTCGGGAGGCGGGGAACAGCTTTTACGATGCGGCTGTTACACCGCGTGCCGTTACAACGCGGTTTTTTCAACGCAAGTCGTTACCACGACTTGCGCTGGAGGGCGCTGCAGGACAAGGAATTTTTTAATTTACTATCCAACACCTTCCCTACTGTACGTAGGCTGGTGTTAGAATAGTAAATTAAAAAATTCCTAAGTCCGCACCCCTCCAACGCTAGTCGTGGTAACGACTTGCGTTGAAAAAACCGCGTTGTAACGGAACGCGGTGTAAAAGCACGCGTTGTAAAGCCGTACAACCTCGGGAGGCAGATTGGAATCTAGAGGGGCTATAGACATCCTCCAGAACCCGATTGAATTCAGCCTGCAACTGGAAGCTGTCTGCTTGCTGCCTGCTTCACCCATCATATTCTGGTACAGCATGCTTCCGACAGCCAGTACAGAGAACCACCAACTCCAATGAAGGCTACAGTGTGTCTTGTCTACTTATGACATCCAGTGCAGGTATAAGACAGTGTGGTTCTTGTGTGTGGGATAGTTTGCATGCATAATATTTTCCTTAAATTGACAAAGCAAAGTAGCTGTGACACTCCTGGATGATCTCAACTGATCTAGGATCATCCAGGAATCTTCTCAAATCCTCATCATCTGCTGTACATTGCTGCACTTTGTTTTTACTAAACTATCTATAATGTTCCTTTGCACGGCTTAGTAAATGCCAAAAATGATTTTGTGTAGGCCTGCACTACAAAAGAGATGAAACCCCAATGCAAAATCATACTAAATCTGGGCCCAAGTCTGTTGCAAGTGAGTATAGGAGAATAGAACAATTCCCATAACATATGGGCAGACAGTGTAGCTATTGCCAAAAGGTACCCCTATACCCTAGGTTGTGCTTGGATTCCCACCCTTAGAGTACAGTTCTTTTCTAACTGAGTTGGTACACAAGTTGAGATATTTGGTGAGAAATGCTTTCTCGAATGAGGATTTACATTCTGTTGCTGCAGAACAGCAGCTGATGGGTCTGTGTTGTAAGAGGAAATTAAAGCTAGTCTGAGGTGGAAATGATAAGCAAGTTGTGTAAAATATTAAATAGAGTTGTGCAGGCTGTAAAGAGGAAGGAAATAAGTTGTACTTAGTTCAGTTGTGATACCAACTGACTGCTGAGTAATCTGACAAGGGCTGTCTTTCAAAAGAGCAGTATTTGGCTTTTGCATGCTTCAGTATCACAAAGGGCCACAGCGTAAGTCAAAGTGTGTCCCTCTCAAAGTTCTCTCCTTCCAGGGAATTTCTCTTTTCTAGAATAAGATTTTCAAGAAGACCCTCTACGAATGCTGTTTGGCAAGGCAGCATCTGCTTAGGCATCTTCTCCTCTAGCCACCCAAAGGTGAAGAGAGAGAATTGATGCGCATCTTAGGATCTTCTCTGAGGCAGGACTTTCAGGGGTCAATGTCAACAGTCCACACAATTGCTATAGGAATATATATTTTTTTTTTACGTGAACACCCTTCAACACCCATTGCGTTCCTCCTTAGGGTGTGCAAACTTCTTCTTCCAGAACCTTCGTGGTATTTAAAAAAAACATATTTCTTTATTGATTTTACAAATAGACATACAGTACTCATTCCTGTCAGACCAATTTTATGTTTTTTCCTGGCCCGGATTAGGGTCCGCAACGTACCTGCTAGGTGCTGGAGTGCAATAAAGCCAAGAGAGGCGTCCCTCAGCACAGGTGTTACATTGTTGCTGGACCAGTTGTTTATTTTTTCCTGGCCCGGAGGAGGGGCTGTATGTACCTGCTAGGCGCCGGAGCACAATAACGCCAAGAGAGGTGTTCCGCAGTGCGGGAGCCTCTTTGTTACTGGACCAGTTGTTTGTTTTTTCCCAGCCTGGAGGAGTGGCAGCTATGAACCTGCTAGGCGCCGGATAGCCATAAAGCCAAGAGAGGCATCCAACAGCACGGGAAGCGCAGTTGCCGTGCCTGGGCTCGGCCCAGGTGAAGACCAGGCCAAGACGGGCCCATCTCATCCTGTCAGAGACTGGAAGAGGTCTGGGCTGAGCTGGGCCTGCCTCAGGAAAATTTGTTACCTGGATATTTTACTTCCCTCAGCACCAAGAAAATTTAACTGGAAAGTAAGAAAGACTTCTGTCCGGCAGCATTTGTAGTTGAGGATGCCAATACTGGTCAGTAAAGTGCTATTGATGGCTTTAATCTTGTGCTATATTAAATATCCTGCACTCTATCCCCTTGAGCCTGCTCGCCCTACCTCCCCTACTAGCCTGATCATGTATTTGTCAGAGAGTATTGGGTAGTCCCTTTTGAACATTGCCATTATTTAGCAAGAATGGGGAACCTGACCTGCAATGACAAGCAGCAACCTCAGCCCGAGATAGTGCCTTCATCTTTGCCACAAACATCAATTGACAGGATTCTACGGAGGTCCATAGGCGTGGTTGCAACCGAAATAGAACTTACTGAAAGACTGTTGTCTTTAACTCCAGAACTTCGATGTTCTCCGACTGGTTTGGCCCCACCCCTACCCTGGTAACTAACTCCTTGCTGTCCTCACAAGCCGCATGTATAGGGAAGGGAGCTGTATCTAAAACATACATGTGGAAGGGGGTGAGATTAAAGACCCAGCCAAGAATGGTAAACCTAAACAAATGACCAGAGCAGGGGAAAAACGTAAGAAATCTGATGATAGGACCTCCAATAGTATAGAGCATCCTGATAATCAGGATCTGGACTCAGGATGTAATTGCAGTATACGAATGGATTCGGAATAGCCGGCTTGGGTGGCGAAACTGGTGGTGGACATACAGGGTCAGATCAGATCTATTGTGAGAGAAGAGCATACTTCCCTGATAGCACGCCTAGAAAAGGTTGCTCACTTGTGTGAAACAAGGGCTGGAATGAACAGTGAAAGGCTCGCCTTGGCCATAGTAAGGGGAATCTATTCTACTTGTCAGACTGACAATGTTACCATAATGATCGCAGAGAGGCCAGATCAATCATTTGGCCAGAAAACGACCTCCACCATGGTCAATAGTAGTGTGAATGTGAGGCCAAGAAGGGCGAACCAGTAAAACCGAATATGGTTACCAAGAATCACAGTATGCACATAGATGGGCCCCAGAATAGAAGGGAAGGAGAGTGGCAAGGGATTAGCACCAAGCCTAGGGATGAAAGGAGTGACCTTCCTGCGATAAACCTACTTACAGCATCATCTCAGTATGTCATTGTATTTGCTATTGGCAGGTGCATCTGAAACCAAAACGGGACAAAGGGAAACCAAACGAGAACTAAAGAATAAATGTGTGTTTTGGCTGGCTATACATCAACAGTTTGCCTACGAAAATGTATGGGAAATCCTCATGACTCATAGGGTCAGCTGGATGGGTAATTGACCAAACGACATGCAAGGGGATTGCGTAGTGGTCAATTAAAAAAACATGATTGTCCAAGGCCTCTTCCGCATGTATAGTTTTGGGTAGGATGTGGGCACAGTGATCAGGCCCTTCCGCTTGGCTATTTTTACATACCAAGCCAAGCGTTTCCAGCTAGGGCATGTACCAGCACCATTGGTGGCACCAAAACCAACAGCAATTGGGACAGTGGCATCAACTCCCTAGACCCTTGTTATTCAATCTACCTATAGCAAATAGATTCGGGGTTCTAGAAGAAGTAGATTGACAAATAGTAAAACATAACCCTGACCGGGTGATCACCTACCAAGGGGCTCCAAGGGAGTTGGATATATCAATTCGAGGGCAGTGCAGTTTGAGTACGACAAACAGGGCAGGGGTGGAAGTAGTGAAGACGCACCCTGAAATAAAATAAAAAGGAAGGTACAAAGGAGGCACATTGGAAGGGACTATGGATAAGAGTCTGAACCAAAATGATAATCAAAAAGGCCCGCATACAAGTTGCCCAAAAACACTGGCTCAGGCCAATGTATTAGGAATATCAGAAGTCTCATGTCCCCAAGTTAATACTGTACAGCAGGGAGGTGCTCCAGCAAGGTTTTTGGGGAAGTGCTTCAGTGACCTCTTGAGGGAAGAGTTGCCCCCCAATATTGACAGCCAGGCAGTTAACCCAGTAAAACATAAGGAACCAACTAAGCTGAGGATACTATCCTGGAACTTCGCTGGCCTTAAAAGTAAATTGAACTGCTCTTACTGGGGGGCCTTTGTGGACCAACACGATGTATGTATGTTTCAGGAAACCTGGGCAGTGGAGGAGGTACTGCGGACGGGGTTTGCAGAATTTAGAATAGCTGCCACTACCAGGGGAAAGGGTAGGCCATCTGGGGGCCTTTGCATGTGGGTAGGCACTCATTTGGGTTGTATGGCCAAGCAGTTTTAGTCTTTCTCCAATAATATTCAGGACATCTTACTTTTGCACCACATACTAGAAAAGCACTGGTTAATGTCTATTCCAGGTCAGTAAGGCTCAGCCAAGAATCACTGACCATCGATTACCTGGCCAGTTTTATTCCTACCATAACCAAAAAGGCCTTGATGGTTATAGGGGGTGATTTTAACTGCCAATTTGAGCCCCTGATTGATTCCAATGGAATAATATCCTGTGAAGAATATTTGCTAAGGGCAATCCCTGAGCCAAACATCCCACTAATTAGGGCATGGACACTTCTGGCTCTTCAGATCAAATCCCTCACCCAAAACTACTCTCTAAGAACCTGCAATTGTCTCATAAACTCTGAACTGGCAGGGAAGCAAACGTTTAACAGAGTTGGCCATTCCTCCATTCTAGATTACATCCTAGTAGAAACCAGGATGTGGTGCAGGGTTGTTGACTTTGCTGTCCTGCCTCGCTATGACAGCGACCATAATGCTCTGATTGTGGCGATGGAGTTGCCGCTCAGTGGGAAAAAGTCCGACCTTAAAACACCATCAGACAATAGATTAATGCTTTCTAACAATAGCAGTAAAATACGGTGGCCGTTAATACAACAATCTCCCAGAAAGCTGGCTTCCTTCTATGAAACTTTCATCCCGACCCTACTAGAAGTAGAAAAGTTTATATCCACAGATGGTTCTTTTAGCTCTCTAAGATGAATCTCGAATCCTCCTAGTGCACGAGTGTGCCTTGAAATGTGAAATCCAAAAAGTAATCTCCAATGTTTTTCGATTAAGGAATGGTTTATTTTGAACCAATCTTCGAAATGTTAAATCAAATGCTGCATAAATTCAAAACAAATCACTGCATTGCTGCAATTCAAGGGAGGTATGTGTTTACACGTCATTCATAACTGCATCCCCTATGCATTTCGAGCGATGCTCTTCATCAGGGGAAATGTCTAAAAAGAAATAAGAAGAATACAGAAGATATAGCGCGAGATAGGAGCTAAAGTTATCACAGTATACTATTCATGTTGGTGCTAGGACGTTAAAATCAGAATGTGCCAAGTGAATAGAAACATACTACTACCTATGTAAAAGAAAGGCGTGGATGCGATGGTGACCAAAACACAGCCAATTTTCGCCTACCAATGCTCCAAAATATCCAACAATTGCTCAAAGCCATGAAAAGTTCTATGGATGTTATTTACAAAGAAACCACACCCTGCCACAATTGTGGGAATTGTAACAGCATTATTAAAGGCACTATCATCATTGAATTTATGCAGCATTTGATTTAACATTTCGAAGATTGGTTCAAAATAAACCATTCCTTAATCGAAAAACATTGGAGGTTACTTTTTGGATTTCACATTTCAAAGCACACTCATGCACTAGGAGGATTCGAAATTCATCTTACACTGCATAGGATTTTTCTGTTTGATTCTACGTTGAGCACCTCACAGTCAGGAGGCGAACATCTCGATACCCCTACACTTGGATTACCTCACATTGTTTAATACATGACATTTTAACTACTTCGGAGTGCTGTGGTTCTTTCATTCGTTCTTTTAGCTCTCTAACAGGAGTTGCTAAGATTCATGAAACATTGACATCTAACCTGATATATTCTATCCAATAGGTTCTTCTAGGGGGGGGGGGGGGGGTGTAAAGAAGCCAAGTGGTCCTGGTTTGATGATAACAACCGGGCAACATAGCGGGTTCTGATAGATGCCATCAAATCCAAGGACAGGTTTCAAATTAAAAAAAATAGGGTATCATATAGAGATAGCATTACCCTAACAAACAAAAACTGGGAGATGACAAATTCTGCTCTCCGAAAAGGGCCCTATTAACAATGATATGAAAGCCTTATGAAAAATAATCAACACAGGCTCTAGCGATGGAAAGCAGGCTATAGAGCCTAATCTAGAAGCAGACATCTGCAAGGGCATTTCGGGTTCTATACACTATGCCAGAGGTTAAGGATACCACCATAGAACAAGGAATCATCCCACTGCAGAACACCCATATAGAGGCCCCTGAGATAAATCTGACCGAAATAGTTAGTGCCATAAGCAGAATAGCCCTGTGCAAAGCACCAGGGCTAGGCAAGATACCAGGGTACCTCTTTCACACAGGACCAAACATCTGGAGGCCTTATTTGTGAGTTTTATTTAATGCCATACTGCAGGGAATGACGATCCCCACAACATGGGCTGGAGCTGAAATCCTCCCAGTATACAAAAAGGCTCACCCCTCTTGCCTATTAATTACACACCCATCAGTTTAATTGATGTGACCCAGAATTGTTTTGTCTGTGTAGTGTTGGACCGTCTCCAGGCCTGGATGGATGAACACAAAATCTTGAGTCCATTCCAAACAGGTTTTAGGAAAAACATCTCCACCATTGATCAAATATTTAGGCTCCAACTTCTTTATTGGAAAACGTTATCTATAGAGTGTGTCAGTCTCTATCTAATATTTGTGGACTTAAAAAGCGCTTTTGATCTGGTACCCAGGGACAAATTGTCGGCTGTACTTAGTGATCTAGGGGTTCCCATCGATCTTTAGTACATGCTCAGGAGGTTGCATGAAGGCAATTACGCCCAAGCGAGGTACGGGAAGCATGGTGAACTTACCAAACCAATTGTATTTAACAGAGGAGTCAGACAGGGTTGCCTGCTCTGTTAGCGCATAAAAAAGTGTCTGCAATTATGTTTGCCGACTATACTCTTTTGCTTTCTACGTAACCAATGGGTATCCAGAGGATCCTCAATAGCTTTTGTGGTTTTTTAAAAGCAGGGGGATGGAGATCAACATACAGACAAAATATATGGTATTCAACCCAGTTAGCTTGACATGTTCTAATCCCCTCTTGAATGGTTTTCCGCTTGAGAAGGTATCAGTATTTGAATATCTAGGTCTCACCTTAATGGATAAAATGGATTGGGGTCCACAATAAGATAAAACAAGCCTCAAGTTAGCACAGACAACAGTGGGATGGCCAAGCTATTTAGGAACTCTTTCTTCCAATCCGTTGGTCCGGTTATGGAGATCTATAAAATGCAAACAAGGGGTGCTGTAATGTATGGGACTGAACTCTGGGGGCACTGTTTTTTTAGAAGCATTATCAAGTCTGAGAACAACTTCGCTAGGCAGCTATTTGGACTCCCCCTCAGTTCCCCACATAGCCCACTTCGTATGGACTTGGGGGTGAGACTGATTGCAGAGGAAATTAGCTGTAGACCCTTAACCTTTTGGTGTCACCTGTGTGTAGCCCCGGAACTGGCCGAATATAGGTCTGCGCTCAAAGAACTATTGGGTCGACTCTGTGCTGACATGGTTTGCATTTATAAGGAAAGCACTCCGTAGTAAAGGTAGATTGAGTCAGTGGAGCAATCCAGAGGTATCATGTCCTCAAATAACAAGAAAATAACTGGTCAGGAGCTATAGGGGGGGGGGCAAACTTGCCCAACTACAAGAGAGCTCAACTATAGGTTTTTTAACTGTTAACTTTATGAAAATCAAGGACTATTATAGCTTAGAGGCTTTCCTGGACGAAATACAAAAAGCATTAGCCAGGAAACTATATGTACAATTTAGGGGTCTCTTCCCCTGCGTGCATTTTCTAATAAATGGGCCGGCATCTCCCCCTTGAGGAGTCCCGCCTGTAGCATTGAGGTGGAGACAGAATTTCAAGTATTTTTCTTCTATCTGGGCTACAAAAAAGCTAGACAGAGATGGTTGATTCACCTGTGTAGAAAATCTGGGTCCAAGCATTGTGAAGATGTATTTAGGCTTCTGTAATACCCAAATGCCAATCGTAATCGCTGTATCACACTTTTTAATCTCTATGTGGTATGTGCGTAACTCGTTTCTGGAAACCAACCCATGGATTTAAGCTGAACCATTTTTATCTGCCTTGCCCCATATCAATTTAATTCATAAAAGTGAATCCTGTTTTCAGCAGTGTTTTAGTGGATTTTAAATCCGTAAGAATAGCGAATACCAATTTGAAGTGTTTTTATTACAAGGGTTACCTCTACCTTGCAGGTTGCCCCTGGGCATCAGAAGGCACGAGATTTAATTGATGGTGGTGAGCAATGGTATATGTAACTTGGGGAGAGGAGTTGGCCTAACGGCTAGGGCGGTCGGCCTCGAATTTGGGGAACTGGGTTTGAGTCTTGGCAATGACGCTGAACATCATGTGATTCTGGGCAAATCACTTAATCTCCCCATGCCTAACAAAAAATTATAATGTATCCTCATGTAATGCAACTTGTGCTATGTAAAGTGCTCTGATACCTGATTTGTGTTAAGTTTGCGCAATATAAAACTCTGTAAAAAAATATTTTTTTAAACTAAGGACCCCATTGGGTTAACAGATTGTGTAGTTTGGCAACCTTTTAGCATTGTATTTTTTTAACAGGGTAGTACTTATATTGTATAACCCTTATTAGCATTTAATGGGTGGGTGTGCAGGCCCTCTAATTGCATTGTTTGCAACTAGGATCACCCTGGTTCTTTAAAGGTGTATTTTTAGAATGATTGCTTTGATGTACTGTATGATTATTGCTCAAGCACTTTTATGGTCTATTGACCAAAATAAAGTACACAAATGGAATGGATAAGCAAGTTGTGTAAAACAGACAGAAAATAGAGTTGTGCAGGCTGTAAAGAGGAAGGAAACAAGTTGTACTTAGTTCAGTTGTGATACCAATGGACTGCTGAGTAATCTGACAAGGGCTGTCTTTCAAAAGAGAGGCATTTGACTTTTGCAGGCTTCAGTATCACATAGGGCCACAGCGTAAGTCGAAGTGTGTCCCTCTCGAAGGTCTCTCCTTCCAGAGAATTTCTCTTTTCTAGAATAAGATGTTCAAGAAGACCCTCTTCATGCTTTGTTTGGTAAGGCAGCATTTGTTTAGGCATCTTCTCTTCTAGACACCCATAGGTGAAGAGCTAGATCTGATTCTCATCTTAGAATCTTCTCTAATTGTGGACTTTCTGGGTCAATGTCAACAGTCCACACAATCGCTATCAGAATATATATATATATATTTACGTGAACACCCTTCACTATGTATTGGGCTCCTCCATAGAGTGTGCAAAATTCTTCATCCAGAACCTTCGTAGTATTTAAAAAAAATATATATTCCTTTATTGATTTTTCAAATAAGCATACAGTAGTCTGTTTACAGTAGGAGCATACAATGTCGCATAGCATCAATACAACATATTACCCTGTAAAAACGTGAACAGGAGCATGAAAATAGTAACTACACCACACAGACAGTACATTAAGTATTCAGGAGCCGAATTTGCAGTCACTGCAATACACATCAAGAAATATTCCAAACAACGAATAGAAGCATCAACCCGATGAATACCAGAGGAGCAGGAGTCACGGAGGAGTAAGGTTATTATGGAAAAGAAGAAAATGGTAACAGGAGGACATATTTGGGTCAATGTACAAAGATTAATACAACATATTGAAGAATAGGGTCCGTGCACCAATTGTGACCTTGACCCCTGATGATGGCCACATGGGACAAAACCTGTTGGCTGGATTGAGTTGACTGCTTCTTTCGATATATTATGGACTGAATAAAATTTGAAATTGAAAAAATCAATTTAAGACTCCCAAGACACTATTTATGATTGGATCTAATTGAGCAAATCGATCAACATTACCATTCTTTGAACTACTAAAAAAATAAGTTATGGATTGATATTTACATGCTCCTTTTCTTCTAAGGATTGAACTTTGCTTGCACGTGACGCAGGGGCAGTGGGACAACATAAAGTTGAGCGTGAAGGTGGAACCATGGAATCTCCTGTATTATACACCAGTGTACCCATGTTCTAAGCCCTCACTGCCAGCGAGTTCCCTCCTTCAATGAATAAAGGAGGGTTAGAGTCATAGTGTATATTTTGTGTCTATCATTTTCTGTGTGGTTAATTATGGACCTTCGCTATACATGTAGAGGGTGGGGATGTGGCATGAGAGCACCAAGAATTGAGCAATCACAATTATGTATTGTGTGGGGGGTGACATCAGGATGTCAGGATAACAGGGCAGTTCCTGGTAACTTAGGGCCCCCACCTAATCGCCTTCACTGTGGCAACACACTATAAATCTGGCAGTCAAGTGGGAGCACCAGTGAATTTCATCTCAATTATCGTGAGGTTGGCTTCCTAATCAGGAGGTTGGGTGCTATCGGATAGCTTAGCACTTTCCCATGGGAGATCAGCAAACCAGTTTGAATGGGAGGGGGTAATTGTGATTTCCAGCACATAGCTAATCATCTCTGAGATATTACCATTGCCAGATCCAATAATTTATTTAAGGTCGTACGTTTTGTCGTTTGTGAGGTGATACCCAAAAGAAAGTTTGGCAATCCAGCGCAATCATACTGACCGTGGCTTCCATGAATATGTCAGCTATTGCTGCCCAGTATGTCATCAATCGTGGGCATAACCACGCCATGGGCATGAATGTGGCCTCAGTTTTGTGACAGCGGGAGAGATATTCGGGTAACGTGGTTTATTCTATGCAAGTCTTTGGGGATGAGATATATGTGGTGGAGATAATTTGTGTGTATTTGAGCCTAGCGTTTATCGAGATGATCCCCACACATTGCTTTCATTGTTTGTCAGTTAAAGTCATCGAGAGTGCGCCCTCCCATTAAGCCCTGACTGCTGTGAGAGGGCTCACGCCATCCTGTCATATTGAATTGTACAGCATTGTTATAGCCTGCCGGCCAGAGTCGTGTACATATAGTGTCAGAAGGAGTCTGGATGTCTTAGGCTCAGCGTATGTTATTAATATTATTATTAATTAATTCTTGTTGAGCGCATGACTACCCATAGGCATCCCAGCGCTGTCAAGCAACGGACAAGAAAGGAGACTTTAATGTATGTTCTGGAATAGCCATGTTTTTCCTTGTTTCCTGAAAGTTAGATGGTCAGGAATGGATCTGCGCTTGGTCGGAAGAGAGTTCCATAGGATGGAGGCATTGTGCGAGAACATGCGTCCGCCTGCTCTTGCTCTCCTTGTTTTAGGTACACTGGATTGGAAAAGATTGGCAGATCTAAGGTTACGTAAGGGTCAGTGAAAACTTAGGAGGGCATGATTTATTTTAGGGTCTGTATTCCAAAGCGTCTTGTTGGCAATACATAGTGCTTTGAATTTAGCGCGTTCTGCTATGGGCAGCCAGTGTAGAGCTATTAATGCTGGTTTCGCAGATTGTTTTCCTGGAATATTGTGAAGTAGTCTGGCTGCGGAGTTCTGCACTTTCTGGAGCTTCCTAATTGTGGTTTTAGGAGTTCCTAGGTAAAGTGAATTACAATAGTCCAGTACCATGGTTCTGCGCACAGTATCCGGGAGAAGTGGTAGAATCTTTCTTAGTTGTCTTAGGATGCCAAAGCATGCAGCTGCTACTAGAACCGCTTGATAATTAAGCTTGAGCGAGCTGTCGAGCCAGATTCCTAAGCTTTTAATCTTCTCTTTAGGCTGGGGGGGGACCGAGGCGGCTTGGCCAACTTATGTTTTAATGTGTTTTGGCTTTATTTCCGAGTATCATTAGCTCCGTTTTGTCACCATAAAGTTTGAGGAAAGATTGGTCCATCCAAGTGGCTACCTCCTCCAGGCAGGATTCAAGGTCAATGGGGTTATCCTTAGGATGTTCTAGGGCTACTACCAGTTGGGTGTCGTCAGCGTATGTAACTATTCTGACACCATAAGGCTGTACTATCTCGATCAGTGGTCTTAAGTACACATTAAAAAGGGTGGGGCTTAGAGATGAACCCTGCGGGACCCCGCAGGTAAGTGGAATCTCTCTTGATGTGTACCTGCATTTGAACACTTGGAACGTTCTTTCTGATAGGAAAGACTTCAACCATGCTAAGGCCTTTCCTACAACTCCTATCTCTATGAGTCTGTCTAATAGGATCCTGTGGTTTACCGTATCAAAAGCGGCCGTAAGATCTAGCAGGATAATATCCACTGTTCCTCCAAGATCCAGCACTTTTTTCTAGCTTCCTCTATTACCGTTAGGAGTGCTGTTTCCGTCCCATGGTTAGGTCGGAAGCCTGTCTGTGTTTTGTGCAGAATGTCATGTGATTCCAGATAGTGGGACAGTATTTTGTTCACGTGTTTCTCTAGTATCTTACTGACTAATGGAAGGAGTGAAACCGGTCGATAGTTCCCCCAGTTATCTGGATTCAGATTTATTTTTTTTATAAGTGCTTTCACCATCGCCTGTTTCCACCTTACCGGTACTGTAGAAGTGGTCAGGGAAAGGTTGAGCATTTCCAGGAGTACTGGGAGGATCGTTTCCTTGACTTTCTTTAGCATGTGTGCGGGCGCTGGGTAGCTAGGAGATCCTGATTTGATTTCCCCAAAAATGTTATCCAGGGTAGTGAAATCCATGATCGGGATTTCTTCAAGAAGCCATAGTTTCTGTGGCCTACTAGCTGTTTCTGGGTGTGGTGTATCCTTCTGCTGAGGGGGTTGGAACGTGTTGTATATATTGATAATTTTATTATTAAAGAATTCTGTAGTTCCTTACATCTCTGAGGGGCTCCTTCATTGAAACCTTCTGGCTGAGGGCAAGTTGATAAAGTTTTCACTATTCTGGCTATTTCTTTAGGGGCGTTAATTGCTGCCTTGTTCTTTTCCTCAAAGTAAAGTGCCTGTGCTTTTTTTATTTCTGTTTGATATATTTTTAGTGCCTCTTTGTATTTTTGCTTCTTCTCCGGGCAATAGTTCCTTCTCCAAGCCCTCTCAAGCTTTTTATAATTTTGCTTTAGTTCCCGAACATTCGGTGTGTTCCATGGGGACCTTTTGTTAATGGGCCTCCTTGACCTCCATTTAAGGGGGATGGTTGCATCCAGGGATGCAGTGATCCGTTCATTATATTTATCATATGCACTCGTGGGTTCAATGTTACTGCTAGGGTAGGTGGTTGTTAACCGTTCTGTCCAGGTTTCAGGGATGATTTTTGCCCATGGTCGGTCCTATTCCTTCGTGGGTTGGTAGTCTGATGGTGGGTTAGGTAGTCTCCAGACTATAGGGACTATAAAGTGGTCTGACCAGGGGATGGGGACGGGGTTTAGTGTCTCGAAGTGATCCATATTAGAGAAAAAAGGGTCTAGTATACTGCCTTTATTGTGGGTTGGGCTAGTTACAGTTTGTCGGAGTTGAAGAGCTAGAAGATTTTGTGTGAGGCTGCTGCTTTCTTGGGGTCCTCTAGGTGCAGATTTAGATCTCCAAGGATGGTGACGTTTGCGGTTAGGTTTGCCCTGGATGATGCTAGGTTGGTGAGAGACTCAATGAACATCCCGCAGGGGCCAGGGGGTCTGTATATTAGTATCCCAGATATCGAGCATGTGTGTGTGAAGGATAGAGTGAAACCCATGCTCTCACAGTCTTGTGCAATGTTTGGTTCTATGCGACCTTTTATGTAGTCTTTAAGGATGATGGCTATCCCTCCTCCCTTCCCTGACTTCCTATCATTCCTTAATATATGAAATCCTGGAGGGAGGGTTTGTACCACATCTGGGTCTGAGTCTGTGTGCAGCCAAGTTTCGGTGAGAAAAAGACCCTTCGGCTCCTCTTCTCTGAGTAATATGTTGATTTCTATATGGTGTTTAGGCATCGACCTGCAGTTTACTAGGAGTAATTTATGCCCTGCATTTTTAACTTTATTAGTAGGGCTGGGCTTAGGTGTAACAACTTGAAATTTGCATTTAGGGCAGGGGCGGTGACTGGATGAAGGGGCGATGCAGTGCCCACAACGTTCATTTTCCGGTTACCTTATTGCCATGATGTGGTGTTTTGGATAGGTGATATGGACCTCTTTTGGTCCAGGGGGTCTGGCCCCTGGTCCCGGTCGGTCGCGGACGGGCGCAGATGGGCTTGCCCCGCTGCGCGTGTCCGCTGTGCGGGACGTGAGGCCTCCGGTTTTTGCCCTGTGAGGTCGGTCAGCTGAGCGCAGCTGATTGGTTTAGAATGTTCGGAAGTCGTAATCACTTCCGGTGGCACGCTCCGGTCCTTCCACACAAATTGAAGAATCGGCGGTGGACCGGGGACCTGGTGCTTAAGGATGCCTGAAAGGAGGTGGGTGGCTGTATTTACTTAAAAACACATTATACAGTGAATAAAAGACAATTGTGCAAGTTGCCGGTAAAAATTGGTTAATAAAAACTAGTACCAGAGAGCGGAGCCCTTTCCTGGAGCTCCTCGACACACACACTCTGCCTCTGTCTCGTCTGTCGCAAGTCCTGTATGTCCTGGTCCATGCCTTGTGTAATTTGTGAGTGAGAGATGTATACAGCAGAAAGTATCCAGGAGGAATCCCAGAATCATCTTTCAAGCTCTGAAACGTACAGAGAATCGTGTCAGAGAACAGGTCTCCCCTTGAGGCAACACCCACCTTGGTCTAGTCCGTCACCTACGATGGAGGGCCCAGTGCTATACAGCCAGGTAACCCTCACAGGGGTTTGTCAGGAACTTAAGAAACAAAGGGTTGCTTCTTATACAGAGAACAAGACCAACAAGAATGAGCTGTTGTCATTAGGATGTTCCCTGGTCTCGTCGGCATTGTGTTCTCCGAACCCATCAACCATTCTAGCACAGTGTATTGGCGTAGTGCAGTCACCCAGCATCCTAATTCCATTACGTTATGGCCATCCAACCAACGTATTGGCCACTGAAACTGCACAGCTGTGTGATAGTATTCATAGTTAGGGGCTCCCAGGCCCCCTTCAGATAATGGGGTATAGAGCTTTGCAAGAGAGACTTGTTTCCTGGTCTTACCCCATATTTGGATTGTCAGCAATGACTTAGGATCTCAGAAAAAATTCTGGGGCAGTAGAAAAGGGAGGGAAGTGAAAAAATACAGCAGTCTGGGCAGAAACAATATATTCAAAATGGTTTAGCGCCCCATTGGTAAAAGCAGCAACTGGCTGTCACCTTACACAAATTTCCATCTAGCAAGTCTCCAGTCAAGTGATATACATGGATCCCCAGATGTTTGAATATATCACAGGACCAGGGGAGTGGCAGATGTGGTAGTTCTCTCCTCTGGTCAGTAGACAGGGAGGTCACAGGGAATAGGAGAGATTTGCCCTAGTTCACTTTGAGACCAGATACCCGCCCAAAGCGTTCCAGTGGTGCCATCAGCTCTGGCAGGACCATCTCATTCCCACAAAAGTAGATCAGCGTATCGTCTGCATATAGTGAAACTATGTGTCATTAATTATATGCTCTCATGTCCCAATCTGCATCATGCTGTCGCAGCGTGCAAGCAAGTGGCTCCATTGCCAGTGCGAAAATAAATGGCGACAGGAGGCATACTTGGAGGTCCTGTTCTATAATGAAGGGATCCAACATTGTGGATCTGGTCTTTATTTGTCCATTGGTGAATTATACAACAAGGAGATCCACTTTAGAAATTGGGGACCTATCTAAAGGCAGTGAGCACAGTATGTAGGTAGCACCAGCCCAAAGTGTCAAACTCCTTCTCAATGTTTAGGGAGGCAACCCAGGAGGGTTCGCCCATTCTGCATGCCCAATCCATCAACAGGAAGAGTCCATGCAAATTGAGGAAAGTGTTCCTACTGGGTATAAAGCAGTTCTGGTCACTGTGCTCAAGAAGTTGGGTTACCGCAATCAATCTATTAGCTAGGACAATGGGCTGAGGGACCCAAAAAGTAATGGGTCCCTGCCCAGCTTGGGTAGGTCTACTAGTACGGCCTCCCGGATAGAAGGTTTCAGCACTTCGTCCATCATCTCCTTGTGTTTACATTATTTCCATTATTTGCATCGCAAATTATGTAGCAATATAGGGAATTAGATGTTTGCCATTTGAACATAGATTGAATATTACGTAAAATTGTTTTAAAGTGAAATTTGAATACGTGTTGTGGGAGAAAGCACTTAAAATAGAAAATGTTTAAAAACTACCGTAAAACGTCTACATGGGTAGCAATACCAATTTTATTGGTACCGATCTTTTAATGTTACTGTGCTCGGCCTTATTCAACATGTACGTTTATGTTAAATCTGATTGATGCATACATGCATGGCGGCAACTTCGATTAATAACAAAGGGGCATATTATCAAGTAAGGGCGTCACATTATCGCCGCATTTATCGGCAGGAAACTGCAGATAAAGCGGCGATAATGGGCCCCAAAGAGTTTTCCTAAAATTTAGGAAGTGGGCGGGAAGGAACTTCAGTACTTCACACTTTTCAATGTAAATGTGAAAGCAACCGAGCATGGGTGTTTGCCAGCCGTGACTTTGGTTTTACTTGCTTTTTCTTGGAGTCCCATCCTGATTGCCGGGAGCCGAACTTGAAATTGCCTGCATTTGAACTGAGAGGACACCCAGGGGAGCCGGTTGTAGGAGTGAGCCTACGGGTGCGGGACTGCGAGGCCCAGCATTCCAAGCGGCTTGTCACTCGCCGCAGCTGGAGCCTCTTCCCGCCCCCGCCTCCTCCTATATAGCCCCGCCCATATCTGCGTACGCGGAACGCGCGTGGCCGGGCGCCGGGCGAAGCCCGGGCAAAGGGCGAGCCGTCTAGGGCCGTCCAAGGCCGAACTAGGCTGGGCAGGGCCACCCCATTTTAATTCCTGGTTAGCCTGTTAGGTTGTATATCTAAATTTATTTGTCCAATATTGTGCTGTATGATAGATTTACCCATAAAGACGTTAATCTATTGTAATACTAACTAACGGTGAAAGGTGGGTCAGCCAGTATGGCCTTACGATCCGGGAAAAATGGACTGGTTACTGTGAAAACCAACGCTGGACTAGTTACATGTACCTTGGACCAATTCTTTAAAAGGACCACCAAAATACTAGAGAAGGAAATAGCCCTTACCGAAAAACGTTTGTCGCTTGATATTTTGACTGGTAAGCGGTCTTCCTTGGGGGCGGTTGGCTCTGCTATAACACCGGCTGATGGTAATGAGTTGGCCCCCTTGGTAGTCTCTAGCCCTATACCCTGTCTATTAGAAGACTTGGCAGCAGGGTTAGTTAGCGGCACTACATCGAGTCTAATTGCATTGGGTTCCTTTTCTAGCAATGAAAGCCGTAAAACATCAACACCTATTTTATCTACCCCCCCAACCTCCGTTCCCCAGGTATTACAAGCGAAGGGGCGGGAGGTGGAGGTGGGTGAGGAAAATGAAAACGGTTCACTGACCCCTAAACCCAAGAAAAGGAAGAGAGGGGAGGGTCATAAGAAGAATAGTGGTCAGATTATAAGCAAAGCACCAAAAGAACAAAATCCAAGAGTTTCTTCGTCGTTGGTAGTTGAACCTACACCCTTAAATGGCGCCTTAAATAATCAGGCTTCATTTCAGAATCAACTGCTTAATAACAACGACGATCTATTAACCAAATTGGAAACTTTAGTAAGGTCCTTAATACTGCCTCTGATTCATAGAACTAAGATTATTGACGAAAAACTGGAGCACCTGGAAGAAACTGTTAAAGGGAATACACTAAAGATGAACGTGCTGATTAAAAGTATAAAAAATAATCAAGGGGGAATTTGTCCTGCTGCTAAAGCAGCTAAGGCTAAACCCACTAAAGTAACACACTCAGCGGTTAATAAAACTGTTGAAGGTCAGCATATTCAACCAGTGTTGGGGGATAAGGGTGCTGATAAGGGTGCTGCAACCAAGGAAACTTAATGTCCTACCGTGCAAAGGCTGGCTCCCCCCACTAAGGCTTTAATTTCAAATAGTGTGCCCCATGGTAAACAATTGACAGAAAAGAGGCCTCTTTCGGTGAATCTTCCCCCTGAATCAATTCCCCTCACTATTATTTTAACAGGGGTGCCAAGACTAAGTCCAGAATCCCGTGAATCAGATAGAGAACTTAGGAATAAAGTCATTTGTTGGCTTAATAAGAATAGGCAATTACCCCCGGGTTCCAATACAGAGATTTTAGGTGTGAGGTGGGTGGGTTGGATAGGCCAGAGCACAAAAGACCTCGAGGGGGACTGCATAATTGTTAACCTCAGAGATCCTTGGGTTGTAGACCATATAAGTAGGAAACCGTGTTTTGGTCGGTCAGGAGATATTCAATCGATAGGCCTCCAATATTTTTACCCCCATGTAGATTCTAGATTGCAATCTCTGTCACAGAACTTTGCTGAAGGCAGACATTTCACTAATAACAGACCAGATAGGTTTCCCCTTCATCTACCCTTAAGAAATAGGTTTGATGCTCTAAGGGGCATGGAGGGTGTGGACTGACTCTGGAATGGTTGTATTTTAAACAAGGGGGTCGAAGTTGATATGGATAAGCCTAGGGCTAGGTCTCCTACTCCAACAAAGAGCAGTGATGCTGAAGACACAGTCCCTTTAGTCCCTCAAGTCAAGCGGGCCAGTAATATAACTTATTCGAATGAAATTCTAACAACTCATTCAGTGGCCCATGGTGGAGGGAATGGCCAAGTAGAATATTTGCAATCGGTATTGCTGGCTAATAAACATGTTAATACTGGTTTAAATCGGCTTAGTAGAGAGCATTCCAAAAATCCATTAAAGCGATTCTCTGAGGTGGTGACTAACACTATAGGAACAATACAGGTTGAGAGCAGTATGCCCCCACCAAAAGTGACAACCCTCTTAGGTGGTGGAATTAGTGGAGCTGAGGGTAACATTTTTCGTTTAATGTTCTGGAACATAGCTGGTTTGTCTCGGAGGTTGGAGGACCCTTCATGGTTGAAATTTGTTCAGTCCTTCGATATACTTTGCCTCCAGGAATCTTGGTATAGAATGGCTTTTAACCTTGATGGTTTTCAAATGTTTAACGTTTATGCTGAGCCCATACCATCAGGCAGAGCTAAGGGTGGTCTTATAACAGCTATGTCGGTGAAGTATAATCTTATTAAGATTACTTTACTGACTGACTCCCCTTGGTATCAAATTCTTATGATTAAGGCTCTATTTCCAGTACCGCTGCTCCTAATAAACTGGTATTACAATTTTTATTGTATGGATAGGTGATTTTAACTGTGTATTGTGCAAATTTAGTGGGACAAGAGTTTGTGGTATGTTGGACTCAAGTGATCAACCATTGGCTCATTTTACTCATACAAAACAGGGGGATGCTCTAAACAACATTGTTATGACGTATGAACTCTGTGGCCTGGATATGCCCAGTTTTTCTAGCCCTATGGGTATACCCACTGTTCAAGGATCAGGGGGCGCGACGAGTACAATTGATTTTGCGCTGGTCTCCCTCAGGTTTGCCCATCTTATTAAGGATTTCCAGGTTGATGTAAATCCCGCCAGTGATCACAACCCCCTAATAGTGAGTTTTAACCCCGTAGTTGGGAGTAGTCAAACCCTGGAACAACCAATAATACATAGCAAGAACCAGGGAGTAACTCTGAAGTGGAACAAGGTAAATGTGGGGCAACTGGAGTTGGATATTTTTAAGGAAAATAAGGCGGGTATAGAAGCTTGTCTGACGCCCACAAATGAAGCAGATGTAATAATTAGAAATTTTGAAGAACTCTTAGGAAATGTGGCTACACACCTCCAATAAACTGTGAGGGGAAATAAAGAAAGTGGACCCAAATGGTTCGATGGAGAGTGTTCTGCTGCACAATCAAGTTTAAAAAAGGCTTTACATCAGGTACCCCGAGACGCCGACCTTGTTAGGAAATCTAGGAAAAAGTATAGAGCCGCAATTGATAGGCGAAAATCGGAATTAAGGGCCATAGCTTGGGAAGATCTTGGAAAAGCGGCAGAATTGAGGGACTGTAGACTTTTCTGGGAAATAATAAACCAACCTTTTCTAAAGAATGGGGAGAAGGGCAATATATTAGTGCACATTCCGGAGGAGACCTGGGTGTACATTATGGGAAAATGTTTAACCCAAACGAGGTGCTGCTGGCTACTGACGATGGGGTTGGAGATTTTAATCTGATGTCAGCGAAAGAACTTAGCCTCTCTATTACCTTGTTGGAGATAGAGGTTGCCTTGAGGATGGGCATTCCGTTAAAGGCTCCCGGGCCGGATTCAGTACCTTTAGATCTCTTCAAACATTATCCGGAGGTCTGGGCACCATTGCTATAAAATGTTTTAGAGCAATTGTGGTGGGGCGTATCCCAACTTCGTTGCATGAGGCGGTAGTAGTACCGATTTTTAAAAAGGGCGATAAGGGGGACCCTTGCTGCTACCGGCCGATATCCTTACTAGATGCCTCGTGCAAACTAATGGGTAGAGTGATATTGGCACGCCTTGAAGTTTGGGCAGAATCCCCACGTACCATAATGGACTCACAGTACGGGTTTAGGAAAGGCAAGGGAACCACTGAGCAGTGTCTCAATCTGGATTAATTATGGGCAAGTACATGGGGGCCCAGCATAGTTGTATTCACTTGGCCTTCATGGACTTGTCCAGTGCCTTTGACACTGTATGCATGGGTAAGTTGTGGGAAATGATGGAAAACATGGGGTTCGAAGAATCATTAGTGACCCTGCTTCGTAGACTCCATGCTGCCACCTCAGTGAAAATTAGATATGGACCAGGAGGTGAGAAGCCAAATCTAATTCCATCCACCGAAGGTGTTCGCCAGGGTTGTGTTCTGGCTCCATTTTTATTCCTGGTGTACACCAATGGTTTAGAAAGTTTTCTGCTTGATAGCGGAGCCGACTTCCCCCAAGCAAATGGCAAAAGGATACCGATGTTGTCCTATGCAGACGACACGATCCTAATGACCCTCACTTCTAATGGTATGCAGACTACCTTAGCTGCCTTTGAGGCCTTTATGGGTAATTTAGACCTCAAGGTCAATTTTGCTAAATCGTTTGCTATGACCTGCGGCCCGAAAGGTGTAAAATCTCATAGGTACATGGTAAGGGGTTCAACTATCGCAAAAGTTGACAATTTTAATTATCTTGGCAACCTTTTTAATAAAAAGTTAAACTGGGACCCTTTAATATCAGTCAGGGCACAAAAAGTTACACAACCGGTCGAGGCTCTGTTTCGCTTTGCTAGCAAATTGGGGCAAAAACCGATTAGAGAATAAATAACTTTATATAAAGCTAAATGTCTCTCTGCCGCCGTAAACGGGGCAGGTGTATGGGGGACTCAGAAATGTGATAAAATACAAGTCATGGAAAATAAATTTTTTAAACGGTTGTTATGTGTCCCACCAGGTACCTCTAATAACTTTTGTCATGGGGAGGTGGGCATTGCTTTTGTGAGTGACATTATTCATTTGTCGCCTTTGCTGTTATGGTCTAAAGTTTGGCAGTCAGAAGAGTTAAAATTAACTAAGGAAATCTTGTATGACTGCCTAAAACTTGATCATTCCATGAATATCCTGTGGCTTCAATATGTTAGGGACACTTTTAATATAATCGGGTTAGGGCAAATGTTTGAAAGCCCAGCTATGGCTGGCAAGGATTATAAGTTAATTATCCAAAAAGCTTATTATTCCAGCCGAGGCACTTTGAGAAACGGTGAGAACGCAGTATATAGGAAGGACGAGCTGTACCAGCAGTTTTACTTGTCATATATCACCCATACTCAATGGCGCTTTTTCTTGACAAGGTTTCGATTAAATTCTTTACATTATCTCTTTGCTTTCCCAAAACAAGGGGGGTGGTGTGAGAGGCTACAACCCTTTGCCCTTGTAATAATAGGGTCTCACAAAGCACTTTGCATCTTATTCTTTTTTGCGCATTGTACAAGGATGCAAGAAACAGGTTTATCAAGCCCGTCCTGTTAAGCCTTGGATCTCGTTACTACAAAGAAGGCTATGAGTACCTTTTGTCCTTGTCAACTCCAGAGATTTGTAGTGCTGTGCTTAGCTTTATCCGAGTGTCTCTTAACATTAGAAACAAATATGAATCCCCATAAAAGTGATAACTGTTTAGCTAAGGATATGGTGTGGACTTAAGACTGTAATGCACTTTATGAAAAAATGTATGGATGTGCCTTGACTGTTTTTGAATTTCTTGAAAATTTTAAACTGTAAAATGAATTATGGATTTTTAACCAATCATGTTTTTTTGTATAATCAAGTGAAGTTTGAATCTGTGTATACTTTTGTGATTCCCTTGTTGAATCGAATAAAGTTATTCGAACGAACGGGTGTGTGGGGTTAATGCTAAGAGCAATCTTGAAGCAACTGAAATGTATGTATATAAAGGTGAAAACTTCATCAGGTGAAACTAATCCTTTTTCTCACCTAATTGCTGTCTAAAATGTTGAAAAGCAATTCAATGGAAAATATCATTTATTTTCTTTTCTGCTCGGATTAAACTAAGCTTCCACGGTTTGCTCTTTCTGAAAGTAGTGGTAACAAGATTATGGCCTGCCGAGCTTTCATGTTTCAAGAGCATCGAAAACAGTCCTGTAAACATGTTGAAACTCTATTTTTCTTGTACTATATGACTTTGTCCTTGAGAGAGGTTTGATTTGTTTTCAAGAAAAATGAAATAAATGTGTTGAAATCTACATTTGTCCTTGTAGGGAAAATATGTTTGACTTCATGTTAAAATAAACGTGGTAAAATAGTCATGCGGAGCCAATTTTGCCATTGTGCAATGGTCAAATTCCATTTTATAACCGTGATCAGTCTATTATAAATAGTTTTAGTAATAGTCTCATAGTTGCCCTCCTTGATAGTAGTGAGGGGCTTCATTACCCACTTGGAGCTTCACTTCTCATGCTCCATGGACTCACCCCACACTCAACAATGGAAAAGCACTTAATAATTGGCAACCACTTTTTAAGCACAACCAAACTTGATAAATAATGAACTGAGGTACTCAAAGGTAAAGGCTGCCAGGATCACAAAATTTGGTTAAACGTAGCCTAAACCTTTTTATGAATACTGTGATTTATGTCTTACCCTCAGTGTTTGAACTACTTACATATGTTCCAGTAAACATCTCCTGATAGCAAACAAGTGCAATGGTGCATTTTCTAATAGATCCACCCAAAAGAAATTGACAAATGTTACTTTGCCATGTTTATTGTTGGTCTTGTGTTGGATGTAGTTTGTCTGGTGCTTCCGTTATCACTTCATTTCCTTCCTCATTGTTGTATGTTTGTTGTAGTTGTGTAGAGTAAATCTAGCCACAAGGCAGCGGAGCACCGTAGATTTAATAAAATAGGCACCACATTTCCATGTTTTATTCCTAAAATCAGATCCCCAAAGTCTTTGTTTTGGAAAAAAAAAGCCTCACGAGATACCAGCAGTATACAAGCAGAGGCAAAACGTTTCTCAAGTCAAGGCATTTCTTGTGCAAATCAGGTCTTTTCGACTAAAATTGTGCTAAATCATATGATAATAATAATTCCTATTTGTAAAGTGCAAATATATCACCCCCTTAAGGGTTTCAAGGCGCTGAGGGCAGCTATTGCCACATGATGCTGAGCTGAGCTGCCGCCAGCGATCGAACCGTGAGCTGTGAGCTCCGCGCTCAGGAGTCAGCCACTCTGGCTGCTGCGCCACAACTCTCCCTCATGATGGACAATTTAGATAATTTTCTGTGATGTGAAATTTGTAGATTTTATAAGTGTGGCCACAGAAGCAAAATTGTAACCAGACATAGCATTCATGCCCCCTAATATTTAAGCACATTGAAAAAATTTGGAGTGTGTGCTGGATCAATCTAAGTAAACAACGGATATAATGCAGATACATGTATTGTTCTGCTTTACGGCAGGTATGACTGCTTGACACTGCTCTCTCCTTCAGTGCAAACGGTCTCCACATTAAAACAATGTCCTTCTAGTCTCAGGTACATGACTTGATGAGTTATATTTATAGCAGATGCTCTCAACTAATGCGTGTACATGTTTACGGAGGGTGTTTTGGTAACGTTAGAAACAGAGAACACTTACAAAATAATACAGAGTTTCCACATTTCACAAAGAGTTGTAACTTTCAATTCACAAATGTGTGCCCTCAATGCCCATCAGGTCTTGTATTTTAAAAAAAACTCTGGATTCGCTGAAGTTCAATTTAAAATCTTTTTAAAGTAGCATGGCAGAGAGGCATTGCAACATGCCTTGGCAATTACTCCCAACATGTTCTCAAGGGGCCAACTCTGGTTGGTGAGAAGGTGATTGCCTTTCAAACCTACTCAATCACTGCGATCTATGTCAAGGTTTCCAACAGAGGTGACATATAGTTCCAGCAGTGATGGAGTTGGCTTTCAAGTGATGCGGGCACCTAAGCAGTGGTCACTTGATGGATACCTCTAGTTAATTCCACATTGGCCCTCAACTGGCCTAAAGATTTTTATCCCTTCCAGTTATTTCTGATTGGGAAAGAATCTGCTGGTAACGCAGGCCCTCGATTGACCTCAGAAGTCAATCTTCCCTTGAACTATGTACTAATAACCGAGAAGCATTGTCTATCATCCACAGGTCACAGTGAAGGATATTGATTAAAAACTGCACCTCTCTTTCTGCAGTGAAAAAGGGACATGACAATCAAATAGTGTCCTCTAAAAAATATGAAGTTCAAAGTTCCATGTACCCTTTGTTGCTTCCTACGCATTGCTGTGCCTATTGATATGACTTACAGCTGTGCGTTGATGTGCAGCCATTTTGTCATGGACACCTAAGAGCCGAATTGATTAAGAACAAACAGGAAACAACAAAAGTATAGGAAAATGGTCCGGAAAAGGGGCCCATAGCATTTATGCATCTCACATTTTTGCTGATTATGATACAGTGTTAAAAGTGCATGCAATAATTTCTTGGCCAATTGCATGGTTTTTCTATTCCAGCTATGGAAGGATTATACAGTTGATACAACTTTATCACGAAGCATAAAGTGGAGAAAGAATGGCATGTCTGGCTCTAAATCGAAGATGATCAGGGAAAGACAGGCGAGGAACAATGCAGATGTACCTGTAATCTGAATGCTGTAGTTGTGGCGACAATCTCTGGGGAAGGAAGTCTATGCAGAACTGTGGATACATGAGTCAAATCTTCAGGAGTTGAGAATTAGATCTAACCTGAAAGGTTTAAAACAAACACAAATAGCCATCCTGCGTCACTGGTGAGGAAGAAGAGAAGAAACAAACACTGAGTAGAACCAGAATGTATTACATTTCCATTAGCAGTATTGAACACCTTCGTGGCTGAATTAGTCACTATTAGGTGTGCCCAAATATTTACCCATCTATACCAACATGGATTGGGAATGGAAAGGAGGGACAAGAGAGACTGCACAAGAGAGAGAACTAAAGAAATTCAGGTATACATATGTCAGAAAAGTATTTTTCACAGCAGTCAAAATGGATTTCCTACCTTTAACTCGACGACTGAGCACATCTTGCCTGCATTAATGTGTACCGAGAATACTTTGGCAAAATAGTTGCATTTTTTATGGTGACAACCCTACAGGAACTCTCCAACTGCATTCTTAAAAGGGAACACATCTACTTTGCTCCAGGCACCTCAACCCCTGCCCCTGCCCCCCAGGCTGCAGTGAGTGAGGCGGCTTTTGACCTCCTACGGAACATCTCTGAAGACCAGACTGCACTACCTAATGCCAACCAGGGACTTAGGGGCATATTACCAAGGGTGGTGATAGGCAAATATCGCCAGTTTAGCGGCAGTTTTCGGCCGCTAAGCAGCGATAATTCTATCGCTCTATTAGCAAGCTGTCGCTAACTGATTTTAGCGACAGCTTTTAGGCGATAGCGAGCGGTTTGGGGCCCGCTTTGCATGTTAGCGATATTTATCGCTAATGGCATGTAAAGTGGGCGTACCCAACCTGTTAGAGACTGAAAGCAGTCGCTAACGTCGCTATCGCCTATTAGCAAGGCAGGCGTAGCGATGGAAATATTCCCGCTATCGCCAAAAACCAACGCCTGCTCAGACCAGTTCTTAGCCATGTTATCCAATGGGAGGTGGATAACATGGCTAAGAGCATTTCGTCGCTAATGCGTGAATATCGCTGTTTTCTCAGCGATCATCACACATTTCGCCTGCTATCACTGGATATGTTAGCACAATGGAGAAAAACGTTGCTAATAGCATGTTTTCTCTGCTAACATATCCAGCGATAGGCAGCGATAAAAAAAATCGTTGCTAAGCCTATTTAGCGATAATTATCGCTACTTGTTGGTAATATGCCCCTTAGTTGCCACATGCAACAAATGGTAGCTTACCTGGAAGCCATTCATAGTGCTATGTCTGACCTAAAGTGAGGGCAGGTATTGTCACATAATTTACGGGCCTAGCCTCCTTACTGATTGTAGTCTCCCAAAGGGCCCAACCTTGTGCCCCAACTCAGACCCCTTCCCCATCCCAATTCTCTATTCCCAGCCCTGTCCTGAGCACACTCACTCCTTTGCATGCACACATTCCAAATCACAAATAAACACAAACACACCAAAAACACAGACACACACCAAAACAACATACAAACACCCCCCACTGCCACCCACACCACACTCATCACCCCACCAACATCCACCCCCTACCACCACATATACAATCACCACCCCCACAACAACCACCACCCCCACAGACACCACCCTCCACCACACCCACCACCAGCACAGACACCACCGCTACCACCACACCTACATGCAAAACCACCACCACACCCACATAATCACACCCGCGACCACACTCATTTGCACCATCACCACCACCAGCACACCCACAGACACCATCACACCCCCATGCACCATCACATCCATAGGCACCACACCCATCCTTCATCAGCACACTCATCCACACACACACATACATTAGAAGCAACACCCAAAAAGCACCAACACCCACATTCACCTAAACAACATACACCTAGGAAGAAACATAAACCCAAACGTACACGACATTCACATGATTCACATGCAACTGCTTCCTCAACAGACTCACCCACATTACCCACGTCCACTCCCTTGACCTCCAAAACACAACCTGCTCTAACTATCCTACCCGTTTTCCCAGTGAATATTATTTATTTGGCCTTGTCTTGATCCCTTTCAAACCCCAACCCACCCCTCTCAAACACTAAGCCACCCCTTCAAAAACCTAATCCAACCCTGCCGTACCCAAGACCATCCCTCCCAAAGCTAAAACCACTCTTCCCAAACCAAAACTACCCATCCCAAACCAAAAACCACCCCTCTCAAACCCAACCCCCCCAAGAAAGATCATTGAGGTGCCTGCTCTGGGCACACTAGATATGATATCCCGTCCTGTGGAGGTTCCCCTTGGCAGTAATTGAGGAGGCATGCTTAGTGCTACAGCACAACAGTGCACAGGACATTCTTATCTATTGTACTACCATTTATTTCAATTCTATATTTGAGAGACATATCTCTTTGGTGTAATAAACCAGCATTTTGATTCCATCAAGTTTGTCCTGACATTATTTTTCTTTGGCAGTTGTTTAATTCCTAGTAATGTTTTTGACTAAAATGTGAAACACATATTTTTATTTACCATTATGGCAAAATAAAAAAAAACATTATTTTGATGTTTACTTTTACTTAGTGGTTAAAATAGTATGTGATGGTCATTTGCATTTAAATGTAGTCATTCATCATGATAATGGACATTAATAGACATTTAAAAATTAGTTTTGAAATGTTACTACAGGTGTGTTTATTTCACCTTGATTACTGATGAAGAATAAACACATATGGATTACACCTTAAAAAATAATGTGAGTATTCCATTTGGATATAATACAGGACTTGTACTAGACAAGGGGAACTCTTACATGGATGAATATGTTGAATGATTGAAATTTGGGACTGACATTGCTTTTCCAGGAAATTAATAAGGTAAAGGTTACACCTTGTCTTGGGCAATTTCTATATCATGTTACATTTCATTTATCCATATGATGTGTAAAGCATATGATTTTTATTTGACAATTTTCAAAATGTACATAAGCATACCTGTATGGAGAGTATTTGATTTTTTGAATAATATATTTTTTTGTGCAAGTGTCCATTTTTGTGAAGGCAGCTTGCACCGCATTTAGAAATACAACGTGATCATACAGGTGTGTTTTAAAAAAAGATTTAATGTCAACATTACACACATATGCATTGCACATTGGTATACTATTGTTTGTATGAGAGGTTTAAAAATGCACGAGCCCAGAGCAAATGTTATTAGCCAAGTCAAAAGGTAACAGGTAATGGAGGAGCTTAACTTCAGTTCCAGCGGCGACGGGGTGGATTTGTTCATGGTCAAGCAGCAAAGGCAGGACTTGAAAGATCGGTTACATGGCAGAAAAGGAAGGTGGAAATGAGGGAAGGGGAGTTTCTGCTTTATATCCCTTCCAATCCTAAAACTCAGGTGTGGAGGTTTAGCTGCCACAGTTACGTCAGGGGTAACACACATCATGATTGGCAAGGGGGACAAAGTGGCTGTACTCCCTCCGATAGCCGCTTCTACCTATGGCACCATCAAATTGGCTGAGAAATCCTGATAGAGACTTCGGTGGTCTTATAGCTTTTCATCCATGCACCAGCCAGCACCTAATAGAGAGGGAGGACAGCCTTGTAGGAGGATGGAGAATCCAATGGAAAACATTGTTGGAACTTTACAGCCAAAATCTAAATTAGGCCCAAAATTATAAAACCCATAAAAATCATTTACTTTGTTGCCCTTGAAGCAGCCATCCAGTGCCTTACTGGATGAATCCACAAAGTCTACCAATGACAGGTGTGACTGCTGTTTTGTATCCCTGAACTTCAGGCAATACTTCTCCAAGCTTAGACCAGACTTCAGAGCAAGGGTTTCCATCATGGGGCAGTTCTCATCCTGTCCGATTTCTTAACAGCCAATAAGGTATCCCTTACCATAGTGGTAATGTGCTTGCAAAGGCTAGCTTGCCTGTCCTCCCCTGAGACTGCATACACAAGGCCATCTCATAGGCCTGAAGCCACTTGTCTGCAACATTTAACACCATAAAGCTAGGCACCAGATGTTTGGATATGTGGACTTTTTTTTCCCTCTAGGCACTTCTCTGTACCTGCACCATCTCACTGGACTCCATGACCCTACTGAATTTCAGGCCCAGTCCTTTCTGGCTCACCTATTGAGTCTACAATATTTTATTTTCCTCCAGGGTCATGGCTGCTGCTTTTTTAGCTGGCCTCCATAGCCAACTTTTTTCTCTTCCATGCCCAACTCTTTCTCCTCAATGGCCAAGGTGGTCAGTTGAAGCTTCAGGGGCTTCTTGGCTTTTATGTTCTCCAGCTCTGACTAGGTCAATCTCTGGGTGGATGCTAGGCTCCCCGTTATGGACAATTCAAGGATATAGTTCCTGTATGCTCCCCTGTTCGTGGCACTAGAGCCTTTTCCGTGCCATCATGCTCTTCCTCAATTTCTTCTTCCTTCTATGCTTCATCATCCTCTTGCTCCTGTGTGCAGGCATCTAGCAGATTTTGCTCCTCCCAGGCTCTGAATGTTTGCTTCTATTGCAACTTCTTGGCTCTGTTTGACAGCTTTAGCCCACTCCTTGCATGCTTCTTTAGCTCTGCTACGTGGAGTCTCTCAATTTCTCTCAGGACTACTTTCATTCTCTAAAATCAGAGGTGCAAATAAGTCAGAGGGAGGAATCAAATATAGGAAAATCCAAAATATTAGCAAATAAAAGTCAGAATATAATTAGAAAAAATTCAAGTATGCTGTCACAATATATAGGGATTTTTGATTTTAATTCAAATCATAAGGTGATCTGCAAAACACAAGTCTTGGATCCAACCATTGATCACCAATGTATGTGATTGGAGTATTACTTGAGGAGGGAGAATAGCCACCACCAAATAAGAAATACAATCCTTTCCCTAAAGTCACAAAATTAACCTGAACTCAACCCCTGGTAGCTATGGCACACAGCAGATAGGCTTACTTTACAGGTAATACGTTAAGTATTTATCCAGTACTCAAACAGCATTAAAGTCGAAACACAATACCGATTGCAAATCAATTTACAAAAATATAGTAAAGGTTAATAAATAAAAATACACCAAAATAACAAAAATCAAATAAGTAGCACTGGAGGTATAAATTTGTTCACTTTGCGATTCAAAAGAGGGTAAACAATCGTAACACAGCAATTGTGGTCATCTAGCTGCACTTGACTAGTACCTAAGCACTAGTTAAGGCTTTCCGTGACGGAGCACGGGTCAGATACAGAAACCCGGTTCATCCTGTAAAAAGTTTTATCTTTGGATTTAGTCTCTGAAACAAAGTCAAACATCTTCAGTGGTGAAAGACAGCAGGCTTTGGCAGTAGAGCGCTCCATATCATTGGATAGTTGCTGTATAAGGTTTCAGTGAAGCCATTACCTTTTAACAGGAAAGCTTAGAGCAGGAGAAATTTTAACTTTGCAACCAGAGAGGGTCTCTCACTGGCCTCTTGAGGCTGCTTGAGTCCCTGTAGCCTAAACAGAAGGTCAGCCTTATGACTCTAGGAGTCCATGTCTATGTCCTGGGTACAAGAAGGAGAGGACGTCTAGACTTACGCTCGGTGCCAACCTCTGGGTAGGGGATAACTCCTGGCCACTCCCTAACCAATGAGGTACAACGTTCCAGGGGTGTGGGAGTAGGATGGAAGCTCATGTAAAATGCATGTAGGTGGCAATTAACTTTAAAGAAAAACCTGTTCTAAAATATTACAAATCCAACTTTAACAATGAATGGGGTTTGTTATAAATATTTTAAAAAGTCCAAAGATGAACCCTATAGCTGTTTCCTAAGTGAAGATAGCAAATATTACATTCAATATTTTAAACCAGAGCTTCTCCATGGTACAGCTAACTGTGTTACAGTGAAAATAGCTTTAAGGGCTTTTTCACTGTAAGAACATGCTTAACATTAAACATTTACATGTCCTGCTTTAAAATTCCATGCACACTACCAAATGGTCGTCTAAGGTCTACTTAGGGGTGATTTATTATTATATAAAAAGAGGATAAAGGCCTGTCAAATGCGGGTATTGACAGGTCGAATTTGAAGTTTAAACCTGCACAGCCAAACTACTGGTGGCAGCCTGCAGTCATGTCTTCTGGGCCACTATAGTGGATGACACGAGTGCCGCAGTCCACTTGTGACATTTAACTCACAGTCCCTGGGTACATTGCAATTTAATATACTAGGGATGTATATGTAAGTTAAATATGCCAACCCGGGGTACGCTAATTTCATCATATTGAAAGGTGGAGCACAGGCACTTTACCAGTGGTTAGCAGAGGTAAAGTGCATAGAGTTCTATAGCCAGCAAAAACTGCAAAGGCAATCTCTGGTGTTGTACCTCGAAACAATGGAAATTTCCAACACTGTTGAGGACTCCTTGCTGTTGGGTATCCATCCTGTGACCAGATACACAGCTGCAAAATAGTTATTTGTCTTATTGTGCCGTGATCTGATTTCACTAATGATGTCTATGTCCTCTACTTGTGGTCTCATTATTCTATTGTATAACTTGCACAGACTTTTACATCCTATCAAAATAAAGAAATTCTTGGCCTGTTTTGCCACCATGTCCCCAGATATAGCATTGATTCAAGGGACCTATTTCTTGCTGACTGAATCCTTCTGCGAAACTCAAAGAAGACTGGGTGTGTATGGTTCTTTCTGTAGCAACACACTGGGATCAGAGTGGACTTTGGTTAGTACAAGGTATTACCATGGAATGACACATAAATAATTTAGGAAGATGCTGCACAAATCCATGATGAAAGTATGGCATAACTTATAAGGGTGTTATGTGAATATGAAGATAACCCTTCAAGACAAGATACTGCTGATAGAGTCCACTCAGCCTTTCATCCATCTGAGGTCGATAAAATGAGTAGCATTGAGTTGGGTAATAATAAACATCTGTTATTCAGCGCCAAGATGCCTATGAGTGAGTGTGCGCTTTACAAGTACACATGTTATGTTATGTTTGTTGTGAATCTGCTTTTCACAATAAGGACAGTTCCTAACCACAACTCTTCCCTGGACCAAAGCAAAACACAGCACTTCCCCTAGGCGAGGTAATAACACCAATCCAAACGTATGGAATATAACACATATACCTTTATTAATACACTACTTCAACTACGACAGGCCGAATGCATTTGTTATGGCAGACTCCCAAGTAACAAATGGATAATTGGAATAAACGATCAAAAATAGGATGCAATATATATATATGTAGGAATGAATGTTAAAGGAATAAGGGAAGAGTGGCAAGAATAGAAAGAAATAAGAAAAGGTTTGGCTTAGGAACACCTCACCGACCGTTTCAGCACCATCTTTCCAGCCAAAGCTGATGGGAGTTCTGTTCTGCAGCCTCGACAGGGGTTCAGTTAGGACACAAATTCCTTTGCCGTCCACAGCAATACGTCTATTCTGTAGTGAACTTCCGTCTAGCCCGCGGAGGCCCCTCGCTTCAATACCATTTCTAACGTGAAACAAAGCTTCTAGAAAGCCTCGCCCCTTCTCAATGGAAAACCGGGCTAGCTCGTACCAGTCTGCTTCAAGGTCAAGACAGTGGCTGGCCAAGCCTCTGTATTTTGGCTTTGAGGCAGAGTTTGTGCATTCCATAGATAATATTCAGTTCGCTCTAGTCAGTGAGGTGCAAAAAATAAGTGAGTAGCAAAACATGCCCTCCCCACCTGTGAAGCACAGAAATTTGCAACAGTCGAGTAAATGGTGTCAGTTCTGCAAGCGCTGTTATGCACGTAAAGAAGCTTAAAGCAGAGCAAAATTAGTAAGCAAGGTGACATAAGATAAGATAAGATACCCTGAAGCAAGATAAAGTTAAAGAACAAGATTGACATGAGGCCATGTCAAAGTCAATGGTAAGAGCTTATATGAAAAAGTACTATTCCTGATAATTGTTCTCACTAGGCAGATATATATATATATAACGAAAACGTCATTCACCATGTCTCCTCTCAAGAAAGGAAGGAATAACGAGAGTAAGCCCAAGTTTTTCGTGCAATTTTCTTAGGTGATTTATTTATTCCATTCAATTACACCAGCCATCCGCCATAACGCGTTTCACCTCCAAAAGCGAGGCTTGATCACATGACGTATGTTGAAACAGAAAAGGGTCTTAAATACTTCAAAAAATAGGTGCGGCATATCCTGCTTGTATTTAAAGTGACAAGTGCATATTTATCATGTTAAACCAGATCAGAATTGCGGGCAAGTGCCCATTCACTTCAATTCCATATGTTTCAATCGTGTCTATTAATCAACATAGAAATTCATTTCCACTTATATACATAGTTAATTATCATCTATACATGATTTATACAATCAATCATCTAGATACAAATTCCTATATCAAAAGGAAAGGAGACACTCCTTGCATATCAAAAATATCACAATTATCAAAAAATACATATAAAAATATATATATATATATCTTAATCTCTATATAAAAGCATTACCTTTATATACATATGTACACATTAAAATTCATCATGTATACGTTTGCTGTGGAAATTTAATATTCTATTTATATGATCCTATTTAACTAATGTACAATAATCAAACTCTTTGTATAATGCTTTTTTCATCCTTTATACAAAGGTGATTTAACCAAATTTTGCAGATATGCCAATATTTTCGTTTTTATCCATGTGAGTACGGGGACCCTTAAAAGCAGCTGTGAAATATGTGCCATTCTGAAATAATATAAAGTGCTCGTGCTATATAACTAACTTAAAACAAAAATTTGTTACATTTTCATAAAACATAAAAAGAATTTTTTTCACAGAAGGGATGGAAGTTGCGGTTTTCCAGAGTATTTAATAGATCCATGTGGTTATTTAATGGCTGTGTAAAGATCAATCTAACACATCAACCGGGGTATACTCAGCAAATCCAACCAGAGCATAACCAAGAGCGACTTCCAATATCCAACTCGAAAGCGAGAGAGACGTCGTACATTATAGTATAAATATATAGAACTAATATAGTTAGATATAGAGATTGTTGACAGAGTTTCATAGCTCTTTTAAACAAACAGGTATATAAGTCCTCCCGGTCATTTAGTCCCGACGGACTCTTACTGTTCATTTCCAAAATATACCTTGTCTCTAAAAGGCGTAACTTGCCTTCCCTATCCCCTCCCCGCTTCAATGGCAAAATCGTATCCACTAGATAATATTGAAGCTCACTAGGGTCACTGTGATGCATTGCTTCGAAGTGGCGCGCCACCGGGTAGGATTGGTCTCTGCCAATTATAGCTCTAATATGCTGGAGTATGCGTTTATGCGCCGAGGGCCACGTGCTGCCTATATAATTTAGGTGACACGGGCACTGCAACACATAAACCACATACTCCATCTTACATGTCAGTCTTTTGGTGATGGGTATGGGATTTTCTTTAAATGGACTTATGTAGTGAGTTTTGTTCACTCCATATTTGCAAGCTTTACAAAAAGGGCATTTCTTGAAGCCTTTGCTTAAGGCCTCCCAGGTACCTGACATGGTCGGCTCCAAGCTGCTGCTAACTAGGGAATCTGCCATCGTGGGTGATTTGCGGAAAGTGATCTCAGGTCCTATAGAGACATCACCTCCAATTATGGGATCCCCCTTCACTAAGTTCCAATTCTTCTGGAAAATCTTTTTGATCTCAGAATGCTGTTGGCAGTAAGGGACTATGACTCTTGAATTCACTTTACAGCTGTCAGGATTTATCTTATTTTCCTTGACCTTTGGTATCAAAGCTTCCTCCCTCGTTATAGCTCTTGTTTTCCTCATTGCCTTATCAAGGACATCCTCTTTGTACCCTCTTTCCAGGAAGCGTTGTTTGCATTCCTGTTGTGCCCTTTCACAGTCAACATCCTTTCTGCAAATTCTTCTCAGCCTCAGCATCTCCCCGTAGGGGATGCTGTTGATGAGATGACGCGGATGCTGACTTGCGGCATGGAGTACCGTATTGCCCGCAGTTATTTTTCTGTGAAGTCTCGTCTCAAGCTTTTGATTACGGACAAATACTTCCACGTCCAAGAAATTAACTGTAACATTGTCTATATGTGATGTAAATTGTAAATTTAGAGTGTTCAAATTCAACAATTCAACAAATTCTTCTGCAGCAGTTTTTGCACCTTTCCATACAAGGAAGAGATCGTCAATATATCTCAAATACAGCATGACATTTGTTCTCATAGTGTCACCATGTACATCCATGAGGACCTGCTCCTCCCACAGTCCCATGTGTAAACACGCGAAACTGGGGGAGAAGCAAGCCCCCATGGCGACCCCTCTCAATTGCTGGTAAATTTGCCCATTAAAGATGAAATAATTCTGCTCTAGGCATAGTTTTAACATGCCCAAAATCATACGATTATGACTAGAACAGTTCTCTGGACGTTTGGACAAATAATGTTCCACGGCCTTCATGCCGTCGCAGTGTCTTATAGATGTATACAGTGACGTGACGTCCAGTGTTATCAAAATGTAATCGTCCTTCCATTCAAGATTGTTTAGTTTGCAAATGAAATCCGTTGTATCCCTCACATAGGATGGTAATGATTTTACCCATTCTTGCAAAAAGAAGTCAATATATTTAGAGATGTTCTCCGTCAAGCTGTTTATAGCCGAAAGGATAGGCCTTCCAGGGGGGGTAGACAGGTTCTTGTGCACCTTCGGCAACAAATACAGAGTGGGTATCACCGGCCAGTCTTTTTTAAGAAACTTAAATTCGTCATTTGAGATGAGGCCGCCACTCCTCCATGCCATTAATTTAGAACTTTGTTCCGACCAGGCTGTCTTTATTGCAATGAGATTGCTCTTCCTATAGCAATCCAAGTCATTCAATTGGGATTCAGCTTCCTTGACATAGTTATCCCGATGCCACAGGACGATGTTTCCTCCCTTATCCACCTGTTTTACAATAACGTTTTTGTCTGTTTTAAGTTTGTTAACCAAGTTATTGTAGCATTGGTTCCGCCGGCTTATAATGGCATGTTTTTTGTTTGTAGTGGCGTAAAGTTTCTTCAAATCCTTTATGACAGAGTCCTGATACAAGTCTATACCGTCATGGGTCATAATAGGTGAAAAGGTGGATTTCTTTTTGAAGGAGGTGAACCTCTGAACATTTGGAGCATCATTGTCCATCATTTGAGTTTGTCCTTCGGATAAGCCCTCCTGTTGCAAACCCCATATTTCATTGAGTGTTTCATCTCCTTCCGTTACCTGCAGTGTTGGGCTCAATGTACCCAAATTCTCACGTGCTTTGTAAGGATGCAAGCAATGGTATTTGCTCAATTTTAACTTTCGAATAAAGCGGAAAGTATCCATCCTTAGGTTTGCATAGTTCATATTGCTTGGGGGACAGTAAGACAACCCCAAAGTCAGAATTTGCTTTTCTTTCATGGTCAGAGTAATATCCGTTAGATTTATTATGGCTATTGTTGAGTTGAGGTCAACGCTTGAGGTTGAGCCTGTGTTTGGAATCTGTTCCAATTGCCCCTGTTTCCTCGATTGCCCCTCCTTCCTCCGGCCGTATTTCCTTTCGTGGCGTTTACGGCGCTCTGAGCGCTTGCTGTTGGCCCTTTGTTGTTTTGTTTGGGGTCTACTTTCGATTTTGATCTCAATGTGTCTCGACGGCTCTCGCAGAGGCAATTTACCTCTTGCGCCAGAGACAATTTGGTAAACCCCTCTTGCAAGTTTTTTCTCCTTTGTTCGTTTTCCGAGTCGCTTTCTGCTGCCGAACTCAGATCAGTGGAGGAAGCCGATGTAGTGGCACTCTGCTTGGACCTTTGATTGCCTTTTCCTACTTGCGCCTTAATATCATCAAAGCGCCGTGCGAAGGTGAAAATCTGGCCATGAAGATAGTCCAATCTATCCCGCTCAAACTTGAAGGTTTTTCTTTTTTTAATTATTTCTTCCTCCTTCGCCAACCTTATCATCATTTCCTCTCTTAATTTTGTAGTTTGCTCCGTGATACCCATTGCTGTCAGCTCTACTTCAACAGCTTCTATTGCAGTTTGCAATTTCATTCTATCATTGTCCGCATACTTTGCCAGAATAGTCATTAGGCGCGCAGAATATTCCAAATTTGTCTCCGCCCATTATATATATATATATATATATATATATATATATATATATATATATATATATATATATATATATATATATATATATATATATATATATATATATATATATATATATATATATCCAAAACAAGCACCTGCGGTATACTGGCGTGCTGCCTGATCGCTGGTAGTGCACAAAACAAAGCGCTAGCGCTAGTAATTTAAGAAAATATGTCCCGACCTATTATGATTGAGAAGCAGGCTCTCGTCGTGGGGATTCTCCCATTTATTGCCTTAGTCACAACAGACACATGAACATCAGAGGGACGCCTTTCTCAACCTAAGAATGTTTGCTCCGTTATTTAAATATGCATTATATATATAGCAATTTGCATTGAAGAATGAGTGGATATATAAAAATACATATTTGGATGGAGGATTTAGTAGCAGTGTAATTGACTGTTTACTTGACCAATTTATAGTCTCTCACTAAATATAGTGGATAGTGACTAAACTGTTGGAATATCTGTATCACTTTGTCAGTTGTTGTGTAAACTGGTTCTCCAGTTGGTTACTAGCTATGTGAAAGTCTGTATTAGTTATTGATTAGTTAACTGAGTGGTTGTATGGGAGAGTGAATGTGTGTGTGGTTCGGTGGGGGGGGTGTGACTGCCCAAAGATGTGTAAATAGTTGATTCCAATCCAATCCAAAAATTCTTTATTTCGGCCACATGGGCCATAAAAGATGCAGTAAAAATACATATGAATAAAACACAATATATACAATAAAAGCCAACTGGACCTGCAATGTTAGAAAATACAAGGTAATATAAATTAACCAGACATTTTCTTCCTTATTATCCATGCTGCCATTAAGAATTTGGAAACCGCAAACACAATGTGGCCCAGGGTATTAGTTTTCATAACCCTGTAGGCCTGTAAATAGTTCCTGAAGCCCAGGTTCCGGCATAGAGGGGCTAACCAGCGCCTCCTCGGGCTCCGATAGACATGGCAACAGAACATTATGTGCAAGTCGTCCTCATCATTAGCTTTACAGCATGGGCAGAGCTTGTCACCCCCTAACGACCATTTATAGGTAAAAACTTTAGTAGGGAGCGTACCAAACCTCCATTGCAGGAACAATTTCCTCGCCAAAAGAGGATGAATAAAATCCATAAAATCCATAAAATCCATAAAAGGTTCAAAAACATAAGAATTTTTGGATACTATAAAACGTCCCGTCAGGGTGCCACTGTCATAAGCATTGTCCATATCAGCAAGGCTTTTGATCTTATAGAGCTGTGCGAGGGTTTTGCGCGATTCACTAGATATATGAAGTTAAAACTACATGTTTTAACAGTTGTTTGGGTGAGTGAATATCTTTATGGGTGTGGTGATGAGAAAATATATTTCTCAATGGTACATGTCCAACAAACTAGAAAAATAAAAGGCAGTGTATGTGTCAGTTGTTGTATATTAATAAGTATTCATAAGACTCAATGATTGTGTGAGTGACTGTATGGATAACTTTATACTTGTAATAATGATTTTATAATTCACTAAGTATGACTTACTATCTAAATGAATAGATGAAGTTGTGTTTGTATAAATGTGTAGCTAAGTAAATATGTAAGTTTGATCCATTGTTTGCATAAGTGAGTAGGATGACTTCATATGTGAATAGGATGTGTGCTGGTGTGTAATGTCGATTTAGGTGTATAAGTATTTTTGATAGTGTTCTATTGTTCATTGACAGCATGTATGAGTGAATCTACAGGTAAGTGATTAGATGTGTGTATACATCTATGAATCACTGAGTGGGTTTTTAGATACTTGTATTGCTGTAACAATGGATTCAAATAATGATACTCTGTATTTTACAAAGAGTGATGAAAGATTTTACTAGTGTATGAAAAGGTGTATGTGATTGTCACGTGGATGATGTCATCAGTGATGTCATTTGAGATGTCATCAGTGATGTCACTGACCATGTCATGAATGATGTAATATGTGACATCATCAGCAGTGGATTGCGGGTGCGCGAAATATAGTTAGTACAACTAACTATATAGGAGCAATTTCAATGTTTTTGTCCAAGTGAAATGTCCAGCTAACTATAACACCCCTAAAACTTATAGTTTTTTGAGTGAATTTTAAAGGTTTTTTAAATGCTAATTCCTAACTATATAAGGCCTGAAACCTATGGTTTTTTCAGTGAATTTCAAAGGTTTTTTAAATGCTAATTCCTAACTATATAAGGCCTGAAACCTATGTTTTTTTCAGTGAATTTCAAAGGTTTTTTAATGCTAATTCCTAACTATATAAGACCTGAAAGCCCACCAGGAATCTCCAGTATGCGCCAGGGGACTGCATTGCAGAGAGGTGTAATGAAGCCACGCCCCTTTTTACACCTCTCTGCAACGCAGCCCCCGTGCATGTTTGAAGAGGGGGAACTAATTCCCCTTACATACTGGGGGCCTCTGGGGGCCAACTAGCCCACCTTGAACCTCCAGTATGCGCCAGGGGGCTGCATTGCAGAGGTGTAATGAGGCTATGCCCCTTGTTACACCTCTTGGCAACGCAGCCCCCTGGCGTGTTTGCAGAGGGGGAACCAATTCCCCTTGCATACTGGGGTCCTGGGAGCCAACTAGACCACCAGGAGCCTCCAGTATGCGCCAGGTGGCTGCATTGCAGAGAGGTGTAATGAGGCCACACCCTTTTTTACACCTCTCTGCAACGCAGCCCCCGTGCATGTTTGAAGAGGGGGAACTAATTCCCCTTGCATACTGGGGGTCCCTGGGGGCCAACTAGCCCACCTGGAACCTCCAGTATGTGCCAGGGGGCTGCATTGCACAGACGTGTAATGAGGCTATGCCTCTTTTTACACCTCTCTGCAACGCAGGCCACTGGCGCATTTGCAGAGGGGGGACTAATTCCCCTTGCATACTGGGGGTCCCTGGGTCATATCTGCCCAAACGCCGATATTCCGAACGATTGAAAATGACTTTTCTTTCGAAACATTTGGATTTGGATTATCATATCCTATACTTTGGAATTTTTGAAAGACTGACTTTGAGGATGCTATAAATTACTCAAGTCTGCCCAAATTGTGTGGGTAACATTGATACCTAGTCACTTTGAATAAGAATGTACTTACGTCTCGTCTAACATTTGGAAGAAATATCTAGTTATATGACAACAGGATACCGACATAACTTTAAGGAAATAAGAACGCCCTGAAGAAGTTCTGTTGTACAGAACGAAACGCGTCAGCTGGCTGTGGTACATAAACTTAAGGAAAATAAAAGCATTTGAATATACACCAAGATTCAGCGCTTCAATAAGGACTCTAAGTGATATGATTTGATTGGACTTATTGTGCAAGTGGTGCTGTGCCAAACTTCGGAATATTCTCCACTACTCTCTACTACTTACTCTCTACTACTCTACTACTCTCTACTACTCTCTCTACTACTCACTCCCTACTACTCACTATCTACTACTCTCTACTACTCACTCTCTACTACTCTCTACTCTCTACTACTCACTCTCTACTACTCTCTCTCTACTACTCACTCTTTACTACTCACTATCTACTACTCTCTACTACTCACTCTCTACTTCTCACTCTCTACTACTATCTACTACTCACTCTCTACTACTCTCTCTCTACTACTCTCTACTACTCACTCTCTACTACTCTCTACTACTCTCTACTACTCACTCTACTACTCACTCTCTACTACTCTCTACTATTCTCTCTCTCTGCTACTCACTCTCTACTACTCACTCTTTACTACTCTCTACTACTCACTCTCTACTGCTCTCTACTACTCACTCTACTACTTACTCTCTACTACTCTCTACTACTCACTCTCTACTACTCACTCTCTACTACTCTATACTACTCACTCTACTATTCACTCTACTACTCTCTACTACTCACTCTCTGCTACTCTCTCTAATGCTCTCTACTACTCTCTACTACTCACTCTCTACTCTATTACTCACTCTCTTCTCTCTACCTATTAGGGTGAAGCGGCATCGTAATAAAAGCCGCCTCCCATCGGCTTCGTAATAAAGCCGTTTCCCATTAATTTCTGGGTTCTTTCCTTTGCTTCTCGTTTGTCCCCAATAATGCACTAACGTGACTACCGTCCCGTATATTTTTGCGGGCTGATCTTACATTCGAGAGTGTTTCACCCCCGATGTTTTGAAACACTTGTTACCCGGGCGACGCTGACAGCCAATAGCGAGCGCCATTACTTCTTGACTTGCTAACGAGCCAATCTCAGTTCAGAATGAGCAGGTCACGTGTGCCCATGACCAACCAGCAATCTCCTTATAACGTAACACTTTCCGACCGTTCGGTGCCTCCCCAGTCGGTTCAGACGCCGGCTAAGGAGTACCGACGGTTAGGTAAGATTGTTTTTCCGCTTTTGCCACCAGCGTAGACCCACCACTTAGCGCGCATTTTTGCTAGAGATAGATGAGCCTTTTCTCTATAGCGAGTTCGAGTTATTGGTCTCACTGATTTATGCGCATTCCACCAGAGACATACAAGCTGTTTCCCTACGTGGGTGCTTAGTTTGATACCCCGTAAGGGTGTACGAAATTGAAGTGAGGCTATTGATGACTCCGTTTTGGTCTATACTGAAATGGGGTTATTGAACACCTTCCGTTTCTTTAATTTCTTTGCAGACCTCCAGTCCATGGAAGGTTTTTTAATGCGAAGGTTTTTGCACACTTTGGTAAACATGTTTTCATTCCTTTTTACGTGTTCTATAGAGCGGTGCTTCACTCTACTCCTGAGCCACTGCCAGGTGGGGTGAGGTCTTCACGTCTCACAGACTATGGTAAGATGTTATTTCTATACAATTTGGCATATAAACTATATATCCAGATAGTGGTCACTTAACTACACTACTGTTATGAGTGTTTTTAGTCAATACCATTAGTTTGATTCGATCTAAGGTCCATACTGATTGTACCTAGTTTCTATGTGAGTATTTGTGGGTATTTAGCCAGTCTGACGCTTGACCCCTGTTTGTTCTGACCTTTCAGTGAACGATATTAGCCGTGAGCTAAAGACAAGACTCTTCACCTGGAGACTGCAGGTGATTTGTTGTACTTGTCTGTCTTATATTGTAACTTATTATTTAAATATATATGTTTCTGCAGTAGCATTCGATTGTTATGAGGTCCTGAAGAAAGCAAGGACAACCATGTCCATATATTGCTGAAACATGTTGGCCTGGTTCCATTTCTAGACAGCGCATTTTTCAAACTGTCTTTAAACAATTTTTAATTTTGGCGAAGCGAGCATCATTCGAATAAAGTTTGTTCTATGCTCCTTTATCCAATTTTAGATACACTTTTTGTACTTTTACTTTCTCACGTTTTAGTCCTGTTTTGCACTGCACCCCTCCAGTCACACCACGCTTCACCACTTATCAGTCTCAGAGAGTGGTAGACCATACTATTGCTCGTTCAGCGGAGGAGAACTTGACCACCTGGTCTCCTTACGTCTGTAAAACACATACTTGCATGGATGGCTCCGAAAATCCCAAATGATGAAGGGCGGTTCCGAGTGGTGACTGATGGGTATCTTTGACCATCCATCGAGTTGTCATTGCATACCTTTTTTTAGTCAGTCTTGGTTTTTTGTTTTGGCCGGTGGACTGCCCACTATAAACTCACTTTTCCTTTAGACCCTCTGGAACCCTGTTGTTGTTCTGTATCTGTGGGGACTGTTCACAGAGTTTGGTCTTTAAATACTCCCCTGGGTCCTACCTCACCGTAGTGTTTATGTTGTATATATATATATATATATTCACTGAAAAAACCATGGGTTATAGACCATATATAGTTAGGAATTAGCATTTACAAAACCTTATTTTACTCACACAAAACCATTGAAATTCCATATATAGTTAGTTGCACTAACTATATATCGCGCACCCGCAATCCACTGCTGATGATGTCACATATTACATCATTCATGACATGGTCAGTGACATCACTGATGACATCACTGATGACATCTCAAATGACCTCACTGATGACATCACTGATGACATCATCCAGTGACTGTGTGTTTCTGTAAAGTTTAAATATGTTTTACATATTGAAGAATGAGTAGATGTAGAAGTGTCTGGATGAAGGATTTAGTAGGTGCGTGACTGACTGTATGAGTGAGTGATTAAATGTGTCTCACTGAGTGCATGGGTTAGTGACTAAACTGTCTTAATTTGTGCATCATTATGTCTGTTGTTCTGTAAACTGCTGCATGTGTTGATCAGTAGCTATATGAGTAACTATATGGGTTATTGATTGATTGTCCAAGTATTTGTATGGGAGACTGAGTGTGTGTGTGGCTGGCTGGGAGATGTGTGACTCTGTGCAGATCAATGTGTTCTTGTATCAATGATTGTATAAGAGAGTAAGAATGTGTTAGTATATGTTTGAAAATGTAAGGTACTCTATGTTTAACTGTATAGCTTAGAAAATGGAAGTGTGATTGATTCTTTACAGGACTGACTAGGTGTGTGAGTAACTCCATGGATGAGTGGCAGAGTCTGTATAGGTGTATGAGTGCATATGATAGTGTTGTAAAGATGAGTGATTGTATGTATGAATGATTGTATGGGTGAATGAGTGAATGTGTGTGTAGACGTAGGAATCAGTGAGTGCGTATGTAGTAACTAGTATTGGTGTGTCAATGGTTTAAAAAATTATATTCTGTATTTAACACTGGGTGTAACAGAGGTTATATTAAAGTGTGAGGAGATGCATTGTATTGTCACATGAATGATATCATCAGTGATGTGACCATTGATGTCAAATGAGATGTCATCAGTGATGTCATCAGTGATGTCATTTGAGATGTCATCAGTGATGTCATTTGAGATGTTATCAGTGATGTCATTTGAGATGTCATCAGTGATGTCATCAGTGATGTCATTTGAGATGTCATCAGTGATGTCATTTGAGATGTCATCAGTGATGTCATCAGTGATGTCACTGACCATGTCATGAATGATGTAATATGTGACATCATCAGCAGTGGATTGCGGGTGCGCGATATATAGTTAGTGCTACTAACTATATATGGAATTTCAATGGTTTTGTGTGAGTAAAATAAGGTTTTGTAAATGCTAATTCCTAACTATATATGGTCTATAACCCATGGTTTTTTCAGTGAATTTTCAAGGTTTTGTAAATGCTAATTCCTAACTATATATGGTCTATAACCTATGGTTTTTTCAGTGAATTTCAATGGTTTTTTATTAGCAAATATCAAAAGCTTTAAAATGTCAAGTACGTGGTAGGTAAAAACATTTTCGTGTTTATGCACGCTGATGTGCTTTGAACACTGCCCCCCCTCTTTTCTTTTAGGAGTATTCTCTCTTTGCAGATAGTGAAGGGTAGGTAACGCAGGCCTTTGCCCCCGTTGTAATCCGTCGTGCCTGCTTCCCTCTCCATTTGATTGATTGTTATCCAAGCATTTACTGTTTTGGAATTGCTTCTCTTTGGTTCATTCTCTATTTACAAACAAGCACAGAGTCGCAATACTCTGTTTAGTCTTAGCAGATAGTGAAAAATCGTTAGAAAAAACAAAAGGAATCAAGCAAAATCAGTAGGCCACTAATGGGATCTCTTTTTGACCTCGCTAAAATAGAAACATTAGGAACAACCCCTCATGAGAAATATGAAACTAGTGAGAGGAACCGAGCTCGACGCCATGATGGCTGCAAGACAGCTCGGCTCCGCCGCCCACCCCGCCCAAAATAACGACAAACCCTATGCAAATATTATAAATATATACAACACACCAGCAAAGTAACAGGGTAAAACGTTTTATTAAATAACTATTTACATGGCAGCCTGCTGCAACATCGATCCAAATGCATGCCGCCGTTCCCGGGATTTCTCCCCGACTACTCTGCGGCCTACGAGATGGAGAGGCCGGGGCGTTGACTAGGCGGGGCCTCCGGCCGCAACCACAGCGCCAACGATCGCTGCTGACGGAGGGGAGCCTTGCCGGTGAGACCACTGATCTGAAGAACCGCTGCCTGCGGTGCCTCCCTGAGCCGCTTGACGGAGGCCCCCGAGGGGCGGTGTGGTGGCGCGGACTCGGAGGAGGCGCTTGGCTCCTGCCCCCTCCCCAAGTCTTGTTGCCCTGGTGTGGCCTGAGATCGCCCCCGACATAGGCGGCCGGCTCCCGGGGTCCGGCGGAACTTTTTGCCTTTTGGTGACTCTTCCATTCTGGACCTTGTCCCACAATCCGTTTGACCTGAAGACACGTCCTGCGGTGCCCTGGTCCGACCATCACATATACTTGCGCCAGGAGACGGCGTGGGGTGCACTGGAAGGGAGAGGCGGCGCGAACGAGCCTCCCCCACCTCCCCAGGCGGAGGTTTCTCAGCTGCACCCCAGCGCTTCACTCGGCCAGCTGAATTGCGCCCGCTCTTGCGGCACAGTGCCTCGCTCGGCCACCTGAGTTGCGCCTGCTCTTGCTATTACAGCGTCTCACCCGCCATCCGGCTGAATTGCACCCACTCTTGTGGTACAGTGACAGGCAGCTGCCACGGAGCTCACGAAATGGCGGTCAGCTCCACAGACTTGGGCCTGGCCTGCAAGGATGGCTCTGGGCAACCCTGGAACTCGGACGCTTGACTGCTAGGGCATGGGCCCCATTCCCAAAAGCGTCCCCTCAGCCTTGAAGATTCTACAAGAGTCACCGGGGCCCCCGACTCCCGCAGACTTCCGGTGGGGAGCGACTGCCATGATTGCTCGCGGAATGGCCATGACGTAGCCACGGGGTGCTCTCATGCTGACGCCAGCTTCAGTCTGAAACATCCAGAAACACTGTAGACTACCAATTTGATCAGTTCCGGTGGAGCCCCAACGTGACCCGGTAGAGAAGAACTTGCCCTCCCCTCTTTGACTGATGGTTCTTGTTGCCTGTCCCTTCTGTTGTCATTTAACGGAACTTTTTGGACTGCTGAAAGGGGTTCTGTTCCGACCGCTGGTTGGTGGAGACATTTTGACTATATTCTGTACCTGCCCGGCCTCGCCCAAAAAGGCGTCGGTATAAATGAGACTCGCAACTCCTTGATGTGTACTGGTTGCTCAGCCTTGATATCACAAGATATGTATGCAGTTTCGGAGCACATGGCGGGCGGGGACGGGTACTGATTGAACATTTGCACATCCCTATTGATATTAAGTTCTGATGTATTATTCATTACTGTACTATTGAAAGTTCGAATTAACGTTACTCATGGTACTTGCCCGCAAATGTATATCTAGATAATTTCATTGTAACTGGTCCTGTCGTACTTTCATTATAAAATTAACGTCCACCGATTCCGCAACTGTTAGACACCTTAATTCCTGCAACCTAATGGCCCGCCCGTTACGTTTTTCTACAGTGTAAAGGTCCCCTCATCATATACGATTCCAGTTTGCTCCGTGGCCGGCCCACGTGGTTGTAGGCCCGTATTTGTATACTGACATTTTTGCAACAAAAAAAAGTTTTCGAAGGAAGTATGGAATCAGCGTCATAACAATCGTCTAGGTTGGTAGGATTTTAGAATAATGGCTGTTATTCCCAAACAATAGAAGACAGATAATGCAGACCCTTTGCCTGAATTTTGGATTGATTGAAATTTGTATCCGTCACACCTGCCCTTTTTCCAGAATTGTTAGAAAATGGTCGACCGTAGCTTAAGGTATCTGCCGAATGTAAGGTGTGGTATTTTGTCCCATAAAATAAGACTAATTGAGAAACAAATACACGAAGAGGGAACTCGAATTTAGAGACAAACAAAATGAAACATTTTTTGGCATCATAAGAAGGGGAGGATATGTTACACAGAAAAATAATGCGAAAGGGATAGCCAAGATCTGTTGTATCACACGTTCCTGCAGCTAGTCTGATACATGGTAAGTAGAAGCTTTTTCGTGTTTGCGCGCGCTGACATCCTCTGAATGCTGTATCCCCCCCCTTTCTTTTCTCCTCTGTAGGTTACATCCGAGTTCCGACTGAAGAATGGAGTGGACATGGACCGCACCGTGCGCCATGTAGGGAAAGACATAGACAAGCGCTGTGAGATATTGCATGGAGTGCAGACCATCACTGTGAACGTGAAAAATTGTATGGTGTGACTGAGCGTACATGCCCTGATTGTATGGTATGAATGTGTATGTATTCCATATGCCCGGCCGATAAACGTTCTGTTTGCGCAACTGCCGCGTTAGAAAACAACATCGTGACGCGCCGCGTAACCGCGACATATCGCGTTGTCGCGTAATGCGTCATATGATGAGCCGCGTTAGCGCACCCGGAAGTGCTCCGGTGCGTGAGGCGCAGCTTCCCGGGAGCGATCCGGGGCACGGCGCGGAGCGCGTAACGTAAGCATAACAGGTCATGTGACTTGTTAATAAAACTTTTCATTGGTTCATTTCACTTTTGGGTTCCTAATGATGTAAGGCTAGGTCATGTGACCTAAAAATAACACTTTACATTGGTTTAGAACAATTTTTTGTCCCAAATGATGAAAACCCCTCCTTGGTTCCTCACTCTGACTTTCATCTTTGTGAGAGGAAGACCTTTTTTCATCACTTAGCAATGGCAAGTGTTGTAGCTTCAGCTGGTGCATCCCCACCACCACCACCACCTCCTAGGAAGAGAGTACCACCTCCTCAGGTGGTGGTTGAGCAAGAGGTGCCCCCCCCCACCTTCTTGTTGCCTGATTCGGCCAGCTCAATCGATCGAGCATGAGACTCTGTTGTGATCTGAAGAACCGCTGCCTGCGGTGCCTCCCAGAACCGCTTGACGGAGGCCCCCGAGGGGCGGTGTGGTGGCGCGGACTGGGAGGGGGCGCTTGGCTCCTGCCCCCTCCCCAAGTCTCGCTCGGCCAGCTGAGTTGCGCCCACTCTTGCGGCCTACGACATGGAGAGGCCGGGGCGTTGACTAGGCGGGGCCTCTGGCCGCAACCACAGCGCCAACGATCGCTGCTGACGGAGGGGAGCCTTGCCGGTGAGAGCCACTGATCTGAAGAACCGCTGCCTGCGGTGCCTCCCTGAACCGCTTGACGGAGGCCCCCGAGGGGCGGTGTGGTGGCGCGGACTGGGAGGGGGCGCTTGGCTCCTGCCCCCTCCCCAAGTCTCGCTCGGCCAGCTGAGTTGCGCCTGCTCTTGCTATTACAGCGTCTCACCCGCCATCCGGCTGAATTGCACCCACTCTTGTGGTACAGTGACAGGCGGCTGCCACGGAGCTCACGAAATGGCGGTCAGCTCCACAGACTTGGGCCTGGCCTGCAAGGATGGCTCTGGGCAACCCTGGAACTCGGACGCTTGACTGCTAGGGCATGGGCCCCATTCCCAAAAGCGTCCCCTCAGCCTTGAAGATTCTACAAGAGTCACCGGGGCCCCCGACTCCCGCAGACTTCCGGTGGGGAGCGACTGCCATGATTGCTCGCGGAATGGCCACGACGTAGCCACGGGGTGCTCTCATGCTGACGCCAGCTTCAGTCTGAAACATCCAGAAACACTGTAGACTACCAATTCGATCAGTTCCGGTGGAGCCCCAACGTGACCCGGTAGAGAAGAACTTGCCCTCCCCTCTTTGACTGATGGTTCTTGTTGCCTGTCCCTTCTGTTGTCATTTAACGGAACTTTTTGGACTGCTGAAAGGGGTTCTGTTCCGACTGCTGGTTGGTGGAGACATTTTGACTATATTCTGTACCTGCCCGGCCTCGCCCAAAAAGGCGTCGGTATAAATGAGACTCGCAACTCCTTGATGTGTACTGGTTGCTCAGCCTTGATATCACGAGATATGTATGCAGTTTCGGAGCACATGGCGGGCGGGGACGGGTACTGATTGAACATTTGCACATCCCTATTGATATTAAATTCTGATGTATTATTCATTACTGTACTATTGAAAGTTCGAATTAACGTTACTCATGGTACTTGCCCGCAAATGTATATCTAGATAATTTCATTGTAACTGGTCCTGTCGTACTTTCATTATAAAATTAACGTCCACCGATTCCGCAACTGTTAGACACCTTAATTCCTGCAACCTAATGGCCCGCCCGTTACGTTTTTCTACAGTGTAAAGGTCCCCTCATCATATACGATTCCAGTTTGCTCCGTGGCCGGCCCACGTAGTTGTAGGCCCGTATTTGTATACTGACATTTTTGCAAAAAAAAAAGTTTTCGAAGGAAGTATGGAATCAGCGTCATAACAATCGTCTAGGTTGGTAGGATTTTAGAATAATGGCTGTTATTCCCAAACAATAGAAGACAGATAATGCAGACCCTTTGCCTGAATTTTGGATTGATTGAAATTTGTATCCGTCACACCTGCCCTTTTTCCAGAATTGTTAGAAAATGGTCGACCGTAGCTTAAGGTATCTGCCGAATGTAAGGTGTGGTATTTTGTCCCATAAAATAAGACTAATTGAGAAACAAATACACGAAGAGGGAACTCGAATTTAGAGACAAACAAAATGAAACATTTTTTGGCATCATAAGAAGGGGAGGATATGTTACACAGAAAAATAATGCGAAAGGGATAGCCAAGATCTGTTGTATCACACGTTCCTGCAGCTAGTCTGATACATGGTACGTAGAAGCTTTTTCGTGTTTGCGCGCGCTGACATCCTCTGAATGCTGTATCCCCCCCTTTCTTTTCTCCTCTGTGGGTTACATCCGAGTTCCGACTGAAGAATGGAGTGGACATGGACCGCACCGTGCTCCATGTAGGGAAAGACATAGACAAGCGCTGTGAGATATTGCATGGAGTGCAGACCATCACTGTGAACGTGAAAAATTGTATGGTGTGACTGAGCGTACATGCCCTGATTGTATGGTATGAATGTGTATGTATTCCATATGCCCGGCCGATAAACGTTCTGTTTGCGCAACTGCCGCATTAGAAAACAACATCGTGACGCGCCGCGTAACCGCGACATATCGCGTTGTCGCGTAATGCGTCATATGATGAGCCGCGTTAGCGCACCCGGAAGTGCTCCGGTGCGCGAGGCGCGAAGCGCAGCTTCCCGGAAGCGATCCGGGGCGCGGCGCGGAGCGCGTAACGTAAGCATAACAGGTCATGTGACTTGTTAATAAAACTTTTCATTGGTTCATTTCACTTTTGGGTTCCTAATGATGTACGGCTAGGTCATGTGACCTAAAAATAACACTTTTCATTGGTTTAGAACTATTTTTTGTCCCAAATGATGAAAACCCCTCCTTGTTTCCTCACTCTGACTTTCATCTTTGTGAGAGGAAGACCTTTTTTCATCACTTAGCAATGGCAAGTGTTGTAGCTTCAGCTGGTGCATCCCCACCACCACCACCACCTCCTAGGAAGAGAGTACCACCTCCTCAGGCGGTGGTTGAGCAAGAGGTGCCCCCCCACCTTCTTGTTGCCTGATTCGGCCAGCTCAATCGATCGAGCATGAGACTCTGTTGTGATCTGAAGAACCGCTGCCTGCGGTGCCTCCCAGAACCGCTTGACGGAGGCCCCCGAGGGGCGGTGTGGTGGCGCGGACTGGGAGGGGGCGCTTGGCTCCTGCCCCCTCCCCAAGTCTCGCTCGGCCAGCTGAGTTGCGCCCACTCTTGCGGCCTACGACATGGAGAGGCCGGGGCGTTGACTAGGCGGGGCCTCTGGCCGCAACCACAGCGCCAACGATCGCTGCTGACGGAGGGGAGCCTTGCCGGTGAGAGCCACTGATCTGAAGAACCGCTGCCTGCGGTGCCTCCCTGAACCGCTTGACGGAGGCCCCCGAGGGGCGGTGTGGTGGCGCGGACTGGGAGGGGGCGCTTGGCTCCTGCCCCCACCCCAAGTCTCGCTCGGCCAGCTGAGTTGCGCCCGCTCTTGCGGCACAGTGCCTCACTCGGCCGGTTGAGTTTCACCTGCTCTTGCGGCTACAGCGTCTCACCCGCCATCCGGCTGAATTGCACCCACTCTTGCAGCCTACGACATGGAGAGGCCGGGGCGTTGACTAGGCGGGGCCTCCGGCCGCACCCACAGCGCCAACGATCGCTGCTGACGGAGGGGAGCCTTGCCGGTGAGAGCCACTGATCTGAAGAACCGCTGCCTGCGGTGCCTCCCTGAACCGCTTGACGGAGGCCCCCGAGGGGCGGTGTGGTGGCGCGGACTGGGAGGGGGCGCTTGGCTCCTGCCCCCTCCCCAAGTCTTGTTGCCCTGGTGTGGGCTGAGATCGCCCCCGACATAGGCGGCCGGCTCCCGGGGTCCGGCGGAACTTTTTGCCTTTTGGTGACTCTTCATTCTGGACCTTGTCCCACAATCCGTTTGACCTGAAGACACGTCCTGCGGTGCCCTCGCAATGCGGCCCGGTCCCTGAATGTGGGCAGGGGGACGGTATTGATTGGATCAAGATGGCGGCTTCACACAAAGCTGACTCAAGTGTTGCTGCTGATGCTATGCAGACAAAAACTGGTTTTCAGTTTGTACATTCTTCAGGATTTTTCCATCCAAGGCTGGTTGAGAGTTTGTAGAACGACAGCTTCAGATTTTCAACATACTACTCTTCAACATTCTTCATAAATGTAACAATGTGAGACTCACTAGGAGAACGGCCGTTTATCTTTCCTTTCAAAATGCTGCCAACAATATTTTCTGAATGGAAGACACCATCTTGAGCATAAAGGGCTGCGTCAAGGGTGGTATTGCCCAGAATGTCTTGTTTTCTAGTGCTCGTAATGACGAAGCCAGAACTGCCGAAAGGGATTCTGCTCCTGCCGCTACTTATTGGAGACATTGAACTATACTCTGGACCTGCCTGGCCTCGACCAAAATGGTGCCAGTATGGGAGCGACTTGCAACTCCTTATGATGTTCTAGTTACTTAGCCTTGATGTTATGGGGGATGTATGCGGTCTTTGTGCACATGGCGGGAGGGGAAGGGTACTGACTGGGAATACGGACAACCCTATTGATGTCGATTTTTCATTATTGATTATTGATTTTTGTATTAATAAAGCTTCGAAGTAATGTTACCCATGATACTCGCCCATGGTGTGCGTATGGACGATTTTATTGTAACTGATCCTGTTATACTTTCAATTATAAAATCAACCTTCACTGATCCTGCAACCGTTTGTCACGTTTAGTTTTTTCAATTAAATGGCTCGCTTGTTACATACTCCTATACCCCTGGCTTTTGAAAGACACCATCTTGTAGAATAAAGGGCTGAGTCAAGGGTGGTATTGCCCAGAATGTCTTGTTTTCTAGTGCTCGTAATGACGAAGCCAGAACTGCCGAAAGTGATTCTGGTCCTGCTGCTACTTATTGGAGACATTGAACTATACTCTGGACCTGCCTGGCCTCGACCAAAATGGCGCCAGTATGGGAGCGAATTGCAACTCCTTATGACGTTCTAGTTACTTAGCCTTGACGTTATGGGGGATGTATGCGGTCTTTGTGCACATGGCGGGCGGGGAAGGGTACTGACTGGGAATACGGACAACCCTATTGATGTCGATTTTTCATTATTGATTATTGTATTAATAAAGCTTCGAAGTAATGTTACTCATGACACTCGCCCATGGTGTGCGTATGGACGATTTTATTGTAACTGATCCTGTTATACTTTCAATTAAAAATCAACCTTCACTGATTCTGCAACCGTTTGTCACGTTTAGTTTTTTCAATTAAATGGCTCGCTTGTTACATACTCCTATACCCCTGGCTTTTGAAAGACACCATCTTGTAGAATAAAGGGCTGCGTCAAGGGTGGTATTGCCCAGAATGTCTTGTTTTCTAGTGCTCGTAATGACAAAGCCAGAACTGCCGAAAGGAATTCTGGTCCTGCCGCTACTTATTGGAGACATTGAACTATACTCTGGACCTGCCTGGCCTCGACCAAAATGGCGCCAGTATGGGAGCGACTTGCAACTCCTTATGACGTTCTAGTTACTTAGCCTTGACGTTATGGGGGATGTATGCGGTCTTTGTGCACATGGCGGGCGGGGAAGGGTACTGACTAGGAATACGGACAACCCTATTGATGTCGATTTTTCATTATTGATTATTGTATTAATAAAGCTTCGAAATAATGTTACCCATGATACTCGCCCATGGTGTGCGTATGGACGATTTTATTGTAACTGATCCTGTTATACTTTCAATTATAAAATCAACCTTCACTGATCCTGCAACCGTTTGTCACGTTTAGTTTTTTCAATTAAATGGCTCGCTTGTTACATACTCCTATACCCCTGGCTTTTGACCCTTTCCTACGCGCGGTCTGTACTACCGCCCTCGGGCAATCTATGTAATGAACAGACTACCATTGCCGAAACACAAGGGAATGCATCTCAGAGAGATAAGTCAAGTACGTGGTAGATAAAAACATTTTCGTGTTTATGCACGCTGATGTGCTTTGAACGCTGCCCCCCCCCCCCTCATCATTTAGATTACCACCGCCCATTGCACAAAAGCGTACCGGGCGCTCCCCACGCAAAAAAAACGTTTTTTTTTTTGTTTTTTTTTGCCCCGCGGGGCCCTTTTAAAGCCTCCACATCAAACCTAGGGGGTCAGGGAGGATCTACTATGCCCCCTTATGGTCATTTCCCCCTTTGTTTTGGCCACCTCTTGTCTCTCGATCCTACCGAGAGACAAGATGGCGGCCGCTCCGGACTGTTTAGAATGTTGACAGACACCGGAGAGCCAATCAGCTTCGCTTCGCGAAGTTCCGTTACGCGTCAAGTACGCGAACCGGAGCGCTACCCGGAGCGCTGTTACAGATATATATATTTTTTTGAACGTTAATTTATCAAAATCCACTGGAGCACATATATTGAGACCTAGCAAAGGCACATCGGGCTACCAGTCCCTACAATTTTGCCAAGTTTCGTGCAAATCCATTCAGCCGTTCGAGCTAAAAGTGAGGCCAACCGCCCTATGGAAATTAACATGGGAAAAACGCGTTTTGGGACCCCCCTTTTTTCTCGGCCCCCCTTGTTGAACCCCCCCCCCCAAATTTTCAGGGGCTGCTCAGAAACAAAATGTTCAATTTTCCTGAAAATTTCAGCCAATTCCGTCCACAAACGCCAAAGTTATTAGACATAGAATTTTCAAAAATCCCATAGAGAAAAAATCCTAACTATATATACCTACTGGCGACCGCCAGTATATATATATATATATATATATATATATATATATATATATATATATATATATATATATATATATATATATATATATATATATATATATATAATTCTAAATTAAGGCTAGAATTAAATAACACACTAATGTCAGTTTAAGATGGTGATGGTTGGTGGTCATCATCAAGTCCTCGACCACAAGAGTGGCTCATTCATAACAATTTTACACTACCTGATATGTGGGGACTTATGAATCCAGGGGAAAGGGACTATACCATTACATCCTGTATACATGGCACTTATAAACATCACTTTTTTATTTTAATTATCAGTGAACACTTCTCAGTATGTGGTGACCAGTGCAAGTATTGAGGGGGATATTTTGGACTAATCTCTGATTCGTTTGTGCATAAACGTGGGCTTTCAGGTACCAAAGACAAACACTTTTCAACATAAATTGCTGGAAGAGAAAAGAATTAGCAGTTGATGCTGCTCGATATTTTACAGACAAAGAGGACTCGGTGACATCTGATCAAACACTCTAGGTTGCTAATAGGGCCTACATTCTGGTCAAGAAAAAAAGGTGGGCGAAAGCCAAAGAGATGCAGAAGAATTTTGAACAAGTGTTCAGCTGGCTTACTGTGCAGTAAATTTCCAGTCCTTCCCCTGCTTTTGTATTAGACCTGACCATAGAGAAACAAACCCGTAACACCCTCTTCGCGTCAAAGGCACAATTTGCACTGCACCGAGAGGGCAGGAAAAACTATGAGTCTGGGGGGAAAAGTAAGGCTTTACTTGTCGCTTAGCTCAGACAACAAGAATCAATGATAGGTGAACACCAGAACAAAATTCACATGCACCCAAAGAAGATAGTGGGGGAACTTTCTAGCTTCTGTTCCTACCTTTATGATTCCAATCACTTCCAAACTCAAGGCAAGGAGTCCTCCTTCCTGCTGTCTGTCCTTGTTCAAACTGACATTGGAAGCTAGAGTTGCTTTGGAAAAAAGTATCTGTAAGGGCAAAATAACCAAAGGCATTAACAATACGGATCCAAAATAGGCATTGGGGGAGCAGGGGATCCTAATTAAATTTTATAAGACTAACAAATCAAAAGTTGCCCAGGTGCTATGCAAAGTCTTCAGAAAAGCTAATCTCCAGGATGCCTGTTTCCTAAAGTAAATAGGGAAATCATTTAACGTGTTCCTTAATCCAGCAAGGATCCTCTAAATACACTGGATATGGGACAATTTCATTGCTCAATATGGCTATTAAGATCCTATTTAGGGTGCTGCGTATGATAATCCTCTCTCACATCCAGAATCCCCTTTCAGTTTTGCGTCTGGTTGCTTGTCAAGTGTGAATATGAGGATGCTGATAATGAGATGAGGCAGGTTATAAACGGCTACAACGTCAAAGTTGCCCTTTTATTAAATACACAGAAGGCTTTTGATTTGAGGAGTTGAAATATCTGTTTAGATTTTTAGAATGGATGGGCCTTGCCCCGAATTTTCAAGGTAAATCAGTTGGTTGTACATGGAACCAATGGAGCAAATCACTTGTGGAGGCTTCTTGGATATCTCAAACATCAAGCTAGGAACCATGCAGGTTTGCCTCAGCACACATTGTGCAAATGTTGTTATTTGTTACTTCATTCATGAGGTGACTTTGCTATTACATAGACAATAAACAATGTCAGCTCAGCTGAGGCATCAACACAGAAGCATGGATGCCATTGTTATAAATACACACGCACTTCTGTGCTCCAGAGAGGAGCACTTGGCTGTCACTTGCGAGGTCATCGCTGTGTTGGCATTACAGTTCAGTTCAGTTAGTCTTTATTCAATAGTTCATAATCATAAAAGACACAATACATACATAAAAGTGTCATAAAAACTATTAAAACCCTATATACATACATTTAATACAGAATTAAACCCACATATCGAAATCCTAACTTGACAGCAATAATTAAAATAGAATTTATCAGAAATGATATTTCCTACATTCAATCGCTAGAAGGGAGCCAATTTGGATTAGGTCAGACTGGCACTGAATTTAATTCCTTAGCAACCGCCAATTTTTTCCTCCTCAGAGCCCCGGACCAACTCCAAAATTTTGCAACAGCAATAACAATATCTGCGTGCATGGGCCTTTGTAAGCAGGACATACAAAGAGAACGTGAGTTACTGTCTCTTCCTGAATATGGCAAAAAGGACAATTGGCATTCATGGGCTTTTCCTATTTAGCAACGAAGGATCTTAAAGGAAGGGAACCCACTCGGAATTGATGGAATAGTTACCTATCATTTTTCTTTGTGATTAAATTCCAGTATGGTTCTGCTTTCGATGCAAACTTAAGATCTAAGAAGGTGCCTGTGAGCGAGGTACTATCCACCGCTGGCATGGTCTTTCTAGTGACCATGCCCCAATAGAGGGGTTTAAAATCTTTTTTGTTGGAAAAAATGTTTTCAATTGGATCATCCCACAATTGTCCAAGCCCCATTTCCCGTAAATTGTGCTTGATCTCCTCCAACCATTTGATTTTTGAAGATAGATCAGCACTCCTGATATGCATAAATGCTCTTGCATACAATGCCAATTCAGGGGTGGTCCAGAGCCTCCTCGAGTAGGCTAGGGGTCTGAAGCCTGCAACCTAGTCTAGGGAAGTGCAGCCCAAATCTATAAGTAAAGGCTTCACAGGTGTTGATTAAGGGAGAGCAGTCAGGGATCTCAAAAACTTGTTTTGCGATTGTACTAGGGGTAAAAGATTTTCGAATCCCCAGAGTTCACCATAAATGATGGAAAGCTTTAATGTTCCCATTATAGATATCTACTGCTGGCCCTATAGGTTTTGTATGGGACAATCAATGTTACTCTAGTAGTGCGCTAGCCAACTGGTTGTGCCTTAAAACTATGACATCTAAATGGGAGGCCCAGTTCATCTTCCTACCCATAGTTACCCTTAAATAGGTGAAAGTATCAGTCTGTTCCAATGATACATTGTCCAATGCTACCCTACTCTTGACACATTTGTGCCTATGCAATATCATGTACTTTGTTTTGTCTGTGTTTACCACAAGCTCATAATCATTACAAAAAACTAAAAACCGGTCAAGGGCAAGTTGCAGACCCGACTGAGTTTTAGATAAAATTAACGTATCTTCCGCAAACATTAATAAAGGTACCCTTGAACCGGCAAGAGATGGTGCATCGGTAGGAAAATCAGAATAATATGTAATCACCTTGTTTATGAATAGGGGAAATAGGGTAGGGGCAAGGACACACCCTTGCTGCACTCCCTTATTAACTGGGAAAGAATCGGTTACTTCAACCTGCTGCTCCCACCTAACTTGAGCATAATTTGCCTCGTGCAATTTAATGATGAAGCCGAGAATTTCCTCAGGCATCCCAGCCTCCTTTAATGAATCCCACAGCTTGTGGCGGGGTACTAAATTAAATGCTGATTTTAAATCAACAAATGCTGCATAAAGTGTTCCCCCTGCTAAAATCACTGTGGTCCAATAGATCATCGTAAATCTGGAGACTTGATCAATGGTGCTGACATGGGGTCTGAAGCCCGCTTGATAGGTAGTGAAAACATCCTGATCTGAAAGCCATTCGTTAACTCTACCTAGCACAAGTCTTGCAGCAATTTTTTGTAAAGTGTCTATTAGGCTTATCGGCCTATAATTGCTGGGATTGGCACGGTCTCCCTTTTTGAATATGTGAATAATTCCCCCCCCCACACCATGTTTCCGGTACTGGCGCACTATTGGCTATGGCATTTACGACAATGAAAATATACTCTATCCATATCTTCCTATCCTTTTTATAGAGGTCTGCCTGGATGCAGTCTGGGCCAGGGGCCCTCTCTGCAGGGACCATGTCTAACACTCTATCAATCTCTCCTTTGGTGAATTGTAAAGCTACCTCGGAGACTAACCCATCTGTCCTCATCAAAATCTTATTTTGCCTTAATTTGGGCTTTCTTGTAATTTGCCCTTGCTACTTTCACATCTGTGGAGTCTCCCAGCCCAATTGCGTTAGAAAGGTGCCGGAACGCGACTCCGTATTCCTCGTTATACCATTTGGCCGATTTTTTGGGGGGGCTTGAACGGCTTCTTAGCTTTTGTAAGTAAAAGCTTTAGATTGGCGTAATGTCCCTCATGGGCCTTCATAAGGTCCTTAGAGCTATTACCTTTTGTCACCTGCAACCCCATCAATGCTACAGTCTCTTCCGTGGATAATCTAATCTGCTTTAGAAGTTCTTCGTCCTCTAAGACCACCGCCCATTTTAATCGGCGGCGGTCTTGGGACATATTAACTTCTCCTATCATTGAAGCAATATCAACAATTGAGGGATCTAATCCAGTCCTGTTTAGGGTTAGTAGTAAGGGATCATGATCTCTCTCTGGTCTGTGAAATACCACCATACCCACTAATTTAGACCAGAGCTCTAAATGTATGAATATATAATCAATCCTACTACTCCTGATCCCATTCAGGTATGTAGAACAGCCTTTCAAATCTGAGGGAGTTCTCCCATTGGTACCTCTAATCCCCCGGCCTAGAGATAAGCTTTTCAGTTGGAGCGCTGCGTCAGACCATGTTTTGACTGGAGCCAATGAGAGGGACGGTATCCCCCATGTTTGGTCCTCGTCCATGCTGAGGCTGCCGTCATCCAATCCCAGAGGTTTGAAGGTGCAGTTAAAGTCTCCCGCTATGACCACAACACCGAACATGATAGACCGTCCAGAAATGTATCTAAGAGGGCAAAAGTTGGTGAAGCTTTCCCACCTGCTATCCCTCTCGAATAGACGTTGATTAATATCAGATTCAACTTGCCCTTAGAGGAGATTTTAATAGGAAGAATTATCTATGGATAATTCTGTAGTTTGATATGAAGACTGTTGCTTTATCCATATTGTCAAACCACCGCTGAGTCTACCCTTCTTGTTTGCAATAGCTGCTTTAGCATAAGTCAAGTATCCGGTATGGCAAATTGTGTCAAATGACCAGGTCTCCTGGAAGATAATAACATCGAACCCCTCTACAAAGCTTGACCAGTCAAAGGCCATCGTCTTGTTGAGTAGGCCTGCTATATTCCAGGAAATCACAGAAATTACTGAGGGATGCGGGATCCCAGAATCCACTTGGACAGGTCACCCAGTCACAGGCTGATTCCCGGGCTTGCCCCAGACAATACCACTTTCTGCTTTTACATCATCAGGGGGGGAATAAAACAACAAGGTGCCTGTATCGGGGTAGATGTTCGTTGTCAATCACATAAATCTAGGCCGGATAGTGGAGCAAATCTATTGGACTGGGGAACCTCCTGAAATCAATTTACAAATCCAAAGGATACATGGGGTCGCCTATCCCTCCCCAGACAATGCGAGGCGTTGATAGGGTTATACCCTGGTTTGTAAAAGTACCCAAACGGCAGTATAGATACCCTGCCTGTGCGTCTACTCAACGTCTTGCCCAGGTTATCAAGCAAAAATGTTGTTACATGCACATTTTTAAAATTGACAACAACACAGTCCCCAGTTTCTTCCTTCATAGTTGGTCCGATCCACGGTATACGTCTGACCATAATTATGTGTTTATCCATACCCTCATACCAGAAGCCCACCGCCCCAAGACAATTATTCAACCAATGCAAGACTTTACACAATAAATGGTCTGTGGTTTCAGACTGGGTTTCACGCAGAGGAGAAACATTTTTTAAAACTACTACTAAAGGGGTAGATGCTGGAGGCAAGTTGAATACAGGACGGATCATTGTAGTGTCACTGCGTCTCACTTCTCCAGGTCCCTCCACTCCATCGATACAGTTGGCCTGGATATCCATAGAGCGATTGTTAGAACTCTTATCCCCCCTTGAGGCTTGTGCTATCATGTCCCTGCCATCGCACGTGGTAGATACTATAGATTGAGCAAATTCACTGGATTGATTTCCCAGGTCATCATCGGACCTGTGTGCCCGTGCTGGCTTTTTAGATGGTACTAAAGCTGTATTTGTTGCAATCCCTGACACTTTTAATTTCAGAGCTGTTATGTTTGATGAATGGGTGTTAGGCACATTTATGGAAGAAACCATACTCCACTGCTGACTTTTTGTATTTGGGCCAAGGGTTTTTGAATGGTTAAAAAGTCCCTCGAGAGTAGCAAAACATGTCTTAGCCAGGATTTCATAGTTAGTCAATCGCTCCTGTATCCTAGTCAACCTATCGGTAATCGGTGTTAACATGATTTTTAATGAATTCTCAAGTCTCTCCCATATTTCTTGTTCGCAGTTCGAATTGCTTCCGCCCATAGAAACAAAATTGAAATCCGAGGCTGCCTGTGCAATATCCAATGTAGCACCCTCTGTGGCTATGGCATGGCCACAGATTTTACTTGACCTCGGGACTTTTGCCATGCAGGGCCTTTGAGATCCTCCTCCCCACTTCCTTTTCACTACCAGATCTTTATTTATTTGATTAGTAATACTATTCCTATCTGGGGACCTAGGCTTTGCTCTAGTAGACATACTGGCTACAGCGATCGTTTGTATTGATGGTGAAGTTACAGGATCTTCAATTAAAGCAGAGAAGGAAGGTACATCGTTGCTCAACCCGTTCTGGGTTGACGGTACGGTCAGATTTACAGTTGAATGGACGGGGGGGGAGACTGTAGCTAGTGAGCCAAGGGACGATCTTTTGTTGAACTGTGAATCTAAAGATAGCCGTCACTCGGTTATCTGGATCTCCTTCTCCAGAACAGAGGTGGCCCTTAGAATAAACTGATCAAGCATCCCCGTAACATTGCTGCCCTGAACGGGACCCAGCCTCTTCCCTTCCCGTCTGCTAATCATGGAAGACTATAAGCCTAAATTAAGAAAGAAATGTCAGTAGAAGAGAAAAAGTTTCCCAAAAGCTAACTGGGTGAAAATGACTGACCTTACTTGGTGCACTTGCTTCGTGGGGGGGGCCCGGCCCGGCCTCCTCCGGTCTCGGACGGGCTCAGACAGGCCCGCCCTTGGCCCGGACTTCACCCGGCACGCGCCTGCACGCGTTCCGCGCAGCGGGTGTGATGGTGAATTAAATAGGTAGACACCCTCAGCAAGGAAAATCAGCACAGGTGCACGCGGTAGATGAGTCCCCTGGGACTTGCAGTCCCTCTGCTTCCAGGGTCCTCTTACTCCTCGAGGCAGGCTAAAATGCGCAGTGGCTCCCGTGAAGCGGGAACGGCAAGAAGTTAAGTAGAGCCCCCAGTGAGGAAAATCCGCACAGGTGCGGGCGGTAGATGAGCCCCCTGGGACTTGCAGTCCCTCTGCTTCCAGCGTCCTCTTACTCCTCCAGGCAGGCTAAAATGCGCAGAGGCTCCCGCGAAGCGGGTGCAGCAAGAAGTTAAGTAGTGCCCCCAGCGAGGAAAATCAACACAGGTGCAGGTGGTAGATGAGCCCCCTAGGACTTGCAGTCCCTTTGCTTCCAGCGTCCTCTTACTCCTCCAGGCAGGCTAAAATGCGCAGCAGCATTACATATTAGCTGGTCCCTGTTGATCCCTCTGCAAGGGGGGATGTCCAACCTGTGACCAAGACGCGGACCTACATACTTTGCCTCCAGGTAAAGCGGAGTTAGGTAATCTTAAATGGAATTCTTGGCAGAGGCCTCACACATTATACAACAAGGTTAGGAAGCCCATAGTAGGAGTACACTATACTCAGTACTTATATGCTAGCATATAAACACTGTTTTAGCACAATTGTGGAATTGTTCAGTCTATTCACTGACCTTATACTTCTAATCACTTTTATGTGCTTTTCTCTATTGATCATTGCAGTGCATACATTTTATACAAGAATCACATTGATAAATACATATTGAAAATGCCCCTTTGTGTCTTTTGGCATATCTCTCTGAGATCACACAAGTGACTGAGCGAAAATGTGCTATATCTGTTATGATTCCTGGGAGGGATCAGAGTGCTCACGTTCTGAGGTTGCCCAAATTCATCGCCACCCGTCTAGATTAGGGGGGCTTATGGGGGCACTGTTAGCTAGCTGGTCTTTAGGACAACATATACTGAGGGGGTGCATTGAATTAGTCTAACACCAATTCCAATATTTATGTTGCCCAACAAATGTGCACTTCTCATTGAAAATGTGAGAACCATACAATAGAATGAGCATCCCCTTAGGACAGCAGAATGTAATTTTAGTGCTGACGATATACCTCTTACATTAGCCCAGCTGAGTACTTGGGTTTCTGTGATCCTATTATTGCTATGCACATTTTCAGTGTTCTTGGGCCATCTAAATAAGTGATCCAAATGTGAGGCCCTACCTTTTAATACATTTATTGTGATTTTCGCTCTAGAGAGTTTTCCTTTCAGATGAATAACATAGCACATGAAGTTGTTAGGCATTTTACTTAACCAGGGTCTGTCAAATGTAATGTCAGAATAAATAATGAAGTGATAAAGAGCCTGTGCTCTCTTCTTTAAAGATTGTAAAATTACCTTAGAATTCATAAGCATATTTAATGTACTTCTAAGTCCCCAGTTAAATGTTATACCCTATATCCAGGGCAGGTAAATTAAAATGCTATTAGTGGGCCTGTAGCACTTATTGTCCCACCCACTGAAATGGCGCATTAACCTATGTCTCTAGCCTGTCATTGCACCCTGTGGGCACTTTTAAACTGTCAATTTAACTTGACAAAAGATACATTTGGCAAGGTCCAAACCTTCCTTTCAAATACATGTAAGCTACTCCTAGGTTAGGCCCCAAAGAGCCCCTTGGGCAGAGTGCGGTGCATTTACGAAGTTGGACATGCACTTCTAAGCTTTGCATGTCCAGGTAGTAAAAAATACTCAAATTAGTTTTTCACTATTGCATGTCTTAGCTCTCCCATAGTAAAGCATTGGGTTACCCTAATAAATGTAATATGCCATAACTTTTGTTTGGGAGCAGGTGGGAATGTCATGTTTGGTGTCTAAAGAATTGCAAAAAAACACTCTTAAATGGTAACATCGGATTTTAAGTCACATGTCTGAAAATGTCACTTTTAGAATGTGGACATTTTCTTGCCCTGACCATTGGATGTCTGCAGCCAGTATCCTGGGTCACATGGCTAGGTTTAGCTTCTTGTTGGCCTTTGTGTATTCCTCCCAGACAGCCCCACAGTAGAGGATTTGGGTGTTTTCAGGGTGGGCCATTCTGACTTTATGAGGTCTGTCACATTTGCACTTCCTAGACACAGTCTCTGCTCACTCACAAAGGATTTCACACTAGCCTTTTGTGCCTGCAGACAACCTTGATCCCGGACAGGGAGACAAGAATTGTCACAAGCTTATGTAGGGGAAAACTCAATAAGTTTCTTCACTTCAAAGTGGGTACCAGGTATTAAAGGGGCACCCTCAAACCCACTCTTTAGTTCACTTCTTAACCTGCACATGGAGTCTGAGGACCGGTCTGCTGCCAGTGGCCTGCTGTGCTATTCATAGGACTAGTAGATAACAAAAGGGGGGAGGGAGAGGAAGAAGTGGATTCTGTCTCCCCAGGTAATATGCATAAACAAAAGGAATCCACTAGGATGGGTTTGGTGGTCCCTACAATTGTGGGGAGCAACCAGTGTTGTTTAAATACCCCTCACACACCAAAAGGCCCCTTGGTGTCATGCTTCATCATCGGGGTCTTCGCAAACCTCTACGGAATGCGGCGTGCTACGACTCACGACTACGCAGGAGCACTGAAGGTGAACTATGTGTTGGTGCGTGTGGAGTAATAGTATGTGAGTGGTGAGGTGAAAGTGTTGGTTAAAAAATACCTGGCTCGTAGGAAGAAAACAAAAAACGTTTTATTAAGTCCTCGGCTGGTATCATTAAAAAAGTGCAGACGAGGTTGTTAATTACTGTTTATGGTAAGACAACCTCTACAGTGCGTCGACATGTTTCGGAGTAGAAGACTCCTTCTTCAGGACGAGGATGGGCACTAATTATCCTCACCTTACTCACATGTTTCAGTAGATGTCAAAGTGTGCTCTACAAAAATAATTATGGTGAAATGTACCTATCTGTTTTTAAGAAGAAAGTCCGTTCCGCCCAATTGGCGATATACAGAACCTGTGAATGAACAAAAAATCATGTAAAACACAAGGTCTAAATTAGGACACATGTTCAGGAAAAACTGTGTAAATACACAGAGGGGTCACGACTAACCAAAAAATAAGGTCCAGGAACCCTGAAAAAGAAATAGAAAAAACACGAACAAACCTATAGACTAGGACACACATTCATTGTCTCTGAAGGTCTCAATTGGATTCCATAAGGTGAAAAAAACGGAATTAATATCACACAATTGTTGACAAATGTACATTGCTTACTTATAGTAATGGGCTTATTGGCCTCATGAGCCAAATGCGTGGTATTGGGGGTTCTCTGTTCTGCTCAATGTAGCAACCTGTGAGGTATCAAAGGAACTGAGTTTTAGGATCTAAAATACTTGTTCCCGGTACAGATATAAGTAGTCACATATTATACCATCACACTCACGGTTACAGCATGGCCAGGTAGGCTCTCATCCCCTCAACGCGGCTCCGACGAAGTGTCGGTTCATTGAAAAGCAACCTCCTTTTGTAGTGCCTCACGAGGCTCTGATTGCCATCTAATTGGAAGCGGAATCGGCCCAAATAAGGTCATGGCCCTTAAAGGTCTGATCCGGTTCTGCGCGCGGTGGCCGGTGTATCTGGTGTTTAGAACACACGTACAAAGTTCAGACATTAACCGCAAGCGCATGCGCTAAGCGGTAGTGTCTGTCTGGGCGTTTCTATGTAGCTAGCAGGACATTCGCGCATGCCGTGTGAGAGACCCTCGCTTTTCTCCGTTTAGCTGGGGGTTTTTCTTTAGGTACAGGGTGTTTTCAGTGTAAGCGCAGCCTGCAGGCGTTTACACGTGACATGGGGTGGAAAATTAGCGAGGCGTTGGTGTTACACATTGCCAGGCTTGCTGGTGCTATTTTCTTGGCACCCAAGGTGGTATTTAGAGACCTATGTATTACATGGGTATGTTATTTATTCAGAACAGTATGAACCGCAGAAATTTTTACTTCTCCGGACTGGTATAGTTCAGGGGTAGTATGACAGTCATTTGTGGGTTATCATTGCAATTGGCTCCACGGAATGGAGTCATTTAATCCAGTGGTGTCTGTGCCCAAACGAAACACCCACCTTTGTTCTTTTTCAAAAAGGCCCATCTTTGAAGGCAGTTGCTCAATCACAGTCCAGTGTATTTCATTCACACAATGCTGTGCCTCCAAAAAATGTGTTGCCAGTTTTGTAGTTTGTTTCTTGCATCTTACATTGCTTTTGTGTTCATTTATTCTTGTCTTTACGGCACGTGTTATCATACCCACATATTCCTTTCCACATGGGCATGTGATTAGGTATACAACATTCCTACTGTTACAGTTTGTGAACGCCCGTTGATCTCATTTGGTGCCGTTTCTAAAGGTGAGATTTAGACTTCTCTCCGTCAGGTGGCAGCTATTACAATTGCCACATGGATGGTGTCCATGAAGACTTTGTAATCTGGTTTGTTGGATCACATTCGTACGTGGTCTAGTGTGCACCAGGATATCTTTCAAGTTTCTTCCTCTCCTGTGAGCGAATAAGGGTTTTTCTAGACCTAGACTACCACTTGTCAAAATCCGTCAATGTTTATTTACCAGTTTAGAGATCTGGTTAGAAACAGAGCTGTATGTTGTCACACAGACTGTTCTGTTTTCAGTTTTTTCTTTTTGAGTGTTGTCCTCAAGGAGGGCTTCCCGATTGTTATTGCATGCCCTTTTCATCGCTTGCTTAATGATTCTTTCGGGATACTTTCTCTGTTGTAGTTTTTTACTCAGATCTTGAGCCTGGGATTTGTATTTTCCCACATCGCTACAATTGCGGCGTAGGCGTAAGAACTGTCCGTATGGCAGATTCTCTCTTAGGTGACGTGGATAGAAACTGTCGTACCTAAGGAGGCAGTTCCTAGCCGTGGGCTTGAAATGTGTTTCGATTTTCAGGTATCCTGCCTCATGGTAAATGTTCAAGTCTAGGAACACCATTGATACATTGGACAACTTGTGGGTAAACTTCAGAAAAGCATTTTGATTATTAATCCAATGCATGAAATCCATGACTGATTGATCATTCCCTTCCCATTCATAGGACTGCCCTGCTGCAACAAGAGGACTGCTCTGCTGTCTGAAGACTGCAATGCTGCTTGAGACCTGCTTTCTTGCTTGAACTCAAGACTTCCAGAGTGACTTTAAAGATTAGTTTGCTGGCCTCCTGATCAGAGCCGGTGGGACGGATAGGCTCCAACCAACTGGAACCAGCATCTGGACCAAGCCTCAGTGAGTCCTAAACCAACAAGTTGTGTCCCTTCAGTCCTGGACCCTTGGATGTGGTACTAAAGGTGCCCATATAGCCCCAATCCAAATCTTTGGAATCTGAGAACCAAGAGGAGACTGGGATCTATCTGCTTGCCGATCTGCCCAAGGTGCATCACCGGTCAGTCTGATTTAGCAGAAGCTTCTGTTACGCTCTTCTTCGTAGCAGCAAATACTGTCCAGCGGCTCATCACAGAACGCATATCTGGCCTCATGGAGCCCTCGTCAGATACATCCCACAGCTTCATCCTGCTTGATATTTTTGATTTCCAAAAAATAGACTAAGGACTAAGACCAAAATAGAAATCTTCACTGTGACTCTATCCAGTGGCTTTCTGACGATGATGCCTCTGCCTCAGACACCACTGGCAATGTTGCCTCATTAAACTTTACCTTCTCTGATATATTTCTTCAAACATTCTTCCATGTCTGAAAGTAAGCAGAGACTGAGCCCAATCTATGTCCTGCATCCTAACCGTGCTCCATCGTGACTGGCCATAACTTTGGAATTTGCCCAGGTCTTACGCCTCTAGCTGCCCCCAGTTGGCACGATGATCTTTTAGGCACTGTTTTCCCACTTAAAACTTCAAAAAGTCATATCTAGGGTCACTTGATTGGATTTTTGTTGTTTTTTCTGTCAAATCGCTTATTAAAACGTACTTTACTTTTCTAAATAACTATACGGTTTTCTTGCTTTGCATTTTCACTTTATTACTGTTTGTGTGTTGCTTTAATACTTTGCACATTGCCTGAAAGTTAAACCAGGCTGCTTTCGTACCAAGCCACCAGAGGGTTAAACACAGGTTAATTTAGTGACTTTCTGTGCTTCTCACTGACAGGATTGTGGCTGCTGCTTTAGAAGGATTTCAGCCCCTCAACAAACAGCACAATTTCTCAAAAACATGCAGGCAATACTCCTAATTGACATATTTGTAAGTATTATCCATTCCATTTTCCTGTCGTATGGCGTTAGCTGCAATGGCAACTTTTCTTCGTTTAGGCAGTGTTGCAGAGCTAGCCCTCTCTCTTAAACTCTAGCTAATGGACAGACAAATCTCACTTATGAAACACCAAGATTCTCTTTTCATACACACACAGTCGAACCGGATACATCCTAAACACCTGTTTGCAAAATATCTTAAAGGACCTTGCAAACTTGTAGCAGTCTGGTGTAGACTTTATGAAGGATGTCTTTTTAGAAATTCCTCGCACTTAAGTGAGTTAAAGATCTGCAATGTCCCAAGCACAAATTCAAGCATTGAGCAGATTTCAGACAATGTTAGTCAGGTCTATTTCAAATGAGCATTATTATGCTTGGAACTAATAGTACTTTTGTGAAAAGTATATATATATATATATATATATATATATATATATATATAGTCCTAATAAAACAACAGTATAGGTTGTATAATACTTTTTTATATTTTGACGCAAGGCCAATAAATGTAAATCTAATTGGTAAGGCAAGCTTTAGCTTAGAGTTCATTTATGGCTATATACTAGAATGTAATACATCTTAAACTTCTTTCTGCTGTGTTGCTCTCTAAAATAATCCACTGTGTTTTGGACACAATATGTGATTCTTTTCTTCTCCAGCTGCATTAGAAAATATGTTTCTCTGATGCTATGGATTTTAGGGAGTGAAATAATTATTCTCAACTTATGTTCTCCCAGAAAGAGCAGGCCTGTTTTTTTTCTTTCCTTTTCTGTTTGTGTTGAGAAGGTTCGGCAGTTTATGACGATAATCCAGTCAACCCTATTACATTGTAATTATAATTTATGGAACTAGTAGTACGGCGGATGGGATGTCCGTCGGTTTGTGATGGAGTATCTCATCTGCCAAGATCCTAATCAGGCCCTAAGGGGCTCAAGTTACTCAGTTTAAGTTTCAGGTTTGCATAAATTCCCTGCACTACATGTTACAGTAAGCTCACATCAAACACTCAGGAAGCAGAGAGCGCGGTGCAATTCCCATTACACCATATTTTATGGCAGAGTTTAATTATTTGCTTCAGTAATGTTCAATAATTATTTCAACATGAAAATTCCTCACGATCCAGTCCTCTCCACAAACTAAACAGCTCTGTTTCATTACCAGCAACTAATTTACAAGGCAATTTCAAAGCCTCATGACTACTGGCCGGGCCCAGATTTACTGTCAATATGGAGAAGCCCTGGCTTTGAGACATAAATTACCAACTTATTAAAAGCGAATGTGGCTGAAGCCTTCTTCTGCTCTTCCAGCTTGAGTTTGTCAGACTCACCAGTGAAAGATATGGCCTCTTAAATAAAGAACTGTTTAATGCATCAACTATTTTGTATGTGATTCGCATCTTTTTGTTAATAGGATTAGACAATTCATACATGCTTGCATATGAGACAAAGTATATTAAAAATGTTCTTGAGAGTAACAGTCGTCGGCTGTGGTGTAAAATCCTATCCAGAATGGTAGAATAGTATTTTAACTCCTATTGTTTGTCAGTTGTGTCCCTGTTAAGCATACACGTGTCCATAGGTATATAAAATAACAAAAAGAGATTAGTGGAAAGCATGCAAAAACCACAGCCCCTGGCAATCGATCAGAGCCGCATATCAGATACTCGTGTTTTCCACAACAGCACTCGAAATGGGGTACCGCCGTATGCAAATTGGTCTTTGTCCTGCCGAAACTGCGTGGACACATTTCCTCTAAATGGGAACACAAGCAAACCCTGGCCTGTTAAAGCAAATTTGGGCACCACCAATGAGGTGATTGTTCTCCTCAGAAGTAGACTTTGCTAAACACATTTATCCAGTAAGACAGAGTTCAAACATGCCGATTTTCCGAACAGCAATATTCGAAATAAACATAGGCAACTACACTGACCTAGGGGGCATATTACCAACAACGAGCGATAATTATCGCTGTGTTGGCTTAGCGGCAATATTATTATCGCCGAGCTCCGCCGATTTTTATCGCAGATAAACCATACTATTATCAAGGTTTATCTCAAAAGCGATAAAAATCTGCCGTAATGCATGAATATCGCTGAAAAGTCATCGATATTCATGCATTACCGAGCTAATGCTCTTAGCCATGTTATCCACCCACCATTGGATAACATGGGTAAGAACTGCTCTGAGCAGGCGATAGCTTTTGGAGATATTCGCGCTTAGCGCGAATATTTCCAAAAGTACGCCTTTGTAGGTAATAGGAGATAGCGATGTTAGCGACTGTTTACAGTCGCTAACATCTTGGCACGCCCACTTTGCATGTCATTAGTGATAAATATCGCTGACATGCAAAGTGGGCCCCAAGATGATCGCTATCTCCTACTGGCTATCGCTAACTGGTGTTAGCGACAGCTAGGTAATAGGGCAATAAAATTATCGCCGCTTTAGTGGGAAAAATTCCCGCTAAAGCGGCGATAAGGCCCTTGGTAATATGCCCCTTGATCTTTACCAGAGTGAGTGCCATCTACAAACACTCTTTGAGAGAGGTATGCATTGTTGTGCTATTGATACCATGTAGATCAACGCTGTAAAAGTTAACCAGGCCTCTATTATAAATTAACTTTCAGATCTCTTGGATGAGAGGTCTTTCATCCTGATCAGACCCTAAGGCTGATAATTGGGTCGAAACGTCAATCAATATCTCTGGTTGTACCTTGACTTATAGCAGATCAAGACTACTGCCAATTGATTTTGCTTGTCTCAATACGATATTTTTGGAAGAACAGATGATTATTGTGTGATTTCATGGCAAAGTATAAACACAACAAAGATCACTGTACCATCTGCACTCCATTGATGTAATGCATAATACATTGAATTTGCATTGCAGTAGAGTGGCCTTTCGTTACCTTAATTTCCTAATTGTGACATTGATTGTAATTGAAACAATGCATCCTCGAGACTGAGACATTAGGATATATATATTAAGTGTAATATTCCTATTAACGAATCTTATTTTGATAGATGGGTTTATTATAATTGAGTTACTCTAGTCCAGCAAAGTCATGTAAATAGGGTTGCCATGTTTTCTTATCACCTTGTGAGTACATCATTGGAACAATGAAAACATGATAATGGGTTGCTCTGCGCCCCTTTGCGATTGCTAGTCGATGGGACATTCGCAAGTATTCCAACCATCACCTTTGTTGCCCAACACATGTATACCATACTTTGTGTCATGCTTTACCCTCAACTTCCCCTCTGGCTGAATTCGCAGACACCCTGTTTTGTACTGGGTACCATGTTTAGATTTTTCTTATCAGTCACAACCGTGTTCATTTATTTTTCAATAGTAGGCGGTGAATCCTGTTCACTACAGTTGCAGGAGTATGCAGAAATGTAAGGCATGCCACCAGATAATAGTTTGCTTTCTTTGATGTTTAGACTTTACCCCGTACTCTCCATGCTAATACTGGAGCTATTCCCGCCAGGCTGGTGTACCTCTGTCCATGTGCAAAGTAAGCTGCATGGCCCTAAAACTATTTCCTCATCCACCTGATTAGTTTTTTCATATTACCCAACGTTTTTACCTGTAGGTTAACTCAGATGCACACATGTCCTTATCCCTCTAGACCAGGGTTCTCCAAAGTCGTTCCTGGATGGCCAGATCCATGCCAGATTTTGAACATATCCTCATTTAGATAAATGTAGTTATCTTAAAAATCTGGCATGGATCCAGCCCTCCAGGACCGACCTTGAAGAACCCTGCTCTCGACCTAAATAAAACGATGGTTATGTTTTTCTCCAATATTGTATGTCTTGTTGGAAACATTTCCCATGTCTTTATTTTTGCTTCCTGTGTATGCTTGGCTATGCACCCATACGTATATTATAATTGCATTGATAAACTAGAATTTGGTAACTAATGCACACAAAAGTAAAATAATGACACAGAAATCCTTGTAAGAAAACGGGGCGTAAAGTCATTTAGCTCAATGTGGCGAATCCCAGAAATGTTACTTTCCATCACAGATCTAATGCAGGAGAATACAGTCACAATGAACAGCAGGAGAAAAGAACCATTTACCATGGTCATCTATCATCTCTGTGCAGTAGAGTATTGAGAGAGTTCATTTCAGATTTGCTGAAAATCTAGCCAGGAGCTCATAGAGCGTTGTGCCAGGATATAGTCTGTTGTATACACTCCTGAAATATTGAGATGCTGTTATCAAGTTAAGAATTTCTTACCAGTTTGCACTAGTATGGTAAACAGACAAGTTATCTCTGCTGAGAAATTGCTTTATGGAACTCTAAGCATTTAAATTGGGACACACGGCTCAGAGAGAGTTGCAGCATGTATCACATTCAGAAGGTAGTTGCAAAGAACGAAAAAGAACTGTGAAAAGCTGTAGTAACCACCAGAGATCAAGACAGAAAACAAGATGAGCTTAACAAACGTGTATGAAAGTCATCTGCTGGAGGAAGCAAAGAGTACCATCAGTCTAAGAGCAAGAAATGCTTAAAACAAGCCTTTAGACGATGACCAGCTTTAAAAAATGATGACAGTCCTGCTGCAAAAAAGCACACGACTGCCATTTGTCTGCAAAATGTGAAAGCATATGGAGAACAGCCTCAAGAGAGTCACAAAATGAAAGATAGATTGGGCATGAATTCATGAAGCCAGCGAGCATTATGCAGTGAAGGAAATACAGTTGAGGAATGATTCCCACCGAGAAGTGGGTCTGCGGGTTGTAAGACAGAGGCACGCATGGCTGAACCACGCATTCCTCTACAACGTGGTCCAAACCACGAACGTGTACAAACCACGCATTCCTTTACCACGCATGTCTTCACTACACATGCCTGTACCACACAATTTTGTTGTAAAGGCATGATTGTTAAAGGGATATGCGTGGTAAAGATCACCACTACCCCGGGCCCCCACCCTGCCCAAAGCCCTAAACTCCTATCCCTTTGCCTCACCCCATGTCACACGTCCTATAACCTAACCCGCCATCCCCTTAAAACTACCCCTTCCCCTCCCCCCACCCTGAGGCCTAAAACTCTGCCCTCTATCAAATAGTACCCAAGCCCCTGTCCTGAGCCCTAAAGTTTGCCACTGCACTGCTCTTAAAACTACCCCTATTCCCACCCCAGCCCTGAGGCCTAAAACCCTGCCCCTCTTTAAAAAAGCTACCCCAGTCACCCCGCCCTAAGCCCTAAAACGTACCCCTGCACCGCTCTTAAAACTACCCCACTCCTCCGCCCGCCCTGATGTCTCACACCCGGCCCATCTTTTAAAAGCTACCCCAACCCACCCGCCAGAGACCTAAAACAAACCCACCCCTAAGAACTCCCCCCAAACCCAGCCTCAGCCCTGAAAACTGCACAGACTCCAGCCTGGAGCCCTAAAACCCTGCCCCCTTTTAAAAAGACTGCCTGACCCACTCACCTTGAACCCTTCAAGAATTTGAAAGCAGCATGCAATATGGAGGAAAGTCCCTTGTGAGTTCATGGGAGATGCTGAAAATAATGACATATCCCAAGGATAAATGTATTAACAAGGCACTGAAGCAGTAAAACTGATGAAATGACATGAGGGCATCATGGGATGGCAGTAAACCAAGACTCTAGACAGAGGAGAGTGCCAGGTTTCTATATGCAGCTTTGTACGGTCAGCTATAGGTACACTGATGAGGGGGGACATCAATTGCTAACGAATTCAAGAGAGACTGGAAAAAATAAAACTTAAAGGTGTAGTTCTAAAAATGAATGAAATAATAGAGGTTGTACTTTTTAAACCCTTTGAAACGATTTCAGAACCCCCTAAGCTTTTCCCAGAAAAGGGAAAGTCAAATCCATTTGCTTTGGAAAGAGATAAGTAAAACTTTGAGAGACAGGATTATATAAAAAACAAAATGATTAGAGTGCCCTCTGTGAGTAGCAGAAAGATTGGAGAACATGTAACGTCTCGTGTCAGAGTTGAAAATGGATATTAGATTCAATTCAGGTGAGTTCAAAAGGCAGGTAGAGGTGGAAGTGTGTGAGCCTCGGCGCAAAGAACATGGACATGTTCCTCCGGATACTCTAGCACACCGTACATTATAATACTTTTTTTATCACCCATGACTTTCTATGGATAAGAGCTAAAATGGGAGGGAAATTACTAGACCTGTCAGCCTTAGGATGGTCTTTCCCCAAACCTCTTGCCTTCCTCAACCACTTTTTGCTAATCTCGTTTTTGCTGGCCTGAGGACTCTGCGCACATTACCATTGGTAACCAGTGCTAAAGTGCATGTACTTCCTCCTTAAGACATAGTATCATTTGCTCATCCCCAATTGCCATATTTAATTTACTTGTAAGTCCCTAGTAAAGTGGCACTACATGTGCCCAGGGCTAGTAAATGTAATGATACTAGTGGGCCTGTAGCACTGATTTTACCAACCGCTTAAGTGGACCTTTAAAGATGTCTCAGGCCTGCCATGGCTGTCACGGCTGATGGCTCCTCGAGGTCGGAACGATGCTCAAAAGGGGTCCACCTCCTGACGTCCCTGCACTCTGACTAGCTATAACATCCAGAGCACAAAGGCAGTCAAGCGAGGGAAAGGTAGGGGTAGGAGAAGCAGGGATAGGGACACCTGTCACAAAAGAGGACATACGTTAGTACACACTCCTTCTCTTCCTACTCTCCTGTACTGTTAACTTGGCTCAAAACAGTACCTGATAATTCCTCAGGAGATGAACCCTTCCCTCTCTGAGATCCTTCTCTCATTTACTACACGATTGACCTAAGAGAGAAGAGCGAGAATGGAGTTACTCTTAGTACAGCATACCATCCGCCCGTACTCATTCACAACCCAAAAACCATACGTACCAAAAACACACTCACAAGTTCCTAAAAGAAATTCGGGTCCATCCACCTCTCAGTCTCCGTGGACAAAATAATGTCTTCCTTTCTCATAAGGCTCCAACAAAAGTATTTACATCGGTAGTCAGTAATCCACTACCCCAATGATTGGCAATAGAGCGTAGCTTCCCCTTAGACTCCGGTAAAACGAAATGGCAAGAAGAAAACAAAGGTAGCCTTACCCGCAGGTCCAGAGGATTCAGAGGATTGTCTTGCTGCTTCTCCGCAATGCTATAGTTGCAAGCATCCTGATCATAGAAAGATGCAAGAGTTCCAAGGGGGTAATCCTGCGTCTCCTGACTCTCAGTTCCAAATAACGAAACAACCCCTACGAGCAGTCTGCTTGATGCGGCCTGGGAGGGGGCAATCCTGAGTCTCCCGACCAATTCTCAAGCAAGAGAAATTCCCAACACCAAGTTACATCTGTGTCAACACTCAGCCGAGTGTTGAATCCATCCAATACACGTGAGGACGCGGTGGGGGAAATCCAGCATCTCCTAACACCTCACCAGAACAACTTTAGTAATACCCGCCGGTAAAGCTTCAGGCGTGCTGACTCCTTTGAGCAAGCGCGCAACTTCGCTTCGCAGCCGCGAAGCTGAAACAGCAAACACTAAGGCAAACAAGGAACTCCGCAGCGGCTCCGCGGGAACAGGGCGTCCGCTACCAGCAGACTCCCAAGGACGAATCACGTGCGAGGTCCTCAGCCTCTCAAAGTGCTATATGCCTTCCCGGTCCGTCCCCCTACCGCTAGGCAGTATGGGAGATGTAGTCCTCCCTTATTGTCCATTCGGCAGGCACATCCGTCAGACCCTGACAATGGCAGCCTGTTGTGTAGTTTTATACTGCCATTTCAACCTGACAAAATAAACTTTTTGTGCGCCCAAACCTTCCTTTTTAATACAAGTCACCCATAGGGTGGGCACTAAACATCCACAGAGCAGGGTGCAATGTATTTAAAAAGTGGGACATGTAACTTTACGTTTTACGTGTCCTGGTAGTGAAAAACTGTTAAAAAAATGTCACTATTGAAAGGCCTACGTCTCCCATTTACTAACATTGGAGTTACCTTATTACAATTATTAAACTGTAATTTCCCAATGAGAACAGGTAACTACTTCTTGTTTGGTATCTTTGGAATAGTAATGAAAACTCCTAACTCTGGTTGAATTCTGATTTTAGTTTACAATTTAAATATGCCACTTTTAGAAAGTTGGAATTTTCCTGCCTCAACCATTTAGTGCCTTTAGCCTTTCTCTGGGTCACATGACTGGATGTGGTTGACATGTGGGCTTTGTGCACTCCTCCTAGACACTTAGGTGGGCCTGGATGGGCCATCACTGTCAGGAGGTGAGGGAGGAGCTAGGCATACCCCACTTACACCTGAATAGGCTGTGTCCTGCCTCCACAAACAAGGCCCCATACTCCCTGTAGTTAATCTGGAGACAGGACAGGGAGGGCATGATGCCTGGTGACTCCACAGGAAAACATCTAGACGCTTCTTCTCCACATCATCCGAACAACTGGTTATAAATAGTGGACCTCAGATACCACCACTTCAGTACACATCTGGATTTGTAGATGCTCTTCTGGAAAGAAGGACTGCTGTGCTTCTGAAACACTGCTGCCTTGCTGGACTACTGCCTTGCTGAACTGCTCCGTTCTTTCCTGGCTGAGAAGGACTGGACCCGCATCTCTCATACCCAGACCCCCAGAGTGACTTAAAGGGCTAGTTAGCTGGCCTCCCGATCTGAAGCCACATGGACACAACAAGCTTCAAATAACCGTGCACCTGAACCTGGACTCTGCCATCTATGAGTCTACCTTACCTAGTGGTGCCACCCCCAGTCCTGGACCCTTGGAATTGGGCCTAAGGTACTTTGCCAGCCTTGGTGGACCCCCGGTACCTACATATCTCCTCTACAGTGCAACCCTGAGAAGAACCGACACATCTCATCTGTTGCACGGATTGGAACTGTCTCACATGCCCGCTTTGCAGCTTGTCACCGCATTGGACCTGTCACTTTGCGGCGCATCCTTGGTGAGGCCCTCGCATCTCTCATCAACGGCAGCCTTGATGATGATGCTGGACTCTGCATCCCAGCCTCGCAGCTCTTTGGAACCGATGCCTCTCCCCAACTCAGTGACGCATGCTTGATGCGAGACTTCACATTGCAAGCCCTTGTCGATTGGATTGCCTACGATGATGTGGGACCTCACACCGCAGCCATGCCGCATCTCAGAACCAACTCATTGCTTGAGCTGCACAAGATGAGTGTGTGGATCCTTGCAACACTCTGAAAACCAGGATTTAAGGAGCACAGCACGCTGGAACAGTCTTCACACTCGCAGCGATGGTTCGCCTCTAAGCTCATGATTACAGGGCTTCACCCGAAATTGGGCATTACCAAACTCACTGCATACTTGGACGCCTACACCTTGATTCTATGGGAAATTTCTTTGTTAACTTACTCATTAAGAAACCTATTACCTCCAATGATCTTTTATATTTTTCAGGCCAGGAGTGGAGTGATGGATATTACCTTTAAAGAACTATTACCTAATTTGGAAACAAATAATTAAAGAGCCCAGTGAAGTTGTGATTGCGTCAAAACACGCGTTGGCTACGCATTGGAACAAGATTGAAGAAACCCCATTTGAAGATTACAAAATTATAACTGTGTGTATCTGCGTGAGGGGAGAGTGGAGGCGGCATCAAGCTGCCTGATAAGGGCTCAAATGAAGGTTTTGGCTGGACCATTATACCCAGGACCCCTGAGGTGGAATGCAGAAAGCGCCAAGAAATTGGGGGCATTAATTTGAGTCTGTGTCCCATACACCTGTATGCGGGACCTTGTGAACTGCAACATCTACAATGCAGTGCTCCTGGGCGGTGCAGCACAATTAAGACACTCACCTGTGGGAGAAGGAGTCGAGAGACTGCTGTTAAGGGAGTGGTCTCTGGAGCCCACGAATATTCACTTGCCTGTGGGACCGGCACTGATGACGGCCATTCCGGCCAGAAAAGCGTCTGCCACAGCGTTTCACAGACTACAGGAGTGCGTGTACATTTAGCCAAATAAATCCTTCATTTGAGCCCGTAGCATGTGTCCCGCGGATATCTTCCTGAGGTCAGCATTGGTGTTGTGTGTACCCGGCTTTCCGCTGATACTGGCAAAGGGCACGCCCTCTCGGTCTGGAGCTCCGCGAAATTAGCAAACAAATGGTGGAGTACGAGGAGTACAACGCGGCGCCCCCCAAGCAGAGGTATTCTCCACTTGGTGTGTATCTGCGTGAGGGGAGAGAGGAGGCGGCATCAAGCTGCCTGATAAGGGCTCAAATGAAGGTTTTGGCTGGACCATTATACCCAGGACCCCTGAGGTGGAATGCAGAAAGTGCCAAGAAATTGGGGGCATTAATTTGAGTCTGTGCCCAATACACCTGTATGCGGGACCTCGTGAACTGCAACATCCACAATGCAGTGCTCCTGGGCGGTGCAGCGCAATTAAGACACTCACCTGTGGGAGGAGGAGTCGAGAGACTGCTGTTAAGGGAGTGGTCTCTGGAGCCCACGAATATTCACTTGCCTGTGATACCGGCACTGATGACGGCTATTCCAGCCAGAAACGCGTCTGCCACAGCGTTTCACAGACTAAAGGAGTGCGTGTACATTTAGCCAAATAAATCCTTCATTTGAGCCCAGAGCATGTGTCCCGCTGATTTCTTCCTGAGGTCAGCATTGGTGTTGTGTATAGCCGGCTTTCCGCTGATACCAGCAAGGGGCACGCCCTCTTGGTCTGGAGCTCCGTGAAATCAGCAAACAAATGGTGGAGTACGAGGAGTACAACGCGGCGCCCCCCCCAAGCAGAGGTATTCTCCACTTGGTGTGTATCTGCGCGAGGGGAGAGAGGAGGCGGCATCAAGCTGCCTGATAAGGGCTCAAATGAAGGTTTTGGCCGGACCATTATACCCAGGACCCCTGAGGTGGAATGCAGAAAGCGCCAAGAAATTGGGGGCATTAATTTGAGTCTGTGTCCCATACACCTGTATGTGGGACCTCGTGAACTGCAACATCCACAATGCAGTGCTCCAGGGCGGTGCAGCGCAATTAAGACACTCACCTGTGGGAGGAGGAGTCGAGAGACTGCTGTTAAGGGAGTGGTCTCTGGAGCCCACGAATATTCACTTGCCTGTGGGACCGGCACTGATGACGGCCATTCCGGCCAGAAACGCGTCTGCCACAGCGTTTCACAGACTACAGGAGTGCGTGTACATTTAGCCAAATAAATCCTTCATTTGAGCCCGGAGCATGTGTCCCGCTGATTTCTTCCTGAGGTCAGCTTTGGTGTTGTGTGTAGCCGGCTTTCCGCTGATACCGGCAAGGGGCATGCCCTCTCGGTCTGGAGCTCCGTGAAATCAGGAAACAAATGGTGGAGTACGAGGAGTACAACGCGGCGCCCCCCACGCAGAGGTATTCTCCACTTGGTGTGTATCTGCGCGAGGGGAGAGAGGAGGCGGCATCAAGCTGCCAGATAAGGGCTCAAATTAAGGTTTTGGCCGGACCATTATACCCAGGACCCCTGAGGTGGAATGCAGAAAGCGCCAAGAAATTGGGGGCATTAAATCCTCGGAAAGAAAAACGGCACAAATTCCTCTTGAAGGTACGCAAAAAGTCTTTATTTTAGCGTAAGTTGCAGTCACTACGTGTTTCGGTAACAGCTGTTACCTTGATCACATGGATACCCTTCATTTCCACCAAGCATAAATACCTCCTCCTACTGATGACATCGCACTATAGATATAAGCAACAGACTTTACTTCGCTACTTTCATTATATTCAGTGTCTTTAAGTCCGAAATTCGGGACTTTACTCTGCCTTAACTTAATGATTATGACAGATCGTTTAATTATATTGTTAGATAACCTGGCTGAGCACACGTATGCAACTACACCTTGAGAGTGCATACATGTAATTGATTTTTTTGTAATGCAGTATATAGTTTTACAGCATTACAACATCTGTATTTATATGCTATGTCTATACTGCATTAAAACCCTCTCTGTTGTGCCTGAATAAAAGCCAAAATGTTCTGCATAAATATTCATAATAAATACATAAGGACCCACCTGTGAGTTGCAGTGGTGTTGTGGAGGTTGCGAGCGTCCTGTTGATCCTGGGACTGACTCCTGTGTTGCTGCCGCTGCCCCTCGCCGCACCCGCTCCGCGGGCGCCGCTTCGAGGCTTCAGGAAGTGGGAAGCTGTCCCCTAAGCGCTGGGCTCTTGGAGGCGCTTGGGGAAAACATCGCGTTGGCGCTCTAGCAGGGACTCGGAGGTCCAGGAGTCCCTGCTCTCCCAGGTGCGATAGCGGACGCGCCCACCACCTGACACGCCCCCCGCCTGGCCAGTGAGAAAAGGCGCGTGTCTCCTCCTGTTCCTGGGACCCACCTGTGAGTTGCAGTGGTGTTGTGGAGGTTGCGAGCGTCCTGTTGATCCTGGGACTGACTCCTGTGTTGCTGCCGCTGCCCCTCGCCGCACCCGCTCCGCGGGCGCCGCTTCGCGGCTTCAGGAAGTGAGAAGCTGTCCCCTAAGCGCTGGGCTCTTGGAGGCGCTTGGGGAAAACATCGCGTTGGCGCTCTAGCAGGGACTCGGAGGTCCAGGAGTCCCTGCTCTCCCAGGTGCGATAGCGGACGCGCCCACCACCTGACACGCCCCCGCCTGGCCAGTGAGAAAAGGCGCGTGTCTCCTCCTGTTCCTGGGACCCACCTGTGAGTTGCAGTGGTGTTGTGGAGGTTGCGAGCGTCCTGTTGATCCTGGGACTGACTCCTGTGTTGCTGCCGCTGCCCCTCGCCGCACCCGCTCCGCGGGCGCCGCTTCGCGGCTTCAGGAAGTGGGAAGCTGTCCCCTAAGCGCTGGGCTCTTGGAGGCGCTTGGGGAAAACATCGCGTTGGCGCTCTAGCAGGGACTCGGAGGTCCAGGAGTCCCTGCTCTCCCAGGTGCGATAGCGGACGCGCCCACCACCTGCAACGTGCTAATGTAATACCCTGCTAGGCGCTCAGCGGGACGCGAGCGGGACGCCGAGCGAAGCCCGAGCAAAGGGCGGGCAGTCTGTGGCAGTCAGGGGTTGACAGAGGCTGGGCTGGGCCACGTCCTTTTCCACTCCAACATCAGTGCTTTGACGGTGTGTGTGAGGCCCCGTGGTGTTCTCTACAAACATGCCCACCCGCTCTGGAAAACCTCTCCGGAGTGAAGGTGAGAGAGGAGCTATTGCCGGGAGCCCCGTTATTGGAACCATGGACCGCTTTATTACCAGGGTGACGGCTGTAATTGAAAAGGAAATCGCCATATCTGAGCGGCGCCTATCAGAGGTTTACCTCCCTGCAAGACGTTCTTCCCTAGGGGCTGCTGCTCAGGCGTTCACACCGGCCAGTGAGCGGGTTTACTCTGTTTCTTCCCCTGGCGTTGCTGGAGATTCTATAGACCCCCCCCCAGTTGCTCGAAATAGGGCAAAATACAGATAGGCTGGAACTACTGGCCACGCTTCTCCCCAGTGGCACTGAGGAAGAGGGTGGTCTTAGTAAAGCATTGTCACCAGCATCACCTAAACCCTTAAACGTAACCAACAGCCAGCCTCTATCACCAATATTGCCCACCCCAATCATAGAAATATCAGATGAGGTGACAGAAGGGGTGTCCTCTAGTATTCAAACTCCTGAAACTAGGCTGGTTAAAAGCTTTGTAAACAAAAAGGTAGGAAAACATAAAAAGGGTAGGTTGGTGAGACAGGCTGCTCTTTACCAAAGAGCAAAAAAAACATCTGGACCTGGTGTGAAAAACCCAAGGGGCCTGTCAATAGAGAATAAAGCTGATACAGAGGGGGATGTTGTGGTCTCTCCCGAGGGGCCACTCATAAATGATAACTCCGCTAATCTTTCCAATGCTTCCAAGCCCACTAAACCGGTAACTATCGAAAATATCCTGGAGAACGTAAATAGTCTCTTGATGCCCCTACTAATACAGGTTAAGGAATTGGGGGCGAGGATAGATAAACTTGAACAATCAACCCTTGACGGGTTCCATTCACTGAAAACTACATTCAAACAACTAGCCAGAGCAAGTGGAAACTTAGATATGGGTGTAAAGGGGAAGGAACTACCTCCACAGATAGACCCTAAACCCACAAAATGTTTAAACAAGGCTGAAAGTAGTAGAGTACAAACTCCAGCTCCCAAAACTTCTTCCCCTCTCCTAGTAGGGCCAAAACCTAAGGGACCTCCAGTACATGTAGAGACTGTTACAAATAAGTCTAAGTCACTTCCACAAAAACAACAACAGACAGCTAGTGGTAAAGTGATAGGCTTTCAAACATCGGGCACACGTGATAAAGCCCAAAAACTAGCACCAGGGAAAGTTACTAAACCTGTCCCCCAACCTACAGCTCCAACTACTACCCCATCGGCCAATAGAAATTCAGTACGTCGGATCCCCCCAGTAAACCTCCCGCCAGACTGCCAACCTTTTGTTGCTGTTCTGGTAAATGTACCCCCTCTCAAAGAAGGCCAAATGGAAAACCACCAGTCCCTTAAAAACAAGTGCATCCATTGGCTCAAGTTAAACAAGCCAATCCCTTTGGGTGTGGATGGGGTCATCCTAAGTGTTCGTAGGGTTGAGTGGGTAGGGCAGGGCAAAAAAACTCAGGAGGGGCATTGTATAATAATAAATTTTCAAGACCCTAGAGTAGTGCCTTCCATCTGCACTCCAATTGGAAATATGGGGGCTCCGGGGGTTAAAGTAGTAGATTTATCCTACTTTTACCCTAGACAAATTGTTAGTCCAATGGGAGACAGTTTGCGCCCCCCCAGTTTAGATCAAAATAGGGAGATATGTTGGGTAGGGGCTGCTGGGGATCCAGAGCCGAATCCCCTGTGGGCACCTGGGTGCCATTGACTGGAGGAGGATGACCCCTGGCTACGTAGGAATAAAGAATCTGCGAGTAGAGTAGATCCAATAGAAATACCACCCCCCCAAACGGTCTCTCTCCCAATCGAAGACTACAGTGAGTTGACAACCTTTAAAGATATCCTCCAAGATTCTTGCCCACTTCGGGCACCCTTGGCGAGGGCCATAGACAGGGATTCTCTTGTGTCCAGCAACTTTTCAGCTGTGACGGACCTAACTTTTAAGGTTTTCAGCTGGAATGTTGCAGGGATTGCAAGAAAGTTGGCTCTACCAGATTTTAACGCCTGGGTGGATGAGCACTCCTTGTGCATCTTCCAAGAGACGTGGAGCTTGGTGCCGGTACACAGGGTGGGTTTCTCTTCCCATTCTGTCCCTGCGCGAGCCTCGGAATCAGGGAGAGGGCGACCGTCGGGCGGCCTACTTATTTGGGTTGCAGCCTCTCTTGACTGCAGTGTAGAGGAGCTTTACACAGGCTGCCCGGACATCCAAAACATCACCCTAACTGACCAAAGGGGAAGACTGATTTTAAATGTTTATAACGTTTATGCCCGTGGGACCAAGGGTGGGAGAAAGTCAACTATAATATCCCTCCTTGAAAACCTCTTAAACAAAACCCCACACAAGATGTGTATACTGGTAGCGGGTGATATGAATTGCACGTTCGAACCTTTGGGCTCGGACATTGCCATTGACCAAGATGAGGAGGATACCAGGTGGGGGGTCCCTGTACTGGACATTCCACCCGTCAGGAGGTGGTCAGAAGTGGCGCTTCAGCTATACTCCCTGACCCTTGAATTTAATCTAAGGGCAGTAAATGGGAGGACAATCTCGGACAGGGGAGGGGCCCATACTTACAATAGACCAGGACACACCTCCAGGATAGATTACCTGTTAATAGATGTATATCTATGGAAACACGTGAGGGATATGCTGGTGGTCGCCACGACTGAAAGTGACCACAACTCACTTTCATTAACCTTGGACCATTGGTGGGGACCAGTAAGAAAGGGTGAAAAAAACTTGGTAGCTCTACCCCCCGATGAGTCTGAAGTTTCGCCCTGTGGTAGACGTTTAAAATGGGCCAAATTGGTCATCTCTGAGGCAAGGGTTGGGGAAATTTTATCCATCCTAAATAATGTGATCTTAACCCTGGGGTCTCCCCTTGAAGGGGTGGGTGGAGTGAGTAGACTTTTTGTTTCCTTAGTGGAGGCCTTGACTAATGTGTTTACCACGCGCTCTAGCAAATCGGGTAACAAGAAATCCAAAAACCTAGAGGACGGATGGTATACCCAAGTATGTAGGTTGAAAAAAGTAAAGTTAGTAGAGGCAGTAAAACATAAATCCCATAGTGACATACAGGAAGCAAGGAAGGCTTACAATCGATCCCTTAAAACGGCTAGGAAAGAGTGGGAAGACAAATACTGGGAAGACCTGCTCCAAGCTAGTAAAAGTAGGGACCCAAGGGCTTTTTGGGATGCTATAGCCAAACGGAATAGGCCCGAGGGAGCCATTAGACCTTGTAACATCGCGCCTCAAAGTTGGGTAAAACACTTTGGGGCTTTATACCTTCCAGCAGAAGGGGAATTGAATGCTAGGACGATCTCCCCACTAGTAACTGAACCCCACATCTATGACCTCTTTACCCCCTTAGAAATTGAAAAAGTAATTGGGTGGGTAGCCCCACGTAAGGCAGCGGGCCCAGATGGCCTTCCGGGGGACCTTATGAGGGCTTACCCAGTGGAGTGGGGAAGGGTTATCGCTGCCCTCCTCAATGACATCATGATGGGAGGGCCAGTACCCGAATCCTGGAAAGGGGCGGTGGTGGTCCCGATTTACAAAAAAGGGTGTAGAGAATCCCCGGGGAACTACCGCCCAATAAGCCTGATAGACTCCACCCAAAAGATAGCAGGTAAAGCTATACTTGGGAGGATTCTCCATTGGGTGGAGGAGAATAAAATACTATCGGACTTTCAGGCAGGTTTCCGGGCAGGAATGGGGACAATAGAGCAGGTGTTTAGGTTGGCTCTTTTGGGGTGGAAGGTGGTGGAACTGGGCAAGGGCAGTCTTTACTTGGCCTTTATAGACCTGAAGACTGCCTTTGACCTAGTCCCCCGGGAAGAACTATGGAGGGTACTTTACGAGCTGGGTTTACCCCCTTACATCCTGTCCCTTCTTATTAACCTCCATGCCCATACCTTTGCACAGGTCCGCTGGGGAAAAAACGGAGAGCTCACTGAAAAAATACCGGTGTCCAGGGGTGTAAGACAGGGCTGCGTCTTGGCGCCCACCCTATTCTCACTATATGTGAATGGGGTGGTAGAATATCTCCAATTAGAACCAGCCGATACCCCCTGTCTTGGAGGAGTGCGGATCCCCACCCTGCTTTTTGCGGACGACACGCTCTTGATCTCGAAGACCCCACAAGGCCTCCAGAAATTGCTAACCCGCTTCCAGGAATTTTGTGCCGCAAAGGGTTTAGTAATTAATGTGGACAAAACAAAATATTTGGTTCTAAACCCCCCAATGAAATTGGGCCGCCCACCTATGCTTAACTCTGTTGCCCTAGAGAAAGTATCCGAATTCGACTACCTCGGAATTCGGATAACGGACAAAATGTCGTGGGCACCACATATCGACAAGATGGTCCTTAACCATAAGAGAGTAGGAGGAGCTCTTTTGAGGGAGTTTCGGGCTTCAGCCAGGAGATCGCTTACCCCAGTAATCAATATTTACAAAGCCAAGGTAGTTACATCAGCCTTGTATGGGGCAGAATTGTGGGGACATTGTCGTATGGACACCCTGGCAACAGCTGAGAGCAAGCTTTTAAAATCCATCATCGCTATTCCCCTGAGCACACCGACTACACCAGTGTTGCTGGACACTGGCTGCAAAAGCATCGTAGAGCAAGCCCAACTTCGCCCCCTCCTCTTATGGACGCAAATTTGGAGAGGCGAAGAGTTAAAATCCTACGCGGATGGTCTGGGGGAAATAATGAGCTCGGGTGGCTGGGCAAAAATAAGATGGCTGAGAGACACTAAAAAACTATTGGAGAAAATCGGTCTGGGGGATTGCTGGTCATCGCGCTCAGCTCCTCCGAAGGAGGTTGTCAAGAGCCTTTTTTGGAAATGGACGGCGGACCACTTAATTACAAACTCGAAACATTGTAAGTCGACCGCCGCCTTTCTACTAGTTAAAGACATTGTGGTATTCGAGCCTTACTTGGACCTTATTACCCTGCCTTTTGACCGAGCTTTATATTTTAAATTCAGAGTTGGCTCACTACCGCTTGGAGCCGTAGTATCAATCTGGAAATCAACGGCTCATTTGTCCCCTAACTGTGCATGTTGCCCGAGTAGGATAGAGTCCATCTCGCATGTTTTGTTTGAATGTCCGGACTATGCAAAGCCCAGGAGCTTTTGGTTAAAACCCCTTTGCCGAAACATGGGCACACGCAGCTACTTAGTAGCTTTACGCATCCTAATGACGGACACATCCCCCCCAGTTGTGTGTGGAATAGCTAAATTTTTAAAACAGTTTTGGCTTATTCGTTGCAAGACATTGTCAGTAGCGGTTTAATTCTTTTTAGATAAATTATTATGGGCATTTTTGTCCTTTTATTCCTTTTAAAAAATGAGTTTCATACTGACTTCTTAAAGTGATGTATCTATTGTATAATGTTAATGTTTGTATTGTATATGTGCTTATAAGATGTCTTGCATATCGAATAAAAGCTTATGATATCATAAGTACATAAATATGGTTCAATTAAAACTCATAAAAATAAACATAATAACTGTATAAATACATCATCTTAAATTAATGAACGGCAGAATAAAACCATCTAAAAATGATCTGGTCTTTTTAAAGTACTAATAAACACTTGAATGAATATCAGTATAAATACATATTAATCTAGTGTAAAAATAGCAGTAAAAAGTATTATGTGCAAATAGCAGTGAAGTTAAATGTCTGTAACTTGGTTTTGATTATTAAAATGCTAGTGTGCCTAACTTTACAAAAAAGTGCTAATATTTAAAGTGCTACTGTGCCCAGTGCTATAGCAGGTGTCAACAAATAAGGAGAAATGGTAAAATAATAAATAAACTAATGGTAAGAGAACTAAAATCTCTTAGTTTGTATTGAAAATATTTTATTGAATTTTTTAATTGAGTTAAAAACTGTGACGGGCTGGGGAATTAAACTATTAATCATTGAAATCTGAGTTGTACAATGACAAGCTCCTCAACTCTAATAATCTTATAGGTAATTGTGCATATCTTCATTATTGTTCAGACCGTTCGGGGTTTTACTATCCAGCTCCAGTATGTAACATGTTTCAAGCTGGCGTAACATCTTTTCTCTATTACCCCCTCTTCTCTGTCTAGGTACTGAATCTATTACAAAATATTTTAGACATTCAAGCTTATTGTTATGTATAGCTTTAAAATGTCTGGCCACTGGATATGTTGCATCACTGTTTACAATAGCTCTCAGATGTTGCAAAATTATCACGTGCACCTGTAGCTTGGTACTCCCAACATATTTTAAACCACAGGTGCACGTGAGAATATAAAATGCAACATCAGTCCTACAACTGTAATTCCCTTTTATCTCTTTCTTCGTTATGTCAAAGGCTGTCTCATAATTGGTACTATTAATCCCAAATGTACACGCTCTACAAGATGAGCATTTGAAAAAGCCTTTTTGCGGTTTAAGCCATGAGGTTAGAGGGTTTAGTTCAGGGCTATTTTTCACCAATTGGGTTCTCATAGATGGTGCCCTTCTGAAGGTAATAGAAGGTGTTGTAGGTAATCTGGGGGCCAGGACTGCGTCCGTCATTACAATTGGCCAGTTCTTTTTAATAATAGCTTTAATCTGTCTTTGTTGACTGCTATATCTCGTAATCAGCCTAGTAGTGCCAATTTGTTCTTTGCTAACCAGGGGTGGTATGGAAGCAATCTCCCTACTACAGAAATCTATTTCCTGATATTGTGACAGGAAGGATTCCATTGTTCTCATGTTAGCTTTCCTAGTTGCCTCTTTTAGGATTTGATTACTGTATCCTCTGGCTTTAAATCTCAGTATCGAATTAGACAAGTTGTTATCCAGTTCTTCTTTGGTGCTATAGATTCTTTTTAATCTTAGAAACTCACCAAATGGGATACTAGCTATAAGGTGCTTGGGATGTGAACTTTGGGCATGTAGTGTAGTATTGCCCGCTGTGTTTTTTCTGTGTAATGTGGTTTCAATTTTCATGTCAGAGACATTACACTTGCACATCAAGGAATTCAACTGATCTGTCACTAATTTTAGATGTGAAGGTAAGGTTTAGGTTGTTGGCATTGATATCTTGGATGAAGTTGATGGCACTACATTCATCCTCTTTCCAAATTATAAAAATGTCGTCAATAAATCTAAACCAGTTAGATACATGAGCATTGTATTGTACAGCATGGGTGACCTTGAGTACCTGCTCCTCCCACCAGCCTACATGTAAACATGCATAGCTGGGGGAGAAGCAGGCTCCCATAGCCACGCCACGTTTCAGTCTGTACAATTCCTTCCCAAAAAGGAAAAAGTTGTTAAATAAACACCTTCTTATCATAATAATCAACATAATATTGTGGTTATAATACATTATATATATATATATATATATATATATATATATATATATATATATATATATATATATATATATATATATATATATATAAATAAAAGACGCCATAGACACCTTCCAAGACTGCATAGTTAATGAGATCAAGCAGCTGCATATTAAGGCACGTAAACGCAATAGAAAGAATTATGATCGCAAACAGGGAGATTACATTGCGTTAATGAAGAAGCTGAGTACTAACCCTGACATTGTTGTGAAAACGGCAGATAAGGGTGGAAATTTAGTAATCTGGGCCAAGAGTGACTATGTAACAGAAGCTTTATGACAGCTGCATGATACCTCATGTTACATCAAATGCAATAACAAAGATTATACTAATGCCAAAGTCACCTTGGAAAAACCTTTGGATAAATACCGGCGAGAGGGACTGATTTCCGGAGAGGAATATAAATTCATGAACAAAGAATTCCCAGTCCTCCCGGTGTTTTACCTGATACCCAAAATACATAAAGGAACATTGCCCACTCCTGGAAGACCGATCATTTCGGCTATAAACAGCACTGGAGAAAATGTAGGACGTTACATCGACTACTTTTTGCAAGATCTGGTCACCAAGTTGCCCAGCTACGTGCATGACACTAGTGACTTTTTTTCTAAAAATCATGGATTTAGAATGGCAAGAAGACATGCTACTTATCACGCTGGACGTAGAGTCCCTTTATACGAGTATTGGACACAAAGAGGGATTAAGGGATACCAAGCACTTTTTGGGCAAAAGATCTGCTGATCTATATGAGCACAACAAAGTCATTCTTGAATTGATGAATTGGTGCCTAAACAATAATTATTTTGCTTTTGGTAAAGAACTGTGGAGACAGCTTCGAGGCGTGGCAATGGGATCCTGCTTCTCCCCCAGCTACGCGTGCTTGCACGTAGGCTGGTGGGAGGAGCAGGTTCTCAGCGTCACACATGAGGTGTGGGTTAGAGAGAAGATTGCCAAGTATCTACGATATATTGACGACATATTCATTCTATGGCAAGGTAGTGAAGATGAGGCACAACTATTTATAGATGAAATTAATATAAATTCCCTCAATCTCCATTTCACATCTCACATCAGTCCTAAAGAAATAGAATTTTTGGACGTGAAAATCTATGCGAGTGCCAACAGATTAGAATCAACTTTACACCGTAAACCCACATCAGGTAACACTACACTACATGCCTCCAGTCTTCACCCAAGGCACACATTATGCAGCATCCCTTATAGAGAAATCCTAAGGATTAAACGAATCTGCAGTTCACCAACTAATTTTGAGGAGTGTATCATTGACCTTAGGGCCCGTCTTAAGGAACGTGGCTACTCAGATCGTATCTTTAACCAGGCTTTGGCTAAAGCAAGGTTAAGAAATAGAGACAGTCTATTGACGAAGCAAAGCTCAGACTCGGACATCATTGATTCCCTTGCTGGTCCAGACATGGAAAGCAACACTTGCCCTAGATGTATCACTGCTTACAGCAGTGAGGAGAACGCCATCAAAAAGATAATTAAAAAAAACTGGCCGATAGTTCTTACAGACAACATCCTGAACTGCACTTTGCCCCGAAAGCCCATGGTCACCTTTCGCAGGGCCCGAAATATGGGGGCTTCTCTGGATGTCAGCAGCCCAGAGCTGAAACAAAAGGGCATGTGGTTGAAATCTAAGTCTGGATTTTGCAAATGCACACACTGTAGGGCGTGCAAATTTGGTATAAATAAAACGCATTACCGCACACCCTTTGACACGACTGATATTCCTATCAAGGGCAACCATGATTGCCAAACCGACTTCGCAGTCTACGTTCTGACGTGCACCTGTGGACTACATTACATAGGTAGTACTAAAGCCGAGGTGCACGTCAGAATTCTACAGCACCTCAGGGCGATACTACATAATGATCCCGCCAATACTGTGGCACGACATTTTGCGTTAAGGCACAATAAAGATCTAGAGTGCCTTACGTACTTTGTGGTGGGATCAGTTCCGCCCTCCCGCAGAGGAGGTAATAGGGAGCTGTTACTGAGGCAGCTGGAGACACGCTTCAGTTTGGATTTTGACAGCAAGTGGCCTAACGGCCTTAACAATATGGAAGATATCCACAACTTCCTATAGCTAAAACATAACTCTGAAGCATGCCTTCCCATCCCAGTATTTTTTAAGTATTTTTGAAGATGTTTGGCCTGTTTACTATGTTAGCGCCCTTCCAGATATCAGCAAGGGACTCAGACAGCATTGGTGCCTAAACTAGTTGTATCAATATGGAGCTATGCTTAGATGGGTAGTCAGGTTCCCTGTTGCCCATCTGCTTTTTCGAATATGAAGGAAGGGTTTAACTAGTACTATTTATGATGTATAATATATAGTCAGGTTCCCTGTTATCTATTGGGTTTTACTATTCTCCCCTTCTTTCTTCCCTTTGTCTCTGTCCTCCGGCCATTTTACATCCGTGGCAATCCCTTCTCCTCCCTACTTATGATTTAATTTTATTAACATATATTTGGTTACTGCACTAATTTTTTCACTTTTAAAATCATGATGAATTACTGTTTTTAGAATAGCATTTTTTACTTACCTTGTTCCAATAATATGGCCTTGTCCTTATTTTAATACAGGTAACGTTTTATATGTGCATTCTTTTTAACCAGTAAGATGTATATCATGTATTTTATTATTATTTTTTAGATGTGTATTCATGCACTTTATACTAAGCCTCTTTGCACACTAGGCAGGGTTGTCCTAGCTTGTGGTTGTAGACACTAATGCACTTTTTTGCCCATTTGCACACCAAGCTCTCCGTTCCTCTGTCCCACGGGGCAGAGGCTAAGATGATATCATTAGCACAGTCACCTTATGTAAACAAAATACAGTTGGTCTGTTTTGTGACATAACGGATGTATCCAGTTATTTTGCCAAGCTTATGCTTGACTCTGTTTTGTTGACCAAGCGACTGTAGAATTACAAAATGGTGTATACAGTTTATCATGTATTTATGCATAGTATTTAATGTGCAATAATTTCAAATTGTTTTACATAATTGCTTCTTTATTTATTTTTTAGCAATATGTACATATAAAAAAAACTATATTCTCTGACATTGAACTCAGGCAAATTTAGTCTGTTGTTTATGTTTGTAGGTCATATGACCTTAGAGGAAGCGGGAGGCAGGCGGGGCTAGTTGCACTTTAAATATCATTGAATCTAGCTACTCCTTGCATGTGAACAAGGGCTGCATAGCCCGAAACGCGTCATGGTTGGTTGTACCACTGAGACCTGCAATTGAAAATCAGTTACCTGAAAGTTTGTGGTCTGTCTCCTGCTTCGCCGGTCCTGGGGGATTGGGGGTGGTAATGCGGAGTTTCAGCACATATATATATATATATATATATTACCTACTGGCGGTCGCCAGTAGGTATATATAGTTAGGATTTTTTCTCTATGGGATTTTTGAAAATTCTATGTCTAATAACTTTGGCGTTTGTGGACGGAATTGGCTGAAATTTTCAGGAAAATTGAACATTTTGTTTCTGAGCAGCCCCTGAAAATTTGGGGGGGGGGTTCGTCAAGGGGGGGCCAAGAAAAAAGGGGGTCCCAAAACACGTTTTTCCAATGTTCATTTCCATAGGGCGGTTGGCCTCACTTTTAGCCCGAACGGCTGAATGGATTTGCACGAAACTTGGCAAAATTGTAGGGACTGGTAGCCCGATGTGCCTTTGCTAGGTCTCAATATATGTGCTCCGGTGGATTTTGAGAAATTAACGTTCAAAAAAAGATATATATCTGTAACAGCGCACCGGGCAGCGCTCCGCTACGCGTACTTTTCGCGTTACGGAGCTTTGTGAAGCGAAGCTGATTGGTTCTCCGGCGTCTGTAAACATTCCAAACAGTCCGTAGCGGCTGCCATCTTGTCTCTCGGTAGGATCGAGAGACAAGAGGAGGGCAAAGCGAAGGGGCAAATGACCATAAGGGGGCATAGTAGATCCTCCCTGACCCCCTAGGTTTGATGTGGAGGTTTTAAAAGGGCCCCGCGGGGCAAAAAAAAAAAATAATAATAATCGAACGGCTGAATGGATTTGCACGAAACTTGGCAAAATTGTAGGGACTGGTAGCCCGATGTGCCTTTGCTAGGTCTCAATATATGTGCTCCAGTGGATTTTGAGAAATTAACGTTCAAAAAAAGATATATATCTGTAACAGCGCTCCACTTCGCGTACTTTTCGCGTTACGGAGCTTTGTGAAGCGAAGCTGATTGGTTCTCCAGCATCTGTAAACATTCCAAACAGTCCGTAGCGGCCGCCATCTTGTCTCTCGGTAGGATCGAGAGACAAGAGGAGGGCAAAGCGAAGGGGCAAATGACCATAAGGGGGCATAGTAGATCCTCCCTGACCCCCTAGGTTTGATGTGGAGGTTTTAAAAGGGCCCCGCGGGGCAAAAAAAAAATAATAATAATAATCGAACGGCTGAATGGATTTGCACGAAACTTGGCAAAATTGTAGGGACTGGTAGCCCGATGTGCCTTTGCTAGGTCTCAATATATGTGCTCCAGTGGATTTTGAGAAATTAACGTTCAAGGTTTGATGTGGAGGCTTTAAAAGGGCTCTGCGGGGCAAAAAAAAACAACGTTTTTTTGGTGGGGTGCGCCCGGTTAGCGTAATGGGAAGCGGACTGGGGAGCGTACTACAAGGAAAGAAGAATGTTTGACTTTTAACTTATTGTATGTTTATAGACTTTTTTAAAACTTTTTTTTCTGCTGAGTGACGTCTCGGCCTATCTCCACGGGATGCAGTCCCTACCATCTCGGCGTTTAAGCCCAGGGGGACCGGTAGTGTGGGAGAGATAACGTCTGTTAACGTTCGATTCGAAGGAAATCAGGAAGTGTTGAAAAACATTGTCTGCGCCATCTTGCCTTTTTTCAAATGCCACACTTTTGTTGTGCACGGCAGCCATTTTAGATGCCTTGACCAGACCCACTCTCTGCACGCTGTCGATCCTTAGTATGGCTCCCCACCCTCGCAAGCATCTCCCCCAGGCACTGGTCACCCTCGCTCTCTGTCTTATGCATGGGCAATAAACCTCCCCCCATCTGCGCTGCTCTTCCCTGAGAATCACACCCTGTGCCCGCCCGACACCTCCCTTTCGCCCTATTCACTACCGCACCCTCTGACACTCCTCTTCCTCTGTGTCTGATTGTCCAGGCCGGTCCCAGGCTATCAGCTAGCCCTGCAGATGTAGTTTATGGCCCCAGCTGTAAAGAATCACCCCTCTTCAAAGGAGTTATAGTAGATCAAGGCCCACACCCGATGAGATCCGTCACACCACACGCGTTCCTACTATCTGAAAACCATCCTGTATTGTGATTGGGGAGGGGACCGAGCCTGAAGCGGAAGATTCCAGGGATGACTCTTTGTACATCAAAGTTTTTACAATTATGTGTCACATTAAAAATATATAGCACTCCAACAAAGTAGTAGGAATATAAAACTTTAATAACTTATAAATATATACAACAAAACAAAAACAGTAAAAACATTTAAACATTTTTAGGGAAAAAGAAGGAACAATGGTCAGTAGCGGTCGGTTGTGCGAATAGTCCCAAGGCAGCACAACGTCCAGATTTCTGGACGGCACCCAGGTGATGTTGCCTGGGTGCCGCACTGATTTGGGTATCCGGCTTGGGGCGTCCCGGGGGGTGGGTCGTCAGTAGCGGTCTGTTGTGCGAATAGTTCCAAGGCAGCAGAACGCGCTGAAATGTGGATGGCACCAAGGTGATGTCCAGTAAGTTGACGCCCTCCGAATAACGGCGTGGGGCGCCCCGGGGGCGGGGGGAGGCAGTCCAAAGTTCCGTTAAAAGGGCAAAGGAAACGATCGGTGGTTTGAACCATCAGTCAAAAAGGGGAGGGGGTGCAACAATTTTTCCTACCGGGTCACACTGTGCTTTCACCGGAACTGATCCGAACTGTGGTCTGCAGGATTCTAGTCATTCAAACTGAGGCTGGCGCCAGCATTGGAGCGCCGACGTCCCGCGGCTACAGTTTCGTCACTCCACGGGCGATCATGGCAGTCATTCCCCATCGGGGGTGTCTGCGGGGTTTGGGGACTCCCGCGGCTCCTCTAGAATCTTCAAGGTCGTGGAGGACTACGGTGGTGGAGTCAACCAGTGACCGGGCCATTTCTTTATGCTGGGCCCGCTCTTGCCAGGTCGATCGCCATTTTGAGAGTTCGGTAGCTACCGGCGATCGCGGGGTCAAATGAGCGGACGGGCTCCACCCTGCCGGGCGAGACGTTGCAGCATCGCCACAGTGGAAGAACCCTTTTCCGGGCGCCTGGAGCGCTGAGGGTGCAGCTGGGAAGCCTCCACCTGGGGAGGCGGGAGAGGCTTGTTCGCACCGTCTCTCCCTCCCAGTGCACCCCACGGCGTCTCGCTTGACATTTGTTATGGCCGGACCAGGCGATGAGGACGAGGGGGGGGGGTCGAAGGCATGTGCAAGACATCCCCCCCCAGTGTTGTCGCAGCCATTATAAAAGAAAGAAGAAATGTCCCGTCCGTCTTTGGGCCGGACCTCCGGTGGATGGCGGCCGGACGCCCTTTGCTCTGGCCCCATGAACGAGTTCCTTGGCTCATCCGATGGGGCAGGCCTTGGCGTGTGGTGCCTCTCCTGGGCCTTTCGTGCAGTGGCCTCTCCACTCCCAGGCCCTCCATGGATGCTGGCCCAGACTGGGAGAGAGAGGGTCGAACCTGCAATTCTCCAGGGTTACCGCCACCGCGGCCGGATCCCGTCGGCCTCGGCCTCTGGTTGATGGTGGCCGGACTGGGAGAGAGAGGGGAGGGTCGAGGACACAGACATTCCCCCCCTTGCAACTCTCCAGGGTTGTCGTAGCAATCCCCCTGGCCGGGTCCCATTGGCCTCGGCCTTTCCTCCGGCTACACCCTACGTGATGATCTTCTGCCGACGGTTGGCAGCAGGACCCGCCTTATATGTGTTGCTTCCGGCTGGGCGTAGCCGCAAACCTGTTGCACTTTGGAAGTTTCCAGAATGGGGCGGATGTCTGCTGACTTGTATCTTTCCCAGTTTGCCGTTATTTGGCCGTGGCAGGCGGTGGGACAGACACGTTTTGGGGCAGTGAGGGGCGATGAAGCCTCGTTGCCTTGTGGCCGTTGCAATGTCACACTTGGTTTCTCTTACTGTTTTCAGGTTTCTTATTACGGGCTTACTTCTAACGTTTCTTGTTTCTAGGACAATAATAGGTTTTATCATTACGTATTGTTATCGTTTCTTTGTTTGTTATTTAATAAAAAGTTCATCAGTGGCCTACTGATTTTCGTTTTCCTATTCCTTTCTTTCCAGGTTGTTTCATGCTAAAGTTTCTGTTAACAGGATACAGTGATCACTTCGTTATTATTGCATATGTCCTTTTCACTAGGGGTGCTCTCTGGTCGGGCCAGATGACCTATCTCTAGTAAATGGTCCGGGTGAAACAGGTGCATCAATCAGTGGGGAGTAGATAGGCATGACAGATTACAACGGGGGACAAAGGTCCGCATTACCTACCCTTTCACTACTTGCAAAGATTTTCCTACGTTTATTTGCAAACAGGGAATACCTCCAAAAAGAACCAATTCCCAAACAGTCAATGTTCGGGCAAACAATCAATCAATGAGGAACGAAATAGGCACGACGTGTTAAAGGTTTGCGTTACCTACCCTTCACTATCTGCAAAGGGAGAGAGAATATTCCTATTCTTCCCCGTTTGCAGGCAGAGAAGATCCTTAAGAGAACCAACTTCGAACAATTCAATGCTCGATTCAAACAATCAACAAGGGGTACTGTGAACACAAATGAACGCCGCTTATGTACATACACATTGCTATTTTCAACAGGTTGTTCCTAATGTTTCTATTTTAGCGAGGTCAAAAAGAGATCCCATTAGTGGCCTACTGATTTTGCTCGATTCCTTTTGTTTTTTTACACGATTTTTCGCTATCTGCAAAGACTAAACAGAGTATTGCGACTCTGTGCTTGTTTGTAAATAGAGAATGAACCAAAGAGAACCAATTCTAAAACAGTAAATGCTTGGATAACAATCAATCAAATGGAGAGAGAAGCAGGCACGACGGATTACAACGGGGGCAAAGGCCTGCGTTAACTACCCTTCACTATCTGCAAAGAGAGAGTACTCCTAATAGAAATGAGGGGGGGGGCAGCATTGAAAGCAGATCAGTGTGCATAAACACGAAAATGTTTTTTCTTACCACATACTTGACAATCGACAGCTTATGATATTTGCTATTAAAAAAACATTGAAATTCACTGAAAAAAACATAGGTTATAGACCATATATAGTTAGGAATTAGCATTTACAAAACCTTGAAAATACACTGAAAAAACCATAGGTTATAGACCATATATAGTTAGGAATTAGCATTTCAAAAACCTTATTTTACTCACACAAAACCATTGAAATTCCATATATAGTTAGTTGTACTAACTATATATCGCGCACCCGCAATCCACTGCTGATCATGTCACATATTACATCATTCATGACATGGTCAGTGACATCACTGATGACATCACTGATGACATCTCAAATGACATCACTGATGACATCACTGATGACTACATTCAGTGACTGTATAAATCTGTAAAGTTAAAATATGTCTTACATATTGAAGAATGAGTGGATGTTTAAATGTGTCTTGATGAAGGATTTAGTAGGGGCATGACTGACTGTATGAGTGACTGATTAAATGTGTCTCACTGAGTGCATGGGTTAGTGACTAAACTGTCTTAATTTGTGCATCATTATGTCTGTTGTTCTGTAAACTGCTGCATGTGTTGATCAGTAGCTATATGATTAACTGTATGGGTTATTGATTGGTTGCCCAAGCATTTGTATGGGAGACTGACTGTGTATGTGGGTGGCTGTGAGGTGTATGACTCTGTGCATAGATGTGTGAGCAGTTGATTGACTAGATGTATGGGTTCAAAAGTGCATGTGGAAACAGCTGTATGGGCGGTTGACTGTGTGCATCAGTGTATTGGTGAGTGAATGGATATCTCAGTGCTACATGTCAAAGTAAGTACATATGTAAAACACAGTACATGTGAGACTTGACATATATAAATAACTGTGCATAAGAGCCAGTGAATGTGTGTGTGGCTGTATGCATCATTGTGAACCTGTATCCAGGATTGTATAAGAGAGTAAATATGTTTTAGTATATGTTTGAATAAGTAAGGTGTGTGTAACTGTATAGTTGGGAAAATGGAGGTGTGATTGATTGTTTGCATGACTGACTAGGTGTGTGTGTAACTTCATGGATGAGTGACAATCTGTGAGTCTGTGTTTACACTGAGTGTATCTAAGGTTATATTAGAGTCTGAAGAGGTTCATCGTATTATCACATGAATGATGTCATCAGTGATGTGATCAGTAATGTCAAATGAGATTTCATCAGTGATGTCATCAGTGATGTCATTTGAGATGTCATCAGTGATGTCATCAGTGATGTCATTTGAGATGTCATCAGTGATGTCATCAGTGATGTCATTTGAGATGTCATCAGTGATGTCATCAGTGATGTCACTGACCATGTCATGAATGATGTAATATGTGACATGATCAGCAGTGGATTGCGGGTGCGCGATATATAGTTAGTACAACTAACTATATATGGAATTTCAATGGTTTTGTGTGAGTAAAATAAGGTTTTTTAAATTCTAATTCCTAACTATATATGGTCTATAACCTATGGTTTTTTCAGTGAATTTTCAAGGTTTTGTAAATGCTAATTCCTAACTATATATGGTATATAACCTATGGTTTTTTCAGTGAATATATATATATATATATATACAAAAGCAGAATTCAGATCAGAGAATCCAGACAAACCCGTAGTTCTTCCAAAGTAATATTTATTCGGCAAATCCAAATGACGAGGGATAACGCGTTTCGAACAACAAGTTGTTCTTGGTCACATATATATATATATTCACTAAAAAAATCATAGGTTTCAGGCCTTATATAGTTAGGAATTAGCATTTAAAAAACCATTGAAATTGCTCCTATATAGTTAGTTGTACTAACTATATTTCGTGCACCCATAATCCACTGCTGATGATGTCACATACTACATCATTCATGACATGGTCAGTGACATCACTGAGGACATCACTGATGACATCTCAAATGACATCACTGATGACATCACTGATGACATCTCATTTGACATCACTGATGACATCATCCAGTGACTGTGTGTTTCTGTAAAGTTTAAATCTGTTTTACATATTGAAGAATGAGTGGATGTATAAGTGTCTGGATGAAGGATTTAGTAGGTGCGTAACTGAATGTATGAGTGAGTGATTAAATGTGTCTTACTAAATGCATGGGTTAGTGACTAAACTGTCTGAATGTGTGCATCAGTATGTCTGTTGTTGTGTAAGCTGCTGCATGTGTTGATCAGTAGCTATATGAGTGGCTATATGGGTTATTGATTGGTTGCCCAAGTATTTGAATGGGAGACTGAGTGTGTGTGTGGGTGGCTGGGAGGTGTGTGACTGTGCATAGATGTGTGAGCAGTTGATTCACTAGGTGTATGAGTTCAAGAGTGCATGTGGAAACAGCTATATGGGCGGTTGACTGTTTGCATGGGTGTGTTGGTGAGTGAATGGATATCTCAGTGCTACATGTGAAAGTAAGTACATATGTAAAACACAGTGCATGTGAGAGTTGGCATATATAAATGACTATACATGAGAGCCAGTGAATGTGCGAGTGGCTATATGGATCATCGTGTACTTGTATCAGTGATTGTATAAGGGAGTAAGTATGTGTTAGTATATGTTTGAATAAGTAAGGTGTTGTGTGTATAACTGTATAGTTGAGGAAATGGAAGTGTGATTGATTCTTTGCATGACTGACTAGGTGTGTGAGTAACTCCATGGATGAGTGGCAGTGTGTGAGTGTCTGTATAGGTGTATGAGTGCATATGATAGTGTTGTATTGATGAGTGACTGTATGTATGAGTGATTCTATGGGTGAATGAGTGAATGTGTGTGTAGACCTAGGAATCAGTGAGTGCGTATGTAGTAACTGGTATTGGTTTGTCAATGGTTTCAAGAATGGTAGTCTGTATTTAACACTGGGTGTATCAAAGGTTATATTAGAGTGTTATGAGGTGCATTTTATTATCACATGAATGATATCATCAGTGATGTGATCAGTGATGTCAAATGAGATGGCATCAGTGATGTCATCAGTGATGTCATTTGAGATGTCATCAGTGATGTCATCAGTGATGTCACTGACCATGTCATGAATGATGTAATATGTGACATCATCAGCAGTGGATTGCGGGTGCGCGAAATATAGTTAGTACAACTAACTATATAGGAGCAATTCCAATGGTTTTTTAAATGCTAATTCCTAACTATATAAGGCCTAAAACCTATGGTTTTTTAAGTGAATTTGCAAGGTTTTTAAAATGCTAATTCCTAACTATATAAGGCCTGAAACTTTCAGGGAAGGAGCGGAGCGCAGCGAGGCAAATTTAAGGACAATTACAGGCAGCTCCCACAATCTGCGCCAAAGTTATTCCCAATAGAATGTTCGGAATTTCCTATGGTAACTAGGTCCTAACTATATATACCTACTGGCGACCGCCAGTAGGTAATATATATATATATATATATTTATATATAAGTTTTTACGTGTGACAGATCATCGTGATTGCTCTCATTGGGAAGTCCTGATAAGGGTCCTTACTTATGAATGTTGGGTGAACATTTATCCATTGTGGGCACCGTAGTTATTATTCTTTTGCGATAATATTTTGGTGGTAATTCTGAGGGAGCGCTGTGGTACCCTCCTTTTCACCCCCTTCTTTGTCACCAGGATTCAAGGTACTCTGTTCAGCGGTCCGAACTGGTCCCTGTAGGCAGACTAGGCTCCATCTCAGTCAGCCTGAACTTGTGACTTTGTCCTGGTCCAGACCGACCATATATCCACAGTTGGAGCATCACACCTTTTGGTGCTATTTTTACTAAAATCTTTCAAATTGAATATCTCTAGTCCTACTGATTGTATTATTGTCGTTTTACTCATGAAAAATTACTCTATTTTTCTAAATCTGTTGTGGAATTCTTTTGTGGTGTGTTTTAACTGTGTTACTGTTTGAAGTGTTGCACAAACATTTTACACATTGCCACTGAGTGAAACCTAACTGCTCTGTGTCAAGCTACCAGAGGGTTGAGCACAGGTTAATGTAGGGTTCACTTGTGATTCACCCTGAGAAGAATTGTGGTTGCTGCTTGAGAAGGTTTTCACCTCCCTCAACCAGTAACCCTGTTCCTTACAGAAAGTACCCCCTGAGAAAACCTCATTATTGTGGTAAAATAACATTTTCTGGAGAAACAAAGCTTGTTAGAAAACACATAATTTCCCTTCTGCCATAATGGCTGTACTGGGCTTGGCAGTTCTGGTCCTTGTGTATACTTGTGGAAGGATATACACACGGCCGGTGGAGATTCACCAGCTGAAGAAGAGTACTGATGATGATTGAACCAAAAGTAGAAAATTAGTAAAGCTAATGCTTGAGTAGGTGGAAGGTTTAGGATTGGTGGCAGTGCACACTGCAATGATATTTTTGACCAGCCTGGAGGCCACAGAGTATACTGATGAATGACACCACACCGACAAGAAAGAATAGTAGATTGGAGTAGAGATGTAGTGATTCTTTGTCCCTCATCACAAATTAGAAGGGGCAATATTTTATTTTGGTTTGTCATAATAATAAATGTAAGTCTGTTGAATGCCTAATTGTGGCACCCGTTTTAACTTTCTAGAAAGGTAGGTCAAGATTGTAGACTAAACATCCTTAAAAAAACCCTCCTGCACATCGTAAAAACAGTCACTAGTTTGTGACATTTTCTCTGCATATACTAAAGTGCCTTACATATTCTTATGTACCCTTCAAGTAACACAACTTAGATGTATTTATTGGACTTTAAAGAAGACAAGGCCTTTCTTGCACACACAGACTCTAGTTATTGGCACTCTACAAATGTCATATAGATCGCTTTAGCAGAGCTTATTTCTGAACACTTGCACTATGAGCTTATTGATATTGTTCGCCGTAACTTGGGCGTTGAAGCACAACCTGGAGGCATACGGCACCCAGGGAGGGAACCCAATGATGAAGCATGTCACAAACTAGGTTGGTGAGTGAGGCTTCTTTAAAAAAAAAGAACTATGCTCCCACCCTTTCTCTTTTTTGAGCAAGAGACCCCTCAGTAACATTTGTTAGGTTGGAAGTGAGCTTATTCCTTTTGTTTGGTGAGTGATAATTAGGCTATGTTTCTATAGGAAATGCATTTTTCGGTTTGCTTATAACAAGGGCTCCCGGTTTTATATTTTTTATTTTTTTGCCATTTCCGTCTGTATTTATCCATATTTATTTTTTGGGCATTTTATCTGTATTTATCCACATCTATTTTTGCCACCGGCAAAAGTCGACACTGCATCTATGTATTTTTCCACATTTATTTAAATGGACAACGCACTCATGCACTCGGTTGTTATATTGTCATCACTATACATTCATCTGAAAACTTTGTCCTTTGCAGAATGTCCTAAATACACTTTAAAGTGCTACCACAAGCCAATTGTCTCAGAGCCTTGCAGTTTCTGTCATTGGCAGAGTGTCATATCCTCTCCCCTACTGAACACCATACTGCCCCACTGAGAGAAACTCACACTGCCTTCAGCTACAACCCAATCGTGCCCCGCTATAAACCCCTAGAAGCAATTCAATTCAAATTATGCACTAGACTAGAGTAATATGTTGCCTGAAAAAAAAGTAACAATATTCTGGAAACAGCAAACACTCATGGGGAATACAACTTAAAGCTTTTACACTCATTATTCAGAAATCAATGAGTGTTTTTGCTTGAAAAGCTAACAACATGAAAAGAAAAGTAATCTGATCGCACTGTAAAATATGTATCTAACCACAGGTGCTTCTGCCTGCCCCCCCGGCCACCACCACCCCCACCACCCATCGCGTGTGTCAGCCCGGGCTAAGACAGCTTCCCGGGCACACACACAGACAGTCTTTGAACTGCTGTGGGCTGGCGTCCGTTTTATCGCAGTCTCACCCAAGTACTTCACAGGTCTTTAAAAAACCATTTACTTGTTAATGAGGCTTTGTTGTATTTCAACGCTTCTGAGAGCCCCTGTATTTCCACTCTGCCTATTGCTGGAAGAATTAGCCCCCCATGCCCCCCCCCCAAATTATCGCTCTAGCTGCGCCTCGGTCTAACCATGATGTTAAAACTACAACTCCGAACTTAGCAGGAACATTTATAATGTCAGCAGGTTTCAGTTTTTACACTTAGCAAGACAAGACTCTGAGCCACAGTGCTACAGCTGAAGATATAAACACTGCTAGCTATGGGCCTCCATAGTTTCTTGGATTCACTCACCCTCCTTGGCTGCAGACAGCTGCTGGCAATCAGGATATATGTCAGGTATAACCGTGAGATAAGCTGCTAAGTTGCACCATTGACTTGAGAGCTGTGCTTGTGCCTTTTAAAGACACACAGCACCTGCTCAAAGACTCACGCTTTGACCGGACACAAGCTTCAGGGATCCTCAGGACGGAGGCTAAGAAGGCAGGAAGTGTCGAGGTCAGGAGGTGGCAGGCCAGACACCGGCCTCCTTCTGAAATAATTTAACTCGGCACAGGGCGGCAAATAACTCTTGGAGGCCGGGTGGGCTGGAAATTGAGATTTAAGAAGTGTGTCAAAGGAGGTAAATACCTTGACACCAATTTACATCGCAGAGCGAGTGCCAATTAAAGGGACAGAGCTGAGCCACCATGACTGCTCCCGCAGTGGTTGTTGTTATTTTCCCGTTTTTATATATAAATACAGGCAAAGGAAAACTTGTTTTCTGTCTGTATTTATATGTAAAAATCTGTTTAAGCGGAAAATCAGGAGCCCTACTTATAACTTTGTCCGTGTTTGAAGAAAATGTATGAAACTTTCCCAAAAAATGTTCTTCCACCTCAGCTCATTTCTTGAAAAGAGGGATACAGAAACACATTTTACCCATTTATTTTTCTCTAGGAAAATTAGACACAGTTACAGCCAAAATGGCTGCACGGAATTGCACCAAATTTGGCAAAGACACAGATCGTGGTCCAAAAAGCATGCTTTTTGTGATTTGGTGTAAACATTTCAGCAGTTTTGGGAAAATTAAGGTTAAAAACATTCTGTATTTCACACTATGGTGGATCTGTGGAGCCAACAGCTCTTGATATGGTCTGATTGGGTGACAACACATCAACTAAGACATGTCTGCAGTCATTTTAGGACTCTGGAACTTTCCCATGTCCTACATAAATGGAAAAAAAACATGGGGCCACAGTGGGGATACCCTGCAACCCTAGGCCTGGTGGGGTGGTCCCAGGCTGACGGAGGATCTGTGGCACGGTCTAAATAAATAATTGTGGTCTCCACTTTTTGATAAAGAAACCTCCTGGAGTGGGCCAGAGTCTAGGGGTGGCAGAAATATATTTTATGGGGAGTGAGGCATGTGGCCCTCCCTCTACGAGGCCCGGGACCCATCTCCTAGTGCTGTATGTTTAAATGAAGGAGAGATGAGCCCACGCCTCCTCCCTGAGTCGTGACAGGAGTATCACAATATATCCTATTCCTGACAGATCTAAGAGACCAAACATAGCAGGCAATAGAAACAGTTATTTTAAAGGATAAATTGAAATATTAGTCACTCACAGACCCTTAGAGACTGGTTCATACCTGGGATTCGGATTACACTTTCACCGAGTGAATACTTGGCACATTCTCCTCTACTAATTTATTTCTCCTCTCTAGTGCATCTTTACAATATTTCACAAAATAATGATTCTGAGAGGTGCTATATTTGACCATGCACTGTGTAAAATACATCAGGTTCTTACACTGCTTGCAACAGACTTGATGGCATAGTGTTGTGTAGTTCCAATATGACCTATACAGGATCTGCGCATTTGGATAACATAAACGGTGGGACTAGTGGCAGACTGATTCCGTACACCCCTACCGGGTATGTTAGCCTTTCTGTATCAGCTAGCTCACAGTGCCACGATAATCTCCTCTTACCAAGGAGAGAATAGTTTCTGGCAACCTCAGAACATGACAACCCTGATCCCTCAGGATCATGGAAACAATGTAATACTTTTCGCTCAGTCACTCATGCTTACTTAGCTTGTCTCATAGAGATACACAGAATAAACAGTCTGGTGTTTTACAATAAGGATGTATTGTACAGTTGTTACTCTAGTATAGAATAGATGAGCTGCAACAATCGTTAGACAGTAGCATATATATATGACTAGCAGTAATAAGAAAATAAAGGGATGGTATAGCTCTACCATTTTGAAGCTATCATGAATACATACAGATATTTAAAATACATGACAGTAAAAAGGTGCGTCCTCCCATGATGTTTCCTAACTAGATATACCGAAGTGTACTTAGCATGTATGTGGGTGTTTAAGCCAAGAATCCCTCTAGGATTTAATCAACCCCATTTCCTGAAGTGAGAGACTGCGGGACCCTATCCTCGTCTCGAGTTGGACACCCCACGAGGGATGTTAGACCACTGCTAGCTGGAGTATCTGCATGCAGGAACCTCAGCCTCTCTGGTCAGTGTGTCGGCCGGGAAGTCTCGATCTCCTCTGTCTTTCCAATCAAGATGTGAGGTATATATACCCATAGGTCTCCCCAGGAGTCCTACCTTGCTGAGTTACTGTGTTGGCCTAAAGGAATACGTTGGGCCTGAACTTTATACAGAGATAATATACAGGACATGGCAGTCCTGCTGTGTTTCAAAGAAACCTCATGCATAATGTATGAGATTCAAACTAGGGAAAACCTGCATTCTGAATGCAGTGTTGTATGTGGGTAAAAGGTCAGTCCCAGTAAACCGTTATGTGTGTAATGTAAGGAAGAATATAGGTGAAAGGTTGCGATGTTACCTGCACCTATATTAGGGTACCTATATGGAATATAACAATAGCACGTGAAGGGTAAGAGACCTAAAGTTACTGAAGATAAGAAAAACAAGTTGATCATATTTGACCACATTCCAAGATGAAAATTAAGCCTTGGTTACTTAAGTTAAAACTGAGCAACTCTGAAGATCTGATTAAAAGGACAGTTAATAAAAGACATAATAAAAAGAAAGCTAAAGACTCCCAATGCTGACTAGACCCTTCTCTACAAGACCCTACTAAAGGTTACAATGATATTCTAGCAACAGTGGGAAAACCTGACATCTCCATTCCTGCACTGTCGTGTAGTTCCTACTAATTTGTAGGTTCTGCTGATTTTTTGGACAACATAAACTAAGCGCTTGGTGCCTAGACTGACTTTGGACACCACCCACAGGGTATGTTGGCCTATAGACCAGCTAGCTCACAGTGCCACTGTAAACCCCTCTAACCTACCAGGGAGTGAACACTTTCTTACAACCACTGAACATGACAACCCTGATTCCTCAGGAATCATGGAAACAGTATAGAACCTTTCGCTCAGTCACTCATACTCACTTGTTCTCAGAGAAATATACAGACAATACACAGTGGGATATTTTCAAAAATATTTATTGAAACAACATTATTCTTGCATAAAATATGTGTGCTGCAATGATAAGAGAGACAGAAGCAAATAAAGGAGATTACAAGCACCAAAAGAGTAAATAGAAGATACCTTTCTGCCATGGTGATGAAGCAATGAATATATGCAGTCATCTATGCAATATGGTAATCTAACGTACTCCTACAATGCAAACACTACTCTAAGTGTACCTAGAGTGTGTGTAGGTGTAGAGCCAAGAATCCCCCCTAGGGACGACCCAACCCCATTACATGATGGGAGACAGTGAAGGACCCTGTCTTGGCCTCGAGTTGAACACCCCTCACAGAATGTCAGACCAGTGCATGGTGATTTCTCAGCATGCAGGTTTCTTTGGTGTTTAATTTTTCTTTCATGGTATGGATGTGCTAATGATGAGAACCTGAGTCCACTGGTGAGTACCAACCAGTTAGACTCCCATGGTGTTGTTTCCGTGAGGCACTCCATACCACTTCCCACATTTTTTATACCACTATTTGGGACTCACTGGCACCATTAATTTTTCTGATTAGTTCAAGGGGGGTTGCACACCTTGGGAACATGTTTTAATCATTTTCATCTAGAACCAGAGACCTAGTCGGACAGACTTTAGCTACACATAATATTATTGCAGCTATTGATTGATATTAGGTCTACGTGTAGCGGTTCGAATTCTTAGGCCAGGTCTTCAATTGTGTTTTGGTTCTAATGAGTGGGGGGCTGACCTGGTCTATATTAATACCCCTCGGACTCCTTAATGAATTGTGTATTTATTCCAACCCTGTTTCAAAATTTAATAATTTGCTTTTGTTAACCCTGGGCGTAGTTCGCATAGTAGCGCTACGCGTAGCTACACGAAGTGCATTTTGCACTACGCAAGCTACGCATAGCTACGCAAACTGCGTAGTGCGGTAGGGAAAATGCTGTTCCCACTGATTGCACAGTGCCGGATGCTTGTCCGCACTGTGCAATCATAGCAAAAGGCATCTTGCACAGTGCAAGCGGTCGTTTTCTGATGCTCAAGTAGATTTGTACTCGAGCGGCAGCTTTCTCAACGCGGCTATGTAGTTTCTCATCGCAAGCGGTTGCGAGAATACGCGACCACTCTCAATGAGAAACCTGACCTCTCCGAGTTGAAGATCTCGCCGGGAGGTATATTTTCCATGCTCGTGATCGGCAACAAGATGTTGCTGATGGGGAACCAGGAAAAAGTCTCGCCGGGATGTTGATTTTGCCCGCCCACGGTCGCCAACTTGAGGTTGAGGACCGCGAGCAAGTAAAAAATGCCTGCATTGCTATGCTACTTGTTTTTGCACAGTGCTACATGCAATTTGCGTAGCACATAGTAGCACAACCTATGCACACTCCGCGAGCGTAGCATAGTCCTTCGCCCAGGGTTACTTTTGATACACTTAGTTCTTTTTTTCACATACGCAGTAGCAAAAGTATATGCAGTGGTCCTGAGGAAGGCCTTGGACTATTAATGTTCGATTGGCTGAAACATGTAGACCCAATTTTTCAGCAATTATTTTGTTAAAATTGCTCTTGCACTGTTTTTAGTTTGTATAGCAAGAGATACCCATTAAAAAAAAATTCTCTTGGTATTCGATTTTAAATTGCACATTTCACTATTTTCTTTTCTTGCACTGTGCCCTTCACTCTGAAACTCTAGTTCATCATTCTGGATAGATACTGTAGAGCTTCATCTATCAGAGTATATTTGAAAACATCCGCAAGCTCCCTTCTGACAGACAGAAGGTTGTAGCCCTTGGTTACCTTAGTTTGTAACCAGGAGGAGATCTCTGATGATGAAGCGCGTCACCTAGGTGAGTGATGGGAATCCGTCCTCCTTTTAGGATTTTCCCCGTGTTTCTTTGTTCTTGTTGAAGAAAAGTATTTCTACCTCCCTCTTTAGCCCTTTGTCTGAGATCATTGCGACTTGAAAACAAAAAAGAATTTTTTGTAAGGTTAACTGGACCTTGTAGACCCGTGGACTTTTGCTAGTGTTTACTATGCTTCAAATGGGGAATATGTCCACGCTAGGTCTTTAAATGTTTCCTTAGACCCTCCTCTCCCGTTAGTTGGTTTCCGAAGGCAGTAAGCTTCCACCACTTGAGAGTGAAATTTTGGGTGCACCTTGGTCTAACCGGACTGCTCTCCAAGAGGCAGGCCCAGGTCATAGCGCACATACATGATCCGTGTTCAATTATGAACAACATTTGTTACCAAGGATCCAGTTATCACTGCAGCTGGGGCACTCAGAGCAAGGGTACACATACATACATTACCATGCGAGAGACTTTTTCATCCCAAAATATTTTGAGAATAGCTAGTGTGTTGTATCAATTGATCATTGCAGTGTTCCCATAGACACTGCCTACTCTTAAAAGATGTTTGTAAACGTTTTCATTTTTTGCATCCCGTTTTCCTGTAAGGAAATAGAGCTGCATAAAAAAAATTAAGAGATTCCTTTTTTTTTAAGAAGCGGTCACAGATATGGTGGTATGCTAACTCCAGTAGACCACTATCCCTGTAATGGTAGTAAATTGTAGTCAGTCGTAATTTGCAACTTCATTAATATTCATGAGTTAGTTTGAATTACTACTCACTATGATTCGGTATTTTGTGGACCGACCTGTCAGTATATAGGTCGGTTTGCAAAATACCAAACTGGGTGCAAAAATACTGGCTGCATATTTCATCTATTCCTTTTAATGCAGAGGAAGAAAATGTCTTTAAGATAGAATCACCCGAACTTTGTTCAGGCACTGAACCCAAGTTACAACTCTGGTCTGCTGGTTCTAAAGTGACAAACGAGACCATTAGAAAATATCTGGATACTTGGTGAGGTATGTTTAATATTTTAATTAATCACTTATACTACTACTAAATGTTTTAATTAGAAGTCATATTTAGAACTGTAACAAAGCTGATCTTGCTCCTCTGCTTCTCAACTAGTCCCAAAGAGTTCTTTATGTCGAGATTTTGAAAAACATTAAAATGCCATTCTTATTGAAACTACACATCATAACAACAACATCATGATCAAAGTAATAAAGAATTCAACATGCCTTAATTTTTTAGGTGTGGCTGTTTATTGTAAGTCTTGGAATGACGCATGTATCAATGGGCCTAGTAATAGAGATTAGTGTCCACACACAATGGTGCTTATTTACAAGCCCCTTGCGCCACCGGTGTGTTACTTTTAATATGGAAAAAAGTGATGTACCAGCGGCGCTAGGGGCTTGTAAATTAGTCCTACAGTGTGTGCATTGTTTTTGTCAATGGTTCTAGCAGCAGTGGCCTCCAAAAATATATGCTTCCATGGGCACAGTCCCAGGCGTCTGTGGCCCAATGGAGTAGTATGCTTGGGTGGGTCCAGTAAGGGGGCTTCGTGTACCCCTAAATAGAGCATGGATCAATGCTGCTAATAACAATCATCAGTAACCCCAGGCATTGCATGCATCAATGAGCCTAGTAAGGGATTTGCAGAGAGGTCTCCTTCCTAAAGACAATATGCTTTTAAGAAATGCATTACATCCTGTGAAACCACAAAATGGTGTTAGCAGTGAGTTGAGGTTTAAAGTGTACATCTACAGAGTTGTAGGGCCGGAGGCAGTTTGAGGGGTGACATCAACGTGCCTATATCTTTCTCGTGCATTCTGAACTGTAATCATTTGTACAAAGCGGTTTCAGTCCCTAATATTTTCAGTCTATGTCACTGCCTTATGGCTAGGTTTGCGATATACAAATACCACACATGTTGAAATCTTACCTGTATTTAAATCTAAAAATTAGTTTGTTGATTGTTTATTGCTTTCGTTTTTTAAGCTTTAATACTCCCATGAGAATTATGGGACTGAGTTGATGTACATTCTAACTCAAGTTCTGGAACTCTGGGGCAATAGCTTAACACAAAGCAAGAAACACGTCAGAGTTTTTGCATTATTATCTATTAAAGACATTATGAACGATCAACATCGACGTGTGGCGATATTGTATATTATCCTAGAGCATTTTTCCTTACAGCAAGAGACCACAAAATACGAAACAGTGAATGAACAGAATCTTGTTGTGCGGCGCACCTATCGGTCGCCGCTATGAAAGGGGATTAGAATCCGGTCTCTTTTTAAGGACCATATAATGCGCTGGCACTTCGAGGATCATCCGCCTGTCCCTTCTTGCCAGGCTGCCCTCCATCAGCTTCTCTCTTATTGGTAGGAAGGCCTCCATCAGTGGCCACCATTTCCCCAAGGTTCCCCTAAAAGAAAGAAATAGTCATTTAAAGCCCTGTGAAGTGTAGAAAGGATTTAATAATAACAAGATGTTGTCAATTGGAAGGTCAATCTTTTATGCAGCATTTTGTAGAATTATACACCCTCATATGGTCTCTACACCGCCTTCCGTTGCTTATGTCCACTTCAATCTCAGAAACAGTAGGCGCGCTATTAGTTGATCCCAGTTTACATATGATCCCAATTTAAATTATTGGTGCCCATAATTTGCCCTTTACTCATTGTTATTAAAATAGGAGGAGGCATGAATCACGGCTGCCAATTTGTGGGGCTGTTCTTGAATTACCTTCATACAACCACAAAACCAGATTCCACGTTCATGTAGTATTAGATTCTGCTCTGGAGTATTCCTTTATTATTTTGTTCATTCTGCATGCTCCCTTTCTCTCCATGTTCATAGATAATCTCTCCAAGTGAGCATATTTGTTAGTGGGGGGTGGGAGAGCAGGGAGTGTAAAGAGAGTTGGGTTTTTACAGCATGTGTTGAATACACTATGTGATATTTAGAAGCCCCTCTTAAACATACCACTAACATTTCCATTTAGTTCTCTGTGAGACCCACAAAAAACTTCTGCCCATTTCCCATCACAACAGGGGGAAAAAAGTCTTGATGACTCTCAGTTAGGAAGAAAATGGATCTTCTTTAGACTGAATAATGGAGCGCTCAATTCAGGCTTTAGTGGATTCAGAGTCTGTTGCCACACAAGGAAAATAGTTCCTGCGTCTGTGATCTGGCACAGCACCCTCAAGGTAGTGCTAGGATATCAGGAAACAATTCATCATGCCACCAAGGGCAGAGAGGAAGCAGACCAGCAATTCAATGTAGGGAACTGTAAAACAGGGAATGGGAACTGTAGAAAGCATCATTCAATTTGCTAGATCCATTCAAGAGTGAGGGGTTAAGCCCCTGGCCCTTTCTACCATACTTCTTCCTCTCCCAGAAGGCTTTCTTCTGATTCCCTTCTGGGATTCGACACAGTGACACAGACAGTGGGAACCCCGAACCTGTCACTGTGTGGCAAGCTGCCAGTAATTAAATGCACATTCTTAATTGCTCAAGCGGAAAGCACCAAAAAGGTTTCCAGAGCGCCCTTTCAACAAGTATAAAAAAAGAGTGCTGGTAGGGCAGCTTTGCTCCACTAGGAATGTTATTTCATGCTGGAAGTGCTCGCTACGCCACCAGATTCAAGCTATCCTGGCTGATGATGGGTGAAACCCCGAAACTGGTCCTAGGGTGTTTGTTTCTGGTAGATGGAGAACCTGGCCTGGCGGTTTGGGCTGGACTGTTCCCATTGGGAACAGGGTCAAGACTGATTTGCATATGGCTGGATCTAAACTGGAATGGCATGGCTTGCAAAAAAACGATGGATTTAACCCAGATCTGTGACTGGGGGTGAACATTGGATTGATTCAGCATTCCGTCCATCTTCTGTTCTTTTTGAATTTGTCGCCCTAAGTGGTAAGGGTATGGCCTGATGTGGGTCCCGTGCTCACTACACCACCGGATTCAAGCTATCCTGGTTGATGAGGGGTAAAACCCTGACACAGTCTTAGGATGTTTGTTTCTGGAGCAGGGAGGACATGGCCTGGGAGTTCGGCCTGGACTGTTCCCATTGGGAACAGAGCCGCCAAGCTCTTTGCCAGGGCTGGTTTTCTGCCGATTTTGTTACAGGGACGATTTTGTAGCTATGCTGCAAAAATGGCCCTGTAACAAAAACGGTTCCCAGGGTCCCAAAAACGGCCCCCACCCGTGCGGCGCACAGGGCGATTGCCCGGTGCCCGCTACAGCCAGTCCGGGCCTGCTCAGGAAGCATCAAACCATGAAAACTTGAAAGAAGTCTACTACATAAAAAGAAAACTCTCTGGCAGGTACAGAAAGCCAGAAAGACCTGTTAAACACAAAGCTGAGAAGTCTATCATGGATAATGAAACCCAACAACAAAAGTGGGTGGTGCACTTTAAAGAACTGCTAAACCAGCCTGTGCTGCAGTCTCTACCATACATACAGCCAGCTGATAAGGACTTGCCAGCCGACTGCAGCAGTCTAACCAAGGAAGAAATATGGCAACCCGTCAAACATCTGAGAAATGGGCTGACAGCAGGACCTGTCAACATTCCTGGAGAGGCACTAAAGGTAGACACTGAAACATCAGTAGACCTGCTCTATCATATGTTTGGAAAGATATGGGAAGAGGAAGAGGTTCCATCAGATGGGAAGGAGGGAAATCTCATCAATATTGCCAAGAAAGGTGACCTGTGTAACTGCCAAACTACAGAGGGATAACTCTTCTATCAACCCTAAGCAAAGTGTTCAACAGAGTCATCCTGAAAAGAATAGAGGAACAAGTTGACACTCAGTTGTGATACCATCAAGCTGACGCAAAGATAGATCCTGCACTGACCAGTTTGCAATACTACCCACCATCTTTAAGCAGTCAATGGAATGGAACTGGCCCTCTGTAACTTCATTGATGATGAGAAAGCATTCAGCAGTGTGGACAGAGAGACCCTTTGGAAACTTCTCTGCCACTATGGTGTGCCGGATAAACTCATAAGAATCATCTGGAACTGTTACAAAGGAATGGCCTGCAAGATAGTCCATGGAGGAGAAATTATAGAAGCCTCCAAGTGAGGACCAGAGTTCGCCAGGGTTGTTTACTCTCACCTTTTCTCTTCCTGCTGGCCATAGACTGGATCATGAAGGCATGCATAGCAAGGAGAAGAAGTGGGATCCAGTGTTCACGTAGGGCACAGCTCGATGACCCAGATTTTGTAGATGGGACTGGCCCTACTCTCCCATACCCATTTGCAGATGCAATAGAAGATGGACAATCTGGCAGTCACAACAGCACAACTTGGCCCGAACATCCACTGGGGGAAAAAACAACATCTTGAAGGCTATCACAGCTTCAGTCTCTCTTACAGGAGAAGCACTGGAATAGATTGAGGCCTTCAACTACCTGGGCAGTGTCATAGACAAGCAGGGAGGAACAGACGACGATTTAAAGGCAAGAATTGGCAAAGCATGGGCTACTTCTATTCGGCTAAAGAAGTTCTGGAGATCGATGGACCTAATGCTGTGAACCAAGATCAGGCTTTTTAACATCAATGTAAAATAGGCCATTGTGTAGGGAGCCAGAAATTTTGAGGACAACAATGACCACAACCAACAAAGTCCAGACCTTCATCAACACGTGCCTGAGGGAAATACTCTGGCCAAACACCATCAGCAACACCGGCCTATGGCAGCAGACATCTAAAATCCTTTCTCATGAAGAAATCATGAAAAGACGCTGGGGCTTGACACCCTCCGGAAGCCTGCATCAAACACCACCACACAAGGCCTGACCTGGAACCCTCAAGGGAAAAGAAGAATGCCAAGAAGCACCTGGAGCCAAGGCCTCGAGTTTGACTGCAAGGAGATGGGGTACACATGGAGTCAAATTGAAAGAAAATCCCAGGACAGAGATGGCTGGAGAGTCCTGGTTGGGGGCCTATACCCCAGGAGGGGCAAGGGTGTTAGTCATGAGTAATGATTTTGCAAAATGTATCCAATTATTTGAGAGCATGCATTAATGATCTCTTTCACTGAAGCCTTTGCTCCACATCTACAGCAACTGTGGCAAAGTCTAGTTGTGGTCAATGGTTTGGAGATATTAATTCTATATTTAAAATAAATGCATAGACATCTAGGGATGATGCAATTCCTACAAAGTGGTTGATATATTTAATCATGAAGATTGCAACTTGGTAAAGGATTTTTTTTAAGTGTGTGGGTACTTAATTTATTTATGCATTTTATTAGGATTTCGGTTGTAAATTATCTTCACACTAAAAAAGTTTCATGTGATTGAGAATATTGTACAAAGAGCAAACCACAACTAACGATGCATATGGTGATTTCCGAATTAATGGTTCTTGTACGAGTTCTTAATTCTATTTTTCTTGTTGTGTTTCGACTGCGTTTGTTTGTAGTTGGAGTTTGGCTTCCTATTCGGTCCGTGTCTTTAAGAAAATGTGATTTAGTCCCACGATCTATATCTAAAATGTGAACGCTAGGGCTTAACTGTAAACGGTACATCACTGTTTTTGTAAGTATTTTTCCTTTTGTGGACAATGATCTGACCTCTTAGAGCTCACCTTCTTATGCCCTGCGCCAGGAGGCCGTATGTATGTTTATACATTAAACCCAATAGTTGGTTTTCAGCAACAAAACAGCATGGTTTATGTATGATAATGTTCACTGTATTTTTGCTCGTTATGTTTTATGTGAGACTGCTGCAACAAAAGGGCCTCCATCCGCCAGTGCACATAATTGGTAGATTTATTTTCACTCGTTGCCTGCTCGCTGACTATATGAAATAGTTCCCTTTTGTTTCTCTGCTGACCGTAAGATGAATTCCAGACGTATAATGGTATTGGATCAGTCGAGCTATAAGCCGAAGATAAGGAATCCTCACACGTGAGCAATAAAACGCGTTTTCTGAAACGGTGAGAGCCCTGTATATTTAAGCCATGCAGTTGGCGGTGTTTTCGGCGCATTTCTAAAATATTTATTGAAGAATAATTTGTAGAATAATGAACATGGCTTTAGGAGTACAAAATGGATGTTATATTTTTGCAATATTTTCGGATTAAATATTGATGTGTTTGTGCGTGCCTATGCACTCTGGGACCGGCCAGACACACAGCGCACACCGATCAATTTAAGGTAAAAAGGCAAGGCCGCGCGTGTTAGTGGTGGTTACTTAGAAAAAGTGCTTTTCAATGTTTTAAAGGTTTGGAAACATTAGAAACTTAAATATTTGATAAGGCTGGTTACAGTTTTTAATACAGCGTACATCTCATAAATAGAATATGTTGTTGGTCCCAGAAATGGGTTAACCGGCTTGGAAATTTAAAAGAAAAAAAAATCATTCTGTTAAGAGTGCCACTTTGTCCCCTCTAATAGAATCTAGAATGCGATGCAATTTTTCTTCTTGACTCAACTCTAAACTAGATAATTCAAACAGCAAAGGAGGTTCCCGAATGTATTTCTTGTTGTTTTTGTTGTGGAGTTTTCGAAACGCTGTATGGCATGTTTCTAGTGCCCAATATGGCTATGACAGAGCTGTTACACGGAAATGAGCAAAGAACATTGTTAAGTTTGATGGTACTGTGGAGTCTGTGGTCACTACTGACCCACTGCCTTGTTACTCTCCTTTTATCTTTATTTGGGAGTCAAGAGGTGTCTCATTAAATTGTTCTTTTCCCTCTTCACTATCCAATTTTAGCAACACTCAGCACTTTTTCACACCACCACTCTTATGCACTGCTCTACAGTTGTCACTCTATACCGAGGTACACCATAGTACACACTGGGCCTCATGGATGGGATAGGTTATTTACATCTTTCCTATCCCCAGTGGATAAAATAACAACTCATACCTTCTGGATGTGAAGGCTCCCAAATGATGAACAGGGTGGTACCAATCGACAACTGATGGGTATTTTTTTCACAAAGAAGGAATACCACATTTTCACAGTATCCATTCATATCACTCTGTATGGAGTCTAGTTCTTGTTCAGAGACACATAGTTATTTCATGTTATCTGTTTGACCCACTGCTACATTTTGTATATTTAACTGTTTTCTTTGGGGGTTGTAGCATTGCAGGTCCTTAAACGTACCCTTAGGCCCTCCCTTTAAAGTTTTGTATTAATGTAATTTGTGTAGATCGTTTCAAGGTTTCTTTATAGAAACTAACAGTTGAATATATGAAAAATTGAAAATTAGTTGAAAAAAACAGCCATTTGTGCCAACCTTTTCACCTGTAACAACTTCTAATTTTGGCAGCTGTTTGAAAGTAATATACCGTTACATCCGCAGGACCATTTTGGTCTTGCAATAGTTTTTCATTATGTACCGGGTATATAGCAATTACTTTGGGAAAATATTTACATGGAAAAATCGGTATGGAAGACACCTATGTATTTCTGAAATTGGCACAAAATATAGAGTTTAGAAACAGTAGATATTTGCACGTTTCCAAAATTAGCATAAGAATTATAGGTAATTTTTCAAAATGAGTTCTTTTTTACACATTGTCTTTCATTTGGAAGGCAGAAACGCATTGAAAGTCAATAGGTAATGACAGTTGCTCTACAATTCTGTTACCCTAAGTCTCTTGATAAAAATGGTACCTCACTTGTGTGGGTAGGCCTAGTGCTCGCGACAGGAAACAAGTCAAAACGCAACGTGGACACACAATTTATTTTTACGGTGAAAACGGACCCATTTTTTGCAAAGTGCCTAGCTGTAGATTTTGAACCCTAGCTCTGCCGGCACCTAGAGAAACCTAGCAAACTTATACATTTTTGAAAACTAGACACCCAGGGGAATCCAGGAATGGGGTGACTTGACTGGCTTTCACTAGGTTCTGTTACCCAGAATCCCTTGCAAACCTAAATATTTGTTAAAAAAACTCATTTTCCTCATATTTCTGTGGTAGAAAGTTCTGGAATCTGCGTGGATCCCTGTGTTCCCCAAAGTCTTCTGAGAAAAATGGTACCTCACTTGTGTGGGTAGGCCTAGTGCCCCGAAAGGAAACGGCCCAAAACACAACATGGACACACCTCATTTTCACAGTGACAATTTTTTTGCAAAGTGCCGAGAAAAATGGTACCTTACTTGTGTGGCTGGGTCAAGTACCTGCAACAGGCAAGGGCCCAAAACATATTGAGGAGACATCAAAATTACCTATCACAAAACAACCTTGTTTTGCAAAGGGGTCACCTGGGTTTGTGGTCCGTGCTCGATGGCCAGCTAGGAAAACCTATCAAATCCACACATTTCTGAAAACAAGACACCCGGGGATTCCAGGGAGGTATTGCTTGCATGGATCCCCCAATGTTTTCATACCCAGAATCCCCTGCAAACCTCAAATTTAGCTGAAAAAAATCACTTTTTCCACACATTTTTGTGTGGGAAAGTTGTGGGTTCACTGGCCTTACCCAAATTTCCTACCACCCAGCCTTCCCCCAGGTCTCCCGATAAAAATGGCTAATAATATATAATAATATATAATACTAATGGCTCCCATGACAGCCACATGAGGCTCAGGCAGACATGTCTTTCATGTCCCTTTAGCCCACTCACTGTGCTAAATCCAACTCCTTCCATTTTGTGGATGCAATTTGAGGGGTGTCTGAGTATCCCTGTAGGCCAGTGGTTCCCAAACTTTTGACTCCTGAGGACCCCCATTGAGTCACCACTGGAAGCCGGGGACCCCCAAGCAATTTGTATGAGTTAAATTTCAAATATTAAAACAGTAATTCGAAAAAATACACACAAAACAAATACTTAAAGTACTTAGTGGCAAATTTACAATAAGTGACGCATCCATGCATATCAGCAGGGATGCGCTACTTATTGTGCGCCATGCCTCCGCCACCATTGATGCACCGCATTTCCAATGCTGCACCTCATGGGGCAAAAAAGCACAGATGCATGACGCATCTGTGCCGTAAAGGTGGCGCATTGCTGGAGTTGAGTCGCAAGCGCGACACAGCTCCAGCAATGCTCTGGGGGGCCGAATCTTGTTAATGCTGTGTCAATGCTTACGCCTGCTTCAAGCAGGCGCAGGGTTTTGACGCAGCATGGGCCCCAAAGTGACTGAGTGAAATCTTGTAGATTTCACTCAGCCACTTTTAGGAGGCGTTCCTGCGCCTGAACGCCTCCTTCAGGCGCAGGGCTTTACAACGTGGCGCATCTCCCAGATGCTACACGTTGTAAATACCCTGCACCATGGCGCACCTTTTGCGCCGCTGCTGCATCACGTAAGTGACGCAAGGCGGCTTAAAAGAGGCACATGGGGCTTGTAAATATGCCCCTAAGGATTTTGGGGCCAGATGTACGACCATTTCATTTAGCGCCTCACAATTGGTGACACATTGCGAGTGGCAAATTGTGAGTCACTAAATGAAATGTACAACAGTGTGTTTAACACTGTTTCGGATTCCCAATGGGGTCGCAAATTGCGAGGTTCATTAATATTAATGAGCCTCTCGCAATTTGCGAGCCTTTTGGGAATGCCAGCCTTCCTATGTATGGTGCCTGCTGGGCTCTGCAGGCCACCATGTCTGTGACTGCTTTTAAATAAAGCAGTTTAAAAAAAAGCAGTCCATTTACCATGCATTTAAATAAAAAAGAAAATGAAACGTTTTAGTTTCATTTTCTAAGGGCAGGCAGAGGTCCCTGGGACCACTGCTTCCCCTTAAAAATTAATTTTGCATGCATTTGCAAAGGGGAAGGGGTCCCCTGGGGACCCCTTCCCATTTGCGAATGCATTACCATCTACTTGAAGTAAGTGGTAATTGCGAGTGTTTTACGACCGCAAAACATTTGTACATGGTTTTGAGAATCGCTATTTGGAAGGGAATGCCCCTTCCAAATAGCAAGTTGCAAAACCTATATAGCGAGTCGCAAACAAATTGCGACTCGCGAAATAGGCAATGTACATGGCCCAATATGTTTTTGCATGTGAAAGCGGGTTCACAAACCCGTTCGCGCATATAAAAACGGATCGTACATCTGGCCCTTAGTATTTTATATTGAAGTAATAGCCCCTCTGTCACATGTATTTCATTTGTTTTATATGTAAATTGATACTTGTATAGCACACTACTCACCCGCAAGGGTCTCAAGGCGCTTGTACGAATACCGCTGTAGAACACATCCTGGCTTTCCCTATGAGGTGTCCACTCCTGGGCACCCCCAAGGTGGAGGCCAGGCGTCTTTAGCGTTGTGGGGGCCGTTGTGGAGATTAAGCAAGCTATTGCCCAGAGTTGCAGAGTGGGACTCCATGATTGGAATAGGCACCGAGGCGAGAATTATCAGGTCCGTGGAATTTTTGAGCTCAAGACCCGCCGAGGCGGGGAATTGAACCCTGGTCCTGGGTTAGACCTCTGCATCAGGGTCTGCCGCTCTAACCATTGAGCCACACTTCTCCACCTGAGCCATACTTCTCCACCTTATAGCATTTCTCATACCATTGTAGGATGTCAGAGCACTTTACATCACACACATGTAGAGACATTGAATCATACATGTAAATCAGTGTGTATATAAAATGTTTAAAGAGTGCTTGGTCTGGAAAAGCACAAACTCAGGATTCAGAACATAACACAGTGGCTAGCACTGACTTTAACATTAAAAATGTATTTCCACCCAAATAAATCTTTTTAGCAGCATCAGGATAAGGAATAACTGGGAAAAAACAAAAGTTACTAACTTGTACCATGCAGTTTTCAAGCAGCTCTTTGATGACAGTTTATAGGTCCCTCTGCTACATTACGATTGTCACTTATGAAGTGCACAGTAACAAAATAATCTCTGTGACAAAAGCAGTAACCACGAACCTATGCACATAAAATGCTGCTTTTTAAAATGCATGTTACACGTTCTTTGCAGTAGGCACATTCACCCTCTGTGCTACATTAGTTAAGTCCAAGCTGCCACTAAACAAAACTCTCTTCACGCTCCAGCAGGGACATTAATCACTGGTGTTATCTTGACACTTTTATTGTTGCTGGAAAGCTGCTAATTATACAAGAAACTTTGCTGTGCTTTTAAAACTGTTGCCTGCAGACCCCCTGGGAATGTGTCACGGACCCCTGGGGGTCCGCAGACCACAGTTTGAGAAACACTGCTGTAGGCCATATCTCAAACTGAGCGAGCATATCTACCTTTGAAACTAAGGCAAACATGCTGGAAATATTCAAAAGCTTTCTAAAGATAACATCACAAACTATGAAGAACGGATGAATGTAAAATATTGGTAGTCCGTGACAAAGTAGCATATGTCCAGTCCACCATTATATGCTGTGACTGTAATGCACTTATCATACAGCAAACTGACTGTCTACTAAGTTCTAACGGAGGATGAACATGGCAAGCAGCATTGACCCACAAGTACTATATTAAATTCAGTGCGAGTGTTGCAGCAATGGATTTGAATACATGGGTGAAGATGAAGTCATGAGGTGTATCTATACTACCTTTACTATCTGTCTTCTACCTTTGCAATATTCCTCAGAAAGCGCGGAAATATATCTCTCTTTCTCTATTTTCTTATTACAGCTATGGCTTCCCTGGGGGACGATTGTGGCTATCACTTGAAAGCACATGGCTATAAATAAAACATTTGCCCCCACAGGGGGTCTGCCTCTGAGCAGGAGGACTGACCCTCTGCCAATTTCGCTGCCATTTTTTTAAATAATGTTTTTGTTACATTTTAGGGGGACAATCGCGACCCCCCCCAAAGAAAACCCGCGTATGCAACATATACATACACCAACATATGCCCAGGGGGGGCCGACCCATTAACACGAGGGTCGACCTCTCCAAAGACATCCCTGGTGTCTGGTGGTGGGTTCCTGGCCGGAAATCGCAGCGCCGCAGCGATCCATGGCCAGGAAACCTGTAGTGTTCTGTCAGGTTTACCTTCTAGCCTTTTCAGAACCTTCCACACTCTGTGTTCTTTCCACTGAGTCTCTGATTCCGTTTAGAATGCTGTTTTGAATTACCAACTGTATTACCAACTGTATTGATTATTCACTGGCTGAGTGAGCTGCTGCGCAGCACTTGTTCTAATAAACCAGCTTACAAATCAACCTGCCTGTGAGCTATTTACTACAAAATATTTGGCGACGATCCTTGAACAAGTGTCTGCTTACCACGCGTGTACTTATAGAACAACATTCGGCGAACCTGAAGCGTCGGCTGCACCTGATTGCCAATAGACGCTAAGTGCTAAAAGGCCATCGGACCGACTGACCCCTCAAGAGTACGTTGAGCAGTCATAAGTACCGACAAACCCGTGCCATTCATCTATGACCTCGCCGATTTGGAAGGAGAAGCACCCAGACGCAACAAGACGCTAAGTACCAAGAAATACCGATTGACCCCTCGAGAAATCGTCGAGCAGTTAGAAGCACCAGCGAACTTATGCCATTCATCTAAGACCTCGCTGATCTTAAAAGAAAAGGAAAATAAGGTACTGTACTTGTTTTTGTGTTCCTTCACAGAAGCGGCAGCAGTTTCCACTCAGTGCGAGCATCGGCCTGCTTGCTTACGTCAGTAACGCAAATCGCGCATTCTGACCTACGCTCTTGGCGTATTGAGTAACGCCCAGCCATCGGAGTGAATACGACTCCCCAACGCAACTAACGTAAGTTGAATCCGGAAACGTCACTGGAACGCTGCGTCCTGGTGTTGAAACGCAACGTTGGAGGCCATTTTGGAGATCATTTTTTTCGGGTTTTTTTCTAACAGTTTTATTGTTACACTACCGACGTGCAAACTAGTTTTCAGTGTGTAAACAAAAGCGCAATAGCGGAACTGTTCACGAGACGACCACCACTAGGTGAGTGGATTCAACCTGTTGTTGTTTCATGTAACGAGTAGTCAATGGAAACACGCAGTGAGGAAACAGTTTCAACTCTATAAAGCAGTCAATGTGCCTTCCCTGAGTTCTTTTATTATTACAAAACGAGGAGACAGTCTTGATTTACTTTATTGACTACAACCGCCTGAGTCACTTGTTTTCACGAGGTGGGAGACGTTTGCCATCAATAACATTATTGTGTTCTTGACTGTGTTTCCCTCCTGTGTTTTGAAAGAAATTTCAACATCTATACAAATATGAATCTACAGGCTGTTTCTCCTCCTCCGCCATTCCTTGATCTTCCAGGTGAACCTCCCATTGTCTGGAAAAAGTGGTTTGACGCTTTCACCACTTACTTAGGGGCTATTGGTGCGTCCAGGTACAGGGCAGAAAGGAAAAAATACCTTTTGTTAAACAGTCTGGGGTTTGAAGGACGTTCAATTTTTAAACATTTACCCCCTTAGTACCTGCTCCTCAAGAGGAAGATTTAGATGATTACAATCAAACTGTGAAACTACTTGAACTACGTTTTGACATCAAACCTAGCCTTGTTGTTGTCAGGCACAAATTTTTCAAATCTGAGCAGAAACATGGTGAAAAAGTAGAAGATTTCATTTCTACCCTTAGGGTATTGAGTGCAGAGTGCGAGTTTGAAAATTTTAGGGACCAAATGATAAGAGACCAATATATTTGCAAGTGTTTAGATAAAAATATTCAACAAAAATTGTTATCACTTGATAATCCCTCTCTCGAAGAGACTGTACGAGTTGCGAAAAGCATTGAATTTTCTAAGCTTTCTGTCAAAGAATTAGATATTAGATCTTCTTCGTCCATTACTAAGGATGAGACAGTTGTCAGTTCTGTGAAGGTTGTTGATAACAAGGCAGGTACTCAGGGTCGTGCCGACAACAAATTCTTTAAACAAACCAATGTGTGTTTCAAATGTGGAAATTTTCCCCATTCAAAGTCTGGTCGTCCTTGCCCAGCCAGGAGTGTCACTTGTAGATTGTGCGGCAGAGTGGGTCATTTTGATAAAGTGTGTCAAAGTGGAAGGAAAAATCCATCCTTCTCGCAACCTGGTAGACAGTGGAACAACAGTTATGCCCCCACTTTGGTTGCTTATGTATCTGATTCTCAGGATGAAACCAGTATACAAGATGATCTGAGAGACATGGTTGCTGTAGTTAGCATTGAAGATCCTGAGTCAGAGTGTGTGGATCCTTACTCCGATTTTGGTATTGGAGATAAGATAGTGTGTTTGTTGGTTGATTCCGGGGCCAGGATAACAATGTTAACTCAGGAACTCTTTGAGGAAGTTTGGGGTAATCGCAAACTTTCTCCTCCAGATAGGCTACCCCTCAACTATGAGGGCAGGAAAATCGAACTGTTAGGTTATTTTGAGGATTCCATTGAATTTAGGGGGAGGAAATTTTTTGGCAAAGTGTATGTCTCAGTCAAAGGGTTGAACATCCTTGGCTGGTTCCACCAAGGTTTATTTAAGATGGTTCTCCTCCCAGGAACCAAAGATCCCATCTCCATAGCTGTTGTTCAATCTGACGACATTTCCCCTGCTGATGATGTCCTTTCCACTCAAAATGATGATTTTATCTGCACTTTGACCAAAGATTTTTCTGGTGTATTTGGCAACAAATTGGGGGAAGTGAAAGGATTCATGCACACTATCCGTATCAAGGACAATGCTATCCCAATTAAACACAAATTGAGAAATGTCCCATTCAGTGTGCGAGAGCAGCTTGAGACAGAACTTTATGATCTTTGCAGCAGAGGAATAATTGAACCCATTGAATCCTCTCTATGGCTTTCTCCACTTGTAGTTGCTAAGAAAAAGACTGGGGAGCTTCATGTCTGTGTCGACTTACGCAGCTTAAACAAAAACATCTGGGTCGATTCTTTTCCCCTGCCCAAGATCCCCGACATGTTGTCGCTTATTGATGGTTCCAAGTGGTTCAGTAAGCTGGACCTAGCGTCTGCATATCATCAGGTGGTCCTGGATCCTGAGTCTAGGCATCTTACTGCTTTTGTTTCCCCTATTGGTTCTTTTCAATACTGCCGTATGCCTTTTGGGTTGGCCTCTGCGGCAGCCGTCTTTCAAAGGATTATGACCAATATCTTAAAAAACATCAGTGGTGTGGTCGTTTTCCAAGACGATGTGCTTATTCACGGTAAAAGTGGTGATGCCCATGATAAAACTCTGAAAGAAGTTTTGAAAGCCCTGAGTAGTGCAGGTGTAGCCTTAAAGAAAGAAAAATGCATTTTTAGAGCTCCCAAGGTAGAATACCTTTGACACGTATTATCTGAGAACGGTGTTGAACCCAGGCCTGGTTTGGTTAAGGCTATTGTTGACAGTCCTGCACCTAAAGACAAGAGTGGTTTGAAGTCATTCATTGGACTTTGTGAGTTTTACGCTAGGTTCATACCTGATTACGCCACGAAAGTACAACCCCTATCCAACATGCTTAAGAAAGAGGTTCCTTTTTGTTGGGATGCTGATTGTGAAAAAGTTTTTTCTTGGATCAAACTAGAACTTACTGGGTCTAAAGTTTTGAAACCTTTTAATCCCAATGCGTTGTGCACTATCACTGTTGATGCCAGTGGGTTTGGTTTGGGGGCTGTCCTTACTCAAGAGGTAGGTGGTGTTGAGCATACTTTAGGATATGCTTCCAGGGTTCTTCGAGGAGCGGAGTCCAATTTTGCAGTAATTGAAAAGGAACTCCTAGCTTGTTGTTGGGCTATCAGGAAGTTTAATCCGTATATATGGGGCAAACACTTCTGTTTGAGGACTGATCACAGTCCTTTGGTATCTATCCTGTCTGGGGTTTCGGATTAAAGATAATTCTCCTAGGATTGCCAGGCTTTCAACGAAACTTCTCCAATATGATTTTGAGGTCAGCTACATACCCGGGAGTAAAAACGTAAGGGCTGATTATCTCTCTAGGAATCCTGTTGACGTTGATACTGACAGAGATTGCGAGGAAGATTATGATGAAGAAGACTGTTTTGTAGCTTTTGTAGGAGTTGATGATATGCGCTCCATCAGTGAAAGGGAGTGGAGAGAACATTTATCGAACGACACTCTACTAGGTGAAGTGATCAAGTTTGTTAGAGATGGATGGCCCAGGGAGAAAAATGTTCATGTTTCCCTTCAGACCTTTGTTAAAGTGTCTGATGAGCTTTCCATTGAGGGGGGTATTCTAATGCGTGGGGATAGATTGATTCCTCCTAGTGATCTTAGGATTAGAATTGTCAAAGGTGCACATGAGGGTCATCTTGGTAAAACGCTAACCAAAAGAAGGGTTAGAGAGCATTACTGGTGGCCCCAGATGGATCAAGATATAGACACTGTTGTTGCTGAGTGTGTGGTTTGCTCCAGTGCTGAGAAGTGTTTGAAAACACGTTCTCCTCCTCTTCAACCCATTCCTTTTCCTGATAGGCCGTGGGAAAAGATAGGTATAGACCTAGTTGGTCCGTTCTATTTGCTTCCCTCTACTTCCAGATTTGCTATTGTTGCAGTCGACTACTACTCTAAATGGCCTGAGGTCCGTTTTGTAAGTGAGGCCAACTCCAAGAATATTATCGATTTCTTGAAAGACCTGTTTTTGCGTGAAGGTTTTCCTTCCTCCATTGTAAGTGACAATGGCACACAATTTGTTAGTCAGGAATTTTGCTCGTTTGTAGATTTGAGTGGAATCGTTCACTTGAGGAGTGCTCTTTATCACCCTCAGACGAACGGTCTTGTTGAGCGCATGAACAGAGTACTTAACAATTGCATTCAATGGGCTATTGCTCAACATTGCCATGTCCCGAACGCTGTCAGATCCATGTTATGGTTCTATCGTACCACTCCCCACACTTCCACCAAGGTTTCCCCATTTGAACTGTTGCGTGGGAGGAAACCATGTTCGAAAGTTTGTCCTGGGTGGATGTCACGTTGGGTAAAAATGAATTCCATTGATAATGTTGATGAAGTTGTCAGGTCTAATGTCTCACATGCTCAGTCTAAACAAAAGAGTGTTTTCGAATCCAGGAAGAAAGTGATCTCTCAGTCATTTGTGGTGGGTGATAGAATCCGGATCAAGTTACCCAATGACTCTACCAAGGGGAGTCCCAAGTTTTCTGAACCTTTTGTTATTGACAAGGTATGTGGGAACTCTGTGAGAGTTAACATGAAGAACTGGTGGAATGCTGCCAGGGTGGTTAAAGTGGGAAAATCTGTGGTTCATCCTCAGTCTTCTCATGACATGTCTGCGTTACCTTTTGATGTTTCTATTTTGCCCTCTACTTCTTCTGCTCTTAATTTGCCTCGCAGATGTTCTCCTGTTCCATCTTCTCATGATGCTTCTGCATTACCTTCTACCTCTTCTACTACTGTCCTACCTCGTAGGGGTTCTCGTATTTGAGTCACTCCTGCCAGGTTTCGGTAATTTCTTTGGTTTTTCTGTTCTTGGTTTATTGCTGTTCTTTTCTGATTCTTCTTTTGTTTTGAAGGAGAGAGGATAATGTAGTGTTCTGTCAGGTTTACCTTCTAGCCTTTTCAGAACCTTCCACACTCTGTGTTCTTTCCACTGAGTCTCTGATTCCGTTTAGAATGCTGTTTTGAATTACCAACTGTATTACCAACTGTATTGATTATTCACTGGCTGAGTGAGCTGCTGCACAGCACTTGTTCTAATAAACCAGCTTACAAATCAACCTGCCTGTGAGCTATTTACTACAAAACCCTTGCAGGAAGGCCTTGTTTGAAAGGGGAGACTCTCCCCTTTCAAACGAGGCCTCCCTGAAAGCTGGGGAGGCTGTTTTCGGCCTGATGTTCCCATCGGAGTCAAGCGTTGCCTTACCTGCAGCTGTTCTCCGCTCCGGTGGGGAAATCAGTGCCGTCAGAGTGCCTCGCGGCTTGCTAATGTCACAGATGGGCGGGAGGGGGGGCGGGGGGAACACGGAAAGCCTTCCGTGTCTCCCTCAGGGGAAATAAAAAATAAAAAAAAATCTCTGGTGCTTTGCACCGGAGGTTCAAAGGGCACCCTCCCTGGTGATGGCCAATGGACATTCGTCACACCATGGCGGTAATGCTTGCATCGGCCAAACGGGATAAATGCATCTGGGTAGTCGAAAGGTTGGACAGCTAGGCCTTCACTGAGGGCACTCAAGATGTCTGCATACAGTGACCACCTATCTCCCAGTCATTGTGACACTTGTTCCAGTCCTGGACTTTCGTGTGAAAGCCTTACACATTCAGGGTGTTGTTTTCTTATTTTGTTTGCATTGAACAAATTAGACTAAGACATCTCAAATCAATGATTTATTGGTCAAATGTTCAGAACTGTAGATAGTGGACCTCAATTATGGTATTTTGGCGTATCGCCAACATAGGCACCCGTGCCGCACAGTGCAAGGGTGCCTCCATTATAGGCAGGATAGTTTTTGTGCAGGATGTGGCACCACTTCCTGTGAGGTGTTTTCCTTTTTCCATGTGTGCTACAGAACATAGCACATATGAAAAGAGGAAAAAACAAGGAGAAATGAACATGTTTCTCCTCGTTATACCTCATCTTGGGAGGCGTACGACTTTGACGCCTCCCCAGGTTTACATCACTTGGTAAATCTGGGGCAGCATTAAATTACGTGGGCTTTGCATGGACAAACCGAACATAATGTCCATGGAACACCTACCGGGTGCACAGTAAAGCAATCGATTTGCACTGTGGAGCCTTACTCATGCTTTATGAGGCCACTCGAAGACACACACTTTGGCTTTGTGTGGCTTCATAAATCTTTATGAGGGACCTGCGTCACACATGTAGCACTTTACATTGGGTAAAAGTGATGCAGGGCTCTCATATATGCACCCAAGCATCCCTAATGACCTGAAGGGAGGTGGTTGCCCTAGGCAGCGTCACTCTCTGACTATTAGACCAAGAATAAAGGTAGGGTATGCTGTTGGTGGAGGAGCCACTTACATTAGATGCATCTGTGGACTGTCTAAAGACTTTGCAGCATTCTAATATCACTGTCATAGGGCTGTATTGATTTTTGGCTGCATGAAATTGTAAAAAGTTCAATTGATATTGATTGTAGGCAAGAGTGAATACTAATTCTCCCTACTGTGCTGGAAGAAGTGAGGCAGGGACACTACTTTAGGAAAGCTAACATGGTTACTTTTTTTTAGCCAATGTGATGCAAATTACTCAAATTATTGTTCAGAGAGACCAATTTTCCTTCACAGATATTAGGAGGTTTCATGTGAATCTATACTTAGTAGTTGAAATGGGAAGCAATACTACAGAGAATATTTCACAGTGATTAGGAACCAACTGAAAATATAGTAATGTCAAACCAGGGGTGTGTGAAATTGTGTATTTTTTTCTAAAATTTGTGGAAGTTACTTGAATAATGTAAGATGCGGTTGGCCAGTATAGCGCGACACTTTCATGCAAAGGTATAATGCATACAAAAAGTTACATAAGTTACCGGACTTATTAAGTGAAATCTTTTCTGCTCGACCCAGTTGTCTGCAATAATAAAAGACCGGAAATTGTTTAATGGTAAATTTTGAGTATTTTTACATATTTCACCAAATTTCAATTTACATGAACATAATTTACATTTTACATGAGTATTTTGAAGAAACATTTGAAACAATAGGGGGGCTTTTATAATGAAAGTGCAGTTACAAGACTGGGATAGCAAAAGAAAGCGTTAGATTGGGGAAAAAAGTATACCTTACAAGAAACCTTATGCGCAGTCTCCAATGGTTTGCTAGCTGAAAGAAACAGAATGGTAAGATTAATGAAAAATAGCCTAATGTATTCCGTCTTAAATTAACAGATTCAAGTAAATCAGAAAAAAGGCTTGTTCAGAACTAGATCATGTCATTTATGTGGACTGTTCTTGTTCTATTAAGTGATTGATAGCAGGAAGAAACTAATGATTGGGCACAGTTACCCAATGATCCAAAGAATACCTGAAGTTTAGAGAAAGTAAGAGAAGAAGGCCTAAGTGATGGAAAACAATATAAGCTGGGTTGAGATACTAAAGAAAAGAGAGACCAGGAGGCACAAAATACCAGGAGTTGGAGGGTCTAGACGGGGAGGTGGTATAAATAAAGATCCTGTTGCAGGATAAACACAAGTCACTTACCCTCAAGATCCTTAAACACTGGATAGTGAATATGTTGGCAGGAAGCTTAGGATGTCGAACTACACTTGTAGGCAAGATAGTGAGGTGTATAATTACAGATTTACTGAATAAAAAAAGATTAAAAAAAATAAAATGAAAAGAATTACAGATTCACTTAGGACGTAGCCCAGTTCTTTGAATACCAAATGGCCTTCCCTACGAGTGTTGTGATGTCTTTACTCTACCTAGAAACTAAAACCAGCGTAAGGTGAGGCACTTATTAGGTGTGGTAAAAAACTCATACTCTGTATTTGTGAGGACAATATGGAGAATCGAATGATAAAGCAAGTTGAATTTCTGAAATGCATTTTGATGTCAATCTGTAAAGAGAAAATTGAGGAGATGTGATTTTTAATGCGGAACCCGCTATACTGCTCTCTAAGCAAATTCCTGTTTCTGCAAGGATAATTTCGCCCTGGCATCATAATTGGACCAAGGGTTGAAACTTGTCTTCACAATGTCAAGAACATAGTACAATTGAGGTGGCCCCGAATTTCCAAGTGAATTGGTGGCACTCTGAGTGACAGGTAAAAGTATAAATGGTTGAAGGCTCAGTGTGGAGTTACAGGTAGGCATTCAACAATAATAACTCTAAGTACTGTCACTAACCAGTATATAGTTTCATATACACATATATGGAAGCAGCTATCTGTAAAAAGAACTATCAATTGTATTTGCATGAGGCAGAAATCTTGTTAAAGTTCTTAGTTATCTGATTGAAGATGGGCATCTTCAATCAAGAAATATTTCTTATCAATCTGCATTGAGGCTACGATTTTCCTTGTAAGGCTGTGAAAGTTGATCATTTTGGGTGATGGCATTGTATGTTTGCTGTGAACACTCTGCCCAAATGCTTTTGTCAGAGAGAGGGGAGAGTTGTAAAACATTGCCACCATCAGGACGTTTGGAGGCCTAGATCAAGACCTTGGGCTTGGAGTTGCAAGGGATGTCAGTTGACAGGAAGTTACATTGAAGGGTTAGTGACTAGGAGTGTGCAAATTTCACTTAAATTGCTTTCATGTAATAGCCCAAAATTTCAGGATTTTTTTTAAAATTATGCATGAAATTGAAATCTGTCATTTAACATATTTTAGTGTGAAACCCATCCTTGTGTCAGTTTGAAAGGCATTAGCTCAAGTGAAGGACTGGGAATGGATGAAATTGAAGAATCAATTTGTTTATGACACAAGTATTTATTTATTTTCATTTTATTCATTTTTATGAAGCAATAGTGATGCCCCGACTCTACTTCAATGTACCTGTTCAGGTGAAGGAGATCTGATGACTGCTTCAAAGCTTGTTTGAAAAGCTACTCTTTAAAGTTTATGTTTAAAGTTTAGGTCTAGGAGATAGTTATTTTTTGTCAGGTGATCTGAAGAAATATACTGCATTTTGTGGCATGAGTGATATGCAAAATACATGGAATTTTTGTTGTTGTTCAGTACACCACGTATATCTCATACTGTATTTGTATGTGCAGACTTTCTCCTTTGTGTACTCACACTCGAGGGACTGGTATTTGGCGTTGGAGGATTCTGAATGATTAAACAAGAGATTCACCATAATAGTTGGTGATCAATATATGAAGAGATTGGGAGTTACCGTAGTCATTTTTTGCCTACACCCGTGGAATGTATGGCATTACAACGCATGCTTTTACCACGCATGCCTTTACATCGCAGTTTTTACAATGCATAGCATTAAGGGGTGCTGGATAGTGAATAGTTTAATTTACTATTCGAACTCCAGTCCCCGTGGATAGTAGGGAAGGTGTTGGATAGTAATTAAAATCCATTCCCTATCCTAGAGCGCCCCCCCCAGCGCAATGCATTGTAATGACATGTGTTGTAATAGTTGCGTCGTAAAAGCACTGCGTGGTAAAAGTTGCGTTGTAAAGGATGTCTTCCCCCGAGGATTGTTTGGGTTGGACTTATCACCACACATAAAATGGTTCAAAACAAGAGACATTAGAGCCTTGAAAAAGTAACGGGTGTATACCAACTGTGGCAACAAAACACGTGTTGGCTGGCTAAGATTTGTTAAAAGGAACCAGATGAAAAGAAATAAAAAAACAAGGAACCTATTGTGATTTCTGTTCTACATTATTTTTGACATACAATTGCTACTGCTGTAATTTTTTGATGACATTTAATATGTGCTGGGGATTGCTATTACATTTCTCCTAGATGTACTTTATAACCCCATGGCGTGTTTTTTTCCCTCATAATCTGTTTATTTGGAGTGGTTTTCTTTTCTTACCTGTAGAGTCTGGGCCTTATTTTGAGGTTTAGATCCACTGACGAAAGATACACATGCTTTACTCTGTAGTGCTCTTTCCTTTCTAGCAGTTAGAATGGTGTGCTTCCAAAATTTAGAGTTTAGTATTAACAATATTCTGTGATAATATTTCCACATATTGGTTCCAGATTTATTATACTCTGGATAGTTTTTTGCTCCAGTAATTTTCCATTGCCACATTCCCACATCATTTATGAACCATCTTTTCCCTTTTTACTCTTTTGATCCATTCTCATACAATACAAACAAACTCTAATGTTTCTAGTCCACATCATGCACATTGTTTCTATCAATGTCAGTGGCTTTACTAATGACATTAAAAGGAATAAAATGATTTCCCATTTAACCTCCAAACATACAGAAATTGCTATCATTCAGGTGACACATATATCCAGTGTAGAATCAGAAAAATTAAAATGAGATTGGGTAGGAAAGATTATTTACAGCTGCAAACTCCCTTCTCACATTTCAGGAGATCCTATATCACATACTACTACTAGAAAGAATGGTGTAGTCATTCCAATACAGAATGCACTGCAATGTCAAATACTACAGTCCTGGTCAGCTGAAGATGGTCAGTTTGTTTGAGTCATGCTTAGAGTTGGTGTTAACACATTAGGAGTGGGTTCTATGTATGCCCCTCATTGAGAACAAAGCTCCTATTTTCCTTCGTCCAAACAGAGTTCTAATGGAAATGGGAATTTCCAAAATAAATCAGGGGGGTGATTGGAATCTCGCCCCTGATGTGATTTTAGACAGAAGGGATGACCTAGACACGATACATGGCAAAGATAGAGCAATACTGGGAGACATCCATAGAGATCATGGGTTGACTGACATCTGTCATTTGCTACATCTATAAGATCAGGGGTTAACATATCACTCTGCAGTACATAATTCCAATTCTAGAATAGATTATTTCCTTATTTCACATTCTATTATACTACAAGTACTTGATAGTGATGTTTTTTAAATTGCACTACCAGATCATGCTCCTAGTCTGAAATGCCCTTGAAGAAACCGTGGCATTTAAACATATCTCGATACAAACTACTGACAATCACAATTACATTTGACTACTTATATGAAAGACAAAAAAGGTTCAGTTTTTCTCCATAAGTTTTATGTTCAGCTGCAAAAGCCACAATTAGAGGGCATATTTTGAGAGATTCTGCCATAGCCAACAAACGTAGGACAGAACATTTTAGAAAATGATATCAAAACCTCGACACATGCTCATTTTCCAAATCCACCTGAAGCTTTCACATGTAGACTGGAAAAGGCTAAAATGGAGCTTAATACACTAAATACCTTGAAAGCAGAATATATGTAATATAAACTTTAGGCTCAAAATTACGAACAAGGAGAAAAAGCTGGGTGTTTACTAGTGACACGATAAAAACAGAGAGAAGCTATGACAGCTAATGCAGCTATTTATAACTCTGAAGGTAAGCAAATAACTGAGACACAGGCAATAGCTTTTGCGGATTAATATGAAACGTTGTATAGCTCAAATATTGATGATGACCACCTTAGAGAACAAGAATTATTTGATAAAATAACACCCCGTGCCTCAATGAGCAGGACCTGCTTATACTGGTGGGTGAAATAACAAAGGATGAAATTGCACATGCAATCTCCAATCTTCTATACAATAAAGCACCAGGACAAGAGGGTTTTCCTGGGGAATTTTGCAGTTGGGTGAAACGAGAAGCAATAGATGCCCTTTCTCAAGCCTATAAAGAAGCAGAGGAAACAAGTAGTCTCTCCTCACTCTCAAATAAAGCTATCATAACAAACCTTCCCAAACCTTAGAAAGATCAATTATACTGCAGAAGCTATCGTCCGATTTTCCTTCTGAAACAGATTTGAAGAAATTAGCCACCATTCTCACCAAAAGACTCAAACAAGTTATCTCTAAATTCATATATAATTCTCAAGTTGGATTCATGCCAGGCAGAAACTCTTGTTATCATCTCCACACTTTGGCTCACATACCCTGGGGTTCTAAATATGCTCGAGAAGACAGAGTAGCCCTATCCTTAGATGCTGAGAAGGCCTTTGACCGTATTGAATGTAGCTATATGTTCCATATATTACATAGGTTGGGATCAGGTAATGAATATATCTGTATGGTCAAATATGTAAATGAGACACCGTCTGCACAAGTGAATTGTGGGCATTTCGTTTCAAAATCATTTCTAATGCTAAGAGGAACACTCCAAGGTTGACCTTTATCACCCCTTTTATTCCTTCTTGCACTTGAACCACTGGCTGTGTCATTAAGACAGTGTTCACAAGTAGAAGGCATTACAACACTAGAAGGGATCTCAAAAATACTTTCAGGTGCAGATGACATATTTCTAACACTTACTGATCTACCTACTTCATTCCCGACACTCATGTCTACCATTTCATACTTCTCTACCATTTCTGGCTTTAAAATCAATTGGAATAAGAGTGAAGATCTCTCTATGTCCAAGTGCACAATGAAAGCAGCTATTTTGGGCTATAATTTCCAATGGAAAGCAGATTGCTTGAAGTATTTAGGTATTTATATCAACACACTTTTACAACGTATGATTCAAGATAACTTAGATCCGCTTATTGCCAAAACGAAGTTGGAGTATGAAAAATGGTCCCATCTTAACCTGTCCTTTTGTGGTAGGGTACCGGTAGTGAAAAGGATTATACTGCCTCTTTTCACTTATGTTTTGGGTGTTTTTTCTTTGACAGTTCAAATATAAATATTGTGAGATATCGACAATGGTATTTAAACCTTTATTTAGAGATATGAGACCTAGACTTAAAATCCTCAAATTGATTGCTCACATTCGATATGGGGCCTTAGTTTATCATGCATTGAATATTACTATACAGCCCTCCATGTATCTCTATTGGTTTATCTTTGGCCCAGACAGTATGGTCCCCCCACTATTGGTTCCTATCGAAAGGCAATCTGTACAGGTAACCTCATGTTTACAAATGTTTTATATTCATAGTTCACCTGCTTTCCAAACTTCAAACCCTATCATTCAATCTATGTTTAAGATTTGGATGCATGCTCACAAACCCTGTAAGAGTATCCTGAGACTACATAAAAAGGCTCCCATATGGCATAATGCTGATATTAGAATAGGTAAATAGACAATCTCTTGGGATATATGGGAGAGAGCAGGTATTCTAATGTTGGATCACTTAATAACTTTAGAAGGTAAGCTTAAAACCTTTATAATGCTTCTTTTTTTTTTATTTACAATTTTATACAGTGTATCTGACAAACTTAAGTTATGTCAAAGCAAAGCATTACAAAAACAACAGATTAACCAAAGCTTGGCACATGTATAAGAAAAACTAGGAATTGTAGCGGGCATACATTAACAAAAGAGAAAAGAAAATAGAAAGACTCCACATGGGTAGAGCAGAAAAAGCAGATAAGGAGAAGAACGCAGGGGTAACCGGAACAACAGCTCAGTCTATCCTATCCAATCCGTTATAGGGGTCCATATTTTACTGCCCATTTCCTGTCTCTGGTGTAAATGGTCCAATATCTCCAGTGTTTGGTTTACCTTTTTGATAATTGGCAAGATGTTAATTTCTGGAATCTGCCGCAGTGATCTTAACGCCCAAATAGGTGGCAACTGAAGTTGTTGGAAGCCCTGCTGGTTTTGAAAATTCAGAGTGTATAACTTGGGTTTTGTCAGCATTGAAGCGATAGCCGGAGACTGACCCAAAAAGTTTGGCAGAGTCATAGACAGCCGGGAGAGCGGAACCTGCATCCTTCGTAAAAACGGCAATGTCATCAGCGTAAGCAAATGTTTTATAAGCCAGGTTGGTAACCATGACCGCCTGTATCCTTGGATTAGTATTGAATTTACTCAAGAAAGGATCAATATATAAAGAAAATAAGAGCGGGGAGCAGGGGCAACCCAGACGAGTTCCTCTGCGAATGGGAAAGAGACGCGACTCATGTCTCGAAATACGAATGGAAGCCTTAGGAGAGATATATATGGGTTGTATATCTCTAATACATTCTTGTGGAAACCCCTTAAATCTCAACAGTTGCCAGAGGAAGTCCCAAAAGACCCTGTTGAACGCCTTTTCGGCGTCCAACAGGATCATTGGCGAAGGTTGTTCTATAGGTAAAGGCCCAATCGAATAAAGTGATCGCTCGCCTGATATGATCGGAGGTGTCCTGGCCAGGTATAAAACCGTGCTGGCGAGTAGAAACTAGAGGAGTGATGACCCTTCCCAATCTAGATGCCATAATTTTAGCGTAGATTTTACTGTCAGCACATATTAGGGAGACCGGCCGATAGGATGAAGAAGTAAGCTCAGGTTTGTCCTTTTTCTTAAAGACTACAATGGTAGTCTTATGCCAAGACTCTGGTGTCTGACCACCCTGAGTTGATAAAAACAGGGACTCGAGCTCCTCATAAAGAATACTGCTAAACGTTCAGTAGAATTCCAGGGGTAGTGAGTCTGGCCCGGCGGCCTTCCCCGCTGCCAGTGAAGTTATCGCTAATTCTATCTCTTCCCTTGATATCAGAGAAGAAAGGGCATCTTACTGGTGCAGTGGAACCTTCGCTGTTATATAGTCATCCAGGTAACCCTCCCCTGGGACAGCTTCAGTATCCTTGTCTGGAGAATATAATGTCTCATAAAACTCTTGAAACACCTCAAGCACTTTATCTCGGAGATCCTGTATAAGGCCGTTTTTATTATTAATACAGCTGATCCGGTTTGCCACCTCCTTGCATTGCAGTCTCTTAGCCAACAACCTGTCAGTATTTTCCCCGTACTTGTAGATATCAGTTCTATATTGGATGAACTTGGCAGTGAGCACTTCCCCAAAATATTGCTGTATTCTGTTCTTTCAGATTGCTATTTGTCGTTCTATTTGTTCTATTTAGGGAGTTTTGTAAAGCGCTTGATGACGCACAACGGCGTGTCTCCGCGCTAAGGAGAGAAATGTACTGGGATCTACTGAGCGGCCTACCTTACTGAGCGAATAGTATAGTTTTAAGCTTGGCTCTGAAAATTAGCTCAGATGGTTCTAATCGCAGTGCCATCGGTAGTTTGTTCCATCTGGAGGCTGCAAGGTACCTAAAGGACCTTCCACCCATCCGCACTCTAGACACCTTGGGAACAACCAGGAGTCCAGAGCCGGCGGATCTCAGAGTACGGGACGGCTCATAAGACGTTAGTAGTCCCTGCAAAGGGAGAGGAGACCGCCCGTTGATGGTGGAGTAGTGTGGCTCACTGGTTAGAGGCAGCAGGCCTGAGAGCAGAAGTCAGCCCGGGACCAGGGTTCAATTCCTGACGCGGCAGGGTCGTGGACCTTGGTCAGCGGACTTGATAATTCTCGCTTCGGTGCTTACTCTAATCAGGGGTTCCACTCGGCAACTCTGGGCATTAGCTTGCCTAATCTCCACAACGGCCCCACCAATTCCGGGGATGCCTGGCTCCACCTTGGGGACTCCCAGCAAGGGACCATCCCACAGGGAAAGCCAGGACGGGTTCCCCAGAGTTATACAGCGCCGGGACGCCCCGTTGCTGGGGCAGCTGTGCACTTTACAAGTATACTACATTTACATTTACATTTACATCCGGTGGCACGTGCATAGTGCTTTGAATTCTACCCTACTTCTGACCGGGAGCCAGTGCAGCGACCGGAGGGCAGCAGCAGAAGCGGCTCTTCTGGGTAGTTTAAGCACCAATCGTGCGGCGGCATTCTGCAGAACCTGTAGGCGGCTGAGATTCTTCTCCAAGGTCCCTAAATAGAGGAGATTGCCGTAGTCCATCTTTGATGTAACTAATGCATGCACCAAAGTTTGTCGGGCTTTTAAGGGTAAAAACTTCAGAGTCTTCCTAAGACTTTTAAGGGTCCCAAAACAGGATCCGACCACCTGGTTAATCTGGGGGCCAAAAGTAAGGTCAGCATCAAACCAGATGCCCAGGTTCTTAGCTTTCTGGCACGGGATGGGTGTTGGACCAAGGCAGGATGGCCACCATGCCGACGTCCACGCTGAGTGGCATCCCCCCACGACCAGCACCTCGGTCTTGCCCCCGTTGAGCTTGAGACAATTGGCGGACATCCAGGCTGCAAGATCTTGCATGCAAGCTCTGAAGATGTCCGCTGAAAGACCGGGTGCACGCGACAGGGAGATAACCAACTGCGTGTCGTCGGCATACGATACTAGTCGGAGGCCATAGCTCTCTACTAAGGTGGCGATCGGGGCAACATAAAGATTAAAAAGTGTTGGACTCAGGGACGAACCCTGCGGCACTCCCTGGTCCAGAGAGATCCGTCCAGAGTAGTAATCACCCTGCCTCACTTGAAAACCTCGGCCAGTAAGAAATGAGTATATCCATTTCAACGCTGCCCCTCTCACCCCACCTTTGCTCAGACACTGTAGCAAGATGGAATGTGCTACAGTGTCGAACGCAGCACTGAGGTCTAATAGAATAAGAGCCATGGTTTGTCCCTCATCTGCACCCTGCCTGAGAGACTCGGTAGCCCTGAGAAGGGCAGACTCCGTGGAATGACGGGGCCGAAACCCAAATTGGGTAGGGTGAAGGAGATTGCTTTCCTCCATATACTTCATTAGTTGTTTATTTACCACTTTCTCTGCTACCTTAGAAAAATAAGGCAGCAGCGAAATGGGGCGTAAGTTGTCCAATTTCTCGAAGCTAATGTTCGGCTTTTTGCGGAGGGGGAGCACCACAGCCTGTTTCCACTCCTCGGGAATTAAACTGGATCGGAAGGAAACATCTAGCAAGTGCCTGATATAAGGTTCAAGGGTCTCCAAACTGTCACTTAGCCTTTTTGGTGATACGGCATCTCGGGGGGAGCCAGATTTAACTGACCTGCAAATTTTGACTAAATTTTCCGGTGAGGGGATAGTCAAATTAAGTAGCAAATTTAGATCATCTTCCTCTGCTACTATATCTGCAGGTTCTTCCGCTGCGGCTTGAATTTCGGGAAAGGCCAAGTAAATCCTAGACACTTTTTCGCCAAAGTAGTTAGCAATGCGATTGCATGCAGCTACTGAATGGTCTTCACCTTGAGTGGTGGTTTTTGGAGTCGCTAAAGACTTGTATATGCAGAACAGTTCCCTGGCTGAATTCTCTGCTCCGTGGATTTTGTCTGCATAGTAAGTTGCTTTCTCTATCCGAATTTTATTATGATAGGAGCGTCTCTTAATGAGATAAGCCTCTCTCATCCGGATATCATATGCCACTCTCCACAATCTCTCTGCACGTTTGCAATCCCTTTTTGCACAGCGCAGCGTCTCGCTGAACCATGGAGCAGTTCTTTGTCTGTGGACGCTTTTATTTGGCTGGCCTAGAGGGGCTGTGCAGTCTAGAGCAGCCATGATGCGGTCATTGAGCAATTTGTTTGCCATTGACACGTCATTGCCACCTGGGGGTCCTTCCGCGGTGAGAGCCTTATTAAACTCTTGCAGGGAAAATTCCGCCCACCTGCGTCGGGGGTAATTGAGAGGGGTTGGATTAGTAGCCTTATACTTGGGCAATTGAATCACGAAAGGGACGAAGAAATGATCTGTCCAGGGCAGGGGTACTGGGGAAGCAACTAAAACATCCTCCCAATTAGCCAATATGGGGTCCAATAGATGCCCATGATTGTGTGTAGGGAGCTGCCACTTAAGCTCTAAATGTAGGGTGTGAAGTTCTTTCCGGAACTCCACCGCTCCTTTGTCTTGAGGGTCTTCCAAATGTATGTTTAAATCCCCCGACATCAGAAACTTGTCTCTTCTTATAACTGTTTCTGTAACACATTCTAAAAGGTTGCCTTTAAACCTGGACATAGGTCCTGGTTGGCGGTAGACTAGCAGCCCATTAATAGTCATGCTTCCATCAATTGTTATAGTAAAGATGCCCGCCTCACATCCTGCCAGAGTGGTTGATTCTAGTTTGCAGGCCCATTGTTGTTTAAAGGCGATTGCAATTCCGCCTCCTCTGCCTACCGGTCTATCCAGGCGTACCATCTGATAGTCATCTGGCAGAGCCTGAATAATATCGGGGTCAGAGTTGGCATCTAGCCAAGTTTCTGTGATGAACAACAGATCTGGGTGTTTATCAATAAGAAGGTCATACACATCGTGTTTATGACAGCTTAGCGATCTCACATTAACAAGGCCGCAGGATAATAAGGAGTAGCGAGGCTTGATATCTGCAGTCGCTGTACACTCCTCTCTTTTCCCTTGATCATCAATAACCAAGATAAATTCTTCTTCGATTTCTCGAAGCTGGTTAATCCAGCCATTAACCTCCTCTTTAATTACCTTCTGACGGTGAAGTGAAAATCCAAGAGTCTCCCCCCTCACCGCGGCTTTGAAAGTGTCCCAAACGATTACATCGGAGGCGGTACCTTTGTTAATCTGAAGAAAGTCAGATATCCAAGTATTCATGTGGCTTCTGTACTCTCAATCAAGCAATAATCTACGCTCAAATGTCCAAGTTGACCTAACAGGTCTTGAACCACTAGAGGAGAGTTGCAGTATTAATGGATTATGGTCTGAGATTACTCTAGGATGTAGCTCACACAAGGCCCCACCAAGGATTGAGTCTGCAATAAAAAAGTAGTCTAGGCGGACAAATTTGTGGTGGGGAGCTAAAAAAACGTATAACCAGGTTCTTTCGGCGGTAATCTCTGCCTGACATCAACCAAAGCGTGCTAACGACTAAGCCCACAGACTGCTTTAAACATCTTACTCTTTCTACCCACATAGGGAGCATCACTGTATAGGTCAGTATTTGAGTTCAAATGTAGATTAAAGACTCCACACACAACTTTAGGAGATGGCCACAAAGCAAGTTCGATGTTCAACATATTAAACTTAGCAGGGTTGTCAAGATTGGAGCCATATAAAGAACAGATAGTATAGGGTGATCGCCTGAGTACTATTTCTGCAAGTGCCCATCGCCCAAAATTATCGACCTTCACCTGCTTAGACACATAAGTACCTCACCTGGCCATTATGGCGACAACCCTGACAGTCGTGGTTTGCCGTGAGCAAGCAATAAGATCGAGACCCACTTCTGAGAGCCAAGCACGATTATTCCAGGAGACGTGAGTCTCCTGTAAGCATAATACATCAATATCTAAATGTCTAATAAGTTGGGCCAAGATTCCCCTTTTTTTCTGTTGTTTAGCCCACAGCAGGTTAGAGAACACAACCAAATCAATTCATGTCTACCCGTCATCCTTAACAGTTACCCAGACCAGCCCACTGAGACCCAACCCTGCATGCATCACACCCATGCCTGTAATCAATGTATTGCCGAAAATGCAGTAAAAATTGAACACATACCACTTTAAGAAAATTTGTACTATTAGCCATAAAAACTTATTGAGAAAACTGTTTGTGCCTCAAACCCACAACCCCCAACCCCAACCTTGCCCCCCCGTCCGTCCCCTTTCCTACCCCCCACCACATTAACGGCATGGGGACCAACAGTCCCTGGTGATGTGGAGCTGGAGACCCCCATCTCTCACCACTGCACTACACAGACCTTGAGAGTTAGCTAAATAAAAGCATTGAAGAACCACAATTGTATTAAACACAAAAATGGAGAAACAATAAATTGGCATGATACTCCCAAAAAGTGAGAGGAAAAAAAAGAAAACCCCCAATAAAAAGATCAACTACCCCTGTCAACTAACCCCAGGTTTAGTTATCCAGCCAGAGAACTGAACCTTAGTCCTGTCAAAATCTTCAAAGAAAGAAGAAAATGACAAAACAAACAAAAACAGGACCAAGACATTTCGCAAACCATTAGTTATCCAAAGAACATAATCAGGAATTTTTTCCTGCCGACATGGAGAGAAAACACTCCTTGGCCTGGATCTCTGATTGGAAAAAATGTGTCAGTCCTTTGTAAATCACTTTTATTTGGCGGGATTCAAAAGAAAAACCTGAGCGCCCTTCTGCTGAAATTCCGGGATCAACTGTCTTAGATGCCAGGTCGTTCGACTGTCCTTTGACAAAAGTCAGGGCGAACGAAGAAGCTACATCCGTTGCCGTCTCTTTTGCGATCAGGCCTGGCCAAGTCATACAGAGATTACCGGGCCAAGAAGTTATTCAGAGAAATCAGAATTACTCGTGGGCGATTGTCGGACTGACCAGCTATATTGCGTCGATTGAAAGGAAAGCGATTTCGGTCTTCCAGTCCCATTGAGGGAGGTCCGGAAAGGCTTCCTCAAAAAGATCCACCACAAATTGGTGGACATTGGTACTTTCTTTACCCTCCGGGACACCCAAAATTCTTAAGATATTGCGCCTTGCGCGGTTTTCTAGGTCAGTCAGTTTGAGCAGGGTATCATGCTTTACCATTTGTATATTCTCAACCTTAGATCTCTGCGAAGCCAAGTCATCTTTGAGTTGTGAAATTCTGGTTTCCGCTTCTGATATTCTCGAAGAGAAGTCCGAACAGGTTTTAGCGATCTTGCGGATGGAATTCTGTAGTTTCCTACAGGCTCCTTGTGTGCGGGAGCTTTCCGCCCTTGACTCCTCCCTATTAGCCATCATCACATGACAGATGGTTGAACCGCTAGGCACTGCTCCATCTGTTGTATTGTTACGAGCCCCCAATCCAGATGAGTAAGAATAGTACCAAGACAACCCACCAGGGGTCTCCTCAGTCAAAGTGTGGTGAACCGGTACTGTTTTCATTTGTTTGACAGTCTCTGGGCTTAACGGAGAATGCTCAGCACCCCCCTCCCAATGCAAGCTCCTCGAATCACTGCCATCCTCGGCCCAGTCTCTGTCTTGAGTGTATTCTTCTCCCGAAGAATTAGAAACATCTGCTAGGTAGAAAAACTTATCTAATGTGTCATCATCTGTATTCAGGTCTAGATCTTCCTTAGAAACATCAGTCTTAAGTGAGGCCAGGATATCCACATCGTGATTTTCTGATAGAGGGACTTCATTTACCAGCATGCATCTCTTTTGCTGAGTAATAGCTGAGTCTATATCAGTGCCAATTCTAGTTTGGGGAGTAATTGCCTCGATACCTTGCACTGCAACATCACCCGCTGCCACACCGGTAGGTGAAGCAGATATTATTGACTTTGATCCTTGGGGGCATTCACTTACCGGTGTGAGCGTAGACACAGGAGGAGCTTCAGCATTGTCACAGACAAGCAATACCTCAGTACTGCTATTCGAAACAGAGTTAGGAGTTTTCATTGAACCGGAGCCTCTGACCCCAGTGCCAGTACCAGCGCTGATTGTAACCTTCGTTTTTAAAGACTGTGCCTTGAACAACCCGGGAACTGTCTGCTTGGCACGACCGGAGGTAGTGTTTTTCTTAGGCTCCATCGTCGCAGTCGAGACTGCAAGTGAGACATCGGCAGCCCGACCCTCCATGGCAGAATCGGCAGAGTCAATCCCGGGAGTCTTTACCGAAGCTCCGGTCGTGGTGCTGCTGCCCGTGTTTCCTTTGCTGGTAACCTTTGGCGGCTAATTCCAAGCGGGAGCAGCCGTGTTCCATCAGGCAGCGAAAGAGCAGTCAAAGAAGGTAAACAGGTATCCCGGTGTCGACACACCAACAAACAGGGGAGCAGAGTGCCCCACAGCCATGAGCGGCAGCACCAGATCATTCAGATAAGTGACTCGAACAGCTTAGGGCAGCGTTGATAAGGGCACAGTATTGCTCATTTCCACATAAGCACACAGGTAGAATAGTTCTTCATAGCCCAGCAGATGAGGCAGCGGTAGAGAAAAGGAGGAGAGCAGCTGACTCGGCCACTCTCACGGCCGCCATCTTGCCCTTTATAATGCTTCAGATCGAATTTCTACTCCTTACCTCACAATGGGGGAAATACTTACAACCAAAGCAAGCTCTATTTTGTAGACTAGGGCGATATCTGTAGATACTTGAGGATTCCCCAGTGGTAAAATAATTGACAATTCGGGGGAAATTCAAATGAACAGTCTCTGGAATTCATAATCTCATAGTGCCTAAACTACACTTCTGCCCATTACTAGCACAACTTCCCATCAAATGGCAAGGGTTAGTTACTGTAGCTTATTCCGTTGAGGACTGGGCGGATGTTATTATGAACATGGACGGAGGAATCAGAGAGGCCAGAATAAAATGTACTCTCTTCAAAATACTTCATATCTGGTACTGGTCACCACACAAACTCAAGACAGCAGGTTTACTACACCATTATGCCTGTTGGGGATGGCCATAGGGGACTGCAATATAATACACATTTTATTTCGATGTCTAATTTTGAAGGAATACCGGTCTTCCATAACTTCCTCTCTACACAGAGCTATACATATGTCCAACCTTTAATGAAAATTAGTTCTATTACATGATGTTAGTTATCTCCCAAATCTAACATACCATATAAGATGATTGATAGCCATTGCACTCACTGTAGCAAAACTCTGTATATTATGACATTGGAGAACACCAGAACATCCTACACATAATGAATGGCTTATAGAAATGTATGAAATGGCTTCATATGAAAAACTCATTTACAGATTGCAGGATTATGTTGGAAGTTGTATCCAAATGTGGATACCTTTCCTAGCTAATACAAAGTTTCTTCCTTCTATTTAGGAAATACAATACCAGAGTCCCTTACTTTTTCGCCTCCATATTAATTTATCATCATCATTATTTATATTCATGCTGTTTTTATTATGACTGTTGATGCTTTAGCCATTACCGCTATTTTATTTAGGACTTACTGTTCAACTATTGGACATTGTTGCGTTAGCTGGAATATCTTCACGTGATATGTTATATTTGTGGATTTGTATGATATTCTCCAATATCTCCTAACTAGCTACAATATATTGTTTTTAAAAAAAAATTTTTTATAGAGTTTTCCAACATATCTCACATTGACATTGTTATATCACTTGGCTCGCTTTACATAATTTCACAGTGTAAATTTACCAGTCCATCAGAGGCACGATGAAGTCTATTTATAGTGAGATTAGTTATTGGTTTCCCTTTTGTGAGCGTGCCTTGTCGCGATGTGTCTTACTATAGTTAATATAGGAGTCACGTGTTTTATTTGCCGTCCTGTCCCTTAAACTACTGACTTGGGTAACAAGCTGCGGCAATGAGGTAATCTCCATCTGTGGATGTCCAGAAGCGAGAGAATTATGCTGTTGCGTGTACTTTTGTGTGGGGTGGAGCAAGGCATTCCTGTAGTAAAGCATAAACGAGTGTAAGCACTGCATGCGGATCTGTCTCATCCTGTGGAGGTGTTGCCAGGACCGGGGCTAGTGTGGGGCTCAGGGGTAACAGCTGTGCTACTGCCCTGTGGGTCATGCTGTGTTAGTGTATCTTGGCTTGGGTCTCCAGTCGCATCAGTCTGCAGTAGTGTTTGCTGGGTGCTTACTACATGCTGTCAGAATTGATGCAGTAGTGTAGCCCATTTCATGGAGATGTGCTTCTTGCGTACTCCCTGAACCTCCTCCCGCCTGATTAGATCCTCCTCAGCTGAGCCCCATTTACTAACTACCCCTGTCCAAGCTGCAAATGGGGGTCCCTCTGGGGCTCTACAATATATTGTTTAATACATGTTGTATACATCTCCTCCTTTGTCCACCTTTCCTATTTCTTCTTTTTCAGGGTTTATGAGTTTCTCAGATACTGTATCTATTGATATCTGTGTTAGATTTTTGTGTTTAGAAATCTGAGAAGGTAACATTTCGTAGTAATTTATCGTGTGGCCATATTTGTATTTATTATTTATTTATCTTTTGTGATGTAGTGATTATAGGTTGACATGTATTTCTCAATAAAAGTATGCAAAAAAAAAAATATATATATATATATATATACATAGCGTGAAATGCCTTCTCGCCCCAAAAACAGATGTAAGGGCACATTTTTTGCTAAAGAAATATGTCGCATAAAATGAACTCAATTTATTTGGTAAATCCCACCAATGATTGAAGCAACCACAATTTATAGGGTGCACAATAGTTACATAAGTGTTATTTGCTATTAAAAGACTAGGGGGCAGATTTATGTTAACTGGCGCATCCCCAGGGATGCGCCAGTTAATGTGCGCCACATTGCGCCACAGCTCCGCCACCCATGGTGCGCCGCATTTATAATGCGGCGCACCATGGGGCAAAAACGGCACAGATGCGTGACGCATCTGTGCCGTAAAGGTGGCGCATTGCTTGAGTTGCGTCGCAAGCGCGACGCAGCTCCAGCAAGGCTCGGGGTGCCCCATCTTAACAATGCTGCGTCAAGACCTAAGCCTGCTTCAAGCAGGCGCAGGCTTTTGACGCAGCATTGGCCTGAAAGTGACTGAGTGAAATCTTATAGAACGCCCACCCTGCGCCGGAACGTCCACAAGCGGCGCAGGGCTTTACAACGTGACGCATCTGCCTAGATGCGTCACGTTGTAAATCGTTCGTAGGGATGCGCCACGTTTACGCCGCCTTGCGTGACGCAACAGCGGCGTAAACGTGGCGCAAGGGCCTCATAAATCTGCCCCTAGGCACCCAAATACATTTTGAACTAATGCATACATGGCACTAAAAACATTTTCACTGTATCACTTTTTCTGTGATTAATTGTATTACAAAGCACTCCAACGTAATCAAAACGTGTGAAAGAGGCTAATTTTGCCCTTTAAATGTGCTGCACTGGCAGCAAAATATACAGCAACCTCCATTCATTGAATTAACTAAAAAATAGTACTCATAGGAGGGACAAGATACTGCAGGCTACAGCTGTTCCAACATTGTTGGACAGCGTCTGCCATCTCCGTCTTGAAATCTGAATTATGGATGGGAACAAATCACGCTTTCTGATGACAATGTCTAAATAATTCAATTCAGGGTGGATAATGCAGCACCGCTGCACAGTTTATGATTCCATTTCTGCTCTTGGAAAATTGTTCCTCTACCTCAGTTTTACATCCCACAACCCCAGCCTGCTGTAAAATGATGTTTCAGTGCATATATGTTTAATAACATTGTTATGCAGCTCTCACTTACTATTCATATTTACATTTAGCAAAGTTTGAAGACATAATTGCTTTTAATTATTAAATGCAGTATATTTAGCTACCATGTAAAATTGTAGAAAAAGTGCTGGTTTTTCTAATATTCAACACAAAGCAGAGCAGGAAGCAAAGTAACTCTGCATGGAAGGGAGAGAGCAGAAATGGTTCATATTTACAAAGCTATGTAGATGTCTGTTCTCTCCTTGTGCTGGTGCACTGTGTGCTGCTTAACCTCAACACAGGCACATTTGCACGATAGTGCAAACCATTCCAGCAATACAGGTAGGGCTGTTTTGTTCAGAAAGGGGCAGCTTTGTGAAGAAAAACATTCATAGAGGCATTTTTCACCTTCTGTGGGTGCTGCGGCACATGTAGAAAGAGAAAATGGAAATAAGAAATGAAGATGTTTCACCTCATTACGCCTGACTGGATAAGGCATAGCATTTTGATATATTCCCAGGTTTACTAAAATATGTACACCCATGCCTCCCAAGTTGAACTGTAACATAAGGCAGCCCTGGCAGTTTTTTTAAATTACATTTCTTTACAAGGCCTCGCAAACAAAGCTTTGCATGACTTTATAAATTTCAAGTACGCTTTGCGCAGTACAATATCAAAGCAAAGGCTTAGTAAATCTAGGTTTTAATATACTACTTTCCAAGCTTAGAAAAAATGTATAAGTGATGTAGGAACTTGGTTGTGCCATGCACCTGGGACTAAATTTAGGCAAACCCTACTGCCAGATAATATTTTTCACCTCAGCCTTTCTTCCCACACAAATTCATTTATTTGCTTTATTTGTAATATTGCCAAGTTCTTAGGCAAGTGGGCAGATGTGTATTCTAATTCATAGAGCCAAATGAATCCATTTGGAAATAATCAAGGGATATGAACAAATATTGCACCATGTATTTGGTCTGTCATTTGTGCCCTCATTACCAATGGTCTGCTAAAACCCTGGGGCCTTATTTACGAAGGCCTTGCGCGACCGGTGCGTCACTTTTAAAATGAGAAAAAGTGACGCACCAGTGGCGCAAGGCCTTCATAAATAAGGCCGCTGGTATTTTCAGGCCCCAGAATTACAGCCTAATATTTCTGTGGATGGGAAAATAAGTGATGTTAGAAATTGGGGTTCTGTTTGGCACATACATGCATCCTGTCCAAGCAGTTCGCGAGTGCTGAGTTATTGCTGGCCTCGATTCTCCTTCTGTAACTGTACAGAAAGAAAAGTAACTCACGTTCGGGGTTACACCGAAACCTACCAGGGGTTGAGCCTCTCGACTGGTATGCGCCATGGTGGTCGATTGAGGTTGTGAAGACAAAGTATGTCCTAATGCAGTGGCCTAACCTGTGATGCCCTGAAGAAATTGCCTGAATTGGGATTGGCAATGAAACATGTCGGCAAGTAGAGCAGGGCTAGATAGGTATTAGCCTTCCTCTCCTTTTTAACTTCCCGCAACCAACACTTAACTAAGAGAATAAAGCTAAACTTCATGTTGTTTGTGTGGCTTTTTTATGTTTTATGTTTGACACATTCCTTTGTGTTCTTGTCTATTCTCACACACTGCATTCTTTCACAAGCACTGTTTTGTTTGTTTTTTGGACACAAGTCTTTCTTTTGAGCTTGATGGTGCCAATGATGAGAGCAGGGCAATCCTGGTGAGTACCTGCCAGGTTCCCGTTGGTGGTCGCCCGTGAGGCGCCATCTTGCTCACACACACTTTTTTCTATCTGTCTTAATTTGACACTTAAGTGTGTGTTTTATTTGTCTCACAACTGTTGTCTACTTTTCCATGGGACTGGGCAGATGTTTTAAATAAGGCATAACCTGGATGTACCTCCTACCTCATTTACCAAAAGAGAGGAGTGGTTTGCAAATGATTTGCATATGATGGTACACCATAAAGTGGGTTAAGATTTAATGCCGAGGTGGTCTAGGTCTTGTTTGTGAATATACTGTCATTTGTGCCCTCATTACCAATGGTCTGCTAAAACCCTGGGGCCTTATTTACGAAGGCCTTGCGCCACCGGTGCGTCACTTTTAAAATGAGAAAAAGTGACGCACCAGTGGCGCAAGGCCTTCATAAATAAGGCCCCTGGTATTTTCAGGCCCCAGAATTACAGTCCTAATATTTCTGTGGATGGGAAAATAAGTGATGTTAGAAATTGGGGTTATGTTTGGCACATATATGCATCCTGTCCAAGCAGGAACCACACTCCTAGTCAGGGTATGTCAGATACACACCATACAATAGCCTATGCTCTTCCTGTGGTAGCTTGGCACAGAGCTGTCAGGCATAACTTAAGGGTCTATGTGTAAAGTATTTGTGCAACACTTCAAATAGTAAAACAGTAAAAACACCACACTAAATGATAGCACACATGGTTAATTTAATGAACACAACAAGACCAGAACAACAAAAATCCAAATAGTATAACCAGAGTAATGAATTTTTAAAGACTAAACTTAAATGTAGTACTTAAAAGCATAAAGTGTCAACCGGGTCTATCTGACTGTGCCAGATTGAGTCAAATTCAAAAGTTCAGGCCAACCATGATGGAGCATTCGTCGAATGCAGGGAGAGGTTTTAGCCCACTGCAAAGTACCTTGTTTGCATCAACATTGAGGACATGATGAGGGGCACTAGTGTTACATCATCATCAAAGACGAGATGAGAAGTGGAGAAGAGGTGATGCGTCATCGATGATCCACAGGATACAGCCGATATATCGGCTCCAAGATGCACAAAATCGGATATGCATCAGACATGGAGGTAATACACGGCGCAGATGATGATGCAATGCACTCCATCCTCACAGCAGCGGCAATGCGTTAGTGTCGATGGAGATGTTGCAGTTCTGATCAGCGCAACATTGTTGATGCATGGATATATGCCAGAGCAGCACTTTGTACTCACTTCCTAGGGCCCAGGATTTGATTGGCACCACATGGTCGGACAAGACTCACAGATAGCAGAGTCCAGGTGCTGTAGCAGGGTGATTGGAAGTCTTTGATGTCCCTGAGACTTCAGAACAGGAAGCAAGCCAACAAGCCCTCGGAGTCACACTCTGGGTTCTGGGTACAAGTGATGTGGGTCCAGTCCTTCTCACCCAGGCAAAGACGCATCCGGCAGCAGGTCAGCAGAGCAGGAGTCCATCAGACTAGCATTCCAGCAGAGTGGTAGTCTTTTCAGCAACATGGCAGTCTTTCTTACTGGCAGTGTATCCACAGGTCCAGAAGTGAACTGAAGTGGTGGTGTCTGAGGTCCAGTACTTAAACGCAGTTGTGCCTTTGAAGTGGGTGAGACTACAAAGAGAAGTCTTTCAAGTGCACAGAGTCCTTGCCCTTCCTGCCCAGGCTCCAGACTCACAACAAGCGGGGTATACAGCCCTTTGTGTGGGGACAGTGCACATTAAATGTAGGTGTTAAGTGTGAGGCTGTGTCCAAATCCTTCCTCCCCTCCTTCCCAGGATGGCCCATCAAGATGTGGATGGCCCATCAAGTTACACCTAAACTCCATTTGTGTGTGGCTGTCTAGAGGGAATATCTATTATCAACAGGAGAGAGAGGGGAAATTATTTAAGGAGCACTCTTGGTCTCCCAGTCAAGGTAATGTAAACAACAAAAGAGTGTGTTTTCTTGCGAGAAGAGCAGGCATGAAGAATCTTATTTGATTCTTCTGAAAACCATCACTCACCAACCTAGTTGGTGACATGCCTCATCATTGGGCCCCACCAGGAGAGGCCGAGTGCCTCCCTGGTGTGCTTCAACGCCAGAATTACTGCGGAGCAGGATTATTTGATTGGGTGACAAGTGAAAATGAAAGTGTTGTGATTAAAAATGTGGTGATTAAATATGTCTGGATTGTGTCCAAAAACCTTTTATTAGTTGGCCAATCAGACACGCTAAAAACGACGTGTGGAATGGAAAAACTGGATAGATTGTTCAGTTGTGCCCCACTGTGTAAGATTGACATGTTTCTGCCTAAGTGGTGCTATTTACCAGGCATTCTTCAGGTCCAACGATGAGTACCTCAGAGGTATGGATGCGCTAACGCCCACCCTGACCAGAGGACGTGAAAGTGAAAAATTGAGTAAAATATGTGTAAAAAATGCAATCCAAAAGTTTTCAAAAGTTGCTCTATTCAGAGAAACCAGATTGCACATGAGGTGTAATCATTTATCACACCATGGGTCTCGGAAGGGGGGTAATGGATCCGGTTTACAAGGGCAGAAGCAGGTACAGAGCGGGTGCCTGGCAGTGACGGCGGTGTGCCATTATTGCCACCACCCCCCTTCCGAGACCCATGGTGTGATAAATGATTACACTTGTATGGGAGAGTAAATGTGTGTGGTTCAGTGGGGGGTGTGTGACTGCCCAAAGATGTGTCAATAGTTGATTCAGTAGGTATATGACGTTAAGACTACATGTTATAATAGTTGTTTGGGTGAGTAAATATGTATATGAATGTGATGATGAGCAAATATATCTCTCAATGGTACATGTTAAACAAACTAGAATAATAAAAGGCAGTGTATGTGACATTTGTTGTATATAAATAAGTACAGATAAGACTCAGTGATTGCATGAGTGACTGTATGGATAACTATACTTGTAATGGTGATTTTATAACACACTAAGCATGAGTTTCTATCTATATGAATAAATGAAGTGGTGTTTGTATAAGTGTATTGCTGAGTAAATATTAGTATGATCAATTGTTTGCATAAGTGAGTAGGATTACTGCATAAGTGAATAGGATGTGTGCTCGTGTGTAATGTAGATGTAGGTGTATTTAATAGTGTTTTATTGATCATTGTTAGCATGTATGAGTGAATCTATAGGTAAGTGTTTAGATGTGTGTGTAGATGTAGGAATCACTGAGTGGGTTTTTAGATACTTGTATTGGTGTGTCAATGGATTCAAATATGGTACTGTATTTTAAAATGAGTGATGAAAGATTATAGTAGAGTATGATGAGGTGTATCTGATTGTCACGTGGAGGATGTCATCAGTGATGTCATCAGTGTTGTCATTTGAGATGTCATCAGTGATGTCACTGACCATGTCATGAATGATGTAATATGTGACATCATCACCAGTGGAATGCGGGCGCGAGAGTTACAGTAAGTACTGACTATAACGGAGGAATTTCAATGGTTTTGTATGAGTGAAATGTCCAGCTAACTATAACATCCCTAAAACCTATGTTTTTTTCAGTGAATTTCTAAGGTTTTTTAAATGATAATTCCTAACTATAAGCTGCTTGAAACCTATGGTTTTTTCAGTGAATTTCAAAGGTTTTTTAACACCTTAGCCGCGGCCCTTATTTTGCGGCAGTGCTGCGGTTCCACGGAGTGGGCGGGGCACGTCAGCCAGTGGACGCTCGCAGCACCAGCGAGGTAGTGCTCGTGACAGCCAACCGCCGACAGCAGCAGGGAAGGGGTTAAATGACAATTCCTACTTATAATGTTGACCACTTCCCCATGTTTTCAACAAGAACCCAAATCTGCAATGCTATCTAAAAAATCAGGCCATAATTCCACTTACCACTAAAAAATTACCATCAAAATGTAACTACTGTAAAGAACGTCGAATATGTACTGCGTGAATTACATCCAACGCATACCCCTGTTTAAAGAGCAATATGTGATAGAGGTTCTAATTATACACTTCCGACACCCAACAAAATCACAATACCCAGCGCCACGACCACCACAACCACCACAACCACCCCCATGGACCCCTCCCCCCTACTACCTCAGAGGCAGCGCAAAACAGGACAATGGACCTTTCCAAAATAATATATTCCCTCAACAATACACTAGCTCAATGTACAGAGATGTGGCAACCAAGTATGTATAAATGAAAGAACTTGAACATCAACAATAATGTACTCAACGCTAAGACTACCGGTGAAATACTATACACAATTCACTATAGAAATCAAAAACTTTTCAGTGAGTAGATATACCATTGATATGTGTAGTGTACTGAACAGTGGACGCAACCATATTATCTCAGACACTGGGGAATATTTTGGTCATGTAGCTGTGTTCATCCCCTCCTTTGGAACAGAAGCGGAGTGGGCTAGTCCACCGTAAACAACGTCAACGTAAGACTATAAATAATTAGGCTATACCTTGGGCGTGATTCACTTCTGCAAAGAGAACAGACTGCGCCGCATCGAACGTCCGCACCCTGCCACGTGGCTGCCGCCATGACCGCGTGCCTCTTCGATACAGGCCCATTGCGGACTCAGCGCCACAACACCACAGACTTATGTCTGCATCCACTACTGTTTTCGATCTACACTGCGGACAGCAGGGTTTACAACTTGAATTCAACTTTGGATCTAAATTTGTCGTCGGTATCTGTGCTGAGTATTGCCTTCAATCCACTCTACGGTCAGTAGAATTGACAACTTTATACCAGTTGCCCATCAGCACTACAGAAAACATTGAATTCAGTCTTGATTTATTTAAACCCGAGACAATTGTACTATGTCCTCAGAACAGTAGGAAATTCAGCCTTCATTTATTTAATACAGAGACAATTACGGACAGCATTCAAGTTAACCTTGATTTATGTAAGGCAGAGACAATTTAATTAATGGATGCCACAAAAAACATTCCTCAATGTCTGTACTAAGTAGTGCCTTCAAATGTACACTGCAATCAACAGAGTTTACCACTTGATACCACAAGAGCATCAGCACTACAGGCAACATTGAATTCATTCTCGATTTATTTAACCACTTGGATGCTAAGGCATGCCGATCATGCCCATTGACTTTCCATTGAAATCAATGGAAACTCCATGACGAGTTACCCTTGTCATTAGCGCTGAAGGGGTTAAGGCAGAGACAATTCTACTGTGTCATCAGATTTCGTTAACGTATGTGACAAAAAAGCATTCGTAAATGTTTCTGTGGACTACTGCCATAAATGTACTTTACGGAGAGCAGGGTTCACAACTTGAATTCAGCTTTCCATCTACACTACTGACAGTGGGGAATTCAGTCTTGATTTATGTAATGCAGAGACAATTCTACTGTATGTGTTCAGATTTTTTTTACATAAGTCACAAAAATCATTCTTCGATATCTGTGCTAACAACTACCTTAGATCTACATTGTGAGGGCTCGCGATTCAGGTGGAATGGCGATTGCACATGACGCATTCCAATAGCCAAGAGTCATTGTACCAGTGCGACCCACCTGAACCACGAATCATCGCAGGGTGCACACACACGCTGAGTTGTTCAGGTACCACTAACTCACTGCACCACAAGTCATCTCCCCGTGGCCTTATTAAGACAGAATTCACTAGGCAAAAAACATTGCTCCCACTGCGGCCTGCCAGACTATGCATCATCGCAGGTTACGTATACTCTCAGTGCCAAAGGTACCAGTAACTCACTGCACCCTAATTCATCCTCACGTGGCTGTATTCAAGCAGAATTCAATAGAGAAAAGACATTGGTCAGAATGCGGCCCCCCCTTTACCAATCATTATCGCAGACTACTAACTCATTGCACCAAAAATCATCACCACGTGACCGTATTGAGTCAGATGTCTTATTTGGAAGAAAATATATCATAGTTTTTGGAGATCTACTGCAACTTACTCCCGTGAACGGACAACCAATATTTATTAGAAAACTTGATTTTAAAGACTTTGCTACCAGTGTGTCCTGTTCGGAGCATGCATCATCGCAGGCTCCACAGAACTTTGTTGCTTCAGGTGCCACTAACTCTTTACACCACTTATCATCGCTGCCTGCACACACACTAAAATACAAATACTGTGCAGCTCTAATAATGGCACGTGGCTCTTGCTAACCGCTGCCTACTGCCTACACCGCGGTCATCAGAGCTCACAATTAATTACACTGTTGATTTATTATTTGCAGACTACAATAGCAAACTAAGTTTAACATTTATCAAAATCTGTACAACATCCCTTTATTATGCTTCATTTAACAACTTTTTTTATATCACTTATAGATTTACTTGAATAATAAGTTTCACGCTGCAAGTGCAAAGGTACACTTAATGATAGTCTACACTGTGGATAGCATAGGTCACAATTTGAACCGCACTTTTTCTTCATTGGAGACAAAAATGGCTACACCACTGGAAGAATCATCTGATTCTGATAATTTTGTTGCTGAAGAATTATAACCATCGATAGCACTTTTTTTTCCAACTCAAAGTACATACAGTCCAGTATGCACCATTCAATGCTTTGAGTGCAGCCCGTTCAGACCACGCATCATCGCAGGGTGAGCACTCGCTAAAAAACAGACGTACCACTAACTTAGTACACCATAAATAATCACCACAAGGCTTTATTAAGGCAAACTTCTGTAGTCAAAAAACATTATCCCCAGTGCGGCCTATCCAGACCACACTTCTTCGCAAGTTACGTACACGCTCAGTCTCAAAGGTACAAATAACTCAGTGCATCATAATTCATCACCACATGGCCGTATTCAGGTAGAATTTAACTGATTCTTCATTCATTGTGTATAAAGTGCAGTACTAAATAAAGTAACGTCTCTCAAACCTACACAAAATCGCCACTTGACCTTACTAAGCCAGAATTCACAAGACAAAAAACATTACTATCAGTACGTCCTGCCCAGTCCACACATCATCGCAGGCTCCATGGAACCTTGTTGTTTCAGGTACCACTAACTCAGTGGAAACCAAACTAATTATAACACCTATCACACCCTACACAATATCCCTTTAGTAAGCTTCCTTCAAATTTTTTTTATATCACTTATACATTTAGTTGAATAATAAAATGCACGCTGCATACAGGTTCGATCTTTCACTTCCACTATAATTGCAGATGATGCACTCCACCCTAAGATGTACTTTGCGTACAGCAAGGTTTACAACTTGAATTCACCTTTGCATCTACACTATAGACAGTAGGAAATTCAACCTTGATTTATTTAATGCAGAGACAATTATACTGTTTGTATTCAGATTCTGTTAAAAAAAGTGAAAAAAGCATTGTTCTATAACTGTACTGACTACTAGCTTCCATGTACACTGTGCACAGTAGGGTTCGCAACTTGAATTTACATTTTCGTCTACACTACAGACAGCATTAAATTCAGCCTTGATTTATTTAAAGCAGAGAAAAAAATAGTGCTGTTGCACTGCTGGTATGCGCAAGCACCTTCAATCATTGCATTCTGTGAACTATGATAACAAAGAATGTAGAAAATTGCGCCAAAATGTACCTCCACCACCGGCAATACCAAGTACCTCTTGGATATCACCTTCAACACTGCCACCAGACATACGTCCCCAATTTGTAAAAGTTACAATGCACTGCGTGAAGTGGAATCGTTTAATTTGTTTTCGGGAGCAATCAGTACACCTAGTTTGCACAGCAATTGATAACCATTGATGCTAGGTTTTTTTTTCCCCCTCAAAGTTCATATAGTCCAGTATGCAACAGTGAATGATATCAGTACAGCCCGCTCAGACCACGCATCATCGCAGGGTGAGCACACGATAAACACCAGACGTACCACTAACTCAGTACATCATAAATAATCGCCACATTCACTTGTTAAGGCAAAATTGAAGAGTCAAAACAAATTTTTACTAGTGCGGTCTGCCTGGACCATGCATCATCGCAGGTTCCACACAAACTGCCCCTACCTCAGTGCACCACAACTCATGAACCCTTTACGATAGAATCTATTGTGTATTATTTCACATACAATGCTCCTACCTTTGTACAGCAGAAGTCATAAACCGTCTATGATTAAATATCTGTATATGATATCATGATTACTATTCTACTTGTTACCAACAACAACGTAATAAAATGGAGTCGAGCACACGTGCCCGTACCCACTTCAACTATTTATCTGTGTCTGTGTATTTATTGTGTTTGTAAAATGCTGCTCCTCCGCCCTACCACATTATATTGTGCTATAAATAGCGTATGCAACCATCTTACCTGTGCCAGTAAGTGTGGGCTATTCCTCCTTTTTTTTATTTTAAAGCATATTTATATAGCACAAAATCAACCCAAAATTATATCAGCTATTTACATGAGCACCGTATTTACAATACATTTTCAGGCACGCGTACATTACGTCATTACTCTACAATAACAGAATGTGGACGCAACTCCGAGACTCAAACACTGATTTCCAGCATCAAGTTCTACAGTGTACCTGAATAATCACATACGTATATATATTAGCTGCCCTTCATGTGCCAAAAACTACAACTTTCACAGCCCTGTATTACTACAGCTACAACACTTCACTGAATGTACAATAAACATTCATAATTGCAGAAATGCGTCATGTCCACCATTTTTTATGTATGCAACGAACGAATATAGAGTCAGTAATACCCCGTACCTTCCATGTTGGCCAAGTTGTGGGACTTTACAGATATAATGACGCATTTGTTTTTTAAGACATGGGTGACGTCAGCACTGCAAAACGGACACCTGAATTACTTGATTTCTCATATAACTCACGACGGGACCACACCCATAGCTCTGGAATCATGGCACAGAGCCTCGCACAGCACTGGCATACCTCAGTCCAGCACACTCCACTTAAGCTTCCAGGAAAACACAGCAACGAAACATTGCCCAGATTTCCATTGTAGTGATTTCTTAGTTCCAGGTCTAGTTGTCAGAACGGCACACACACACTCCTTCATGGCTGGTATACACCCACACCACACCCCTCCAGCGCATCCGTCACTACACACGTGACCATACCAATAAAAAAGATGGGGCGCACGTGCTGTACGTCATTTTAGAGTTGCTCCCGTCGCAAGCGCAATGATGGCCCGTCCTGATGGTTCGGACGCCTCATGTAGGCCCGAACCACCGAACAGAAGGCACACCACCACGTGCATGGCCTCTTTAGTCACTGATTTACTGGTACCGGAAGGACTGAGCGGGTGAAGAACCTACGATGATGATGATGGGAGCACGAGTATGTTGTTAGCCATACCGATATCAAGACTCTGCGCCATATGTCAGAGCGGGACTGCATGATGTAGAAGGCATCCTGTCCACGAAAAGGTGAGCAGTGAGGCCTGGGTGAGCATCAGAGGGAGTCGATGGGCTGCAGCAGACTGGATACCAAAATCGATGCAGCGATTTAGACGTACGCAGTCCTATATACCGAATGTTATTGCATTTATATATTTTTTTTCCAATAGAAGGAACGTTTTTATAATTGGTCAAACGTACGGAATATAAACTATACAAATAGTTGTTTTTAAATGCGAGAGGGAACATGTGAAAAAAGTGCCAAGTTATTCAACTTCACATTAAGATAGTAACAAAGACCAATCATAACATCTTTCTTTTACTATCTTTTATATGTAGAGCTTCAGGGTGCATTATGTCCCGGCACGTGGTGAAAAACACACCGGTGACCGAAGGGTGAGCTGCAAATATTCTTTGCAGTCACTCTCTCACTTCCTCTCTCCTTTGATAAAAAAATGACACACAATGTTAACTTTCTTTTTATCTTACAGGTTGTGTTTCACAAATTGGCGTCCCCCCAACACCTCTAAAGCTCAACGTTTGAGGTTTCTGCGATGATGTGTGGCCGTCGTAAGAACTTCTGAGAAGGCTGCTTCGACGCGTAGTGCACCCTCTTTGAATCAGGCCAAGGGCACAAGGTGAGCAAAGAAACTCATTTCCGAAACAATGACAAGTCATCTGTGAAAGGAGAGAGTGGGTAGTGTGCAGCAGCTTCACTGCGTAGGAATGTACAATTACCTCTGGCCAGTGAGAATAGATAGGTTACAACAGTTTGAGTGGCAGATGTACAAGCCCCTTGCGCCACTTTTGTGTCACTTTTAACATGGTAAAGGTGGCGCAAGGAGTTTCTAAATCTGCTTCTGACTTCCCAAGAAAAACACTCACCTCTGGACTCTGCGAGTCAATGGGTGCAACAGTCTAGATACACAATATTGAGAACTCAGCGCTATGTAATGGGAATGCATGGGATATAATACTTTGGAAAAAAACAGCGCACAGACACCTCCTTACAGGGAAACTTGATGTAATACAGTATCCTGAGTGTTCAAATAAATGAACCAAAAATATACGTGTGCAGTTGTATGTGCTATGCTATTACTAACTCTATATACTATCTTTCAGATCACTAAACTGGAGGGTGCACTATGAACCAGCACATGCTTGGACACACACGGAGGCAAAAGGTGAGCTACGAGTATTTTCTCCAGTATTAACTGCTCCATCTATAACTTTCTCTCTCTCACACTTTTAATGTCGTTTTGTCTCTCTTTCTCTCTCACATTGTTTCTCTTTCTCTTTTAAAGTTATGGACGCTGCTGTCCACTCTGACGTGTAGAACCAAAGCTGAGTTCAAGTTGTGAACTCTGTTGGTCACAGTGTTAGGTAAGCAGAGCAGCCTAGATATACAATCCCTCCGATTAAATGCATTAGAAATAAAAGAGCTTATTTACAAGCCCCTTGCACCACTTTTGCGTCACTTTCAACATGGGAAAAGTAACACAAAAGTAGAGCAAGAGTCTTGTAAATAAGCCCTAAAGAATATTGTCCTGCATAATGACTTGATCTCTCACCTAATTCTGTCTCATCTCTGAATCCTTTTAAAGACCTGTTGATCCATAGTGTAAATCTGACGCAATAGGCACTTCCATACAGACAACTCCTGAAGGCGGGCCTATAAGACAAGTGAAATGTATCAGGCACACTGCATACGTAAAAATAAGGAAATATCGCCAAGTGTTACCTTGACTTGTAATGTTTGACCTCATTTAGTCACATCGATCTAATTTTAAACACTAATTTTCATTTTTGTTTTGCAGATTACCTACCGTACTTCTATTGGAGTCGATACCACATTTTGTTTATTATATTGTTTTGTTAAAGTTATGTTTCTAGTTATTTATCATATTGTTATCTTTAAGTTACGGTTCTAGTTATTTGTTGTTATTTTAATACAAGTTAATAGAAAAAATATATATGTCTTCTTTTTCTGACATTTCACGATTATTTAGTGTGATAATAATATACTTGGAAAACATTTAAAAATAGAAATGATATTTATAATTTGAAGTATAATTCTGAGGCTAACTCTTTACCAGATCTTTACCAGAGTCTATAGCTACGACTAACGGTTCCTATGGAAAAATTTTAAAACTCCAGCACAGTTACTTTTTCCATTAGCAACATAGTGTGGTGTACTTCTAACCTCTGTGCTCACGTAAGTGTTCCATGAACTGTTACTATGGTAACAGGCAGAAAGCCATTTGGCGTTAGAGTTGAAAGGTCTGGCTGTACAGAAACCGTTTGGATCCTCTACATTACAGAAAGGAAAGCAGAGTAAAACAGAACACTGTGTACCAGATTTACAACCTCCTTGCGCCACTTTCGCGTCACTTTTCACATCTTAAAAGTAATGCAATATTAAGGCAATGAACTTGTAAATCTGCCCCTATGCACATTACGAGCAAAACAATTCCACAACTCATTTAATTCTTTATCGATCTTAATTAGACAGTGTTGATTCACGATTCACAATGAACTTCAATAAATACTTCCGCCTATTTAAATGGAAGACGAGATTGTCGACATTACAAAACTTAGCGGCATATTTACAAAGACGGAGTTAAAATTGTCGTCGCTTTAACACCTGCAAACTACAACAAAAATGCAGAAAATGGACTTCAAAATCCTTTGTTACCTTACTAGAAGATGTTTTCAACATTGCTCTTTCCTATACAAGACTGAGAGCCACCCCCCGGGGCTATAAAACAAATGGTTGTGGGGGGCTCCAAGGCCCCCCCTGCAAAATAAGAAGTGCCGGGACCTCAACGACCCCCCTCAAGCTCCGGGAACCACCACCCCGGGTATTTGTGTATTGTGAGAAGCAGACTGCGTGGCCTTCCACCAGGACCCTCGAAGTCCCTGGAGACCGCCACACCCCAGGGCCGACTCCTGCAGTGTCCCTGGGTGCCTACCCCAGGACACTGCTGTTTGCTATGAGAGGGTGGGAGTCTCGCGGCTCGCCCTTCCATAGCAAACTTAGGGCCAGATGTAGGTAAACCCATTTTACCGATTCTAAAATACCGAATTTTACCGATTCGGTATTTCAGAAACGGTAAATGAAATTTAGGGAAAAAATCGGTAATTTTTACCGATTATGTAAAATTCGGTATCGGAGACTCGGTATTTACCGACTCTGTATTTACCGAATCGGAATTTACCCAATCGAATTCCCCATTCATTCCTATGGGCCTTATTGGCCATAGGATTGCATGGGAAATACCGAATCGGTAAATACCGAATCGGTAAATACCGAATCGAAAACCAAAAAAAACAAAATTGAAACCAATGAAGGCAGCCAATCAGGTGCAAACACACTCCCCCTCCCTACCAGGAAGTGGCTACCCAGGCAGCTGCAACTAATTAGAAGGTTCTGTAGAGGCAGTCAGAGCTGAGCAGAGTCACAGAGCAGCAGGGAGAGTTTTTTGTAACTTTACCAACAGAAAAATGGCAAGCAGCAGTGAAAGCCAGAAGGCAGAAAGAAAGAGGAAAATAAAGTTCAGCAGCATGGAGCTTCAGGTACTTGTGGAAGAGGTAGTGAGGGTGCACAACAAACTTTTTGGCAGGCACTCCCTCACTGTTACCGAGTCTGCCAAAAGAAAAATCTGGCTGGCAATTGTTGAAAAAGTGAATGCTGTGGGAGTCACAACCAGGAACACTGAGGATCTTAAAAAAAGATTCTATGACCTCAGGAGCCTCACCAAGAAAAAAATGGCTGAAATCCACAAGCAGGCAGGCCTAACCGGTGGAGGCAGAAACACAGCCCCCCCCGACTGACCTGGAGGAGTTGGTGGCCTCAACCATTGAGGCAGACAGCGTCTGCGGACTGGGAGATGTGGACAGCTCTGCCAGAGCTGCAACAAAAAAAAGGTAAGAAGCATGCGCAGCATTACACCCCATACCAACCTGCTTCCCTTTACCCTTTGTGGACAAGCAAACCCCAGTCCAGTACTGCTAGCACTATACAGGAGCAATGCATTATGGGAAATGTAGTCAGCAAATGTAGGACCATGTGTAACAGCGCAGACATCAGCAAGTTAGTGAAATGAATGCAGATAAATGAAAGTGAAATGTGTAAAGCATTTATTGTAGTGACTGTGACACAGTAGCACTCTGTTGATATACGCTTATTTATACCTAGGGGCCAAATCAGGCAGTCGACCCACTGACACAGAAGGGACTGCACCAGAGAGGGAGGAGAGTGAGGAAGCAGGTCCAAGCCAAGTGCAAGCCTCGCAGGACGAAGGTGACAAACCTGGCATCTCCCAGGAAGATGACACTGTACTGACCCCAGAGTTGCTGCACTCCCCACAGCTTTCCCAATCCCCTCACTTGCAATTCTCACCAGAAACTTCACCATCACTGCTCCAGTCCACTCCTGTAACCCCACCAGCCAGGAGGTGTGGCGTGGCCCCACTACCATCAATGGAGGCAGCAGAGGGTGAGGGGGAGGCTCAAGTCACCGTAGATGTGAGTTCAGCAGCACTGCAGTCCACAAATGAGACGGTCACTTCTCGCAGAAGACAACGCAGACCCAGCAGTGCAGGTGGACGTGGTGAGTGCACTGTGTTCCGTGGGCTGGAGGGGAGCATGGCGCGCATTCAAAGGATGCAGGGCAAATCAATCCAAGCCTGCCAACGCCAACTCAGAGCCCTGAATGTGCAAATAGGAGACATGGGGAAGGGCATGAGAGACATTGTGGAGGCGAATAAAGAAGTTGCCAAAACAAATAGGGACATTGCAGCAGGGATGCAGCAGATGAGCAACTCAGTTACGCAGCTATGCTCCAAACTTGACAGTCTGTCACACACAAGACGCAGGGATGCCCATGCCCACAATACGGCCATCAATCGCTTGGCCACTGCCACATCCCTGCTATGCAGGAGAGGCATAAATGTGCAGGAGGCATTGACACAGAATACAGCTGATGTCACCAGGGGCATGGCCAGAATGACGAGTGCACTAGAGGCAATGTTGATTTCCCACACAGCACAGAATCCTGCCCAGAACGTGGCAGAGGGTGATGACACTAGTAGCCGGAGCAGCATAGCAAGCACTAATGTGGAGACACGGATGAGTACCAGGCGCCAAGCTGAGGCTGCAGGGCACGCTGAACAAAGCGAACAACATCCAAGTGGCTCAGGGAAGCGCGGGTGCAAGTGACTTTACCGTTCATGGGTGAAGTAGCCCGGGACATACAGTCCCCACGTGTATAATGTTTATTTTGTTGCACTTAAGTGCTTGAACGTTGTGGCACCATTAAAATACGTAGGTCCCATACACAACCTGTCTGTGTCTCATTACTTACTCAGAAATAGTTGCGTGTAATCTCCTCTGTATCTGCCATCACTTGGTGTTGACACTCCAGCAGGTTGTGTTTCAGGCACAGCAATCTCGTTGTCATGATCCTCAAAGTCTGACAACTCCACCTCAGTGCCCTTCTTCACAGCAAGGCTGTGCAACATAGCAAAGGCAGCAATGATTTTACAGCAGGTGATGGGGGTATACTGCCGGGCACCTCCACTCTTATGGAGGCGCCTGAACCTGCTCTTCCATATACCTAAAGGTACGCTCCACAATATTTCTTGTGCTCTTGTGGGCCCTGTTATATCTCCTTTGGCTGGGTGTTGAGGGATTGAGGTAGGGGGTGAGTATGAAGGAGCGGAGGGCATATGCACTGTCTCCTAAAAGGAAATGGGAATACATTACTCACATGCATACATGTACTATTTACTACAATAGGTGTTAATGGGGTCGCACACTGTGTCTTACCTAGGAGGTATCCTTCACCAAATTCCCCTGCCGTCAGCCATGCATAGATACCGCTGTTTTGAAATATGAAGGAGTCGTGGGTACTCCCAGGAAATTTTGCCACAAGGTCAGTGATGGCGCACTTGGCATTGCAGATCACCTGCACATTGATGGTGTGTGTGGACTTTCTATTCCTATACATGTATTCGGTGGCAGCAGGGGGACAAATGGGAATGTGGGTGCCATCAATGCAGCCAATGATATTGGGGAAATGCGCCATAAGATAGAAGTCAGTTTTTGTTTGTAGCAGTTCAGCATGGGTTGCAGGGAAAGATATATAATGGTCCATCCTCTGTAACATGGCGTCAAGGAATTTGTGGAAAAAGCGTGACAGGCTGCTCTGGGTCACCCACCTACCGCAGCAACCACACTCTGGTAACTCCCAGAGGCAAGCAGGTGTAGGCTGCACAGCACCTGCACGTGGGTTGGAATGGCGTGCGCCCTTGGGGTAGTGTGCTCCAACAGTGGGTGGAGGTCCCTGATGAGGTCCAAGATGGTGTCTGGCTCCAACCTGTACCTCTGGAGAATCTCTGGCTCTGTGAGCATGAACAAGGTGATCCTCTGTCTGTAGACCAGCTCCTGTCTCTGCCATTCCCTCACTCCTTCCTCCTGTAGCCGTAGCCGCCTCGCAATGACATAGAATGCCGCCATTGTGTAGAAAGTATTGCATTTTGGGTCCTTTTTTATAGGCTGCACCTGGTTACGACCGGATTTCAATCCATGGTAAATACAGACTCTTAAATACCGAATTTGAAGCAAAATCGGTATTTAAGAGCTTACCTACATCTCAATGTTCAATTTGACCACTTCTTATTTACCGAATCGGTAAAGTTACTGAATCGGTAAACCCTCCGAATCGGTAAATTTACCGAATCGGTAAAGTTACTGAATCGGTAAACCCTCCGAATCGGTAAATTTACCGAATCGGTAAATTTACTGATTCGGTAAATTTACCGATTCGGAGGGTTTACCGATTCGGTAATTTTACCGATTCGGTAAATTTACCGATTCGGCTGATTTTCTGTCCCGTACATCCCAAAAGCACAATACGGTCGGAAACGGCCAAAAATACCGATTTTCGGCCGTTTCCGACCGGTATTGGCCTACCTACATCTGCCCAAGGTTTGCATTTTGATAGACACAGCAGTGAAATCTGTTCTCACTTTCAAAATCCAAATCAGATTGCTTTTCCACATGCAAGTTAGCATCTCCCCATGTGGAGAAGCATCTCCCCAAGAACGCGGGGAGCTGGCGGGACTGAGGAGCATTGTTGCTCCCCCCACGGTCCCCAACATTTTTTATAAGACCCGGGGGATAGTGTCCCCGGGAATATTAGAAATGACTGATAGGGGTTACTTTTATATAGTAAAATTAAAAGTCGCGCACCCAGCGCAGCGCTCAGTGCGGCCCCCTGGTGTGCACACGCTGAATGAACAACTCATAATCTGAAGGGTGCGCGACTCCAGCGCCTTTGGTGCACAACTTCTACGAATTTGGGAGCCGGCATTGCTTTTCCACATGGGGAGCTACTAACATGCAGCTCCCCATGTGGAAAAGCAATCTGATTTAGATTTTGAAAGAGAGAACAAATTTCCTTGCTATGGGAGGGCAGGATTGACACCCCGGGACACTGAAAGAGCCGGCCCTCCCACAATACATAAAGCCCCGGGCAGTGGTGGTCCCCGGGGCTTTGGAGACCTTGAGCCCCTCCCCCCACCATTTTTTTCTTTTTAGCCCCGGGGTGTGACGATCCCCGAGGCTGGGAGGCCCCATTAGGCCCCACGTAAAATTTAATATTTTGCCCCCGGTATTTAACCCCCAGAGACTAATTATGAAAAAAACTCAAATTTATTTTATGTATTTTACGGCACAGTCCGCACACCCTACACACACCTGTCGGGTTTAAAAAAAAAATGTGTGTGCCCTGGGGGTCCTGCTGGTATAGATGGTAAAATTATTTCGATCCTGCCCCCTTTCTAAGTTTTGCACATATATTCCACTGACTTCCTCAGCCTCGCTTCTATCCAGGCACAAAATGGCCGCCAACAGTTCCTGGTTTCGAATGTTGACAACCACTTGATAGCCAATTAGCATTCAGCGCGTGATCTGAAGGGTGCGCTTATGGAACGATGACAATCGGCGCCCAATCCGCGGATCCACCGCGCCGATAGATATATAAATGATTTTAACTGTCGGTTTCTCAGGAACTACTGAACAGATTGACACCATTTAAGCAAAAGGCACAAGTCTGAACTGAAGACTACCTCTTTGCCAAATTTGATGAAATTCCATTCAGCCGTTTGGGCTGTAGCTGTGGCTAAAGGTCCTATGGGGAAACACGTTTTTCTCGGCCCTCACTTGACGAACCACCCCAAAACTTTCAGGATAGGAGCAGACCAGAGCTGGCCAAAAGTTTGGAAAATTCATCAATCGGCACAAAAGTTATTGGGAATAGAATGTTATGGATTTCCTTTTTTTTTTTTTATTTTTTTTTTTTTTATTGTTTTTGGCAGATGTAAAAACATACAAGGACTAAACGAGGCATAGAATACAAAATAAGTCTTTACAAATACAGTCATTATACAGTTTAAATCCAGTTGTCAATGGGGGACCATAACTTCCGGCCAAAAGTCTTCTTTTTAAGTCCCTTCAGTTTGTAGACTGCTTTGTCCATTCTATAAACATTTAACAACTTTCCCAGCCATAGTTCAAATGTTGGTGGGTCTATATCCAACCATCTGGAGGTGATACAAGATCGGTATATAGACATTCCAATAAACAAAAAGTATTCTTGATCCAGAGATAAATTCCGAGAGGGAAAGTAGACACCAAAAATAATAACAGAAGGATGGAGCGTGATCTGAACATGCAGCAAATTAGTCAGAAACTTTTCGATCTTATCTATGTATACGACCAATTTAGAGCAGCTGTAAAACATATGACTTGAGTCTGCTGCTAGAGTTCCGCAGCGGCTACAATTAATACCTCTTAAAGCTTTCCATTTTGCCAGCTTAGCAGGTGTATAATAAAGATCTAGAGTGGACATATAATGTTGACTTTTAAGAGAGCTATTGATTAGTGTCTTATTACTCATCTCAAAAGCTTTTACCAAATCTATCCCTTCTATACATAGATTTCTCTGCCATTTCTGGGTTTGATGATCGAGGTCGTTCTGCAACCTATTACTCATTAACTGATAGATTGTGCCAATGCGATTATTCTTCCTACAGCTCTCTAGGATATCAATAGTCTCCATAGTATCAGTATATAGCAGATTTTTTTTTTCTAGAAAACTACGAATCTGTAAATATTTAAAGAATTCGTTCCTAGAAAGACCAAATGTCTTTTGAAGTTCAGAAAAGGACATAAAAATCCCATTTTGATACAATTGCCCCATTAAGTGAATCTGTCTCGTATGCCATCGGTAAGTTGCAATATCTTGAAAAATTTCAGATAGTGACTTATTACCAAACAAAGGTGTATAAAAATTCAGTTTTGACGTTATACGTAAAGTTTTGTTCATTTGCCTCCAAACTAAAAAAGCGGCAAGAACCACCTTAAATTTTGTTTTTTTATAGTAGCTGGGTTCAATAACTTTTAGTAAGCACTGCCGAGCATGAGCGCCTAAAAGCATTTCAAAAATAGAAGGTGCCATGGACGGTTCTGTAACATAATCATGAAATAGTAGAACCCTGATTGTTTTAAGAGTAATAGCCCAATAGTACATTCTAAAATTCGGAAATCCCAGCCCAGCACATTCTTGCGGAAGAGTACACCATTTTAAAGATCTTCTAGAACGACGGAACCCCCACAGAAACCTGGACAGCATCCTGTCTATTTTATTGAAAAGGGACATTGAGAAAAATAAAGGAATAGTGCGAAAAAAATACAAAAATTTCGGAAAGATCATCATCTTAATGACATTGGTTCGTCCGTATAAAGATAAGTGTAAATTATTAAGTCTTTCTAACGTTCTATTAGTGGATATAAGTAAAGGATCTATATTTAATGCGACAATGTCATCAACCTTAGAAGATAAAATTACACCGAGATATGTACCAGTAGTATTTAGTGGGATGTCAGTGGGTTTACCCGTTTCAGAATGTATAATCTGAGTTTTTGTGATATTAAGCTTATAACCGGAGACTTTCCCAAACTCTCTACCAACATCAATGATTATAGGTAGCGCAGAGGAGACATCAGAAGTTACAATAGCCACGTCGTCTGCGTACGCTAAGACTTTGTGGTCAACTTCAAAAAGTCGGACTGATGGGATATCAGGTTCCAAGGTTAGTCTGTTCAAGTAGGGTTCTAAATATAGAGCAAATAGAAGCGGGGAGCATGGGCAGCCTTGTCTAGTCCCCCTGGTAATTGAAAAAGGTCTCGAGTTGTCAGTACCTAGTCTTATTACACCCTTAGGATTAGAATAAAGTGATCGTACCGCTTGAATAAATTGTGATGGAAACCCTTTCCATTCTAACACAGTCCAAAGGAATCCCCAGTCTACTCTGTCAAACGCTTTTTCAGCGTCGAGTAAGATCACCCCAACTGGGGATTCCTTTGCTTGAGCCCAGTCTAATAGTGTAATGACGCGTTTAACATGATCAGTGGTATCTCTATGTCTAATAAAACCATGTTGAATGTGTGAGACTAAGCTAGACATTACATGGTTTAATCTATTTGCAAGAATTTTGGAATAAATCTTACAGTCTGCGGTGATAAGAGAGATGGGGCGATAGGAGCCTAATTCTTTTGAGTCCTTGTTCTTCTTTAAGAAAACAACTATGATAGCGGTAGACCAGGAATCAGGTGGTTTACCTTGAAATGCCAAATTAAAAATCTTTAACAGCTCTAGTTTCAGCATGTGTCTAAATGTCCGATAAAATTCAAGGGGTATCTGGTCGGGTCCCATAGCTTTACCTGCCGCAAGACTCAAAATGGCATTTTCAATCTCATCCCAACTTATTGAGCGTATAAATAAATCAGTCTCCTCAGAACACAATGATAGTTGATTAGTACTATGGAGATAGTTTACGGGATTGAGAGTCTTATCAACTTCATTATTAAGGTCATTATACAATGTCTTATAAAAATCATAGAATGACTCTAAAATTCCTTCCCTGCGTTCATGATAAACACCATTCATATCTTTAACACCTTGTATTTCGTTTATAGAAGATTTTTGACGGAGGCGTTGTGCTAGAATTTTGCCGGTGCGCTCACTATATTCATAACGTTCAGTTTTATATAGCTTACATTTTGATGCTACTTCGTCGGCAATATGAATCCGTAAGCCAGAGCGTTCAATTACTAGACGTAGTTGAGCATCTTCTATACCTATATTATTTTTACATGCGGTTGATAAGTCCATCTCAATTAACCTGATCTTATTTAACCTCTCCTTAAAGTCTATTTGGATTTTTTTCCTCTTATAGTTTGCAAAACTAATTTTCTCTCCACGTACGATTGAAATAAAAGAATCCCACACAACTTTTGGGGAGGCCGTGTCATTGTTTGTTAGAAAATAGTCATTAATAATAGTCGCCATAAATTGAAGGTAATCTTCATCTAGTAACAGATTTCTCTGGAATGACCAAGATCGAATTGAATTTTGACATTCTGTGGGAACCTGAATCTCAGCAATTATAGGATTGTGGTCTGATATGACTTGAGGTAGTATTTCGATACTGATTGTCTCCAAAAACAGAGAAGATACAAAAAAATAATCTAGTCGGGCAAATTTCCGATGGGGAATAGAATAGAAGGTATATCCAGATTCTTTATAATACAATTTGTGCCAGACATCGGTTAGCCCATTATTTAAAACCAAATCTCTGAGGGCTCTATAGGTTCTGACTTTACGACCCATATATCTCCTTCCTGATTTAATATTCCAATCGGCTGGCAGGTGAATATTTAAGTCCCCACATACTATGATTGGTTGTGTCCAAGTAGCTAATTCTGTATTTATAGTATTAAAAACTTCGGCGTCATCTAGATTGGGGCCATACATACAACATATAGTGAATTTGCAGCTCCTAATTATTAATTCAGCAAGCCCCCATCTGCCCCATTTATCAGCTGAGGTTTTCAGGCACTTCCCGACTCCCTTTCGCATACAGATTGCAATGCCTCTTTTTATACCCATTTGCTTAGATGTAAGCAGAACATCCAATCCCAGGTTATCCAAAAGAGAACGCTTATCCCATGCAATATGAGTTTCCTGAATGCATAATAAATCAATAGATAGAGTCTGGACCATTGAACGAAACATCCCAATCTTTTTTAAATCATTAAGACCATTGATATTAATTGTACATATTTTCACCTTTTTATCCATGTTGAAATAATAATTAAGAAAAAAATGTTAGCAAGCATCGACAATATATACTCTTCGATACTACAACTTGAGTGCCTTATAAACATCCTTGCAATGAATACCTCTGCCTTACACCCCCACCACCAACCCTTACCCCTGCCCACCCCCACCCTTTGCCCCAAAACCCCTCCCCCCACCCTCCCCATTATAGGAGGCATAGGAACTACCAGTTCCTAAAACGTATGGGTGCCGAGTCCCTGGCCCATAGCGTCCTGACGAAGAAAAAGGAGAAGAGAAAAAAAAAGGAGAAGAGAGGTGGAGGAAAAAGAAATTGATACTATAGAAAAGAGCATAGCAATCCTACTTATTGAGAAAAAAGGTTGAGAGCAACAACATAAATTACTAAACTTATAGTCCTTATAGTCCTACAATCTTATAGTCTTATAGTCTTACGATCTTTCCTCTTAATTATTATTCAAATGGAATCCAAATATTCTTTGGCTTTTGTTTCAGAAATAAAGTATTTTACTGTGCCCTTAAATACAGTCTTTAGCTTTGCTGGGCCTTGGAGAAAAACTGCAACCTCTTTCATTTGAAAATCAGGGATCAGTTGTCTCAATCGCCACCGTTGGGCCACAGTGGCTTGACAATAGTCCGGTCGTACAAAAAACTGACAGCCCAGTCCATCCGCTTTCTTATCTGGTCTCGCAGTTACATAAATAGCTTCACGGGCGAGAAAGTTATTAAATGAGACCAGAATAGCCCTGGGATAGTTTTCTTGGCCTTGTCGTGAATTCCTCACAGTGAAGGGAAACCTATGTGCACGCTGTATTTCTCGTGCCCAATCCCAATCAGTCATCTCAGGAAAGGCGTCTTTTAGTAAATTAATAATAAACCTCCGCGGATCAGACCCTTCTTTATTTTCAGGAATTCCCAAAAAACGTAGATTGCTTCTACGGGCCTGATTCTCCAAATTAGCTATCTTGTCGGACAGATCTTCTTTTAGGGCTTTAAAGTCACCAACTTCCTGTCTCTGTGTCATACTTTCTTCTTCTAAAACAGAGATTCTGGCCTCTGCTTCAACAACTCTGTCGGTGGTCTCAGAGCACATCTTAATTGCACGGCGAACTGCATTTTTAACCTTAGCGCAGGTCATCTGTGTGCGTTGGTTTTCGGCTTTGCTTTCAGCCCTATGGCTCATCATAGTGTCAAAGATCGTTTTCAAAGTGATCTCTTCATTATTTTCATTATTTTCCTGTGGCAGGGCCGAATCTAAGATAGAATTGTGATTAGATCCAAAGGTATCAGTGGTAGTAGCAGATACTAAATTAGAAGATAGAGTGTTTTCCCCTCTGGGTGAGTTAGGGGCAGCTTCTTTACTCGCCACACGTAATGATCTCTTTTTCCATAGCTTTTTCTTAATGATAGTAGCCGCGTTAGTATTATCAGGACTCATACTAACTTCACCATCTGAAGATAGACTCTCACAGCTAAACTCTGCCCAATCTTTATTTAAACCAGTTGCTTCATCCGATGAGAGTTCAGACAGAGAGTAGAATTTTTCAGAAAACTCCAGATTGGTTTGCTGTGTAAAAGTTTCTTTTTCAATCTGTTGGTCAGTTACAGACGATACTGATAGCGAGGGAAGAGAGCATGCTCGACTAATTACAGCTCCGCCAGAGACTACATCTCCCATAATACCCTTTCTCAAAGGATTAGTCAGCATAGGGGTTAAAGAATTATTATGGGTTTCAACTGTGGTGGAACATTGTTTAGGCGGATGCAAAACAGTCAAATCTGCACTTTGAATATTGCCATTGATTATTTTTTTTTGGCAGCTTGTTTCCCAAACAAGTCGGGCAATGTTTGTGATACAATATTCTTGGCGCACGAGGCTTCATTAGATTTCAAGGCAGACTTGTTAATGTTCTTACCCTGTTTTGCAACGGTTTTACCAGGGGTTGGTGGTGCAGCTTCTGCCATCTCAGACTCCTCGTTGCCCGGCTCCTCTCTTCTCTGGTCTCTTCCTGCACCGTCTCTCTTATTGCTGCGGGTGCTAACAGATGATGGTAGTGGTATCTTCTTTTTCTTCCGTGAGCCGCCTCCGCCTCCACCTCTGCCGGGAAAAACACTGCTCTGCGACCAAAACAGACAGAGTGTAGCTCGCCACAGCGGGGACCGCCGACTCAGCTCGAGGAAATTCAGCAACATTCGTGAACTCCGTCGCAGAGATAGTTTGTATCAGTATTCGCCACGGTGAGATATCGTCGCGTTAGCACTGCTCCGCTCTGAAAGTACTTGGTTTGTACAGCGCTCACACTGGTGTCCAGCCCGGAAATGGTCAACGCCTCAAACGGCTCCGTCCGACGGCGGGGCAGGCACAGGCAGGAGAACAACCATAGGCAGCCGTACGGCGTTATTCAACCAGGTAGGGCGCATAGAGCAGAGATATGCTCATGCACCGTAGATTAGACGCAGACTATCACGGCAATTTTCCATGAAAAACGGAGTTTTCCTTTCTCCCTCTCTCCCGGACGCCTGGAACCAGGGAGCTGGCTGCTTACACAGCCTTCCTCACGGCAGCCATCTTGCCCAAAATGTTATGGATTTCGTGTGCATAATAGGTTCTAACTATAACTACCTACTGGCGACCGCCACTAGGTCATATATATATATATATAAATATTCACTGAAAAAACCATAGGTTTGACACCAGTTATAGTTAGCTGGAAATTTTACTGATATAAAACCAATGAAATTCCACGTTATAGTTAGTTGGACTCACTATAACTTGCGCGTGTAATGCACTGCTGATGACGTCACATATTACATCACTCATGACATCACTGATGACACCATCCTTGTGACACAGTGACAGACCTCCTTTCACTGTAATCTTAACAATGTATGCTTGAATCGAGCTCAGAAGATATATTCAATCCGGATGTGTTTGGATTTACTCCTTTTCACGTTTTGAAACTTCGCTGAATTAGACCGCTACTTCCAAATGGCGTACGTGACCAGATACTATCACCGCGTACACGTCCTGAGACGCGCATGTGAAGTCATGTGACTTGAAAACAACACTTCCAATTGGTTCCTAGTAGTTTCTATGCTGCGTCAATACCTACGCCTGCTTCAAACACATGCACAGTTTTGAAACAGCATGGGCCTGAAAGTCACTGAGTGAAATATCATACATTACAGTCAGCCACTTTCAAGACGCATTCCTTCAGAGGAACACTTACCGTTTATTAGAGGTAGATCGTCCGACTCCACCGGAGGACACCCCTAATAAAAAAGACATATATATAAAATGCGGACTAGCCGCTGTATCGTACTAGCAAACTTTAACTTAAAAATCGTTAGAGAAAACAAAAGGAATCGAACAAAATCAGTAGGCCACTGATAGGATCTCTTTTTGACCTCGCTAAAATAGAAACATTAGGAACAACCCCTCATGAGAAATATGAAACTGGTGAGAGAAACCGAGCTCGACGCCATCTTGCCCCCTTTTAGGCCCCATCACGAACATACATAGCCCCACATAGCAAAACGTGATCTTATCGCCTGCCCAACTTCAGATCTGACCCCCCCCTTTTGCTCTCATGTCCTGTCGGAATGTCCGGCTGTAGATTACAATCACATGTTACATTTGGGAGGGGAAACGACATCAGAGCAACAAATATTAGAAATATACCACACGACAGCAAAATAACAGGTTTAAACGTTTTTATTCTTGAACAAAAATATATTAAAACAACTATTTACATGACAAACGGCCGCAGCAACAAACCCACAATGCATTTCATCGTCTTCTTCACGCCGTCCCTGTCCCTCCTTCCCCAAAGTAGCAATGTTGGCCTACTTTCTAGTAGGGTTTTTGAGCGTCACAAAGTCTACAAAAGCCATCGGCAACGGCCTGGGGTGGAGAACCATTACGCGAATAGTCCGGAGGCGACACCATGCGCCAAGGCCTGTCCCCAGGATGAACCAAGGGATCCGTTCCTGGGGCCGTGGCAATGGAGAAGGCATGGGCCCGACCCTAGATGAACTTGTCTTGCCATTCTCTTCCTCTTTCGGCGCCTTGCAGGCCACGAGGGGGGGATGTCTTGCATATGCCTCCGACCCCCCCCTCTCTTCATCGCCTGGTCCGGCCATAACAAATGTCAGCAAGACGCCGTGGGGTGCACTGGGAGGGAGAGGCGGCGCGGACGAGCCTCTCCCGCCTCCCCAGGTGGAGGCCCCTCAGCTGCACCCCCAACGCTCCACGCACCCGTCAAATGACTCGTCCACTCTTGCGGTGCAGCGACGCTCCACGCACCCGGCAAACGACTCGTCCACTGTTACGGTGCAGCGACGCTCCACTCACCCAGCAGGCTCTCGTCCACTGTGGCGGTGCAACGATGCTTCGCCCGACAGACTTGAGTCCATCTGCTCCTGCAACCCAGTGACTGCCTGGCGTGAAAAGTTGGCCTGGTCGCCTGTTAACCAGAAAATGGGCCCCTGTCTTTCCTTTCAAAATGCTGCCAACAATATTTTCTGAATGGAAGACACCTGTCCAGAGGCGTTCTCCTCATCTTTGAAGATTCTACGAGAGCTGCGGAGGGCCCTCGGCCTCCGCGGGCCTCCGACCGCCCCCGATGGAAAAGGACTGGCATGTTGCCCGCAGAACGACCAAAGCGTAGCCACGAGACGTTGGCGCTCTCATGCTGACGCCAGCCTCAGTTTGAATGACCAAAAATCCTGCAGACTACTGATTCGATCGGTTCCGGTGGAACATCAGTATGACCCGCTAGGAAAGATTGTTGCCCCTCAATTTCTTTGATTGATGGTTCATGTCACCGGTCCCTTCTGTTGCCCCTTAACGGAACTTCTGGACTGCCGAAAGAGATTCTGGTCCAACCCCGAGTTGGTGGAGACATTTTGACTATACTTGGGCCCGCCTGACCCCACCCAAAATGGCGCCGATATAAACGAAACTCGCAATTCCCCGTTGTGTTCCGGATGCTCAGACTTCAGATCACGAAATATGGATGCAGTTCTTGAAGCACATGGCGGGAGGGGATGAGTATTGCTTGAACATTCGGACAATGAATTGATATTAAGTTCTGACGCATCATTAATTACAGTATTATTGAAAGGTCGATTTTTCAACACTGATGGTACTTGCCCACAATGAATTTTCGATATGATTCTATTGCACTTATCGTACCTTGATGAAATAAAATGACCACCGACTCAGTTATGTTTTCCTCAGATAAATATGCCCTCTTGTACAGCCCCAGTCTGCTCCGTGGCTGGCCCACGTAGTTTTAGGCCTGCATTTGTGCGTCATCACTTACGTGGTTGTATGCCTGCATTTGTACGTCATCATTTTTGAATAAAGATTTTGTGAAAACCAAATATAATAGTAGCTCTTGAATTGGTAAGTTCGAATACATAGCCATTGTTTCCGATCTACGTAAAATACAGGTGAAATAAAGCAAGTCGGTTACTGAAAGGTCAAAAAGCAAAGTGCCCAGAAATAGTGAAAATGTAAATGATCCAAGTCTGTTACGTGTATTTTTTTCTTTTGTGCAACATAACGCAATCGATAAAGGTCCCGGTGTTCTGTTTTACCTTGTATGCCACATATCTCAGGGAAATTGTTTCAGGTGTACACAAAAGAAAAACTCGAATTACTAACAATTTTTGGGGCAGATTTACAAACCCCTATCTCCGTGGGAACGTCACTTTTTGCGATATTCCCGTGGCGATATGGGTTTCGCCCTATGTACAAGGCACCGTTGAGCCACTTACTATGGCTTAACGCTGCTTTGCAAATAAGAACCACTTTCATGCAATACTTAACGTGAAAGAGGTGGGCAGTGGGTGCTGCGATGGGCGTTCCACTGCAACAGCCATTGATTTTTTAACGCTGCCTCCTATTTACAAGGGCAGCGTAAATAGGAGACTGCGCCATAATTAAAACCAGGAAACACCTGGACTTAACTTGACAAAACGAGGATAAATGCTTTATTTCTCCTCGATTTTGCTTTTTTCATGTGTGCTGCCTTATGCAGTACACATGGAAAAAGCAAAACGCCTTGGATTTTTTATGTTCAGGAAGGAGGATCTTCCTGTACATAAACAATCTTCCCCTGCACGCAGTCACACTTGCACTATGGTGCAAGGGTGCCTGCATTGCCGCTACCCTGCTAAGTGTAGCGCAAGCGCAGGGGGAAACACAGGGCTGCACCATATTCTTGTAAATATGGCCAAAACCCTCGTTTCCGAAGTGGTGGACCGTGTCATTAAGCCAAGGAGGATAACGACACGCTTCTCCACTTCTGTGAATTTACAAAAAACTAAATAATTTAATGGGAAGATTGGTGCTGCATCCCAGTGACAAACCTTTACATGGCTGGTTTTATTTTGCTGTTCGAGGCTCCTGCTCCTGCAAGGGCCAGTCTGGAAACCAAAAGCAGCCCTAGAAAATGTTTTCAGACCAGTCCCCATACGGTGCATACCAAGTGCAATGAGTGAGCCTGACCACTACAGAGGGTGCTTTGGAATGCTCTCCCCCAAAGGTTTTTGGGAAACAATGGTGCAGTCTACAACACAGTTATCATTACAGATTGAATTTTATTAGCTTTCAAAGAATAGTAAATGAAGACCTTATTATGCACAAGGATACGACAATCTGGGAAGAAAAATAAGTTACTTACAAAAGCAGTAAGTAACCCACTGACCTATGCATATAACATTTTTTTAAATTAAATACATGGTACATATTCTTTGCAGTAACCATCTGTGCTACATTAGATAAGTTGAAGTTGCCACTGGACAAAACTCTCCTCTCTCCAGCAGGTACATTAATCACTGGTGTTATCTTGACACTTTTATTGTTGCTCCAAAACTGATAATTCTGCAAGGAACTTTGAAGTGCTTTTAAAACTGCTGACTGCGGACCCCCTGAGAATGGGTCAAGGACCCCTGGGGGTCCGCGGACCACAGTTTGGGAAACACTGGTCTAACCACTAGCATTTTCATGTATCGTTCCTAAACTGAAAGGCCAGAGACCTTCATCCATTAATTAACATATAATGAGCCTTATTTATGTTAAAAGTAACGCACCGGCGGCGCAAGGCCTTCATAAATCTGCCCCAATATACTTCCTCATAAGAGTGTATAATTAATTTTGCTAAACCATATTCATTTTTCATCAACTATACCGTTTGTATTTTATGTACTAGTGGCTATACCGATTACTTTGTTTTTTACAATGTCTGCACTCGTATTAGATAAGAAACTTGCCTTGAAAACAGTGCATTTCTGAATAAACATTTCAAATATACACGTTCTCTCTTTTAATCCATAATCTCAACTAAAATGATTGTATATTGAAACAGTATTCATGAGTTCCACGTAACTTCAGCTGTACTAACTTAATATTTTCTTTTGTCGACCTGATTTAACCATACTAGAACCCACAGGCCTATAACAGCCCGTGAACCCTTTCTTTTACAGTACATGACAAAACAAACAGTTACAGACTTACCTTTACCAATGCTTTGTACGATGTACAACAGTGACAGTCACAAAATAGATATTCGTTTGACGGAAGTCTCAATTATGCTGCTATCACTGCAACCAAAATTCAATGGCACAGATATCCAGTCAATACAGACTCATATATGTCTCTTCAGCCAATCATATTTCCTCCCGCAAAATTTTGTATTCAAATTTACATTTCAGTTGGTTGTCCCTCACAATATTTTCAATGTCACATAAAAGTCACCCATCACCCACTGCCATCTCTGGCTGTTTCCATGGTAACACCTCATTCTGCACCTGGCTGAAGGCACAGGTCAAAAGTTCATATCTCAACGTTCTACAGCAAACTAACAACACTGTTTTCCCTCCAGAAACACCTGCCTATCCACAGCTCTGTTACATGTCATTTTTTTCACAACCAATACTACTTTTTCTTTTACATAACATTAACATGCAACGTAGTCTTCAATCTTCACGTATTAGAATCAACCAATCATCTTTTGTTTTTCAACCACACCAAGCCTCATCCATTTTTTTATCCTGAATTTCAGCTTCTAACTGCCATTCCACTTCCACAACCCATCGGAGCACGACTGCATCTGCCTTGAAAATGAAGGTTTGGCTTTTAGGACACAGCTATATTCACTGGAGTGGAAAATATGCAGCAAGCAGACGAATTTCCAACCTTGATTTACCAAATGTGCAGATAACGTGGATTGGGCAAAGAGGATTAAGATGTCACCAATTAATACCATTGGTGAAAACTTTTATGCATCTCCCAGAACCAGACCTTATAATTGTGCACTGTGGTGGGAACGATCTAGGCACATTGACTGGGGTAGGTCTGGAAATGCTTCTAAAAGACATCTTTAGACAATTGATGACACTTTTTCCTCGAACTGCCTTGGTATATTCCAATATATGCCAAAGACAGAAATGGAATTGGTCCAATCAACATTGTGCACAAATTGAGAAAGCAAGGAGACATGTTAATAAATCTGTTTCTGCTTTCCTCAGAGATTATAGCATGGGTTCTATTTACCACAACAACTTGCGTTACCACATGCAAGACATCTATAGGACAGATGGTGTTCATTTCACGGATGAGGGAAACAAAATCTTCCTCTGCAACATCAGACTCTGCATCGGTACTTACTTATAAATGCAGAAACAACTCAATAAACACAAGGGCTCTTTTCAGAGCCACCTTATATCAAAGCACTCAAACTTCTGATTTATCTCCATTTTCACAGTCTTGTAAATAGGTGTGCGCACCCGAGTGCGCGCACCCCGCAACTTTTTTTCGGGAAAAAAATATATATATATTTTCGCCTTTAAGGACCTTACTGCACACCCTGAGAAAACCTACGCAGCAAAACAATCTCTACCTTCTCCCCTTTCCATGTTCCAACGCTTTGAAATGACAATATATTTACTCGCAGTGACAAAATGGCAGTCAACACTTCCTGATTTCCTTCGAATCGAACGTTAACAGACGTCACGCAGCAAAAAAAAAATTCCGCTCGCGCGCAGCCGCTTGAGTGCGCGCACCCGTCCGCGCTTATAGATATATAATTGACTTTAACTTTAATTTTCTCAGCAACTACTGAACGGATTTACACCATTCCACAAAAAGCGTAATCTGCGAGCCGGACTCTACAGTTTTGCCAAATTTCTTATAAATCCATTCAGCCGTTCGACCTGTAGCCGTGTCTAAACGTCCTATGGAAAATAACATGGAGAAAACACGTTTTGGGACCCCCTTTTATCTCAGCCCCCACTTCACCAATCCCCCCCAAATTTTCAGGGAAGGAGCGCAGTGGACCGAGCCATCTTCTTTGAGAAATTCGCAAAGATTCATCCACCAGGGCCAAAGTTAATCCAAATAGAATGTTGACGATTTCCTATGGAAACTAGGTCCTAACTATAACTACCTACTGGCGACCGCCAGTAGGTAATATATATATATATATATATATATGTTACCTACTGGCGGTCTCCAGTAGGTAGTTATAGTTAGGACCTTGCTACCTTAGGAAAAGCGCAACATTCTATTCCCCAAGAACTTTGGCGCCAATTGGCGAATCTTCGCGAAATTTTCAAAACGTATAGCCCGCTGCGGTCCGCTTCTATCTTTAAAGTTTTGGGGTGATTCGGCAAGCGGGGACCAAGAAAAAAGGGGAGTCCCAAAACGTGTTCTCTTCATGCAATTTTCCATAGGAAACTTTAGACACGGCTACAGCCCGAACTGCTGAACGGAAATACACCAAATTTGGCAAAATGGGAGCCCTTGGTTCAGAAAGAGCCCTTTTTGTTAAATGGTGTAAATCTGTTCAGTAGTTTTTTAAAATATTAATGGAAAAAGAAATATATATATATATATATATATATATATATATATATATCAGCAAACATTATCTCCTCTTCGTTTCAGAAAAAAGAAAGGCACTGCACACTGGACTTTCAGGTAAGCAGAGGTTTTAATCTTCGTACAACACTGTGGCTGAGCAATCCTTTAAGTTCTTCCTGACGCGTTTCAGCCGTCTCAGCAGCCTTGTTCACAGGTAAATGGATTGTGGCGTGCTCTGCTCACTAGCACGCTTTTAAAGACTGCCCGTGTGCCGAGTAGTCCTGGAATACAACAATCCCCAAAATGCATTGCACCACCTTTCAATCCCCATTCCTCGTAAGTGCAATTCGTTATCCACCTTATAAGTTCAATTCAGGGACATCGCACATGAGGAAACCTGGGCATGGTTTTGCAGTGCATATTTTCAAATGTTAGTGTCCAAGCCACACCTTCAAGTTTTAAAAGAAACCTTCGTGCACCTTCCAGTCCTAAGTGAAAGATATACACCTTTCACTCCCCTGCCATGCTGTCGCTTATTTAAAAAGGCTGAAATCTTCATACCCGTATTCTAAAGCATCAAGCAGGCGGCGGGCTCCTTGTTAGACACTCGGTCTGAAAATCATCAACAAGTTTCCCGCTAAGGAGCCTCTCTCCAACAGGGCAGGCAGTGCAGGGTAGGAGAGAGGCTCCTTAGCGGGAAACTTGTTGATGATTTTCAGACCGAGTGTCTAACAAGGAGCCCGCCGCCTGCTTGATGCTTTAGAATACGGGTATGAAGATTTCAGCCTTTTTAAATAAGCGACAGCATGGCAGGGGAGTGAAAGGTGTATATCTTTCACTTAGGACTGGAAGGTGCACGAAGGTTTCTTTTAAAACTTGAAGGTGTGGCTTGGACACTAACATTTGAAAATATGCACTGCAAAACCATGCCCAGGTTTCCTCATGTGCGATGTCCCTGAATTGAACTTATAAGGTGGATAACGAATTGCACTTACGAGGAATGGGGATTGAAAGGTGGTGCAATGCATTTTGGGGATTGTTGTATTCCAGGACTACTCGGCACACGGGCAGTCTTTAAAAGCGTGCTAGTGAGCAGAGCACGCCACAATCCATTTACCTGTGAACAAGGCTGCTGAGACGGCTGAAACGCGTCAGGAAGAACTTAAAGGATTGCTCAGCCACAGTGTTGTACGAAGATTAAAACCTCTGCTTACCTGAAAGTCCAGTGTGCAGTGCCTTTCTTTTTTCTGAAACGAAGAGGAGATAATGTTTGCTGTTTAAAAGGGGTGTTCCGCTACCCTGCACTGCCTGCCCTGTTGGAGAGAGGCTCCTTAGCGGGAAACTTGTTGATGATATATATATATATATATATATATATATATATATATATATATATGGGCGGAGCCTAACCACACATCTCATTGTGAGATCTGATTAGCTGTCAGCACTTCATCCAAGAAGTGTTGGCAGCCATCTTGGGACCAATATACATGATAGCACCTCGTTAAAAAGCACTGTAGTTAATAGAAGGTTTTAAGACTTTAGTTACATTATAAATCATTTTTGATTGTACCAAACTCATTTTAGGATTTTTGGTGTGTTCTAAGGTGATTTTACCATGTGAAAAAGCCTACTGCTGGGATATCACGAATCATGTTTGAGAGACAATTATTTTCCCATGCTTTTCACACAGAGGTTTGGAAGGTGATCTATCAGCTAAACTAAGAACATATATTTTCTGAAAATTCACATTATCTTTCTCAGTCATGTGAGAATGAAGTCTGACATTCTCAGCAAAACATGTACATCCAACAAGGGCAGTGACTGTCAGTTTATTCCTTTGTGTTCTACTGCAGCTTCCCAGAGTTTTCTAAAGAACAACTAGAGCAATAACAGTCCACCCTATGACAAATTTATTGCACACCTGAAGCCATCTTGATTGGAATAAAGTGGTAACTCTTAAAACATTTAACTTAAAAAGGAACAAAATGAGACGGTTCATTTTGCCATAGAAAGTATGATTAGTGCCGCAGAAAGAAAAATTAGGGCACATTTTGAGTGACTTCTCAAATCCTCTTCTATTTCATTAAACAATTCTGACATGCAGACTGAAACATGCACTTTCAATACCAGCAGCAGACTTCCCTGGTGAGCAGTAGCTTTAATACAGTGATCTAATGAGCAACTAGAGTGCTAACATTCAGACAGCTGTCTGAAACTAAACTCGGAGAAGATGGAGGTCCTCATCCTAGGTTCCACCCCCTCTGCTTGGGACGACTCCTGGTGGCCCACCGCACTGGGAGTAGCTCCAACACCCACGAACCACGCACGCGACCTAGGATTCATCCTTGGCTCCTCCCTCTCCACGTCGAAGCAGGTCAACGCCATCTCCTCCTCCTGCTACAACACCCTCCGCATGCATCGCAGGATCTACCAGTGGATCCCGACCGAAACAAGAAGAATAGTGACCCAAGCTCTCGTCATCAGCAGGCTAGACTACGGCAACGCACTCTACGCAGGAATCCCGGCCAAACACCTGCGATGACTACAACGCTTTCAGACTGCCTCAGCCTGAATGATCCTCAACGTCCCTCACTGCAGACAGATCTCCCACCAGCTCAGAGACCTGCACTGGCTCCCCATCAATAAGAGGATCACCTTCAAACTCCTCACCCACGCACACAAAGCACTCCACAACACCGGACCAGCATACCTGGACGATAGACTCAACTTCTACACCCCCGCCTGCCAGCTCCGCTCTGCCAGCCTCGCCCTGGCCACTGTCCCGCGCATCCAATGATCGACCTCTGGCGGCAGATCCTTTTCCTTCCTCGCTGCAAAAACCTGGAACACCCTCCCCACTCATCTACGGCAGACACATGACCTGCTCACCTTCAGAAGGCTCCTCAAGAGCTGGCTCTTCAAGCAGTAGCAGCCCCCCCCCCCCCAACCCCTAGCGCCTTGAAACCCTCACAGGTAAGTAGCGCGCTTTACAAATTCACTGATTGATTGATTTAAATGTGTGACATATCTGAATACCTTCTTCATAGAATCAAAGTAAAAAACTGAAAGCATTTCTTACAGAGGAGACTGCAGTAAATGAGGAAATTAGGAAACTTCATAACAAATAAATCTCCAAAGATGGCCACCAGAGGCAAAAGAGCCCAAATGTAGCACAAATATCTCCCAGATGTAGCCCACATGTAGCCCAATGACAGAAGTGTGCAAAACACTTTTTATTGTTTGTGTTTTTGCAGTTTTATATAGTGCAGACTTGTCAGGTATTAGAGTGCTTTACATGAGCATTGGTTACATCGCACAAGAACAAATTCATTTTAGTTTTAGATATGAGGAGATTATGGGCCCGATGTAGGTCGGTCGGTAACGGCCGAAAATCGGTATTTTCGGCCGTTACCGACCGGTATTTAGTAAATGGTATGTAGGGCCACATATTTTACAGAATCGGTAAATTTACCGATCGGTAAATTTACCGATTCTGTAAAATACCGAATCGGTATTTATACCTATTCGGTAATTTTGATATGTAGGTGGGACTCTTCTGAGTCCCACAACCCTTACCGAATCTGTATTTTACCATCAAATATATTTGATGGTAAAATACCGATTCCGGTGTGCATGCACATGTGTGCCTGCACACCTGTGTCATATGACAGGCAGACCTGCCCTTAGGGCAGGTATGCCTGCCACATGGCACCCCGAACATTTTTTGGGGGTGCTAGAGGGTGTCAAAGTGACACCCCCTGCACCCTTGTCAAAATCTGTATTTACCGATTCGGTAAAAGGAACATCTGGATGTTCCTACTGATCCACCCCTTAGATTTACCGATTTTTAATTACCGAATCAGTAAAATTCGGTAATTAAAAATCGGTAAATCTATTTTACCTACATCGGGGCCTAAGTGATTTGAACAGAATCACAGAATATCGAGCTGAAGCAGAAACTCCAACCTGGTTCCCCAGTTGCAAAGTCTGCAGCTTTGGACGTAACACCACATCCTCTCCCCTAAGTGCAATTTAATCAAGTGGTCAACTGGATACAAAAACATAAATATAACAAATTAATATACAAGTGCTTTGTCGCTATTTGAAAATTCAGAAAATATGTCCTCATTTTAATTTTTTAGAGCACTAACCATACTTTTGATGCAAATAAGACCCTCCCATATATGTAATTTCTAAAGGAAATGCTCTAGGTATGACAGTTTTTATTACATCAAGATGACGTCAGGCGTTCCACACTTTTGTAATAAATATAGAATGTTAGCAATCTAGTTGTTCATTAGGACACTGTTGAGAGGCAGAGGCCAGGGGCACAGACTCCGAAATTTGAAGGCAGGTAGGAGGGTGCAGAGGCAGCAATTTGACCACACTGGGCAGGCAGGAAGGGAAGTGGCAGCACAACAGACTATGGAGGGCAGTGGAAAGGGGGCAGGGGCAAGAAACCAACAGAACAGGGCTGGCAAGAGAGACTGTGGCAATATAATAGACCATTGTGGGCAGAAGGAAGAGGCAGTGGTAGTACAACCATACATGCCAAGAGACCCGATTCAGCCAGGAAACGTCCAATGTTTTCAAGCACAAATGGGCTTTATTTGATTTGTCTCCTGTCTACAATCTCCTCTTTTTAAATGTAAGTCAAAGGAGAAAATAAATACCCCAGTTTTGTTTCAAAATCTCCCTCTTACCAAGTTCAAAATGGTAGCAAGTAGGGTACATTGGATCATGGAAGGCAGGAGGAATTGGGGTAGGGACATGGACTCGGAAAACAGAGGACAGGAGGGACATGGAGAGGTGCACCAAACTGACCCTACAGGGCAGGCATCAGGTTTTTCAGCAGCACAATACACCACACAGGGCATGCGGGACTGGAGTGCAGCACAGCAATCCATAGAAAGCAATAGAATAGGGAGGGAACAGGATCATGCACATGGACAACAGAGAACAGAGGGGAAAGAGGCAATGGTAGCTAGCTGACCATAATGGACAGACAGGAGAGAAAGCTGCAGCACAATGGACCATCAAGGGCAGGAGGGACGGATCAGGGGCATTACAATGGAACAGACAAGCCAGGGGGGAGGGAATAGGGGTCTGCACATGTAAACAGAGGGCTGGGGGCAAGGGGGCAGGGCAGGAGCAGCAAGATGGCCACGGTGGTCAGGCAGGATGGGCACTAGAAGCAAGACACAACATGGAGAGCAACAGTGAGACTATAATGGCATACACACAGACCATGGAGGGAAGGTAAGAGCGGGTCAGGGGCAGCTAGCTGACCACACAGGGAAGGTGGGAGGGGCCGTGGCAGCACCGAAGAGCATGCATAGCAAGCGGGAGGGTTAGTGGCAGCACAATGGGTATGATGGGCAAGAAGGAGGGTGCAGGGCATACACAAAAGACCATGGAGGATGGAAGGGAGGGTCAGGACCTGGGCACAAACAAGAGAGTTCAGGGGAAGGGGCCTTACAGCAGACCATGCAGGGCAGGCAGGAGGAGCAGTTGTAGCACAACAGACCAGGGAGGGCAGAAGGGTGTGGCAGTAAAATGGACCATGGAGGAGAGGAGGAAGGGGATAGGGGCCTGGAATGTGGACAGGCAGGGTGGAGGTGGCAAGGACAGGTTACAGTCATCTGACAATGCTAGGACGGTGGGAGGGGAGTGGCAGCTCAACAGAACACTCAGAGTAGTTAGGAGTGGCAGGTCCATAGAACATGGTGGGCAAAAAGGATGGAGCAGGGGCATGCACACAGACATTGGAGGGCAGGGGGAAGGAGAATAGGGGCAGCAAGCTAAGCACAGAGGCTAAGCAGGAGGTCAATGATGGGTCATAGAATTGGGCAATGGAGATCAGGAGGAGTGGACTGGTATATCATGCTAAATGGAGGGCAGTGGCAGCACATCAGACCGTGCATGGCAGGAGGGAGGAGGCTAGTCCATGGATTCAGACAACAGAGGATAGGGAGGAGATGGATGGGGCAGCAAGCTATCATTCAGAGAAGGTGGGAGGGCCAGTGGCAGAACAATGGCATCACAGGGCTGTAATAAGGGAGAAGAGACATGGACTTGGAAAATGGATGGCTAGGAGGAGGGAAGGCAGGAGCACCAGGCTTGGGTGGGGGCAGCACAATGCCAGGCCCAGCTTCCAACTCCCCACCATCCATTGTGATATGCATCTTACTTAATGTTAAAAAAAAATAGCTGAAAAGATTATAGGGTATAGTTAGACTCAGAATTCACTCGTATACAACCAGTGACATTCAGCAGTTATAGTTACTTGAGCTAACTATAACTTATACCCCCGCAATGTACTGCTAATGACCTCAGAAATTACATAATTCATGACATGGTCAGTTACATCACTCATGACATCAGTCATGACATCTCAAATGAGCTGTGAATGGAATGGAACTATAATCGCTAGAACTTTATTTATGGATATAGGGCTAGATGTAGGTAATTCTATTTTACCACTTCTAAAATACCGAATTTTACCGATTCGGTATTTAAGAAGTGGTAAAATAGAAGGGGGCACATGTAGGTATTTCAGAATCGGTAAATACCGAATGTGTAAGATTCAGTATTTACCGATTCGGTAAATACAGAATCGGTATCCTCCATTGATTCCTATGGGCCTTGAAGCCCATAGGAATCAATGGTGAATACCGAATCGGTATTTACCGATTCGGTAATTACTGATTCCTGCAAGGGTGCAGGGGGTGTCACTTTGACACCCTCTAGCACCCCAAATACAGGCATGTGTGCCATGTGGCACACATACATGCCCTAAGGGAATGTCTGTCTGTCACATGGCATAGGTGTGCATGCACACATGTGCATGCACACCTGGATTCGGTATTTTACCACCCAATTGGATTGGGTGGTAAAATACCGAATCTGAAAGGCCTGTGGCACTCAAAGATGTGGTACCTACATGTGCTTTTACAGAATCGGTATTTTTACCGAGTCTGTATTTACCAATTCGGTAATTTTACCGAATCTGTAAATACAGATTTGGTAAAATACCGATTCTGTAAAGCATGCTCCTACATTAGAAAACCCTAATACCGGTCGGAAACAGCCGAAATCGGCCGTTCCCGACCGGTATTAGGGCTCCTACATCGGGCCCATAGTGTGTATATTAACACCCCTTTTGTTTCTTTTCTTTCGTGTAAGAACCATTAGAATACGCAACTTGCCCAGATTAATATGGCCGATAGCCTTTCACTTTAAAGTAATGTGTAGTCCATTGTTTATGTTGATGTTTGCAAGCCTAAGTATGTTTATTATGAATAAGTCACGTTGACAAACATACAGGTATGGCGGTCACGGGGCAATATATGCTGAAATGACATTGTGTGCATATTAACACTTGTTTTCTTTTCTTTATTGTACCAATTCCTGAATTTTCACATTGTGACCAGGCTAATATGGCCGCCAGCTTTTTGGATTAAAGTAATATGTAGTCCTTTGTTAATGTTGGCAACTTTAGGCATGCTACAATGACGTCATGTAAGGTTGGGGTGAGCCGAATCGCGTGGATCACATCCTTTGCTGATTATATACTTCCAAACTACAACCTGAGTGCTGATTCCTTCTTTGTAAGATTGAGAGATTAAATACATATATAATAAAATTCAGTGAAAAAAACACAAGTTTCAGGGACATTATAGTTAGTAATTAGCATTTGAAAACCTCAGAAATTAACTGGAAAAAACACAGGTTTCATGGACGTTATAGTTAGTTGGACATTTCACTCTTACAAAACAAGAGAAATTCAGCCGTTATAGTTAGTTGCACTAACTTTAACTCGAGCCCCCACAATGCACCGCTGATGATGTCACATATTACATCACAATTAACATGGTCAGTGACATCACTGATGACATCACTGATGACATATCAAATGACATCACTGATGACATCATCCACGTGATCATCTGATGCACCTCCTCACACCCTCAAATACAGACTACCATTCTCGAAACCATAGACACACCAATACTAGTACAGCCACAATATTCTGTGCACTATGCATGCAGACCTCTAACCAGCTACATACTATTGATACACTCTTCTAAATACCCAGTTAGTACCTATGCAGTCTAGGAATCCTTCTGCCTGTCCCATGCACTTCTCCATTCACCTGTCCCATGCACTTCTCCACTCACCCATCCAGCACTATCTACGTATCCTATCACTCCACCCATACCTATGCACTTATAAATTCAGCACGCACTTTCTTTGCAACACTGACATTTTTAGGTCACATGGGAGCCGCACACTCTGCGCTCACGAAGCACGTACCTGACGCGACTTTGCCAAAATATATTTAAAAATAATATAAGTTTATTATAAGTACAAATATAGTATTTTTATTAATGTCTTAGATAATCTCTTGCCCTAATATGTATATTAAAGACACATACATGTCATTTTAGAACATACATTTTTTTGGGAGGAGTCGCGCGCCCAGCGCACCCCAACACCGTTATGCGCATGTGTCGCGAGTGCGCGGGAGTAGGAGTCGCGGATTGGTCCCATACCAATCGTGCACATCACGTAATATTAAATGTATATGATGTAACTTAAAAACACGCAGCCGTCGTACACAGTACGCAGATCCTTCACAACTTTTCTAAAATGGTGGCTAGAATCCGGACACCCACCGTGATGTGTACGCTTTGGCAGCGCGACTCCGAACTTTTTTGGGAAAAAAAAGAAAATAATATAAATATATTAAAATAAAACAAAAAAATGAAACAATATTTCAGTTTACATTTAAAAAAAAAAAATTGGGCAATTTTCAGAAAAATCTATAATGCTATTTAATGAGTAAAATATTTATAAATAAACAGTTAAAAAACTGTAGAAAATCAGTACAAAAAATAGGTATCACTACTATTACACTACACTTAAAAATGTCAGTTTAAAAAACCTTTGAAATTCACTGAAAAAATCATAGGTTTCAGAGACGTTATAGTTAGAAATTAGCATTTAAAAAAGCTTTGAAATTCACTGAAAAAAACATAGGCTTCAGAGACGTTATAGTTAGGAATTAGCATTTAAAAAACCTTAGAAATTAAAAGAAAAAAACATAGGTTTCAGGGGTGTTATAGTTAGCTGGACATTTCACTCTTACAAAACCATAGAAATTCCTCTGATATAGTTAGTTCTGCTAACTATAACTCCGCATCCACAATGCACTGCTGATGATGTCACATATTACATCATTCATGACATGGTCAGTAACGTCACTGATGACATCACAGATGACATCTCAAATGACATCACTGATTACATCATCCACGTGACAATCTGATACACCTCATCATACACTAGTATAACCTTTCATCACTCACTGTAAAATACAGAGTACTGTATTTGAAACCATTGACACACCAATACCAGTTACTACATACCCACTCACTGATTCCTAAGTCTACACACACAACTACCCATTCAACAACAGAATCACTTATACATGTGGTCACTAATTAATAGAACACTATCAAATGCACTCATACATATATATAGACATTGACACATCAGCAGTCATCTTAGTCGGTTATGCAGTCATCCTACTCACTCTTGAAAAAACGTAATCACACTTACATTTACTCACTTACTCAATTATACACACAACACGTCATTTATTCAAAAACATAGTAACTCATAGTTAATATGTTAAAAAATTCACCATTACAATGATACACTCAATCATATAGTTACTCTCACAATCACTGACTCTTACATATACTTATTTATATACACCAACTCTCACATACAATGCCTTTTATTTTTTTACTTTGTTGAAGATGTACAACTAAAATATATATACGCTCACAAACACACAAACCAATACACTCAGTCACCCAAACAACTGTTTCCACATGCACTCTTAAACCTACACACCTACTCAATCAACCATTCACACATCTATGCATAGTTACACACACCCCATACAACCACACACAAACTCAGTGTCCCATACAAATACTCACCCAACTAATCAATAACTAATATACACATTCATGTAGTTAGTGACCAACTGATGCAGCATGTTATACAACAACAGAGACAGTAATGCACACATTCACATAGTTTAATTACTAATCCATGTATGAAGTGAGACACTTTTAATTACTCAATTAAACAGACAGTCAGACAGCTACTAAATCCTTCATCCAGACAGTTATATGTCCACTCAATCTTCAATACAAATTGGTATATATATATAATACATATTTAAATTTCAAACTAATCCACATTCAATGGATGATGTCATCAGTGATGTCATTTGAGATGTCATCAGTGATGTCACTGACCATGTCATGAATGATGTAATATGTGACATCATCAGCAGTGCATTGCGGGTGCGCGAGTTATAGTTAGCAGTACTAACTATAACGGAGGAATTTCTATGGTTTGTACACGTGAAATGTCCAGCTTACTATAACACCCCTGAAATTTATGTTTTTTTCTGTGAAAAAAGCACAGCTCCTCGATCCAGCTCCTTGATCACAGGCTGCCAGGGTGCACACAGACATACTAAAAGGCAAAACTCCTCAGCACATTTTAATTGACCTTTAGTAGATTTCACAGGTGAGTTAACTTATGTTCATGCTGGAATATGTCTGATATCTGTGTGCAGGAGGGCTATAGGGTGGTAAAAGGAACACAGTGTGGGATCTTACACAGGTTTGGGGATGAGAGTAATTTCAGCAGCAGCCATAGTGGGCATATGGCCTGTGTCATGGGTAAAGGAGTTGAACAGATTCAACAGCCAATCCTGCAAGTTGGAGCGGAATATTCTGTAGAAGTGGAACTCCCGGAAGGGCTGGTGTAGCTCTGCAAGGGTAATAAGAGTGTTGATCAGCTCAGTGTTTCATCGTTTAAGTGGGTCCCAGTCACAATCTGGAAGGTAAGAGTCTATCAGGTCCTGAGGGATGTCGTCCCATATATATAGCACCTTGTAGTAGTCATGAAATGCTTGTTGCTTAGCCCTTCTGGTGGTTGCCCAGGATGCAACTCCATGCCAACCTTGTTCTCCCATAGTACTTTTGTTTTAAGGAGTGGAGAGGGCGCTCAGCTTTGTTGGCCCTGTTTGATCTAACTGTCCACGCAGGATCACAAGTTGTCGTTTGTTGTGTCTGGTGGGAGTCATTTGGTCAACCCTCTCAAGGGCTGTGATATCTGCCACCAAGCCAGCCTCTACCGGCCTGGCCTCTCTTGCTCTTGGTATGACAATAGTCAAGATCACCCCTTAAAGGTGGCTTTGAACCGATCCGAGAGCACATCAGGCGATGTGTCCAGGATCAAAATATTCTATATTCCATTTTTGGATCTTTGGTATGTCCAACGGGTCCTGGAGTAGATTGGGGGGAAGTGAAACTGTGACGGTCCCCAACAAGGATCAGGGCTACCAGCCCACACCAACTCTACATGTGCATGACCCGAAAGAAAGATGTCTGAGATAATGGCTGTATCAAGAACCAGAGCAAAAAGTGCATATGAAAGACGTAATCAATGCGGGAAGATGGGACTAAAACGAGTATCCTTGCATGTTAAGGTGTATATATTGCCAAATGTCAACCATCCCCAGAGCTGCTCAGTCCCATTTGAGCTGAGCTGACATCGCCAAGTGCCCTGAGGGGAGGCTGTGCTGTGGTTCAAGTCTGTGTCCCATGCCAAGTTTAAGTCACTTCTCATTATAACGTCACCCATCATATCTGCCAGTTAGTCCCAGAGGATACCCCAAATGGAAAGGTCTTGCATGTGATAGGGAGCCTAAATGTTAAGGAGGGTGATAGGACATGTGCCCCTTAAGATACACAGTTTTAAAAAAAACACCCTTCCTTACCCATGACAATCTGCAAGACTGTAAGCATAATTACACCTTGCAAAAGATGGCCACCCCTAGTGTTTTGAAAGGGGCCTATATCCTATAATGAAAGACATACTTTGGTTTGGAAATGCAGTGGGTATGTGCCTTCAGGAGCTAAGTCTCCTATAGGAGAATATGTTTACATTTCCTAGGTGAATTTAGGCCACAGATGTTTAGTGAAACCAGTTTAGTGTGTGGGATTGTTCCCACAGCAGGAGTATGTGCGTGCAGTGACTAGATCATGCAGTGGGCCCAGGATAGAGCTTGGCAGGGACATTCCAGGGTATACCAGGGAAGGCAGTGCCACATTCCAGGAGTTGAGTATTTTCAGGAGGCTGCTGGTCACATGAGAGTCATAACAACAGGGGGAGGTGGTTGAGAGGGATGATGGTAGGTGCAGTGTTGGTAGACCTGTATGAATGTGGGATTCAGACCTTCAGGGACACGAACATAGCCCCCTCAGCAGAATGCTTGACCAGAAACAAATGAAACAAACATTGAGAAACAAATAACAAAGGATCAACAGGGCCCAGCAATATCCTCCACATCCATTGAGCAAAATGGGGTGATCTTTGCCCTGGCAACAGGAAACTAGTCAGTTGTGGTAGTCACAGACTATTGATGGGTGAGTATGAAGGGTCAACGTCTGAACGCCCATGGCCTATCTTAGCTGGGAGCCGAGGCCCCAAAAATATCAGAGCTGGGGCGGGAGACATTCTGGCATGCCTCTGTAGCTATGTCCCATCTTTACTAAGTCCTGTTCAGCATTTTTTTCCCCATGATTTGCAAGTGCTTGATAATGTCTTGTTTGGCTTCTTGCAATGTGCTCTCCTTTTGTAGTTTAAAGTTCAATTTAACAAGAGCACTACCCAGATGTCCATGTGAACTTGGGTATCAAGTGTATAACTTGGGCAAGTGTTCATACTTGACTGTTTATTTTGTGACTCAGTATCTGTTATTCACAAAAAATAATATACTTCAATTTGACTGAATCAAAATTATTTTGAATACTGGTTGGTTTTCTTTAGGATTAAACTAGAACAGAATTCAGTTCCTGTAGACATTTTGTTTGTTTACAAGATTAAGTCTATCCAGAATTTCCTGTATTTTCATACTTTGTTTTTAGAAAAAGAGTTCCATGTGAACACTCTTCCTTTCATAGTTTGACATGACTACACATATGCACTCTGCTCCAAGCTGGGGCCCAGCCTTCCCCAGCTGCTGCCTGGGGCGGGGCGAGCTTCTGCTGTATGTTTCATCAGAAATATCCAGCAGCTTCTTTGTTTTGCCCAGGGATCACGGTTTCCCTTTCCTGTGGAACAGCAGTGCAAAGGGGTGTCCCCATTGATAGTGGATATCCTGCTCCCTCAGCTTGTCCTTGATCAGTTTAAAGTTGTGGTGTTTGCGCAAGGTAACTGGAGGAAGATCCTAAAAGAGTTGCTGGTATGTCCTCAGAAGACCAGATCAGCTTTCTCCGTGGAGGCTCTCCCGATGGATTCTTTTTCAATGAAGAAATTGACCCTTGTCCGGATATCAGGGGCCAAGTTAGAGTGTTCTGATGCCGGAGAAACTCAATGCTCCCTCAGCAGGGATGAGTCTGCATTACCTTGAATACTATGCAGGACTCAGAGATCAAGGCCATAATATTGTCATCCTTCGGTCACCCCCAGATAGGGATGTTGTTCCTGCGACTTCTGTTTTCCAAGTCCTCCTGCTTGACCTGCAAGTCAACCTGCTGCTCCTCAAGTGCCACCACCGTGCGCCATGGCATCTCCTGGTCTTCCGCTTCAGAGTCTACTGTTTATTCCAGATTGTTTATGCATCATCCTATTTCAGAGATGTCACATAGTGTAACATGGAGGCAGGTCTTAAAATCCGCCCTGAGAGACCCTATTTTGGAGTAGATTTATTTGAGGAAGTGATCCATATAGTCCAGCAAGATGGACACCAGCGGGACCCCCCCAGCACCCATTGGTGGAGAGCCCTCCTTTGCCTATATATCTGCCACTGGAGCCATGCTGTAGAGGGAGATCACATACCTTTCTTTGCTGGGTTTGAGACGCAGCAGAGCATTGAGTTGTCAGCACACGGGTGTCTGGTCACAAAAGCCTGCCCAGGTTAGTGGCCGCACCCCAGGGACCTTTGCAGGAGGCAAGAAAACAGATGAAATGGTCCCCCCTGCCCAGGACAGCTAAGCAGGTGTTGACCATAGGAGACAAAGGAGAGGAGGGAGTAAGCTACCACAAAAGTCTCAAACTGGCAGGGGAGCAAGGAGAGGACAGTCCTGAGCCAGTCGCTGGCTTTGTGCCCCTCTAGAAGGTTTCAATGAGTCTACCCCATGTCTGAGTAGCAGCCGACCAGGCATCAGTTTAGGAAGGTTACAGGGCCCTCCATGTTCCAGTTGGTTTACTCTCTCCGCCCCTCCGACCCCCTCCATACAGCAGGAGTTTCCCTCCCAGCAGTATTCTCTGCTCTAGAGGCTGGATGGATACCATCCCTGGTGCAATGTGGAAGGCCCGGGAGGTGCCACAGCAGAGGCCCTTCACAGGCAAGGCCGGTGAAGATGATCCATGGGTACTGCATGAGGAGGCCCTCCAGATGATGCGGAAATGTCAGAGTGGGCTCACCCCCCAAACTGCAATAGTCAGAGGAAAGGTCCCCAGATGTCCTCAGGTTGAGGTCACACTACTACTTGCAGACCCACCTCCACATTGATCACCGATACCGTGGCTGTCACGACTCACCACTTGGATCTGGCAGGAGCACCCTTCAAACCAGGGGCCTCAGTTATGGCAATCACCCCAGCTGCACGGATACCACTACTTACAGTGGGAGGTTCCCCCATAAATTCCCACACTGTCCACTCCTCTGATTTTAAGGGGGACCAGTCCCATGCTCAAGCCGACCCCAGGTGTTCTCCTGGATCCCGAGGGGAAAGGAGGCCCCCGTTGTCATGCAGGCTTGGCCACCCAGGCCCATTGGCATGTAATATGAGCCCCTGTGAGAGACTGGCCTGTTGTATGGTGTACACTTATGTGAGTGGACACCCTGCAACAGACAACCCTTATTGTGATTTCAGAGATCTTAGACAACCTTAGAAAGCTATCTGAGTGGTAGCTGAGGAGAACAGCCTTAGGATTAGTCCAGAAGGAGTGTAAAGCAGCTTGTTTTACCAGAATGCAATCTTATAGGTATAAATTAAGTAAAAAAAAAAACACACAATGTTTTTACAAAAATAAGTATTTATTATATAATACTCACTAACAAATACAGATTTCTCATACCCAGAGATATGCACAATGCACACAATACTTTGCATAGAAATCACGTAACTAGCACAGAATACACAGTGAACACCAGGGGGCACCAAACCATATACTAAGAAAGTGATATGAGAACCACGACTCGTGTGAAGACAATGCCCAGAGAATGTGGAAGTGACAGAGATCCAAGGAACCACCCAAGGTGTGTGACTATGAATCCCACGGAGATCATGTACAGTGTGAGAACATGACTGCATTCTCCATACAAATCAATATGCAAGTTGCAGTTGTAATTTTAAAGCTTAAGGACCTTTCCCAGTGGACACTGAAGAAACCCCGTGGAAGACAGAAGGTTGAAGAGTCACACCACCAGTGGATACCCTAGTACCCACGTTAACTACACAAGGGAAGCATGGTGCACAGGTGTAAAGTGGTGTTGGAAACCACTGTCAAACCCAATGGAAGAATTCAGGAAAATGCTGCTGGTGACGAAGGAGAAAGTGTCAGGTAGAACCCAAAGGTGGATTCAAGTTGAAGAGACCTGCAAGCAGAGAGGACAGAATCTTTGTCACTCAGGAATGACCCGAAGACCTGGAAGACGAATGCCAACTGATGTTGGGAGTTGCAGGAGAATTGACAGTGACCTTGACTCGGCAGCTGTGATGACCAGGCAACACAGTGGAATACAAGGAGCCATATATGAGCAGTCCCATGCCGGATGTCAAGAGTTGAGGCGTCAGTACCAATTAGGAGCACCAACAAGCCTTGGCAACTGCAAACAACATGGAAGTCAGGAAGGTGCAATGTCGGCACCAGAAAGGTCCATGCGACTCGCCACAAGCAGAGGAGTTAGGGCAGTGACCTTGACTCGGCAGCTGTGAGTACCAGGCAACACAGTGGAAGACAAGGAGCCATGTATGAACTGTCCCATGCCGTATATCAAGAGTTGAGGCGTCAGTACCAATCGGGAGCACCAACAAGCCTTGGAAACTGCAAACAACATGGAAGTCCAAGAAGGTGCAATGTCGGCACCAGAAAGGTCCATGCGAGTCGCCACAAGCATAGGAGTTAGGGCAGGCCCCAAGGAATCAGGGGAGACAAAGAGAAGCAAAGTTGACCCTCAACAGGGCCCACAGGGTGGAGGCACTGAAGTCGCAAGAGGACCTCAAGCAGCTCAACAAAAGATGTAGGCCACGGTGCAGACGATGTAGTGTGGGTGAAGATTCTGGTCACTGGAGATGCCTGAGGTTGGGGCTACTTGGAGCCCGAAGATCTTTGTGGAACGAAGTCAACAAGTCTTTGCAACGGCAAGTCAATGCAGTGTACAGGGGTTCGGTTCCTGCGGCTTCTACAAGGTATACTGGCCTCAAACTTGGTGAGAGGGCAGGGAAGGCCATAAGAGAAATGGAGAACTACCACCTGTGTTGCTGAGCCTTTCAGAGTCCATAGAAGCTCAGGATCAGCAGACCATTCAGCTTAGTTGCAGTGCCTGCAGATGCAGGGAAGTGACTCCTTCACACCAGGGGAGATTCCTTTAGATGTCTTGGATGCCCGCAGGCCTTGGAAGATTCCTGTATGGTGCATAGGCACAGACAATGCAGCAGACTGGAAGGGAGACAAAGTGAAGCCCAAACAAAGTCCAGCGAAGTCCAGGGTGCCCAGACGGTAAAAGTTGAAGTGGTGTATGTATTGAATCATGCCCCTTGATGATTCTAGGGACCTACACCCAGGTGAGCCCTTAAGTAACCTAAGGAAAGGGTTTGGACGATTCAGGGGACCCTACCATGGGAGGGTTTCGACAGTGGGGAGGATACTCCCATGTCCTTTGTCCAGTTTCACACCAGAGTGTGAGCCTACGGCTCTCAGAGCTGGTCTGAACTGGACTATGCAAGGAGGCACCAAATGTGCTCCTCATGCAGACTGAGTGGCACTGGCAAACACACCCACCCAGCCCCAATACACTAAATCCTGTCTGGGAGGTGCTCACACCTCCCTGTGACAGGATATCTATTGTTCTGCTCGAGCTTGGCTCAGCAGGAATCCAGAATCATGTCTCTGGTCGGCAGCAGCCATGTTGTGCTGTTCGAGTCTAGAAGACTGGTAATGAAAGCCCGTTCCAGTGCTTGGAATCATACCTCCCACACTGCCTACGGTGTGTTGGTATGGTTCCAACATGTTTGATACCAAACATGATAGGATTCGTTGCAGCCAAGTTTGAGATGGTCATCGCGTAATTATGGTATATGGCTGCTTTACTTATAACTCAGGAGAATGGACTCCATATTCTGTAGGTGTGTCCTGCTCAAGCAGGGACAGACTCAAACTAAGAACCAAGCACCCTGCCCTCAGGATTGTAAACGCCTGCTATAGGGATGACTTATAGGTTTTGAGTACAGTGACCCTAGATTTAGGGATCCTATATATTTTGTGTGTGCTGCTAGCACAAACTTACACAGGCTGCAGTGGCAGGCCTGTAGTTACAGTTTGAATGGTCTCCCATGGGTCGCATAATACATGCTTCAGCCCATGGGGGACTTCTGGGGTACCTATGAACTGGGTATCTTCTTACAAAATACTTGGGACTGATAAGGGTACCTCAGTATCCAATCTGTGATGTACCTAAATGTTGAACATAACAATTTAGGGGAGAAAGCAGAGAGACTGGGTTCCTGATTAGGAGGATCCCAGTCAGACTAGTCAATAACAGCTTAGCACCAGGCAAACAGTGGGGGTAACCATAAAAGCAGATCCTACTTTCCCACAGCCCCGATAGCCAGCTAGCCACTCTCCCAGGGCCCAAGATGCCTCCCACATCCAGGTGCACCTGTGGCAGATCAGGATGTGACCGCCAAGCACCAAGATCTGCGATCGCCTCCACAATCACCACTCCACAAGCCCTCAGAGTAGCTTCCCCATGGGTGTCCAGGAAGGTGTTCAGTGGTATGTTGCGGAGGCAGGCTGATTCTGGGGCATCAGTGCTGGTTGAGAGGCTGACAGGGATCCAAAGCCAAGACGAAATGCATCTCTCTTCATTCCCACTTAATTCCCATTCTAGCATGTCCTCCTTTGCAACTTTTAAAACATTAATTTCTCAAAAATTCAAAATGGATTTCTGTCAATCAAGTGAAAAGTATGCTTTCAAAATAAAGTTTTACATTCATGACAACTTTGGTGTAAATCTGTCCCTCTGTTTGGGCTTTAGACTTGAGCAACATTTCCTTGGGAGAGAAAATGGGAAATCACTTATTTTAGCTACTCTTACCTTTTTTCATGTATGGATCTGCATGAAAATCAGCAAGCCAAACGTTAGTTGATGAAGCAAGCAATTTGCCATGTTTTAAAACCTGTCCAGGGAGTTTTGAAAACTATCAATAAAAAAGCTTTTAAATTGAAAGTGTCTCTGAACCATAACTCCACAGTTGCAACCCCCACTTCCTTTTCCACGAGTGAACAACTGCACCTTCACCACAGAGTTATAACAAACACCTAGATCATTACCTCTTTAAATTTACAACAAAAGTGTGGCTCACCAGAATGTCATCTTGATGGAATCAAAGCTGTAAAACTGAAGGAAATGTCCTACAGAGGATACTGGAGTAAATGAACAAAGTGAGTGTTTTCTTCTTTTCATGTGTGAGAGAGTGAAATATTAATTGGGGAGGATAGTAGTCCATTACTAGTAATAAGGTCACTATCATGTTAGGTCCATATAAATGTTTTCAGAAATTTAAACCTGAGCTCAAACAATGGTGGCTATGTCACAGAATAGACAGGCTTAGGGAAAATGTGTAAAGCATTTAGTAATAACAAAACAGTTTAAAAGTTAAAAACGCTATGTTATAAAAACCCCACTCCAATGTATAAAAATTGAGAATAATTTAAAGAACAAAATGATACTCCAATGGCAAAAATCTAATAAGGGAGAGCCGGGTATATGAACTTTGACAAATGCAACTACAAACAGCACCAAAAGCAGTAAGCACTAATGCAGGCAAATTAGATGCAGTAGACCAGGACCTAGGCATGATTTCAAACCAACCACAATGGAGCAGGAGTAGAATAAATCAATCAGGTTCGACTCAGTCGAACGGTTTACGTTAAGACTTTGTCTCAAAAATGTAGGTCAAAATCCTTCAGCAGGGCAAAGCAGAAGGCTCTATTGGATGATGGATCCACAACATCTGACAGGCATTGGATGAGATCCTGGTGAAGTTATTGGATTGGATGAGAAAAAGCTGAATTTTGCTCTCTGAGAATACCGCTTGCATAATATATACCTTTGTTGTATACGCCCAATCAATATTTTTACATTCTGACATTTTCTCTTTTCCTGCGCTTAAAATCGTCTAGAAGGTCATGGCATGTGGACTTTGTCTGATGAGGGCTCCATGAGTTTGATACCTTCTCAAGGATGACATGCTGAAATGGATTAGCTGCAGTGGGAAAGATGCAAGTTGGTGATACCTGTTTTTTCAGCCCAGTGACGTTGTACCTTAGTTGTACCAACTTGGCAGGTTTATCTCAGTCCTCCAGAGATCTTGAAATCCAAAGATTTTCCAAAGTCCCAGGTTTTCAGAGGTTGTAATGGTAGTGCCGGCAGGCGTCCCTGGACCTCAAGAACAGAACTTGGGGGTCAAGTCTCAAAGCAGCAGAAGCTATCTGTAGGTTCCAAGTCAGATCTGTTTTGTATCAAGCAGCTGAGCACTAAAGGGAAAATGCCTCTTGTCGCTAGTTGTGTCCTTGTAGCCACATAGAAAGCCAGCCAACTGACCCTTGGAGCTCACATCTTTGTCCTGGGAATAAATTGTGTCAGGTCCAGCCCTTCAGATCTCCTTACTGGTCTCAAACAGCAGGCACAGTCTTTCTTTTGTTCTTCCACAGGTCCAGAGTGTTCTGAAGAATGTGTCTTAGGGTGCCACATTTATGCCTGGCACTAGCTTGTGGGTAAGTGTGCTTTCTGGTGCCTTCCTAACCAATTGGGCAAAAGTTCCCCTTCAGATCTCCTTACTGGTCTCAAACAGCAGGCACAGTCTTTATTTTGTTCTTCCACAGGTCCAGAGTGTTCTGAAGAATGTGTCTTAGGGTGCCACATTTATGCCTGGCACTAGCTTGTGGGTAAGTGTGCTTTCTGGTGCCTTCCTAACCAATTGGGCAAAAGTTCCCAGGGCTAACCCTACCCACTTGCAGCAGGTATTGTGTGCCCCACTGCAAAGAATCCCACAAAGCCCCTCACTCACTAAATCCAAGATGGGGAAACTCTTCTCTCCTTGTGAAGAGCCTGTGTGCCCAACCAAAAGCGTGGCTAGGGTAATGAGCAGTGTCTCCTCTGTGGTCACTCCAAACAAGTTCTAGGGATAATTTCCCCCACTGGGTTTGATACCTGCCTGCCTGGAAGGACAAAGAAATCAACGTATACAGATGTCATCTGACTGGTGCTGACCTTTTGATGTAAATTATGTTTCCAGGCACAGCCCAATTGGTCTTCCTGCCAGGGAAAATAAAATATCTCACCACACCCATGCCATTTTCTTAGCTCTGGAAGCTGTTCCCACAACTCATCTTGGTTACTTATCAGCTGGGTTACAGTTGGAGGAGAGATTAATGGAAATTAGCCTCCAGAATCTTCAGGCAGCAAAAACCTAACATTATAAAATTCCATTTTCCTTAATATGTAATAAAAACCCAGCTTAACAATTAAGCTGTGATTTAAATAAATATTGAAAATAGGTACTTAAACAGTTTTCTAACCGGTCCCTAGTCTAAGATAGAAAAGTTAATATTTAGTGTTGCTTGCTAGAGTTTCTCTATGGGCCAGCCAGCCTCCCTAAAGTGAAAGTAGCTTTTGGTAGAAGTCACTGTAAGGACATATTAACTTTGAATTTCTGCATATCTTAACCTTAAAGCCCACATGCCCTCATTGTGGGCTACACAGCCTACATAGAAGTGATTTATTAATATCTAAATGAGATGTTTTACCTGTCAAAAGGGTCATTTTGGCATGTCCGTCTGCAGCTTTAAAACTGCAGCAGTCAGGCTACATTGGTAGGTCTGGAGTCATGCTAGTCTTGTTTCACTTATTGATTGCACAGTAGTGCTGTAGTCCATAGGTGGCATTTAAGTTTCATGCAATGGGTGTATCTTGGGATACACATACTATGGCCTTATAGGAAAACTAAATGGTCTAATTATGAGAAAAAAAAATCAGAAATGTTTTAGGGGTCAGAGCACATGCACTGGGGTCTGATCAGGAGTATCTCAGTGAACAGAGTAAAAATATATATCAACATCACTTTACAAAACATGATGGTGACCACACTAAAAGAGGCACTTTCTCGCATCATAGGAGTTATGATTAGTGCTCTAGAAAACTAATATGACGACACATTTTCTATGAGTTCTCAAATATCTGCTCATACTTGTCAGTGAAGCATTCTGGAATGCAGAGAAACATGCACGTCCAACACTAGCTGCAGTTGCAATCTAAATATCAGGTTAATTGGAGCTAACTGATACTTACCAAAGATGACTAAACAACTCACTGGCTCAGCCTACGTCCAGCTTACTCAAAGAGTGAGACATTTTAGTTCCTCTAGGAAGACAAGTAGAGGGTGTTTTTTTAGGTGTAAATTGGCCAAAGGAAAACATTGGATTGTGAGTTGAAGCATGATGGAGGTCCATTGATTTTTAGCTAAGTTGAGAGGAGCAAAAATGTGGTCAGTGGTGTGTCCTGCCTCGTGTCGAGCAGACAGTGTCCTGCAACAAACTAAGGACAAATGTAGTATCCAGAAGGAAGCAGAATATATTGCATAAATAAACGTCTGCCAAATATTGAAACCACCCAGAAAGGTCTTAGCAGCTTTAATGACCGTTTCACATAAAAAGGTTCAGGAGACAGTCAAATAGGGCTATAGGTGCAGTGGGAGGGCAATCAACCAGTACATAATTAAGGCTGAGTGATTGGGAGGCCACGCTGTCTTCCACTCAAAGTTCTTCTAAGTCAGATTTGCATGTAAGCTTTAGAACAACTTTTAAAACAATGGCCACTCCATCTCCATCACTGAAAGTTCTATTACTATAATAAATAGAATATCCTTCTGGAATGACACAGGCAATATCCCACTCAGAAGCCTCAAGAAGCCAGGTTTTGGTGCAGAAAATTAGATTAGTTGTATTTTCAGAGATGTTTAAAGAGATAACCTATATTTAATAGGGCAGCAGATATGCCAGTCCTTCAAGGGAAAGAAGGAGAAAGTTGATTTTACTTGGGTGCAGTAATCAATGAGAGCAGCTTGTTGGAGAAAACGATTGCTATTTTAGGTTCAGTGTGCTTGAGATTGGCCTGGATGGCGACATCCTCCCTGAAATGGCTTAATCTCCCTCCTCTCCATGCAGCTGCTATCTATAAATAAGCATCTTCTCAATTGCATACAGCTCTGGAAACTAGACCACTGGAGTGAGGAATGCCTGAGAATCATAGAGAGAGTCAGGAAAATTGGCATTCTTTTCTTACCAGGGTGAACAAGAAACTGTAATCCATTTTAAGCATTCTGTCTTGTCTAACAAATTATTGAATAGTTTATTCATTAGGTGTAAACTTAAGTAGTCTAAGAACAATTGAAGAACACTTACTGTAATAATTCATTAGTCAAGTTAAATTTCAAAAGTTAAAAATTCGTGCTTCAAGGAGAAAAACGAAAATGGAAAAATCAAGATAGGCAAGCCAATAGAACACTGAAGTTGCACTAAAGTTTTAAGTGTAAGAAATCGAGTTATAGGATGACATCTGTGTAAGCCTCACTCAGGGAACAACCACAATCATTGTCCGGGTCACCCATAAACGTCACTAAATAAACCTGTGCTTAACCCTCTGGTAGCCAAGCCCGAAAGCAGTCAGGCATAAATTAGAAACAAAGTGTTAGGTATCTAAACAGCACACCAACAGAAATAAAGTAAAAACACAACATAAACAATAACCCAAGCCAATTTAGAAAAATAGAGTACACGTTAATACAGAAAATAAGACCAGAACAACAAAACCCAAAACAGTATTACTGGAGATATGCAATTTTATAGGTTTAGGTAGAAATAGCACTTAAAAGCATAAAGATCCACTCACAGACATCTGGTCTTGCTAGGCCAAGGAAAAGTCACAAGTTTAGGCTTACCATGATGGATCTCGGACCAGATACAGGGACCAAGTTAATCTCACTGAAAAAGTAACCTCTTTATGGTCCAGAACTTCACAATTTCTCCTTTTCTTTAAGAAAAGTTAACTTTGATGCCAACTAAGGGTCCAGGACCTACAGAGGTACCTCTTGGGGATCAGGAACTCACTCTAGGAGAAGCTAGCAGAGCTCAGGCAAGTCCAGTTACAGTAGATCAGCTGGGCAGTTGCAATGAGACCTATGGATCTTGTAGTGTGCCTATAGCTCGGAAAAGGAGGTCAACCAACTGACCCTAGGATTAGGGGTGGGCGGAATTTGTTTAGTCGCGCTACGCAAAGTTCCACGAAATGGTAAAAAATCTCAGCGAACACGCAGAAATTCCGCGAACACGCGGAATTGCTTGTTCGCGATTATTTTTTCCTGTTCCAGATGGTTGTTTGCGTGCTCGGAGAGAAACATCTCGCAAACACGCATTTTGGAATGCGAACAAGCACAAATTCCGCTACGCCGCGGAACCCAGTATTTTGGGCAATTTCACGTTCTCCGCGGAACGCGAAATTACGTAACTTCTGCGAGCGGACGGAATTTACCGCCCAGGCCTACCTAGGATGACTCTGGTAGCCTGGCTTGAAGGGAGAAGGTCCATTCTTCCTTTGCAGACAGCAGGGCAAGCCTCAAGCAGCTGGGTAGACTTCTAGGGTACAAGGCAAGCCTCAAGCAGCAGGGCAGTTGTCGGAAAAAAAAAGAGGCAGGCCTCAACAGCAGGGCGTTTAGGCCTCAGCAGCAGGGTGTTTTCTGGGGAATATGGGATAATTTAAGCAACAGGGCAGTTGTCTGGAAAACAAGGCAGGCCTTAAGCAGCAGGGCAGTGCTCTTGAAAAGAAGTTTATGAAACAAAAAGGGAGTTCCCCCTTGATCCTATGAGGGACGGGGTAGTTAGTGTAAAAGGAAAAGGTCCCACCAAATGTCTGCTATACTATAATGTTATTGCAGTAACCCTGGTCTGGGTCAGAGGGCACTATATCTAAGAATTTACTAAATTATTGTCCAAAAATTGGACCACATCAAAAGCAATACATTTGAACACACATTATAAATGCACAAAGTACGTCAAGAGGAGTTCTATATTAAAACCACATGTATGCATTAAATTAAAAAAAATGACATTTTATTATTAAAACCTGAGGGAATCACCCTCTGTCATAAAAAGAAACACAATATACACTGTTACAAATTTTGAAAAAATGATTCCACAATTCATATCATAGAAAAACCCAAAAAAGTTGATGCAGCATTTTGGTGCTCTTTGTAGATCTGACACCTTCTTCAGGACGGTTTATCTTAATTCTCAAGAGACAACTGTTGTCCAGACAAGAGACTGATACAAATCCGCTTTTTTAAAAAATTTGCGCTGTTATCGGTTCTGTATTGTAGAGTTAAAAAAACCACCTGTTTTTTTAAAAATCAGGGGTATTGATAAAGCTGTGTAAGGGATGGCCACCGTATTCTTTCTTTGTTAGTTGCACATCAACAGTGTTTTTCCTTTTTAATCGGCGTATCGCAGCAGTGACAGCTTCTGCTTGTATCTTATAGACTGTAGAGGTTAATAGTTTTTTAACTTTTCTTTAGTCCAGGATACTTCTTTATCGATTAAAAGTGTTTACCGATTCTCTTTTGTGAGAATTTTGGCCTCCCTGCCTCCTCTTCTACACAGCTTCCGGGTTCCACGTCGAACCCGGAAGCTGTGTAGAAGAGGAGGCAGGGAGGCCTCAAGGTCCATGCATTCCCTTAAGACGTCTTTATGTAGAGCAGTCCCCTTGGCCCCCACACTTTAAGCCAATAAGATAATGGGCGAAATGACAGCACATCTGACAGGTAGGGCATACCCGATTCTTTGTACACAGAAAAAGTAGGAGTTTCCTGGGGTACACAAAGGAGTTGTCTAAAAAACCTATTTTCAATTCTTTGTAGCTCATCATCTAAAGTATAACCCCATATTTCGCTGCCATAAGTAACTTGCGCTAGACACTTGGCTCTATAGATATTCAAAATAGCAACTACTGTTTTTTTGCCCAACCGCAAAGTAAAGTTAAAGATTGTCACATTGGCCCTTAGAAATTCCCCTTTCTTTTTGCTTCTTAGGGGGCCCCAATTTAGTTTAGCATCCAGCATGACTCCCAGGTATGAAAAGCCACTGGTCTTAAGGATCGATGTGGACCCTACCTTGAAGTTGAAGGACTTCTTTGCACTTGGCCCCACCTGCATCACATATGACTTCGAATTGTTGACTAACAGGTCCTGGTCCTCCATAAACTTCACAAAGGAGTTGCGTAGGGTTTGCAGATCCCTCGCTGTCCTAGCCATGAGGTCAGCATCGTCAGCATATAATAGTACCGGCAGCCCTCGCTGGCCCACCTAGTGTCGACTAGCACCTTCTCCAGGTCGTTAATATATAGATTGAATAAAAACGGGGCTAGTATACAGCCCTGTCGCACCCCTCTCTGGATTGGGAATTGACAACCTGGCCATCATTTGTGAATCGAACCACCGCTTTGGTGTCCCTGTGAAGTTCGCGAAGGAAAAAGACAATCTTCTTGTCCACACCCATACTCAATAAGCTTTCTCATAACTTAATTCTGTTGACACGGTCAAAGGCAGAGGACAGGTCAATAAAGGCAGGATATTTACTACCTGATCGAGCAATGGTATATTTGTTGACAATCATATGCAGGTTTAAGCATTGGTTGATTATGGACCTCCCTGGATGAAAACCATGTTGTATGTCAGTTAAGATATTGTTATCATCCGCCCATGAGGACAACTTATCCAACAAAACATGACCCAACACATTGACAGATGATTCCAGTAGGGATATTAGCCTATAACAAATGTACTGTCCTTATTACCTTTTTTGAAGACAGGGACAATGGTGGACAGGACAGGGACCAGGTGCTTGGCAAGTCCACTCGAATTTCAACGTTTATGACATTGGTGAGGTTTGGCACCCATAAATCAGGGTTGGATAGAAAAAGTCCCGGAGGGATACCATTGGGTCCTGGTGCTTTATTTCTAGACAGCCCTGTAAATACCCTTGCTGACTTCCTCAGTTGTAATCACAAGAGACGACTTTCCTCCACCACCCACTAAAATTGCATCTGCTGTACTACTAAACCTTTCCTGGAAATAGCTAAACCATTCCTCTACTGTAATGTGTATGTCAAACGCTTCAGAATTTTCCCCTGATAGAAACGGACAGTTAACGGCACTCCAGAACTGGTTGCTATTTTTTCATCATGGCACAGGCCTCAATGAGGCTACTCCAAGCCTCCTACTTTAGCTCAGCCTTCCGCCTGGCCAATTCAGCTTTATATATCCTTCTGCACTCCTTTACCACAGCATGGTCCCTTGGGAGGGTTTCTAGTGCACCCCTCAGTTTCCTGGCTGCACAGGAACAATCATGATCAAACCAGCTCATCATCCAACCCTTTGAGGATGTTGTTGGTGCCTTAAGTAAATGTCCAATTGTACGTGAAATGACTGAGAAGGCCTCCAAAGCAGCCCCTGCCCCCTCACGTCCAGTTGTACAAATGTCAATTTCCCTCTTGCACTTGGCAAAAGGGACTCATAAAAAGAGTCCGGGGTTATCTGGGCCCACCTTAGCCTTATACCCTTCTACCCTGGTCTATGGCCCTAAAAGTTCCCCAGGGACCTGCCCTACGGGAATTCCCATGCTTAGGCCAGGTAGTCAAAATACACAGAGAGTTGTGATCGCTATACATGCTATCTTAGATAGAGAAATCTGATAGAAATTGAAAGAAGGGGCTGGAAACAAAGATACAATCTATAAAGGTTGAGCTCCCCCTTCCAATAAATGTTGAATGTAAGGGATTCCTACCACTAGAAGCATTTAATTTCCAGGCTTGGGTACATGTAGTACCATATGCTACAAACGTATAAATTAAAAAAAATTGCAATCAGGTACATGCCAATTTGACTATTTTTTAAAGAGAAGACACAAGCACTTTAGCACTGGTTAGCAGTACTAACAGGCAGAGAGTCCTAATGCCATATAATACAGGAGGGGTGAATACAAAATGTTTGGGGGTGACCGTGCAAAGTGGGCCAAAGTTCAACCCAGTCAGAGTTTACCCAGTCACGGTGTGCACGCATTTCAGAAAGGGCACACAGAGGACATCCCTCAATAGTTGTCTTCTGCCAAGCACCTGCCTCGACAGCTTACAAGTCAGTCAGGGATCAAGAATGAGAGAGAGCAATGCAAACATAAGAATGTCTTTGGAAGAAAAGACTAATAAAGTATAATCTGCCTAAGATTCATATCCAGAGTCAGGTTGTTTGACCTGTCATACTTAGTGTGATCTTTCCCCATACTGTTTGCCTTTGACTCTCGTTTTTGCTGATTCCTTTTTTTTGGACTTTGAACTCTGACCACTTTAACACTGCTAACCATTGCTAAAGTGCATGTGCTTCTCCCCTAAACATGATGACATTGATGTATACCTGGTTGGCATACTTGTTGAACTGGTAAGTCCCTTGCAAAATGATATACCATATACCCAGGGCTGTACTTCAAATGCTACTAGTGGACTGCAGCAGTGATTTTGCCACCTACAGAAGTAGCTTTCAAACATGTCTTAGGCCTGCCACTGCAGTGCTTGTGTGTGCAGTTTACTGCCACTTCGACTTGGCATTTACAATTACTTGCTAAGACTAAAGCAGGGTGCTATGTAAGCAAAAGTTAGGACATGTGCTTTTATGCTTTGCCTGACCTGGTAATGAGAAACAGCGTATTTTGTTTTTCACTACTGTGAGGCCTACCCCTCTCATAGGCTAGCATTGGGAATTACACTTTTAAGCTGTAATTCCTGATCAGCGAGGAGTATATTGTTCATGTTTCATATGTTTGGAATGGTAAAGATACATTCTCCTTACTAGTAAAGTTGGATTTAACATTATTGTTTTAGAAATGCCACTTTTAGGAAGTGGACATTCTCTTCACCTACTTCTCTATGTGCCTGACAGCCTGTCTCCAATACACTCTGGGGTTGGTGACAGCTACACTTTGTGCATTCCCTCAAGACAGCCACAAACACAGGAAGGTAAGGCTCATCTTCATTCTGAATACCCATCTACATTCATCTACATTCTGAAGGGTCTTTTTGGGCAAGGAGGAATGACAGAACTGACTTTCAGACTTCAATAGGTAGTAACCTGTCCACACACAAAGCACTGATTCACCCCCTAGCGTTAGCCTGACAGGCAGGACTTGGTTGAAAGGGATACTTATGCACTTCAGAGAGTACTTTTGAAGCCATCTCCTACATCAAAGGCACTATTGCATACATGTACTGGGTCTCTGACCCCCCTAAAATCTGACACTTCTAGACCTTGAATTGAACCTCTCTCAGAAGGACTGCTGTACTGCTTAAAGGACTCAACTGGACTGCCTTTCTGGGAGGACTGCTTTTTTGCCTGTTACCCTGCTGACAGCTGCTCCCTGACACTCTGCTTCCCTCTAAGTTATTTCCAGTGGCTTGCTGACTTGTTTCCTGTTTCCTGAAGTCTCATGGATACAAAGGACTACCTACAATTCTGCTGGTACTGCAGGACTCTGCCCGCATTGAGTTCTACCCTTGGCTGATGTGCCCCCTCCAAGCTTGGGGCCCCAGAAGTGGGTTCTACAGCTGTTTTCATCAAAAACTGATGCATTGCATCGAGTGTGTGAGAAATTTTGCTGCATTGCCATTTGAAGTCGAAGCAGCTGCTGCCCGACAACAGGGGTTCCAAAGCCTGCATGGTTCGACAATAACGCATTGCCTTCACTTCAGCAAGGCCCGATGATGATGCAGCAACCCGACTGCATGGAAAAGATTGACGCATTGAGCCCTCAGTGATAACGCTTTGCTCCATCCACGGTACTTTCTCAGCAGGCCTGTGTGGGTCCTGTAGCTGGCCTGCCCTCAATCGCAGTTGACCTGACCGTTGTATTTGCACCTGTCCCTCACCACCTCAAGTAACCTTTTGACCGTTAGTGACTTCTAAGCACTGTTTTGCATTTATTCTTTAAAAAATTATATCTCGACTTCTACTGATTCGATTTTTGTCATTTTGGTCTCATTTTGCTCAGATAAATGTTCTCTGAATCTGTGTAGGGTCTTTTCGTAATGGTTTCATTGTGTTTCTCTGTGTGTGTTTTGTACAAACACTTTGAACACTGCCTTTGTAGATAGGCCTGGCTGGTTTGTGCCAAGCTACCATAGGATAACCACAGGTTATCTTATTGTGTATCTAGCTTCCCTTGACTAGAGGGATGTACGACGTTAGATTGCATTCCGTTGTAATGCATGCCTTTACCACACATCCATTAAAACGGGAGTGTCATTACAACGCAAACCTTTATCACGCATATATTTTCAACAAATGTGCCTTTATCACACATTCCTTGACAACAAAATTTGTTGTATAAGCATGTTTGCTAAAAGCATATGCATTGTAAGGGTTTCTCTGAGCTCTACCTCAAACCCTTATACCGGTCCCTGGCATACCCCACCCCGGCCCCAACCCTCCTAAAAATCAAATACCCTTCCACTGCCTTAATCCTTAAAACCCTACCCCAATGTGACTCTCCCTGGCCTCCAGCTCTTCCCCTATTTAAACCCTAAATTTCTACTAATGCACAACCCCCTTGGATCCCGGCCCCTTCCCTACCTTAAACCCTAAAACAATACACCTGCATGACCCCCAGGCCACCAGCCCTTTCCCTGCCCTAAGCCACAATTTATTTCTTTTATTTTGTTTATTTGTTAGGCGCACAAATCATCCCCGAGGGGATCCCTCCGAACCATAGCCGCAGAAGACAGTTTGTAATGCAACACAGAGGTTAGAGATTAAACAGTCAGGTTTTCAGAAGTTTTCTAAAACAAATTAAATCTGGGCAAGAACGATTGGACAAGGGTAGCTTATTCCAGTGATTTGGAGTTAAGAAAGAAAAGGAGCGATATGTTCTCCTCAACACCACACGGGCCCTCCTGCGATTGGACCTTCCTCATAAATTGAAAATACGTAAATCTCACATAGCCTCCTTGTGGCGAAACCCCTCTCTAAGGATTGATGGCACTATGCTCTATTGGGAACTTTGGTCCCAGAAAGGTATAAACTTAATAAAAGATCTTTACGAAGCCCCCCACCCGCTACCCTTCTCAACTCTTCAGAGCCAATACATTTTAACCCAATGGATTTTTACGACTTTCTGAAATTGAAAGCTCTCCTTTCAGCACGCTCCATTAAACCTTGTGAGCCTCTGCTCACTTCTCAACTCTCACGATTTTTGAAAGCGGCCATACTGTTTCTAAAATCTACAAACTTCTTCTACCCAACCATAGGAAAACGCATAAACGTAATGAGACTTATTGGGAATCTGAACCCAACTCCTCCAATATCCCGTTTGAATTGGATAAAATATACAGTATTGACTTCTCGCATAAAATATCTCCTATCCTGTCTCAGACTAAATATATGCTACTTAATAGGTCATACTGGACTCCTGAAAAACTTTTTGAACTAGGCTTAAAAGATACACCGACATGCTGGAACTGTAACTCCGTTGTTGGAAACCTCGCTCATATGCTCTTTACCTGCCCCACCCTGCAGCTTTACTGGGATAAAATGTATGAATGTTTAGAACACATTTTCAACATCAAACCTCCTAGAGAATTTTCATATGTCCTTTTAGGCGTCCTTGACCCAACACTAGTTAGTGATAATAATCGTCTACTGATGGATCTCCTGCTCCTTTTAGCCTGTAAAGTCATATTATGCAAATGGGAGAACTCTAGGAAGGTATCCTTTAGAATGTGGCAAGATTGGCTGTCGTTCTTGAGAGGTGTAAACAAACAGGCTCTCCACACCTTACCGTGGCGTTAGACTAACCGGAAACTCTGGAAGTCCTTAGACGCCTCATCATTTTCATTTGACCCTCCATGAATATACTCTATTGTGGTGTTATAGGCTGCTTCGCTGTAACTTCACTGTATTGTATGTAACCACATTGCTTCTATATATGGGTACTTGTATTCGGAATCTTTGTTCACTGCTGTTTTCTCATCATGTGGTGTGCATGTGAATATTGAATGTAATCAACAGGCACTTGAGCTTCCCTGATATGTATGCAATGTCTAACTCGTATGTATTATTTTAGTCGGACCCATTTTCTTTTCATTTCTTTTCCTTTGTTCTTTTCCTTTATTTTGGATAGTTCTCGGATGTATTTCTTTATATTTGTTCTTTTCTCAAAAAAATTACTTGAATACAAAAAAAGAAAGAAAAGGAGCGACCCCCAAATCTAGTTGTATGAATGCATTTGGGGCAAAGCAGTAGTACTTCACCGACCCTAAAACCCTACTAATGCATGACCCTCGGACCCCTACCCCTGCGTGACCCCCTGGCCCCCAGCCCTTACCCTACCCTTTACCATGACCCCTTTGTGACCTCCCAGCCCCTAAAATAGTATCCCCCCCACCCCAGGCCAAATCCCCCTTACCTCATGGTTCGTGCTGTGCAGGCAGCTCATCTGAGGTGGGCGGTGCATGTCGTTGTGAGGAAGCAGAAGAGTCTCTTCAGTTCCTCTTACAGCATGTATCGCCTACCATCATGCCAGTTTTCACAGTTATGCCTATATTTTTTTACTACACAAATGCTTTTACTATACATACTTTTACAACGAAAATCATTGTAAAGGCATGTACAGTAAAAACATCTGCATATTAAGTAAATGTGTGGTTAAGGCTACGCATTGCAACAACGCATGCATTATAACATTTGCAGTGTAATGGCATGTGTGGAAACAGCTACGCTGTAATGGCTATTTCCCAACTAGAGTGGTGGCTCCTTCCTTAACTGGGTACATACCTCAGCCAGCCATGAATCCCATTTCTAACACAGGTAAAGTGTAACTGGTTGCGTGAGTGATGAAAACACAGTACACAATTTTGACCATGTTCGACTCTTAAACATTTGCAAAAAATTTTGTAAAATTATCTTATTTAATTAGCAAATTGTATTAACTCATTTGTTCATTAGATAATGTAAAATTAAATAGTTTAAAAAAGCAATTGTTAACACTTAATTTAGTTAATTATTTGTTAAGGTAAACTTAAACAGCTAAAAAAGAATGCAACAAGGAGTAAAAACAAAATAGAAAAATCACCGCAAAAGGTGGAAACATTCTATCAAAAAAATAATGAACTCAGGTCTGACCAACTAAACCCAAAACCATGCAGTCCCCTCTCAAAAGTGCACACAGTTTCTATAGTTGACCTTGACAATTTATGTATCAAAAGCATCTGAAGCATCCACATAAAAATCAGGATTGAACATACTGACAAATTACCAGAAGAATATGTTATACATTTTCCCACTAATTTCTTACTTCTAAGGATGCCCAAGATATCCCTAATTCCTCTCTCCAGAGTAACTAATGCATCTTGTATAGGTAAGTCTGGAGGGTCGGAATCCTGAGCCAAATGCTGAGGCACTCATATTAAGGTAGTAAATGCATAGCTATTTGTTACTTTGAGAAAAGACAAAAGGTAATAATGCTTGGAATACATGGCCTGGGCTTAGAAGAAGGTGTGGGCTTGATTTGTATAGCTCTGGCAGTTTATAGAATTGTCATAGCATCGGTATGGCTCGACCCTAATCCACCAAGTTTTCATCAGTGGTTAACCCGTTTAATGAAAATGTATAGTCCCAAGAAAGCTATATATGATCGAGAGGATATTAGGGCTAATAAGAAAGGAGGGAAAATCTGGAAACGCCTTTCTACCTGGAAGGATCAAGTGGAAGAATAGGTTTTCGGGATGATTTACCGTTAAGATATGAAGCCTGTAGAGATTTCATATATGCACTTTATCGAAATATTGTACCTACTTGGCTGCTAGAGCTTGGCGTAATGTTGCACTCGCACTTTGGGAATTGTTATCAATCGAATTTAGAATAGTGGGCGATTCAGATAAGTGAATCATGGCCAAGAATGCTATAATGCCAGTCGAGATTGCATATACGCACTTTATTGAAACATTTTCCATAATAATGTGACTGTTATAAATCAATGTAAGGTAGCACTTGCACTTTAGGAGATGGCGTGTGTAAGAATGTGGGAGGAAGAGGAGGATAATATCTTCTCTAGATTAGCAAAGGTGTTGAAAGTTTTTCTGTAAATGCACTTTCTTAGAACCTGGCACTCTGCACTTTGTTAACTAAGCTGCTACTTTGCAAGACAATGGATTGAATATGTATAATGAGTATAACATATAAGACAAAATGTATGCACAGGCACTTTATAGCATGAAGAAGGTGTGTACATGCAGCCCAGATGATGAACATGTGCAGCGACACTTCTTCTTTTGAAGTGTGCTCCGTGGGATTTTAACCCCATCAAATATTGTGTATAAATGAATAATGAGTCTAATGTAATATATGCATGTGCACTTTACACCAAGAGGAGAGCTTAAATAGGGTGTTTTTGTGAGGAATATATATGTACTGACATCCAGGTGAAGTTTAGTCGCCCACTAATTTTAGGAACTTGACTATGATTATTAGATAAATTACGGGTGGTTCAAAATATGCATAATTGTATGTAAAAGTACAACATGCTCCGATAAGGATATGATCAAATGTGAATAGGCTGCTATAAAAATGTAGTAAGATCAATAGAAGTTTGAAAAGAAAGGGACTTTGCTTGGAAGATACAGGACTAGATAAGGGAAAGACTTTGGATCAAGAACTTGTTAAAGTGTAGGTTTGAAAAACCCATAAAGTAATCCTGCAATTTTTTTGCTGGTCTAAGGATGGGGTGGGGGTGGTGTGGGGACGGGGGGGGTAAAAATGGTTACAAATATGTGTGAGAACTGTAGAATTAATTGGATCTGTTTTTGTATATTTTCTGTTTTTTCCCTCAATAACAAGATTTTTTTTTTTAAAAGACAAAAAGACATAAGAGGCCGCCTAGGGCAGCAGGGGTACTGGTGCCACTTCGCCAGCCTTCCTGACCACTGCCTAAGTCCTCACCCATCCCACACAGAGTACCATCAACCTGCATAATTACTTCTATCCAACACAGCCAAAGTGTTTACTAATTGATCAGGACCGGACTGGCCGTAGTGGGCACTGGGCACTTCCCCGGTGAGCCAAAGGGGTAGGGGCCGGTTTTGTGCCCATGGGGGCCGCAATATCAGCCCCCTGTAACAAAAGTGTGAGCTGTGCTTTTTAATAGCACCCTCTCTGCTCCCAGGGCTTGTCGAGCAGCAATCTGCCAGGGCTGGTTGCTGTTCCCAGTCTGGCCCTGTAAATGACCTGTGCTCCTCTTGTAGTGTTTCTCGGGCCCTGCTGTATATCATCCACCCACCCCTGCAGCCAACACCCTCCATCGCATTCCCCTGCCCTCACTACCCTACACTATCTCTGACACCTTCAATGTCACTTACTAAGGTTTAAAATAAAGAGAAGCTTTTTACTTGCCCTTTCTATGCTCTAGGATTTCTGCCTAATGACATATTAAAGCATGATCTTCCCATAAATGATGCAGCCTCCACATTTTGTGGACACCGGGAAACTCCAGCTATGATAATTGCCAAATGAGCAAGCACAGTTTGTTTTTCTAACCTTGACTTGAGAACATGCTTCGCTAGAGTCAAACACTTTTTCCCTGCTACACTACCTGCTCCTCTGAGCATTTACACGATGGTGAGATCTCATGGCATAGTCCTCCCACCAACTGATTGGGACAGGTATTTTTGATTTGTGGTACCTGTGTGCCTGATCTGTGGCCAGGTCACCAGCTGGGGTGTGCTGGATGAGATGGCAGCAAACCTGCCGTCCAGCACCTAATAAAGAACGTTTACATTTTTTGGATGTTAATTTTATAGTGATTGTGAGAAGTTAGCCTGGCATATGATGTCCACAAGTTCTAGTGGGCACCTTGCACCGGTCTAATCGACCCTTATTGATGATGGTTGCAAAGTCAACCTTATAGAAAGCTATCCTAGTGGTAGTATGAACCAGCAGTCTTCAGGCTAAGACTTCAGTAGGCAAGTTAAGCAAGTTGTTTTACCATATATAATCCCTTGAATACCAAATGAAAGGACATCACACAAGGTATATATCAAATATATATGTATTTAATCTAAACACAACCCCTCTGCACTCTTTATGAGGTCAGAGGTCAAAATACAATACAAGTCACACAGTTAATATACGATAAGTTGCACAGTATAAGTTATGCCCTAGGGGCCTCACAAACCATATACTAAGAAAGTGGTATAAGTACCACGTGAGAGTTAGAAAGCAGGCCTGAGGCCTGTGGAATCGCTGGGGCTACACTAAATAACCAAAGGTTAGGAAATAGGAGGCCCACGGGAGACGAGTGCAGTGTCTAAACACAGTCGCGAGTTACCATTGACTTTCTATGAGAAACGAAGAAGTTACAAAGTTACTGTTTAAGGACACTTCCGGATGGACTCGGATGGAACCCTTTTAAACTAGGACACTTCAAGAGTCAAGACCCACGGGAGCACCGGAGTACTCATGTTACCTCATCCAGGGAAGCCGGGTGCATAGGTGTCTTTTCGTGTCTGGTTTCGTCGTCGTTTTCTATGGAGAGCTGCAAAGAAGTGCTGCAGGCGACCAGAGAAAAGTGTCCAGGTAGATACAAGGGTGGATCGGTGGTGTGAAGAACCTGAAAGCAGAGGGGACAGAGCCTGGATCACTAGCCAGTGACCAGGAAGGAACCAGGAAGGAACCAGGCGATGTTGGGTGCTTTAAGGTGAAGAAGTTGAGTTTGTCTCTTCAGCCACGAGGTCCAGGAGGCATCGACAATGACCAGTCGCTGGATTAAAGCTGACCCATAATAGATCTAGATGACTGCAGTGTTGGTATCTGGATTGGACCCAACAAGCCTTGGCAACCGCAACCCTCGCAGGATGTCAAGATTGGCTCTGTTGCAGACCAGCAAGGTCTGTGGTGCTTCTCCTTTTCAGGAAAGCTGGAGCAAGTCTAGAGCAATGAGGAAACCAAAGTAAATTCAAGATGGCTCCTTCAGGGGTCTCACTAGCCAACAGGCAAGGAACCAGGAAGACACATTAAGCTCAAATGCAAAGGCAGGGTCCATGGGACACTCGCAGAGTGAGGGGGTCTGAGCTTCAATGCAAATGGTGCTTCGGGCTAGGGCTTCTTGTACCCTAATGCACAACTTACTGAGGCTTCAGGAAAGGAGTGCAGGTAGCAAAATGCAGAATGTCCAAGATGTCCGGTCCCTCGTCTCTCGTGTCCGCCATGGGTCTCAGACTTGCTCTGGATGTGGGTCGGGGTCAGAGAAGTCTGGAAGTCTAGTTTTTGTGTTGCAGGGTCTTTGGGTCCTGACAGGAGCCCTGAAACTGCAGACCAGCAAAGATGCTGTTGGTGCCTGTTTGCACAGGTGGTCACTCCTTGACCACAAGCGAGATGTCTTCCGTCTTCCAGTCAGAATGGAATGTCGAAGGTTCAAGATATGTCTTTCAAAGAATCGTCCAGGATAATGTAAAGTCCCGGGGACACAGCTCCTATACTTATACTAAGGATGGGGGTTGGATTACCTTACAAGGTCCCTCCTGTGGGTGGACCTGAGAAGGGGGTGGTTACACCCCTTTCCCTTTGTCCAGTTTCGCGCCAGAGCTGGGGCTAGAGTGCCCCAGCAACTGGTTTGAACCGGGCTATGCATGGAGCACCTTTTGTGTCCCAGGCAGTGTCTAGATGCATTCACTGAATGCAGCCCTCCCTGCCCAATACACAAAACACCTGTCTGGGGAGGTGCTGGCACCTCCCTGGACAGGAAACCTATTGTCCAGGCCGCCCTTGCTGGAGTTTCCCCCAGCAACAGGAGGTCAGACTCGTGTCTGTGGCAGCAGCATCCATTTTGTGATGCTGAGGCTCTGTGTATCTTTAACCGGGTAAAGCAGTAAGCTACTTGTCTTTTCCCTCTAGAAGGGTGGAATGCTACCCCCGCCGCCAGAATTGGCGGGGGGAGGGTAGTATTCCAAAGTATTTGACACCTTACACGACATGTTTTGATAAAGCTAAACCAAAGTTAGCATTAACCGCGAGGATTACAATGCACTTAAGAGTATATGGTATGGCTATATCATAGAACAGCTATAAGGAGATGGTTCCGAAAGCTTCAGAGGGGCTCAGCTCATGCCAGAACACCCTCTCACATAAAACCAAGCACTCTGCCTCCGGGATTGTCGAGGCCTACCATTGGAGTGGCTTATAGGTGTATATGTGTCTATATGTAAAGGTAGATATAGGTATACTATATCTAAGTAAGGGGTGATTACACCACCTTACCCAGGCTGTGTGAACAGACCTGTGGAGTCAGTTTCAAAGGCAAACCAGGGGTGGCACAATACATGCTGCAGCCCCTGGTAGGCCTAGGGTACACCTATGCCCTGGGTGCCGATGGTACACAATACAGGGGCTCACAAGAGTGACCCAGTAACCAATATGGTATGTACCTAAAGTACATGGTATCAATTTAGAGAGAGAACAGCTGGGCTGTGGGTCTGATTAGCAGGCCCACAGCCACACTAAAGAAAAATCAGAGAATCATAGCAAAAAGTGGGGGTGACCATAGGAAGCAGAACCTACTCTCCTACAGCGATTAAAAAGATAAAAGCAGGACAAGGTAATTGGGACCCTCTGTGAGAGAAGGTGTAATTAAAACACGTTTTGCTTCCCACACTGATTCCAATATAAACCAGTGATGTATTTTCTACCAACATCATAATTGGTACATAAATAATGTATTGATATTTTTATTTCAGATCAAATTGTGATGAATAGGTATCTTGCAAAGTAGGAAAGTAAATAACTTACTGAAACAAATCATAAAGATAATGAATATAATATTGAACATATGCCGGTATTAAATAAAACATTTTTTTAGCCCACTTAAAACTAATATAATGGAACCAATAGGTTGACCCTGTGTCAAAAGGTGATACAATTTGAAAATAAAATGACTGCACACATGGACTTTGATATTTACTTTTGATCTGCTTTTTAAATGTATACAATAAAGACATTTTCTATTACCTTTATGATTTTTAGCCATTGTGTTTCCATCCTTTATTGCGACATAGTCATTGAATATTATACTTTCTGATTTAATGTGGACAGCAAAGATATTTGACATATAATAATATGGTGTTAGTGAAAGATACACCATTTGCATTTATTGGAAACAACTGTGAAACAGTCATTTATGTTTTAGGTGTAGAACTTGATAAAAAAAGCCAGTTTTTTGTTTGTTGCTGCAAGTAGGGGCCCAGAAACGACAAGTCCCAGCCTGCTAAGCAGCTCTCAGGCAGCCACCACCGCCGTTTCGCACCAGGAGGCGCATAAAATCTGCACAGGGCTCCCGCAGCACTGAAGCCCGTTTGCTGTGTGCTGCTGTGAAGCTGGGGCCCAGGCACCACAAGTCCCAGCCTACTAAGCGGCTCTCACACCACCACCGCCACCACCACAGTTTTACACCAGGAGGTGCATAAAATCTGCACAGGGCTCCCACAGCGCGGGCGCCCGTTTGTTGTTTGTTTCTCCCAACAGGGACCCAGGAACCACAGGTCCCATCCTGCTAAGCGGCTCTCATGCCACCACCACTGTTTCACACCAGGAAAAAGAGGCAGGCAGGCCCACCTCCCTTGGTCATTATTGGCTGAACTCTTTCCACGAAAACCACCATAGAGTGTTCTGGACTGTTCCCTGCTCAAGAAAGGTACTGAAACAGCTATTGGTTTTGGTTTCCCTGGAACTGTTTCTGTTTTCTGCTTTCCACTACACTTCCCAGCTACAAGTTAAACCGACCACAACATACCAACTCCGGTATATTATTTCTTTATATCTTGTGTTTGTGCCCTGTATGGGTGGTAGTGTGTTCCTCAAGGTTATCTTTTTCAAGGGCTCTTGTGTTTCCTTTAGAGGGCACACCGATTGATGGGTAAAAGGAAAGAACAGGGTTGGGACCAGGGTAGGGACACTCCAAAAAAGAAGGCCTTGTCGCTGTCTGTCATGAGATAATGGATAGGATAGAGTCAATACTGTCCAATTGTAATGAAATGGTCCATTCTGGGATACCTCTCCACCCTCCTTGCCTAGTAGTCCCTCATGTTCTGAAAATAACTGCGGTGTCTTCTTGGCCACTTCCCCCGTATCGCCACCAGCAAAAAAAACTGTTAGGCAAATTCCTCAAATGTTCAAAAAGCATATTTAAGGACGGAGAAAAGTTCTTGGAAGTAGGTCCACCATCCTAGAGCCTGGTCTCTATACCCTGTAATTAGACAAGGGATCCTCCGGATGTGGTGTATGCTACACAAGTAGAAGGTCACAACAGATTTTGGATTCTTGCTAATGAGGAGGTCGGAGTGGTAGGCGGTGGGTTGGATGATCATGAGGAAAATTGTGAAATCCCGGCAAGTGATAAAATGCCCTGAAAACTCTAATGGAGTCTTTAAGAGACGAGGTTACAGTACTGAGAATGGAGTTTCGTAGTGTAACAAAGAGGGTAAATTGTGAGAAAGTTACCTCAATAAAGACCCCCACAACATCCCTGTCCACCACCAAAAAGAGAAATGAAGATCGGTGTCTGGGACTTTCTTGGGTGGGTTACGATAGACCAGTATTCTGTGCTGCCAGAATAAGTCCCTCATCACCCTTTCCTTCTTGGCCTAGAGGTCACTGTTTCAGTTACTTGTATAGTAAATCAACAGCATACCCTCAAGGTGTTGGCCAAGGTACGGGAGAGGGTATGGTGACAGACAGAGGCGATTTCACATTAGATGAAGAGCGCTCTTCCTACTTAGATCATGGGGGACCATTGGGATATTGGGTAGTGAGCGATGGTGTTTACACCAGACCCAATGTTCAGGGTAACCAAGTAGCGGTATAACTTACAGAGGTTCCCTAACTCTCCAAGGATGGGTACGAAGACCAGGACTCACTCAAAAACAATGTCACCCACAGGTTTAGGTCTACTCAACCTTGCTACTCAATTATTAGAGACGACATCAAGTATGTAGAAAGATTGTCCCTTCCATGGTCACCACGGCATATGATCCTAGTTAGTCTTTTTGATAAAGACATGGCTCTTGGACTATTGTCAATTGACTCCCGCACTATTCCCTCTGTTAATTTCTCTATACCATCAGATATAGACCTCCAGTCAGGCAAGATTTAGTGTCACTCAGGCCTGTCCGGGCAGTGCACCCCATACACCGCATGAGTGATTTGAGAGGGCAAACATGACTCTGGGTTGAGGGCCTGAAGTCCCCAGGCAATAACCTAGGGTCCCATGGGTCATCCCCAAACATGCACCAGTTAGTAGTCTCTATCCATCCAGGACTGGAGACAATTTCTGAGGGTCATTGCTAGCCAATTGTGGTGGCACAAGGAGGGGTAGGGCTCCCATTTACCGAGATACAGCAGAAAGGGGGGAACCCATAGAGCGCTTTAGCAAACCCAGCAACCCCAGAGTTTATGATCACTATTTAAGGTTCCTTGTCTGGAATGTGGCAGGGATCTCCAATCTACTAGCTGATCAAGATTGGTCTGCTTTTGTGGATTCATTAGATGCGATTTTATTTAAAGAAACCTGGAGTCTGTGTACTCCTCACAGTAGAAGGTTTTCTGCGTATGGTATAAAAGCTACTAGAAAAAAGATGTGTAGACCCTCAAAAGGTCTAGCAGTCTGGGTCAAAACAGCATTAGGGTCACAAGTCAAGCAGGTCCATATTGATTCCTAGATATATTAGCTATAGAGCTGACACTTTACAGTGGCTGGAAAACTAGGATTTTTTATGTATATACCAGAGTGGTGCTGGGTACTGAGGAAACAAACACGATCCGCATCTTAGACCATGTCTTGTTCAAACTCTCTGATAATGTTCCTGTGTTAATAATGGGTGATTTTAACTGCATTTTTGAACCCCTTGCCCTCACTCCAACTAATCTTACTGAGGAGTGGGACAGTGAGTGGTAAATCCCACAGTTAGATCTTCCCACAGTTAGGTGGACGAAGAGAGGAGCCCAGGTGCTGGCCCTCACTCTGCAAGCACAACTCTGCAGCATGATCTGAGAGCCACAAACTGGAGAAGGAACTCTGACCCTAAGGGAGATTTTACCTTTAATAGACCTGGCCGTGCTAGAAGACTGGATTACTGTTTGGTCGCCCTTTAACTTTGGTCATGATATGACAGTGGCCAAAAGAAAAGATAGTGACCATAATGCCCTTGTTCTTTCCCTTATCAAGCCGGGTACTCATGAATCTGAATTCAGTGGTATACCTGTTTTGGGTGCCCTCTCTATCACGAATAACCAGAAACGAATTAGATGGGACTGGGTGGAGGAACATCCGGGGGTTCTTGACGCAACTGAAGGCAAAGTCCACCAGGAGTTGGAAGACCTTGCGAAATACCCCATAACCGATGTAGTGAAATGCTGGGTACCCGCCATGAGTCACTCTACAATGAGATCAGGGGCATACTGAGTAAACCGTGCAAGGTGCTAAAAAAGGAGATAAACACCACACATAAAAGAGGTGACACCCAGGTTGCTTGGTTCAATCGGGATTGTAGGAAAAATCTAAAGCACGTCCATCTGTAGCGGTATGTAGAGCCAAGTACAGGCAGGTAATGGAGACAGCAAAGAAGAATTGGTAGGGTTCCTTGTGGTCCTCCCTACAGAGTGTGCTGACAGCCAAAAACCCTAAGGCTTTCTGGAGAAAGGCAGCGCATTGGCTTAGTGGGCTTGGTGGTAAAAAGTCGGCTTTGGGGTTCACTGTCCAGCCTGAGGAGTGGGTATTTTATCATGGGTCCCTTTACAAATTAGGCATCACAGTTATGGATGCAGCCAGTGATAGGAGGGGGGGAGATCACAACTGGAGTGGGTGAAGTTCTAGTTCTTCTATTGAAGAAACTCAAGCCACGATTCGCTCGTCTGTTCCAGCCCATGCCCTGGCCCCAACAGAATTCCAAACGACTTGTATATAGAGGATATAATCCTCTGGGGCTCCTCTATAAATTAGCTTACCAACCCCATTACATCTGGTGCTAAAATCCCCCGTTCGTGGAAAATAGCAGAAATAATTCCCATCTACAAGAAGGGGGATAGAGCTAAGCCTGCTAGCTATATGCCCGTAAGCCTCATTGACTCCCTTCAGAAAATCTTTTGTAAGCAGATCCTGGCCAGGATTGGATCCTAGAGTCCCGAATCTTGAGTGATTATCAAGCGGGTTTTTGAGCAAAAACCAGCAGCCTGGATCAGGCCTTTCATCTTCTTTGCATCTACTGGAAGGAAGTTGCTAATAAGGGAGGGAAGCTCTATGTAGCTTTTGTGTATTTACAGTCTGCGTTTGATTTTGTTCCCAGAACCAGTTTATGGAGAGTTTTAAAAGAGATGGGTATACTCCGAAATCTGTTAGATATTTTAATCTGACTGCATTCTTCAAACACAGCTCAAGTTAGGTGGGGGAACAACAATCAAGTAACAGAGAATTTCCCAGTTCAACGTGGAGTGAGACAGGGATGTGTGTTAGCCTCCACCTTTTTATGCTTTTTATAATTTGGGTGGTTGATTTCTTTAGATCGTGATGGGTGTGGTGTTCCCAAAATCGGCGTAAGGAGCGCACCTGCTCTTCTCAAGGCCCTTTTCAGTCTTTTGAAACTCCCTCAGGTAATCTTGATTCCATGGTTTAGCTTATTGAGGAACCTTTTGCGGAGGCTTGGGATGGAGGAGTTTTGGGCCAATCCAGAAAGTCTGGCTTCTATTTCGAGGGCTAGGATTAAGGGGATGTTTCAACAGCTGAGAAGTAGTTGATAAAACCAGAGGGTAATCTGATCCAGGAGTTTCTTAATTTCAAATTTGTTACCCAGTATGAGGACAGTATTGATGAAATTGTTCCCCCTCTGGCTCGCCAAATCTTTTAACAGTTTTTTACAAGACTTTGCCAACAAAATTGTTTTGTATTAAGTGGCATTGCAATGTCTTTAAGGATGATCTCTGTCCCTCGTGCAAATCAAGCCCAGAATCTATTGTGCATTTTCTATTTGTTTGTCCACATTACACACCTTTCAGGAAAAAGTGGATAATTCCATTAAGCAGATCTTGTATACAGATACACGTAGAGTAATAGTTTTTGGCCTTGCCAAATATTGGTAGGCACTCTAGATCAAGCGGTCCAAATGTATTGTATGAAGTACTGTGTTTTTTACTTGGTTTTATCTTCTTATGTGTTTTTAAATTTTTCATGGTATTTATGTCCTTACAAAACAATTTTATTTAGAAATATTTGTATTTTCTGTTTTTAATTCCTCTTGTGTCGATCTCTGTGATTGAAATCAAGTTATACATGAAGATGGTGATAACAAAACACACACAATATAAAACCTCTCTCTAAAAAAACTGTATAACATGTGTGAAGTATTTTAAAAATGTGATGCTATGTTTACTTTTTTATGTTTAAAATTGTATTTTGCTGTAGAGTTTTTTTTTTTATTTATATTGCTTTATGGGAAGCTACCTGTGGGATAGGTTTATTACATGAGAAATTCAGCCTATATCACTCATACAAAACTTTAAGCTTCTCTTGAATTAACTGAGTTCCTTTGGATCAAAGAACTTTTCTCGTGTTTCAGTTGATTGTCTCCTGGAAAGATACCTCTTAAATGTATGAGATATTCAGTATTCTGAAAAAGTCATAAACTAAAATTGGTTCCATTGGACGGAATAGCTTTTTTCCTATTACAATTGTTTTCCCAGTACAACACATATCTATTCGACAAAGGTGGGTTTGAAATCAGTGCGCTCAATATAGATGCAGAAGTCTATGATTTCTATATTCCAATAGAATACTACTGTTTGTTTACTTAAATTTTTGGGGGGGACAAAACTTAATTGATAAAAGCGAAAATTGATGAGCGTTTCACTTACCGGGAAAGATGATGAAATCATATTTCTGCTGAAACCAGCGTACGGCCTCCTCTTAAACCAGCTGTCTTTCAGTTTTTGTCTGCTCTGCTGAAGGCATGACTGTATAAGATGGATAACCGATATTAGAATCATAATTAATGCTCAGATAGATGTGTTCCTGGATTCCAAAAGCTCAAATACTAGTAGCTAAAAAACTAGGTTTTCTTTAGCTCCTATTTTCTTACTTTAAATCCATTCCCCAAGGATCGTACTGTTTAATAGGCTTTAGCAAAGGCTAAAATCTGGCCAGTCAGTTGATTGATCACCCTGGCTGCTTAGGTTAGTCTGTCATTGTTTTACTCACACAAATTCTGAGGCAAGGTTTTGGAAAAAATTGAAGGGGTAGATTTGAATAAAGTTTGCACAACGCAGCAAGGCAAGTTACTTCGCCGCATTGCACAAACAGGAGAGAGCTGAGCAGTGCCATATTTAAAAATATATAGCACTATTTAGCTCCTTCTCTGAGTTGGGGCATTTGTGGATACTTAGCATCAATCTTGTGGCTGTCTAGCACCAATGCAGACACCCTTGTGGCTTATCGCCTGTTAACAGGATTCTTTTTGTGCACAAAGGGATACAATCCTTCACAAAAACAATCCTCAGAGGCTTATCCTCCTTATGTGTGCTTTGGAATGCAGCACACAAAGAGGAAGAAACAAGGACAAATAAAAATATTACTACCTTTGGTAGGCATACCATTTTTGAGCAAACCCATGCACCATCCATGTAATGCCTGCTCGATGCACTGTAATGCAGTGCAGCACAAGGAGTTATCACTTTACTTGTTCTGCAATGCCACACAAGGCAATGCAAATCATGGCTTTGCAAATCTCCACTCGCATTTTGTGTCCCAGCTGTATGATATCATATATGTTATCATATGTAGGCTGTAGGTTCTGCATCTGATACTTCTCCCCTGTGTCTGCCATGATGAAGACTGGAAGAGAGAGAATTATATTGTTACCCCTGAGGATTTTGTCATAATATCTTTCCAAATGTTACAGCATGTTGAACTCTGACCAAAGTTACTTAGTTAACTCTAGGAACAATATTTATTAGGCCAGTTGTGGGTGCATTAATGAACTACGACCATTAACACAATGACATAAACTTTAACTCAGAAATATGGGACCTTTAAATATTCTAAAACTGTTATATACTAAAAATTATACATCTATATCTATACTACTATTATAAAGAGAGAACTTTGAACCTTTGAGGCGGGTAAACTCGGGAACGACAGCGCCAATCCAAAGTCCCGATACATTGTTGTAATTGTCAGGGTCTGCAGATGGACATAGGCTATATAAAAAAATAAAATATACGTTCTTTAAAATATTTACGATTAAAAAAAAAGTAGTTCCTTGGAAGTAGCGCCGGCCGCGACGTGCGTGCTGACATCAGGAGCGCTGGGAGGAGCGGCGTACAGGAGCGCGAGGAGGAGCGGTGGACTTGAGCGCGGGGAGGAGCAGCGGAGAGGTGGGGAGGAGCGGTGAGGAGCGGCGGACAGGTGGTGAGGTGCGGCGGGCAGGCGGGGAGGAGCGGCTGACAGGCGGTGAGTAGCGGTGAGGAGCGGCGAGGAGCGGCGGACAGGTGGGGAGGAGCGGCGGCTGAGGTAGGTGAAGCGGCCCGTGCGCGGCTCATTGGGGGCCCTGAAAGTGGTGGGTGCGCTCCGGGGGACCCACGGACAACGTCGGGGCGGGCGGGGGCCCTGAAGCCTGAGACAACGTCGGGGCGGGTGGGGGCCCAGAAGCCTGATTGCTCCCGGACAACGTCGGGACGGGCTGCTAGTATATATATATTTGTTCAAGATATTATGGGCTGTCCCAGGCCCAAAGTGACTTTCTCACAATTGTTGCAGAGGAAGTTAGCACCCCATTTTTTAAATGTGGAAATATACCACACACCAATGGTTTTTAACTCAGAAATATTGGATTTTTGATAGTCAGAATTCTGTAGCTAAATTGGAACAATTTTGAGCAACGCCATCACCCTGCCCTCCTGCCTTCTATCAGTCCGTGGGGGACTGTAGCGTTCCTGCACCATTCGGGGGACCCCAGAGTCCCCCTTGCGGCGCCAGTTGAGAGCGTCATCTGCCAGCGCCAGGACGCGCATTTAAACCGGCCCAGGGCTCCTGCAGCGCCAGATCGTGGCAGGGCAGGGCCACGTCATTTATTATTGAACTCTGCGCTCTTTGGATCCTTTAAATAATAACAGAGGACAACTTTCTTCTAGACATTACAGGGACTGGGAGAAGCTTAAATATCAGAAACAGTGAGTAGTGTGTTGTTTGACGTCTTGAATAGCAACCTGTGTAATAGTGCCATCTCTGCGTTACCAGAGCTGATTTTTAATCCCAGGTGGGATAGTAGAAGTTTATTCCATGAACATTGTTAGTACATTGTTAGTATAATTTGTATCCATTTATGTCTTTTTTGCCTGTTGCAACTTTTAAGTAATTAAGGTGCAAGGTTGTTGTTTCAGTCCCCATGAGGTTGCTCTGATATAAGCTCTAATGTAAGTCCACAGGAGGTTGTTCTAATTTAATATAATTAACCTCTAGTTTTGTGCAATTCTATATGTTTTACACATTTGTTATAGCAGCCATAGTGTTACCGCCTACGCCAACAGCTACTTTTAAGATTCTCTGTAACCCAGTGATTGGGTGATCCATAATAAAGCTTTTTTCTATTTAGGGGTCAGGATGTCTAAAAGTAAACTTTTGAAGACCCCTAAAATTAAGGATATCCATGGCCCAACCATTGATGATTATTTGGTTAAAGTGGTTAGTGCCATTGATGTCGAAATCAATAGGGCTGAACGCCGCCTGTCTCTCGGAGTAGGCAACGGAATGGAGAATCAACCAGACCGGGAGTTAGTTGACATCATGCCAGATAATGCCCAAGAACCCACTACCATGGTGTGTCCTGAGAGCCCTAACCAGTCCCAAACTCTACCTATGCAAATTGTGATCCCCCATACCCCATCTCCAAGTGGGTCCCTAGTACCGAAAAGGAAAAGAAATTGTAGGAAAGACCAAATTAAGCCAGGGATTTCCTGTAGAACCAAAAAAGGGCCATCCTCTCGCGTTATAGGTAAGGAACCAGATAAAACGTGTGTCCCAAACCTGTTGATGGAAGAACAAACTAATTCTATCATATCTACTCTGACACAAAAAATAGACATAATTATAAACCCATTGGTCGATAGAATAAATATTTTAAACACGGAGGTGACCAAATTTGGTAATATCCTTAAAGACATTTGTGGACCTGTAAGGTTATCGACGAGTGATCCTCCTGGAGTGCGAAATTTAAATCCAATAAATGCTGTTATAACCAATCCACCCTTTAGCAATCCAGTTATACCCCATTAGGAAGACCGTTGATCCAGGGTCTATCAATTCCACATCCATGACAGCCAACAATTCGTTAGTAAGTATGGACAGACAGAAGGGATCACAGAAAATCGGGGATGTAGCGGTAAATAAACACCAAACCCTGGCCCGAATAAATCCAGGAAGAGGGATGAGCCTGAATGACCTACCGCCAGAATGTAGTCCTTACGTGGCTGTTATGGTTAATGTACCATCGGTGCACAGACATAATATCGACTCCAAAATATCGTTTGGACAGAATATCGAGTCAAAAATATCGTTTGGACAAAATATCGACAGGACAGAATATAGACAGCCAAAATATCGTTTTTAAGGTAAGTGAAGTAATATCGACTGTAAATAATATAGAAAGTGAAAATATGTAACTATATAATATAGATAGTAAAAAAATTCGTTTTTATTTTTAGGGTTCAGGGCCAGTTTTGGGTTTTTGGGTAAAGGGGTATTTTTAGGGTTCAGGGTCAGTTTTGGGTTTTTGGGTAAAGGGGTATTTTTAGGGTTCAGGGTCAGTTTTCAGTTTTTGGGTAAAGGGGTATTTTTAGGGTTCAGGGTGAGTTTTTAGTTTTTGGGTAAAGGGGTATTTTTAGGGTTTAGGGTCAGTTTTCAGTTTTTGGGTAAAGGGGTATTTTTATGGTTCAGGGTCAGTTTTGGGTTTTTGGGTAAAGGGGTATTTTTAGGGTTCAGGGTTAGTTTTCAGTTTTTGGGTATTATTTTATTATATTTTGTTACTATATATATATGTTTTAATAAATATGAAATAAAAAAATATTTATTTAACTTTCATTAATTATTTAATTATTATAAGTTAATTTAAGTAATTTTAAGTATATTTTAGTAATTAATTATTAATATTAAATTAATTTAACACTGTTTTTAGTAAATACGATATTTTTTACAACTATATTTTTGTAAACGATATTTTTAACTCGATATTTTTGTACTTACCTGTTTGTAGATAGAAACTCGATATTTTGACTGTCGATATTTTGTCAACGATATTTTTGATGGTCGATATTCTGTCCCTCGATATTATTTCAGTGATCCGTACCATCATTAGAAGTTGAACAAAAAGAAAGCTATGACACCTTAAAAAACAAGGTGGTGCACTGGTTGCACCAAAAATGTGATTTTCCTGTGGGTCAGGCGGAGCAGGTACTTTTCACTAGAAGGGTGAACTGGATAGGGCCCTCAAGAAAGACCCTGCATGGGGATTGTATTATTATTAACTTTAAGAACCCATATTGGACACGAACGTCCCTTGAAAGAGCAGAAACAAGCCACGTACTGAACGCATTGTTTCTCTGTATCCCCTTGGTTACTTTTATAGACATCTAAATCATCCATCGTTAGGGAACAGGAATACTGGTTTAAGCAGACCTAATACAGTGTCCAACCACCAGATATATTCTGGTTTGCCTACATCTAATAGATTTCAATTACTTAGCACCTTGGATTGTAATGATTGACTGGGTACAGCTATTACACCAGAAAGGGGGGTGAGAGTTACCAGGCTTGTGGACGCAGGCCCGCCATTAGCTAGCGGGCCTGACAAAGACTCTCATGTCATCACTATGTCCAACTGTCCTTTAAGCGATAATATTGTTCCCACACTCCAAGAAAAGTATAAACCTCTCGAAACAGGGATAACCTTGATATGACTAATGGGTATAGTACAACTGTGAATTCATGTACCAGTGTTTTATTAGATGATAGTATAGAGGTCATAGGTGAAGCTGCCATCAGTGTCCCTATTTGTCAAGAAAACCCCTCCATCGGTACCACATCGAAGAACCCTTTGGCTGAAGGTTACACCATTGTTAGTTGGAACATAGCCGGAATTACAAGAAAGTTTGATGAGCTAGGTTGGAAGGAGTATATCAGCGCATTCGATATAGTATGTTTGGAGGAAACCTGGAGTACTGTAAATGTTTATTTTGACGGTTACACTGCATATAATTTACCCGCACTACCCTTCTCCTCGGGAAGAGCAAAGGGGGGACTGCTAATAACCTACCGGTGAAAGTTAAAAGAAGTACCAACATAGGGCATCATTCACAGTTACTCTGGTTGCAAAATAGGGAAGACCAGGATGAGTTGTTGATTAACTTCTATAATAATATATTTGACTCTACCCGTCATAGCATAGTCTTAGAATTGAAATTGGCATTAGGTAATTTGGCTATTAGGGAAAGTATTTATCCGAATATAGTTTGGCTCAGCGATTTTAATGTTACTATTTGCCCCTTGTCAATGACAAAAGTGTCTGGGTGCCAAAACAAAGAGGGTTATGCTTTTTTACATTTTCCACATACTATTTATGGTAATACCCCGAATGCAGTACTGACTGAATTTGATTTGGATATTCTGCAATGTGCTAAGGATGGGAGTGGACAGGAGATTCCAACTTTCACAGGAAGGTCTGCACATAGTTGTATTGACCATGCTATAGTCTCTGCAGCTGAAACCTTAAACAATAAGCTTTTCTGTGATACAGTGAACTCTAATTTACTTACAACTGAATCTGTCCCAAAACTTTTGACCCATGTGAGCTGCGAGGAGTGGGTGGCCCGTTTCTCCAGTATTTTAAATCCTAGCTGTACATCCTCTGTAGATTTAAATACTCAACTTAATTGGCCTATTATCCCACTTGATAAAACCCTGGAAGAAGTCTTGTTGGGCATAGGAAATAGTGAAGGGGGGAAAGCAGCAGGTGCCGATGGTGTACCCATTGATGTATATAAATCCATACCGGAACTGTGGGGACCCATTATTACTAGAGTTTTTAATGCAGCTGTAACTGAGGGTTGTCCACCCTCATGGGGGGAATCTGTCATTATCCCCATTTATAAAAAAGGTGATAAATCATAAGCAAGAAATTACCACCCGATCTCTCTACTCAACTCCTCAGTAAAAATTATGAGTAGAGTCCTATTGTTAAGATTGGAGGAATGGGTTTTGGATAATGATATTATGGCACAGGTGCAATACAGTTTTAGAAAAGGGTTAGGCACGTTGGAACAGTGTATTAATTTGGAGCTTTTAATTGGTAAATATACTAAATTCAAACAGGGTCGGCTTTTTTTGTTTTGTGGATTCAAGTAGTGCATTTGATTTGGTAGACCATGGAATTTTATGGCCCGTTTTACTCAATCTTGGGGCCCCTAAACCTATTATTTATTTTTTGGCCAGGTTGTACGAAAACTTATCAACCAAAGTCCGCTATGACCAGAAGGGTGAATGTACCCCCAATTTTAATGAAAAATGCGGCATCCGCCAAGGCTGTGTTCTTGCCCCATTACTTTTTACTTTATTTATTAATGAAGTTGATGTTATACTTAAGGAGAAATAGGCGGACTCCCCAATAGTGGAGGGCAAGGAATTGCCAGTCCTGCTTTATGCGACGATGCCATGCTTTTATCTAGAACACCGATTGGCCTTCAGAGGTTAATAGATGGTTGTGCAGCTTTTATTAAAAAGAGGAAGATGCTGATTAACAAAACAAAAACCTTTTCAATGGTTTGCGGCCCGAAACCTAAATGTCAGAAGCCTTTTTTATAGAGGGTAACAAAATACAAAATGTGGATAACTTTTGGTATTTGGGTATGTCCTTTTCTTCGGATGGGAAATGGAATTACGAAATATCCCAGGTTAAGGCCAAATTGAGGAAGAGCATATGCGGTGTTTTTAAATTGGTTACTAATCTGGGTGACCGCCGTATTAAAGATATGATTGAGATTTATAAAGTCAGATGCACATCTGTTGCACTTTACGAGGCAGGGATCTGGGGATACGAATCCTGTCATGATATACAGGTGGAAGAGAACGTCTTTTTAAAGAAGCTTTTATGCCTCCTGGCTTCAGCCTCCTCAGAACTTACCCATTGCGAGGTCGGTCTTAACTATCTGAGAGATTTAATAGCCTTGAGACAGCTCCAGCTATGGAGATCGCTATGGCTAAAAGAGGACACTATTTTTACTAAGTCCATTATAAATGATTGTTTACGTATGGAAAATTACATGAAGATACCTTGGCTAAATTATTTAGTTTAAAACTTACGGGGTCATTTTTGATCAATCTATTTGGGGATTGTATAATGAAACTCCAACCATGTCAAAACAGGAGCTAAAAAGCACTTTCCTGTCCCATAAGAATGTATGTAGGAGGGAAACAATACGGAAACAAACCACGTATCAGTTTTATAATCAATACATAGATTCGGTGGGTTTTCAAGCCTATCTTTCATTTGTCACAAGATCTTCCCACCGTTATGTTTTAACAAGATTGAGGCTAGGTCTTGTGCACCATCTGGTTGCGTTTCCTACGATGAAACAGTACCCTGCTTCCCCCTGCCCCTGTGATGGGATTACCAAACAGAGCACGATGCACTTTTTGTTTTTATGTAACTTATTTCTGTCGCTTTGGATTGTATATCTCAAACCTTTGTTTAAGAAATATGAAACTAATACCATTAAAGCTGCCATGACCCTACTTCTTGCACTCAAAGAACCAGATATTTGTTTTTATACTGCCACATATATTTGAAGTGCAATTAAGAGCAGAAAGAGTATGCTGTTCTAACGCAAATGTTACCCCCTGCACCCTGCACTTTAGATATTGCACTTTAAGTCCATGTGTTCTGACCCTTCGTTTTTATAACCATGTTTCGCTGCTATGAATCAATTGTTTACATCCGGAGTTATGATACAATCAATGCACTTTAAACTATACTCTGTTTTTATAATCATGTTACACCGATATGTGTTTATTGTTTACATCTGGAGTTATGTTACAATTTTTGCATTTTAAACTGCTCTTTGCGAAGCCCTGGTTTTCTTATCAACTTTAATTATGTAAAGTTGCTTACAATCTACACTAAGAGAACCAATGCAATGTATGACACATATCGGAAAATAATTAATTGTATGTCTTTTTATCACGTATGTCGATTTTATTAATTTTAAACTGTCACATGTTATATACTGCTCTTTTATGGTTGTTTGTTCCAACCGAATAAAGCTTGTTTTGAATTTGAGTAGAGAAGGCTATCCCCTGTTATCACTAATCCCCGTTTCAGAAACTTCAGCCCAGGGTTTCCAATAATCATACATTTAGACTTTTTTACTTCAGAAAAGTTTTCATTAGTTTCTTGTGTAGAGGAAATGCAAAAAACGACGATACATATAGAGCACTCCATCCAGGGGGTGATACCAATAATCTGAGTGAGAAACAACAATATATGACATGCCCAGTATTATGTCTTGGAGGGAAGGAGGTGTTAGTGTATTGGTTTGAAGTTCAGTTGATTGGTGTTGGTGTGGTGAATGGGTTGGTTTAATTGCTAAGAGAGGACTGTATGGTAGCTTGTTTGTATGGCACTGGTTGTAGATTGGGAAAGGATAGAGAAGTAGAAGGCAAGAAGAAAGAGGAAATGAGAGGAGAGTAGCAGGAAGTCTCAGAGATGTCAGGGATGAGGCATGAGGCACGGGGGTAGGAAGGGAGGCGTATAGGAGATATAGGTGAGGGGGGAGGGGGAGACGGTGGGCAGTGGATGGGAGTGTCCCATATATTTAATGTTGGGAATAATTCAATATATAGATGTCTTAATTTGGTCCAAGTTTTCCCCTTAATCTGTGGAGAGGATTTAAGATATGTATTCAGTGAATTTATTGTGCTTCTGCTGATTTGAACCGATTCCCACCAGGTGTGGGTGGACAGTTTGGATGTGTCCTTCCACTCAGAGAGGATAACTGAGACCGGTTGTGACTGGTATATCTCATAAGATTTGGTTGTCTTTGTTCAATGTTGTGTTAATACCGGTGAAAGTATATCTAGTGAAATGACCGATAAGTCTGGAGTCCACTTTATGAGAAGCATGTGAGATATAGTATCACTGATATCCTTCCAGATTTCTTTAGTGAAGGAGCATTACAAATGCATGTGTCTCAAGTCCCCTGTTTCCTTCTCACCTCCAGCAGGTGTACGAGGATCGGAGGCCTAGTTTATAATGTTTGACTGGGGTCCAGTGTGCCATATTGGTAATCCAGTATTGGCACTGTGCCAGTGAGGGAGTTAGTTTGTTAGTGGTCGCTAAATAGACGACCAGTCAGGTATTGTCATATGGGAGTTGCCAGGATCAGCTGGTACGGTTTCCTATTTAACCTGGATTGGTTTGGTCAGAGCAGGATTTATGGGGGGAAAGAGAGTCTATAGTTTGAATGTCAAGTGACCCCCTTTGCTGTAAGAGTTTTGGGTCTTTGGGAAGTCTGTATGGGTTGGCGGTTTACATCTGGCTATGAGTGAATTTACTTTTAAAAAGTGAAAGAAGTCCACTTCATTGAGGCAAAATCTTTTGAGCTGGGAGAAGGGTATGGGTTCTGAGGGAGTGCCAATGTCCCCTACGGATATTATGCCTTTTTGTACCCAGTTCTCAATGAAAAGTGTTCCACCCTCTATTTGAAAGTTTTCATTGTGCCATAGGGAGGCTAAGTGCGAGTGACGCATTATTTTGGGTAGCTTATTATCAACTTTGCGTAGTGCCTGTACTGTGCATGAGATTATGTTAACTGTTTTTATTTTTTTTAACAGTTCTTAGGGATGCAAGAGATCGTGGTTTAGCCAGATTCTTTTCGAATTTTGGGCGGGAGGGAGAGGTGTTGCTGGTGGGTAGAAACCATTGACATCCCTGTTTTGCAAGGAAGGCATGTTGATATCTTCTGTAATCTTGTAGGTTTAGGCCTCCTAGATATTTTGAAAGCCTTAGTTTCTTTAGAGCAAATTTGGTTTTTTATGGTATATAAACAATATCCTTCTCTTTGGCATGGCAGTAGCGATTTCCTGCTAGCATTTATTGATTGGCTCAACAATTTCCAAACACATCTTAGGTTTCTGTCAGAAGCCAGAATTCACAAATTTGCTTTCCTTGATCTCATCCTCACATGGAAAACATATAAAAAGGAACTTCCCTCGACTATAAGCCCACTGAAAGGAATACCCTGCTTCTGTATTCAAGCTATTATTGTAAGGGAGTCCATCATGATTTTTGCGACGGTCTCCCTTACGGACAATTTCTCCAGATCCAAAGAAATTGTAAGTGGGGAAAACATTATATTCATGAAGCATCTCTCCTGGTAAAAAAACTCATTAGTCAGGGTTGCACACAACATTTACTCTTGTGCACACTTAAATGTGCATGGTACTGCGGGACACTCTTCTCACCCTAAAACCTAAATACCCTAATACACACATACCATTTGTATAGACCTTTAGTCCTTCCCACAAAATGGACAATAAAATGATGAAAAGAGACTGGAACATACTACATACACAAACACCTTTCAGGTAACCACCCCTTTTCTCCTAAAATAGGCATTAACCTAGCAGACCATTTGGCCCATGCTAGGGAGCTGAATACCAACTATGCACAATCTAGTACAACTATGTAGGGTCTCCCACCAGACACTACAAATGCCAAAACTGTGTAGTCTGTTCACTCATATTCAATAGGAAAGTCTTCAAAGTGAATAACCAAATCTTCGTACTGAAACAGTTTAACAACTTCCGCACCTCAAACATAATCTATGCCATCCGCTGTCCCTGTTTTTATGATTGAACTACTGTCATGTGAAGCGATATTTTATGACACAATTGTGAAAAAGAAAAAAAAGTATATTCTGAAAAAGAAAATACAAATTTGTACTTTTCTATTTCTTGTTTAGTTTATGATGTGGTGCGGCCTTGAAATGCAGTGAGCTAAAAATTGCGGAATTGAAATCCCTGGACTCCTTATGAGCCACTAATTGAAACATATAGGGCAGCCATTCTTTTGATTGTAAGTAGTTTTCTCTCCCCTGCTGGTTTGCCCTACATCGTTCCCAGGGGCCCCTATTTTGTATTGGTTATGTAGGGTCTTCCACCAGACACTACAAATGCCAAAACTGTGTAGTCTGTTCACTCACATTCAATAGGAAAGTCTTCAAAGTGAATAACCAAATGTTCGTACTGAAACAGTTTAACAACTGCCGCACCTCAAGCATAATCTATGCCATCCGCTGTCCCTGTGATCTTTTGTACATAAGCCAGACCACCCAGATGATCAAACAATGCATCATCCAACATAAGAGCCGTATAAGATGTACAGTTGAAAATACACCCCTTGTCTCCCACTTCATTGCCATAAATCACTCGGAGACAGACTTTAACTGGCAAGTTGATAGATCATCTTTCCCTCCCTCTGTGCTGGAATGATCTCTCTCTGTTGTTACAAAGATGTGAGTGCCAATGGATTACTAGTTTTAATTCTGGCAATTAGGGCTTAAAAGCACCTGATGAACGGAACAATACAATTGCAGTCAAGTGTTGCGACTGCCCTGCATTTACATTCTTTCCAGCAGGTCCCACACTCTCGGAGCATGTGTAGCACACACTCGCAGAGAGTCTACCTGCCAAAATGCACTCTTCTCCCTCTGAGAGGCTTCTCCCTTGTATATTTTTCCCCAGTAAGTTACATCACCCCTCCATGTGCAATTTCTCCGCCTCAAACAGGCCCTGGGCTGTTATGCCCTTCTAGCCCCCTTCAGTATTCCCCCACGGCCACTCTTCATTGACTGCGGGTTACCGCACATATATGATTATCCATGCTCCTCCATTTTGCCGTTGGATTACCCCAAGTTGGTTGAAATAAAAAAGTATACCTTCCACTTATAAGCCCGTCGGTGAAAGCTCCATTCATAATCAATTAAGGATTCCTATGCACCAGTGCAGGTCTTTAGGTTTTGTGGGTAAGATGGATTGATGGACCTCCCACCACAGCGTTCATGTTGGGCCAGCTTAAATTAATTTATGGCCACACTGCTAAAATACATTGTGGACTTCTTCACACCCATGTTGCCACACTGTCTTCCTAATCTGTTACCCGCGCCCAAATGTTTTTAGTGATAGATACGTTTCCTCCCCTCCTGATTAACTACGTGAAGTCATCTCCTGGCTCTAGGACAGAGGTCTTCAAACTTTTTGATGCCGAGACCTCCTTGTAAAACCTTTTTAGGCTTAAGGACCCCCTTCCGACAAAGGTTGCTAGAAACTGGTACTCCTCATCAACAACTATCAACAACCATAAATGCACCTGTTAGACCTCATCACATTCATCTATCCATAATTCATCCAACCACACTTTCACACATATATCCATCCATCCTTCATCCATCCACCCTTTCATCCTTCCATCCATACATCCATCCTTCATCCATCCACCCTTTCATCCTTCCATCCAAACATCCATCTTTTACCCATCCACCCTTCCATCCATCCATCCACCCATCATTCATCCACCCACCTTTTCACACATCCATCCATCATATATCCATGCAACCTTTTATCCATCCATACATCCATCCTTTATCCATACACCATTTCATACTTCCATCCATACATCCATCCTTCATCCATCCACCCTTTCATCCATACATCCATCCTTCATCCACCCACCCTTCCATCCATCCATCCATCCACTCATCATTCATCCCCCACCTTTTCACACATCCATCCATGCATCATTCATCCATACAACCTTTTATCCATCCATACATCAATCCTTCATCCATCCACCCTTTCATCCTTCCATCCATCCATCCTTCATCCGTCCACCCTTTCATCCTTCAATCCATACATCCATCCTTCATCCATCCACCCTTTCATCCTTCCATCCATACATCCATCTTTCATCCATCCACCCTTTCATCCATCCATTCACCCATCATTCATCCACCTTTCTTTTCACACATCCATCCATCCATCATTCATTCATGCAACCTTTTATCCATCCATACATCCATCCTTCATTCATCTACCTTTCATCCTTCCATCCATACACACATCCTTCATCCATCCACCCTTTCATCCATCCATCCATCCTTCATCCATCCACCCTTTCATCCATCCATCCATCCACTCATCATTCAACCACCCACCTTTTCACACATCCATCCATCCATCCTTCATCCATCCACCCTTTCATCCTTACATCCATCCTTCATCCATCCACCCTTTCATCCTCCCATCCATACATCCATCCTTCAGCCATCCACCCTTTCATCCATCCATCCATCTACCCACCCACCTATCCACCCATCCACCAATCCACCTATCATTCATCCACCCACCTTTTCTGTGCCTCTCTCATAAGGGGGGTCAGTATCTCTCTGTGTCTTCTTCCTTCTTCTTCCTCTCTCATGGGAGAGCATCTCTGTATCTGCCTGTTGGGGGCGGGGGGGGCAGACAGGCTGTAACAACATCTCACAGTGAAGAAAGACTCTCAGGCACATTACCCGCCAGGTATGAGGCCTCGTGGGACTTGAACCAATGATTTATGGGATGTGTCGGGGGGGGGAGAGGAGCTTTCAAGTGCTTTACTGGCAGGACCCACAGCTCCAGGCACGCAACGTCCATTGAACTCAAAGGGCTACAGCCTCCTCCCCCAGCCACCCCACCCGCCCCCCTCTTGTGTATGTGAGCCTGGCTGAAACAGCTTCATGGACACACACAAAGACACACTCAAGTACTTCACAGGTCTTTAAAAGACCTTTTACTTGTTAATGAGGCTGTGATGTTTTTCACCCCTCGGTGTGAATTAGAACTCCGCCGTGCGCACCCTCAATCAGCCCGACGCTACTAAGGTAAACCACGCGTTTCAAGGAACTGCGCACTCTGACAGAATCTGCGACCCCCTTCTCAGGACTCCACGACCCCCCTGGGGGTCGCGCCCCACAGATTGAAGACCTCTGCTCTAGGACCTTATAGAGTTTTCCTTGGCCACCTGGGCTCCTACCACCTTTTGGCAACTCCCTGCTTCCATTTTAACACCTTCTTGTCCTGCATCCTTGAGGTCTACTTTTTTACTTATGCTCAAGCACCAGATAGATACCCTTTGGTATTTAGCTTTCCTCACTGCCCCCCAAAGTACCACCTCCCTGATTCATATCCTTTTCCTTTTTTTCCACAGTAGTCTCAAATAAACACGTGTAATTTCGTCCTGATGGTGACCTGAAACTGGACAGGTCAAAATGCTATAAACAAAGTACAGCTTACTCTTGGCTTCCTTGGCTCAGAACATGTTTCTAACTAGCTAATTGTAGCCTCACTGCTCATGTTATGTACTAATTTATTTACACCTTTGTTGCTGTCACCGTATCCTGTGCCTCACTTGAGCTGTTCACCCTTTCCTGAGCACTAAGAGGGATATTCTCAAGAACGTGCGATAATCATCGCCAAAATCGGTTAACGTAATGTGTCATATCGCCGACTATCGCGTGAAAATAACTCTGTGTTAACGTCCTATACACAACACAGCGGTAACATGCGATAGTCTCCCGATACGCTGCAAATGTCCATGATAAAGTCACCGGGATGGTGATAAAAATCTAAACCCCAACGTGAAAAAAGTTGCGATAGGCCCAACCGCGATAACAAAATCAGCGCTAAGCTAGGTCAAGCCTGCAATTCACACACATCAGAAGGGAAAAGTCACTATAAAAATCAGAAAAAAATACCAAAAGCAAAACAACTGCGAAGGACAATGGAGGTAGCCGGAGCAAGTACAGAGGACAACCAGAACCCCGCAAACCCCCCGGAGGACCAGCCTGGGACCTCGGGGTCAGGGAAGGGCGAGGACAAGGAGAAGAGGAAGATGCCGTTCAGTCCGCAGGAAAACAGGATCCTGATAATGGACTTCATAGAATACCATCAACTACTGTTCGTCACCTCACTGTGTCATTGGCAATAAAAAATGGAATATGGCAGTCCATCGTGGACAAGGTGAATGCAGTCCGAGTGCTGAAGAGGACTTTTGAAATCAAGAATTCGAAGACTACTTTCTGCGCTGGATCTTTATATCTACATAAATCACTACTATTGTTATGGACCTTGTAATAGCTGGTGTTTGTCTCCTCATACTATAGGTGGAAATTTGTGCCACCTGGAGATCTAGTACTATCTAGAAATACTATAGCTAAGTCCACTAGTGGAGTGCCGGGGAAGCCCTCTTCTTTGTTTGTAGCAATTTATTTCGCATTTTTTGTGCTAGGCAACACCCTGGGGTGGTGGGTGTCAAGAGGGCTACTTGAGCACCTTTGTTTGTGGCTAATACATTGTATAAGAGTTTTATTTGACGTGTTTAGTACATCTTAGAGAAATGTAACAAATGTGCGGGCATTTCTCCTTTGGGGAACACTGCTACCCATTTTTTTTGTAACTACAGATTGATAATGATTTGTGTGAGCCCTGCTGGACCGCAGTGCGGGCCTACCAACACGTGGCGGTACACGCGGGTCACAGAGTTAGTGGCACCTAAAGAACTGAGCAGGAGTGCAGCCTGCGATAATGCCTTGTGCACTGATATGATCTCTGCCATTGTGAAATCAAATCAAAGAATCAAGCGTGTGACCTCGTTGCCCGCGGAGCGGGGCTGCATGATGTGGAGGATGCTATGGTCACGGGCCCTGGGCTTGGAGCTTGCACCGGCACGTGGTTGGCCCTTTTGGAGACACGCCGGAGGTGGAAGGTGAGCAGTGAAGGCTGAGTGTGCAGGAACGGGCAATCACTGCTGGGCGGCGGGAGGGGCTGGGGTGCAGCAGCTTGTGTGTGCAGGAGCAGGCAAGCGATGATGGCTTGTGAAACTGTATGGACTCTGCCATTCATGAATCTGGACAATGTTTCAGATAAGGGACCTGATGGACTACAGTGTTGGAGACACACCGGTGGCAGCAGGTTAGCAATGAGGCCTGGGTCAGCAGTGTCGACACTCTTCTCCCTCTCCCTCTTTCTCTCTCCCTCTCTTTCTCTCTCTCTCTCTCTCTCTCCTTCTTTCTCATTCTCCCTCTCTATCTCTCTCTCTCTCCCTCTCTTTCTCTCTCTCTCTTTCTCTCCCTCTTTCTCTCTCTCTCTCCCTCTCTTTCTCTCTTTCTCTCTCTCTCCCTCTCTTTCTCTCCCTTTCTTTCTCTCTCTCCCCCTCTTTCTCCCTTTCTCTCCCTCTCTGTCTCTCTCTCTCTCTCTCTCTCTCTCTAGCTCTCTCTCTCTCTTTTGCTCTCTCTCTCTGTCCTTTGATGAGCTCATGACACACCTTCTTTTCTAGAATTTTGTCTTGCAGGCTGTAACTTATAGATTGTCCTGAGAAGACATGCCATGACTCTTCAAACTAGTTGTCTTTGGTTTATTCTGAATAAAACGATTTGTTTGGAAATTCTAAGATGAATGAATGATTCTCCTTTTACTGTCCACACATGAATGTTAAGTGTTGTAATTGTGCGACATCAGGCAAATTGTTTTGTTCATGATTTCCTAAAGTGGATATAACATATCTTTGTCCGGGGGTAGGGTCCTGGGGGTGGTGGCGGTGGGTGTTGTGGCCCTCTTGGTTGTCTGAGCTGCATGATCAGTAGCTCTATGGCATCTGTTGTTCTTCAGGTGTGGCTCTGGGCTGGGCTCCCTTTTATGGTGCAGGTTGTCGTCTGACCAGGTAAGAAATCCCTGCTGCTAACGCGCCGTATCACCTGTTTTGCGATCTTATCGCCGATCTGGCTAGTCGTTGAGAATGTTGTGAAGTGGTGTTTTTGCCGCTTTGTGCACGGGAACACCTACTCTGCATATCATTAGCGTAAGTTGCCGGTGTCATCTGTGGCGATGTTTTTTGCGGCAGCTATCGCAGGTAAACTGGTGATATCGGCTGTTACCACCAGCTTGTGAATGGGGCGATACATTTATTGCCACTTTGGCTGCGATAAAGTGCTGATAACTTGCCGATAAGTCCTTGAGAATATGCCCCACAGTGTGCACCTTTTTTGTTAGACTAATTTTGAAGAAAAATATTGCTGCCTGAAATTAATGCTCTCCAGCTACAATACTTAATACAGATTGTGATATCCAATCATGTTGTCTCTCCGTTTTTGTCTCCTTACTGTATTCATTTATATTCGATTGGTTTGTCTTTCAAATATTACCCGTTGAGACATTGTTGTTTGTTACTACATTATCCAGGTCTCAACTGAGATTTCTCCTGTTGTATTTTCCCATCAAATTTAGGGGGCACCAGATTTTCTTTTTTCAGTTTTTGTTCTTGTGCTTGCAATGAAAAATATAAAACTCTAACCTTTGCTCCAGCTTGTCAAGTGAGGCCTACTGGCTTTACCAATGCTTGCTTTGCCTTTTTGTGGGTTATTTGTGGCAACTGGATGAAATTGTCTGTTAAGTAAGCACATTTATGAGCCAAGCCTTCATAGCTGATGTGGTGTCAAAAAGGGAATGAAGGATCAAGAACCGACTTAAAGTTTTGATTATTTTTTAATGGTTCTTACTATAGCAAAGAAAGCACTTCAAAAGGAGGAAAAATGTATATATACCTTATTCCAGCCCAAAAGCGCACCGTTGTATCTAGATTCTCATGTGGCCTGAGCGCTGTTGGCGCAATCCTTGGCCAGGTGATCTCTTTGATGAAACTGCTAAATAAAATGTAGACAGGCAAAATGAAAGCTTTCAATTCTAAGCACCTGGGGACTCATGCCTTGTAAGGAGCGTCTCTGCATATTTTATTGATGGCCTGAACATGGCTTGCATTTTACAAACAGAGCAATATACTTTGGCATCACCAGGTGCAGTTTCACCCCCCAGGCACTGACGTCAGCGTACATAAAGAAATTATGAATCTGAAGTGTATAAAAATAGAAGTTAAAGCTTCCTCCGCTGCCATAAGTGGCATTCCAACTGCTGTTTCTGCCTTTATTACATGCATGGGGATCATAATGCTTTCTTCAAAATCAAGTTCCCTTTGAGAAAGTGTAGCGATTAGACGAACAACAATCCACACAGTTTTGTGTTTTGTTTTGGTCAAATGTATTCTATGATCCGTTGTCTGTTTTCAGTAGTGCGCTCACAACTTGCCAATTGCTCAGATCCCAAAAGAGATGTTATCCCCTAGAGACCAAACTTCTCTTCTTTTTCAACCCAATCCACAGACAGTCATAAGCCAAGGGGGTGAGGTCTGCCAAGATGTAGCTATTTAATCACATGAAACATAAGCACAATTACATCTCCCAAGATATGAAGAGCAGAAATACATCACACATATTTGATTGCACAGCAAGTGGCACTGTCATATGTAAAGACACCATATTGGCACTAAGCAGAAATGTTACACAGTTCCATATTGAGAAGCATCTCCTCCATTTGCATTCGCCTAACACAGGTCGCATTGCAGACAGCAGTTTATCTCCTATTTACATCCCTAGCAGGGAGGTGCCAATAATTTTTTAAACCCCAAAAAGGGTTCTCTGGCCAATAAATCAATCAGCATTCTTTTATAACAGCTTCAACTTTTGTCTAGGGATGGAAAAGACAAACAGATTATTACAGAACCACAAACAGGGAACTGCATAATGGACCATCCGGACAACGCAGGCTTTTACACCGCGCTGCCATTACAACGCAAGTCGTTAAAACGACTTGCACTGTAGGCGCTGGATTTTGGAATAGTATGATTTACTATTCCAACTCCAGCCTACGCAACAGTAGGGAAGGTGTTGGAATAGTAAATCTACTATTCCTTAGTATCTAGCGCCATCCAGCCGAAGTCGTTGTAACGACTTGCGTTGTGATGGCAGCGTCGTAATGGCAGCGCGGTGTAAAGCCCGCTATGTCATGGCTGTCTCCCTACCATCCCTGCCAGGACACCTGTGACCAGCTCAGCCTCCACAGGAAGCCCCCATCAATCAATCAATCTAAGACAACCAAGGGTAGGGCTGAAAGGTCCTGGACAACCAGCAGGCCAGTCCCCCCTCATTCTAGCCATGTGCCTATAAAGGTCATTACCCCATTAAGAGGAAAAATCATCAAACTAGCCAAATTTCTTAGGTAGGCCAGTACTCTACTGCAAGCCTTTCTGCTCTTTTTGCCCACGTGAGGGTGGGTGGATGTTTTACCAAGCAGCCCCCAGCCACAGGGTCCAGGTGCCTGGGGACTTCCTTTCTGTTGCATGGGAAGGAGACCAAAGAGCCAGTACCATTGCCATTGTCCCCTTCGCATTAAAAAACCTCTGGCTGCGGAACTCCCAAATATGACCATTCACAAGGGTGGTGCGCTCTACTTCATGCCCCACACTCCCCTAGCCATTCTGCTCAGGTCCGCAGAGCAACTAATGGTGACTCTCTTGTAATTGCAGGGGTTGCCACCACAAAATATGCCAAGTGTCACCTCTGCCCACTTTTTGGGGATATCAAGTTCTGGCATAGGGTAATGCATGCACAACACCATAAGAAACAAGCATTGGCAAATCTTGCTGTTTCCCTTTGCTCAGCGCTGATTTTGCTTTGTATTGGTTTTCATAGGATGTTGTTTGGGGAGTTACTAGGCCCTAGCCAAAATATAAGAAAGTCTACAAGCAAAAATATTGTTTGATCTCAACGAGCATACATTGCCATTGTAGTCCCTGGTAGTATGGAAGGAAAATAATTTGTGTTTGGATGTGTTCCTGTTGAAGGGGCAGAAAGCCATTACTCACAGTGATATAAGACAATGCTTGATGTGGACTGATCCATTGCCCCTTTAGTGAGCAGAAAAAAAATATGATTGGCACAATTACCAATGGAAAACGACGTTTGACTAAAAGTTCCTGCAATATATTTATGGACCCTTTCAGCCAGACTTCTTCATCCATTGGTCAGCGTCATTAAACATTTTCTTCCACTCTCCACAGCATAGGGCAATGGGATATATATATTAAATAAATCAATACATTTATTTATTCACTGAAATAAAAAACAAAGATGAAAGTGATGTTATAGTTAGGTGGCAATGTAAGTACAAACATAACATTTTAGGCTCAATTAACCACCTGGAATTAATAGGTTTTACTTAACTGAAGTAAATAAATTACTAATTATGTCATAGAACATGGCATTAAAGATGTAATTTGTGAGGACATACGCAGTGCATTGGGAGGGCGAAATTCTAGTTACTGCAGTTATTACAACTGGTGAATTTGTTTCTTTTTGAGTTTAAACTTTTAAGATTTTACTGACTTTCTCACCTAACTATAACGTTACAATTAACCACTTATTTTTGTGTGAATTTTTAGGGGTTTTCTTAATGGAAGGGAAGATTTAATTAGCCTCCATGAATGTGCCCACCCATCTCCTCACACAGTCCTCTACTTAACTCCTTGCAGGCATCCAACCCAGTGGTGGGGATGGGCACAGGGCCAAAAAATGCATTTCCTGCCCCCTGTAGGGCGGAAAGGGAAACAACCTTTACAACGAAACTTTTACAACGAACTACCATTACAACGCAATTTTTACAACGCAAACTATTACAACACATTGCTCTGGGGGACGCTCTAGGATAGGGAATAGGTTAATTTACTATCCAATAACCTTCCCTGCTATCCACGGGGACTGGAGTTGGAATAGTAAATTAAACTCTTCACTATCCAGCGCCTAAAAGCATTATGCGTTGTAATGGTATGCGTTGTAAAAGTTGCGATGTAAAGGTAGGCGTTGTAAAAGTATGCGTTGTAACGTCATACATCCGGGCGGAAACCATTCCGCCACCCGCAGGATGGGGATCGGCCAGAGCCTGCGTCCAATTCCTTGCAGGGCCTGGCAGAGCCCCAACACTGTGCTTTGTGAAGGAGTGACTTCATCAAATGTCAAGAGATGACTACTGGGTTTGTCTTGATGTGTCACCACATGACTATATATTACATCAAGTCTAATGGCTTTTTCAAGATGTTATCACTGTAATAAAATAATTACATTTACCATTACAGTTAATAGATTGCATGAAGTTATTGAACATTAGCCATCATTAGTAGAAATTATGTAATCAATCATTAATCAATTATAATCATTAATGCTAAATAAAACTTTTGCCTTCAAAACAACATTAAACTGTGACAGAGTCTTAGTTTTAAAATACCTAGGCCACATATATAACCATAGCAGCACCACAAATGGGCTCTTGTATTCTTGAGCTGAAGAGCAACATCTCCAGCTTGAGGAATGATTGAAAATATCTTAAACTTTAATTAAAAAATAATTATATTGAGGGGCTGCTGCACTACTCGCATTATTTTTTAGCTCCTTGAAGGGCCGGAGTACCTTTTTTGGGATCCTGCAGGTTTTAGTTGTGGTTTTACATGTGCATAGGTGGGGTCCTTAAATTGAGTAACTTTCTTGAAAAACAGATATAGGGGCCTTATATATGCTTGTAAATATGTTCACACTGATGTCATTAATGGAAACAGAGAGAGGTACATATGTGAAATAATCTTGAATTTTTTTTATGAATCTGCAGATTTGACTTCGCTGATTCATTCCGATTAAGTGATAGGAATTAAAAACCATAGAGTACTTGTGGTACCGTCTGTGTTTTCGGACCCACGGAAGTAAAGCGGAACCCAAAAATAATTTGAATGAAAACTAGGCTAATTATATTTACAAAAATAATTATGGGCCTGATTTGAGAGGTGGTGGAGGGAATAATCCATTACAAATGTGACACCCACAGAAGTAGCCATGTAAGTGCATCTCAGCCCTGCCCCTGCAGGGTCTGTGCGCAGTTTTGACTGCCATGTCCACCAAGCAAGTGTAGGCACTTTCCAGGCCCCAAACCTTTTTCTTTTCTTACATGTAAGGAACCCCTCATGTAGTCCTAAGGTACCCCGATGGACAGGGTGCAGTATATGTGAAAGGTACAACATGTACTGGTGTGTGACATGCCCTGATAGTGAAATACAGTATATTTCATTTTCACTATTGAAAAGCTATCTGTCCCACAGGATAATAGGGGATGCTTTGTAACATCTGACAAACATAACTTTCCTTTGGGACAAGATAGAAGAATGGAGTTTAGTATGTCTGAGCTCAGAATTTAAAAATACATCTTTTGGTAAAGATGGTTTCTAAATTGTGTGTTTCAAAATGCCACTGTTAGAAAGTTGGCATTTTCTTGCTTAACCATCCTGTGCGCCTCTGCTGGGTTGTGGTTTGACTCTCTAGCTTTGGAATGACAGGAGCAGGGGATGTACATTCACTGTAGACAGCCACTGGGGGTTGAAGTGTATCATGCCTTTCCTGGATGAGTCAAGGCTGGGCGGAATAGACCATGGCTGCATTTAGAGTAGTGTGAGTAGATTTCCTTGCACCTCAATAGGCCTTGTGTGCCTTACATAATGCTGCCTGCACCTCCTGTCAGGAAGCTGGGCCAGAGAGGACAGAACTGGTTTGGACTAAGCACAGAGACTCTCTGCCACAAGAGAACAAATGGAAATGTTGAATAAATATTGGGGCCCCAACCCCCTCATCATTAGAAATCTTCTGGACTCAGAAAACCGCCAGGAAGAAGACCTGGAGAAACTTTAAGGAGGAATTACCACTTTGCTGTGTGCTTTGCTGTGTTGGCCTACAGTGGCTGCTTCTCTCTTTGGCAGAGAATGGACTGTACTTCTTTGTATGATTTTCTTCAAGGGCTTGAGGTAGAGCTTACCCCCTGTTCAAGAAGCGTCAGGGTCAGCAAAGACTTCAAGTTCATCTGCTATTCTTACTGGCATCTCTGTGTTTTGTGCTGCAACAGAAGAAAAACCATTGCAAGCTAATGGTGTAACCCAGAATGCGTCAAAGGACCTGTGTACAGTGCGGTGAGAACAATAATTGGTCCTGATGTACCTCTTTTGAAAAAACAAAGAGGCAATGACTCTTGAAGTTACTAAGTCACCAAAAAGGTTTTCTCATAATCACTACACAAGAGAGTAAATACTCTTCAGAAATGCACCAGAGAGAAAGACAAAACAACCGAATTCTGGGGACAAAATCTTCTTTATATTCTTTTTGTTATAGAAATTGCATAGTCAATAAAACATATGAAAATATATCAATAGAAGGTTGCTCAAAGAAGAAGTGAAAGAAAAGTGCTCATGTGTGGGGTAAGTGGTGGGAGGGAAAGTCAGAAAGGAAACAGTTGAAGATAATGGTATCATAATTTTACACAAACAACACTGGTTGCAATAATACTGAGAAAGGTAACCCAGTGTTCTTGGGCATATCTACAAAGCAATTGTATTATATTCTTCCATGTCCGCTGTACAGAATGATGCCACTATTTTTAGAATGCATCATCCAATTTTGGGGAGGACAAGTGTAGTGCATTCCAGGACATAGAATGAGGGGTGTTGACATTTTGACCTGACTTAAGCGTTGAGGGAAAATATAGACCTCAACGTGCAGGTCTTCATCAGGACAATGGAAATTAAAGAGACAACTCAAACAAAATAAACCGCAATTAGAGCCTGTCTCCTTGGTTTGTGAGTTATCATTAAAACAAGGTTAATTGAGTATGTGGTCTACTGACCTTAGTGGGTGCCTCAAAAGGCAGAACAGGTCAGTCTATAGCTCCTGGTAAATGGGTACACAACTCCTGCTGAGTGGGTGGTCTGTAACATAAATATATTAAGTATCTAGAGCTGCCAAAATAAAAAATAGATTTTTAAGGTTTGAGTTCAAATACTATTGACTTACAACCGCACTGAAGCAGGATAGTGTTGCTCACTTAGCGCATCCAAAAGTGCAAGTGATGAATATTCACTTGGCATCCAGCAAAGTCAGGTGCCCCGACGAAAAAGCAAACAAATCGCCAGAACCATCTGCTTACAGAAAGCCAGACATGATGTACCTTGATAAACGGCTGTGCGGCAGTAAGCAGAAGCTCATGTCGATGTGTTGGCTCTCTGGAAATGCACGCCGGGCGACCCGCGGTTAAGAGATTGCAACGTACACGTTTCACATGCACGTGGACTGCAATCGAGGCACGCCGGGGGAATCGGCAGCTGTTGAGTCATGACTGTAGCCGGTCCAGTATACATTAGGATGATGTTAATAGAAGAAAGACTAACGTCTCCATGGGCATGTCGTAAGGTGCCAGGAGTGATCCTCATTCGCAACAGCCACGGACCAGCAAAAATACCTCATATTTACATGAATACTGACTTGTTCATAATGTATTGCCTAATTTATCAAAAGAACAACATGTTCGACAGACCAAAACATATTACGCTCCACCCAATCTCTCAAACATAGAATTATGCAGCGTGTTTTATAACGGACGTGTCCTAAATCACAAAACAGAGCAGATGATTTTTAAAGGATAAAACAACACAGTAAATTGCCGACAGACATGAATTTGCAATAGAACAACATTGAGTAATGTACTATGACAGATTTGTCACATATCACAAAACAGAACAAATGACATTTTAACAGAGTAAGTGGCAGACAAATAAGGATTTACAATAGTACAATATTTACAACAAATGTCTTATAAATAAATTGAAATGTACTATACATATACTTACAAAGCCATGTAAAGGAGGATATATACAACAGAAAAGACCACTGAATATTTGGGTCTCATCTTTCTCTCTAAAGAAGTTCATAAACTATACTGAGTCATAAGTTTAAAGGTGGGATGTGGACCATTGTTCAAGGTGGCAACTTTTCGTGTAATTACTTCGTACTCATGAAACCCTCTTGCTGTGGTGTCAAAAATATGGATCCATTTGCATTCGCTTAGGCTCAAGGTATTGACAAAATTCCCACCCTTGGGATTCAGACAGCCACCACAGTTAGTAGACCACACAATCAATTACTCTTGTTTCTATGATAACTTGCACACCAGGGAGACAGGCTTTAATTGCATTTTATTTAATTTAGGTTGTCTCTTTAATTTCCTTTGTCCTAATGAAGACCCGTTCATCCTGTGTGAGCTTGTTCTGTGTGTAAGCAATCTCTTGAAGGTTGCATCCAGCCACTCAACTGGAGAACCACTCTAGTTGGCCTGCGAGGCAATAAGATTTGAAGTCTGGTTTCCCATTCCCCCTCTGTCTGACAGCAGCCACAGCTTAGCAAGACTAATATGCCTTCTACCATTACCCCATATCAGGTCTATCAGGAGAGTATTCAGGAATTTTAAATATTGGGCCGGTGTCACACCTGGTAAATTTATGAAAAGTAGAGGAAGTATGGAGCACTACCATTTTGGACATGGAAGATGACCAGATATCAAGAGCGGGAGTGAGGTCCAAAAGACAACCTGAGAATGGATGGAATTGATCACCTTTTGGAGATTTTCTTCCAGTAGATCATGAGTTTCTCTGTATACTTGGATCCCCAAGTATCTTAATGAAGTGGGTTCCACCGGGATCAGTTTGTCTCCAAAGGGAACAGTCGGATCAATGGGTGTTTCTGCAAGGAGAACAGTGTAATATTTATTAGCGTTTACGGCTACCCTGAGATAGACTCAAAGAGTGTAAATGTCTAAGCTACTGTTTGTAGATTCTTGCGCAGGTCTCTCGAATACAATATTAAATTATCCGTTTACAGGGACAATTCATGAACCGCAGGCCCAATAGAGATCCCCCCAGTCATGTATGCCTTTTCGGAGCCACTGTGCTGGAGATTCTAACACAATTACAAACAACATCAGGAAGAGGGGTCAGCCCTATCTATTGCCTCAGAGAACGGGGTATCCATCTTATATTTGTGCCCCAGTTGGATCACTTGCCATGGGAGAGGTGTATAGTAGTTTTATCCATCGTATATAATTGGGGGGATGCCAAAGCTTTTGATGGTGGCTAATATGTAGCCCCCCTTCCAGTATGTTGAACGCTTTGTGGAGATCCAGTGATAACAACCCGCCCATGGAGAGTGGCTGAAAACCGCATCCATGACATGGTAGAGTGTGCATTATTTACTGAGGTACTGTGGCCAGGCACACAGCGGCATTGGTCAAAGTGTATAATTTTAGGGAGTGGGGGCTAGTACTTTGCTCAGGATTTTGTACTCGGTATTCACTAGCAATAATGTCCTATATGATGCCATGTCAGTGGGAGCCCTCCCGGGCTTCAGCAAGAAAGGTCACCAGTGCCTGTCCCGTGATGTGGGGCAACAGGCCTGTCTCCAGGGAGGAGGTATAAAAGTGCTCCAGCTGCGACACAATTCGATTTAGAAAAATGACACGAAATTCCACCAGGAGTCTATCTGTACCTGGGGTTTTGTTGCGGGGTAGTTCTTTAATGGATTCTCAAATTTCGTTGATAGAAAGTGGGACCACTAGGGCCTTTTTGTCTGCAGGAGGAACCTGTGGCATGTTCAAGTCATTAATAAAGTGGATATTGCTTGGGGGCAGCAGGAGGAGTAGCTGTGCATAGCTCCACATAATTATCATGGAACGCCTTGTTAATTCCTATTTGGCTGGTGGCATGGGCGATTTGAGGTGTGGGGATTTCAAGGATGGGGACTGAGGTGGGTGTCTCTCTCAACATCTGGAAGAGCAGAGTGCCAGATTTATCAGCCTCTGCATGTGACTTCTGCACATACACCTGATAATTCATAATGGACACTATTTCAGGAGTTCTGCATAATCAATCCACACTGCTTTAAGCTCTATTTCACGTGTTACATTCACCACCACAGCCTGTTCTAGTAGTCCTAGTTCTTTCTCTACACACATCAGGTCCTGTTGTACCATTTGGCGGGCTCCCACAGTTGAGCTAATAAATGTCCCTCTCAGTACCACCTTGAAAGCCTCCCACTCCGTCAGTGGTGAGGAGATTGTTTTAGTATTGTCTGCAAAGTAGGTGTCTACAGTTTTGGCTAAGGTTTCACAAAATAACTTGTCTTATAATAAGCAAGGATTAAGTCTCTATGTGGGAACATGTGTGGTTACTTGGCCTCAGGTCACTATCAGTTCCAAGGGATTGTGATCTGACTGAGTTTTCCCTAGATAGGTGGCATTTGAGACATAAGCAAGGAGTGAGGTGGTGCATAGTATATGATCTTGTCCTGTATGTACAGTGTGTGGTGGAGAGAAAAAGGAGTATTCATGTTTACCCTATTCCAGCTGTACCAGGTGTCTGCAAGAGTCCATCCCTGGACCCATTCTTGGAGAGCTTTAGCCTGTCAGATCGGGCCATGCCTGGTAGGGAAGGGTGTGAGTGATCAAGATCAATGTCTAACACTGCACTAAAATCTCCTCTCAGCGTCCAAGGGTACAGCACCTAGTCAGCAATGATCGTGGAGAGATCTGTGAGAAACATGTCTCGTTCTGTGTTCAGCACATATATATTTCCGAGGACCACAGGCATGCCATCCAGCATGCCCAGGAGTAAGGTGTATCTGCTGTGTATGTCTATTCTTGTACCAAGGACCTCAAATGGGACCCCATCTCGGATCCACAAAGTTGATTAGGTGCAAAAGCGGAATACGAGGTGGTATGGAACACTTGCTCCCTCCATATTTTATGTCATTTGAATGCTTTGGAGGTAGTGAGGTGTGTTTCCTGTAAGCATACTATGTGAACCTTCCATCTACACAGCTGTGGATATATTCTATGGAGTGTAGGTATGGAGCTAACCTTCTGGACATTCCATGTGAGTATGTTATATTGGCAGATAACAGACATGGGTAACCATCGCGTGGAGTGTTGAGTATGTGTACATGCATAGACAAAATCATCATGTGGCTGGTGGATGAATGTCAATAGAACAAGAACAAAAACACAAATAACCCCCAATACACAGTCTAGTATTTGAGCTGCATTCAACAAAACATGCAAAGCAAAACATGCTGACATGAATACAACTTAATTGCTTGTGGGGTAGTCCTCAGCATAGTGGTGGGTGGTATTGCTAGTGGACTTAGACTGTCTCAAGCAACGCAAATGTGTCTCTCCAGGCCCAGGTCCCAGCAACCTTTGTGGAGAGTTGAAGCATGATGGGAGAGGAATAAAGCCCATAGGCCCCAGTCCAACACAGTTTGTAGGACAGTAATACAGAATCATAGTCTTAGTACTGAGGTGTGGATGCATTCTTTACTATTAGCAGATGTGTCAGCAGTGTCCGTGCCAGTTTGTTTACTCCTAGCTACCACCTGGGACTGGAAACACAGGGGTTAGGGAAATATGTCCACTTCCACATTCATCCATGCAATTTGACCCAGCGTTAATGTACTTACCCCAGTAGATCAATAACCGTTTGGAGTCGGTGGTTACAGAGTGGACCGGCGCCACACTGTTCTTGGAGCCTGTGTGAGTTGTGCTATTCGACATGACCCATTCGTAAAAAGTGAACAATTGTCTTTGAGGGAGGTAGCCAAGATGATTTCTGCTCATTGGCTCTCCAAAACATGTGTCTACTTCGGCCCGTTAATACATGCCTTTGTCGGTTCAACACAACTCCGCGCCCTCCTCAGGGTGGCAGCCCTGCCCGAGATAAAGAGGTCTGGTGGCCGTCAGGTGGGAAGGCCATCAGAAAGGTGCATTCCAGCCATCCTCATGCAGTCTCAGAGGAATCCAAAAAATTACTCTTGTGGTCATGGATTATTTTGAGTCAAGATGGGAATAACAAGACATAGGCGAGGCTTAATGCATGCAACTGTTTTTCTCACTGCCTGAAAGGAGGCCCTTTGGCACTGAACAGAAATTGCGTAGTCCGGGAACAGTGAAATAGTGCCATTTTGTTACAGAAGAGGCACATTTTCGCTGGTGCTGCATAGGAGGACATCAGGGAACAAGTGTGATTGTGCATTTTGAAGATATAAAGTGCCCAGTTTAAAAACCAGTGGGTGCAAATAGTACTGCATGTTAAACATGTAAAGGGTGAGCGCACCTGATGTCTGTTGACTAGACATTTTTCAAATTAAGTGTTGGCTTAAAGCCAAGCATGATACAAAAAACAATCCAACATTATATTATTCTGCATTGGATCTCAGACCATATGCCCATTTTAAATGGTTGTAATACAGTGCTAAAGGTAAATTCTATGTAACAAAGATGTATATAAGGCATAGGTGTTTACTTCCTGTTGTAAGGTGTATTTTAATCTAATTATCTGTTATCTATATTCTCATACTTTCTAGCTTGCCTGTATTTAGAATGTTATAGATGTCATAGAATGCTTGCTAGAGATGGGTCTTCACTTGGTGATGGAAGGCTGAGCATCCAGGAGGACAGCTCCTGGTGGGGCTAACTATATTACTTATTTAACCATTTAACTACCATCTTGGTTCATCTATATCACCTGTAACTTCAGCTACAATAAATGATAACTTGGAACTACACCTTGACTCCATGAAGATTATTACATTATTACAGTCATAGAATGCTTGCTAGAGATGGGTCTTCACTTGGTGATGGAAGGCTGAGCATCCAGGAGGACAGCTCCTGGTGGGGCTAACTATATTACTTATTTAACCATTTAACTACCATCTTGGTTCATCTATATCACCTGTAACTTCAGCTACAATAAATGATAACTTGGAACTACACCTCGACTCCATGAAGATTATTACATTATTACACTTCCCTTACCTCACTGAAGTGTTTTAGGCATTGCAGATTGTTGAATAATGTGCACATATTTATGAATCACAATTCTGAAGGTTTATAAATGTCACCTGAACCCTGAGATGGCAATACAGACACATTACACAGTTACACATTAGGTATTCCATCTGTTAGGGATTCTGGGTTTATGTGGTATTGGGAACCACATTATGCAGAAAATAATGCAAATCATGAGTCAAATTCTCAGGTAGTGTTAAAACTTATATTCGACTCTTTGCACCAGGGACAGTTATTTTGTTAATTCTGCCCAATCATAAAAATTAGGTGGTTCATTATGTGGAAAATGAGGTAAATACATATTACTGCTGTACATTCTGGATTAGAATGACAGAAAACCAATATTGCTCACCATTAGTTTATTAGCAAATTATCTGGTTAACAATAATAAACATTCAAATTCATATCAATGTCCATTGTTAGCTACACTTTAAAGAAACCAACCAACTGACTACCAAAATTACCCAATATACACAATCCACACAAATAAATAATGTTTCTTTGTATATTTATGTATTCTAAAACCGCATTTCTCTACATTCCTTAAATCCAGCATGAAATACTGAGCTTTAATTAAAAAATCTGATTGTTGCCAACTTTTTTATCTCCTTCAAATGTCCCTCTCCTTCCATCCTCTGCATGCATCCTTCCACTGGGCACAACCTGCACTAACACATGCAGGTTTGCCTTATTCTTAATTACTGCATTTTTGCAAATTATCTACAACTCATTACAAGATCACAAACTCTTCTCCTTCCCCTGAAAGTCTTCCCTATGCTAACAATTCCTAATCTCCTCTAACTCTTCTAATACCACCAACAATGTGCACGAACTCTCACTTATCCCCTTCCCAATATTAACCCCTTTTAATTATTTCAGTTCACCATAAAGTAACTTGAGTGATTGCATGGAATGGTTTGCTTGAGCACACAAAAATAAACCTAGTAACACTGGACTAACCACTAATCTTGTGTTCCGGGGCAGCGTGCTGACCAACATACAGTGCCTCAATGCCTCCTTAGGGGTAGTAAGCGCTATATAGATGCTATTACAAATGCAGTTTTGCTTCTCTGGCTTGACTGAGCAGTGGACACTCAGGTGTGTTCTAATTTTACTTAGGAAATGGAAAACGATGAAGGGGATGCTTGCATTACTTACTGGTAATCCTGATTAGACTTCGATCCCTATAAGTTCTCATTATCCGTGTGCACCCACCAGGGTTCTGTGAGAGCTTCCCCATAGGCTATACTATGGATGCTGCACTCTAAGGTAAATAGAAGCCAGGTGCCCATTGCTTGGTAAACCGTGCTGTGTACAGCCATTAATGTTACTTGAAACTATATCAAGTATGTAGTGAAGACCAGCCGCGGCCGGTGGTGGGAGTACCTGCGGGCGGTGACGTGGGGAGGGAAGGGGCAGGGTGGGGGGTAGTAATGTATGGATTATGGAGTTTAACAGGTAAGTTAACATATATATAAATCAAACGAATTTCGTTGCGTGCACTGCATCACCAAATGCGATGCAGTACGCACAACTAATTTTGTTTTATTTATTTATATGTTTACTTACCTGTTAAACTCCGTAATCCATATATTACTACCCCCCACCCTGCCCCTCCCCCTCCCCATATCACCGCCCGCAGGTACTCCCACCACCAGCCGCGGCTGGTGAAGACAGTACCACTTGGAGACTGAATGCGGCATCCACTGCAACTTGATTCCAAGTTCTTCTGTCGTCAGCTCTTGCCCTACCTCATATATTGCCGGACTTAAGAGCGTTGCTCTAGATGATTTCTCTAAAACACCAGCATGACTCCGTTTGGCACCTGTGTGACTTTTTGGTAGGGTTTCTTCGGTATCATGGTAATTGTCCACCTTTAGGGTCTTTTCAGGAAGTGGGGGGTTAAGATATGGTGAAGTTTATACGAGGCATATGCGTACCTATCCACAGAGGTGGCCCTATTCACTAAACTAGTGCAACAGAGATAAAGCTCTTAAAAGCACCAAGGGTCTCATTTACAATGGCAGAACTGCAAGTCTTTTTTGCTGTGCTGCCCTATGCCAATTCCAAAGGGCAGGAATGCCCCATATTTACAAGATGCGGTGCATTCCTCTCCTTTCTGCCAGCAAAGGCGCACAATTCGGTGTCCAGCTCCAACGCAGCCACACTTGCACCATAGTGCAACGGTTGTCTGTATTGTTGGCAGGAATGTTTTTGTGCAGGAAGGGGCACCTTCCTGCACAAAAACAACCCATGAAGGTTTTTCTCCTTCTATGTGTGCTGCATTTTGCAGCACACATAGAAAGAGGAATACATAAGGAGAAATAAAGATATTTCTCCGCGTTATGCCTTTTACCGAGAGGCGTACAGTTTTGACGCATTCCCAGATATACAGGATCCTTGTAAACCTGGAAATGTATCAAAACCCATGGGTGTTGCTTGGGAAAACCCAACGTAATGCCATGGAATGCCCCCTGTTGTAGTGTAAGGCAATGCAGTGGCGGTTTCCCTATGAGGGCGTCGGGGCTCCGCCCCCGTTAGATTGCTGGCTATGCTCAGCAGTCATTTATAAAAATAAAATACCCATTTAAAAGCTGCCAAAATGCATTGAACGTGGGGCACTATATGCTCCACACTCACCGATATCACCACTGTAGTGCAAATTGTTATAATTGACCTCACGTCATGTTACGTGACTCACCCTGCCCTGTTTGCTCACTCAAGCAGCGTAGCCTAAGGCTACGTGTTTGCCGGCTGAGAAGAACCTCACAGCCCTGAAGGCTGTGACATCATCAGCTCGGCAAAGACCAAGCTGCGAGGTGCAGTCTCCACCCCCTGATGGCCTGGAGGTTAAGTTAGCCCCGGGCGTTTTGAAAACAAGCCCGGGATCCCTAACACTCCACGTCAATCAGAGGGAGTGGAGCTTGTCACCACACCCTTTCCCAACTCGTTACAGGGTGTGGGTGGGACCCCTCCCTGTGACGAGGAATTGAGTCTGCGCAGACTCGACCACCACAGGCGTCGCGCGCATGACCCTGCACTCTGCATTAACTGTGGAAATTGGGGTCGGAGTGCATTTTTTATCTGCGTCATCATCTACTGCAGTGCCAGTCCAGCAATGATTACTTCACAGTATTTTGCCGCTTTGCTTTGCGATTCAAACAGCACCGGATTTGGAACTTTTTGCTGTAGTCTGCCAGAGAATACTAGGCCGGACTGCCTGCTGACGTGACATCGTCTGAGCTAACTCTGGTCAGTTCACAAGCCAGGTAAGGCCCAGGGGGGCATTTATAACTTCCAGCTCGGTTTTGGGGATCCCAGACACTGAGCGAGTCCCAGTGAACAGTTATTGGTAACAGACAGAGGTGAACACTTTGGACTGGGGCCTGAGGAAGCAAGTTAGAGTCTCGGCGTCTGCTCAAAAGGCTGTGATTTTGGGGAAATCATTTATTCTGCCTAACAAAAATATTAATGCGTCTTGTTTATGTAACTGCTGCTATTGTAAAGCGCTCCGTTACCTGATGGTCAAGTGTAAGTTATCTAAAACTGTAAATAAAAAATAGAATTATATCAAACCCTTGATGTCACTTACCTGCAGTCATGCAGAAGCGCACAAGGAGGGAGGCTAAATTAAACCTGTTCGTGCTTTCTGCGGGTCTGGGACCGTTGTAGTGGAAGAGGTGTGGCGCCGCGGCCAGGGCGACTGACGCTGGAATCTGGGGACCACGGTTCGATCCCCGGCTCCGGCGGCAGGTTAGCCCAGCACCATGTGACTCTGGGCAATAGCTCGCTTAATCTTCCCGACGGCCCCCAGCGCCTAGAGACCCTTACGGGTGGTTGTGCGCTTTACAAATGTGGACTTTACTTTACTTTGTCTGCCGTAGATCTAAAGAACCTAAAGAACCAAGTGACGGGGCCCGAGCCAGGTTTTTATTTGACAGGTCTGACTGAGCAGATGTCTGGTATCTGAGACTAAGACGCTCAGTGAGTCTCATTGAGCAGGGCTCGGGATACGAGATTCTCAGTGACTGAGTCTCAGTGAGCGTGCCTGGGTATTCCCACAGCTGGCTCCAGGCCCTTTGCTGCTGAGAGTGGTTATAGCACCGAGGATATTACTTAAAAAACTATTTACTGCTGAGCGGAAGTTTGTTCCAGTCCAGTTAGCCCATATAGTTTGTAGGTGCTATGATGAACCATGGTTTGATCAAAGCGCTCGCTAAATATGCAGGGCTTACTTCGATCCAAAGACTGCCTAATGCCTAAAGGCTGCCTGAAACTGAGATGACTCTACCCCTCCCTGATTTTTGCACAGCTTTCATTCTTGTTGTACATCAACCTCAATCTTGATGGGAGGCATTGCAGAATTCGACATATAATTTCTTGGCCTATGTAAATACTTCCCTCTGTTATCTGAAAGGACTATTTCGGATTAGAACGGAGATCTTTTGGCGAGATGCACGCTGGAGTCTGTTCCAGAAAGTTGCAGTCAGAATGGTTTATTTATTGTTCCGCAGCAAAGTTGACAGACAAGGATATGCATCAGAGAAACACGCTCACATCCCTTGGCTTCAGGCCATGAATAATGACACACTTCTTTGTAAACTCTTATTTGGTTCCTTAAATGGAAAGTTGATCCCAATACTTGAAGTTTGTTTGCTCAAAATAATTAATCTGGATTCTGCTTGTACCTGCTTTTTGTGTTCACTTTTGCTGTAGTAGCTCCTCTTCCACTAGTTCCCCGTACTTCCACCCTTACTATGTATTGGTGCCCCAAATCAGCGCAGGATATATTCGAAATGTGGATCTTGTTTTCTGAATTATGCTCCCTGTTGAGTTGCGTCAGTTCAGCACTGAGTGAGGCTTGTCTTTTTTTGTGCCATTCCATTCATATTCACATATTTTTGTATTTCACTGTATTGATATAAATCAGCTGCTTTTCGAAGAGTCTCATTTAAAAAAATGCTCATCCTGCAATCCCTGGCAGATTTTCATTTGAAACCGTTGATTGGATATGCTGCTGTTGCTATATGGTTAAATGGTTCTGTCTGCAGCACTGTGGGAATCCGTGCATTTGCTGCTCTTAAAGTTCAGAAGCACTCAGTCTAGACATATGATATGGTGATACATCACATCATATAAGGCTGTAAACTGATTTTTGAAAGTTTACTGATGGGAAAATGTTTGTCTATTTCATTTACAGACAATTTTAAGGCACTGAATGACCAATCTGAATACATGAGACAAAATGTATCTTTAGAAACTCTCCTTTTGTTCTATGAATTCCATTTTCTTCAGTCAAAGGAAAGAGTAACCCCAGCACATTTACCTATAAAGAGGTGATTTTTGTCAGCCAAAACACGTGATATCCTATTGTGCCCATGAAAAGTTGTCACAGTGCACAGTGACGTTAGGGAAAGTTTCACATTACTGGGTCATGAGGGAGCGCCGCATTACATCTTGGCTGTTGTACAACCCTGAATGAATGTTTCACTAATCTTGCTCTGCACAGCGCGCAACAAACATGGGAAGCCTTTGCTGTTACATGCAGGCATTTTTTACCCCAAGTACAACTTGAAATGCATTCATATTTTCTGCACTTTTATTTTAAAAGGAGTTTCTTGCATGAAAACTGAAAATTTATTTAAGGAAATAGTGTCATATTGATGTACAGCACTGCACAGTCAATTAGTGTATTTATTGTGTAGTTAAAACCATTACAAGTGTATCAGTATGTTGAAAATTTAAAATGGGTAAATGATAACATTAGCATTAGCAAAGATTGTCCTCTATAGCTCATAAAAATTGGCAATTTCTTAAATGATAAATAATTAAATCGTATTGCTTTACTAACCTTCCTGCTTCTTCAAATTTGCTTAAATATGCACCATTTGTCCACTCTTTTTTTCAAAATTTTCTCGGTAGGTTTTTCAGGCTCGCTCGCTACGCTCGCTTGCAGCAGTGCCGTGCAGCTAAGATTTTACGCCCACCACTTTCAAATGTCACCAGCCGCCACTGAGGCAATGCAGCGACTTGCCCTGCGTTACCTTACACCATATATACGAGGCCATGAAAAGCGACACAAAGTGGCTTTGTGTGGCCTCGTAGATATGGGTCTGTACTAGGGGTGGGCGTAGTAGGCATAGTGGGGCTACGCGAAGCTACGCGAAGTGGGCAAGAAATTACGCCACCTACGCACTTCGCGTAGCCCCACTACGCGCCACCCGCCTCCCTCCCGCCCTCCCTAAATACTACCTGCCTCCCTCCCGCCCTCCCTAAATACTTAAATAAAATTTTTAAAATGAATAAAAACCACTTACCTTGTCCGTTGCGTCTCCGGGGCTCCCTCTCGTAATCGCGCCGCCATCTTGGATACTAATGCGCATGCGCGGCCGCCTGCGCATTTCTCGTGAGAAATGCACATGCGCGGGCAGCCGCTTATGCGCATTAGTATCCGAGACGGCGGCGCGATTACGAGAGGGAGCCCCGGGGACGCAGCCAACAAGGTAAGTGGTTTTTATTCATTTTAAAAAGGTTATTTAAGTATTTAGGGAGGGCGGGAGGGAGGCGGATGGCGGGCATCTTCGCTACGCCCACGGAGTGGAAGTAGTGTTGCCTGCTATGCCTACTTTGCAAAGGGCGAAGTAGGGCGAAAGGGCGAAGTAGGCAACACTACGCACACTCCGTGGGAGTAGCGAAGTACTTCGCCTGGGCTTAGTCTGTACTCTGTGACGCTGCAGCATCTCAAAAAGTGAGACGGCGCAAGGGGCTTGTAAAAAAGCCCCCAAATATTGAAATTGTGATTATTCCCTGATCTCTGTTTTTTACAGGGTCAGAAATTTAGCCGAATGATACTCCTATTACGCAGCTCAAATAGTAAAATATCTTACACTGGCTTCTCATGATGGCTTTTCATAGGTGGGTGTCGTCGAAAGTAGGTATAATCCCTATCACTGCAAACGTACAGAAGCTGCTATGCCTTTAAATATATTCCAATAAAATCGTAAAATGCCCCGGTTCCAGGGAATCACCTTGATGCACAGTGTTAATTTATGTTAACTCCCCTTTCACTGTTTTGGAAATAATTACTGCGCCTCACACAGAGATTAAAACTCATGCACTAGATTGATAGCGGCGAAGAAATACTGCAGTGACTCAACACAGTTGCATTTACTTTGTTAAGAAAGAGTGGGAATTGATGAAAAATGTTTTGCGGCACGCTTTATGAACCTAAGTGATGAACTATGCTGTGCTCGCCATCTGGCTCGTGGGCTGGCTCCTTTCTTTCTCGACAGAATCTTACACATTTGAAATATGAAGAGAGCTCTTCTGAGGTCCCACAGTATTCCAGTAATCACCTGCTTGCTTCCTCGGCTAAGTACATTACGATAAATTTACGGAGCAAGATGCATTATTCTGTCTGCACTTCTCAGGCCGCAGGGCTGACGTTTCTCAATTTGCTAACGAATCTCCATTTGTTTGGATGAGGGGTCTTGTCTTGTCTAGAGTAAGGAGAAGCGTGTATAAGAGGATTATGCGTCCTCATATGGAAACGTGAGATCCCAGGATCCTTCTATTGTGCACGGGTTCTGTGGCAGCCAAATGGAGTAGCAAAGCCAGGGTATAGGTAGAGCAACAAATCAAATATTGTCAGTCGTAGTTTTTTACATATTACCTCCACTGTGAGTTTCTGTTGTAGCAATGTACAGGAGCAGCAGGGCCGGATTGGCCATAGCGGGCACCGGTGGGCTGGAGGGGTGATGGCCGGTTTTGTCACTGGGGACCGGTTTTGCAGCAGTGCTGCAATATCAACTTCCTGTACCAAAAGAGGGAGCAGTGCTTCTTACAAGCACCTCTCCTGTTCCTCCCTCCGAGGGCCGGTCGAGCAGCAATCTGCACAGAAGGATGTGACTAATGCAGGGCCGGACTGACCGTAGCGGGCACTGGGTGTTTCCCAAGTGGGCCACCAGGCTGGGGGACGGTTTTGGGCATCTGGGGGTAGGCGTTTATGTTACGGGGGGCCGGCAATATTGGCCCCTGTTAACAAAATCAGCCGAAACCGGCCCTAGCAAACAGCTCGCCCCTACCCCCTCCCCGACAGGGGGGCCGTCCAAGCAGTTTGCCAGGGCCGGTTTCGGTTTCCAGTCCGGCCCTGGACTAATGGCTGGGAAGGTGGCTGGGTCACATGAACATTTGCGCTGAAAAACATGTCCTACGCCTCATGTGGCCGAATCGCGGAAAGGCAGACTCAGGCTTCCATCCTTCTGAGATAGGCAAATTGAGCATCATAATATAGGTAAAGAAAATCTGTCATTTACTCCGCTTAGAAATAATTGAAATGTGGTATATCACACTTTTAATGGTGAAAAAGAGGTATTAGCCTGAAGCCTTCTCTTCATTTTTACTGAACTAAATATTCAATACAGGGAAATAAAGGTAGGTATTAACTCAAATGTATTTGTCAGTGATGGAGAAATGCATACTACTATCAGCAGGCTGAACAAAATTTAGAATGGTAATTTTTAAATAGGATTAGTTATAGATTCATATAAACTCTTCTCAAGAAAAGTTAAGAAAAACCTCATAGTTACCAAAAAGTGTTCATAATGGATCGCTTTGCGATGGTTACTCTGGAAACATCTAAAATGCATGTTTTGTTATGGGATACATCTCACATGTTCACACGGTATACGACACCTGGCCAGTGTGTGTTTGGGCATAGCAATTGGTGCTTGTTTACTGTCTTAGTAACATATTAAGATAAGCTCATACAAGGAATTCTTCATCCGTGGATGTAAATGCCAAAAGGACATTTGACATAAGTAACTGGACGATTGTTTTTTCGCATATCTGGGCACATGTTCAGCAATATGTTCAGCAATATGTAAGTTTCTCTATACTCATATTGTATACTAGTATACCTCCTTATTGAAAACAGATTTTTTTCCATTGTTTAAAAGTTCCTCAGGTAGTATAATTAGCAACAATTTGAGATATTTGAGAGCATTGTTAGATATTTAAGAACATTTGGAAGAGTTTATTGTATTGGCAAAGGCAACTAATTAGCTATTTAAATATTTGCTTTATGGGCAATTTATACAAATGTTTAATCAATATAATTTAATTAAGATTGTTTTTGCTAACGTAGTACCAGAATATGTGAATAAGAATGTATAAAAACATCTTGCAATTCTACAACATTATTCAGGTTGGGCACTGGAAATAGTTAGCGAATTTGGACTGAGAAATATATTGATTAACAAAGATAATTTAAATCGGGTTATTACTCTCACTAAACCCATAAACAAGAATGTGAAATACAGTCAACTTTTATGACATCACATCACACAAATAGCCTTGATCAGCTGGGTAGAATATTGGCACATGGTGTCTATAATTGGCCAAGGTGTACGTCTGCTGATGGTATGTTCTTGCCTAATTATCAGAGGTTTTTGGTCTAAAACTATTGCTGATCTTAATGCTGAAAAGGAGGACTAAGTTGATTTTGATGGATGGAATTTCCTCATTTGTGAAAATAAAAACACATTCTAATGAAAAGTGCAAAGGTCTATACAAAATAACATACACATTTTAAATGAAGTGTTTGTAGTAGGTAACCATACTTGGATATCACAAGAATACAGAAGAAATAATAAAGTACTGACTTAAGTTAGCCTAGTTACTGATGCTATATTAAAATTGATTTATACATAAATACTGAAAGGCCGTTTTTTCACGTTGATATGTTGTTTTGCACGAAATGTTTTTCTCTTCCACTGCAGATGCTATAACTTTCCAGAAGCCTTGCGTTAGTGAATAGGCATTTCTTATGTATTAGATAACTGACAGTAAGGTTCTCACCATGAGGAGAAGAGACTGCAGAAAGCATGACTCATGGGAAGAATTGTCTGAATAGCAAGATGTGGACAAAGTATCTTTTCAAGGACATGGTTCTGTGGTCTGTCGTGAAGATTTGAGAAACTGGGGGGTATATCTGCTTCCAGGGGCACTCTGGACTCCTTTTCTGAGATCCAAAGGATAACCCCTCTTCAGGAGATATCCCCATTTGAGTCCTTTTTTCTTTTAAAAATAAGTTGACAAATTTATAGCTGAGAATACCTTCAAGTTTGAAAATGTTTATTGCTTAATTGCAAAGGCTTTATGCGTTTGCATTTCATTCTTTCATCAGAACTATTTATTAGGTTTCTGAACTGGCTCCTTTACCTTTAGAAACTCTATTCACTAACTTGGTAGTTTACCTTGTTTTGAAATACCTACTGATAGATTATTTGAATTTGTAATAATGGTGACTAAAAGATTAATATTTACTAAATAAAACCATTTAAATGTATTAGAATTGTTAATAAAACCTTTTAACTCACACCAACTCTCTTTATTGATTATTGTGGAGTCCCATATGGACTTTACTATTCATGGTGTTTGATGTAAATGATTGCTCCTTTTAAATTACTCATGTCGAAGAACAGAGGTCTATGCGACTAGTGGCGGGGGTTATTTAATGACTAAACCCCGTGATTTGTATTAAGCAATTACTAACCAGGACGCTTGGCGACCTTGAAGTCTGTCTCTCTCAGATAAGGGATGATGAAGAAATTCTTAATGCCTTCTGTAAGATTACAGGTGAGGTTCAGAAATTGTTAATGAGGGAGCAGAGACAGGGATTACATAAGCCACAGGGCTGGTTTGACAGAGAATGTTGCAAGGCCCATACCCACCTGAAGAATGTTTTGCATAGTGAAACTAGATGTAAGGAGAAAATTAGACAGGCGAGAACCTTAAATCAACAGGCGATAAAAAAGCCCAAGGCACAATTGAGAATGGAAGCATGGCAGGCGTTGCACCTGGCATGTTTAAGGAAGGATAATGTGGGTTTCTGGACAGATGTTAATGCTCCTTTTTTCGTGAATAGGGACACTGATATTATAGACATTGCAATTGCTGAGAAAAAGTGGGTTGAATTTTTCGCGGGTGTCTATAAATGTGAGACCATTGGTCATAATGAGACATCCTCAGTAGCTGCAGGGAATGATGACAGCGCGCAGGCTAGAGTGTTTCCCATAGATATTGATATTTCCCTCAAGGAAGTTACTAGGGCTATACCTAAGAGTGCTTCTGGAAAATTATCAGGGCCAAATGGCGTCACAGTGGAAGTATATAAAACTAACATTGGGCCATGGGCCCCACTGTAAACCAATGTTTTAATTAGTTGTAGCCGTCATGGTTTCATTCCTAACTGGTAGGACACAATTTGGATTCCTATTTTTAAAAAAGGGGACAGAAATTAACCAAGGTGCTATCGCCCAATCTCCCTGTTGGATTCCCTCCTGAAAATAGTACGGAGGGTAATTTTAAATAAACTACAAACATGGGCTGAGGAGACAGGCGTGCTATCTAACGTGCAATATGGTTTTCGTGCGGGTCTTGGCACAATTGAGCAGGGACTTAATTTAACTTTAATTATAAGTAAATATACACTAGCAGAGGAGGGAAAACTTTTTTTGTCATTTGTTGATTTGAGTTCAGCGTTTGACTGTGTAAAACACGATAATTTGTGGAGCGTCCTAAAAGACATGGAGGTGGATCCACATTTACTATTTTTTATTAAGGAATTGTACAGGGAGGCAGGGGCAAGGGTGCGTTATGGGAGGCAGGGAGAGTGTTCAACTAAGTTTCATATAAGAAAGGGGGAGAGACAAGGTTGTATACTTGCCCCTTTCCTCTTTTCCCTATATATTAACAGCCTTGATGAATACCTGAATGAACATTGGCAGGACTATCCGATCATCATGAATGCCCCCGTTCCCATATTACTGCATGTGGACGACGCAGTTATCATGGCGTAGACACAGATAGTCTTACAAAGAACTGTCACTAACTTCGTTAATTACATGCAAGATAGGGGCTTAAATGTAAATATCAGGAAGATATATACAATGAGCTGTGGAACCAAAAGGAGTAAAAAATTTGAAATTTTTATTAATAGTGAGAAAATCGAAAGTACAGATATGTTTTCATATCTGGGAAAAAACTTTGATAGAACGGGCTCTTGGAAATCGGCTATGCAGGCTAGAAAACTAACGTTTTCTAGAGCAATAGGAGCAGTTACCAAATTTTAAAGAAAATTAGGCTGTAGACCTGTTCCTGAGCTATTAGACATTTACAAAGCAAAATGTATATCAACAGCGACATACAGGGCAGGCATTTGTGGCTTTGTAGATGCCAAACAAATGCAATACTGTGAAAATGCCTTTATCCGTTACTTGCTGGAGGTTCCTAGTTCCACTGTTACTTTTAGCTGTCATAGGGAAATCGGTCTCCCATTCATTTCCGAAATCATTAGAATTAACCCTCTTACTCTGGCATAAGGTCTGGTCTTCCATGGAGACAGGTTTTAACCGGGATGTAATTACAGATTGTTTAAAACTGGATAGGATGGCTAATATACCATGGATTAGTTGCATAAAAAATTGGCGTATGATATTGGCCATCTTGGATATTTTGACACTCCAGAGTGTTTGGAAATAATACCTAGAAAAACCTTGAAAACAGATTGCCTAAACCATCTAGAGAATAAGCGTTGGCTCACTGAGAGAGAAAAAATAACAGTCCTGGATAATCATCTGATGACAATATGTCCAGGCATACAACCTTACTTGGTACAGGTTCAGGGAAGTTTTAGTCACATGCTTTTAACTCACTTTCGCTTTGGGTCTTTTTTTAGAATGATTACTTTTACAGAAGTTAATGATTGGTTGAGAAATTTACTTCCATGTCCATGTGATGACATTTCTTTTTTTTTTATCCTCGTTTTTCCAACACTCTTGTTCGGGTGTGCTCGGATCCCTCTAGGTCTTACATAGGGTGGTAAACATGACCAGTGACCATTGAGGTGATCTTCCGTAGTGACCCACAAGCATTCCGGTGTATCTACTTCCCTCTCCTGTGCCGACCGGTAACGCCCATAGGTGATTATGGTAGGCCACAGCAGGATGAATTTAATCATAGGACTCATGTTTCCTTTTCTCTCCACCTCACCAACGGAGCCCAAACTTTTGTCTTGCTCAAGGGGTCAAATGCCATATTGGTGTAAATTTCTAAGGCTGACTGTTCAGGTAAGTGGCTAGTGGCGACCCTTGTGATCCAAAACAGCCCCTTAGTGTGTGCAGTATAATATGGTCCAAACAATGATAACCCTGAGGCCTTAATTAAGATGGAATCCTGCCTATTAGAGACAACAGCACCCATTGTGATGGGAGGAGATTTTAATTTGTCATGGATAAAGAATTAGATAGGACTTCAAAAGTAAAACATACCAATCCCCCTAGAACATTCTCTAGGCTAAAAAGTATGATGAAGGAGTTTAATTTGATTGATATTTGGAAGACTAAGTGGAGGGAGGCGAGGGAATTTACTTTTTATAGTAAAAAATACAGGCACCACTCCCAGATTGATTATTTTTTATTAGATCTAGAGTTGTGTGGAGATGTAACTGAGGTAGTACACACCCCTGCAATAATGTCGGACCTCTCTGCTGTTTTTCTGGCACTGACGATACAACAAAGAAAGGGACAGAGAAGATGCACGGTAGACATGACTATCTTTCTAGATGAAGGGGTAGTTGTAGATCTAAGAGAAAAATCAGAAACCTATTTCCAGGCAAATATAGGATCGACTGGATGCCAAGTAGTCTGGGAAGCGTATAAGGCCTACTTAAGGGTGGAGATGAGATCTGGAATTTGACTTTGAGGCACTTTAAGCATGATGAATATTTCTTAACTGTTGCAATTCAGTCCAGTGTAACTTGTATTCTTTCTTTTCCTTCTCATTTTCCTAATGCACTTTCAGCTTATCTTTAGACACATAAGGGCACACCTGATAAGGAATGTATAGTTGCATTTAACAATCACTGATTAATTGTGGGTGCAAGAGGTATTATAAAACAGCCATCGATTTTTGAGAAGTGCATTTAGAGAGTCTAGCATGAGGCTGATGCTTAAGCCAAAGTTCATGTGCTTAATGCCACATGGTTCTTTTTGAGTTAATTGATCTTCAATAACTGTTCTTTTTTTTCAAAGACTGTCTGAAGCTTAACAAATTAAATCCTTGAATACATTGTAATTTGGTTACCTATTCACATGCCTTGATTCCATCCTGTGGATGGTTTTAGAATAATTCAAAAGAGATATACTATCATTTTAGTCCCACAGGGAGTTAATATAATGTGATAGAGACCAGTCACACAGATGCCTGATGGGGTTACAGCAATACAGGTAGGAGCTCCTTAGAAGAAAATCAGCATTCTAGTTCACCAGGGTATTAATGGTGAAAACACCATGGGCCAGATGTACGACGCACAAAATGGCATCTCGCAAATTGCGAGTCTTTTGCGACTCGCAATTTGCGAGGCGCTACTATGCATGTACAACAGTGTTATTACACTGTTTTGCGATTCCCAATGTGGTCGCAAGGCTCATTAATATTAATGAGCCTCCTGCAATTTGCGAGCCCATTGGGAAAGCCAGCCCTCCCAGGGATGGTGGCCTGCTGGGCTCAGCAGACCACCATGTCTAGGACTGCTTTTTAATAAAGCAGCTTTTTTTTAAAATGCAGCCTGTTTTCCTTAAAGGAAAACGGACTGCATTAAAAAAAATAAAAAAACATTTTCGTTTCATTTTTTTAAATCAGGCAGGAGTCCCTGGGACCACTAACCGCCATTAAAAAATATTACCCCCTGCATTTGCAAGAGGACCCCTTTTGTTTTGCGACCCTATTACCACCCTTGCGGTCGCAAAACATTGCACATGGGGTTGCGCTCACTTTTAGGAAGGGAACGCCCCTTCGTAATAGCGACTCCCAACTCCAAAATAGGGAGTCACAAATACATTGGGACTTGCTATTTTGGAATGGTACTTACCCCTATTGGTTGTTGCATTCGCAAACGGGTTTGCAAACCCGTTTGCCCATGCTAAAACTGCCGTACATTTGGCCCCATGAAACACACAAATGCACACATACACACACACACATATATGCAAAATCAGATGGTCAGGGTATAAATTGCTTTTCATGGCATTAATGAAATGAAAAGGGGCCTTGACTCATGAGAGGCCTTGGACATGTGCAGCGGTGGTTGGTGGTAGGGCATAGCCTACGATACAGTGCTAAACAAAAGCAACCACGATTGTCTGTTACATGCAGACTTTGACTGTGTACACTGAGGGGTGGCCACAGCACCTAGCCTTCTGTAAGGACTAGCACCCAAACCTCACTGTGGCCAGCCTCACAAGCTTTTGTTTCTACATTTCCTTAAGGATTTTCAGATTTGTTTCTTGGGTTGCAAATCATTACTGGCTCATGAACCAATGCTTGACCTTTTGGGGGTCTACAATGCTGGTTTCAGAATGGTAGATCCTGTGAATGGGCCAATGTGGTTCCATGAATTATGCGTTTGATTTCCAGTCCATTGCCTATAAATCTTGTGTCAGCTTCATGGCTCTTCACCTGTGTTAAGTGATTTATGCCACAATCTGCATTTTCCTTTATTTACGAATTCACAGGGGGCTTCCTTTGGGCCCCCATGTTCCCTAGTGATCACGTTTTACTTATCCTGTTTACTCATATAGACTTTTGTTTTTGTTTCAGGGTGGGGCAGTCCTTGCATCTTGTTAAGGCAGCCACATTATTTTTCTCAAGGTGTGGCCATTCAAGTCCTTCAGTTCCACTGCCTCAACTTTGGGCCTGATTTTTATCTTGGCAAATGGGATACTCCATAATAAATGTGACGGATATCCTGTCCGCCATATCATAAGTTCCGTAGGATATAATGGAGTTGCAATATGGGGGACGGGACATCAGTCGTGTTTGTGACGGAGTATCCCATCCTCCAAGATCATAATAAGACCCTTTGTGTCCATTGAACCTTAATGGCTGAGTGGAGAAAAACTTCCTTTAATCTATCTGATTAAAGATTTCTTTTTTAATGCTCAGGTATAAGAAATTGGGTTGCTGGTTGAGGGGGGTGAAACCCTACCAAGCAACCGCCGCAATACTTGTCAGGGGGAACCTCAAAAAGTCACTAATTTAACCTTGACTTAACCCTCTGATAGCTTGGAACAAAAGCAGTCTGACCTAACTTATAGGCAATATGTAAAGTATGATTGCCGCTCTTCAAACATTATTAAAGTAAAACACAAGACAAATCCCATACCAATTTGAAAAAAAGAGTAACATGTAATACATTATTTCACACCAAAATGACAAAAATCGATTTGTAGAACAGGAAATATGCAAGTTTAATGTTTTAAGGCAAGTACAGTGCCAAAAAGCACTGCTCTTGCTTATCTCTTAATGCAAGACCAGGTGAAAGTTCCAAGTTCAGGTCACCTATGATGGAGCACAGGCTGTACACCGGGCAAGGTTAGTCAAATCAAATCAAGCTTTATTCCGTACATACATAATGTCCATAAAAGCATACTATAATAAAAAATACATTTATATACAAATATATCAATAAACATTATTTTTATGATAAAAAAAGAACATAGTCCTTATCCAATTATACATTACATGAAGGAGATTCTATCAAATACAATCTAGTTTGTTTCATAGTTCAATTGTTCCAGGTATGCAAGTGTATTCCTTTGTTTAGTCGCCAAAATAATATAACAAGTAACTTCAATGCAAATTAATATGTTCTCCAAATTTCAAATATAATTAAAAGCAACTTTAAAGGAATACAGGCAACTTTCTCTAAAAATAGGACGGAAAAAGGTTTTTCTAATTTCCTCCTAAAAATTGCAAAAGAGTAAAAAGTGAAGGGTACTCTGAGTAGACCTACCATCACACGGGCATTTTGGAAGATTGGCCCACCACTTACCTCCCTTGGGAAAGCAAAGAGGTAGAGGAGCATATTAATCGTTAATCTGGTTAGGTAGAATCTATGCAGGACATTAGTTATAAAAAGAAGATATGACTGTATACCCATAGCAATTGGCCCTTCAAGATAAAACAATACAGTTGTCTTAGTTCCCGAGACCACATCTCTCGACAATGCCCTAACGTTGAGGAGACTCTTTTTTAATTCAAACTTACTGACATTTTGTATGTCTTCTGGTTGCTTCCAGTTCAGGGACAAATTGCATTCTTTTTAAAGACCACTGATATAGCTTAGCCATGGTATTTTCTTACAGTGGTCTTGGGACACACAGTCTAATAATATATCCCTCGTAAAGTGCGTTTCTTCTCTAGTCCAGATGCGGTGCCACAGATTTAAAGTGGCCATACTAATCAAATCGTGTATATATGGTGTTCCAGTTTCCCTATGTAAAATGATAGAAAACGTAGAGGACGGTACGGCTAATTATCTTCTAAAAAAGTTATTTTTCAGGGTTTGTAACGGTGATATATCTGCCAACCCCAAAGGGCTCCCCTGTAACAGCTCCCGGTAAAACACTTTGCCCCATATAACTTTAGAGTCTCCCGTACTGGTTTTTTACCAATTTTCGGGGAGAATCTAAACATGGCCTCCACTGATTTCACAAATTTCAATTTACATAGGTTTATGTGTGTATTCCACGTGCCCTCACTAATAAAAAAAATCCCCAAATATGAGAAAGAGAATATTCTTTCTATTAGTATGCCATTACTATAATGTGATTTAGTGTTGATGTTCTTTTTCCCACATGACATAACTAAAGTTTTGCTCAAATTAATTTTTAAATGTTTTTCTGTCATAAAATTGGTAAAATTGTAGGCCGTTTGCTGTCCTTGAAATTAGGACAGCGTCATCGGCATACAATCTTAATGGTGTGACCCGCTTACCGACCTTAGGAGCGTCTACCATTAGGTTTTGTAATAATGAGTCAACACCATTTATATAGAGTTAGAATAAAAGAGGCACAAGAGTGCAGCCCTGTTTTTTCCCACTTGTAATACTAAGGTGCTTTGTGCATTCCCCATTTTTCCCCTAGTGTATCTTCGCTGTCAAACATGCGTAAATTTAAGATAAAAAAAACTAATAATATCCTGTGGGGTGCCCATCCCTTCTAACGTCTGCCATAACTTTGCATGATTTACCAAGTCAAAAGCACTTGACAAATCTACAAAGCAGGTGAAGGGAGCCTTCCCTTCCAAGGGTATATTTTCCTATTATTAGTTCAAGGTTCAAACACTGGGCTACAGGTAAGATTTTTTTTCTTCTGCCCAGTACTCCAACCTGGCCAGCATCATTCTGCCCATTACCTAAGATGTTGAGTCGAACAGAGATATTGGGCGATAACAACTAGGGCAAGGTTAGTCCTGCTGAAATAGGTACCGTCTACAATCCAGCATGAGGATTTCTATTCCCAGTGGAGGAGGCCACAAAGAGGAGGAAGAGCATCACAGAGGGTTGGTACCTGTAGTGTGAAGAGCAGGCCAGGTGTTGTGGATGGTCACCACTGTAGCACAAAGATGGATTGTGGTTGGTGGTCACAGTGGGCTGTTGATGCAGCAGATCAAAGTAGAAGATCATGTGTTGCCAGTACTCGCTGGCATTTGCTGTAGCGTGAAGAGGCTGGTTCACCTGAGCTTTGCATTTGCGGTCAGTGTGGGGAGGCATGATCTTGGCACAAACTGAGTCTTTCGCAGTTGTGAAGAGTTCTAAACTTAAGGATTGCTCATTGTCTTCTAGGAGGAGCTCAACTGATGTCTAAGCAAGGGTCCAGGACATGGGTGGCAACTCTTGGGAATCAGGACCTTACTCCAGCAGAGTACAGAAGGGCTCAGGCGGCTCAAGTTGCAGGTCCAGTTGCAGTTCCAGGCAGGTGCTGTACTGCAGGTCAACGGTGCAGTTGCAGAGGGGCACCTGGAGCTTATTGTGCCCCTGTAGCTCAGAACAGAAGGTTGGTCAGCTGACCCGTGGAGTCACTTCAGCCTGAGATGAAGGGTGTGGTTCCAGACTTCCTTCTCAGGCAGCAGGGGAGTTGTTATTAAGTAGTATCCACAGGTCCAGAGTGTAGTGAAGAGTGGGTCTGAGGGTCCCATGTCTATACCTGATACCCACTTTGAGGTGGAAGAAGCTCTTGGTGTCTTCCCCCTACAGAAGGGGGTGGAATTGCCTGCCTCCCTGCCCTGATCCATGCCTGTTTGCAGGCACTATAGGCTATGGTGAAGACCTTTTTGTGGGAGCTGAGGCAGAGTATTTGAAGTGTGACAAGTCACAGCTCTGTCCCTCTCTTCAAGTCAGGATAGCTCTTCCTGCCAACACCCAGACCTTACGTGTGGGTGTCTGGGAGTAATACACAAAGGTCAACCACCAACTGCACCTAGTTATGCGACCTAGGTAACAGGCTGTAGGTGCAAAATGGTTAGGACACGAAAATGGCAACTTTCTAAAAATAGCATTTTCAGAATAGTAACCTAAAATCTGATTTTACCATTGAAGGATTTTGTAAATTACAATTCCTCACACACAAAGCCTGATATTCCTACCTTCTCTAAAATAAAAGTTATCACTTGTTAAGGGCAATAATTTAATCTAATGTTATTTGATGAGAGAGATAGGCCTTGCAATTTATAAAAACAAATGTGAGAGTTTTTAACTACCAGGGCATGTACAACTTAAAAGTACCATGCCCAATGTGTTGTTTAGACTTATCCTAGGGGTGACATATGTATTAAAAAGGAATGTTTAGGCCTGGCAAAAGATGTTTGAGCCAGGTCTAAATGGCAGTTTAAATCTGCACACACACACACTACAATGGCAGACCAGAGGCATGTTTGAAAACACTATTTAAGGCTTAAGTGGGTCTCTCACTAGTAACATCCAAATTAAATGCCCTGGGTACACGTAGCACCACTTTACTATGAACTTTACTAGTAAATGTAATGTGCCAAGTGGGTGTAAGACAATTGTTTCATGTTTAAAAGTGAGAGCACTAGCACATTAGCACTGGTTTGCAGTGGGAAAGGGCAGAGAGGCCTTGAGCCCACAAAAATACATTCAACAAAATGGGAGGAGAAAAGGTAAAAACTTTGGAGGTGACTCTGCAGAGAGGGGCAGGTCCAACATTAGGATTGTAGAGGTCCATGAAACCAGGTGCATAGAACTCTTTGAATTAGTATTCTATGTGTCTAAAGATTTTAATCTGAGCCTGCCCAGACTGCAACAATGTTGAAACACTAATTTCTGGAAAACACTAAACATATTTAGGCCAAACCAACCAAAGGAACGTACTATCGCAAAGGTCTACGTATGTGCCAAGATTGGTGTAATTGCCTTTATCCATGTGTTCTGTATCAAAGAGTAAATAATCCTATTGGAGTTGCAATTGGAAATGTCACTTTCAAGAAGTCCACTTTTCTTGACCAGCATGAAACCTGCCATAAGATACCCAGAGTAGATAAACTTTTTGTTTAGTTTCATGAAGATTTGGCAAATAACAGGAAAGTTAATGGCAAAACAATAAGGAATCTTTCAGTGAAAAGTTAATGCCTGTGCTATGTATATCTATCTATCTATCTATCTATCTATCTATCTATCTATCTATCTATCTATCTATCTATCTATCTATCTATCTATCTATCTATCTATCTATCTATCTATCTATCTATCTATCTATCTATCCCACTGACATGCCAAGCCAAGAGTGGTTTAACAATGTAATGCAGTGCAAAACTTGAAAAGGAAAAAAGAATAAGTGATATCATAGAGCTAAACAAAGACTCAGTCAAATATTCAGCTGTTTGGTCTGAAAATAGATTGTAAATTTTTCAACAGGATTTGGAATTCATCACTATATTCAGTGTTAGACATTATTGTGGTTGAACACTTATAGTCGTAGTACTAGAAACCTTGATTATAGAAAGGAAAGAAATACTATTGTGCTATAACTCAAGGTGGTCTGATTTCTTGTTATAGTCATCTATGCATCCACTGCAATTCATCAAATGAATGAATGCATTACTAAACATAATTTTCTGTTATCCTATTGATAGAGAATGTAAATCAAATCACAGTCAGGAAGAAATACGTCTGTGGTGCGCTACAATACAAAATAATGTCTAATATATTTAGCACTCTAAACACACATTAATTAATCATGTCACACTTAGATGATTTCAAAATCATTTGTGGATATAATAAACCAGATACCTTTTTGGCTTTCATAAACTGTAGCCTATTAATTCTGTGACATGTCACAAACTAATGCTATTATGTTCATATACAATACAATATCCCAGTTTGCCTAGTATTCAAATTAGTACACAAGTGCATCTGGTTATTTAATACTTATGTTGGAAACAGCATGCTTAACTACAACAATGTTTAATTGTCATGAAATTCTCAATAAATGCTGCCCTCCATCACAATGAATAACAAATGTATTGAATACAAATAAACATATTTCGGTAAGCCAATCACATTCGCCTTAATATGATATCTAGTATAGGTCTATTCACTGTACAGTATATAGAGTACAATGGATTGACTCTTAAATATGCTTGTTTGTTTTCATTGATATGTATTCCCTGTGGTCTTGGACTGAAATACAAAATAAAATTTGGATAACACAAAATAGAAAGAATAAATCCCCCAAAACATCAAAAATCATGTTCAAGCACAGCGCTTGTTAAAATATACACATGCAAAAAAGCCTAAATATATACATTTTGTCAATTGATAGCACTCACAAACAAGTTGAAATATGGACAATCAGGGCTCTGCGACACACAGCATTCAGAACCACATCAAATCAGTTTAACTCAATATTGGGATATCCTCACTAATGATAGATAGATAGATAGATAGATAGATATCTTTCTTTCTGGAAAGAGATGGCTTCCAGAGGGGAAAAATGCTATTTAATTTATGTATTATAGTGCAACTTTATCTTTGCCCAAAATTATCCCACATGCTTTGAACATGTATGAGGCATTGATCACAAATATTTTTGTCTTTCTTAATTTTCATTTCTATAAACATTTAGGGGAGACAGATCATTCTGGTTCTTTAATACTCTCTTCCCAATGGATCATAGTAGTTCCTGACTGATAATATTTTGCAGAAAAGAATGACATATTTACATTTCCTTTATGTTTCTATTCTGGTTTTCAAATGACTTATGTAACCCTCTAGTGTGTGAACTGGTATATTGCAAGAGTCTTAGCTTATTCTTATATTTGTTCACTCTCTAGTGGGTATCGTCTCTCACTGCTATGACGCATGCTCAATGCAACACATCAAATGTACAAATTTCCTTCAGTTTCAGTCTACATATTCAAGCAATTACTCATCTACATTCACTCATTACGGGTTTAGTATGGTCCCATCTTATACTGTATTTCAACTCCATTTGTTTGAGATTGTGAATTCTCTTCTATCCTTTTTCATTATTCTTCACATCGTCTGTGCATAAACTCTCAAGGATTTACAGTGAATTCCATGTTTTTGGCCCTGAAGTTTGGCCATTAGATAGTTGCAATCCTGTCTTTTGGTTTCTCCTAAATGTTGAAATATTCTTTTGTTCATTACAAATGTTGTACTCATTACGTATCCCAATTAAAAGAGGCCTTCCAGCACGTCAGCAAGTTTTACTTTTCTTAAGTTTTGACCTTTTTACACATTATGTTTTTCACAGCTTTTTTGAGCCTTACAAAGGCACTACAAACAACCCTGCTCCACACGGAGGAAGGCACTCTGCAGTGGCTTCTCAGAGAATTGGGTGAAGGGTCGAGCTATAGGTCAGGCCTTTTAGTCAATCTCTGCTGTGTACAGTCAAAATCTCATCTCACCAGCAAGGTTGAAAGGTCTGGCTATATGCCCCATACTGTAGGCTACACTTATTTCACACTGCCGAAGGTGTTATGCATCAAGAGTTGACCAACCTCAGACATCTTCAAAACCTTCTGCACATGGCCAAAAACCATGTGCATCACAGCTTGTCCAACCCTGCTGTGCAGAGCATCTGCAAAAAGGGTTGACCAACCACAGTGGTTCAGGAGTCAGGCCATGCTGTAAACTACTCCCTCTCTGAGGAAGCAGATCCGGGGTAGGTCTCCCGGAGGACGCTACTACATGTCCGAGATGCTTAATCAAGTGTTTACTCTGTCATCTCCTCATGGGGCTTGTTGTGATACCCGAATTGGGTTATTATTTTGTATTTCAGGTTAAGGTACATTATTACTTTTTGACCTGTTGTGTGACTGATCTCTATGCTACTTTTTTGATCTAGTCAGAATGTAGAGTGTGTTCTTTCTTGAGCTCCTGAAAAGTTGCCACATGATCACTTGCTGACATACCCAGGTGAGAAACATGTTGACCATTTTTTAGAACAATTCTTTCACAAAACTTATTATGACCATTATATCTTTAATTAGCACCACATCTTTTAATTAGGTGAGCGAGCTTAATCATTAAGTAGTCTCTGACCCTGAGCATCACTTAACTTATATTGACCCTCTTTTTTTTATCACTCTACACACATCACGTGAGCCCACGCACCCTCACTTCATCAAACATCTAAGCAAAAGTTCTCAGGCAAAGAGCCCCCTAGTTGGTGCCCATCAGACATTGCAGCGCCAGTCTGATGAGGAGTTAGCCCAGTGATGAAGCATGACACCCATACAGATGTGTGAGTGCCCGTTCTCCTATTGGAGCAAATTTCTGGAACTATAATCCCTTTCTTGTTATTTACCTTGAGGAACTGCACACCCCTCTTAACTCTAAGCATGCTTTAAACCAGGCACTGCCGCTATCCCCTATTGTGCTCTGTTTAAGACTGTGATCAGTGTGGGTTGATCACAAGCAGTAGGTTGGATTTTGTGCCTTATGTTCACAACCAACTCTTACTACATGGGTTAAAAGGCCATGCACAGCGTGGGTTGGCTGCTGTTCCTGGCCATAAGAAAGATCTTGATGCCAAATTCTGTTGTACATGGCTGAAGATCATGTGTAAAATGGGTTGGTCACCACTGGTGGGTTGGGTGCAAGGCCTGGTCATAGATTTGTATCTGTGGTCAACCACAATTTCACAAGACCTGTCACCATGCACTGTTGGGGGTTGGCTGTCCATGGCAGTTGGGCATTCCCTGTGAAAAAACCACGGTGCGCATTGATTAATGCTGTGTGAAGCATGGTATGGCCAGCAGCAGCAGGGTGATGTAGAGCCTGGCCTTTAGCCATGCCTGGGTCCAATATGCGCTGAATAAGTTGTTGGTTGATCACATCAATGAATTGGCCAAGCCCTGCAACCTACCAGTCTGCCAACAGCGTGTTGGGCACTAGAAACTGTTGAATGCGGTATAGGATGGAGAAAAAAATGAACTGAAAAATGTCAAGGTGTCATGATTAGATTTGTTTATGACAACTTAACATACATTTAAACTACCTCCAAAAATCATTGAGAATAACTGGTTAAATTAAAGTTATGGTTGCAAAGCCACTGAAATTTGATGGTATGGTTAGGTAATCTAACTATAAGTCACATCCCCATCATTCACTTCTTTTTTGACCTCACTGGTGCATCACTTATGACATGTTAAATAGCATTGTTGATGATATCACTGATTAAATCTTAAAAGACATCTTTAATGACATCACTGATGTCATCGTCTATGACACTGCTCTAGTCCTCAGTTCTGATTTTAGTAATGATGTGTATAAAACTTTAATATTGCCATTGTCTTTAAAATGAATAAAACTGTTGTTTGCATGAGGTTATGGGGAGTCTGCTATTTTAATTAAAGTCCCCAAATAAAGTAATGACCCAATTTTAATTGGTAGTTTGTTATTTTGAAATATAAATAGTGGGCTTGGGTTTTGTAATAATAGTTGTATGTTTATATATTAGTCTGATAGGTGCATACTGCGCTGTGTGCGATTACATAGTGAGGTGAGGTAAGGGTTTGGTTTACTTTTTTATGTTTGCCTGGTGATGGATATGTTAATGTCTGTTATATCGTCGTTAATAGTGTATAACTTTAAAATGGTCTTTGCTGGATGTAACCACACTGGCTGTATGTTTTTGTTTTATCAGTGGATGTGTGATCATATGACACTTGTTTAATGTTTGCAATACAATGTGAGTTCCTAAGTGTTAGAAGGTTAGTGCAGTATGATAGTAAGGGGCATATTTACGAAAGGTGTTGCACTTTGCGATGCAAGCCCAAAATGAGATTTTTTACGCCACAGAAGGCCCGCTTGTGTGATTCTGAGTGGCTTCATGAATCTGGAGTAAAGCAACGCCGCACAAATTGCTGCAGTACCTTACTCTGTGGTAGGAAGGGGTTCCATGGGCGTTAGGTAAGTGTTCCCAAGCTTCTCCCATTCTTTTTGAGTCATCCCTCGACTTACCAGATCTGGAAATCCTGGGAATGTACCAAAATGATACGCTTTCCCAGAGACGCATAATGAGGAGAAATATCTTCATTTCTTTTCGTTACTTCCTCTTTTGATGTGTGCTGCGTTATGCACCACACATTGAAAGAGGAATTTGCCTCTCAGAGTTGTTTTTGTGCAGTAAGGTGCCCCTTCCATTACAAAACAATCCTGCATGCAACACAAGCACCCTTGCTCCATGGTTCACAAGGGTGCCTGCATTGGTGCTAGGCAGCCAAAGTGGCATCAGTTCAGGGAAAAGGCAGGAATGCGCAGCTTTGCCTTAACTAAGGTGCATTCCTGCCCTTTCCTTGTCATGCAGTGCTGCGCAGCCAGGTGACTTGCTGCACTGACTTTTTTTTATAAATTTTCCCCATAATGTTTTACTTTCTGGTGTGTGTTCATGATGGTACTTTTCTACTTTGGGACTTTCATTTTGTCCAGAAAACTAATTTGATTATGTGAGGACTAGAGTTTATTTTTTCTTGATAGTTATAACTTTGAAACTAATGATCATTTTTAAATGTACTTTGGCCATTTTTGTTTATATAATCTGTTATTGATGGATTCTTTTTATTATAGTTCAAATTTGGCTATGCATGTATTGTATCATTTGCTTTTTATGGTCAATATTGACCGAAATAAAGCTTGTTAAATGGTAAAATGGAAACTAATTAACATCCCTTCAGAGAGACAGAAACCTGTACAAGAATTGAGGGCAACTAAAATGATCAAATTTAACCCACACAGGTCAGACCTGGAAACATGAAAGATAGTTAATTAAAATGCCAGAGGTAGCAGAAGAGATATCACACGACATTTGACCTTTACTTTCATTCACACACATATACTTTCATATACTCACACATACACTCACTCACATTAAACATGCGCCCAGCCCACAAGAACGCACACAACATACTGCAGGGAGGGTCACAGCCGCACAGTTGCATTATTCCAGTGGCCCTGATAATACATGAAGAGTTGGGTATTAAGGTAATCGATTAGCACTTGCTCCCTTGCTTAGATGGATTAGGGTATCCTCTCTTGTGGTCTATTGCTAAAAGGCAGGGAAATAGACGGTTGTGTAATTTGATCTCGCTTTAGGTTACCATGTCCGTGTATTGTAGGGGTGGCGGGGGTGGGTAAGTTGTATTGTGGGAGGGATAGAGGGTGGGGAGAGAGAGAGGACACAGCCAATCAGTCAGCCCTTTGACACTGTAACCTCCCTGCAGGCTGTGGACTCGAGATGGAGATGAGTGTTCAAGCCCCAGTGACGGTTCGATATGTTGTAAATATTTGTACATTTTTTTAAATCACGTATTGTCCTCCAACGCTATACAAATGCAGTATTGCAATACGAAGAAAAAGCAGCGATCGCAGCTAACCTAGATGTACAAATCTAATTGCAAAAAAAAACCAAGCTCAAACGCCCAAAACCAAACCAATGTCGCTCAGAGACAGCTTGCGCTGTCTACGCTCGACCTAAAAATTGAGGGGTTGGCACACTGCTCACAAGACTGTGAGAGTCTCTGCAATCTTCTCAGATGATGTCAATGCTGCTTCTTCGAGGACGCAAAGAAAGCCATAGTCTGTCCGTCTGGACCATGAAGGCAGTTCTGCTAGTCGGTATTTAAACAAGTTCAGGGACGTTAATGAGCATGCGCAAAAATGAAACACTTTTCGCCCAGTTTATTAAGCGTCTCGTTAAAGCGCATGCATGCAATGAACAACCAGCACAAGCACGCGCCTCGTGCTGCTGCAGGGGAGGGGGCCTGCACGATTCCCTTGCAGGAGCGTGTGTGCGGTGCCACGCGCTCCCGCAAGGAAATCGCCAAAATGTGCACACGTTGCATTGAAAGCAATGCAACACATGCACGTTTCTGCCCCCAAAGCTGTGGCGCTGGCTACAGGTCTCTCTCCTATGCAGCGTATAAGCTTTTCCATGCTTGAGTGGTTGGACCTAGTTCTCATGACAGGATCAAACCAGATTCAATGGAAGCCCCTACAAGGACTTCCATTGACCCTGAAATCTTGATGTAATTTCATAAATTTTATATTAGTATATATATGGAGAGTTACTTTAATTCCCGGTCTCCATTATTTTCTATTGGAGTATGTTTCACTACCAGTGGTTGGACATGTGTTGCCCTTGACTTACTTAAAGGCTGGGCTGGAGTACATATACAATTGTTTTCACCCATACATGACTATAGTAACTTTCAAGTTTATTATGTGATTGCAAATATCTTACTGTTTTGTGGATGCATCTATTGTGTTAGCATGTCCCTTCCAAACTACTTGTAAAATTTCCCTAATATCCTACATTTAGTATTAAGTATTCCCCATTCCCAAGTTACTCTCCCCCCACATTTACTACAAAAACATATTTATACGTGAGTAGAGATTTCATCACACATTTGAGACGTCCACAAAGAAAAGATAGGAGAGGTGGAGGTCTCCAGCCTAGGTGTGTGAATCACATTTTGTAGTATGTGAATAGTACTAATGTAATACTACTTAAGACCCTACAAAATGAAATTCGTGAATCATGTTCAGTGTTACCTATGCTTCAAAGAGGCATTGTGGTATTCTATTGAATGTTACAGAAGATTCTACACGCTAGAACCTGACTTTAGAGACCTGATAATTTTTTGTGTTGTCCATGAAGTCTGGCATTACTGATAAGCAGAGATCGCCCACTGGTGCACTGGAGAAATGTCCTCATTTTCAGATACACTCAGAGTCGCATGGACACATTCATCCAAGAAACTTTCTAAGTTTGTAAACATGCAGGTTCCCGAGTGCGGCATTATATTACACTAAATTCTTAGCGCGGGTAGTGTGTCACAACAGTAATCTGAAGTTGCCTATGAAATTTTGAACGTTCATGCACTCTACCAGTTTAGTTTAGAAGATATTTTTTGTTTCATAGCAGTTATACATACAGTGACATTTTTACTTAGCTCATGGTGGCAATTGTAGAAATGTGCGGTGATTGGTTGTAACATAAATTTCCACCATACCTGCAAATTGAGAGAATTGCCGGTAATCTCTATCTCTGTTATCACATTTTATACACATAATTTTTCCACAGAATCCAGGTATAATACCATTGGGTGGCAATATTACTGCTTGAGGGTATTAATGCAGGATGTGGTGTGTCGCTCTGTTCCTATATATCCTGTTCTTATCTATTCCACATATATGTTCTTGCATATGCCCCTTGATTGGTGCAGTTAAAACGGTGCTATCTATGTTTTGACATTGAATTTTATTTCTGCTTTATAGTACCATTTTGCACTGATTATCAGTTTAGTTCTTAGCTTTAGGCAACAAATGTCACATTTTACTGTGGAACACGTTGAAACATTATGTGAAATGGAATTAGCTAACAATGACACTTAATTCATAGTTGTTTCTAAATCTGTGCTTTGAAATTGTCAATTTTAAGATGCGACAGTGTATGTTCGGTGGAAAATACTCCATGATGGTTTGAAATTGATTTTAATAATACATATCCAACAGGACTTTCCGTGCCAAGGTTTCTAGCCGTTGGTGCAACTCTCCCTTCCTATGATTAAAGTTCGAGGCCTTAGAACATTATCCAAAATAATTTATTTGGCCCATAAAGTACACAAAATTAAATATTTATATCTTCTCACTGGGGTAATAAAACCGTATTCAATTATGTCACAGGCTCTACCTAATGACTGCTGAAAACTCTGTAATAACATTGCAACTCATAAAAAAATACAGAATAAACAATACTGGAGAACGCATTATGTGGAAATAGCCTCTGGCCCTTGGAAAACCTGCTATACTTAAAAAAAGCAAACGAAATAGCACGGGATGAAATTATTATACATTTTATTATGAATGTCGCCTTCCCTGGATGCAGAGACTTGCTTCTGCCGTCTGCAGTTATTTCTGCAATGTACATCTGGGCCTAAATAGGGTATTTTAGTGAGAGATAAAGATCATTTCAACATGCATTTTTGTCCCATACCGCTTTTCTAACGGTAAATGGTTATGACCATTTCAACAATAATAATTTATTCCATATATATATATATATATATATATGTATATTTTCTCATTTATTCGGTAGGTCAGGTAAGCAAACGTGACCTCTCGAGTCTGTTTTTAGATAATTTGACCCATTTTGTATTTATTTCCTTCCAGTTTTAGGGCCTGGTAAAGAAACCGAGCCACTGCGAGCAGCAATTTGAAAAGAAACCCCAGTCGGCTGGCGGCGAGTTAACAGAACCTTCAAAGGTAGATTAAACACGAATCTGTGAATTCTGAGAAGGTATATTTAAAACTATCTAATAGTACGTTCTTTAATATTATTTTGCCATATGAATTAGATATTTATTTTTATTTTTTATTTTTTCTGATGATCATCCACTATTTTGAGGGCCTTAAGTAGGTAACACAATTCCGCAATACACCTTCACATTGAACAATGTGGAAAGGAAGGAAAGCCATACAGTCTGAAATACAGAATAAACTAGATTTTCAAATCCGACTAGATTTTCAAAGCTACACCTGCTATTATTTTATGGCGAATCACTTTCGAGGAAGAGAACCCTGTAGAGGAGGAACACGTTTTAATGTAGAACAGTATGGCCTGAAGGATATGTGCGCAAAAGCAACAATTAAGATTTCTTTGTGATCAATTCAACAAAATTGTTTTAATTGAACGATTGCTGAATCAATCAAAAATAACTGCATAGTAAGTATCTAAACCATCTTACTGTCTTAGTAAGAAGTAAGTAAACAAACAGGAACTTAGGGCCATGTTATCAAGAACAGGCGATAAAATTATTGCCGCTTTATCGGCAGGAAACTGCCGCTAAAGCGGCGATAATGGCCTTGATAATATGTCCTTGTAAATTCCCATAGCAGCCCAGGTTCTGGTGTTAACCTGGGCTGCTATGGGAATTTCACAAGGGCATATTATCAAGCAAATTATCGCCGCTTTAGCGCCAGTTTCCTGCCGATAAAGCGGCGATAATTTTATCGCCTGTTCTTGATAATATGCCCCTTTATGTCTAGGGATTAAAGTCTAAAGGAAACAGCATTAAACCATGGAAGGCAGATTTCGTGAAAATTATAAGCGAAATGGATAGGAGATCATCGAAAAAAGATCAGCATGTTAAGTGCCGGTTAGTATAGAATGAAGTGGCAACTAGAAGCAGACTGAGAAAAGCAATGGATGGTAAAGCTTTTGTTGCCATTACGTCTCACGTTTAGCCATGATTTCAATGACTGTAAAATCAAGAAGGCAGGTTCATGGGCATGGCATTCAAGAAAAATGAGGACAATTTGCCCTTGTGCTAAGAGGTCATAATAATGGCAATACAGTGCTATGCAACTCACTCTTGACACAAAGGAACATTTAACATAACACTTAAATGTCTCGAAGTGTGATTTCAAGCTAAAATATAAAACAAAAGCAAATGGTAAGTAAGGGTTTCCAACCAATTTTTATTTTTTATTTTTGATAGATTTTTCAGCTCACCCTCCACAGAAATGAGGGTATTCTGCACCGTTGTAGTTTAACCAAGGATTAGCAAACTAATAGGTATTACGATTAAAAGCAATTGGCAAACTAATACCCCTATCAATGTCTTCGAAATTTAGCAATCACAAAGTTGAATAAGAGTGATATTGTGTGATATTAGTTAGTCCCAACCAATATTTCCATAGCTCGAATTTTTATAATTTATTAGTGGGTACTTTCATCACCTATTCTTTGTTTATAGAATACAAATATCTCAGTCTCAAAACTATTTAAATGAAGCGTCCCATTTTCTTCTTGGTCTTTCCTCAATCGAATAGAAGGAAGGGTTTTAGATAAACTTTGTCCTTGAGTTTGCAAGTCCATATTTAGTTCTTGAGGTTGGGGTTTGGTATTTCTAGCACCTTTGCTACAGGTTTAGTGGCAGCTATAGCAGCAGTGACTCCTTGGGGCAATTGATTCATCTATTATACAGTATTATGTATTTGTATTAAAAAGGAAGGTTTAGGCCTGGTAAAAGATTTATTGTGCCAGGTTGAAATGGCAGTTTAAAACTGCAGCTAAGGCTACAACAGCAGGCCAAAGTCATGTTTTAAAAGGGCTACTGAGGTGGATGGCACAACTAGTGCTGCAGGCTTCCTAGTAGCAATTAATTTACAGGCCCTTGGTACATGTAGTACTACTTAAATAAGGACTCAAAAGTAAATTAAATGTGCCAATTGGATGTAAACCAACGTTATCATATTTTACGGAGTGCACACATGCATTTTAGCACTAGTCAGCAGCAGTAAAGTGCACAGTCCTAAGGCCAACAAAACCAGATCAGCAAAAAAGGAGGAGTAAGGCAAAATGTTGAGGGGGGATACCACTCTACGGCTGACAAGTCAAACAAATGGTTTCTAAATGGACATTAAATTAAATAGGACATCCTTTAGGACCTAAGTCAGCAGCAGAACTTAGACAGCAGGTCCATGCTACTGACTGTATCAGCACCATGGTAACAGATTACAAACACAAAAATAAACATTTTCAGAGGTGCCCAACGATAATTTCTTTGAGCCACTGAAAAACAAAGATTAAGCTTCCTACCACCTTCTTTCTCTGTTGTTTGGCTTCAGTTTCACTGACTTCTTTTCCATGGTTTCTCAATGTATGCAGGCTTTAATACCACTAAAAATTCTATTGAAATGTATTTTTGGTAAGATATTTTGCTTCTTCCTCAATGTTAATACATATTGTTGAACTGATCACAAAGAAATCTCAGTTTTTGCTTTTGCACATGTATCCTTCAGACCATGGGTACTCACAAACTTTCTCTCAGGGGCCAAATTTACAGTGTGGTTTGTGGCCGAGGGCCACACCTGTGGAGGCGGGGTCAGTGGGGGAGGGGGAAGGGGCTAGAAAGAAAAAAACTGTGACCATGAAGTTGAACACAGGCCCCCTGCAACTGACGCGTTCATCCACTGAGCCAACAGACAAGCATACACACACATCTCTCTCCCTCCCTCTCTCTGTCTACCTCCTTCTATCTCTCTCTCTCTCGCTCCCTCCTTCCCTCTCTCTCTGTCTCCCTCTGTCTCTCTCTGTCTTACCTCTTTCTCTCTGTCTCCCTCCCTCTCTTTCCTTCCCTCTCTCTGTCTCCCTCTATCTGTGTCCCACTTTCCATCTCCCTCTATCTCCCTCCCTCCGTCTGCCCTCTGTCTGTCTCCCTCCCTCCCTCTCTCTGTCTCCCTCCCTCTCTCTGTCTCCCTCCCTCCCTCTGTCTGTCTCCCTCCCTCTCTCTGTCTATCTCCCTCCCTCTGCCTGTCTCCCTCCCTCTATCTGTCACCCTCCGTCTGTCTGTCTGTCTCCCTCCCTTTGTCTGTCTCCCTCTGTCTGTCTCCCTCTCTCCCTCTGTCTGTCTCCCTCTGTCTGTCTCTCTCTCTCTCTCTGTCTCTCTCTCTGTCTGTCTCTATCGCTGTATGTCTCTACCTCTATCTGTCTCTGCCTCTATCTGTCTCTGCCTGTCCCTGTCTTTGACCCTATCTAGCTCCGTCTGTCCCTGTCTCTAGCTGTCTCTGCCTCTATCTGTCTCTATATGTCTTTATCTGTCTCTATCTCTATCTGTCTCACCTCACCCGGCTCTCACTCCCTGCGGCCCTCCCACCTCACCCAGCTCTCACTCCCTGCTGCCCTCCATCACCTCACCCGGCTCTCACTCCCTGCTCTGCCCTCCCACCTCCCTCACCCGGGATCTCACTCCCTACTCTGCCCTCCCACCTCACAGGGCTCTCACTCCCTGCTCTGCCCTCCCACCTACCTCACCGGGGCTCTCTCTCCCTGCTGCCCTCCCACCTCCCTCACCCGGGATCTCACTCCCTGCTCTGCCCTCCCACCTCACCCGGGCTCTCACTCCCTGCTCTGCCCTCCCACCTCTCTCGCCCGGGCTCTCACTCCCTGCTCTGCCCTCCCACCTCAACCAGCTCTCAGTTCCTGCTGTCCTCGCCCCTTCCCCCCCTCTCCCCTGTGTGTCAGCCTTGGGAGGTGAAATCTTTTCCTTGATATTGTTCATGTGTAAAAATGACAAAATAATGAGTAACACTAGCACCAAATGTGCTCCGTTATACCGCATGATTTGCCTTTTCTTGCCACGTAAGATCGTAAACCAAGAAGTATAATTTGTTTCTTCCCTGCCGCATAATTCCAGTGTCCCTGCACATACAGGACCAGTTCACTACCAGAAGCAGCAGTGCAAGTTTCCATTACAGACATAATAACTAAAATAACATGGGCAGCAGCAGTGCTTAATTTGAGCATGTAGTTTCTTTTTGGGTGGGCGGGGGAGTGTTTTTTGGGACAGGCACTTATTTTTCCTCTTCAGACAGTTCCAAAATCAAATGAGGGAAAACACACAAAGGGGAAAGGAGGAGGAAAAGAAAGACTGAAAAAATGTCGAAGTGAAAAAGCAGGAATCTCCAAGAGTGTGACAAAGGGTAAAGAGCGTCTGATAGTGGATTACAGAGGCCGAAGGCGGATTTAAATTTACGCAGCGGAGCACTGACAATTAATACAGCCTGGCTGACACAGCCTCCCGGGCACCCCAGTACTTCACACGTCTTTAAACGACCATTTGTATGTAAATGAGGCTTTGTTCACCTCTTGGCGCCCCTGCACCTCACTCTTCACTGTGGCTGGAATCGCCCGGGCCCCCACAGAGCAGTGTCTCTGACTCGCACTGCTGCTCCCCGAGGTGTTTACTGAAGTTAAAAAAAACACACACACAGGTGCGATGTGTCAAGCTCCGCGGGCCGCCACTGAAGGCTTGCCGGGCCGCTACTGGCCCGCGGGCAGTACTTTGAGTACCCCTGCTTCAGACCATACTGTTCTGTATGCTCCAAGACACATGACCTCCAACTGCACTATCCCTGTGCCTTTTAACATTGCCTTCACGTTGTCAAACATGTACCTTTCCATCAACATCAAATGAAAACCTTACAGTTATATGCTCCATGTTTGATAATCTTATGATAGCCCACCAGCCTCTAATTGAGTGGAATCATTCGTAAAGGTGTTTGGATCATTAGAATACGTTACCTTTGATTGAAAACAGAATATTGTAAGGTGTCTTGTACTAAAGGACACTTTCCAAGCACTGATGATGGGGAGGATGTATATGTGAAAACACAACCTTTTTAATCATCTTTTCCTACCTGCTAAAACTGTTGTTTTTCGATCTAAGTAATGAGAGGCTTGTAAAAGTATTTTCTATCTGAAATGTTTAAGTTCATTCTTCATTGCTGGTTGTTCTCTAGGGGACTCATTTAGAAGTTTTTGACTGACACAGAGCAGCGCAGTAAGTAGCTCTGCTGCACTACCCTGTGTCAATAAAAGGGCACGAATGCATTGTATTTATGATATACGGAGCATTGCTGTCCCTACCCACCGCACTGATAATGTTTTTGGCTGCCTTGCGCCAACTCATGCACCCTTGTACAATGGTGCAAGGGTGTCTCTGTTGTAGGAATGATTGTTTTTGTGAAGGAGGGACACCTTCCTGCATAAAAACAGTTGTTGGAGGCATTTCCCTCCTTCTAATGTGCTTCAAAATGCAACATGCATGGAAAGAGGAAAACATGCAAGTAGAAATTAAATAATTTCTCCTCATTACACCTGCTCTGGGGAGGTGTAAGGTTTAGGCGCTGCCCCAGGTTTACCTGATTTTGTAAATCTGGGGCAGAGTCAAAGTTCATGTGTGTTGGGTGGGAACATGCACCGCAGCATCCATGGAACACCTCCTTGATGCAGAGTAAGGCAATACAGCGCTTTTCGCTGCCTTGCCATACTCCACATCTATGAGGCGATGCAAATCCACGCAGGTTGCTTTGCCTCATAGATGTGACTGAGAGTCCTGCGCCACTGGAGCATCAAAAAAAGGGATGCTCCGGCGGTGCAGGCCTCTTGTAAATGAGGCCCTTAGTATCTACAATGTTGCTCGTGATTGGTTCAGATCAACTGCATTAAACACAACCAAAAAACACGCATACACGCACATACATCTGCACTTGTCAACAGTTAGATAAGACCTGCATGTAAATCTTTCTATTAGTTTCTTTTCCCACCTTTATACATATTTCCCGTTCATTGCACAAAACAACATCCTACCCATCTTTTTAATTGTTATGCTCCTTTTATTACTATTTATTCTTCTGTATTTCTTGAGTACATTCCTCAATTCTAACCATCAATGATATCATCTCCAAACTATCACTGCCTTCCCAAAACTTAATTCTGTCTCCTTATTGATTCGCTCTTTTTCTATCACAAGATAAGGCTCCCACCATTCTGGCTTTGGTTTAAATTGAGTTTATACCTATCTTCTGAAGTTACAATGCAATAAGCAAGGTTGATGTAAAAACGTGTGTAAATAGGCCATCAATGTGAATTTATAGAAAACATTTTGTCTTGCTGAAAAAGCAGAAAAACTATTGATTCATCCAGTATACAATAAGATGTGCAAAATGTTGTTAAGCAACTCCTTTTACAATTACACAATTGTGCTTACATGCAATTCATCCGTTTTAGTGGTTTTTTGTTCATACCATCCTATAGTGGTGAATTACAGGGTGTAAAACAAATCGTCGTTTGCAATAAACATAATATATGCTGGAAATTGTGTTGTTTCAGAAGTACCTAGAGCCTTTTATAGTCTATTTATTTAGATATGTAATATACTAGTTATTACGATTGTTGAGTGTAAAGAATGATCCATGATTTATGAGAGGAGGAGCCTCAAGTGAGTCACAAGTGTAGTGTCTTTTGTATTATAGAGCTCAGGACCCTTATGTTCCCCAAAAGAGCTCCATAGTACAGCAGCATAAGTAATTAGGTATGGTGGATACAATTCATGATACAGTACTGTTCAAGTAATGATTGCACTCTAGAGAATAAAGACATGTAATACTGAGCTTCGTGTGCAGTGTGATTGATTTACATGCAACTGGTTTGCGAAGGGTATGACAAGATAGAGGATAAGCAGGGGCTGAAAATTCGCTCCGCTCGCGGAATTTGCGGATTTTCCGTGATTTCGCGATCCTCGAATCTCGCGAAATCGCGGTAAAATCCGCGAATCAGCGGGGACGAATTTTCAGCCAAGCACTTACAGGGTTACAGCAGCAGGTGCAAAAGTTGAAGCTAATTTTTGGTAAACTTTTACAAAAGGGTTACAAAGAAATTAACTTCAACTTGGGCACCTGCTGCTGTAAGCCTGTAAGTGCTTCCTCACGCCTCGTTGCCTACTTGCAACCATTCTCTGACCCTGCTCTGACCCTTGAAGCTGGGTCAGAGAATAGTTACAAGTAGGCAATGAGGCGCCTGTCACGAAAATTAAACCTCAACAGGAAGCACTGATAGATATAAAAACAAGCATTTGCAATGCAATAGGTCTCGCATTAGGAAAGTTTGAGCTATTGGTCTTGTAAATGACAATTTTTTTTATTTATGTGTTGGTTTTGAAAATAGCAAAATTAATAGCTTTTTCATTTACAATGCCAATAGTTATAACTTTCGCAAATGTGACACCTATAGCATTTGTAATGCAACATGTTTTGTTTTTACGTGACTTAGCTGTATTGATATTACAAATTACAATGGCTTTTAATTTTTTTAAATAATTAATACTTAAATAAAAGTGATTTTAATTTATAATGGCAATAGCTTAAACTTTTGTAAATAACTTTTGTGAAGATTATGTTCAGTGTATTTTATTGTGACGAAAATCCAAGAACAGAAGTGAAATATTAACATCTTTTTGTGACATTTGTAATAAAGTTTGAAACTTTTTGAGAACATATTTCAACCAGTTGTTGTTGAATGGTTGCGCAGATTGATACTGGGGTGGCGCTGAGTGGTGCTGTGGTGGTGCTGAGTGGTGCTGTGGTGATGCTGAGTGGTGCTGTGGTGGTGCTGAGTGATACTGGGATGGTGCTGAATGATGCTGGGGTGGTGTTGAGTGGTGCTGTGGTGGTGCTGAGTGATGCTGTGGTGGTGCTGAGTGATGCTGTGGTGGTGCTGAGTGGTGCTGTGGTGGTGCTGAGTGATAATGTGGTGGTGCTGAGTGATGCTGTGGTGGTGCTGAGTGATGCTGTTGTGGCGCTGAGTGGTGCTGTGATGGTGCTGATTGGTGCTGTGATGGTGCTGAGTGATGCTGTGGTGGTGCTGGGTGATGCTGTGGTGGTGCTGGGTGGTGCTGTGGTGGTGCTGAGTGAAAATGTGGTGGCGCTGAGTGATGCTGTGGTTGTGCTGAGTGATGCTGTGGTGGTGCTGAGTGGTGCTGTGGTGGTGCTGAGTGATAATGTGGTGGTGCTGAGTGATGCTGTGGTGGTGCTGAGTGATGCTGTGGTGACACTGAGTGGTGACATTTGTAATAAAGTTTGAAACTTTTTGAGAACATATTTGAACCAGTTGTTGTTGAATGGTTGTGCAGATTGATGCTGGGGTGGCACTGAGTGGTGCTGTGGTGGTGCTGAGTGATACTGGGATGGTGCTGAATGATGCTGGGGTGGTGCTGAGTGGTGCTGTGGTGGTGCTGAGTGATGCTGTGGTGGTGCTGAGTGATGCTGTGGTGGTGCTGAGTGGTGCTGTGGTGGTGCTGAGTGATAATGTGGTGGTGCTGAGTGATGCTGTGGTGGTGCTGAGTGATGCTGTGGTGGCGCTGAGTGGTGCTGTGGTGGTGCTGATTGGTGCTGTGATGGTGCTGAGTGATGCTGTGGTGGTGCTGAGTGATGCTGTGGTGGTGCTGAGTGGTGCTGTGGTGGTGCTGAGTAAAAATGTGGTGGCGCTGAGTGATGATGTGGTGGCGCTGAGTGATGCTGTGGTGGCGCTGAGTGGTGCTGTGGGGGTGCTGAGTGGTGCTGTGGTGGTGCTGAGTGATGCTGTGGTGGTGCTGAGTAGTGCTGTGGTGGTGCTGAGTGATGCTGTGGTTGTGCTGAGTGATGCTGTGGTGGTGCTGAGTGGTGCTGTGGTGGTGCTGAGTGATAATGTGGTGGTGCTGAGTGATAATGTGGTGGTGCTGAGTGATGCTGTGGTGGTGCTGAGTGATGCTGTGGTGACACTGAGTGGTGCTGTGGTGGTGCTGAGTGGTGCTGTGGTGGTGCTGAGTGGTGCTGTGGTGGTGCTGAGTGATGCTGTGGTGGTGCTGAGTGATAATGTGGTAGAGCTGAGTGATAATGTGGTGGTGCTGAGTGATGCTGGGGTAGCGCTGAGTGATGATGCGGTGATGCAGAGGGCAGAAAGGCACAAAAAGCAGTATAACAAAGGGCAGGAGGGCAGAAAAACAAGGGAAAAACGAGTCTAACAGAGGGCAGAAGGGCACAAAAAACCAGTCTAACAGAGGACAGAAGGGCAGAAAAACAAGGGAAAAACGAGTCTAACAGAGGGCAGAAGGGCACAAAATATGAGTCTAACGGGGTAGAAAGGCACAAAAACGAGTCTAACAGAGGGCAGAAGGGCACAAAAAACGAGTCTAACAGAGGGCAGAAGGGCACAAAAAAAAGGGAATAACAGAGGGCAGAAGGGCACAAAAACGGTTCTAACAGAGGGCAGAAGGGCAGAAAAACAAGGGAAAAATGAGTCTAACAGAGGGCACAAGGGCACAAAAAACGAGTCTAACAGGGGGCAGAAGGGCAGAAAAACAAGGGAAAAACGAGTCTAACAGAGGGCAGAAGGGCACAAAAACAAGGGAAAAACGAGTCTAACAGAGGGCAGAAAGGCACAAAAAACGAGTCTAACAGGGGGCAGAATGAATCCCGCCTGCGTGTTTGTCCACAAAGATGCCACCTTTTTGTGCAATACCTCTACTCAACTGCAGTACTTTCTACTGTCTGATCAGTAAGTGCTCCCTCGTTGGCTAAATGTGTAGGGGCAGATTTACAATAACTGGGGCATCCCCAGGGATGCGCTAGTTATTGTGCGCCGCAGCTCCGCCACCCATGGTGCGCCGCATTTACAATGCTAGTGGATATCTATACAGCATTATCCATCAAAGAACAAGGAGCCTCAGTTTGATTTTCATATATGCTCAAGGCATCATTTTTATCAGTATTTTGAGAAGTATAGGGCAATTATAATTACAGTTAATATCAGCACTGCAATTAATAAATAGCAAGTGACAGCCCAAGGATGTACAAGGTGCACGAGTGCAAAAGTGAGAGGCACTACGGCGACACAAGTGACAGTGAGAGCAGCGTGGACGGCGCAAAGTGTGTTGTGAATAAATATGTACAGTGAATAAAAACAGAGTGGTTTCCAAATAGTTCAGTTTTAGTTTTCCATTTTTTATCGAGAACCACTGTGTGAGGGGCGCCTAATATCTTGCTGGAAAGTCAATGGCGTTTCGATCCGTAAGAGTTAGGATCATCATCAGGACTGTGGGGCTGGAAGCAGTGCGTCTGGCAACTGGTTGATAGCAAAGATGAGCAGGTGTGAGGAAAGAGTTCCGCGGGTGAAGGATCTGTATGGGTGTCTCGAGGGATGTCCCGATGCAGGGTAACTACAGTGTCCGAAATCACATCATCGGTACCTCAAGTACCTCGGAGCAAGGGTTAGGAGTCAATTCAAGGATTTTCCAGAGCCGTGTGGTCCATGGAAAGGCAAGCACTGATCTCAGCGTGATCGGTGAAGCGAGGAGAGTCGATCTGTCCTCGAGGTTTGGGCGAGCGAGTAAAGCGCTGTCCGGGGGCAACACCCGGACAGCGCTTTACTCGCTCGGCCAAACCTCAAGGACAGATCGACTCTGCCGGAACGCCTCCTGATGGCGCAGGGCTTTACAACGCGACGCGGTGCACAGACATAATATCGACTCCACAATATCGAATGGACAAAATATCGAGTTAAAAATATCGAACATGATAAAATATCGATAACAAAAATATCGTTGTTAAAAATATCGATTACAATAATGATAATAAAATATCGAGTACAAAAATATCGAAATGACAAAATATCGATTGATAGTCAAAGGAAAAAATATCGATATTATGTTGAAAAAAGGTAAAAAATATAAATACATTTTAATAGTAATATAAATTGTAGTTAATGTTTAGGAGCGGGAAGTTGGGTTAATAGGGGATAAGGGTGGGGAGTAATTTAAAATAAATATTTAATTTATATATGTTTGTAAATATTTTTATATTTTAATTAATTGGGAAATAATTAATAATAATTAGTAAATTAATTTATATAAATTTCTATAAATTTTTAATTAGTAATTCATTGGTAATTAAATAATATTAATTAGTTAATTGGAAAATAAATAATATTAATTAGTTAATTAATTAATATATTTGGAAATAAAATTTTAAGTAGTAATTAATTGGTAAGTAATTATTATTAATTAGTTAATTGGAAATAGAATATTATTAATTAGTTAATTAATTAATATAATTGGTAATAACATTTTAATTAGTCATTAATTGGTAATTAATTAATATTATTTTAGTTAATTGGAAATTGAAGAATATTATTTAGTTATTTACTTAATATAATTGGTAATAACATTTTAAGTAGTAATTAATTGGTAATTAATTATTTTTAATTAGTTAATTGGGAAAAAAATATTCTTAATTAGTTAATTAATTATGATAATTTTGTTTAAATTTTGTATTACTAATTAATTGGTAAATAATTAATATTTATTAGTTAATTACATTATTTAGAGTAATTGTTATATATATAAAAGTTTTTATAGTTTGTTACATAATTGGGGAAAAATGTATTAATAATTAAATTAAATTAATTACAGTTAATGTGCAAAAATATTTTCATCGTTGTTATTGGTATAAATTGTACTTAATGTTTAGGAGTGGGATGTTGGGTTAATAGGGGATAAGGGTGGGAAGTAATTTAAATGAATTATTTAATTATGATATGTTTCTTATAAATTTAAATTATCAATTAATTGGTAACTAATAAATAATAATTTTTTAATTAATTCATATAATTTGGTACATATTTATCATTAGTAAATAATTAGTAATTAATTAATATTAATTAGTTAATTCAATTATTATTTATAAAAATATTTTATTTAATTATTTGTTATCATTAAATATTTGTTTGGGAATAAATATTATAAATAATTATATTCAATTAATTACAGCTACTTTGCTAATATATTAGCTTATTATTTATAGTTAATAATTCATTAATAGTTATTTAAATAATATTATTTACATTTGGGTACAGGAGGAATTTTTGTTTTCAGGGTCAGTTTTCTCTCTTTAGGTAAAGGGGTATTTTTATGTTTCAGGGTCAGTTTTCAGTTTTAGGGTAAAGGGGTATTTTAAGGTTCAGGGTCAGTTTTCAGTTTTTGGGTAAAAGGGTATTTTTAGGGTTCATGGTCAGTTTTCAGTTTGTGGGTAAAGGGGTATATGTAAGGTTCAGGGTCAGTTTTCAGTTTTTGGGGAAAGGGGTATAATTAATGTTCAGGGTCAGTTTTCAGTTTTTGGGTAAAGGGGTATTTTTAGTGTTCAGGGTAAGTTTTCAGTTTGTGGGTAAAGGGGTATATTTAAGGTTCTGGGTTAGTTTTCAGTTTTTGGGTAAAGGGGTTTATTTAAGCTTCAGGGTCAGTTTTAAGTTTGTGGGTAAAGGGGTATATTTTTAGGTTCAGGGTCAGTTTTCAGTTTTTGGGTAAAGGGGTATATTTAATGGGTCAGGGTCAGTTTTGAGTTTGTGGGTAAAGAGGTATATTTTTGGGTTCAGGGTCAGTTTTCAGTTCTTGGGTAAAGGGGTATTTTTTGGGTTCAGGGTCAGTTTTTAGTTTTTGGCTAAAGGGGAATTTTTAGGGTTCAGGGTCAGTTTTCAGTTTTTGGGTAAAGGTGTATTTTTTAGGGTTCAGGGTCCGTTTTCAGTTTTTGGATAAAGGAGAATTTTTTGGGTTCAGGGTCAGTTTTTAGTTTTTGGCTAAAGGGGTATTTTTAGGGTTCAGGGTCAGTTTGGGTATATAAAGTGTGAGATTTTTTTTATAAATATTACAAATATTTGAAATTTTTGAGTGACAAATACTTGCTATTTTTTATGCTAATAATAATTTTTTGAACTACTCAGCAAAAAATATACTACAAAAATATGTTTATAATATTTATACAATATATATCAATATTTGACAATTTTTACTCAATAACATTATACTAAAGTAGCTATTCTAATTTATACATGGTCAGTCTTCAGCACCTTTTCACTTGAGTAGGAATAGTAAATAATAATTGGTCAGTGTCCAGCAACTTCTCTGATAATACTTTGACTGGAGTAGGAATAGCAATTATTAATTGGTCAGTGTCCAGCACATTTGCATATAAATTTATTTAGTGTGTTATTATATTACAAGACAATGCAAAATGGATGTTTTCACAAAACTTTATTACAATTTTTTTATTTTTTCATGTGTAATACAATACAATCACTATCAAATATAACATAAAGATTTTTGGAAATGTTGTATTTGCAGAATAACACATTATCATTTATGTACATGTTTTAATTTGTGACACAAAAATTTTTCACAACATTTTTTATGTCAAAACAAAATCTTATTATCAATCACTTTCTGTTACAAGTATTTATATTGAAATAAAATATATACCAGTTATTTTTCTGTTTCTTCCATTTATATTTAATAATGTTAATATTATATATTAATATTATTAAATATTTAATTTTTATATTTACATTTGTATAAAGTAACATGACAATTATTATATTTGCTCAAGATATGGAAATACTAATTAAGACATTTTTTTACACATATTTCTGACAATGTTGTTTTTAAATTATACATATAAATATATTATGTTGTTAACTTTATAACTGTAAAGGGGAATAATATGTATAATAATAATATCTGGTATTGGTAAAAGATTATTTATGCAATTATATACTTTTATAATACTTAGACATTATTATTAAAAATTTATAATTAATTAATAAAAATAATAACAAATATAATTATTATTATTATTATTATTAATTAACTTAAACATTTATCTTTTCTTTTCAGAAATACATACATTCAGAGAAATAAAAATACATTATTTAAGGCAATTATTTATATAGTAAATGGTTATAAATTTTATATTAATAATAATAAATAAGTTATATTATTTATTATTATTAATTATTAACAAAACAATTATTCATGTTTAGTTATAAAGAAACACACATTTTTTCCTATAAATGTACACAAAAAAAAATGTTTTACATATATTAGTTCAAGTGTTAAATACTTATTTAATATTATTAATATATATTAATTACTATATATTATTTAATATTAAATACATTTTTTTTAAACAGTTTAAATTATAATGAGTCTACTGTATTAATTTGTTACAATAACAATGTGTATGTATTATATTTTTAGACTATAACATTGTATTTTCTATGATACCTTCTTAAAATTGGTTTAAAGGGACTTCTTTTTTATCGCGTAAGGTTATTGCGCTTATTCAGGACTGGAGAAGCTCGCGGTTGGGTGTTGCTTCGTGTGGAGAGAGGTAAGGTAAATTTTATATACTATTTATGACTGAGTGGTAATGTGTGAGGGTATATTCGAACTGTGTAGTGTTTTTGAGTGTATGTATGAATTGTTTATGTAGCGTTTAGGTGTAATGTCGTCGTTATAGATGCGTCGTGTATGTTTTAGTTCTAGTGTTATTTGAATTGTTAGGAAATGTCTTCTTACATGCTTAATGTTAATTGTGAGTGTATTTACAAATTGTATGGGCTATTTGTGGGTGGGTTTCGTTATGTATGTTTTTTTACAGGTTCCGGTTCCTCGCATGAAAACTACATGGAAGGAAGCGTGTTTTTTTTTGGAGATACTAATGTATGACTTATTATGGTTATATTTTTACGTGTATCTCCTATTTTTCGTGTTTGCCAGGAGCGGATTTTAATAATTTTTACCTTTTTTCGGGTTTTTTGAGGGTTTCGTATTGGATTGATACATTGGTATGCGTCAAGGTTTTTTTAAAAGTTGTGTGTATATCACTTTAAATAATAAAGTGTCCACACTACTGTTTTCGGGATTTCCTGGAGCGTTTATTTTATTTTAACATTATTTTCGGGTTTTTGATGGTTTCCCATATTGGATTTCTCTTACTATGGATTGTATGGGTTGTATTTTGCTTCATTACGTCTCTGTCATCTACAAAAATTGTAAGTAATTTTATATTTCTATTTATTGGGTGGGAAATGTCGATCTTTATGTAATGTGTATGTGTGATGTAATTATAAATATTGCATATTTGTTCAGAAATAATGTCCAACATTTTGATAAGTTAGTAAAACAAATATGTATTATTTATAATTGTTTTGAAATGTTTATGAATGTTATATGTACCATTATTGTAAGAAGATATTAGTATATTTTGTAGACATTTTTATAGTAGGGTTTTAGCTATTATTGACAGATATTCTAATCCTCTAGTTGTAGGGTATAGTGTGACTTGACTTTGAAGTAGTCGGAACATTTGATTAGTTTGTTTACTTAGTTTTGGACCAATTTGGGTCACTGATTGTTCCATTCTTAGTTCTTGATAGCTTTGTTCTTTTATCAAAGCTTGTAGTAGGTTATGGAATGTGGGTCTGGTTCTGCTTGTGGTAGCTTGGAAAGCATTATGCCACCCTTCTTCACTGTTGTTGGTTTTTGCCTCTTGGTTTAAAGTACTAAGATAGACATTCCACCAAGGGATTTGGAATTTGGGTTGGCGTCGATGTCCAGATCTGTGCAACCTTCCCACCCAAGTATCTTCAAAATAATCCAGTAATGGGGTTAGTTTATCTTCATTTCTCTTGTAATATGTGCTGTCAATTAATAAATTATAGTGTTCCGCTACATCGGTAACAGGAACATAGGCCAGTGCTATCAATTTTTAAATTTGATAGGCAAAGGTGCTATCTGTTGAGTACAAAATACTTAATGTTGATTTTTGGAGATGTCTCCATATGCTCTGATTGAAATGATAGTAACAACCCTGGATTGCTGTGTGGGGAAATATTTTCAAAATGCTATTAATCATAGCTAATTCGAAATCAATAATTATTTTTTCTGGAAAATAATTATTCATTTCATTTTTGAGAACATTTAATATTTCTGTGTAAGTGTTTTGCTGTTTGTTTGGTAGCAAACAGTAAATGAAAGGGATGTTATAGTTATGATATAACCCGTGGATGGAATATAGTTGATAAAAAGGTTTTGGGCATGGTTTAAATGTTCCATCCATCATCCATTGGGGACACTGTTGGATTTTTCTTAAATTACTTGCAGTTGCAAACATTATGATTCTGTTTGTACTGCTTTCATTGTCAAAAAGGATACATTTTTCTTTATTGTGTGTGATGGACATTTCTGGTGAAATAATAATTTCCTCAAAAGTAGTAGGGTAGGGTGGAGTTGTGGAAGTGCGTCTTTTAGTGTATGCAATTGTGCGTTTTAGTGAGTCAATAGAGGGTAGTTGACCTGAAGCATGGGCTGGGACTTTTAACAGTTCCTCTTTAAGGATTTGTGTTGTTGGTCTATCACTTTGTGTGCTAGCAGTCTTTATACTTTCTAAAGCATCTCTTATTTCAATTTCTGTGACATTGGGGGGATGATTGTGTTCCCTGGTAAATAGCACATTAGTTTCCTCTGTAGTAGCCCTTCCATAACATTTGTTTGAGTAATATTTTGTACATTTCCAGAAAACTTTTCTACCACTTTGTCTTTCCTGACTATAAACATAACCCATATAACATAACAGTAATTTATTTTTCTGTGACATTACAAATTCTGCACCTTCTGTCATTTTGTTTTACTTGTTCTAGGAAAGAGTAGAAAGAAACAAAATCAAATAACATATATTTCACTTAGTGGTGCAAACATAATTAATGTTGTATTTATACTTACATTTACTAAAAGTAGTAATCACAAATGCAGAACTGTATTTTGAAGGAATTTCTTCTATGTATTTCTTTATTTACTTTTGGTATGAAAATATAGAAATGCTAAGTTAATGTTTATACATAACACACGTTTTTCCTAGGAGAAAGCAGTTTTTTAATTTGCTTAGTACTACATTTGATGTGAACATTACATATACTTACTTGTTTAAATAGTTGAGTTGTAGTATTTGGTGGAGTACATCAAGGTAGTCAAGTTTAGATCTGTAGAGAAGATAGAATAAATACATGTCACATATTATAAAATTTATTTTTTACCGTTGGGAAATTGGAAATATTTAAAAGTATACTAACTTCTAAATATGTACTTTTCTTTGCTGTATGTAGAATAGATGTATGATGTATTCACAATATCTGTAGAGGAAATATAAAATACATAACATGGTGTTAAGAACATAGTTCTTGGTTTTTTTCTGAAGTTTTAGACTAATTGATGTATACTTACATTTTTTACAAGGGTAGTCTTGTCTTTTGGTATAGTTGATGTAGGATGTTTTTATTGGATCTGTAGGGAAGATGTAATATGCAAGATATGTTGTTTAGAAACTAGCATTTTTAATTTTGGTTGTTTAATAACAAAAACATATATACTTACATGTTTAATTAGTGTAGTTCTATACATTTGTAGTGTTGAAATCGGAAAATCGCTGAATATCTGTGAATAAAATGTTTTAAGTAAAGTATGAATCTTGTGAAATAGTGTTTAAAAACAGCTGTTGTTGTAGAACAGAGAATTAATATATACTTACTATCTTATTTTGCAGGGGAAGAAATAGGAGCAGGTATTAGGATTTTGTTTGTAGTAGTTTCTATCAGAAAAGTAGGAGGAGATAAAAATTACATAAGTGGAAGAGTTAGGAGATATAAGTAAAATAGTAGACTACTAATTTAGATTTTTAAATAATGCAATGTAACTTACTTGAATGATTAGCTAGTGAGCTGGATCTTTAAAGATGTTTATTCAGGAACAAAATCTTCATAGTGTTGGCATCTTCTTTCTATAGAGTTAGCAGCAGCAAATGGTAGAATGGATTTATCCCTTTTATAGTATGTGTATTTTGTGTGCTTGGATTTGATTGGTTGTAGGATGAAAGCAAGAATTGTATAGGCTAGTTTGAATTTTTTTAAAGTTAATTGGTGTGTTTGTTGATGTGAGAATGGTGGTATGTGGTGGTTTCCGCATTAAAGCAGGTTAGTTGTTAAGTAAAATAGATGTGTAAGTATAAAAATATTATGGAAATTTGAGTTACATGTAAAGATTCTTTTTCAAATGATATAACAAATTTAATATAATGTATAGGAAATGATGATAAATAGTAATGTTATAAAAGTAACAGGTATTATATGTAAAATGTTTTTTGTATAGAGCAATGACTTTTATAGACGAGTAATATGGTATTTTAGACATGAAAGGGTACAAAAAATAACTCGATATTTGTTTAGAAACGATATTTTTGTACTTTTGTAGTGTTAGGTGTAATTTCATGAACAACGATATATTAGTAGTCGATATTTAATAAGACGATATTTATGTACTCGATATTGTAAGTACTCGATATTTTGTAGTCGATATTTTTGTATTTTGTGTAATAAGTATACAAAGTCGATATTTTTGTAGTCGATAATTATTCAACGATATTATTGCTAGTCGATAATGTGACCGTCGATAATATTTCAGTGATCCCGCGACGCATCTCTCAGATGTGTCACGTTGTTAATACCCAACACCATGGCGCATCTTTTGTGCTGCCGCTGCGTCTCGGTAGAGGGTGGCAGTGGTGAACCAGAGGGTGGCAGTGATGAACCAGAGGGTGACAGTGATGAACCAGAGGGTGGCAGGGGTGAACCAGAGGGTGGCAGGGGTGAACCAGAGGGTGACAGTGCTGAACCAGAGGGTGGCAGTGCTGAACCAGAGGGTGGCAGGGGTGAACCAGAGGGTGGCAGTGATGAACCAGATGGTGGCATGGGTGAACCCGAGGGTGGCAGTGGTGAACCAGAGAGTGGCAGTGGTGAACCAGAGGGTGGCAGTGCTGAACCAGCGGGTGACAGTGGTTAATCAGAGGGTGACAGTGCTGAACCAGAGGGTGGCAGGGGTGAACCAGAGGGTGCTGCGATGAACCAGAGGGTGGCAGTGCTGAACCAGAGGGTGGCAGTGGTGAACCAGAGGGTGGCAGTGCTGAACCAGAGGGTGACAGTGGTTAACCAGAGGGTGGCAGTGGTGAACCAGAGGTGCTGTGATGAACCTAGAGGGTGGCAGTCGTGAACCAGAGGGTGGCAGTGGTAAGCCAGAGGGTGACAGTGCTGAACCAGAGGGTGGCAGGGGTGAACCGGAGAGTGGCAGTGCTGAAACAGAGGGTGGCAGTGGTGAACCATAGGGTGGCAGTGGTGAACCATAGGGTGGCAGGGGTGAACTAGAGGGCGGCAGGGGTGAACCAGAGGGTGGCAGTGATGAACCAGAGGGTGGCAGTGGTAAACCAGAGGGTGCGGTGCCCATACACGACCACATGGGTAACTTCGCCATGCAAGCGGCCCGCGAACACGCAAAAAACCCTGTGAACACGCAAAAAACCCAGCGAACATGGAAAACCCAAAAAATCCGCAAATTCACACAAATTCGTGGATTTTGCGGATTGCGAATTCGATTTCGTGTGAATTCGCGGATCGCGTTTTCGCAAATTTCGCCCATACTTAATAGAGGATACATAAACACCGCAACCAGAAGAGTCGTGAGTGCTCTCCAAGAGAGTTTGTCGAGGTCCAGCAAACTGCTTGTGCGTGCCTCAGTTGAAGGGAAGAATCGATGGTTGGAGTATTTGGAGTCAAAGCGTAACTCCAGCCAGTACGAGACTTTCGAAAATAGTGAAAGCCCCTTGGAAAATGTCATGAATGCAGCGAACAGAAGTAGATGAGCAGAAAGAATTATGAAGTGGCAGAGGTCAACCAGGTGTAAGAGAGCGTGAAGAAACTCCAAGCTCGGAGTAGGAGAGTAGGGTCTGCTTCCTATTGTAACCCCCACTTTTTGCTGTGATTCTCTGGTTTTTCGACTTTAGTGTGGCTGTGGACCTGCTAATCAGGCCCACAGCTCAGCTGTTCTCTCTCTAAATTGATACCATGTACTTTAGGTATATACTAGATTGTTTACTGGGTCACCCTTGTGAGCCCCTGTATAGTGTACCATAGGTACCCAGGGCATAAGTGTACCCTAGGCCTACCAGGGGCTGCAGCATATACTGTGCCACCCCTGGTTAGCCTTCCAAACTGACACCACAGGTCTGTTGCTACAGCCTGGGTAAGGTGGTGTAATCACCCCTTACTTATAGTATACCTATATCTATATACCTATATAGACACATATTGACCTATAAGCCACTCCTATGGCAGACCTAGACAATCGTGGAGGTAGAGTGCTTGGTTGTAGGTGAGAGGGTGCCCTAGCATGAGCTGGGCCCCTCTGCAGCTTTCGGAACCATCTCCTTATAGCTGTTCTACGATATAGCCATACCATATACTCTTAGGTGCATTATAATCCTCGCGGTTAATGCTAACTTTGGTTTGGCTTTATCAAAACATGTTGTGTAAGGTGTCAAACACTTTGGAATACTACCACCCCCCCCGCATTCCACCCTTCTAAAGGGATAAGACATGTAGTTACTAGTTTACCCAGTTAAAGTTAAACAGAGCCTCAGCATCACAAAATGGATGCTGCTGCCACAGACACGAGTCTGCCCTCTTGCTGCTGGAGGAAGCTCCGGCAGGGGAGGCCTGGATAATAGGTTTCCTGTCCAGGAAGGTGCTGGCACCTCCTCAGACAGGCTCTTAGTGTATTGGGGCAGGGAGGGCTGCATTCAGTGAATGCTTTTCAGACACTGCCTGGGGCACACAATGTGCTCCATGCATTTCTCTGTTCAAACCGGTTGCTGGGGCACTCAGCCTCAGCTCTGGTGCGAAACTGGACAAAGTGGAAGGGGTGTAACCACCCCCTCCCCAGGTACACCCATAGGAGGGACCTTAGAGTTAGTCCAACTCCTAAACTTACTATAAGTTTAGAACGCCAGTCCCTAGGACTTTAGATTACCCTGGAAGAAACTCTGCAACATATATCCTGGACCTTCGAAATTCCATTTCGACTGGAAGACGGAAGAAATCTCCCTTGTGGTCAAGGAGTGACCACCCTGTCCAAACAGGCACCAACAGCATCTTTGCTGGTCTGCATTTTCGAGGCTCCCGCCGGATCCCGAAGAATTTGCGACACAAAATATGGACTTCCAGACATCTCTGACACTGACCTGCAATCCCAGCAAAGCTGAGACCTGTGCCAGACACTAGAGACGTGGGACTGGAACTCCTGGACATCCTGCATTTTGCTACCTGCATCAACTTTCCGAGATATCCCTTAGTTGTGCATTGGGGTGCTTGAAGCCCCAGCCACGAGCACCTTTTGCACTGAAGCTCAGATGCCCACACTGCAGAAGTGTCCCGTGGGCCCACTTTGTGCATTTCCGCTTGATGCATCTTTGCGATTCCTATTCTGTTGGCTAGTGAGCCCCCAAGAAGACCAACCTTTGACTTAACTTGCTTTCCTGGTTGCTCCAGGCTTGCTTCAACTTCCCTTCAAAGGAGAAGTTCTTCAGTCCTTGCTGGTCTGCACCAAAGCCAATCTTGACATCCTGTATAGGTTGTTTTTGCCAAGGCTTGTCGGGTCCAATCCGGATACCAACACCACAGTCGACTAGATCCTTTGTGGAACAGCTCGAATCCAGCTCATGGTTGTCGTTGGCGCCTCCTGGACCTCGTGGCTGAAGAGACAAACTTCACCTTTTCACCTGAAATCACCAGACATCTGGTGGCATCTTTCTATCGCCTCCCTGGCTAGTGGCCCAGACTCTGTCTCCTCTGCTTTCAGGTTCTTCACTTCTCTGATCCATCCTTGGATCCACCCGGACACTTTTCCTCTGGTCGCCTGTAGCACTTCCTTGCAGCTCTCCATTGGAATTGACGACGAAACCCGACACGAAAAGACACCTATGCATCCGGCTTCCCTGGGTGAGGTAACACGAGTACTCCGGTGCTCCCGTGGGTATTGACTCTCCAAGTGTCCTAGTCTAAAAGGGTTCCATCATAGTTCACCTCCTTGTACCCTTAATCTTTAAAATTGTAACTTGTTTGTTTCCCATAGAACGTCAATGGTAACCCGCGGCTGTGTTTAGACACTGCACGCGGCTCCCGTGGGCCTCCTACATCCTAAACTTTTGTTGTTCTGAGTAGCCCCAGTGATTCCACAGGGCCCAGGCCTGCTTTCTAACTCTCACGTGGTTCTTATACCACTATTTTAGTATATGGTTTGTGAGGCCCTTGGGCAAAACGTATACTGTGCAACTTATCGTATGCTAATTAAGTTCCTTGTATTGCACTTTTACCCCGGACCTCATAAAGAGTGCAGAGGGGTTGTGTTTAGAATAAAAACATATATATTTGATATATACCGTGTGTGGTGTGCTTTCATTTGGTACTCAAGAGATTATAAATGGTAAAACAACTTGCTTAACTCATCTCCAAGTCCTAGCCTGAAGGCTGCTCTCCACAACTACCACTAGGATAGCTTTCTATAAGGTTAACTTTATAACCTACCATCAATAAGGGTCAATTAGACTGGTGCAAGGTGCCCACTAGAATAGTGGACATCATATACCAGGCTAACTTCTCACACGGAGCACCTCAGAAACAAGAAGCAATCATCTACTTACCAAACATCTAGTGTAAACGAGCCCTTCAACCTCTACCCCAGGCACAGCAACCTAGGCAAAAGCATGGGGTCTGTGCTTGTGAGGCTGCCATATCTTGCCCAACTGACAAAAGAGGCTGTGAACAGTGGTCAGAATAGTTTAGTCATTCAGCTGTTCCATGGCTGCTGAAGAGAGTCCACCACCCGCTTTGGTGTTACCAAGAAGCAGAATATTGGCGCAAGATGGACTGTCTGGATGGAAATTATTGATGACTTCATTGATGCGCTAGAAGAAGCAGATTTGAAAAAGATCAGCAAATATCTCAACATTTTTGCATGTGATGGAGTGAAAGAAGCAATAAAGAAAAATACCCAGTACTGAAGAAACTTCATACCTTCACATTAAAGAAATACTGAACACCAAATTCAATCCAATGCAGAACCTTGACTATGAAAGGTACATCTTCAATCAAAAGAGACAAAGAGATGGTAAAACAATGGATGAGTTTTTTAAATACTGTGAGTCCAATAAATTCAATGACGAAATCATAGATGTTTGGCAGTCTGATTCTTTCAGACGCCTAATGCTGAGAGAATCGCTCAGTTTGGAGCGTGTGCTTATGGTGGCCAGAACTGAAGAATGTGTCGACAAACAAACCACTGACATAGAGGTGGAGATTGGAGGAGGCCTGAGTGAATTTGTGTTGAGTAGCAAAAGCAAGGAAAAACACAAGTGAAAAGGCCGCAAAGTGATGTTGCAGAAGAAGAAGAGGCTGTGTTTTCAATGTATATTCTCCATTCCACATGAAGGTAAATTTCCCACCTTTGGGCAGTCATGTAAAGGCTGCGGTAAAGAGAACTATTTTGTAACAGTTTTTAAAGTGAGAGAAAAGTGAGTGTGTCACTTTGTGAACGTGAAGACAAAATTGCTGCCAGTGTCTCATGTTGTGATGACAAACTTTCTGCCAGAAAGTTCCAGAAGCATTCCAGTCATGCCCAGCGAAGTAAAAGATAAGTTGAGGTAAGTAGAAACTGAAAGAGGCTGATTGTCACTTAATTCTTCATCAAAAGGTTGTTTGATGTCACTGTTGAGTGACAGTGTAGAAGATGGGTGTACAATGTTGATGCTGACTACTAAAAGATGAGTGCATGTAGGTCTGATTTCTTACAAGAAAGAATACAAGTTGGAATAGAATCAACAAGTGAAATCATGATATTCATTTGGACACTGTCCCAAAATAAATTAAAAGTTAATGGTTGCTATATAGCATTTGTCATAGACTGTGATGCGTCCATAAATATCAAGGCCACCATAAAGTCCCGTGAACTGGCTCCAGTGTCCCATCTCACACCATTGCAAACCAAAGTATACACATGGGCAAACTCGACACCAATTGAAAAGTCAAGGTTCATTTGTGGTAACAATCAAACATAAAAAGATGAAGATACAAGCCCCAATCCATGTCCTTCAGGGCAGTCATTGAGTGCATGCTTGCTCAGCTTCAGCACAGCTGCTGACATGAGACTAATTTCTGTGAATTACCATATCAATGCTTATCACAACATCATGAATCAGTTTCCATAATTTGTTCATGGTTTAGGAAAGCTTAAGACAGTAAAAGGGCAGCTCTACGTTAATGAGGATATTCTCCAGTTGCTCAACCACATAGTTGAATTGCATTTCATCTACAAGAAGATGTTGAAAAAGAAATTGAGACTTTGCTACACCATGATATCATTGAGCACTCTATTTGTCCAATGCATGGGTGTCGCCGATAGTGGTGGTACTTAGAAAACGACAGTGGAGAGTCTGTGTGAATCTGTGTTAACATGCGTCAAGCAAACAAGGTAATCAGAAGAGAATGACCCCCAGGTCAACAATTTGCCGATATGACTACCCAGATGAATTGTGCCAAAGTCTTTTTTGCGCCTTGACCAGAACAAAGGATATCATCAGCTCCAACTGAAAAGAAATTGCAGGTACATTACTACGTTTTCAACTCATGTTTGTTTGTTCACATAAAAAAATAAAAAAGATTGAGTTTCAGAGTGCCTTCAGCTGGCGAACTTTTTCAAGATGTCATTTGTTGCATTATGCAGCCTGTCACACATGTTTTCAAATATATACTCGTATTTAGCGCCACATGAAAGGAACACATTAGAGCCCTTACACAAGTGTGCTGTCTACTTGCTGACGCAGGTCTTATGTTGAATGCTGGAAAGTGCAAGTTTCACAAAACAAAACCGGTTATTTTAACACATTTTCTCGGAAGGGGAAATTACACAAGGTCCACCTATGGTTCAGGCTTTGGCATCTACCTCTGTTCCACAACATGTAACCATGCTGCATTATTTTCTTGGTATGGCCAGTTACTGTTCCAGGTAAATTTGTTACTTTGCCACTGTGAGTGCCCTATTGAGAGAGTTAACAAATTGGAATGTTTCGTTTCAGGTGTCACAGGAGTGTGATAAAAGTTTCAAGAAGATTAACCATGCAATTGGAAAGGCCACAGAAACGACTTACTTTGATCCAAAATTGCATACAGAGATTTTTGTGGATGCCAGCCCAGTGGACTTGGGCGCAATTTTTGCCTACATAGTGGACAAGCGAACGCACAAGGGTGTATTGTAGCTTATGCTAGCTGAAGTTTGTCACAGACTGAACGAGCTTATTTGCAACCTGAGAAAGACAGACTAGCGGTTGGTGGGCTTGCAAATGCTTTCAAGAGGTGTGGCGCCGCGGCCAAGGCGACTGACGGTGGAATCTGGGGATCAGGGTTCGATCCCCGGCTCCGGTGGCAGGTTAGCCCAGCACCATGCGACTCTGGGCAATAGCTTGCTTAATCTTCCCGACGGCCCCCAGCGCCTAGAGACCCTTACGGGTGATTGTGCGCTTTACAAATGTGGATTATTATTATTATTATTATTATTATTATGTGTTTCTGTATGGGAAACATCTTATGCTTGTTACTGATCACCAAGCATTTCTTACTACCTTTGGCAATCCAAAGGCCAATATTCCCCCTCATATTGAGAGGTATGACTACACCATTGTGCACTGGCAAGGAAACGATTAAAACCCTGCAGACCACTTTGTCTTGAGTGGCCAGGCAGTGCAAGAATACCCTTTCCAAAATGGCTGAGGTCTACATTAACTTTATTGTGAGATCCAGCACTCCTGCAGCTGTGTCCGTGGCACAAATTAGTGCTGCTATCAATGCAGACAGGAGTATGGTCATCCTTAAAGACATTATTATGCAGCAATCCTAGACAACACATGCTCAACCCCTTGATAATGACAGTGAATATCAGAAATTCAAGCAAATGTGTGAAAACTGTCCATGACACAAGAACGGATCATCTTGTGAGGGTCGAGAATTTTCATTCCAGAAAGTCTGTAACAGCAACTCATTTAAGTGGTACATGAGGAGCATTCTGTAATTGTCGCCACATAGAGAGCCCTTTGAGACTGTGTTTGGTTCCCTCATCCTGATAAGCAAGTTGAGAGAGAGCGCCAGGCTTGACATTTGTGTAACTTCTTATCTCCCAAAACAACACAGCATCCTTTGAACTTGTTGGATCTTCCAAGACACGTCTGGCAGAAAATTGCGGTTGACTTCTTTGGACCCTGTGAATTTAGCCATTACCTCATGATAATTATAGATTAGTACTCCCGGTTTATTCTGGTGGAAGACCTTCCATCAATCACTCATGACTGAGAAACTGAAAGACTACAAGGTATATTTACAACCTAGGGTGTTCTTTCCATTCTCAAATCTGACAATGGCCCAGCATTCAATGGTCAGGAATTCAAAGACTTTTTTTTATTTTTTACTCATTTGAGTAGCATCAGAAACCACACCTTTATGGCCACAGGCTAATGGTGTTGGCAAACGTTTTATGAGCACTCTTAAGAAGTCTACACAGCGCACTACACTAGAAGGACTTTAGCTCCAATCTGTTTTTCATTCTACTCTTCATGCCTACAGATCCAGCTCCCATTCTACAACTGCCTGATGTTAAGTAGAGCTTTGGGTACCACGCTGTCCCAGTGGGCCACTGGTAGAAAATTGATGCTCAGAAAGTTAAACTTATTGATTCATTTCATAAGTCCAGAATGAAGACTTATGCAGACAATCGTTGATGTGCTTGGGACATTATGTTTCAGAAATGAGACTGTGTACTGATCAAGTAGAGGTGGCTATGCAAATCTGATACCCTATTTGATGCTGATCAATTGCAAGTTGTGATTAAAAAAGGGACGCATGGTGACTGCTCAGCATCCTGGAAAGTCAATTATGAGAGACTCCTCACATTTCAAGCACCTATCTCAGAGTCTGTAGTTCCAGACAACCGGATTGAGACTCTGTCATCAGAGGGCCAGGGGATCCCCAGAAAAGGTTCAGTGGCTAGCTCACCAGTGCCTGCAGCGGCTGTTTCTCCTGTGTCTCCTCAGTCACACACCACAAGATCTGGAAGTGGTTTGAGCACCTCGACGACTCATTGAGGAATTATGATGTACATGTGTTTTGTTTGTATCTTTTTATTTAACAAAGGGGGAATGTAGTGTCTTGTGTATTATAGAGTATGGGACCCTTATGTTCCCTAATGTACTTCGGAGGCTTGTGACATACGTGATTGGGTATTGTTGATAACATTCATGATGCAGTACATTTCAGATAATGATTACACTCTAGAGAATAAAGACATTTAATACTGAGCTTCGTGTGTCACAGGATTCATTTAAATGCTACCGGACTGGAGAGGGTAATACGACAAGTCCGATTCAACTCCCTCAGCAATACACAGAGCAGAATACAGTGAGATAAAATCACGCACACTGAATAAGCACAGCTGGTGTACTGCATAAAGATATTATAATAGGAATTCTGTTTGACAGTAGGCACCGTTTTCTGATGTAATTTCATTTCTACTATGTAAACAGCAGGGAATTTGACTTTTGCACAGCAGGAATTAATTTGTGAATGTGTTTATTAGTACTATTGTAATAAATGACATATCTTACTGTCCCACATTTATTTTCACTGGCATGGCATAAATATATACATATATAATATTGCACACTGGCGAAAGTCAGTCTTTAGTAATGGTTTAGATCATAGTTTCCATTGACATTTAAAAAAAAAAAAATTCTTCTTAACCTTGGCATCATTTGACAGATCTGAACAAAATATTACCCCAAAAAGTTAATTGGCTTTTTGATTGTTAATGGCAAATCTTATGTAGATCCAGCAAGTGAGGGCCAAGAAAAAAACAAGTGCCGGGGACCCAGAAGTACAATTTTATATTTTATTTCCCTTAAGATTCTTTGCTCCTTGATATTAAAAAAATCTGAAAAATGGCTGAACAGAATGAGACAAGATTTGGCATGAAGGTAGAACTTTACTTAAGGAAATGCCTTTGATCAATATAATACATTTGTGTTTAGTAGCTTTAGAGAAATCAGCTTTTAAGAAGATTCTCGAGTTGTGCATGAATCGGTTACATTTTTAGAGGACTCTGGATTGTTAATTTGTGGATCCTGCACCAATCTGTAAATCCAAGGAAGATTTGTAAATTCATGTAAGAAAAAAAAAGATTATCATTGGACAGGGAGTATTTCCTCCTGTCACCATTGAGGATTCAAGAATCCGACTGCAGATTTGTGAATCCACCACACGGTAAATGAATGGCCAACACAGAAACATTGTTGCTGCCACCATCAAGGTACACTGAGCACCATGTTGGGATAGAAATATGCAGCACAAGGGAGCAGGGCAACCTATCATGACCATTAGAACAATGTGGTTGCCGGCCCAAAACGATCCGTGCTGTAATTAAATATTTATGGAAAAAAGTAATCTTATTGCATGGTTCAAGAATCCTATGCTAAACAAATACTTTACCATCTTTCGGTCTTGCCGTCCATCTGGCCCTAACGATTCACAAATCTAGAATAGGTTACTAGAATAGTGTCAGCAAATTGGGAGTAAAAATGTTCAGTGCATTAATGCTGCATATGACCAACTGTTGGATAGAGGTTGGCTGCACAGTGGAAGCAGGACATAGCCTTTGAGCACCCTCCCCCTGAACATGGGGGAATGATGCAAAAACCAGTATAAATGCTTTCCCACCACAGACACTAGAGCACACTGCCTGGATGGAGGCCAGGCTCTGTGACTAACCCCACTAAACATGGTGATAGGCTATGTGCAGTGGGGTTGGCCACCTGCGGAGTGATGAGCATGGGGCCTGCGGAAGGAGAGGCCCTACTGCCAATCTCTCACTGCAGTTAGATGAAGGCCTCTGGTACAGCTGGGGCTAGCCACCCACTAACTATAGGATGTACATATATATATATTACAGGGATGGTATAGATAGGCTCACATTTCCCTCTTACAAAACCAGTGACATTCAGCAGTAATAGTTGCCTGAGCTAACAATAACTTACAGCCCTTCAACGCACTGCTTGTATCAGTGACATAATTTATGACATATCAAATGGCATCACTGACGACATCATCAAGTGAGTGTAAGTGTTTTTTATGAGTTTTTGGGTGTTAAACATAATTATTGTAACTAATTACAAAAGTTAAATTAGTATACTAGGTACTACTGAGTGACACTACTTCTAACATATACTATGTGAGTGTCTGTATCCTTGTGTGTATGGGTCTATAAGTGGCTGTATGGGTGTATAAGTAGATCTACGAGTAGCTGAGTGGGTGATTGAGATTCTGTGTGAGGGGCTGTTTTGGTGAGTGAGTGGGTGTGTCTGTGGCTGTATGGGTGAGTGAGTGGCTGTGGTTAGTTGAGTTGCTATGTGAGTGTCTGTATTACAAAGTAAGTGTCTGTTTGAATGGGTATGTGAGTGGCTGTGTGAATGGGGTATGTAAGTGGTTGTGTGGGTGTGTGAGTGTTTGTATGAGCGAGTGAGTGGGTGTGTGAGTGACTGTGTAGATAAATAAGTGGGTAAGTCAGTAGCTGTATGAGTAAGTGTATGGCTATGTGAGTGGCTGTATGGGTGAGTGACTATTTGTATGAGTGGCTGTATGAGTGAGTGAATGGTTGTGTGAGTGGCTATATGAGTGAGCAAGTGGATGTGTGAATGCCTTTGTGGGGCAGTGAGTCAGTATGTGAGTACTGGTACTGGGCTGTGAATGGGTATGTGAGTGTTTGTATGTAAGGGTGTGATTGGGTATGTGAGTGTTTCTGTGGATGATGTCTCGAGTGATGTCACTTGAGATTTCATCAGTGATGTTATCATGCCATGAGTGATGTAATATTTGAGGTCATAAGCAGTGCATTGTGAGGGCATAAGTTATAGTTAGCTCAGGTAACTATAACTGTTGAATTTTACTGATTTTGTATGAAGGGAAATCGGAACCTAAATATAACATCCATGTGACCTTTGTTTTTTTTCAGTGAATTTCTAAGATTTCTCAAAATCTATTCCCTACCTTTAATGTCCCTGTAACCTTTGGTTTAGTAAGTGAATTTCTATGTCTTTTTAAATTCTATTTCCTGAATATAACATCCCTGTAACCTTTGTTTATTTCAGTTAATATCTCTGTTCTTAATGTTATTTCCTTACTATAGTGTCCCTGTAACCTTTGGTTTATTTGGTGACTTTCTAAGTTTTATTTTAATTTATTTCCTAACAATAACCTGTAAACTTTGAGAGTGAGTGGGTGAGTGCGTGCATGAGTGTGTCAGTAGGTCTGTGAGTCTGTTTTCGTGATAACAGAGTTGTGGAGAAAGTGGCCAGGGTCTCTGACCAGCTCACAGGAATCCCACTGTAAAAGACTTACTGGAGATAACAGGAGGGCTTCTTAGCCCCAAGGTCCCTAAGCATCGAAACGGACTTCATCTCCCAACCAGTATTGCACCAGGGGGAGCTTTTTGCAGAGTGGTGTGAAAAGGGGAAGTGGCCTCCAAAATCCTAACACCAATCATGCTCTGTGGAACTTACTAGAGGTAACATGAGGCCAAGGGGACTTCATTCCCCAACCAACAGTGCACCAGGAGGCGTGTTTGCACAGTGGTGGAAAGGCAGGGCTTGGCCTCCGACAACAGTACCTCTGGGTGAGACTTACTGGAGGTAACAATAGGACTTGTTGTCCTTCAAGGACACTCTGGAGCCAAGGGGACTTCATCACCCAACCAGTATTGCACCAGGAGGTGTGTCTGCAGAGTGATTGTAAAGGGGGCATGGCCTCCAAAGTCCTCAAAGCAATAAGGATGTGTTGGAGTTACAGGAGGTAATAGGAGGGCTTGTTGGCCCCCAAGGACTCTCAGCATCTAAGGGGACTTCATTCCCCAACAAGCAGTGGGCCATATGTAGAAAAGGTGGAGAAAGGGTGTGTGGCCTCCAATGCTCTGTCAGCAATCCCACTATGTGGGACTTACAGGAGGTAACGGGAGGACTTGTTAGCTCCCAAAGACCCTCTGGAACTAAGGGGACTTCAACCCCCTGTCACAGTGTGCCAGTAGGTGCATTTGCAGAGTGGTGAAGAAAGGTGACAGGCCTCAGGTGACTTGCCGGTCTTTTGCAAAAATGTTTAAAATGTATTCTGGGAGGGGGACCACGTCCCCCTTCCCTTCGACAATTTTTACCCCATGGACCCCATCCTGTGGTGCCTGACCTATTTTGAATAGAGGAGGGGGCTACATCGCTCCCCTTGCCAGGTCTATTTCAGCCCCGGGGACCCAATTTCTGGCCTTTAAAAAAAAAAAAATATTTCATAATTTCAAGAGAGGGGGGCCAAGTGGCACACTTCCCTGGGCCAATTGCAACTTAGGACCCCATACCCCCAGAGAACAGACTTTTTCTTTCTTTTTAAATAAAACACAAGAGGAGCGGGCTGTGTGCTCCCCCTTCCTGACTGATTTGACCCCGGGGACCCCTTCCCCCAGGGCCCAGCCCTTAGTGTGGGTGCCCTGCCGACACCCAGGGAACCCACATTTGAGAGTTGGGGACCACAGGGGGAGCCTCAAGGCCCCCATGGACCTTGTCCGCTCCTCACCTCCTGCAGGAGCCAGCATTGCTTTGACTCAAAGGAAGCTGCTAGCTTTCATCTCACTAACGGTCAAAGCAATTGTGCTCACTTTCAGCTAGCAAGAGCATTTTCGTTGCTCTTGCTTGCTGAAAGCGAACACATTTTGCTATCACTTGGAGGGAGTGGTAAATCTCCCGCCAAGAAATAGCAAACAGCTATGTCCCGGGGGTGGGCACCCCAGGATAAAGCAGGAGCTGGCCCTGGGGTGTGGCGGTCCCCAGGGGCCATCTTTGGCTCCAGGAGTGCGGCCGCGCTGACCCTTTATTTTTTTCATTTAGCCCTGGGAAGGTAATGGTCCCTCGGGCAGGGGATCCACAACAAACCCCCTCCATTATATTATTTGAGCCCCAGGGAGGTGGTGGTCCTCAGGGCAGTGGGCGCCATGTGGGCCCCCCTGCATTTCTATGGTAATTGCCCTGGGAAGGTGGCAGTCCCCGAAGCTGCGGGGGGCTATATATCACAAAAACAAAACAGCATAGGATTTGGTAATGAGAGCCCTTGCAAAATTAAAAGGCAGCTTTATTGTTAGGACCACACTCAGTCTGCGTTGTAATTGTACCCCTGGATCTTCGCCTTGAATTGTCTGAAACCGACTTCAGGAAGAAGCTAAAAACACATCTCTACACACGGTACTCCCGGTAACTCTAGTTGACCATACGGCCTGCCTACATGAGTTTTTATCTGTCCTAGCATAGGGACACGCTTGTTGAGCGTAACCGCGCGCTTTATAAAACTCCCTTATTATTATTATTACTGAAAGAATTCAAGATGTACAAAATGAAAAATACAATACACTACACTACATGGCCCCTTAAAACCCAGAAAACAGACTTTACATTTCTTATATGTTTAATTTAATTAAAACATGTTTTCAGACATATATATATGTGTGTGTATGTGTCTATATATATATATATATATATATATATATATATATATATATATATATATATATGTATCTCCTATTGGCGGTCAACAGTAGATAGTTATAATTTGTACCTAGTTTCCATATCAAAAGCGTTTTTTCTTTTGCCAATATCTTTGGCACCTTTTGACGAATCTCCTCGAAGTATTCAGAACTAATGAGGCGCTCCTGTAAGCTCCTGTCTTCAAAGTTTCAGCTTGATTCGTCAAGAGGGGGCTGAGAAAAAGGGGTGTCCCACAATGCCTTTCGTCTATGTTAATTTCCATAGGAATCTTTTGTCGCAGCACCAGCCCGCACAGCTGAATAGAATTACCCCAAATATGGCAGAAAGGTAGCTCTTTGTACAGAGCGCACTCTTTGCTTTAAATGGTGTAAATCCATTCAGTAGTTCCTGAGAAATTAAAAAATATAGAAATATTGATATCTGGTAAAGGCAGTGGAACGCAAACCCTCTCGAGCACGAGCTTGAGTTTGATTGATTGCCAAAACTTCAAACCAAAAAGTGTTGGCAGTCATCTTGTGACTCGGTTGTCACAAGAAAAAATGTTACAAATGAAGTAAAGGGGGCAGGGTAGAAAACCCTAAGCCCCTAGACCTGCTCAGGTGGTGTGGTCCCACAGGGACCCCTAGGGCCCCAAAAAGCATTATTTTAACACATTGGTGGGATTCGCAAAGGGTCCGCAAATCTAGATGATGAATATATTTTTTTTTTTTTAAAGTGAGGTCTCCTGCACTTCATTTTCTTGAAGCCCCCTAGTGGGCCAGGCCCCTGGGGCACTGCTCAATTGTGATGCGGGGGCCCACAGAGCCCTCACATCCCCAGGGGCTGCCACCTACCTGGGGCTTTTTGAACATTAGGAAGGTGTGGCGGGGTCTCCTACCCTCCCCACACTGCCCAGGGGACCACCACCTCTACAGGGCATTACTTAATTAACATTCGGGGTCTGCAATGGACCCCGAGTCCTGGGGACCACCACCTCCACAGGGCTTTAAATCTGATGGAGGGAGACCACGCCGCCCACCTCCAGGAGCATTGTTTGGCCCTGGGGACCACCACCCCCCAGGACCGGCTCCAACGATGTTCTGGGGTGCCCACCCACCCTCCGCAGAAAAGCCAACCATCATGACCTGGAATCCGGCCACCATCAAACACATCACCGCGACCCTGAATAAACCCCACTCAGGAGCCCCAACAGACCCCTGCCCACCACACAAATTCCATAGGGCAGCCGACACCATCGCACCCAAACTAGGATGGACCATCAATGCCTCCTTCAAATCCGGCACCTTCCCAGATGACTGGAAGCGGGCGGAGGTTAAACCCCTCCACAAGAAACCAACGGCAACCCAATCGACCTTAAAAACTACTGGCCCATCTCTTCTCCCTTTCACAGCCAAAGTCACTGAGAGCCTCGTAAACGATCAGCGTACTGCCTTCATCGAAGAGAACTCCATCCTGGATGCCTCCCAGTCTGGATTCCGCAGCAACCACAGCACTAAGACCGCCCTTCTCACCGCCACCGATGACATCCACATGCTTCTCGACCTGGGACACACTGCGGTCCTCATCCTTCTAGACCTCCCTGCAGCCTTCAACACCGTTTCACATTACACGCTTGCAGCTCGACTTCATGACCCTGGGATACAAGGAGCCACCCTCAACTGGATCCAATCCTTTTTCTCTGGCAGAACACAGAGGATCAGACTCCCTCCCTTCCTCTCCAAACCCATCAATATCAACTGCGGACTACCCCAAGGATCATTGCTCAGCCTCACTTTTTTTTTTGTAAAACAATTTTTATTGCAGAGGTAATGCGAGTCATAAAACATACACGCCAGAGTGTTCTCAGGGAATTACTCTAAATCCAACTACTATGTACACAGCCTTATAACCCACATCCCGGAGGTTGGGTGGCGTATAATCATGTATCACGTTACTTCAGTCTTCACGTACAAATTTTCTCAACGATGCATCACTCTCCGCTTTTAACTGTTCTCTACCTTCGATACTCCCTTGGGTGGTAACGGTGTATGACCCCTCTCCGATGTCTGTATGAGTTTAACTTCCCCCCCCCCCCCCCTTCCCCCCGGTGTCTGAGCCTACGTGCTATGGTCGCGAACTTGATTGAGTTGGTGGTTATAGGATCATGAAGTCAGTGATGAGGTGTGTGCGTCCGGTATTAGTGCGGGGCCTAACACCGCCTCCCCCGGGGCCTCCATGTTGACTATTTCCTCCTCTTTGTCTCTCGCTCCTGTATTGTCCCTAAGCGCCTGGACTAGGATCTCCCACGCTAGCGCCGCTTCCTGAGCTTTCGCATCTGCTTTACGCCTGGCCAGCTGGTACCTAAGGGTGCTCTCCGCCGCCGCCCATTTCAGAAACTCGTTTAACCATTTTTGATGGGTCGGTGCTGTTTTAGATTTCCAACCCTTGGTGAGCTCCCTCTTTGCAATAAGGAGGCCCATGTCTATGAATTTGCTCGACAATTTGGTTTTGCGTGTGTGTGGAAACCAATGCAGAAGGACGACCGCGCTGTCATATTGCAGGACTCTGTCCGTTACCTCATTCAGGGTGTCCCCCACTCCTAACCAGTACTCTTGTAATTGTGGGCAGTCTCTGAGCATGTGTATTAAGTCAGCGCCAATTAGCTTACACCTGGGGCATGCTGCATCTGCTACGCCAAAGTATTGCGATATTTTATATGGGGTGAGGTAGGCCCTGTGAAGGATGTAAAGTTGGATTAATTGGAAACGGGCGTTCCTAGTGCTTTTCTTGGCTCGCTGAATCAGTTGGGACCATGTCGTGTCAGGGATTTCTTGTTGCAAATCAGTCTCCCAGAGGGTCTTGAGGCGCGTTAGCGGTGGTATGTTTTCCGTGCTCATTCTGGAGTAGAGACACGTAACCGCCTTGAATGTCCCTGCTGCCATCATTGTGTATTGGCATGCCAGCGATATTTTAGGCTCAATCAGTCCTTCCCCCCAATGTGCCTGAACAGACCTTACTACCGCCGCATGCAATAAATAGTCTCCTCGCGGGAGATCGTATCGCTCCTGCAGAGTCTGGAAGGTCGTTAGTACCCCGTCTGTATAGAGGTCACCCACCATCTGTAGTCCCGCCTCCTCCCACAATAGGAGATTTGACCAATCCCCTCCATGCGGGAGCGCCGTTATCATCCCTAATGGTATCTCTAGCGCATATGGGTGACCAGGACCGGTACGCTTACGCATGCGATTCCAACACAGCCGCAGCGTCCTTTCTTCTTGGGTCAACTCTCTGAGTATCAGCTTCTGCTGTAGGGCTATATATGCCAGCACATGGCGGGGGATACCCGCTTCTCTCTCCTGGTCAGGTCCCCGGTACACTCTTGCCACCTCCTGCGTGAAGAATTGCAGTTGCGCAGCCAGGTAATAGAGCTCGAAGTCTGGGACCGCTAGGCCGCCCTGATCTTTCGAGCGCATGAGAGTCGCCAATGCGATCCGCCGCCTGCCGTCTCCCCACAGGAAGGATACTATGTTAGACTTCAGGTGCCTGAACACTGCTCCCGGTATCCAGACAGGGAGGGTTCTGAAGAAGTACAACAATCGCGGCAGGGCAATCATTTTGAGGAGGGACACACGTCCCGTCATGGACAGGGGGAGGGTAGCCCAGAAGGACATATTGCCCCTCAACGCACGGAGGCAACGTCCGACGTTTCCATCCAATAAGTTGGCGGGATCGTGGTAGATGTAAACCCCAAGATAATGCAGGCAGTCTGGTTCCCATCGCATGTTAATGGTGGCCGTTGGACATTGCTCCTCTCTCCGGAGCGGAAAGAGGCAAGTCTTCGCCCAATTCACCTTCAAACCTGAGAGTGCCCCGAATCTCACCAGTAGGTCCTCCGCACCCTTAACCGCCTCTCCGGCATTATCTAAGAATAACAGAAGATCGTCTGCGTACAGCGATATATAGTGGTTGGCCCCTCTAGCTTCAAGTCCTTGGTACGCATCACCTCTTCTCGCCAGCGTTGCAAATGGCTCCATCGCTAGAGCAAACAACAGGGGAGACAGCGCACATCCTTGTCTCGTTCCCCTGTGCACTTCATAGCGATCCGATATTAAAGCTCCCACTCTCACCCTCGCGCCTGCCAGAGCGTAAAGCACTTCGGTCCATTTTATATAATCGTCCCCCAGACCGAAACCCCGCATCACTGCATAGAGGTAGGCCCATTCCAGGCTATCGAACGCCTTTTCAATGTCGACTGACAGCACCATGGGGGCCCGTGCGGTGCGTGGAGGGTCCGCTATTAATCTAAGCAACCGTCGAATGTTGTGGGATGTGTTTCAAGTAGGGATGAAGCCCGATTGGTCCACATGAATCAGACCCTTCATATGGGCTATCAGTCTTGTGGCTAGGATCGTGCTTAAGATTTTGTAATCCGTCGTCAGCATTGACAACGGCCGGTATGACGCTGGGTCGGCGCTATCCCTGCGCGGCTTCAGCAATGGGATCATGATCGCCTCGCGCATCGACTGGGCAACTCGCCCTTCTCTTTGGCTTCATTATATACTAGTCTGAGTCTTGGGGCTAAGTGATCTATATACTTTGCGTAGAACTCAATGGGTAGCCCATCCATCCCCGGTGTTTTGTTACGCGCCATTTTCTTTATGGCTCCCCTAATTTCCGCGAGGTCGACCGGCCCTCCGATTGCTTTGGCATGCTCCGGGTCTAGCCGAGGTAGCTGGATCTCTGCTAACCAGGCTTCCGTCGCTTCGGGTCGGGCCTCTAAGCCCCTCTGGTATAATTGGCCGTAATAATCCTTGAAGCACCTCACTATGTCCAGTTGGGTGTTGTACACTTCCCCGCCCAATCGTGTTAGGGATAATATCGGGGTAGAACCCCTATTGGGGTTGGCCAGCCAGGCAAGGAGCGTCCCTGTCTTATCCCCCTCAGCAAGAGCCTTGGTCAAATAAGATTTATAATCAAAGCTGCGTAGGCGCTCCACTTCAACAGCCACCGCCTCTCGCGCCGCACTAACCCTTTCCTGCAATTCGGGGTGGTTGGGTCGCGATTTCTCAGCGTCTCGCAACGTCCGTTCAGCCTTGTCTAGATCCTCCACCAGTGTCCGTCGTGCCCCCGCAAATTTCCCTATACAGTGTCCCCTTACCACTACTTTGAATGCGTTCCATTCGGCGGCTCTTGTGGAGGTAGTCTCCTCGTTCTCTGTAAAGTATTGGGTGATTCTGTGTTCTAAGTCGGCGCTGAACGGAGGGTCATCCAACGTGTCTGGCCAGAGCCGCCATGTCGGGATCGGCGCCGTCCCATTCATCCAAGCTAGTGTGAGTAGCAGGGGATTATGATCTGATAACGTGCGTGTTAAGTATTCTGTGCGGGTAACCATCGGTAGGACTTGTTGGGAGCATAGGAATGCATCTATACGGACGTGGAGGTCGTGCATGCTAGAATAGAATGAATAGTCCCTCTCTGCAGGGTGTTGTATGCGCCACACATCAGTTAAGTCCCATTGCTCCTGCCATGTTAATCTGTGTTTCGCTAGTCTATGTACCGGGGATGCGCGCAGTGGTGGGTGTGACCTATCCAAGGCGGTGTCCGCAATAGAGTTGAAGTCCCCCCCCATCAATATAGGGCCAGCAAGGTAGGCAGCTAAGTGTTTGGATAATTTAGTGAAGTAGGCCGCCTGCTCAGTATTCGGTGCGTAAACACTGCAGAGTGCTATATCACAGCCCCTGAGTAAGCCCTCAACAGCTACAAATCGCCCCTCCGGGTCCACGGAATGCTTAGTGACGTGGAAGGGGACCCCGGCTCGAATCCAAATTAGTGCCCCTCTGGCAAACGCTGAATATGTAGTGTAGAATAGGTGACCCCTCCACCTCCTTTGCAGTGCGGCGCCTTCTTTTTTAGTTAGATGAGTCTCCTGCAGGAAGGCAATGTGAACCCCTCTGCGGACCAGCTGAGAATGAATTTTGTGCCTTTTAGCCATTGAATTCAGTCCCCGCACGTTCCAGGACACACATTTTAAAGATCCCCCACTATCCATCATCTCTATATTGTCGGCTGAGAGCTCTGAACAACCGCAGCCAGACACCAGTAATGATCCCTTTGACACCCATCCCCAACAGTTTCAACCCACTCCCCCTCCGCCCTCATCCCCCACCCTGCGCAGCCCCCCCCTTCCTCCACCCCTGTCCTGAGTTACCCCAACAGCTCTAGACATCCTCCCCCCTAGAACAGGACCTAACCACAAAAGAGTTACCCCCGTCCAAACAATTGAGCAAAGCGCTCTCAAAACGGTCTATTCCGCAGTCTGTACTGCGGCGGCCTTAAGGGCCTCTGGGCTCGTGAACTAGCTTCTTTTGTGGAATTCACCTCCCTCTTCCCCCGCCCTTCAATATGCATCTAGACTCACAATTGTCCAGCCTTACGTCTGCCTGCTCCAGTGGTTGGACACTCCATCCCAGCCAGATTGTCGCTGCCAGCCCCCCCCAGGTTCGAGGTTTAGCTGCCGAAGACTTCCTCTGCCGTTTGTGGCGTCACTGTCGGGCCCTTCGTGCTGTCCCCCTCCGACATTTCAGTTTCCGACCACGTTCTTTTGCTCTCCGAGATCGATTCTCCCCCCTGCTGTGACGATACCACACCCGAGACCTCCTTCACCGCTTGCAGTGCTGCTTTCCGCTCCACTTCCGTCTGTGATTCCGTCGGTCTTTTCCAGTGTTGGCCACGTTTCCGAAGCCTCTTGGATCTTCGCACTGGTCCCCGTTCAAATTCCTCCTCAGCTCTGTAGCGGGCCCCATCCGTTCCAGCCTTGTAAGAGTCCCACCAGGCCCAAGCATCCGCCGATGATGTAAAGAGCAATGCCTTCCCATCCAGTGAAATGCTGAGCCTTGCCGGGAACAACAGCGAATATTGCAGACCCTCAGTTCGCAGTTCTTTTTTAATGGACAGGAACGAAGCTCGTTGTTTTTGAGTTTCGAAGGTGTAGTCCGGGAATAGCGTAACCTTGTTATTATCAACCTGGAATGGTCCCGCTTCCCTCGCTCGTTGCAGAAGCCAGTCTCTGTCCCTGTAGTGGAGCAATTTAATTACCACTGGACGCGGAGGGAGCCCCGGTTTCGGGGGCCGGGCAGGCACTCGATGCGCTCGCTCCAATGTGAAGAATGGGGACAGACCCTCCGGCGCCACCACTGTCCGCAGCCAATTGTCCACGTAACCCATAATGTCTGTCCCCTCCTTTTTCTCCGGAAGGCCCACCAGTCGTACATTGTTTCGCCTGCTTCGGTTTTCCGCATCCTCCGCCCTTCTTTCTAGCGTCTGGATGCGATCCAGGGCGTCTGTGAGTTTGCCTTCCAAAGCTTTGTGTCCCGGGACTATATCTTTCAGAGTGATTTCCGCTTCCTTGACCCTGTCGGCTAGCTTCCCATGGTCGGCCCTTAGGAGCCCCAGGCCCGTCGCTACCTGAGCAATGTCTTGCTGCAGAGCGGTCTTCGTGGCTGCAACAGCTTCTAGAATTTTGTCTTGCATCGTTTGCAGCTCAGACTGGGGTTGTTGCATGGCGTCAGGAGCCTCTGTGGACGGTCCCCCCTCACCTTTCGGCCCATTCGGTTTCCCCATGCCACCTCCGGGTGATCAGCCGGTCCAACCTGGGCGGGTCGCGATAGACAGTCCACTCAGCAGGATGTCGGGTCGATTCTTCCAGTAAGAGCCACCACCCGTTAGGTAGGTGCGGCCTGTGGTCTGCGCGGTCGGGGAGCACTCTTCCGTAATGGCAGTCACGCCCTGGGAGCTCCCGCTGCTACACCCGTGTGTGCCCCCCTCTGCAGCGTGGGGGAGGTGTCCGTGGCCTGCCCTCTCCTCGATGCAGCCCCGTTATGTTCTGCACGCCGCCGCCGGTCGGGCCCGGTTCCCACGTCGCACCTCAGCGCTGTTTCCCCATGCTCCGTTTCTCACCGTGGGTCGCTGCGCCAGAAGCTGGTGTACCGGGCCACCGAGCCTGCACTCTCGTTCTCCTGTCGGATCGGACCCCCCAATGGAGAATCAGGTCGTCTTCGTGGGAGCGGAGCAGCCAGTCCCCGCTGCGAGTCACCATCCAGGCCGCGCACTAGATCGGCCCAAGGTCGCCAGCCAGTCGCCACCCCCCCTCCGTATGGGGGTCTCGCGGCCCCTGGCCGGCCACAAAGCCGCCGCGGGCGTTGAAGCTTGTCCTCACCAGCGCACCTCTTCGTCGGAGTACAGCTCCGTCGGCCAGTCCAGCGCTGATCGCCCCCCCGGGCGGATGTATGGAGCCGTGCCCACCGCAGGCGCCCTCAGGAGCAACGCAATGGGGAGGGTCCGCAGAGCCGTGGGGTCCAGCCACAGGGCCAAGGGCGCCCCACTCAGTCAAGCAGTGCCTCAACGGAGCCAGCTGGGCTCCCCCCAGACCTCACGAGAAGCGGCCGCCGGCTCCCCAGGCAGGACCCGTGCGCCGCCCTCCGTCGCTGCTTTCACCCCTGCAGGGCTCCCAGCCTCCTTCCGCCGCTTCCGTACCTTAGGCGGTCCGCAGTGTCGGCCCGCCTATTTGCCGGGCTCGGGGGCACCTCCACAGTCCGCCTGGGGCTCCGTTCGCCTCCCACCTTCAAGCGCCGATGTCGGAGGGGTCTCGGGCCCAGGAGCCGGGGCGTCGATTTTCGGGCGCCCCGGGGCTCAGTTTCCATCGGGCACCGCAGCGCCGCACACGCCCCCACACAGGCCGCTGCCGCTAGGGCGCTTCTCGGGGTTAATCCCCGTCTTACAAAGTCATTGGCCTCAGGCAGCTGCGGCACGGGTCTCCTCCGGCGATAGTCCGGTGTCCTCCCCCTTCTCACGCCGCCATCTTGCGCTCCGTCCTCTCGGGCTCCGCTCAGCTCGCAGCGCTGTCTGCGGGCGGTCTGCTCGCCAGCCACGCACACTGGGCAGGCACAGACGGTAGACGCGGAATCGACCCGAAGTTCACGGGGATTCCGCGTTGAATTCCAGATTAATTTACGGAAAAACGGGCCGAGGGCCGGGAGCCTCACTAGGCTGCGACCGCCTGCATCGGCTGCTAGCCACGCCCTCCCATCATTGCTCAGCCTCACGCTCTTCAACATCTACATGGCCCCCCTCGCCACCATCGTCAGACAGCATGAGCTCAGCATAATCTCATATGCCGATGACACCCAGCTCATTCTCTCACTCACGAAGAATCCAGAAGACACCAGGCTCTGCTTCCATGAAGGAACGAAAGACGTCACAGCATGGATGAAAGACAGCTGCATGAAGCTCAACTCAGAGAGAACCGAGGTCCTCGTCCTCGGACCCTGCACCTCTGCCTGGGACAACGCCTGGTGGCCCTCCGCCCTTGGGAATCCATCCACCCCTACAAACCACACACAAAACCTCGGCATCATCCTCGACTCCTCCCTCTCCATGAACTGCCAGATCAACACCATCGCTTCGACCATTTTCAACTGCGTGCGCATCCTCCGCAAGACCTTCAAATGAATCCCCCCCCCCCGATTACAGAAGGACTGTCAATCACATGCTCATAACCAGCAGACTGGACTACGGCAACGCCCTATACTCCGGAATCAACAGAAATCTTTTACGTAAACTCCAAACCATCCAGAACGCTGCAGTCAGACTTGATCTTGGGAAACTGCATCGCAAACGCATGACCCAACACCTACAAGACCTCCACTGACTCCCCGTCGAGAAGAGTGTCACCTTCAAACTCCTCACCCACGCCTACAAATCCCTCAACAACATCGGACCCATATATCTCAACGAGAGAGTCTCCTTCCATTTACCCAAGAGGAACCTCTACTTCGTCGACCTCCCCCTAGCAGAGGTCCTCCGCATCCACAGAAACAGAGCAGGCAGGAGAGTCTTCGCCTACATCGCAGCCAAGGCCTGGAACGAGCTCCCTGTGAACATCAGATGCTCCCTGGCCCTGCACACGTTCAGAAAAGACCTCAAGACATGGCTTTCTGACTTTTCCAGAGCTGGACCCCTCAGCATCTTGAGACCCTCACGGGTTAGTAACACGCTTTATAAACCCATTATTGATTGATTGATTGATTGCAGTTTGCTATGACAGGGCTGGAGCACGGTTCCCGCCCCACCATAGCAAACACAGTTTTGCTTCAACAAAGCGAGAGCAGGAAACCTGCTCTCGCTTCCATGAAGCAAAGAAATTTCTTTTGGGCAAAGGGTGCTACATCTATGTAGCTCCCCTTGTCCAAAAGCAATGATGGCTCCTGCAGGAGGCGGGGAGCTGGCAGGGACTGCGGGGGCATTGGGGCCCCTTTGGTCCCCAACATCATGGCTATGCCACAGGGGATGGGATCCCCAGGGCTCAAAATGGCGCAGGAGGGGGCCACATGCCCCCCTCAATATAAAATATATATGTTTTTAAAGGTGGCAAAGCCCTAGGGGATGGGGTCAGACCCTGGGGGATGGGGTCCCCAGGGCCCAACATATATTAAGGGATGGGGTCCACACAGCCTTCCTTCCTAAAAAAGGAAAATTAAACCAAAAAAAATTAATCTGGTAACTTGCGGGAGGCCCTGCTCCCTCCCTGCACCACTCTGCAAGCACACCTCCTGGTGTGCTCTGGGTTGGTGTATGAAGTCCCCTTCACTGATGGGGCACACTAGGCCTCCTGTAACCCCTACACGGTGGCATTACTGAGAGGTGGTAGGAGGCAACACCCTTTTTTACATCACTCTGCAAATGCACCTCTTGGCACACTGCTGGTGAGGCAACGAGGTCCCCTTGTGTCCTGAGGACCAGACTAAAGTTGACTACATCCTTCAAGCCCCAGTGCGCCAGGATGTGTGTTTGCAGAGTGGTGTAAAAAGGGTGTGTGGCCTTTGACCACTCTCAGCAATCCAGCTTTGTAGGGCTTACTAGAGATAACAGAAGGGCTAGTTGACCCTTAGGGACCCTCCGGGGGCAAGGGAACTTCATCCCCAACCACGATTTTGCCAGGAAGTGCATTTGTAGAGTGGTGGAGAAAGGGGGGTGGCCTGTGTCCACCTCTTAGCAATCCCAATGTGTGGGGCTTATTGGAGATAATATGTAGGCTCATTGGCCCCTAAGGACCTCCAGCAGCAAAGGGAGATTCACTCCCCATCCAAGAGGATGCCCGAAGGCATGTTTGCAGAGTGGTGGGCAAAGGGGGCAATCCTGCTGTGTGGGACGTTTTGGAGGTAATAGGAGGGGTAATTGGTACCCAGGGATGTCCTTGGAGTGGGTAACTACCCCTCCTTTTACCTCCAGTAAGTCCCACACAGTGAGATTGCTAAGACATCTTTGGAGGCCACTCCTCTCTTTCTACCTCACTCTGCAAACACGCCTCCTGGCATACTACTGGTTGGGGGATGAAGTCCACTTTACTCCTAAGGGACTTTGGGGGACAAGAAGCCCTCCTGGTATCTCTTGTGAGTCGTAAGCATGGGAATTCCTGAGCGATGGTCAGAGGCCCAATAGACCAATCCTTAATATATGATGACAGATAAAACTAACTTATATGCCTCAGTAAGATGTTCACTGTGTTTTTCCTAAGATATTTCAATTTACCACTTAATTAGTGTCCAAAAATCTATAGAAAATCTATAGTCAATATAGGGTTGAGTAAACAAATTGTTATTTAGTTATTTTTTTTTAATTACAGGTACTATTGACCTTGTTAAAAAGTAAAAAAGACAGGAGGGTGGAGAATTGAACCACTACAGTACTATACAAATTGTGCGAGTATCGTTTTAATTACCATCTCTGTCCTGAAGAAAGCCCCATAGACCCGGCTGGGCGTAGGGGGGCTGAAACATGTCGACCAATTTCTATATATAGAGGGTCCAATAGCACGACCCACATCTACACAGCAATATTTTTTAACAATCCTTGAATCACAATTTTAATAAAAGTTTTGTTTTGATGATCCAACAATTTTTTAAACCTACCTATCACTTTTCTAGAGCACTATTTCTGAAACACTACTACACAGCCAGTTGTTACCTCCCGGTGGAGGTCGCATATAGCTAAAAAACCTAGGATGATGCACCAACGCTACGTTAATTGGTGGAGAATCAAGATATACCACCACACTGCTTACATGCGTGTATGAGGGTTTTTTATGAAGGTCACAAAAATACCCTGGTGCTGTAGTTCCAAGTGATTCATTCTCATTTTGATTGTTGATATAAAGCATGGAAGGTGAATGGATCTGAACTTCCACCTCCCTCATTTTGATTGAAGGAGACCTATTGGGTTACACCATAAGGAATTTGGTAGAAGGATCGCATTGATGATTCCTTTACAGGGCGGACCTCCCAGGGCCCCGTTTTAGACCCAACTTATGATGGTTATAATTGATGGTACATGAAGTATTTTTCTCATCAATAACTTCACTGCAAATGTTACAGTGATATTATCAATGATGTCATAGAAGATGTCATGACTGATGTAATATATGGAGTAATTAGCAGTACATGCCAAGAGCGCAAGTTATAGTTACCTTAGGGTGAAAGTTATAGTTACTTGAGACAACAATAACTGCTGAATTTCTATGGTTTTGCATGTGTAAAATCTGAACCTGACTATAATGTCCCTCTAACCTTTGATTTTTTCAGTGAATTTTTCGGTTATTTTTTTAATTCTATGTCCTAGCTACAATATTACTGTAAACTTTAGTTTTTAAGTGAATTTCACAGTTAAAAAAAATATTAATTGTACTATGATTTAAGTTAAAAGTTCAGTTTCCTAATAAATGTTTTCACAAGTTTATAAACACATTTTGTTTACACATTCACTTTTTTTATATTAATATATATTTTGTTTTATTAAGGTTAGGAAACGTATGTAGTCTTTCTATGAATGCCATGCACCAAGTAATTTTTTAAGCAATTGATTTTATGGATCTGAGGCTCCATCACGAATCCTGTGACAAATAAGGAGTCTGTCGGTTACATTTCACACATACAATACTAAAACAAGAACACATTTAATACAAAAATATGCTATTGTAGTTTCTATACGAGTATTTCTGCCTGCGCATGGGCCTGTGAGTAACTGTGATAGTGACTGTGTGGGTGTGTGAGTGGCTACATGGGTGTGTGATTGGCTGTGTGGGTCTATGAGTGGCTTTATAGGTGTGTGAGTGGGGGTTTGTTTGATTGCGTGGGTGTGTAAGTGGGTGTATGAGTGGGTGAGCAGATGTGTGAAGGGCTGTGTCAGTCTGTGAGTGGGTGTGTGGGTGTGTAAGTAGGTTGCATGAGTGGGTATGTGAGCGGGTGTGTGAGTGACTTGTGGGTCTGTGAGTGGTGTGTGAGTGGTTTTGTGGGCATGTGAGTGGATGTGTGAATGGTTGTATGGGTTTTTGAGTGGGTGTGTGAGCAGTTCTGTGGGTGTATAAGAGGGCATGTGAGTGAATGTCTGAGTAGGTACTTGGGTATGTCAGTGGGTGTTTGTTGAAATTGGGGTCTGGTTTTGCAGATCCATCCAAATATGTTAGGATCTGGGTGGATCTGCAGAACCCTGTGCTAAAAAAACATTTTAGACGATTTTCTGCCCATGAGAGGTCCCTCATAGACCACTCCATCAGTCCCATGGGGTCAGGGTACCTCTACCCTGACCTTTGCTATTTTATTTTACATATTATTTTCTCCCCTGGGAACCATGTCCCAATTCACAAAACAGCAGCCACAACTTTCCTCTCAGGTTGCGGCCAGCCAATCACGACATTACTGTTAGATCCGCAAATCTGCCCCGATCCGCAAAGGATCCATGGTGGATCTGTCTCTCTTGATATGCATAAATGTTTTTACTTTAATAGCTCTAAAACTACTGAACAGATTTACAACAAATTACAAAAAGCACTCTTTCTGAACCAAGACCTAGCTCTGTGCCAACTTTGGTGAAAATCCATTCAGTGGTTGAGGCTGTAGTTGTCTCTAAAATGAATAAGAGAAACCCTATTTAGTAACTCCAAGTCAAAAGAAGTAGAGCTAAATCTCCCCTTTGTTCTGTCAATTGTTCCTATCCACTCCCTGGTGGTTAATCCCTTTTAAGTGATCAGCAATTAGTGCCTATTTCATCATTCTGGGCTTAGAGGAAAGTTATTGTCCTAAGAGCCAGACTTCTTAACTCTCCCAGACAAGGATGCATATTCTAGCCCTTGAGTTGTGATGAGTGACAGAACTCATTTTAAGCAAGCTCTGTCTGAGGCGGGCTAAAGTGTACGTTTGCAAAGTTATTTTTCCACGCATTATCAGAACTCTGATTTCACTGTTAAATTAGATTTTCAAAATTAAGTGGGACACAACTTTAAAGCATGCTTCCATAATTTTCCCCAAGCGGAAACAGGAAATAAAGATGTTATTCCCATCTAGGCACGTTCAGGAAAAAATATAGCATGACCTTCACAGTGAAATAGTCTTTGGGGAATAGTCTTTGGGGTTTTATTTCACTGTGAGAGCGCGTTAACCCTGATATCTAGTGTGTCTTATTTAAATATATTAGCAACATGCATTTTGAGCTTTCGAAGTATATTTTAGGAATGACTTTTGACTATATAACAATAGGATTTTCCTGCATGGCTAAGACACTTTTTATTGCCTTGTGTCAATACAGTGCACTTAAATAGCAACCCAGCCTGAGCACTGTGGAACTCCTGGCAAGCATATATTTTTGTCATATGTGAGTTTGGGATAAAGACTCACTTCATCCCACATATGATATTTAACATACCATGCCGTAGATCATTATAGTTTCCATTGAGAGAGAGTGTACAGGGAAGTTAAATAGACTAAACATGGATTTCCACTGTGCATAACATTTTATGGGGAAAGCATAGGATCTTCACTAATGTTTAGCAGAATTAAAGTGCACATAGTCCTAAGGCCAGAAAAAAAAGAGAGAAAAAAATTATTGTGCTCTTTAGTTATGTCTTGTTCAAACCTCACAAGACCCCAGTGTTATGTTATGTTATGTTAACAGATTCTTCTATAGCGCAACAGCTACTCCAGAAGGAGTGTCCCGGCGCTTTGGCGAAGAAGTCCTTCGGGGATGGCAACATAACTGAAAAACCGTAAGAAAAGGCGGAGGGCCTAGCTAGTGAAGAGCCAAGTTTTTAAAGCCTTTCTGAAAGACATAAGGCTGGGAATCTGTCTAAGAGAAAGGGGAAGCTCATTCCAGGCACGAGGAGCCAGGTGATGAAAAGAACGGCCGCCTTGTCTAGCGCGTTTAATGGTCGGGACTACCATTTTAGACAAAAAGGCGGACCGTAAGGCTCTGTTAAGTTTATAAAAGACAAGACGTTTCCTGATATAGCTAGGACCAATATCATGGAGGGCTTTGAAAGTCAGCGTCAGGCTTTTAAAAAGGACTCTCTTGGCTATAGGAAGCCAGTGCAGTTCTTTTAACAGGTTCGAGGCACTAGCACGTCTGGGAAGCCCGTAGATAGCCCGGGCAGCTGAATTCTGGACTACTTGAAGTCTCCTCACGAGGTATTTAGGGAGACCCAGGTAAAGGGCATTTGCGTAATCCAATCTGGACCCTACAAGTGCTTGGACAATGACCCTTCGATGATTGATTGAGATCAAGGGAAGAAATTTTCTAAGCATCCGAAGGATGCCGAAACATTTCCCCGAGAGGCAAGATATTTGAGGCCCAAAGGTTAAATCATTGTCTACAATAATTCCTAGATTTTTGGCTTTAACACTTGCATTTGCAGGTGGAAACAGGTCCTGACAATGGCGTTTGGGAGCTCCATGGAGCAGTGAGAAATTAGGTGAGCTTTGTTAATGTTATATTCGCACCCCCCAAGGCCGTATTGCCTTGCTGAAATCATGATGACCGGTATCATCAGTCTTTGGGTATATAATTTAGCCTCAGACATCCAGGCACTCATTCTTCCTTCTACAAGTGCCCAGTGTGTATGTTCTTTACTGTGCTTGGGGGGCAATGGACATATAGGCATGTGTGAAAAATTTGGTTTGTTAGTTGATGGGTATGAATCCCTATAGCAGCAAAAGACACAATACGTGTCAGGGTAAACCATAAACAATCACAAAATTAACCTGTAATTACCCCTCGAGTAGCTTGGAATAAAATCAGTCAAGCTTAACTCAGAGGCAATGTGTGAAATATATATGCAGCATCTAAACAGTAATAAGTGAAAACATAACACATGAAAAATCCCATACCAATATAAAGTACATTTTAATAAATGATTTGACACAAAACAACTAACATCTATTTAGAAGAACGGGAGCTATGAATTTTTAACGTTTAAAGTAAAGCATAGTGCCTAAAAGATCAAAGTGTCAAATATGGGTATATTGTTGCGTGAGACTGGGGAAAAGTCGAAAATTAAAACAGACCATAATGGAGAGTGGTTTGGCTACAATATGTTGATTGGGCCCAGTCTCAGCTTACTCTCCAGAGGGACAAAGCTGAATGCTGTAGCCAATGAGGGATCCACAAGGCCTAATAACCATTTTGCGAGGCGTCACTGAACAGGATTTGATGTTGAGGAGACTAATGTAGCAGGAGCTTCCATGAAGGCAGATCAACTGGCAATGCACCTGAGGTGGATCAGTGAACAGGTGGGTTCTGGTCTCTTCTCAGTAATCAGAGCACTTTTTGGCAGAAAGCTTTGCAATGTTTTGGACTTGGGCTATCTGGGCACCTTCAGCACCACTTCAAAAGGACTAGGACTGGAGGGGCACTACTTGGAGAGATAATCTTCACCCAGGCCAGGCAACTATACCTTGGAGTCACTCTGGAAGTCTTAGGTTCAAGCAGAGAAGCAGGTCTTGAGCAGCAGAAAATACCTCTTAGGGCACGGGCAGGTTTCTGGTGACAGGGCAGTCCTCTTGGTGGAGTAGGGCATTTCTCTGATGTACATAGCAGGCCACATGTAACAGGATAGTCCTCTGAGAGTTCTTTGGCAGGTGTAGAGGTGAATTGAAGAGCGGGTCTGAGGATCCTAGTTGTATACCTGGTGCCAACTGTGAAGTATTTATTTATTTTTTGGGATTTGTAATGCACATGGCTGCCTCAACAACAAGGCGTCCCAGCGCAACCTGAGACCAGAAACAAGAGCCTAGAAGAGCAGCATAAAGATTAAACAGCAAGAGGAGGGAAAAGCCAGGTCTTTAAGGCTTTTAAGTAGAAGAAACATCTTGTGTTTTCCCCTCACATGAGTGTCTGGAATTTCCTGCCTCCCTGCTTTGGTCCCAGGATGTCGGGGATACAATACGCTAGTGTGAAGTTCTTTGTTTGTGTGATGAGGCAGTGTCTTTGAAGTGTAAGTGGGCCTGTACACAACTCCACCTCCTCCATCCGCCTTAGATAACCCATCCTGCCAACACCCAGTCCCTCTATTGGGTGGCTGCCTGGGAGGAAAATGTAAAGGACAACTACACCTAGTCATGTAACCCATGAAACAGACTGCAAGCACCAAATGGTCAGAACAAGAAAATGCCAACTATCATAATTGTGACTTGAAATCCGATTTCACCATTAAAGAGGAATTTAAATTACAATTCCTTAGACACTTACTATAACATTTCTACCTGCTTCCAAACAAAAGTAAAAATATAATAAATGTAGTATGGTAACCCAAGGTATCCTATGGGGGAGTAGTCCTCACAGTAGTGAAAAATTAAATGTAGAGAATGTTTAACTACCTGGCCTTATAAAATTAAATGTATGTGTCCAGTTTTTTTAATACACTGCACCCTGCCCTATGACCTGCTTAGGACCTACTTTACGATTGAATTATATGTACTAAAATAGATTTTAAGGCCTGGAAAGGGGTTTATTTTGCCAATCGAATTGGCAGTAAAACTGCATAAAGGTTGCAATGGCAGGCCTAATACCTGTCTTAAGGAGTGAGTTAAATAGGTGACACAATAAGTGCTGCAGGCCTACGTGTTGCATTTTATTCACTAGCCCGGAATATATGGTATACCACTTTACTAGCGATTTATAATTAAATTAAATATGCTAATCAGGTGTAAGCGAATGCTGCTATGCTTTAGGGAGTGAGCACAAGCACTTTAGAACTAGTTAGCTGTGGTAAAGGTCACAGAGTACTGGGGCAAACAGAGTGAATTGAGCTGAGCAGGAGGGGAGAAGGCAAAGTGCTTGGGTTAAGACCACCCTAAGGCATTCAGGTCTAACAACATGAATGATATTGAAGCCCTTTGTCCACTCTTCCTGTCCAAAGTGCTACTGGCGATGCCCAACAGTTGCCGGCTATAGGGAGTATTAGCAGATTACTAGCTTTAACTGTTTCCAGTGACCACTGCATCTGACTTTTGGCTTTGTCCACTGATCAGTGACCACGGGGAATGGCTTCCAGCCACTTCTTGTGCCGAACACTTATCTTGGCTGCACCCATTGCATGAATACTTACCATAGTGGTTTCTGCATTATTACTTTGCAGAATTACCAATGGGACACTTTGTATAACGCTCTGACCCATTGATTAATCTCTGAATAATTGTGCGTGATTAAGTATTGACTACCAGTATTTGCAAGAATCAACTACCCCTGGGGGAAGGCATGGTGTATCATGATGTACCCTGATCATGATGTAATTCTGTAGGTAGAAATGGAGAGAAAGTTTGATTATGGGACCCAGATAAGGTTAGGTGTTATGCAAACTCACACAGAGATAAATCGTATGTCTATAACATTAGCCATTTTAGTCTACGAAAAGCATATTTCTAAACCAGGATCCTGAAATTTTCCACACCTCAGAATATAGAGCAAAATGATCAGTTCTTCACAGCCAGAGCTGATACCAACATTATATAACAGCTCTGAATATATTACCTTCCTCTGTGGAAAGTGCATCCAAACCACTTGACGACTTCACACCACGTTTTCTGAGAAAGAACATAGAAGGCTGTGAGTGTCCTTGCACGTTATCAAAGCTTTTTGGTGGATCTGTCAAGCACTTTTGTGTGCTACTCTGGCTAAATCACCACCAAGGAAATTACATATAGGTCGATTACTTTTGGGATTGGTAGTAACACTTTCTCTATTTCTCCATTTTTTGTGAAACTTTTCACATTATCTAGTATCCACTGAACTTTTCAGAAAGTTTGTGCAGATTTGTGAAAACAACAATGAAACATGTTTTTCTGCGGAATAACCCAGGGAGAAGTGTGGCTCAGGGGTTAGAGGCAGCAGACCCGGAAGCTGAGATCGGTCCTGGATCAGGGTTCAATTCCCCGCCTCGGCGGGGTCTTGGGCTAAAAATTCCACGGACTCGATAATTCTCGCCCCGGTACCTCCTCGACTCACGGGTTCACACTCTGTGACTCGGGCAATAGCTTGCTTAATCTCCACAATGGCCCCTCGCGGCGGGATGCCTGACTTTCACCTTGTGGATACCCTGCTATCTCACAGGGGAATACCAGGATTGGTTCCCTAAGCAAGCGCCGGGAAACCCACTGCGGGTAGCTGTGCGCTATATAAGCTCAACTACATTTACATTTACATTTTGACCAGGATTACAGGAGGACTACATCTTTGTCTGCCATATTGTAACAAGGATTCATCAAAAAATTGAATCACCATCGTGTGTTTCTTGTGTTGGCTTTAGAAGCAATTTCATTAGCTAAAGATTTCTTCTCTCTGTAGAATGGGAAAAATATATACTGTCAACAGTCTTTAAAGGAATAACATGTTACTTTTGATGAAGCAATAGGCAACTATATTTAGCATATTGGTTATGGTACAGTGATTTATGTAAATTTGTGATAGAGAATGTATTTAAAATACCATTGCTCAAACTTTCAGCGCAGAAATGCTGACAGATGCGTGCGTGACAGTGGCAATTTTATGAGTCTATTTTATGCTTCTTTTCATTTTTGTAAAATTTATGGACCCAGTTATCCATAAGTGCTTGGAAAACCTGATTTATGTTCCTGAAAATCACACTTGATTTATTTGCGCCTCACTGATTTATATTTGATTAGCTCATTTGAAAACATGCAAGTGATGTGTAACTCAGAAACATATTCGTTGGAGAGTCCGTAATGTTTAACCATTCAGCAATTCTATTAAAACATACCCGACTTACTGCTGTTACTTTGCCGTTGCTCTTTAAACTAAGGATTCTTCAATGTATGTTTAACTTCCATCGTAGGCCTTTGTGGGACACTGTAACGATATGCCTTTCTGTATGTAGATATGCCGGTTATAATGTTTGTTGCATTCTAGAAATAATAGCAAAATAGACTAAAGTGAATATACCTTCTTCTGCGAGATTGTGGTATATACTGTATCTGTGAGAATCCACTTCAGGCTTTACCAGCTGTCTCTAAAATCTTAATAATTAAGGAAAATTGTATGCTACCTGTATTAGAGGTGTGCATCCTAGCAATTTTAATTAACTGAGCCTTGAAAAAATGTGCAGACCTTACGACTGTAAACAGTGTTAACTTGCTGCTGATTTCCTTCTGAGTTATGCTTCTTTGTGTTTGCTCCAGAATAGAATTGATTGTTTAATGCTATTGGGCCAGGGCCGGATTGGGGAACCAAAAGCAGCCCTGGCAAATATGTGGAAACCACCACTTCTCCCTTCATCTGCTCAGACAGCCTCTCCCTTTCCATCCATCCATTCTCTCTCTTTTCTCTCCTCTTTCTATACTTCTTCTTGCATCACTTTCTCCCTACGGTCACCCTCCCTCCCTCTTTCTCGCTCTTCTGTATTTTATCCAGTGCCTGTTGCAACAAACATCTAGGAGCTGAGGAAAGAGATAGAGGCACAAAGTGTGGGCCTGGGCTTCCAAAACCAGCCCCCAAGGACTCCACTCCAACAGGGAAATGCTGGTGTAATAAAACAGAAAGAACATGTCAAATGGTGTCTACGATTGCTATGAGCTGCATGCAAATAAAAGCCATCTAACATTGTATACATTAAATATAGCATGCATAGAACTCTGATTTTGCTTCAATGCGAAACCTACGTCAGTGCTTTTGGTTTAGAATACCTGGTCCACTGAGGCTTCTTACCAGTGAATGTGACAGTAACTCTCTTAGGGCCTCAGTAAAAGGTCCTGTTATCTTCTCTGGGAACCTAACTGACCTTGACTTACCAATGACTAGGGCATTGGTAACTGTGGGGGAAGTGTTGGTGGGGATTTTAAATGACACCCTGAGGGTCCCCTTACAAAGAAGGCATTAACATTGGAGTCGTTTTTTCTGCTCCCATACATACAGTATTTCCCTATGTATTCCTGGTATTTCACCCAGAGACTCCATCAGCTCTGCCATCTGTTTCCTGACGAGGCTAATTTGGGACCTGACGCCTGAACCTGCCCTATTGTGAATACCGGGACCGGGTAGTGCCCTGCACCGCGAGTCCTCCCGCCGCCGCTCCTTTCACCTGAGCGGCCGCCGAGCGGAGGACTCGCTTTCCCGCCACCACCTGCGGCGGAGCACCCTGACGCCGTCACCAGAGCGCCCGGAGGCGCATTAAAAGTGCTTCCATCCCCAGCAGAAGCGGGCTCTGCCATCTGTTTCCTGACGAGGCTAATTTGGGACCTGATGCCTGAACCTGCCCTATTGTGAATACGGGGACCGGGTAGCGCCCTGCACCGCGAGTCCTCCCGCCGCCGCTCCTTGCACCTGAGCGGCCGCCGAGCGGAGGACTCACTTTCCCGCCACCACCTGCGGCGGCGCACCCTGACGCCGTCACCAGAGCGCCCGGAGGTGCATTAAAAGTGCTTCCATCCCCCGTGACGCGGGAGCGCGCGGGAGCGCCCGGGGCTAAGCCCGGGCAAAGGGCGGGCCCTCTGTGGCCCTCTGAGGCCGAGGAGGCTGGGCTGGGGACTTCCCCCTTCCACTGATGCACTTATACTGAGGATTCCTCCGATATTTCAGTAAGCAGGATTGCCAAGTATATTTAACAGTGGCTCTAGACCTTTATGTTGATTGATTGATTCGTCCTGACATTCCTCCCTCCATTGTTGGCTAGATTGTCCCCCATACAGGGGTCAGTGACATTTATATTTATATTGATATGGATATGCCTCTCACTAAGGACAAACCTCTATTGGTAGGAGGAGACAAGAGAGGTACGCTTGATAACTACGTCATCCGGGCCACACCTGTAATTGACGGGGAAATTGCTCTTGCTGAGCGGCGAGCCGAGAGACATCGACATCGTTGAATTAATTAAAAATAAGCGGTCTTCCTTGGGTTGTATACAGCATGCCGTTTCACCTCCACCTGTTCCGATTCACGAGAGCGAGGGATATGATGCGCCCCTTAATGATAGCATTCCACTACTTTTTCAAGATAGAACTTCCCCATTGGCTGAAATCAATGACTCAATCAGTTTCCTCTGGTAATCCTAACCCAGATGCAGTGATACCCCTGGACATTTCACCTCAGCATGCCGAGTCTGCCCAAAATTCATTATTAGATGCACTCCTACATATACCATTACTACAAGCTGAGTCTGCTCAAAAAACAAAGGCACCATCAAACCAAACTCGAAATCAAGGCCAGCCACCGAAAAAACGGAGGAAAATGGGGAGTGGTATACAGAATAATAAAAACAAGAATACACATCTTAATTTTGGGAAGAAAAAAAGCTCTGTGTCTAATGTAAGCACAACTCCTGAAATAGTTATACCACCAACTTTTCCAACAGAAGATCTAGTTAGTGCTGATATAATGGGTAGCTTGGAGCAGTTAATTAAATTATTAATTCTCCCGGTAGTAGAGAGGCTTAATAGAATAGAGAAGAATTTGGGGACTATAGAAAAGGCAATAGTGGAGAACAAACTTGTAACTAAAGACCCACTTAAGCCAACCGCACTGCCCCCAATTTCCGTTTTAGCTCAAACCACCACCGCCCAAAAAGCAGTAAAACCTATCACCCAGCATACCCTCAACCCCCGACACCCACTATTTTCCAAATCTGTAGGGGAACATGTAAAAAGTACAGCTAAAGTGGCCCAGGGCGGGGGAAAACCAAAATCCTCTGGGAGTGCAAAAGATAGAATGGTTGTAGCCGATACTCAATCATCTGCCAACAGCTCTATAACCCCTCCCTCGGTGACAAGATATACCTCAGATAGACGTAGGCAAATTAATCTTCCCCCTGAGGCTGAGCCTTACGTCATAGTGTTAACAGGGGTCCCCGAAATATCCGATGGCAGGTTCGAAAGCCATCAAATTCTAAAGAACAAGACTATGCATTGGATGGGAACACACTGGCCTCTACCTGCTAATATAAATGGAGAAATGTTACATGTCTGACGAGCGGGATGGTTGGGAAAGAGACCAAAGACAATCCCTGGTGACAGTCAATATAAAATTTAGAGACTATAGGGCAGTCACCTTCATCAAAGATTGGTACCCGGGTGGGCATGAAGGTAGTATACGGGTTAGAGAACTTAACTATTTCTATCCGAAAGCCTTGGTGGGGGAACCGCCCGGAATTCCAAACCGAGATAATAGACTGGGGATGTCTTCACTCTTTAACATACCGATTATAAACCAATTTGCCCCACTCATGGGTCTGGAGGGGGTCGATTGACTCATACATACTAAAGAGGCCGACTCTTCAGGGGCGGACAATACCTCCTTGCCACAATTAGAAGATAGCAGAAGGAATAACGAGGAACATCAGGAACAAACATACGGGGAGGGTGGAGAAACTAACAAAGAAGGTGACGTAGGGATGGCACAGGACTTTGCACAGGTTAGGGATGATGTTTTGAAAGTTGCAGAGGTCATATCAACAGACATACCAGTAAAAGGTACCAGCCAGGCCCAAGAAATACAGTTAATAAGAGACGAGTTAACAGGCGAGGTCAATCCCGACAGTGATATGAACACTCAAGTTAGTCAACTTGTATTATCATGGAACCTGGCAGGATTGAAATCCAAAGTGAATAACCCTGAATGGCTAAAAGTCATTCAGAAATATAGCATCCTGTGTATACAGGAAACATGGCTGACTAATGAAATTCATCTATTAGGATATCAAACGTTTAACATCCCTGGGAAGCCAAGCATCCGAGGTAGAAACAAAGGTGGATTATGTACCTATATTTTGAATACCGCTGGTATCAAAGTCATTAGAAATATCTCAGATGATTTCTTTCAAGTGTTATTGGTTAGTTGGCCAGGATTGAACAAACTTGCTATAATCAATTTCTACAATAATGCCTACTGTAGTTTATGGGATAATATTTTGTAAAAGTGCATAGGGGTACTAGAAAAGGTAGGGTCTGGAGACATGGCACTCCTTTGGATAGGGGATTTTAATTGCACTATCTGCACTAGTAATGATGTGGGCATCTGCCCCTTGAAGGGAAATGACATTGGTGACTCGAGCCATTTTATTCACTGCGGTATTGGGAATAAACTCAACGAAGTGATTTATGAGCTAGACCTGGGCTTTATGAACGAAATCTGTGTAACAAGGAAAGCCTTTAAGCCAACTTTTATAGGAAGGGGTGTAAATTCGGTAATTGACTTCTCACTTTTATCATATCGATAGCGAGGCTTAGCCTTATCCTGGGAAACATTAAAACTTGTCTTTGGGGATCATTATCCGATTTCTATGGAGTTGAAAGTAAAGGGAGCGGCCACAAGTAACATAAAAGAGTACCCGACACCCATAACTCTGGGGCAAATAAATGGGTACTCCCTTAAGTGGGACAAGGTGGACCCCGAAAAATTCATAATAAACCTACTGTCCAGAGCTTCGGATCATGTGTTAATATGCCTGAGGGACTTTGAACGACCACAAGTAACTTTAGACTCCTTCATCGAAATTACTAAGGAGATAAAAAACCTTTTACTGAAACCACTTAAAAAACATCCCAGTAAAAAAAAAGGGTTGGTTCAATAAGGAATGTTCTACAGCATACACACACTTAATAGCAGCTTTGCACGAAGCACCAAGATCTGTGGTACATGTCAGAGAGGCACGTAAGCTTTATAGAACTGTCCTAGACATAAGGAGGAAGGAACTAAAGCGGATCTATGGGAAAATTTACATCTAGCTTGTCAGAAAAATGACAACATCGCCTTTTGGAAGTCAGTTAACACACCTTTTTTCCAAAACAGAGACAATGACGCAATAGATATCGTAGTGCCAGGGGAGGTGTGGGTTGAACATTTTTCATCTTTGTATAATAACCCTAATCATAGAGGAACCTCAAGTTTAACATCAACTGAAGAGCCCCTCGCTCAGTTTCCCCTGGGAATCACTTTTGACTATAAGGAAGTTCTTAAGGCCATTAGTGATAGTGCATCGGGCAAGGCACCTGGACCCGATGGGGTTCCCATCGATATATATAAAAGTGAGTTAAAACTTTGGGCTCCCCTCCTAACCAACGTTTTGAACAGCATTAACACCGTGGGTTTTATTTCTACATGGCCCGAGGCAATTGTGGTTCCAATTTTTAAAAAGGGCAATAGAGATGATCCTGCCTGCTACCGTCCAATTTCACTTCTTTACGCTTTGATGAAGGTAGCAGGCAGGATCATCCTAAACAGGCTCCAAGATTGGTCAGAAGAAAACAACATCATAACCCCTCTCCAGTATGGCTTTCGCCAAGGGAAGGGCACAATAGAGCAAAGTTTAAACTTGGCTCTGCTGGTTGCCAAATACACAGAGGCAAAGCATGAAAGTCTACACATAGCATTTGTAGACTTGACCTCTGCCTTCGATTGTGTAGACCACACAAAGCTTTGGGACACGTTGAAGAGCTTAGGCATAGATAATAAGATCATTGCATTCATTAAGGAGCTGTTTAGAAATGCTGGGGCAAGAGTCAGGTATGGCAGAGACGGCCAATGTTCAGGAAGGTTTCACATTAACAGAGGTGTGAGGCAAGGGTGCATCCTTGCACCCTTCTTTTTCATATTATATATAAACACAGTGGTGGAGCACTTGAGGAAGTTTCAGTTTGATTAGCCACTAGTGGGTGGGACTACCATACCAATCCTCTTATATGCGGATGACGCCGCCATAATATCGCGGACATCCATCGGCATGCAGAGGGCGGTAGTGGAATTTTCCAATTACATGAATACTCGTGGGTTAACAATTAATGTAACGAAGACTTACTCTATGAGATGTGGCCCCTCTAGAAAATCCCCCAAATCAATGTTTTTAAATCTGAAAAAGATACAAAACACCGCTACTTTCTGCTACGTGGGAGTAAATTTTGACAACAAGGGAAATTGGGCTAAGGCGGTTCATGCTAGAAACCTGGCATTCAGTAGAGCCACCGGAGCGCTAAAAAACTTCGCAAGCAAACTTGGTGGTTGCCCAGTCAAAGAACTTACACAAATCTACAAGGCTAGGTGTGTCTCTACTGGTACATATGGTGCCGGAATCTGGGGTTTTACAAATACCAAGCAGATACAACTGGTTGAAAATAATTTTATACGGTATCTGCTCGCCACGCCAAAATCATTATCCATTTTTTTAGCCATAGAGAACTGGGGTTTTCCTACATTGAGGACACGATTAAAGCCAGTCCCCTTCTCTTGTGGCATAAAATTGGACTACCCCGGAAACATTATTGAATAGGGAAATTGTTTTGGACTGCCTAAAGCTAGAGGGGGTGCGAAATATTAAATGGTTGCACCGCGTGAGAAACATGGCTATAAACATTGGCCACGAAGAATATTTTAAAGACCCGTTGTGCCTGGAAACCATCTCTAAGCGCATCCTGAAAAAGTCCATAATGGAACATCTGGCCAATAAAAGGTGGTTGAGCGAGAAAGCAAAACACACCAACAAACTAAATGGCGTTCTCACTCAACAGGAAGGAATGAAACTCTACTTAACTATCGAGAGTAGTCCTTATTCCAGAATGATACTTACCAGGTTTCGGGCTGACACTTTTTTCCGTCTAATAACATTCCCTAACTGCAACGACTGGGCCACACAGTTGGAAAAGTGCCCCTGTGATGGGTCTTCGAATCAATCAAATATTCATTCTATTCTCTTCTGTTATTTTTATTTGGCCCCTAGGAAACAGTTTCTAAAACCTATATTTATTAAATGGGGTATTAGAGGAAGTCGTGATGCGTACTGCAAATTGAAGCTACTAGAGACTGTGTTTGAGACAAAGGCAGTGGCATCCTATTTGAAGACTATCATAGCTCTCAGAAAGTCTATGTAATGTTGAAACGAATCTTTGTACACATGTTTTTATTTTTTAAATGAAATTGATATATGAGACATTTTCCATTTTAGCTACTTTAATAATGAAAAAATGTTCTTGTCTTTTAAAGGTTTTATTTATTGTTTTTTAAAAATGTTATAATTGGAATGTAATTCTGTGTTTTTATGATTTTCTTTGCAAAATCGAATAAAGCTATTTTGAAGTGAAGTGACTCCATCAGCTTTCAGTGGTTGCAGAGTATTGTTTTAGATTGAAATCTTGACAACTGTATGCACATTTGATTATTTAGGCAAAAGGGCCTCTGTAATTATGTGGCAAGAGAAGGGATATTATGAAGCAAAAATGTAACTTTTTTAGTAACTTAGTATATATGTTTAACACATAACTTTTACGAAACACTCACAGTCCCTGGATGATGTCATCTGTGATGTCATTTGAGATGTCATCAGGGATGTCATGAGTGATGTAATATGTGAGGTCATAAGCAGTGCATTGCGGGGGGATAAGTTATAGTTAGCTCAGGTAACTATAACTGCTGAATGTTTATGGTTTTGTGACTGTAAAATCTGACCCTAAATATAACGTGCATGTAACTTTTGTTTTCTAAGTGAATTTCTTAGTGTTTTTATTCTATTTCCTAGCTAAAACATCCCTGTAACCTTTGGTCTTTTCAGTTAATTTCCATGTTTTTTTAATGTTATTTTCTAACTATAACGTCCTTGTAACTTTTAGGTGTTTTTAATGAATTTAGAAGGTTTTTAAAATTTCTTTCCTAACTTTAACCTGTGAGAGTGGGTGTGTGACTGGCTTTATGGGTATGTGAGTGGGTGTGTGAGTGGTTTTCTGATTGGGTGTGTGAGTGAGTGGCGGTATGGGTCAGTAACTGGGTGTGTGAGTGGCTGTATGGGTCTGTAAGTAGGTGTGTGTGTCTAAATGGGTGTATGAGTGGTTTTGTGAGCACCAAACCTTTACCTTCAATAGACTGCAGCAATCCTTGACAATATATCTGCCAGTGGGGTGCATCTATCAAACAAGTGAAATGATTCATATGACAACACTGCACACAGAGGCATGACATTCTACTCAATGATTCATTACAATGTCTTATATGTGGGGTAATGCTGTATTTTGCCTTATAATGCATGCCAAATTATCGGGAAACACACTTGGGCATTTTGATAAGCTACCCATCAATATAAAGATCGTAGGGTAGTTCCTATATTACCCATACAGGACCTGCACATTTTGATAAAATAAACTGTAGTGCTGGTGGTAGACTAACTCTGAGCACCCCTACTGAGTACATTAGCCGGTTAGCATTAGCTAGTTCACAGTGCCACTATACTTTCCACTTATCTGTGAGAGGATAGTTTCTGGCAACCTTAGAACATGACAACCCTGATTTCCCAGGATCATGGAAACAATGTACTACCTTTCACCCCGTCACTCGTGCTCACTTAGTTCCTCTCAGAGAGTTACACAGAAGGAACAGTCAGGCGTAGTTACAATAAGTATTTATTGCACAGTTGTTCTTCTAGTGTAAAATATATGTGGTGCGACAACCGTTAGACAGCAGCAGAGATACATGATCAGCAGTACAGTGAATATAAAAGAATAGTACAGTTCTACCATTTGGCAATAGTCAGGAACACATACATGGATATAAAATGCATGATAGAAGAAAGCATGCGTACTCCTATGATGCCAATCTAGATGTACCTTAGTGTACTTAGCATGTGAGTAGGTATGAAGCCAAGTATCCCTCTACATTTAGTCTAACCACTTTACCTGAAGCAAAAAAGTGTGGGACCCCGTACTGGTCTCGAGCTGGACACCCCGCAAGGGATGTTTTAGACCACTGTCAGCTGGAGCCTCTGCAAGCAGGAGCCTCAGCGTCTCTGGTCAGTGTCTCAGCCTGGAAGTCTTGGTTCCCTCTAACTAATACTAGCAAGAGGTGCTGTATTTTTACAGAAAAGTATCTGGGGTTCCTTTGTCCCTTGCTTCTTGTATTAGCCATTGTTGGGTTTGAGGATGATGTATGGGATGAACCTTGTACGTAGATATTATGCAGGTGGATGTAGCCACAGCCTGGTTTCCAAGAACCCTTCTGAATATTCATTCATACGATGTCAGTCTAAAGATGAAGTCATGGAACGCTATAGTTCAGGGAAACCCTCCTTTTGTGTCCAGGACTAGAGCTAGGCAAAGGTTCAATCCTAAAAGGCTTGTTACTGTATAGTGTAGGGGAGGTTATGTAGGTGAAAGGGTATGAGGGTACCCAGGCCTATATAAGGGTACCTATATGAATTAACAAGACCTTTGCATATTACTAAGAAAAATGGGGTCGGTGAAAGCAGAGGGATTCCTGAAGAGGAATGGGCACAGTACCAGAGTCATCCCCCACTGCTCACTGCAAGAGGCTGTACACTGTAGAGATTGACCACTCATGGGCAGGTGCTAAGAGTCCTCTTGGACTGAAAACTAAAAAAAAAAATTAGGACCTTCTGATTGGCTAAGGAAACATTTTCTTCTGTGGGCCATGGTGTGGAAGCTTGTACAACAGCTCCCACTGGAGTACCCTGAAAACTTATGGAGGGCTGCACTAGTTCCTACAGGGAAACAGGAGTAGCCATGTCCCAAATATTTTTTTTACTTTTCTTTTACTTCTTCAGGTCCCGCTGGGTCACCTCCTCGAGTGCCTGGTGGGGTCTAGGTGTCCCTACACTTTCTGCTTATGGCCTTTTTGAAAATCCTTTTCAAGACACAGACTGAGTCCTAGTGTCCTGTAATGCCAGCCACAACATTTTCTTCAAAGTTGCAGCCAGCCAATCATATTGCTCAGTCTCATGAGAAGCCTTCCCGTGGTACCAAAATGGCCAGCAGTAGTTTTAGGGGTATTTTCAAGAGTTAGTTATTATCTCATTTTAACACCTAAGTGTAACTTAAGTTTAAACCTCAAATGGGTCAAGATGTGCCTCCCCCTTCAACAATGACTTAATACCACTGAATCCTTCTAACTATCTCTGCGCCCTCACTCCCTATTTCAATTCCTATCTATAAATTAAATCATACTGTGCCTCTCTCTACCTCAACTTTCCAGCCTCCTTTCTCATGTTCCTCTTTATGTTATACTTTCCTTGTTACAGCATTCTTCCCTTGCCTCCTTTCATTCTCTTCTTTCCACTTCCCTTCTATCTCTTTTACTGGCACTGTCAAACACTTAGTTTCTAGAGTTTTATTTCCCCATTACTCCCCCTTTTCTCTGCTCCCTCATCTTTGTTTGATTTCATCCTTTTCCTTTCTCTCACTATATCAGCTTTATGACCACCACCGCCTTCTCTCTCTCCCTCCTTACTCCATTTCCTCCTATCACTTTACACTTAATCCCTCTCTTTCTTGATGATATCATATTCAATTCCTTCTCTCCCAAACTCCTTTTTTTCCTCACTTCCCTTCCTCATTTCTTAACATCTAAAGTCCTGTTTCCATCCTTGTTCGTCTGTCTCGTATTTGCTTGCTTCTCCTTCCCTTGTCTACTTCTACTCAGTACTGCATATATCCCTTCTTCCATCTCCTTTCTTCTCATCATTCCTAATCCCTCTTTTTCTCCCTACATCTTTTATTTCCTTTCTCCTTTCTATTTCTGCGTCTCAGTTTTCCCATACATCTTTTGTCCCTTCTTACTTCTCACTGCACAGGCAAATGTTGATGGGATTACTGACGTGACCACTGTACCTGATTCATGGCGGATACAGTGGATAACGCATAGGGTCTGAGAATAAAGATCAGGTTGGAAACAGACAGGCCAAGTTTTCCTGCAAGAAAAGGGAGAAACAGGATTTGAATATGGCAAGGTTAAAGTTGGAGACTATGCATTATTTGTAAGAAAGTACAGTTATGTTTCTATGCAGATCTGTAGTTGAATCAGTTTCCCTTACTCCTCCATGGAGACCCCCCCTATGCATCAGAACGCCACCTTTTCATTTTCTTGTAATGTAATCTTAATGGAGAACGATCTTGTGCACTTTCCTGTGCCAATGAGCACTCCTACAACGTGAAATATCCTACCTTTTTTGTGGTCAAAGAATATTGGCAAATAAGCATTAAGACATAAATATTACAATTTAAAAAAAAGAAAAATGTCCCCATGTTGATCCCATACCTCCTCTTCCTTGTGGTGGATTTGGATAGATAAAAATGACATACGACGAGTTAGTTTATATGATGATCATAGCGATGCGTCTCGTTATCCGGCATTATGCATTTTAAAAAAAACAGTTATAAATGGTGCGTTTGTTAACATCATATATGAGAGAAAGCACAATGGATGGTTTTGAGCTCCAGTATCTGACCAATCTAACACGTCAGACAAATGCGCGGTGATTATAAAGAAAAATCCGGCGGACCTCGCGCTGTACCTTGCTTTGCTTATTACAACCAATGAAAGCTCTGTAGGTTTTCTTTTCCTCGGAGACGGTCGCCTGACTCCTCTGAAGTAACTACAGAGAGCAACTATGTTTTCTTTCCCAGACAGTTCAATAATAACCAGCAGTCACATGTGAATTCTCCGCCATTCTTTCTTTCTAATCTGGTCCCTCCAGCACTAGACGGCACATCAAATCACTGGCTGAAAAAACGAATACGAAACATACAAATCTAGGATTGTTTTTTTTTTTTTTTTTACTTAGTTGTACTCTCTGCATGATACGTGTTGATACATTTTTCCGTTGTCAATAAGACATAGGCTTGTATACCTTTAACAAGTCTACTATTGTGTTCTCTCACTGAATTGTTCTTTTCTTATTCGAAGCATTGATCAGTAGAGCGGCAGGTGTAGTGTTTTTTTTCCAAATCAGCCGCAGGGAATTCCTAGTCTCTGTGTGTAGGACTCTTTGAACTTCACGGTGTCCATTCCTGGATTGAACTCCTCAAAATGTAAGGCTCTATCTACCTCGTGTATTTTCTTTTGTATGTGAAGTGTTCTCATTGCTTGTCCGAGAAATTCAGGTTGTATTAAAGTTGTGTTTGTATGTTACTTTCTACGCCATGGGTCTTCGGGGTCATAAAAGCAAACCCATGCAGGGGCCAAGTTATTTATACTAATCAATTTCAATGTTTCAGGCTCTAAAGCTGGCATTCACTCGTCTTTATTAGCTCAGTTGATGTTACATTAATTGACTGATGTATTTATTTATTTGAAGAGTTTTATATAGCGCTGGATAGACCCGGAGGTATCAGAGCGCTTTACATAAGAACAAGTTGCACAAAGTTACATCAGTTACCATAGCATAACATGAAAAACATATATGGGTTGCCTGGAGCATGAGGGAGGGTGGGGGGGGGAGGGAGGGAGGGTACGAGACAGGTATGTAGGAAAAAAATAAACAAAGTCAGGTATGGCTGGGAAGGGGAGTCAGCAACAAGGATCACAAAGGGAGGAGGCGGGGGAGGGAAAGGAAACACAGCGGAGAGACGAGGTAAAACAATGTCCAATGTACGGCTGGGTAGGTGAAGGCTAAGCGGGTGAAACCAAAGTCAATCTCCTCTATAGCTGCCAAAACAGCATCGTCCTACTTCCATCAGTCGCACCAGTCCCTGTGTTATTGGGAAACGCCGCCCGCCTCAACCTCCAGCTTTCCGGTACTCATCTCTCCTCAGCGGGTCAAAGGTTCTCCACTTTCCTTCAGGATTCCCATTATTGGTTCAGGTGCAGCAACGTGCTACCACCGACAAAAGAGGATAGACAGCAGCTGCGTTGATAATCGATGTAGAATAGATCTTGTTCTGTCCCAAGAGGCCCTCTCAATACAGTGTGGAGATAGGGGTGGTGTCATCCCTTTTAGGTGCCTGCAATGCCTGAACTCCCTTGACCGCTATTTTAGGGTTAGGCTTCCGCCTGGCTTAGACACTCAGGCTAGCGCATATAACTCATCCACAGGCTCCGCTAACCAGTTATTTTTCCTTCTGCCACTGCTGTGCCCCTCTTACGAACCCGGCACACAGCACTGATCTGTCCGGGTGGCCTGGGGCCTCCATTTTAGGGTCAGGCACAATCTAGTGAATCCTGGTGGTCCTTCCCAACAGGCCCAAACCCTCAGGCCAAAGCAGCTAATTCCTCTGTGACAGCCACTTGACCATTCCTTGCCTTGCTGCTGCCGCCGGACCACTCCTTCAAACTGGCGCGAAGCACTTATCTGTTTGGGTGCCCTGGGGCCAGACAGCAGCTCTCCATTGCCTTCTGGCTCCGCTTGCCGCTCACTGCCTGATTCTTGCTGCATGCCATTAAGTCTGGTGAGTCAGTCTCGGTGGAGGCAGACTCTGCGCCACCCGGGATCCAGCACTTTCCCTCTGTGTGCCTCTGGGTTAGAGTTCTTCTGCCAATCTGCTCTCTCTGTTACACTGCAATGAGGTGTCGGAGCTCGGATCTTTTGGCAGCCGCCAGCATTGGGGTCCGATTTTGTCGCCACTTCTCCCCTCTATCCATCAATCTTCTGTTCCCTGCCTCTCAGTTAAATTTTCGCCGCTAATTATCTTAAAAACAGGCGCTGTGGTGGTGGTCGTTGGGGATCACGTACACCCGGCCATCTTGCCACGCCCTTTATTTGATGCAATATCTCGAGACTGGTGGATTTGAGTAACTATGTTGAGGAATAGCCAACCAGTCTTCATTGCTGGTTGATGGGCAGGAAAAGTATTTCAGGCCTTTCACATGCAGTGAGCATTGGCAGCGGTCCCAGTTTTGTGTCCTAAGTGGTTTAAGGGCTGGAGCAGCCCTATTTCACCACATAGGAAAGCAGTAAACCCTTGATTGTTACAGGTACTCTCAAGGCATGTGCTGCTTTTGGGAGGACATATAGCGGCGTTTGTTGACATATCTGACCACCTCCAAGGTTGTCGGATCCTAATTAGGTGGTTGGACTGCCTACTACCTGTCGGCAAGTCCCTTTAGCGCAATGGTGCAGGTCGAACACTCGTCCAACTGGCATCCTAATTAGAGCCTAAGAGTAAGGCACTTGTTATTGCAACCAGGATAGCATAGCCACTGCTAAACAGAGTATTTTTCCAACTGCAATGGTCAGCATTAGGCTGGCTCAGCCGACACAAGTTTATTTCCTAGCATTAATATACAAATATCCTGATAAAATAAACAGCCTGCTGAAGAACTGCAGTCAAACAGTAAATAACACTAGACCGAAATTCCACTGTACCACAACGCAGGGTCACAATCTTAAAATGTGAGTACTATTCTTCTTTACTGCTGCACTCCTTAACTCAGAATAGCAGCAGAGGACAATGACTATGGCACTGGTTTAAAGAATGAAAATTAAAATCACATGGCAATGTTCAGATGCATTTTATTTTTGTATTTACAAGTTTAAGAGTAGGATTCTCTCAATAAGCTTTAGTAGCTTCAAAGCTAGTGAACACAGCCAGAGCTGAATTTATAGATTTGGTGAAGTAAAAAATTATGATCTCAATTTTAAATGTTGATAACTTCTTTAATAATCCGGTGTAGTCACAAATTAAATAAACCCAAGATACCACTCCTCCAAATGTATTGTAATAGTCAATGTTTAGGTCAACTTAGCTTTAGTCACCAAAACGTTTTCATGTTGTTAATTAGCCTGGAGAACCGGTTCTTCCATCGCATTGAGACATATCTAACTAATGCTCTTTAGATCCTAGATAAATAATGTGGACATTTGGATTCATAAACGTTTATGAATGTACACGATGCCACAAACCAGTCCCTAAGCAACACTAGTTCTTGTTTTTTTAATGAATAGTTGATTATATATTTTTAGAGGAAATGACACCCATATATATGTAGTTCTGTCTACTTTCACCTCCTAGATGCCCAGGTGAAATGATACGTCATCTGCCTTTCGAAAAGATTACAACGTAGCTTTTTGGAATGGTTTATGATAATAAATGCAGTTTACAAAATGAATAAGGAGCGACTGGGAACTTTTTGATTGACGTGATTAAAAAATGAGGGTTTGAAAGCAAACAAAGCTCAACCGGACCCACTGTAGCCCTTGGGCAGTGAGAGCCAACAGCCCCACATCACCAGCACAGACTGGCTAACCATTCTTCTCAAGGTGAGGAGATGAATCTTTATGCCCTTTAATATTTAGGTAAAAATGCATATATGTGGGGGAACAAGCATTGACAATGTCCATAGGAGTGGATCTAAAGGAATGTTGAATGCTAATGTGATGCATAAGTAAATAGCAACAGCATGGGAATAGACATGTATTGTGTTGAAGCAAAATATTGGAAAATAAGATTGGTGTAGGTTGAAAGGTCAGGTGACAGTTGCACTGTCAAGCCAGGTCTTAAAATCCATGTAGTGTAAAGACTGCCCTTCTCCCATCTGTGCTGTTGCTAGAGAAAACAACAAATAATCTAGGGGCATTTTATCAAGGGGGTTTATCTCCGCTTTTTTGGCTTTAAAAGCCAAGAAAGCGGAGATAAAATTATCTCCCTATTACCTAGCTGTCGCTAACACCAGTTAGCGGCAGCTAGTAGGAGATAGCGACCATCTTGGGCCCCGCTTTGCATGTCAGTGATATTTATCACTAATGACATGCAAAGTGGGCGTGCCAAGATGTTAGCGACTGGAAACAGTCGCTAACATCGCTATCTCCTATTACCAACTTTTGGAGATATTCGCTCTAAGCGCGAATATCTCCAAAAGCTAACACCTGCCCCTGAGCATTTCTTAGCCATGTTATCCAATGGTAGGTGGATAACATGGCTAAGAGCATTAGCTCGGTAATGCATGAATATCGTTGACTTTTCAGCGATATTCATGCATTTCGGCCGATTTTTATCGCTTTGGAGATGAACCTTGATAATAGCAAGGTTCCTAAGCGATAAAAATCGCCGCAGCTCGGCAATAAAAATATCGCCGCTAAACCAACATAGCGATAATTATCGCTAGTTGTTGGTAATATGCCCCCTAGTTATCTAACACGCTTTAATTGCATTCCAATATCATGTGTCTGCCTTTGGCAGTTGAAGCTTAGACAGCTGGATAAACAAACAAAATGATCACAGCTGCCGAAGGCCAAGCAATGTTTTGTAGAAGCACTCAACGGCAGCCCAATCAAAACATGTGCTCCTGGCTCCCAACATGTAGGTGGAGCCAGAGCCCCTCTGTAGTGATACTCACATAATTGTCTGGCAATGGCTGCACTGTCCACCTAGCCATGAAAAACAGTGGTGCAAAGGAGCTCTGCCATCCTTTAACCTTTTGGAGCTGGAATTTAAGGTGACAAACATGTGCCTATGCCTAGTATGACCCTATACCACATACCTGTAACGAATTGTAAATTGTTGCCAGGAGAGCAGAATATTCCCCTAAGTGCCCTAGTTTTCGCCATAAAGTGAGATGATCTATTTTGCAAATGCAGTTGAATAATCGCCAGGAATTGGTGATTTTTCTAAGGTAAGTCTGTTGGCTAACAAATGAATACTAGAGAGATTTTACTGCGTGGAAGCATTTCTTACCAAAATCCGTTCTATTTATTGGCAGTGTATTATTGTCTTTCACTCAACTCCCTAAGTGTTCCAAGAAATTTCTTGCCAAAGTCCTCCTATTTGCAGCTAAGAGGATGATCTGCATATTGTTCTTTCATTCATAAATGCAAATCTGTTTGTGAAATAGGAGTCATTTGCTGCCTCTATAGAATTTGGTACTGTTTTTGGATTAAACAAGCATTGCACACTGGTGTGAAATATAAGCTTCAAGCTCATGCTTCATTTTTTATCACATTGATTAGAAGACCATCTAGCCTTTAAGCGCCAGAATTCCTAACCTCCAGGATTAGGGACTGGATTCCACAGGTACTAATAGTTTCAATTTTTAAGAATATTTCCTAACTGTTTTAAGATACAATATGTAGTCAATACTATTCAATGTAACACTGGCTAAATCATGACATGCATGTAAGAGATTTAGTCTCCCTTTGTCGGCCTTCTTCATTACAATGAATGATATGTTAATACCCCATGCCATAAATTGGACTTCTTTTTGGGAGATAACAACTGAATCTACCGAGATCACTGCATTACAATTTCTAAAAATAGGCATCTGCATTGTCGGAAATCTACCCTTTCTGTCAGATAATGTAGGATTTGTTCCCTTTTTATGAAACCCTCTTTTGTTAGCTGTAGAATTCAGTGTGATTTACCCCTGGTAAGCAGTGGTAAAATGCTTGCACTCTCACTATTAAACATGGCAACATTTGTACACACCTGGTAGGCACAATTGATTTATTCATAGGTCCCTTGTATATGGTGATACATGTAACCAAGTCATGTACATTAAATGCTAACACATGAGCTACAGCAGACATTGTGCCACCCACAACAATGGCATTGTAAAATATCTCCCCCGGCCTGCCGCTGCAGCTTAGATATGCAGTTTTAAACTGCAATTTGACCTGGTAAAATAAACCTTTTACCAGGCCTAAACCATCTATTTTAATACCTCTAAGTCATCCCTAAGGTAAGCCCTAAAAGCCCATAAGGCACGGCACTAGCAGTACCAGGAGGGGAGTCTTGAGAAGCCTCATCTTCTCTTTGAGACACTACCCATCCTTTCTTTCCTTTTTTAATCCTGGTGGGGGAACCTTGGAATAAAGTTTAGGTTGGTATCCTCAAACCAGTTTTAAATCACTTTCTATTAACTGCACTCTTTGTCGCATCACTAGTTCCAGTCACTTGGTGATATGCACTGTTCTATCACTTTATGTGTTACGTGTATTAAGTGTTGAGCCCTTGTGGTCTTACGTTGTGTTGTGTTTGATTTATTATTTTACCCCCCTCCATTATGCTCCGCCCTGATTATGGCTACACCAGGGCGTTTTGCAAGCAGGCCCAATGATGAAGCATGTCACATACTTCGGTATGTGAGTGAGGGCAGTTTTTCCAAACAGATGAGTTTTTCTGTTTACGTGCTGTGCTCTCCTCCCCCTATTGTGTGTTTAATCGAGAAGTTATGGGGGTTCGGGGTGGCAGAGTTTATTTCTAGACCTTCTCCCCTTCTATGTGTAAAGTGATTTAAAAATTAGGACATGGATACCTACTGTTTTACATGTCTTGGCGGTGAAAAAAAACAACATAATTATTCACTGTAGCAAGGCTGGCTCTTCCATAAGTTAACACTGGATTATACTATTACGTTTAATAAATGCGAAATTCAGTTCGAAAATAGCTAGGCGACTGGTTCAAGGACTCACTTCAATAGTCGTTTAAAATCCAGCGCAATTCGTTCTTTATATAATTTTTTGGGATATTACACTTTTAGAAAGTTGTCAATTCCTCCTTAAACCCAGAAATGCTTTCCTATCTGTGCTCCACTGTTGGCTAACCCCCGTTCACTTCCCTGGGATGATATTTGTATTTCTCCTAGACAGAAGACCAAGGACTCTGGGTGTGGGGAAGGTATCTCCTCCATTGACAGGGTGGCCTGTGGGCTCTGTCCAGCCCCTTCCCGAGTTACAAAGGATCACTACCTTGTCATTGCCAGATGGCATTGTGTAACAACTGCTTCTTTGCAAGAAATGCTACAAAAAATGAAAACATAGTTGCATCCAATCCAAATGTTGGATACTTCACCTTTGTACTATTCACTAATGCAGGCTTCATGCAGAAAAAAGGCAATAGCTAGGAACACTCATTAATACCACCACTCTATTCCAGTTTGTGATCTGCAAACAACACACTAGATTTATATAGAACACATACTAGGGGACATTGATCCTCTTTCACCATCCACACTCCTACTGGTGTGGGCAAATCACAAGTTTAACGGTTGTGTGCATTTGCAACGAATTCATGGCCATTCGTATGGAAATCTATGGTGCCAGACTGTGCATGGCAGCTATAATTTTCTGGGAGTATGCAATTCTGACCCTCAGTTCTGTGATTTGTTTCCTCTACCTCCACCCCTACTGTCACTCGCCCTCGTATCTCCATAGTCATACAATCCCCGAAATGCTATTCATAGGAAAATAAGCAAAAGTCACTTCTTGGGGTTTGATGATTTTTTTTCCAGTATCTGGTTCTCACGAGAACATACCAGAGAGGATTTTGAATATGTCAGAGCAAGAGAAGTGTGAGCGTGAGGTACAGCGCTTGTCATTGCTTTTGTGAAGGTGTAAGCTCCACCTTAGGTTTTGCCATGTGTTGTGAAAACTAGGAAAAGCAGTTGATCCTCTTCGCCCTGTATGACATTTTCAATACACCATCCAGTCAAAATGCCACACAGATAGATCCCCATCTGAGAGTTCCTTTACCTTTGTGGATTAATCTATATACCATATCCACTGCCCTCTCCACCTTCCACTGTCCTAATACGTAATGTGGGTACAGATTAGTGCATGATCATGGACCTGCTGTTCAAGAGAAACCCTTGAACACTCAACACAACAGGCCTTGAGCTTGTGTATTAATTATATCCAAAATGGACAATTTAGAACACCTGTGGGGAGTCAATTGCTTGGAAATGTGATAGATCACCTGCCGCTATATGTGGGCATTGTCCATGGTAATAGGTTTGCACAATGTGAGGAATCTTGTTGGCAAATCTTAGGCAACAAAAGCAGCAATTTGGAATGAGCATAGAAAATAATATCACAAGAACCAGAAGCAGACATTCATTGTGTCATTAAATTTGTTAGCTACCAATGGACCACGGCTTAGTATTTAGAAAGTTGCACAATGGCACTCATATTTATGGAAACAGCTAGAACAATATAGAAAATGTCTAGAGTTTATGATTTTTGGCACCATGCAAAACCCACTCACCACACCAAGAGGAGCATAAGGACTGGCAGAACCATCTTTTTGTCACAGGCAGGGGTACAGTTGGCATCGCTAGTCTGGTAGAACTAATGGATAGCTAATCGTTGGCAGATTGCAGCCTTGGCCACTGGTTAAATTAGGAGGAGCAAGGGTTTATTTATAAATAGCTTTAAAACCATCCCTTATTACTAGTAAGTGACTAAAAAAGGATCTCTTTGTAATTTTCAAATATTAAAATTAGGCCCCAGCCTTAGACCCCATTCCATCTGTTGAGTAAAAAGCAGGTACACGTTTGCTCTCATGATTGTTAGATCCCACAGGAGGGTTGGAGGCCCAAGTTCTTCCTCTCTATGAAGTCAGCTACCTTAAATCAGTTGGTGCATCACCAGGGTAAATCAGTTTCTATTAAAGTTCCCTATAAAACGTTTTACTATAACTTTTTTTATACTGTGTTTCATTCCTTACTCCTACCATTTCTGTCCTCTTAGACCCAATATAATGGTCTCCATTTGCCAGCCTCAAAAGGATGGACGGCTGAGCTGGTCTGGGCAGGATTCACACTCAAGACCTGCAGACCACCACACGTCAGCGGCAAATGCTCAGAGATCCTCCTGTCTTTCAGATTTCACAGCGTTCACGAGCCACGTACTGTATGCGTCACACTTGTGAATTCTGTATGTGGTGCGTTTATTTTTCCATAAGGCTGGGCTATTAATGACGTGCAACCTGGAATTACATATTTTGTGCAAAATTAGCATGTCGTACCTCATAATATGTCGCATGTTATATATCTGCATGCCCACGCAGGCTAGCTAAAGTATACATTCCGTATGGACATGCTCTTCCTCAAAGGATTGGGAACCTTCATCAACTTCATTCTTCCAAATGAGTTCCAATTTAGCTTGTTTTCCATGGCCGCAATGATTTTATTTAGAAACCGATGTGTTTGGAAATCTGGTGAAAAGAATGAAAGGAGCGGATTTTTATCTTTGTAGTAGAGAATATATTTTTATATTAATGCATTTTTGGAAACACACTTTTATTCCCAGTTAGGTGCACTTGAGTGATTCAGTATTACCAATGGGGGAAGGGGACTTGGTCTGTGCTGGGGAAATCCTTGAACCATACATTTCATTTTGTTAAAAAGTAAAAGGGTTCAAGCTGAAAAAATCCAAATCCAAATATAAAAGCGTATATGTAATACGTGGAATGCATGACAATCCTATAGCAAGCGCGGACACAGAAGTGCCATAAGGTCGCTGTTAAAAGGCCAGTGAGAGGAAATGAAATAATTGCCCTTGAGTAGTTCTCGAGTCTTTCTGACGCCACTCACCATCTTAGATGCATAGCATGCAAATGTAATTAAAACCGTGCACTGTATTATCTGTAGCTGGAGAAAATGGAGGGTGACATCATATAATAATGCCATTGAAAAAGGTAAACTGCTGGTTCTGGGCCAATGAAGTGGCACATTGAGACAGGAGAAAATATTGGAAGGCAGGACGTATAATAACACCACCACCACCAATAATAATAATAATAATGATAATATAATAATAGTAATAGTAATAACAATAAAAATAATAGTAGTAATAATAATATTAAAAACAATAACAGAACAATATAATACATTTTATTTTTAGCCATGGTAACATTTTAGATGTGCCAAGTGCTGAAAACAAAAGTTGTTATTTCGCCTCAATGTGATTGTAGTCAATTTGTTATCTTGATAAAAATGAAATGCCGAGACGTCCCAGCGGGGATCGAAAGATTTGACTAAGGGATCACATAGGTGGACTTGACTCATTGATACACTGTTGCAAAGTCCTCATGGGATCTAATTTAGCGCAAGAAGGAACACGTTTAAAGCTGCATAAAAGTGTTTACTAATTTATAAATGAGCTGCAGAAAATTGTTAGTCAGGTTCATTCACACAAGTTATTTTAATCCTTAAAAAATGTGTTCTACATTCTGTAATCAGAGGCCAACCACATCAATTATCTCAACGTTCTTTCACTTTGCTTACAAATATGCTGCGAAAACGTGTCAGAGAACTGCTGACAGTAAAACTAATAAAGCAACAAAAAAAACACAAGTTATGATGCTATGGCTGAAAAGGAAATGTGTCCTTAATCATATCCCAGGATTCCGGCATTGATGCAAAAGTGAGGACCCAAACACAAGGGACTAATCAACAATTATGATTTTTTATTGAATGTTCCTACTTCTGCAAATATGAAAATGAATAATAAATCAGCAGATTAGCAGCCCAGATGCGCTCTGTCTATTGGTGGAAAATCCACACCCATACAAACCTGTTGTGAGTGATAACACCTCATCTGTACCATGGAATTACAAGTCTTTAGCAATGGAATGGGGAATAATCATGTAGTCTCTATTAGCAGGCGAAACTCTGCATGATATTCCCTCTTCCATGGGCATTATGGCTCACATTTGCCACCGGCTCTGTGCACAGGGTAAATGTGAGTGGGGGATGCTACAGGGCAGGGGAGGTGGGTGGATGATGTGGAGGGTGGTGCCGGACCGTGGATACTGTAGTTTGGAGGAGAGCATTACATACTCCCTGTGTGCCATGGCTGGGGGTCAGGTGGGGGCAGGAAAACGCATTTGGGGTGCAATGCAGCCCATCCCCAAAGCAATATTAAGGGCTTGTTTTTCTGGCAGGCAAAATCGGGTCTATTGTTTCCTCACTCGGTAAATCTAGGTGCAGGAAAAAAGGCCAACTCATATTTGAGCAGAGTGGAATTAAATATGGGAATTTTACTCTGCTCAACTCATAAACAGGGTCCCCGGGAGGAGAAAAGACTGAGTTAAACCGCCAAAGCGTGAACCTGGAACAAGCAGGTGCTATTTTAGTAATTTGGGTCATTTTTCTGAATATAAAATGATATGCTGAAATTTGGTATCAGCAACACTTATTTTCGCGGCATCTTGCAAAAATGTACGACTCTATGCTTTTTAACTATAAGATGCTGAGATTCTCTAACGAGGGTAGGAGTGCTTAACAAACAAAAACATCAGCTCACGTTGGTTCAATAGACATGTATTTTAGTGAACCTGGGCTCGAGTTGAGACAAGCAGAACACTGTCTGCTTTGACGAACAAGATGGAAAATCCAAAGAAAATATCATTAGCCTTTAGGCAAAGTGTCCCCTGGAGACTGCTTGTCAACCCTGTAGGGCATATGTTGTCTGGTTAGGCATGAGACCTGCCAATCTGTGCGCCTTTCCTGACAACTATTGGGCTGAAAAATAATACAACTCATTGAATAGAATTCTAAACTTGTCAGGTGTCTAAAACAATGTGTTTGTTTCATGTGAACAACTGGCTATAGTCAATTACATGTTCTCATTTTGAATTGTTTTCTAGAATTGGATGTTTTGTAATTCATCATTCAGCTTACACCGTGCAGAAGAAGTACATTGTATTACAGTGTGACACATCTGAAAGTGAAATAGCATGTAAAAGCTAGGCTGTGAAACTGTCATGCTAATTGGGATTCATTAGTTTTCACAACATATGTTAGCAGCACAACAATTTGCTTACCATTGTTTAACTATATGTCAAGCCCTTTATCAGATATGTCTTGTTGCCTTGTTAAGAGTTCCTGTGCAAAAATTACCATCTTCATTAACTAAACATAGTTGTTGTTAATCCAGTCAGCCTCAGGGCAAATGCTTCCTTGCATTCTCAGTGGAAGGGTCAGTTGAACCTTACTAAAGCCTAGTGTAACCCTCTGTTCCTTCCTGGTCAGCCTCCACGGTTCAAACCCCTCGATCCCAGGCAGGCTAAGAGAGGAACTCAAGTTAAGGTCACATGACCTCAGCAAGCGCCTCCTCGAACCTGTCACCTGTTTATAGTCACATGACCCCTGCAGTAGTGTCCTCCAACCAGCTGCTGTTCTCTGTTTCCCCCTCAACAGCACTAATGAAAATACACAAATCTCAGGTTGTTCCACAACTCAGCTGTCCTTAGATGAGGGTAGATTAGGAGGAGGGAGTTATTTGCCTGTTTGATTGAGTGTCTGAATATCTACCCCTCTGGTAAACAATCTATGCATGTGTCTCATGCAATCACCCCATCCAGTACATACACTCTCACCCCGACTACACAGTGTCACACACTCAGCACCCACGTAACAAGCACCCAGAAATGTATTCAGATACACCTAACTAGCATGCACATGTCAACAGCAGCCACTGCACACATATATCGTAACACTACAAATCTGAATACAACTAGATTCACAAAGACAAGGATCTAGACCATATTCAAACATATATTTGATGTCTTCACCCCAGCAGAAAAAACATCAAATGTGCTGCCCATAAACAACTTGGAAAACAAATCTGAATTTTGGCATATTACTCACAATAAAAAAATAAAAATAAAACTGGACAAACTTGAAAACGATATACACAACAAAAAAAAGGAATTTCCATACCTTTATCAAAGCAGTACCAATGAAACATACGTGAGATCTCCATCTACTTTCAATCTACGTGTAAATGAGACATTGGAAAGGACATTAGCACTTTTTGCGAGAATCATATTCCAGGACTTGCACTTCCTGAACCAAGAAATAAAATACGCTTGCAAAAACATTCACAAGCCTGAATTGAGGGCTGTAATATAGCCTTATAGCCCACCGTAGAGGGCTATACCAGCTATTAAAGGCCCTTTCCAGCGTTAAAGGCCCCGAGCCGAAGGCGAGGGCCTTTAACAAGGGAGAGGGATTTTAATAGCCCGTATAGCCCAGCTACGAAGGGCGATAAGGCTATTAGAACATTCTGCCACTAAAGGGCAGAATGTTCTAACAAAAAAGAACAAAGCCTTATGGGAGTGTGAGGGGATTGGAATCCCCTCAGGGTCCTTGAAGCCTTCGTTCACAGCCAGAGCTGTGAACAAAGAATCATTGGAATGTTGGAGCTCCAGGCTTATACCAGCCATTATAAGCCCGGAGCACTCCATTGTTTTCAATGGAGCTCCCAACATTCCAATGTTCTAATGGGCGTTAGTAGATTCTTAGCTGAGCGCATTTACTACCTCATACTTCTAGGGGCCCAACAGCCAAGAAACATGTCATTGCATCCTTTATCACTAATCAGTAACTTAACACAGTAAAACTAAAACAAATAAATGAGAAGATCACTCACTTTCCCATGGGCACTAATTGCATGTACCCTTCCTAAAATACACAAACAAAATCGCAATATCCCTGGATGCCTGATAGTACTCGATGTGGGTTAGTCTTAGAGTCATTGTCTAGATAATTTGCCCTAATCATTAAGCCTGATGCACATATGAAGAAACTAAGGAAACTGGGGGGAATTAGCTTGTACAGAATTATTTATTTCAACTGAAGCGTTATATCCCACAGAGCAGCTTGGTAAATAGGAGGCTTTTTCAAAGTCTCTTGGACTCTCCTTCCTTTTAGTTCAATTAAATACAAGAGAGTGGGTCCTCAGCTGCAGTTTCATCCCATGTAGATGCTGATCCATATGGGCTATGGAGCCATGCCCCCCCTGTGTTCCGACAATGAGAATGTCTGTCAGACTGAACAGACAATCTTCTTGTTCAGGTCAGGTAGCCAGGTGCTTGGCATGCGCTAAAAGCACTGATTCATCACTCCCTGAGCTGAACTTTTGCCAGGCTGAGGATGTCACAGCCCTGTGAGCGTGACATAATCTTGGCAAAAGTACCTTGAGGCCCTCCCCCTCATGGCAAGGGGAAGCGTTACTGATTGCCTCGGGCCTGGGCTCTTCAGTTTTAAGCCTCAAAGTGCTTACGGCCAAGTGTCAATCAGTGACAACTCATCACAGAGTGGGGAGGGATCATCAGTCTCACTGACCCCATCCCACTCTGTGACGAATGAACGACTGCTGTCTAACCTCCGGCCAATGAGGGAAGGCAGCATACCAACCCTCCTAGGACCTCTAAGGCCTCCCATCCAGAGTTTTGAAGTGAAGATAAGTCTCATGGTTGGGGCTTGTGTGTGTATGTACAAATGTATGCATGTAAGTGTGTTTAACGGAATTAGTGTTGTCAGTGGGTGTGTGTGTGTGTGTGCACGTGTTAATGCATGGGCGTGAGTGAGTGTGTATGTGTGGGCCCCCTTTGTGTTACAATTACTGGCCACCACTGGAAGAGACAAAGAAGCATACCATCTTTAAGCCAGAACCACATGGAATTCCACCTGCTGTACTTACATACTCTTTATATGGGACCTCCTGAAGAATGGGCAATTCACCAAATTTTCCCTCATAGGGTGTTGGTGTTTTATTGTTGGACCAGGATGGCATTGGACTTTCCTGACACGTCCTTTTTTTAATGTCCTCCCCTTTAAAACAGCAGTCTCATCCCTCCTCTTCTTCAATGTGTTATGGTGGTGACATGAGTAAGAATGGGATTTCAAGAGATTATGTCTGAGAGGCAATGGGTGTGTGAGCATAAAAGGGATTGTCTTCTTAATTGATGGTCATACATTGCCACCCTACCTTCAGAATCTGACTATATCTGCAGTGTCCCGGTAACACCATGAAGAAGTGCCTGTGGTCAGGCAAGTGTTGAAATTGTATTTGATATTCAAAACACTCTGGTTTATTCTGTCAAATGGTGGGTTCATAGCCATCAGCTCTGCAGGGTTCCTTTTAATATCTTCCTCCCCAAACAAGTGCCTGCAGCTTCCTTTCTATTTCCAAAAGTGTTCTATGTGTGTGTGCTTGTCGACCCTAACAAATGGTAACACACTGGCTGACAGTTGCCCACCACTTAGGCCAATGTAACGCACAGCATGGATATTACCAGCACCAAAGGATATGTTGGCTATGATGAAGACAAATGATTCCTCTGGCAATGAACATTCAGTTCTCATATACAAACATCCTACAAAAGCATGCTTTGCTGATCATTAAATGTATCCTTGATACTTACCCTCTACCAACAGAATTTCCCCTCTACCAACAGAATTTCCCACTGACTTTAATATGGCAGTAGATGAAATATCCCTAGAGATAAACATATTCAAATGTGCACCAGATCAAGGGAGTGGCAATGAGTGCTAGCTTTGTGTCAAACTCAGCAAAGCTGTATATGGATCACTGTGAAAGAGCACACATTTACTAGCTGGTAACCCTTATCACCCAACTTTAACCATTTGGAGGTGTTACATTAGTGAATTTTCATTTTTCGGTCGGAAAACTAAGAGACTTTGAATTTAAAAATTGGCTAAAACACTGTAAGCCTGACATGCATTACTATCACCTCACCATCAAACTATAACAAATTTGAACTTGTATGTTAAAATACAGAAAAACAAACTATATATCACTCTGCTTAAAAAGACCAGAGAAAGTAATTTCTTATTTACTCTTCCAGGCATCACCCAGGGAGTCTGAGATATAATCATACCGGAGTTAGTTCCTAATACTCCACCGGACTATTTCTGTAAAAGATATAGCTTATCACATATTTTCAATAAAAGACGCTTCACAAAAGACTATCCAAACTGTCACCCAACGGGCCTCGAATTGTACCCGTGAGGCGTTACTAACCATAAAAGAGAATTTGGAGACTCAGGAAAAATGCATATGTGTGACTTAATACAACGCAACTAGTAATAAGTACACAATATTAATAATAAACACTGGTAAATTATTGAATTTAGGTAATTTTTTTTACTTTTTCTTCAGAAAGGGGCAAGATATCAGAGACATGGTGGTACATGCTCAAAGATGTCCAATGTCCCAAGCTCCTTGATGTCCCAATTGGATCTACCTCCAATCCTTGGACGTTTTAAGTATGGGCAATTGTTGACATACCCACACTATGAATAACAAGGCATTTGAACACAACCCCACTAAGATTAATTTGACCAATAAGTTAAATTGCAATTTGTACAATAAGGTCTAAGGCCTAACAAAAAAAAACATTGGTCAAACCATACATGCAGTAAAAATAATTACAGCACTAAGACAGAATCAGATAAGGTGCACCTAAAACTCCATTAGCACAGGATTACCTTGATTTTGGACATTCACATGATAATATAACCTAGCAGGTGATAAAACAGATTTCCATCTACCCGTGGTGAGGGAGCCCTGCCAATATATTCACAAAGTGAAAGGGATAGACCAACTGAACTCAGTAAACTCTTGCTAAACTTTTATTAAAACAATTAGTGGAGTAGCCCAATTTTACCACCATATCTGTAGAATTACCGAAAATAAAACATTTACTTGTGATTGCTTCATAATTTGTGGGGCAACAGAGTGGTGTGGCTTCTATTATCTAATAACCTCTCCAAGAGTGACCAACACCACTGTGTACACCCTTTGACAGTGCGTGGAGAGGGGTTGACACTGCTGCCAACTAACCATGGACAGCCAACCACCCATTACGCATGGTAGTAAGTTGTATGGGGTTGGGCCTGGGGCACTTTATATTGTTTCAGTCCCACAGTACTACTGAGGTACCCCGGCAGTACTCTTTGATAGTACATGGGGGTGGCAAATCTGTTCCTATGGGGGCACTGTGGGACCTGCAGCACAATTCGTTTTACCTCCATACAAGGGCTAATGGTTCAGGGTACTCCTACCCTTCCCCCTTATATACTTTTATTTAAAACAAACTCTGGACATGGTGAGCTAGTCCCCAAGTTCTTAAATGGCCACCACAACATTTCTACTGGTGTTGTGGCCAGTCAATTAGATCCCAGAACAGAAATGGCCAAGGAGAAAAATGCCCTTTGGCCAATTAGAATGCTCTACTTTTATATATTTGTGGTACCACAAGAATCCCTTAGGACCAACTGTCAAATCACTAACTTTTTAACCTTAAGTTCCCAAACAAATGCTGAATGGATTTACACCAAATCATAGTATGCTTTTTGTGATCTTGTGAGGCAAGTTGTAACTTTCTGACGAATTTGGTGTAATACTGTTCAGCCATTTTTTTCTGTATCATTTTCTAAAATTCCTGTGGGAAATCGAATGAGCAGGACATGTTTTGGGTAGGGGTGGGTGAATAATTCTGCTCTGCCATTGGTGTTCATGGAGTTTTCCCCACTTCTGATAAACCTCTGTAAACCTCTTAGTGGCAGAGTTGTTCTCATGTGCGGCTTGCCAACGTACATTGGCAAGCAAGAATTTGCATCCCCTAGCACAACTTTTCGGTGCTAGAACATCCTCCAATGAGATTTCTCAAAGCGGGCAGTAGAGGCAGTCCACTCAATGAAAAAATCTACTTGAAGAAGAAGCACCCTCTGTCGCTCCACATGAAACAAGCTCCTGGTGCAAAATGTCAGCTCAACGTGCCGAATTATGCCCGCTCGCGGATCATTGCAGAATCTTGCTAAGTTTTTATGTAACTCTGCGGAAGTTCACATAGTAAAACTCCGCAAGTTCCACTTGTGATGCACCCAGTTGCCGATTATAAAGAACTCATATTGGAACTCAATTTGATAGCTCACTTGATTACTGTCATGTTTATATGCCTACATATATTCACTGTTCTATTTACTCTTTTGGTGCTTGTATTCTCTTACGTTAGCTTCTGTCTATTGATTGTTGCAGCAAACATGTTTTATACTTGAATGACGCTGGTTCAATAAATGCTTATTGAAAACGACCCCAATATTTATTCTGTTTATCTCTCTGAGAGTAAGTGAGCACGATTTACTGAGCAAAAAGTGCTGTAATGTTTACACGATTCCTGAAGGGTTCGAGGGGTGTCATGTTCAATGGTTGCCAGAAACTATTCGCTCCTTGGCAAGGTTAGGGTGCTTATGGTGGCAATGTGGGCTAGTTGGTCTATAGGCTGACATATCCTCTGGGGGTATACAGAATCAGTCTACACACCAATCCCTTGGTTGTCCAACAAACACACACATCCTATGTATTTTTAGGAACTACACAACATGGCGCACCAACATTAGTTTGGTTCTTATTTAACAGTCAGATCTGAGGTGTTAAGTCACGCTTTCTCAGAGACCCCTTCTCACACTTTACCAGAGACATCTGGAGTGGGAATGGAAATCAGCTGCAGCTGAGTAGGTATATCCTATGTATTGACTGTAGGTTTTTCAAGATTGAAAGATTATAGTTTCCCACACTGTGCAAAACGTTATCCCTTTTCCTTATTACTTCCTCCCACAATGTCTGTCAGTTGAGATGGCGTTGCAAATGCAAGGGAAGAAGAGCATGAAGGTGCTCTTAACATTGCAGAAAATTAAAGACCTGCAGTTACTATGAATTTATTGAGAAGAATGCCCACTAAACATGAGCAATTACCGTTCTGGATAGCACAGAAAATAGCACTTCTTGAAGCAGTATTTCCCTTCCCCATACTACCTGGGGTAAAAACAAAGAATACTTACAATTTGCTTGCCAATGAGAATAGCTCCCCCGATAGAGGATTGTACCATTTGGAGCACAGTTTTTGCTGCAGTTTATAGCAGAAGTTATGGTTCCCCCTCAATAGCAGTTATAACAGATGTATTGAAACAAAAACAGAATGAGTACGGGCAGAACCTACCCTGGACTTGGGGATGAAACTTATGGACAATTTTGCCCAGGTATCAGCAATTATGTTAGGTAACATAAAAGGGGAGGCAGCAATGGTGGCTATATACCAACACCTGAGGGAAGTCACTCCTGCACAACAGGAGTGAGAACCACCTACAATTATTGAAGAAACCTGTGCTTCGCTGGGTAGAGATAACTGGAGAGCTAGACCTGTGAAACCACAAATACCAGGCAATCCTGAAGAAGATAACTCTAAACAAGCACCTGAAAAAGAAATGGGATAATGCAGAATACATCACTATCATGGGGTGGACCTCCTCAACAGGAGCCATCAGAAATAAGATATAATCTTAGAAACCGTGATAATATTAAAAAACCTGACAGGTGTAAGGATGCTGATGCACATTCCTCTCATTCCTTCCAGAGTTCATCAAGAGGCTTAGAGAGGGAAGGATGGTCAGAACACAGAGCAGAAGAGCGAGTCAAGCCAAAAAAGGAGACACATCGCACTTCATACTACATTATCAAACAATAAGAAAAACCCAAATTTAACCTCAATTTAAAAAGAAGAAGGTAGCTGGCCTTAAACAATGGAGGGGGACATAACCAGGAAAGCAAAATCTTTCTTTTGGAAGAACCTGGCAAATGGATACATCATCCTTTCAGCTGAAAGAGATTGGCGGTCCAAGTTCGTTATGGAGTGCTCTAAGGGGGAAGATGTCATTTTACCAGCTTTCTCCGACCTCGTTCCAGAGTCACTTTAACATTCATACGCGCAGGAGTGGGCATTAGCGCTAGCTCCCGCAATTTACCGCAATCATGTAGGGTGGGCTGCTTAGTCACCTCACCATGAAATCCTATTAAAATCTACTCCTACTTCAAAGAGGCAGTATTCAATAAAACATGGCACAAGCAAATTGGAGATCTTAGATCAACTTGAATTCCAAGATGTGATTGAAAACTGCACCTCTTCCCTGAATATGTCTTTGTTTCTCGTAATGAAACCCGACAATTCATAATGTCTAGTTTTAAACTACAGCCATTTGAACACATGCACATGAACATTTGCAGTACAAAATGTACACAGTGCAGCATTAATGGATAACATTGTGCAGAGAAAATACAAAACAACAGTAGATATCTCAAATGGTTTCTTCTGCCAAAATATAACGGCAGGGAGCAGATATTTGACAGCATTCTTGGCTCTTGACTCTCGACACCAATTCTGTAGACTGCCCCAAGGGTATAAGAATACCTCAAAATTGTGATGAGGAGGCATTTTCTTACATAGATGATATTTATCTGACGGATGATGAGATATTGGAACATTCGAATAGGGTGAATAGCATAATTCTGGGGTTCGCCAATTTGGGTAAATTGGTATACTTTCTTACTTTGCATGGATCGGATTTTCTGTGTAATACTTTTGCATGGAAAGTTACGTAGGAAACTTCTCAATATATCTATAGATTCCTGCCAAACTCTGTAAATACTGCTACATTCCAATTTGTATACTGCGGCCTGTCTACGCTTTCACTGTACCTCTTCAGCTATCACTTCCTCTACATTTCTAGTTACCATTACCTCTTTTAAAATAGAGGAACCATCCTTCATCTCATGACTTCGTTCAGATTCCTCAACTGCATTCACTAATGTGTTCTGTTGGAAGAAGTTTTCTTCATTAAAGAAAGGCTAAATACAAGAAGTACATCTCCATTCACCACTGAAAACTTTGCAAAAGTTAGAACTATTGACTTTTTTTTATTTTGGCTTCTTCTTCTCATACTCAACACTATTTTACCCAGTGTTTTCATTCTGTTTAGAATCCAAATAGCTTTGTCTTGAGACCAAATGCTTTATCAGCTACATCCTTAAAATGTTCATTTTGTCTTAGAGCTTCTCTTCTTCTTTTATATTTCTTCATAGTTGTCATTAGATTGTGAATTACTCTACTACGGTAGATTCTAACTCTAATGTCTTTAAACTGGGTCTGCCCTCTGCTTAAACATTGTTCTTTTTTGTGGGACTTTATACTCTTCATATCATGTACTTTTAGTCCTTTTTGCAAGTGCATGATTAACTTACTGAATCTCAAATGTACGTCTCAATCATTTAAGATCAAAGCACCATGCTTTAAGACCCACCCTCTGCTTATCTAAGAGACGAGTTATGTTTACTTAAACATGGATTTAATATATATATATATTTTTAAACAAGTCTTTATTGATATATTTTTTCAACCCTCAGTTTTACATAAAATCTCAAAAAAAGAAAAAAAGGCAAATATAGACTTCGCCACCCCCCTCCCCCCAGGCAGAATACATAAAGGTTTGTACACGGTTAATTATATGACATTTTGTAACAATATTTTGACACTCATAATATACATTTCCTATATAGGTTCACAAGATTTGACATAGGTAAATTATTACGCCAGATTCTGTATCCAGCGTGTCAGTGGATCCCATATCTCCAGCCCAATCCTTTGTCTCCTTCTACCCTTCCTCCAATATATAGCCATTTCTGGATTATATGTGGCCAAGAGTCTCGCCCGCCATTGTTGAAAAGCAGCAGGATTGGAGTCTAGCCAAGCTGTAGCCCGACAAATTCTAAAGACTGCCGTGGCAATAAATATAAGCCCCTGCATTCCTATTGGACGTGTATCACCGTCCAGTCCAAGTATTAATTCTGCGGTCTTGATTTCAATTCTTGAATTAAAAATTTCAGACAAGAAGGTGGATTTTTCCCTATGCACTGTACCCAATGTAGCAAATATGTGTACGATGTCTGCCTCATACTGCATACAACGTGGGCATTCCGTGCCTCTACCCATCCCCCAATTGGCAATCTTATTTGGGGTATAGTATAGCTGGAAATATGTTTTATAATATTGGGCTTGTAGGTTAGCCGACATTAACCATGATTGGGATGCCTCGAATGATTTCTCACAAGTCCCTTCCGCCACATCCAATTTATCATGCCATTTTGCTATACATTTGTTCATGTCGTCTTAAAGTGCGGACGTAAGGTTATCGTAAATTACTCCAGTCTTAACAGTTGTATTTATGCTTATTACTTCAATTATCAGATCTTTTCCAAACTTGGATGGGCCTCCCCCTTTTTTCATTAAGAAGTCTCTAATTTGTAGGAACTTAAAGAAATCTCTTTGGTTTAGCCCGAATTAGATTTTTAGTTCCTCAAATGACTTAAATCCCGTATTGGAGTAAAAATTGCCACACCGGATAATCCCTGCACTTTGCCACCTTTTCATGCAAGCGTCCCTGAACGTTTCTGGGAGGTTGATATTCCCCACTAAAGTTGTATAGTAGGAGAATCTCCTGATGCACACGAGTTTTCGAACATTGTTCCATGCCGAATATACACCCCTAAGGGTTTTAAATCGTACTTTTTTAAAGTAGCAATTATACGTTAGTTGCCAAAGATGTTCATTAGCTTTGTTGCCTAAAATTTGTTGCTGTGATGTTGGGATCACCCCCTCTTACTCTGTGGCCTTTTTTGGGGTAAGCAAGATATTGCTATACTTTAGTATCGTGGTCCACCAGTACACTTTGAGGTTGGGTAATGCAAGGCTGCCTCTATTTTGCAACTATCCGGTTTTCCTGATGTGTGATCTTGCTGTTGACAACTATCTGGGTTTTGCCCTGGTTAAGCTTATATCCTGATACCTCCCCAAATTGTCTGGCTTTTTCCTCCACAACTTCCACCGCTTCCCTGGGATCTCCTGTGACTATCGCTATGTTGTCAGCATAGGCTAAGGTCTTGGTATTACCGTTTATGGTTTTGATTGGTGGAATTGCCGGGTTAGATTCTAGTCTAAGAATAAAGGGGTTAATAAAGATTGCAAATAATAAGGGGGAGCAAGGGCACCCCTGTCTCGTCCTCTGGTTACTCTTATGTTCCCAGACATCTCCCCATTTATCATAACCACCGCTTCCGGGTTTGTTTATAACATACGGGTAGCTTTAATGAATCGGTCGCCAATCCCACTCTTCGACAAAGATGTCCAAAGATACTGCCAGGAGACCCTATCGAAGGCCTTCTCGGCGTCTAAAAGTATCAAGGCCATAGGGTCTACTGTCACCTCTGATATATCGAAGAGTGTGATGACCCTCTGGACATGGTCAGTGGTGGATCGACCCAGAATGAAGCCTCGTTGGCGTGGCGAGATAATTTTATGTATATGTTGCGCCAATCTGGTTGCCAATAGTTTCAAATACATTTTGGAGTCACAGTTTATTAGTGTGATAGGGCGGTAAGATCCCATTTGTGCAGGGTCTTTGTTTTTTTTTGGGAATACTACAACTTTTGCCCTGGCCCACGAACCTGGTGGCTGTCCCCCCAAAAACATATGTGTAATTAACTCTGTTATAATTCCCTTCAGTGGTTTATGGAATTTAGCATAAAATTCGACTGGTATCCCATCCAGCCCGGCTGCTTTTCCGGTGGCTAAGCTATTAATTGATAACAAGATTTCCCCTCTTTCCGGTCTTATAGCTAAGGTTTCTTGGTCTTCCTCTGATAGTCGAGGTACTGTAAACTGTTCTATATACTCTTCGATTTTTCTTTGATTTTTGTCAGTTTCCTTGTATAGATCTTGATAGTAATCTTGGAACGCCCCTCTTATCCCTATTGGGTTTTGTATGAGTCAGTTTTTGGGGTCGTTAATTTCTTTAATTGTACTTGCCATATTTTCTTGTCTCACTTGTACCGCTAAGTGATGCCCTACTTGTTCGCTAAGTTCATATATTCTTTCTTTATTCACTATAGCTTTATCGACTGCCTTTTTAGTAAATATATCTTCCATATTGTTTCTTGCGATGGCCACAATGTCTTCCTCGGCAATTACTAGTCTTCCCTGTAGTGTTTTCATATTCAGTTTTGCCTCTCGGTTAAGATTAAGGGAGAATCTTAGGGTCTCACCTAATTCCTGCCTTTAAGGTATCCCAGATTATTTCAAGTGGTGCGTTCCCCATGTTATCCTCTAGGAACTCTGGTATCCATTTGTTTAAGCATTGACAATACTTTTCATTTAGGAGTAAGGCCCTTTCAAAGGTCCACCGATTCTGGCTGCATTGCAGGCCCTTCGATATCCATGGTGAGCATCAGTGGATTGTGGTCCTATAAGACCCGGGGAAGTCTCTCTATTAGGCATTTTGATAAGATTGTATGGGAGATGAACATATAATCTAGCCTGGCCAATTTAGTGTGTGGGTGGGAAAAAAATGTATAACCTGGATCGCTGGGGTGTTTTGCTTGCCAACAGTCCCCTAGCCCATGTGTGGTGCATAATTCTTGGAGTATTCTAAATACTCTGGGTTTCCTTCCTTTATATGTGAAGTTTGGCCCTAATTGCCAGTCCGAGGGTAAGTTCAGGTTAAAATCACCACACATGATATAGGGGGGTGACCAGTGAGCCAATTCATTTAGTATAAAAACCAATAAATCTGGGTTGTCTGTTATTGTCCCATATATAGAACATATTGTGGCTTTCTTTCCCTGGCCATATTGGCACTCTGTTATTGCCCAGCGCCCTAGTTTATCGGCTGCAGACCTGATAAATTGAAGCCCCCCTCCAATTGCCAAAATGGCTACCCCCCTTGTCTTTGTCGCCTGCGTTGTCGATATGATCATGTTTTTTAAAAGTTGTTGCTGCGACCCTTCCACATGTGTCTCCGGCATACATTTAATATTAGGACCCATTTCCTTGAGGCCGATTGCCACCCTTTGTCTTTTTTCAAGTCATTGAGGCCACATATATTGATCGTTAAAATCCTTAGTTTAGCTGTTTCTTGCATAGTTCGTATTCATCCTTAAGCCATATTTTATCCTATGTTCTTGATTCCTATATGTAAAACTATACCATGGTTGTGTCATTTTATTCAATTTTAACCCTGATCTATCTATGATTACCCGTGTTGTGTTATGCCTGTGTGCTCCTCCCTCCCCCACCCTTTCCCTCCCCCGCTTACCACCCCTTGAGGGATCCTGAATCCCTGGGAATCCAGGTGTGGGCGTCACTCTAATCAGTGTGGCTCAGCCCGCCCCGCGTCCCGCACCCTGTGTGTCCGTCAGATAGCACGAGGAGGAGGGTGATCTATATAGATGACAGTTTCTCTATACATTTGCACATAACCATATATTACGTCATATTTTCGATTACCAGTCTTTTCTTTTCACCCCCGCCTCTCTTCCGGGTTGAACCCCATCCTTTACTTGCTTTGTGATTCTAATCTTGTCGCAGGTGGTTTTTTACCAGAGTAGTAGTGCAATTTGCTATTTTTGTTGTTTTTCTGATTTACGGTTCCCTGAGACTGAGATTTCTTTTAAAAATGCTTTAGCCTGAATTTCGCTTGTGAAGCTTCGTGTTGTTCCATTGATGATTATTTTTAGTCGAGCTGGGTTTTGCAGAAAGACATTTGCACCAATTTGCTCGAAGGGTGTAATTAGTTGTCTCAGCCTCCACCTCCGTTCCACCGTGGCATGGGCATAGTCTGGTCGAGCACAGAACATGAAGCCTTCGTTTCCCTCTTGCTGTTAGGCCGAGCAAGGTCGTAGATAGCTTCGCGTAAGAGAAAGTTCCCAAAGTGTACCAGTAATGCTCTTGGATATTGTGGTGGATTGTTGGGAGGGTTGGGGGAAGCGGTGAGCACGCTGTATCTCCCTGTCCATTTCCCAGGATTGTAATTCAGGGAAGGCTGTTTTAAGGAGGGTGGTCATAAAGCCTCTTGGGTCGTTTCCTTCTGCGCCTTCTGGAATTCCAAGAAAGCGCAAATTATTTTGTCTGGCTCTATTTTCTTGGTCTTTGACCGTTAGGATCAGATCTTTTATAATTCCCTCCTGCTCTTTTTCTTGTGTTTGAAGGTTAGCAACGTCTTTCTCCAGATTTTCAATACGTGATTCTACTGAAGCCATTCTGTTTGAAATTTCTGAGCAGGTTTGACCCACTTTTTTGATAGATCATTGTAACTTTTGGATGGCAGCGTGATTCCTCCTATTGTCAGTTTTAACATCTTCGTGGAAGTTCTTAATAGAATTTAGTACCTCGCTCAGGGAAGGCTCTGGATGTTTTCCAGTGCAGCTGATACTTTCGTGCTGTTTATTGCCGATCCCTTTGGCCTCATCCACGGTGTACTGCTTATAGTCTAATTCTGTTGTTGATTTTGGACTTCAGTTTTTTCGATTATAATTGGTTTGTTCTGTGTTGCTCCCTTGTTCTGTAGTTTCTTCATATGTTATTTTACTTTGCCTTTTTTGTCTTGTTCTCTTTTTTTCGAGTTTTTTTCTTGGGGTGTTGTCTTTTCCTGATTCATTAGCTTTCCTTGAGTTCAGATCAGGAGAGTCTGATAGCTCTAGGGTTGATGGATCAAGTCTTTGCGCCGCACTTGTGTCACTTGCCTCACTAGACGTAGAGATGCCTGTTTCATATATATCCGAGTCTGATTCCTCTGAGATAACTTGGGTTTCAGAATGTAGTATTGTAGTTTTTGTTGGGGGAGAAGGGTGATTGGATACATGCGTTTTGTTTGGATGCTTAAGCAAGTGCCCCCGGAGCGGTGCTAGAAGACGGCTTTCCACAAAAAAGTTAGTATTTTGCTCCATGCACTTAGACGCGCGTCTCACCCTTCTCTGCCACTGCTCTCTCCCTCGGCTGTTCACTCGGCTGCTGGATGCTGGACGCTGACTGACTGCCGCTTATTCCATTATTCCATCTTTCCACTTCTCCGTCCCTCCTTCTGTTCGACCTTCATTTCTCCATTTCAATCGAGGTAGGGCAGGGTGTATGCAGGGTATGCACAGGCTGGGACTCAAGGAGCGAGGCATAGCGACTGCTCACACCGACGCCATCTTGTCTTGGATTTAATATTTGACAAATGGCTTTTACATACCAAATGAAGATGACAGTCAGAGTGCACAGACAGACTTTGCACTACTGTGCCTGACAATCTTTAAAGGACTATTTCTCTGGCTGGATGACAATGTTGAGTAACTACTTGCCCACATATCTGAGTGAGTGTAAGATTCTATCTATAGCAGTGGCATCAGATGTTTAAGTAAATGTGCCAGAATGTGACTGTCTGTTTTAGTACCTCTATGTGCTGAACAAAAACCTCACTGCCAGTGTTAGGGAATAGAAGAGCATGTAGGTGTGTCTCCAACTACCTTTCATACTGCTTCATACACAAGTAGTTTCTGAGCAACTGAATCAATGTATAACTGCTTCTGTAGCGGTCTGTCTGGATAAGAAAGAGACTCTATGCTTTAGCACACAGCTTTTACAAGTCAAGTGAAGCTACAACCAAGAGGGCACAGACAAGGTCATCACTAGTAGCCCTGACCCGTGTATGAAGGACTATTTGTCTGGATGTATGATGGCATTGTGTTACTACTTGCCTAGATATCTGAGTGAGTGTAGGGGTCTACCTGTGACAGTGACATGATATGTTTATGTAAATGTGCCTGTATCTGCCTGTTGTAATAGCTCTATGGCTCTCAAAATATGTATGTAACTGCTGAACAATTAACTCACTTCTGAATTAGGGAATAGAAGTGCATGTATGTTTGTCTCCACTACCTTTGATACTGCTGCACACATGAGTAGTTTCTGGGTGAGTGAGTGAATGTATACCTGCTTCTGCAGTGCTCTGACTAGGCGAGAAAGAGACTCTATGGTTTGACAAACAGTTTTTACATGCCAACTGAAGCTACAACTGACAGGGCAAAGACAAGGTCCGCACTAATAGTCCTGACCCGTGTTTGAAGGACTATTTGTCTGGATGTATGGTGATGTTATGTTACTATTTGCATTGATAACTGAGGGAGTGTAGGAGTTCATCTGTAATAGTGCCATGAGATGTTTAAGTAAATGTTACAGTATGCGACTGTCTGTTTTAGTACCACTTTGGCTCTCTAATTCTGTACCTAAGCCGTTGAACAAATACAATACCTCACTGCCTGTGTTAGGGAATAGAGGGGTATGTAGGTGTGTCTGCAACTACCTTTGATACTGATGCATACAAAAATAGTTTCTGAGCTAGTGAATGAATGTATAAGTGCTTCGATAGCCTCTATGCTTCTGTGAACATATATCTTGGCTGTTTTATGGGTGGCACATTCTATGTAGTCCTTGTCATAGACACCAGAAAGTGCACAAGTAAATTATTGAACTCAAAAGGACATCTCTCATCACTTAAACACAAAAGACCATGCTTTATAGAATGTCAACAGCATATTTCAAAGGTGACTTATGTAGAGTAAAGAATGGGTTTAAGACTTGACAAACAGCTTTTACATGCCAAGTGAAGCTGCAAGTGAGAGGGCACAAACAAGATCTGCACTAGTAGTTTTGAACCATGTTTGAAGGACTTTTTTCTGAATGAATGATTTTGTGTTACTACTTGCCTAGAGATCTGAGCAAGTGTAGGAGTCCACATGTAGCAGCGGCATGGAATGCTTAAGTAAATGTGCTGGTATGTGACTGCCTGTTTTAGCAACTCTATGTCTCTCTAAAGGTGTATGTAAGTGCCTGAACGAATACCTCAGTGCCTGTGTTACATAATAGAGGGGTATGTAGATTTGTCTCCATCTACCTTTGATACTGCTGTATACATGAGTAATTTCTGGATAAGTGACTGAATGCATGGGAGAGTATGGTTAGAGGGGGGTCAGGGGGAAGGGAGTAGGAATGGGGGTGGTTAGTTGCAGTTATGTTTTTGGGAATGTTTATAAAATGGGCAGGAATGTGAAATAAGAGTCCCCTTCGCTGGCTACATCTGTGGCCTAAATTTTGATTGGTACTGATATAAAACAGTGTTCCACCTCGGCTGAGGTGACAGAGACTAATGCTGATACTTGTATGTAATCTGTTGATATGGAGGAACACCTAATAAAGAAAATAAAAAAGTGACTGAATGCATAACTGCTTCTGTAGCTGTCTGACTGGGTGAGAGACAGACCCTATGCTTTGACTACCAGCTTTTACATGCCAAGGAAAGCTACAGCTGAGAGGGAAGAGATAATATCTGCACTAGAAGCCCTGATCCAAGTCTAAAGTAAAGTGCTGTTTCTCTGCATGGATGATGACATTGTGTCAGTACTTAGCTACATATATCCATGAGTGTAGGAGTTCACCTATAGCAGTGTCATGAGATGTTTAAGTAAACGTGGCTGTATGTGTCTGTTTTAGTACCTCTATGGCTCTCTAGATCTGTATTTTTTCACAGCTTTTAAAATGTAAGGTTTTAAGACATTACCTGAGTGCCCATAATCCCCTAACAGCCATATTTTACTGGGACAAAAATCCTTGGTAGTAATATCTTTATATAAGGAGCCTAATACACTGACTGATCAGGGACGAAGGGTGAGATGGGCTTCTATTGTTCCCTCAGTCTTTGCTCAAAACTTGGTTTCCACATGTCATGTTGATTGTCCTTTTTGTCTGTCTGAAGAAGAGTCGGGTCAGGGCATTTTGAAGTCCTTTTCTAAAAACTGCATTTTTATTAAAAACATGCTCTGTAAAGCTGGTTCTTCCCCTGTGACACATGATGTAGATGGTTTGATGGGCGGTGTTCTAAAGCCCATTAGGATCTCTGACACCTTCTACATGTGACGCCCCATTGCCAAGAGAAGGTAAAAAGTGCTAGTGCTGTTTACAGAATGACCTGTAAGGATGGTAAAGCCCAGCTTAAAGAGGAGGCTTGGGACAAGCTACTAACTGCTAGTCTGCTTTTTGGAGAGCTGTTAATTCCCCTGTTTTTAGCTTTGATCACTTTCCAATCAGGCCTGCACTATCACACCACAGGCCTGAGTTGATCATTTTAAGGGCATCTACAGCTCGGAAGATGAGCATGGGCCACTGAAGGACATGAGGAATGATCAGCAAATAGTCCTTCGTCTTCCTGAGGTCAGAGCAGCCATCATGCAATTGCTATCAAACAAAACGTTCCAGGGCCAAATGGGATGCTAGGGCATCTTTTTAACCCCTTCGACGCTCATGACGAGCTGGGCTCGTCATGGCGTAGCCTCCTCGCACGCTCATGACGAGCCCAGCTCATCACGTAAAGTGCGGTTTCGCAAAACAGAGCGTACGGGCGGAATTCCGCCCGCACGCATGCGGTTAAAACTTGTAGAGATTTGTAGGCTTCTTTGATGATGTTACACTTGAATTCAGCAACCACCGGACCTCTTCCATTAACTTGGTCTCAATCAATAATAGTCCCTGTTTCTAAAAAAGTCAATAGGTCAGATCCCGCTTGTTTTAGGCCTATCTCCCTGATTGACTCACAGGGGAAAATTATCAGCCGGATTTTATTAAAAGTCTTTTGGATTGGCCAGAGGTAAGAGGCTTTTTAACTGACCTACAGTATTGGTTTTGGCCCAGTCAGGGAACTATCGAGCAAAATTTGAATCTTTACATATTAATTTGTAAATATAGTAAGGTTAAGAATGGGGCAATCCATCTGGCCTTCATGGAACTAAGCTATGCATTTGACAGAGTTAATTGTTACAAACTTTGGTCCATAATGGCTCAGATGGGTGTTGACTCTGCTTTAATTATTTTCGGTACAAAAGGGGGTGGTGATGGACGGAGCATCTGAACCAATCAAACACTCACACCCAGTCAAAAGATCTGGGTTTGATCCATCACCGTTCTTTAGCCCACTCTGCCACCCCAGTTCAGACATGGCTATATGCAAATCAGTCTGTACCTGTGCCTCATGGGAACAGTCCAGCCCAAACTGCCAAGCCATGCCTTCCATGAACCGGAAACAAGCTTCCGAGGACCGGTTTCTGGCATTCCAGCCATCTTCAGCCCGAGCTGCTTGAATCCAGTGGCAAAGTGAGCAAGGGACTCATGTCTGAGCATACCCTGCCACACTTATTGCGGCCAAAAGCGGTACAAAAGGGGGTGGTGATGGACGGAGCATCTGAACCAATCAAACACTCACACCCAGTCAAAAGATCTGGGTTTGATCCATCACCGTTCTTTAGCCCACTCTGCCACCCCAGTTCAGACATGGCTATATGCAAATCAGTCTGACCCTGTGCCTCATGGGAACAGTCCAGCCCGAACTGCCAAGCCATGCCTTCCCTGGACCGGAAACAAGCTTCCGAGGACCGGTTTCTGGCATTCCAGCCGTCTTCAGCCCGGCTTGCTTGAATCCAGTGACAAAGTGAGCAAGGGACTCACGTCTGAGCATACCCTGCCACACTTATTGCGGCCAAAAGCGGTACAAAAGGGGGTGGTGATGGACGGAGCATCTGAACCAATCAAACACTCACACCCAGTCAAAAGATCTGGGTTTGATCCATCACCGTTCTTTAGCCCACTCTGCCACCCCAGTTCAGACATGGCTATATGCAAATCAGTCTGACCCTGTGCCTCATGGGAACAGTCCAGCCCGAACTGTCAAACCAGGCCTTCCCTGGACCGGAAACAAGCTTCCGAGGACCGGTTTCTGGCATTCCACCCGTCTTCAGCCCGGCTTGCTTGAATCCAGTGGCAAAGTGAGCAAGGGACTCACGTCTGAGGATACCCTGACACACTTATGGCGGCCAAAAGCGGTACAAAAGAGGGTGGTGATGGACGGAGCATCTGAACCAATCAAACACTCACACCCAGTCAAAAGATCTGGGTTTGATCCATCACCGTTCTTTAGCCCATTCTGCCACCCCAGTTCAGACATGGCTAAGTGCAAATCAGTCTGACCCTGTGCCTCATGGGAACAGTCCAGCCCGAACTGCCAAGCCATGCCTTCCCTGGACCGGAAACAAGCTTCCGAGGACCGGTTTCTGGCATTCCAGCCGTCTTCAGCCCGGCTTGCTTGAATCCAGTGACAAAGTGAGCAAGGGACTCACGTCTGAGCATACCCTGCCACACTTATTGCGGCCAAAAGCGGTACAAAAGGGGGTGGTGATGGACGGAGCATCTGAACCAATCAAACACTCACACCCAGTCAAAAGATCTGGGTTTGATCCATCACCGTTCTTTAGCCCACTCTGCCACCCCAGTTCAGACATGGCTATATGCAAATCAGTCTGACCCTGTGCCTCATGGGAACAGTCCAGCCCGAACTGCCAAGCCATGCCTTCCCTGGACCGGAAACAAGCTTCCGAGGACCAGTTTCTGGCATTCCAGCTGTCTTCAGCCCCGCATGCTTGAATCCAGTGGCAAAGTGAGCAAGGGACTCACGTCTGAGCATACCCTGCCACACTTATGCTTATGGCGGCCAAAAGCGGTACAAAAGGGGGTGGTGATGGACGGAGCATCTGAACCAATCAAACACTCACACCCAGTCAAAAGATCTGGGTTTGATCCATCACCGTTCTTTAGCCCATTCTGCCACCCCAGTTCAGACATGGCTAAGTGCAAATCAGTCTGACCCTGTGCCTCATGGGAACAGTCCAGCCCGAACTGCCAAGCCATGCCTTCCTTGGACCGGAAACAAGCTTCCGAGGACCGGTTTCTGGCATTCCAGCCGTCTTCAGCCCGGCTTGCTTGAATCCAGTGGCAAAGTGAGCAAGGGACTCACGTCTGAGCATACCCTGCCACACTTATGGCGGCCAAAAGCGGTACAAAAGGGGGTGGTGATGGACGGAGCATCTGAACCAATCAAACACTCACACCAAGTCAAAAGATCTGGGTTTGATCCATCACCGTTCTTTAGCCCACTCTGCCACCCCAGTTCAGACATGGCTAAGTGCAAATCAGTCTGACCCTATGCCTCATGGGAACAGTCCAGCCCGAACTGTCAAACCAGGCCTTCCCTGGACCGGAAACAAGCTTCCGAGGACCGGTTTCTGGCATTCCACCCGTCTTCAGCCCGGCTTGCTTGAATCCAGTGGCAAAGTGAGCAAGGGACTCACGTCTGAGGATACCCTGACACACTTATGGCGGCCAAAAGCGGTACAAAAGAGGGTGGTGATGGACGGAGCATCTGAACCAATCAAACACTCACACCCAGTCAAAAGATCTGGGTTTGATCCATCACCGTTCTTTAGCCCATTCTGCCACCCCAGTTCAGACATGGCTAAGTGCAAATCAGTCTGACCCTGTGCCTCATGGGAACAGTCCAGCCCGAACTGCCAAGCCATGCCTTCCCTGGACCGGAAACAAGCTTCCGAGGACCGGTTTCTGGCATTCCAGCCGTCTTCAGCCCGGCTTGCTTGAATCCAGTGGCAAAGAGAGCAAGGGACTCACGTCTGAGCATACCCTGCCACACTTATGGCGGCCAAAAGCGGTACAAAAGGGGGTGGTGATGGACGGAGCATCTGAACCAATCAAACACTCACACCAAGTCAAAAGATCTGGGTTTGATCCATCACCGTTCTTTAGCCCACTCTGCCACCCCAGTTCAGACATGGCTAAGTGCAAATCAGTCTGACCCTATGCCTCATGGGAACAGTCCAGCCCGAACTGTCAAACCAGGCCTTCCCTGGACCGGAAACAAGCTTCCGAGGACCGGTTTCTGGCATTCCAGCCGTCTTCAGCCCGGCTTGCTTGAATCCAGTGGCAAAGTGAGCAAGGGACTCACGTCTAACATACCCTGCCACACTTATGGCGGCCAAAAGCGTGACAAAAGTGGGTGGTGATGGACGGAGCATCTGAACCAATCAAACACTCACACCCAGTCAAAAGATCTGGGTTTGATCCATCACCGTTCTTTAGCCCACTCTGCCACCCCAGTTCAGACATGGCTATATGCAAATCAGTCTGACCCTGTGCCTCATGGGAACAGTCCAGCCCGAACTGCCAAGCCATGCCTTCCCTGGACCGGAAACAAGCTTCCGAGGACCGGTTTCTGGCATTCCAGCAGTCTTCAGCCCGGCTTGCTTGAATCCAGTGGCAAAGTGAGCAAGGGACTCACGTCTGAGCATACCCTGCCACACTTATGGCGGCCAAAAGCGGTACAAAATTTTCTGCAGGATCTGCATAAAGCTCTCTCAGCTAGTGTTAGGTTTGGCCCTAACAGGGAATGCACTGAGCACTTTAAATTGCATTGTGGGGCTCGGCAAGACTGTATCTTAGCAGCATTTTTATTAATCAAATAGAACAAGCTTCGATGGACCCGAATGTGGATGTCCCTAAAGTAAAAGGCTGTTTTATACCGACCCTGCTTTATGCAGATGATATAGAGTTAATTGCTCGAACAGCCAAAGGTTTACAAACATTTCTTAATCTTTTTATTGGTTTTATGAATAGTCTTCACTTGGCACCAAACTTCCCTAAGTCACATATTATGAAGTTTGATCCACCCAACATGAAAACCATGAAATACATAGTAGATGGACACCACCTCAGTCAGGTAGACAAGTTTAGATACTTAGGCGTCCAACTGGATTCCGGTCTAAAAAGGCATTCGCTTGTAACACAAAGTATTATGTTCTTTAATAAAGCGACCTTTAGCAATGCCAATTTTTCTCACCGGTTTGGGCACACTCATTTACAATCAATCTTGGAAATCTACAGGGCCAAGCGCTTCCCACTAGTCAGCTATGGCAGTGGAATATGGGGTTATGGTCAGGTCGCATCAATTCAAGTGGCAGAAAATACATTTTTAAGTGGCCTCTTGGGAATCACACAAAATGTACCCCATGAAATTGTCCAAGAAGAACTGGGTTTGGGTTATATTGTTGACCAGCTTCAACTATGCCCTTTAAAACTCTGGCATTCAATCTGGACAAAAGAGGAACTCAGTTTTAGGAAATTATTATTGCAGGTGTTTCCAATTGGAAAAGCCTTCTATTAGACCAGGCACCATTGGCCTGGGTCTCTCTACCATTTTGTTGCTGTTGCCTCCTGTGCTTTAGCTATGTTTTTGCTGGTCTAGATGCTTTGGGCATTTTGCCACTGCTGTTCAGTGACAAAGTGCAAGTGCTCCCTATTGTAAATTGTTCTATGGATTAGTGACCCCTTGATTGGATTATTTGATTTACTTGTCAGACCCTAGTACAGTGCATCATGTGTGCCCTGGTCTGTAAATTAAATTATGCTGGTGGGCTTGCAGCATTAATCATGCCACCCACAGGAGCAGCTTATAAAATGTGGCTCAGGCCTGCCATTGCAGAGCCTGTGTGCAGTCTGGGACGGCCATGTCGACTTGGCAAGTGCACCCACTTGCCAGTACCTAAACGTTCCCTTTCCTACATGTTAGTCACCCCTATGGGCAGGGTGCATTGTATGTGAAAGGTAGGACATGCCCTGGTGTGTGTGACATGTCCTGATAGTGAATTACAGCCAATTGTGTTATACACTATTGCAAGGCTACCTGTTCCCATAGGCCAGAATGGGCAGTTTTGATTATAACATCTTATAATCGTAACTGACCCAGGGAACAAGGTAGAAAAACAAATTTAGTATGCCTGAACTCAGAATGTTAAAATGCATCTTTTAGTGACGGTGATTTTTACATTCTGTGTTTGAAAATACCACTTTTAGAAAGTAGGTATTTTCTTGCCTAACCATCCAGTATGCCTCTGCTAGGTTTGTGTATTCCATGTCTGGTTTGTGAGTGACAGGGGGCTGGAGAGGGCCTTTGCTCCAGCAGTCTTATGGGTCAGGGCTGGGCTGAATAGAACCTGAATTGAATAGACTAGAGGGAGGAGATTTCCTTTCACTTGCCTGAGCCTTCATAGAATAGAGAGGAGACGGAGGAGACTTCATTTCAGCTACCTGGACCAGGGCTGCTTTCAACAATGCTGTCTCCATCTCCTGCCAGAAAGCTGCACCAGGGAGGACAGAACTGGTTTTGACTAGATACAGACACTCTCTGCCTTCAGAGACCAAAGGATTTTACAGTATAAATATTGGGGCCGAGACCCCAGAACTTTAGATCACTTCTGGGAATCAAGACAAATTTTTGCCAAGGAGAGAAACCACGAAATCTGAAGGAAGAGACTGCCCCTGTGTTGTGTGTTGTTTGGGGTTGGCATGAAGTGGTTTCCTATTGCCAAGGAAAGGAGAAAAATAACTTTGTGTGTACTTTGCCATATTGAGGAAGATCTCCAAGGGCTTAAAGCTGAGCTTGCCTCCTGTTCTAAAGTCTCATGTACACAAAGACTTCACCCTCAGCTCCCCTGAATTTTCTTGCTGGGAATTCTACCTGCTGAGAGTTGCCTGCTGCTGTTTTTGGGGCCTCTAGAGACTGCATGTCGCTGGGAGCTGGAAGCGCGACGCAACTAGGACGAAGTGTGTTGCCGCCGCAGCTGTTTGCCGACGCATCACCGAAGAAGTGTGTTGCCTCATGGGAGAAGCGTGTCACCGCCGCAGAGGTTGCCGTCGCATCACCGGAGAAGCATGTTGTGGGGCCTGTCGCGGCTCAAGAGTTTACAGAGTTTGCAGCACGGCCGTTGGGCGTGCACGCATCGCATCCAAGTTGTTGCATTGCATCAAAGATGCCATTTTGTCGCATCGCACCAGCTCGGCGCATGGCATCAATGTGCCATCTTGTCGCATCGTAATCGGAACACAGTAAGAAACCGACGCATCACCCCCTCTCTGGTAAGGCACCGACGCATCACCTCCCCTGCGCTGCAGTAATGAACCGACGCATCACCTTCACCGAAGCAAGGAACCGCCGCATCACCTTCCCTGCAAACCTTTTGTTTGTTTTGCGTGACGCATCTAAGGTACTTTGAGAGTGAAGTGTCACATTTACCATCTACATTGAACTAAGCTATTTCTACCATTTTAAAGTCATAATTTTGATACTGTATTGTGGCTTTTTGACTTTTGGTCTTGTGTTAAGTCTAGTAAAGATTACTTATTTTTCTAAACTGGTGTGTTGTCCACTTGTAGTATTTTCACTTTATTACTGTATGTGTTCACAAATCCTTTACCCGCTGCCTCTGAGATAAGCCTGTCTGCTCGTGCCAAGCTACCAAGATGGTGAGCATGGGTATTTTAGGCGTGGATCCCTTTCCCTGACTAGAAGCAAGGGTCCCTATTTCGACAAAGGTGCAAATCGTTGCCAACTAGAGACCCCATTTCTATCATTGGTGGTCAGCGGTGAGGATTTCGACTTGCATTTGTGACTCATACACAGTGATTGGTGTACACTACTAGTGAGTGCAGACCATAACGTGACCACATACATTTTTGGTAGAATGTTTTCCTTGAGACTTCTATTTTTGCTAAAAACTGCCAATCCTTGTTACCATGAGCAAAGCAGCATCCACCGCATCTATGGATCTACTATTTGAAGAAGAGATGGTTGATATCTACACTGTGCCACAGCTTAAAACCTTCTGTAAACATTTTTAAATCTCTGCGAATGACTTCACCAAGAAGTAGGAGTTTCAAAAGGTGCTGAGCGCCTGGTTGGAATCTAGAAATGCTACTGACCATCCTGAAGAGCCTAGGGAAGAGGCAGAGAATACAGATGGGCAGCTAGATGGGCCATTGGGACTGACAAAGGGGGAACACACCTTCCAGGGCAGGCAGCAGTGTTTTTTCAAAGGGTCTGTCCCCAGGAGAGCTGGAGGACAGGGAAAGGGATAGAATGCATAAGATAGAGCTAGCCAAGCTCAAAATGGGTGGTCAGATGGAATTAGAAAATAAGAAGTTAGCCTTGGAGACAAGAAAATACATTTAGAGCATTAGAGAATGTTGAGAGAGCTAGAGCTGAAAGCCAAAAACGTAGAAATTACTCCCTCTGGTGGCAGCACACCATCTGTGCCTGTAGAAGCAAGAGTATTCATCCGCAAAGATGTAATTAAGGAGTTCCACAAGTATGAAGATATTGGGCAATGGTTTAAAGCATAGGAAGTAGCTATGACCTCCCACCGGGTCCCTGAGAAGTATTGGGGAGCAGGGTTGTGGGGGCGGGTTCTCAGTGATGGGCGGGACACCTTGTTAGACTTGCCCTTTGAGGACCAGAATTCCTATGTCCACATGAAGGAAGCGTTATGACCAGGTATGGGTTAACCCCAGACCTTTATAGAGAAAGGTTTAGAAATTGTAAGAAACTGGAGTCAAGTACTTGGGTGGAATATGTGTCTTTTTTTTGCAGAGCATTCGATGGTTGGGTGAAGGGTAGCAAAGTAATTGATTTTGAAGTGCTCTATGATTTGATTGCATGGGAGCACTTGTCCAGTAATTGTTTTTCAGAGATACCCCAACACCTGATTGATAGTAAGCTGACTATCCCTAGGAAGCTTGCTGAGGAGGCGGACTGCTGGGTTAGTACCCGGGTCCACAATGGTCATGTGGGAGACTTTGCAAAGGTGGGCAGGGTCCCTAGCAGAAGAGTGGGGGGACAAGAGGAAACAGAGGAAGTTCCAGAAAGGGCCCCAAGGGAACCAAGGGAATGGTTACCAGCCTCCCCCTGAGAAAAAGTCAGGGGCCCGACAGATAAACCTGTTCAGAAAAGAGCCAAGGAACTGTTATAATTGTGGTCAGGTGTGCCACTGCTTCTGGGATCCTAAGTGTCCCAGGAAAGCAAATGCAGCACCCACTGGTACACCGCCCCGGTAGATGGCTTGTGTAGCCCTAGGGGAGGAGTTGGGTGCCAAAGGTGGGTGTGGTCCAGCAGAGATATTCCAAGTCTATTTAGGAGACAGTGAGATGGTCCCTATGACCCAGCTGCCTGATAACACTAAGAAATGCAGGCAGTGGGTGACCATCAAAGGCTATTGGTTGGAGCCTCTGAGAGACACTGGAGCCAGTGTGACAGCAGTCAGATCTCGGCTGGTGTCTGAAGAGCAGGTGATCCCCATGCATTTTACCCTGTAGTTGCCGCTGATAACTCAGAGAGCCACTGCAAGGTAGCCCAGGTTCCCTTTGAGTGGGGGGGGGGTGATCTTAGGTGCCTTTCCAGTAGCTGTGAGGCCAGCCATGCCTGCTGACCGTCTGCTAAGTAATGATTTGGAAAGCTCCCCTTGGGCTAAGGTGGAAAAAAGGTCTCATTTGAAGATGTTGGATCTGCCAGAGTGAGTGTGTGTGACCACTCGGTCCATGGCATCCAGTAAGGGTATTCAAGAGGACCTGGAGCCTGAAAGAGTGGCCCAGGTGCCTGCCCTAAAGGGAAGAGGCAGGAGGCGCGGGAAACCGGCCACGGAGTTCCCACGGTCCAGGAGGAGGCAGACCTTGAGGATGATTCCCTGGAACCTACAGGGGAAAAGTAGCTGAACTGGGGGACCTGCCTGAGCTGACCCATTAGCAGCACGAAGGAGGACCCTCTAGGGAAGAGTTCTGTGAGAAGCAGAAAAAGTGCCCTTCTCCTGTGGGTTTGCGGCAACAGGCCACAAACCAGGCAGCAGGTGATCAGTCTGGATCACATTGGATCAACTGGAAGAATGTCCTCCTGTATAGGGAGCCTAAGGTTGCTAAGCCTGGGTCAGCCCGTGTGCTGGTGGTACCCCAGCGCTTCAGAGCCTTCCTAGTGGGTCTGGCTCATGATGTGCCTTTAGCAGGACATTTGGGGCAAGACAAGACTTTTGAGAGGCTTGTCACTCACTTTTATTGGCCCCAAATGTGCAAGAGTTCAGATACACATTGCAGGACCTGTCAGACTTGCCAGGCAAGTGGTAAGAGTGGGAGGAAGCACACTGCTCCTTTCCAGCCTTTCCCTTTCCCTTTGAAAGGGTGGGCATTGACATTGTGGGGTCATTGGATCCCAAGACAGCCATGGGCAACAGGTTCATCCTGGTCTTGGTGGACCATGCCACCTGCTACCCAGAACCCATCCCTCTCTGGACTGTGACGGCCCCCACAGTGGGTCGTGTGTTGATGGGGATTTTCTCCCATGCGGGGATCCCCAGAAAGGTGGTGTCAAACCGTGATACCTACATCATATCCAAGTATATAAAGTCCCTGTGGCAGCAGTGTGCTCTAACCTACAAGTTCACCACTCCTTACCACCCCCAAGGTAATGGGCTGGTTGAGAGATTCACCCAGACCCTAAAGGGCATGATTATGGGTCTTGAGGAACCCATGAGGCGAAAGTGGGACGTCCTCTAGTCATGCCTTCTGTTTGCTTACAGAGAGGTGCCACAGAAGTCCTTAGGGTTCAGTCCCTTTGAACTGCTGTATGGTCACCCTGTAAGAGGACCTCTGAGTTCGGCAAAGGAAGGCTGGGAGAAAGCTCCCATTAAACCTCCCCAGCATGTATATAGCTGCATGCTGGCCTTCAGAAACCAAACTAGGCATTTCAGGCAACTCGCTCAGTCGAATCTGGAAGCCAGCCAGGAGGAAATATAACAGTGGTATGATCAGAATGCCACTCCGATCGAGTTTCAGCCTGGTCAGAAAGTGTGGGTCATGGCCCTGTGGAGCCTTGTGCGCTCCAGGATCAGTGGACCGGACCATTTGAGGTGGTGGAGCGCAACAGTGTTGTCACCTACTTGATGGAATTGCGGTCTCCTAGGAACCCTTTGCGGGTCCTGCATGTAAACGGCATGAAGCCCCACTTGGAGAGTTCCGAAGTGGGCATGCTCCTAGCCATAGATGATGGAAGGGAGGAGGAGACGGAGCCTCTTCCTGACCTCCTGTCTGCAACAGAGCAAGATGGGTCAGTGGACGGTGTGAACCTCTTTCCCGCCCTGACCCCTGAGCAGCAAGATGACTCTCACCCACTGTGGGGACAGTTTCCTGATCTTTTCTCTCTGACTCCTGGTGTCACTGAGTGGTGCGTCCATGATGTGGACACTGGGGACAGTCCTACTGTAAAATACAAAACTTACAGAGTGACTGACAGGGTGAGAGCTTGCATCAAGGAGGAGGTCTCCAAGATGTTTGCATTGGGGTGATTGAGTCCTCAAACAGACCTTGGGCCAGCCCAGTGGTTTTGGTCCCAAAGGCTGCCGCACCGGGTGCCACACCAGAACTCCGGTTCTGTGTGGATTACCAAGGGCTCAATTCAGTCACCAGGACTGACATGCACCCCATCCCCAGACCTGATGAGCTCATTGATCGGTTGGGGGCTGCAAGGTACCTCAGTACATTTGATTTAACATCTGGGTACTGGCAGATCGCCTTAACTGATGGCGCAAAGGAGAGGTCAGCATTCTCCACACCATATAGGCACTACCAGTTCCGGGTTATGCCCTTTGGGATGAAAAATGCCCCTGCCACCTTTCAGAAGTTGGTCAACCAGGTGTTGGCTGGACTGGAAGATTTCTGTGCCACCTACCTGGATGACATTGCAGTGTTCAGTGCTAGTTGGTAAGAACATCTGTGTCACCTCTGGGAAGTGTTGATGGCGCTACGGAGGGCAGGCCTCACGATAAAGGTAAGTGCCAGATCGGACAGGGTTCCGTGGTGTACTTGGGACACCAGGTTGAAAGCGGCCAGGTGGCGCCTCTACAGCCCAAGATTGATGCCATCCTGGCTTGTAAACCTCCTAAGACCCAGACAGAGGTGAGAGCCATTTTAGGACTCATAGGGTATAACAGGAGGTTTGTCAAGGGGTATGGCAGCATTGTTGCACCCTTGACAGAGCTGACTTCCAGGAAGCAGCCCAAGAAAGTGAACTGGACTGATACCTGTCAGAAAGCGTTTGATGCCCTGAAGACTGCCATGTGCACCGCGCCCAGCTTCTCATAGGAATTCATTGTGCAGACAGACACTTCAGAGCATGGTGTGGGGGATGTTCTTTCACAGATGAATGAGGAGGGCCTAGACCAACACGTAGCCTTCATTAGTAGGAGGTTACTTCCACGGGAACAGAGGTGGAGTGCAATTGAGCTTGAGGTTTTTGCTGTGGTCTGGGCACTGAAGAAGATGAGCCCATACTTGTTTGGGACTCACTTCGGGGTTCAGACAGACCACAGGCCCCTCAGATGGTTGATGCAGATGAGGGTGAGAACCCAAAGCTGTTGAGGTGGTTCATTTCCCTACAGAGAAGGACTTCATGGTGGAACACCTCCCTGGTACATAACACGCCAATGCTGATGGTCTGTCCTGATTTTTCCGACCTAGTGAAAAGAACTCCCAAGGGGTGGGTAGTTCTTCCCACATTTCAGCTGGAGGGGATATGTGTTAGACCTGGCACCATTGGCGAGGGTCTCCCTTCCATTTTTTTGCTGTTGCCTCCTGTTTTTGCTATGTTTTTGCTGGTCTAGATGCTTTGGGCACTTTGCCACTGCTGTTCAGTGCCAAAGTGCAAGTGCTCCCTATTGTAAATTTTTGTATGGATTAGTGACTCCATGATTGGAATATTTGGTTTACTTATCAGATCCTAGTACAGTGCACCATGTGTGCTCAGGGCCTGTAAATCAAATGCTGCTGGTGGGCTTGCAGCAATGATTGTGCCACCCACAGGACCAGCTTGTAAAATGTGGCTCATGCCTGCCATTGCAGAGCCTGTGTGCAGTCTGGGACTGCCATGTTGACTTGGCAAGTGCACCACTTGTACCTAAACCTTCCCTTTCCTACGTGTTAGTCACCCCTATGGGCAGGGTGCATTGTATGTGAAAGATAGGACATGCCCTGGTGTGTGTGGCATGTCTTGATAGTGAATTACAGCCAATTCATTTTTTTCACTATTGCAAGGCCACCTGTTCCCTATAGGCCAGAATGGGCAGTTTTGAATATAACTTCTTATAATCCAAACTGACCCAGGGAACAAGGTAGAAAACTGATTTTAGTATGTCTGAACTCAGAATGTTAAAGTACATCTTTTAGTGAAGGTGATTTTTCATCATCAAAGCTTTATTTCGATATGCAAGATATCATAAAAGCACATACAAAACATAAAAACCACAATTCATAAATGCTACATTTTACAAATTAGGGTACAATAAAAACATTTGTATTACAATAAATAGTTTAAAAGGCATATTAAACATTAGCAGCTTTGTGAATATTAAAAATTATGCTAAAACTAGGGTCATCTTGTAGCCTTTAATCTAATCAGCCAAGCCCAGCTTAGAAATTTGGCGACCCCACACACTAAGCTTGTACTAGTGTCAGCCTTGAGTATTCTAAGTGCGGAGGAATGATCCCTGGTTCCGAGCAATAAACACACTGGTTTAAGCCATTTCTTTCTGGGTTTTACATAGGCTGGGCATACAAAGAAGACGTGAGCGATACTTTCAATGACACCTTCACAATTTGGGCAGTCAGGTGAGGTTTGGTACGGGGGCTGCCACTTACAGGTATACTCGTGGAGGGGGAGGTTTCCCAACCTGAACTAGATAAATAAGGATCTGTCTCTCGGTTTCTTGATAAAATCCAGATAAGGCTCCAAGCAAGGTTTAGGTTTATGCTGTTTAAACGCTTCAGTCAACCTTCCTTGGGCTGGGTCCCTTAGATCTTGTTCATCAACCCAATTCCAGTAAACTCGCTTAGTTGCGGCCTTGGATAAAGGAACTCCGAGCCCCCAATCAATTGGCAAGCCAGTTTCGTGCAGAAGCTTCTTTATATTGCGGATCCAATTAATTTTATGGGCGCCATTAAGATTCATGACCTCTTTCAAACCATCTAAATACTTTGAGAGCTCTGGGGTCCGCCATAACCTAGCCCAGTATAAAAGAGGCCGTAGCCTGGCTAGGTCCTTAATGGAATGACGACCCAGATCACTCAATAAGGCTTTTATGGGAGTGCCCCTAGGAAGGGATACCAACTCCCTAAGGAACTTATTCTCAGAGGTGATCAGGCTGTTGACGCAATCGAAACCCTACAACTCTGCACCATAGAGGGCGCTGCCCACAGCTTTTGCAGCGTAGATATCCAAGGCAGGAGCAATGGGTTTGGAGATGGACATACGATGTTCTTGCCCTAGTGCACCAACCACCCTTCTATGATTTAAGACCATTTTATCAATGTGTGGCTGCCACTTTAAGTTTTGTGAAATCCTAATTCCCAGGTAGTCAAATTCTTTTACACGCTCCAGTGGTTCTCCATCTACAGAGATGGTAGATCTGGAAGACTTACTTGGGTTAAAGTAAAGGAGCTTAGTTTTCAAGGTATTTATGACAAGGCCCCTAAGCTTACAGAACAAACAGAAGCGGTTCAACAACTTTTGCAGACCCACAGGGGTTTTTGAAACCAACAACGTGTTGTCTGCAAAAAGCAAGGTGGGCACTTTATCACCCGCCAAAACCGGAGCATCTGCGTTTATTTCAAGCAAAAAAGAGACCACACCATTCACAAATACCGAAAAAAGTGTTGGGGCTAACACGCAGCCCTGGCGTACCCCTCGGTTCACAGGTATTCTATCAGTTTTTTGGCCTTGGGATCCCCATCTAATACGGGCATAGGTGCCGTCATGCATGCGGGCTAAAAGATTTAGGATTGGTAGAGGGATCCCCATCTCCTCCAGGATTACCCACAGGCGGTCTCGAGGAACCAGGTCAAAGGCGGTCTTTAAGTCAATAAATGCCAAATAAAGACCGCCTTTGCCAATGGTAACCACCTTCCAGTGGAGGAGTAACAACCTAAATGCTTGGTCAACTGTGCCCGTGCATGCCCTAAAGCCTGCCTGATAAGGGGAGATGATGTTTTTCTCCTCTACCCACAAAAGGATCCTCTCCAGGAGGACCCTACCAACCAATTTCTGCCCAGCGTCTATGAGACTAATTGGGCGATAGTTGGCAGGATCATCCCTAGGGCCCTTCTTGTAGACAGGAATCACCTCAGCCGCCTTCCATGAGTTAGGAACAGGTGAACCTGCTAGCAGTGCATTTATCAAAGTAGTAAAGTAAATTGCCCAACCGTCGGGATTGGCTTTAAAAAGGTCACCTGACACACCGTCCTGTCCTGGGGCTTTAGCAGATACTATTTTAGCTATTGCCGTAAGGACCTCTTTTTTGTGAACTCTAGTTGGTACAAGCCGCCGGGAACCAACATCCAGAGCACCGCTCAAATGCCCTGGGACTCCGGGCAGTTCACTCCCACCATAGAGTTTTGAAAAATGTTCAAACCATTCTCTATCTGTAATATGATTTGGAATTTGGTTCGAGTCGCAGCCAGTCGATTTTCTAACTAATGCCCAGAATAAGTTACCATTCTTAGTTTGGCTTGCATCTCTGAGGTTTTCCCAATGGGATTCTTCCCAAGCCTTTTTGGCGGCTATTATAGCCTGTCTATAGTACATCCTGGCCCGCCTGACAGATGCTGGATTAGAAGATTTAATGGCAATAATTAGAATATTTTTCCTTCTTCTACAGTTACTATCAAACCAGTTCTGGGCTGGTTTGATAGTTGCCAGATTCTTTTTGGCTGGGACCATAAACAATTTGCCAATCTGATCCATAGTGGCAGTATAGATGGCTTCTACCTCTGCTGGCCCAGCCGCCTCATTACATGCTACCGATAGCCTTACTGTCTGCGCGTCAAGAATACCATCCAGCGCGCTCAGTCTAGGTTCGTCCAGGCAGAACTTGGGCCATTTAAGAAATCTATTACAGTTAGATGGTAAAATTTGCTTGGTTATTAGCCCCCCGCTATTTGATGATATACGCTCCCTTCTGTGCCATGGATCTAGCAATGTAAGGGACAGGGAGTTATGGTCACTCTCCACCGATGGTATGATGACCATATCCACCACTGACTTCCAAGCCCTCCTGTCTACCATTATGTAGTCAATCCTACTCTTGCACGATACTCTATTGTAGGTATTTGCTCCCTGAGCATCGGAGGTAGTACGGCCGTTGGCAGCTCTTAGACCTGTTTCGACCATTAGAGCATTCAATTGAATGACTACAGGAGACCATCTCCTCACAGGCTTGAGGGTAAGAAACGGGACGCCCCATTGTGCATCATCCTCATGCACTCCAAGAATATCATCTACTGCCAAAGGTTCGAACGAGCAGTTAAAGTCCCCAGCGACCAGGACTAAGGAGTCAGGAGCACACAGCCTCAGCAAGTCAGTTAAAATATCAATGGTAGACGACTTGGCCCCCCCTTGAGTACCTCTTGCATATACATTAAAGAATTCCCAAGCGGGGGCACCATTCAAACCCTCAATATAGAGTCTCATAATATCCAGACAGGAGGACGTGTGATGAGTAATCTTAAGGTTAAGATCAACCCTTACCCATACCGTAAGCCCACCCGAAGGACGGCCACATCCAACCGAGGTAGCAGGTACATGGAAGCAAGAAAATCCCTGCTTATGCAGAGGTTTCAAGCTCCATGTCTCCTGGAACATACAAATGTCGTACCCATCGATAAAGCTATTTCAATCTGATAACAAAAGCTTGTTTCGCAGACCTGCCACATTCCACGAAACAATTTTAAGGTTGCTAATGTGAACCTTACTGGGGACTAAGACACTTGCAGTTTCACCCAAGGCCTGGTTGGTGTCAATGTTAATAATACTCCCAATGTCCAAGACTATATCAGTAGACTCTAACCCCACTAACTGTTGCGATACAGGTGAGTCTAAGGAGCAACCACCCGAGGGGGAAGAAGAAATACTTGATTCACTTACTACTTCATCGGGTCAATCAACTGCCTCCAGACAGTCATAACGGTTATGATGAAAAAAACTATCAATATTAAAAGAGGGCATAGACCATTCTCCCTGAGCTGAGCCCCTCCCGCTCCGGGGAACCATTGACCATCCATCGAGCTGAGGAGCAAAATGGCCAGGGGGATAGAAGTAAGTTAGTGGGAGGGAATGGACAGTCGTGCCTGTGCTAGGGTATCTCCAGTTACAGATGTAATCAACAATTCGGGGTTGTTAAAGGTAATCAGAATACAATCACTCCTTATGTTTTTAGCCAAGTGTCCCACCCATGGTGTCCTTCGGATCATAAGTATTTTACCAACTAAGTGCAGGGGCAAGGGTCTATTGGTATTCAGCCAGTGTACAACCCTATTCCATAATTTTGTGGGGCTTTCCCCCTCATTTTTGCCCAGTTCTGGAACCCCAGGTGATTTTTACATTCTGTGTTTGAAAATACCACTTATAGAAAGTAGGTATTTTCTTGCCTAACCATCGAGTATGCCTCTGCTAGGTTTGTGTATTCCATGTCTGGTTTGTGAGTGACAGGGGTTTGCAGAGGGCCTTGGCTCCAGCAGTCTGATGGGTCAGGGCTGGGCTGAATAGGACCTGCATTGAATAGAGAGTAGGGGGAATAGATTTCCTTTCACTTGCCTGAGCCTTCATAGAATAGAGAGTAAGAGGAGGAGACTTCCTTTCACTTGCCTGAGCCTTCATAGAATAGAGAGTAGCGGGAGGAGACTTCCTTTCAGCTACCTGGGCCAGGTCTGCTTTCAACAATGCTGTCTCCACCTCCGGCCAGGAAGCTGCACCAGGGAGGACAGAACTGATTTTGACTAGGTACAGACACTCTCTGCCTTCAGAGAACAAAGGATTTTGCAGTCTAAATATTGGGGCCCACACCCCAGAACTTTAGATCACTTCTGGGAACCAAGACAGATCTTTACCTAGAAGAGAAACCAAGGAAGCTGAAAGAGCAGGCTGCCCTGTGCTGTGTGCTATTTGGGGTTGGCCTGCAGTGTTTACTTATTGCCAAGGAAAGGAAAAAAGGAACTTTGTGTGTACTTTGCCATCTTGAAGAAGATCTCCAAGGGCTTGAAGCTGAGCTTGCCTCCTATTCTGAAGTTTCAGGGACACAAAGACTTCTCCCCCAGCTCCCCTCAATTTCCCTGCTATCTTTGGGCCCTCTATATAGTCTGTGACGCTGGTCGCTGCAAGCGCAACACAACACGGAGGAAGCATGTCGCCGGCACAGCTATTTGCCGACACATCATCGAAGAAATGCGTTGCATCACCGGAGAAGCGTGTCGTCGCTGCAGGGGTTGCTGTCGCATCACTGGAGAAGCATGTTGCGGGGCCTGTCACGGCTCAAGAGTTTACAGAGTTGGCCGCACGGCCGTCGGGCTTTATCGCATCACATCCAAGTTGTCACATCGCATCAAAGATGCCAGTTTGTCGCATCGCACAGGCTCGTCGCATTGCATCGAGGCGCCATCTTGTTGCATCGTGAAAGGAACGCAAAAAGAAACCGACATATCACCTCTTCTCCGGTAAGGAAACAATGCATCATCTCCCCTGCGCTGCAATAAGAAACCGATGCAGCACCTCCACCGAAGCAAGGAACCTTTTGTTTGTTTTGCGTGACACATCCAATGTACTTTGAGAGTGAAGTGTATAGTTTACCATCTACATTGAACTGAGCTATTTCTACCATTTTAAAGTCATATTCTTGATATTGTATTGTGGAGGTTTTGTTGTTTGGTCTTGTGTTAAGTCTAGTAAAGACTACTTATTCTTCTAAACTGTTATGGTGTCCATTTGTAGCATTTTCACTGTATTACTGTATGTGTTAACAAATGCTTTACACACTGCCTCTGAGATGAGCCTGTCTTCTCGTGCCAAGCTACCAAGGGGGTGAGCAGGGGTTATTTTAGGATTGTATCCCCCTTTCCATGACTGGAAGCTGGGGTCCCTATTTAGACAAAGGTGCAAACAGTTGCCAACTAGAGCCCACCATTTCTAACACCTTCTTTGATCCCGCTGTTGGCCTATATTTTGCATAAAATGAGGTCTCTAAGGAGGCCTGACTTATTTGTTAATCTGAGCAGTAAAGTCCGCTCTCATGGTAAATGGGTTGAAGCGGCATTTATGGACAAGGTGGCAGGAGACTGTGAAGATTCCGCATTACTGAAACACTCGATGTGACATGCAATTTTAATAAAAACCGTCAAGAATGTAGAACCCTATTTGATTTGAAATATGACAAGTCACCAACCCAGCTTGCTGACTTATTTTAGACTGAACTTATCCCCTTGACTAGTTTCTTTTAACGAGGGTTGTTTTAAGGATTCAGACTTGCCCCTCTGTAACTGTGACAATACCGCGATCAATGATACATTAGATATTGCTATGATTTTTCCAAAATATAATAATTTACGACACAAATTTCTGCGTTCAATTTTAAAACCAATTCATTTTACTCAAGTCAGGCCTGCTTTACTGTATTTAAAGTTTTTAAATCCTTCCACAATTTGCTTCTCTCTTGTACGTTTTCACTCTGGGATTTTTAAGTGAGTGTGAGTATGTCAATGATCATTTTTGCTCTTTTTAATCGACTTTTCTTTTTATGATTTTATCTGCAAAATTGAATAAAGACTATGAACAGAACTGAACTGAACTGAGTGTAGGAGTTCATCTGTAGTGCCATGAGCTGTACCTCAGTGCCTGCGTTAGGGAATAGAGGGTATGTAGGCGTGTCTGCAACTACCTTTGATACTAGTTACTGCAAAAGTAGTTCCTTTGTAAGTGACTGAATGTATAAGTGTTTCTATAGCTGTCTCACTGGTGAGAGAGAGAATCTATGCTTCTATGAACATATATGTGAGCTGCTTTATGGTTGGCCCACTCTATGTAATACTTGACATAGGGGCCTGCAATTGTGCAAGTATTATTGAACTCAAAAGGACATCCGACATCTTCTAAACACAAAGCAACCTGCTTTATAGCATACCTACAGCATATCTCAGAGGCGACTTCTGTAGAGAAAAGAATGGGTTTAAGACTTGACACACAGCTTTTACCTGTCAAGTGAAGCTGCAAGTGAACAGACACAGACACGATCTGCACAAGTAGCCATGACCCAAATTGACATGTTTAAGTAAATCTGCTGGTATGCGACTGTCTGTTTTAGTACCTCTATGACTCTCTAAATGTGTATGTAAGTGACTGAATGAATACCTCAGTGCCAGTGTTAGGGAATACAGGAGTACGCTTGTGTCTTTGCAAGTTCCTTTGATATTGGTGCATACATAAGAAGTTTCTGAGTATGTGAGTGAATGTATAAGCTGCTCTCTCACTCTGTGACAAGGAAGAGAAAGAGGCTCTATACTGTTGAAACATATATGTCAGTTGCAGTATGCATGGTACACTCTATATAGTAATTGGCTTATAGGTGTCCCACTGCATGAGTAAGTTAGTAAAACCAAAAAAGAACATCTCTCAATATTTGAAACACATATACCCATCTTTTGTGGCATACCTACAGTGTTTCTGACAGCAGTGGCGTTCGGCAACTATACCAAGTGGAGGCAAATGGGTGGTGGGTTGGTGGGTACATAAAGAAATACATTTATAAAGTTAAGCAAATAAAACATTATTTACTGTGCTTGCTGCATCCTCCTTTCTCTGGTTTTCATCTTCTGTCATGATGCCCAGGGAACCAGCCATCTCCCCTAACCAATCCTAGGTACTCTCATGGTGTTAACCAGCATGAGAGCTGCACCAGGACTGGAGGGAGCAGGCTCTACCAGCACTTACAAGAGAACTGGAGGCTTTTACTTTCTCTAATCCAGCTGCCTAACAATCTCATACTACACATTATTAGTATAAAGGGCATGTTATATCATCTGACAATTATTATTATTTATTATTAAGGGGGGATTTATAAAGCGCACAGCTACTCAAAGAGTGTCCCGGCGCTGAAACAAGAGAAAGATGCAGAGTCACATAAGGAAGGAAAACATAGTCCCTAAGAGTAGAGTGATCAGCCTGTTTGTTGGAACAGCCAGGTTTTCAGTTTCTTCCTAAAAGCCAGAATATTTGTGGTTTGCCTAAGTGGGAGAGGGAGCTTATTCCAGGATCTGGCCACCAGAACTTGAAAGGAACGGCCTCCACAGCGGGCTTTGAAACATTTAGGCGTAGCCATCAGGTGCTGGTGAGCAGATCTAAGGGGTCTGCCAGGAGTATAGAATGAAATTCTATTACGGGTATAGAGCGCTCCCATGCCATGTAGAGCTTTAAAGGCCAGAACCAGATCTTTGAAGAGTATTCTGCAGCGGACTGGTAACCAGTGCAGTTTCTTCAGATGATGGGACATCCGGTCTCTGGGACCGAGGCTCAAGACTGCCCTCGCTGCCACATTCTGCGTAACTTGCAATCTGCTAAGCAGGAACTCTGGCAGGCCCAGATAAAGGATGTTGGCATAATCAAGCCTGGAAGTAATGAGAGCCTGTACCACTGTCTTCCTATTTGAAATAGGTAGCAGGAATAGAAACCTGCGAAGCATCTTCAAAAGGCCAAAACAGGTGCCTACAACCGACTGTACTTGTGATTTCATGGATAGGGTCTCATCCAACTTTACACCCAAGTTCTTTATGATCTTAACTGGTGTTTGAGGAGGGGACATATCTGGAGGCCACCATTGTTTCCAAGCGTCCAGAGGGGGGGTGCCGAAGATGATATCAGACTTCTCTGAATTGCATTTAAGATGGTTCAATTGGAACCAAGCAAAAACATCTCTCAAGCACTTATTAATCTTCTTCCCATTAAACACCTCACCCCTCTTGCACGTAAACAGCAGTTGGGTGTCGTCGGCATATGATATAATTACAACCTTGTCGTCTTCCAACAGTGAGGCCAAGGGGGCCATATACAGGTTAAAGAGCACAGGGTAGACTACTATGATCGCCTACTATGCTAACTAGCCGGGCCTCTCTACTCTCCACTCTCTCTACTCTCTTTCTCTATACCTCTCTCTCTACGCCACCGGGGGAACGGAAGACAATTGGACAATTCAGCAAGGAGGAAGGGGGTATGTCAAGAGGAACTGAAGAAGAAGTGTGAATAAAGTGGACAAACGGCGGCAAATCAATACGTAACCCCCCCCCCCCCCCCGAGGCCCCTCTCCCTTGTCTCAGTTATCTCCCATGTATATCCCGTATATCCTCTGCACCATGTAAATATAATTTTCAATAAAAATTCTACTGAAATAAAAAAAAGAGCACAGGGCTCAGAATGGATCCCTGAGGCATGCCCACACTCAAAGGAGGTAGATCAGCTGAGAACGGGGATGACCATACCTCTTGCTGTCTGGCCTCCAAAAAGGACACTCACTTCAACACCGTGCCCCCAAACCCACACTACTGCAATGTCCGCAGTAGGCGGTCTTGTGGCACGGTGTTGAATGCCGCGGAGAGGTCGAGTAAGACCAACACCGCTCTGCTGCCTTTATCAAGTGTCTCCTTAATGGAATCCGAAATCTCCAGCAATGCTGTCTCAGTGCTGAGGTTCTGACGAAAGCCAGATTGGCTTGAGTGGAACAGATTATTAGTTTCAGCAAAATTGCTGATCACTGAGTGGACATATTTCTCGATTGTCTTGGCAAAAAAGGACAGCAGAGAGATAGGTCTGTAGTTGGTAAGAATAGTGGGATCTGGCATCGGTTTTTTTAATAGAGGAATAATTTTAGCGCTCTTCCAGACGGCCGGGACCTGACCCCTCAGAAGTGACGCGTTCATCACCCTGTTTGCTGTGGGATTCAAAATCTCTGCCATCTCTGCTAAAAATTTCGCCGGGCAAGGATCTACCGGCGATCCTGATTTGAGGCTGATCATGATTGCCAAGGATGCTTTAAGGGACAGAGGGGGAAAGGTGAGAAGGGTAGGCTTTTCTTTATCATTCTGGGAAACAATCCAAGGGGAGACCATAGGATCGATCTCATCCTGGGAGTCAAAAGAGGACTGAGTAGTAATAATCTTTGAATAAAAGAAATTAGCTAGTTTATCAATCCAATCCGAGGAGGGAGGGGAGGCCCTCCTCATGGCTCTCGGAGAGGAGAATCTTTTAACTATATTTAACATTTCTTTGGCCTTATTTCCTGCGGACTCGATCTTAGACACAAAAAAGCTCTTTTTAGCTAACTGTATCTCCTTATGGTATAGTCTGATGGCCTCTTTATACCTCTTTTTATCCTTAATGTCAAAGTTCTTACTCCAGACACGCTCCAGATGATTGCAATCCTTTCTAAATTGACGCAAGGCATTATTAAACCAAGGGGCTGTCACGTACCCGAAGATGACGTAGGTAGGGGGAGGAGCCGCGTCTCTCCACAACAATCGGTCACTAAGAAACCGTGGTGGACCGGGGACCGGCTGAGGTGCCAGCAAAATAGATGTGCAAAGATACGTAATTTAAAATAGTACAGTTAAAATAAAGAGCAGAGAAATCCCTCGTGCTAGCAGCAGCGTGTGACTTCCAAGCAGCTTACTGTTTCAGCGCGGCCGGGCCTCTGGATCATTTAAAAGCACCTGATCGGAAATGGCGTAGGCAGGGGAAGGAGCCGCGTCCCTCCACAACAATCGGTCGCTAAGAGACCGTGGTGGACAGGGGACCGGCTGGGGGTGCCCGCAAAATAGATGTGCAAAGATACACAATTTAAAATAGTACAGTTAAAATAAAGAGCAGAGAAAACCCTCGCTCTAGCAGCAGCGTGTGACTTCCAAGCAGCTTACTGTTTCAGCACTGCCGGGCCTCTGGATCGGTTAAAAGCACCTGATCAGAAATGGCGAAGGCAGGGGGAGGAGCCGCGTCCCTCCACAACAATCAGTCGCTAAGAGACCGTGGTGGACCGGGGACCGGCTGAGGGTGCCAGCAAAATAGATGTGCAAAGATACGCAATTTAAAATAGTACAGTTAAAATAAAGAGCAGAGAAAACCCTCGCGCTACGAGCAGTATGCAAACCTTTTCTATAATTTACCAACACCTACTCTAAATGGAAAATAATACATAGCTACAAAGTTTCACACGTTATGTACACCTGCATAGTCCCCTCATGGCAACAGGACCCCCCGCCCCACTCATGGATACCCTACAAACATGAAATAATACACAGGACACAGTGTTTGGTTGGAAAGAAAATGCTGCAGGATTTATTACATACAACATATGTAATCAAGATGGGTTATCTTACGGGCGATCCAAGGGCAGGCCGCATTCTCGCCACCTGCCCGCCTGATGAGCTGGGCAGCACAGTGTGGAACCACCTGTGTGCTGCCCCATATGTTAATTAACTAAGCTCACGCCCCGAGGGGCGGAGCGCAACTAGGCAACCCCCGGTTGTACAGGCCCACAACCGCCCGAAGGACTACTGAGGCGCCGACACGTGTACCCGGACCTCCCATGAAGTCCAGGTGTTAGGCTCTGGCACCCCTATGTGCCTGCTGAGGTACAACGCTGCACCTCTCAGCTTCCGGATGACCCTGTAACTCCGCCACAGCCCGACCGGCGGCCACCGCCGCCGCCCGGGCCCCCCATCCACTAGGCTCCTTTCTACCTGCAGCCTCTCTCCTGCAAAGCATCGTACAAATCTAGGAGGAAAAGGTCCAAGCCCACTGGATTGAGATGCACGCCATCTATCTCAAAGTAACCTTTTATCTTGTCCTGAATCATCTCAGGGCGGATGAAACCAATGCCTCTCTGCGACGTGAATTTGCGCATGTCGCGGTTTACCCTCCTCCTAGACTTTTCTATGGCTTCGCATGACCTAGCGCCTCGCCAGACTCTGCGTGGGAGCAACTCGGACCACCAGACCTCACAGCTCCCCACCATTCTGCAAACCTCCACCAGGTCCGCCTTCATTTTATGCAGCAGCGCGGACCTTCCCATGTTGGTGATGTCGTTGCCCCCCAGGTGAATGACCAAGTGATGCGGTGGATCGCCACCTGTCGCAAGCGAGTGCCTGAGTCTGGACAAGAGGCCGCTCCAGCGCATACCCGGGAAACCTAACCATACACACTCCGTGTTGGAGAAACCCCGCATCCAGTTCCTGGTGGCTGCCCATCGACCTAACCTTGCGATGGTTGAATGGCCCAGAACCCAAACTCTCGAACCTGTCAACACAAAAGACACCAATAACTTTTTTGTTCTTTTATTGCACACTTAACACAGCAAAAAAGGCACAGTAAACAAAACATGCATAGTGTTCGAATAACTTGTAAGGCCCTTGTGCTAAGGGTGGACATAGCAATTGTAACAAAGTGACTCCCAGCGCCCCACCCTTCTAATGCCTTCTGCCGGCATGCCCGCCCCGGAGGCGGAGGTGGCCGCCCCGATACGAAAGGAATGGCTGGAGAAGCGCTTCCCTTTGTCAGTCCGGCCAGCTCGGGCTAGGCAGGCCAGCATTATTTTATCCATCTGGTACCTGGTGAGGGGTGAGAGGTCCTCGTGCACAAGGAGGTAGCCCGCCCCCGCTGGTCGCAGGGCGAGGTAATTTCGGACCGCCGCCACGGGGCAGCCAGCTTGCTCCCCAATGGGAGCCAGTACAATGCGAACCCCCTTTCTGGTTTGGTCTGTCTTGGACTTCCTGAGCGTGACCGTCATGTCTGAGTCCATGGCGACGTCCCCCAGGCATAGGGCATCGCCAGAGGAATCGGTCTTGGAGCGTGCAACCAGCTCGCTGCTCCTAAAGGCCCCGAAAAAAGCGAGGCAGAAAGCTGCCGTGAACAGTGTGGCCTCAAAATGCGAGCGGGCTACCGATTGCAAAACTCCCAGCATGTCCTGCAGGGTGCGGAAGTCGATGGGGGCTCTGTTGTCCGGAGCCCTGGGCTCGTCCCGTGACCATCCCTTCAGTGCTGACCTGATGGCAAAAGACTGGGTGGGATCTGTGCACCCTCTTAGTTTGGCGTCGTGGCCGATGGCCGCCAAATGTCCGCAGACCGAAGAGTGAAATCCTAGCTTCCTGGCACTGACAATGAAAGCTTTGACTCTGTCCTCCAGGGGGAGGTCCCCCAAGCCCATGCCATCCACGATCCCGTGGAACGTGGCAAGGTAAGTCCCATAGCGCTTCCTGGTGCTTGGTGCAAGGGCCCTCTCCCCCATGGCTCTTAGTTCCTGCTCCACTGCAAGATGCGCCATAGCTCCGGCGGGAACGGGGTCATCTCCTCCCTCGCCCGTGGGCAGGCCGCCCGGAAACGGTCCCACTGAAAACGAGAAAGTGCATCAGCTGCAATGTTAATGACCCCAGGTATGTGACGCGCCCTAAATTCAAGGTTGCAGCGCAGGCTACTTCTGACTAGGTCCCTCAGTAGGCAGAGGACCAGAGGACAACTGGCCGTCTGACCGTTGATCGCCTGGACCACCGCTAGGTTGTCCGACCAGAAAAGGACCTTCCGATCTGACAGAGGGCCGGGCCAGAGATGGAGGGCAATGACAATGGGAAAAAGTTCTAAAACTGTTATGTTGGCAGTGATGCCTCGCCTGCGCCATGCATTGGGCCATTCCTGCGCACACCACTGCTCGCCCAGAATAGCTCCAAAGCCCTCCCTCCCTGAGGCGTCAGTGAACATGCTAAGTTCTGGACTGTCCGCCCAAGGTGCCCTCCAAATGACAGTGCCATTGAATTTGTCCAAGAACTCCGCCCATACTTCCAAATCCCGCTTTATTCCTGCTGAGAGTCTCACAAAGTGATGGCGTTGGACTACGCTCGCAGTTGCCCTGGCTAGGCGTCTTGCAAAGACCCGCCCGGCCGGGATGACCCGGGCTGCGAAGTTGAGTTTGCCAAGGAGACTCTGTATGACCCCCAGCGGTGCCTTGTTCCTCCCGAGCAGATCCCGAATGTCCCGTTGCAGTTCCTGCACCTTGCCAGCAGGGAGTCTAGACACCCCGTTGACCGTGTCTAGCTCGATGCCCAGAAAAGTGAGAACCTGTGCTGGGCCCTCGGTCTTGCCCGGCGCCAGAGGCACCCCTAGGTGACATGCCAGATCCAAAAAACGCAACAACCCCTCACTGCATTCCCCAGTGCCGTCCCTCCCAATGAACAAGAAGTCGTCGAGGTAATGCGTCACCGCTTAGACCCCATACTTCACTGAGAGAGACCACTGCAGGAAGGTGCTGAAAGCCTCGAAGAAAGCGCACGAGACCGAGCAACCCATTGGCATGCACTTGTCGAAGAAGTACTGACCTCCCCATTTGAACCCCAGGAGGTGGTGGCTCTCCGGGTGGACAGGCAGGAGCCTGAATGCCGCCTCGATGTCGGCCTTTGCTAACCATGCCCCCTTCCCTGACCTCCTGACCTGATCAATGGCGGTGTCTAGTGAGCTGTAATGGACCGAGCATGCTTCCTCAGCCCGCCGGGAGTTGACAGAGTCCCCTTCTGGGAAGGACAGGTGGTGAATCAACCTGAAAGCCCCCTGCTCTTTCTTCGGGACGACCCCCAAAGGAGATACCACGAAATCAGGGAGGGGGGGGAAGGGAACGGACCCACCACCCTCCCCAGGAGCAGTTCCGTCCTGATCCTTCCGTTACCACCGCGGGGAGGTCCCTGGCTGATTTCAAGTTGTCCGCCTCCCTGCTGACCCTCGGACCTAGGTACGGGATCCTAAAACCTTCCAGAAAACCTTCTGCTAGCGTTGCCCTGTCTTTAGCCATGGGGTAAGATCTCAGTAGTGGCAGCAGGTTGGGGATGACAATTGGAGAGGGGCCCTTGTGTCGAAGCTGCCCAATCTGCGTGGTGGGCGACGGCCTAGGGTGGGTCAGGGCCTCCCGGGGGGGGTTTGGTTGCAGGGTGATGGGGGGAGAGGGTGTTGTACAGGACCAGAGGAGGGGCTGTTACTTCTCTTGTTTCTGATGACCCCCCGCTGTATCTCGTTTCTCGCAGGAGGTCGCTGCGTGATAGCCGCTGCATTTGCTGCATGTGTGCGCGAATCTGCACGCTTTCCCCCATGTGCAGTTCCCTGCATTGAACAATCTGCATGTGCCCACAAATGCTCGTTTCCCCCCCCCTATTGGGGGGCCCGCTGCCTCGCCCCCGCGAAAAGACTGCCTGAAGTGACCTTTTTTCCCCCGTTGTTGTCCCTTTGCTACCTCTGTTTTGTTGTCGCTGTTGCCCGCTTTGGCAAGGCCCTCGGCCTTCCCCTTACCCATGTGCTGCATCCATAATCTGACCTCTATCTGATCCCATTCCAATTCGGAACACATGGACATCTTCTTTCTAAATTCATAATCGTATCTGTACCAGCCCGTACCCCCATTCTCCGCTTCCTCCGTGATAATGCTCTCATACTGAAACAGACCCTGCGCCTGTTCCGGGAATCTCTCTGTGATTACTGCCGCTAATATTCCAAAAGCCTGCCTCCAGTTCTTGAGTGATTTTTTCGGGCCATGCCTGGTATCGTGCTTTTTTCTCATCCTCTTTTGCCCCCACCTTCCTGATGTCAATGCCTTCCACCCCTATCATCAGCAGGGAGAAGATGTCTATGAACTCCCTGCGCCAAATGGCCTCCCTACCCGCCTGTGGTACCAACCAGGCTAGGGAGCATTTGCCTGAGAGCAGGGGAGCCATGGTCATCTTGGAGGGCGCAGGGGTGCTCGGCGAGGGAGGTGAGGTAGTGGGTGGCGCAAGGGGGGGCACAGCAGAGGAGGTGGGCGATGACGTGGACGGAGGAATTGGAGAAACTACCAAAGACCGCTCAGCCGCCGCGTGGGAGGAGGACAGAACTGGCGCGCTGGGGGTCGCTGCGCCACTGCTGCTGATGCTCCCCTGTGAAAGTTGCCCCCCCACGCATGCGCGAAAGACAACTCCGCTGTAACTGTTGGGGCCGGAGGGGCAGCAGAACACTCAACTGCCGGCTGCGCCGCCGCCCTACTGCCTGCTCTCATTTCGTTCATGAATTCCTGCAGAGAGCTGGTGAGCTTACCCAACTCATCCCGTGTGGCAAAATTCGCAGGAGGGGCCGCCACTTCCTGGGGTGGCGTAGCCTGGACCACCTGCGAGGGGGATGAGGCTGCCGGCACGTGGACGATAACATTCCTCGTTAACTCAGGTGCGCGGCTTTTGGCAGGGGCCGGCTCTGCAGGAAAGTCCTTGCAAGTGGTCTTCCTAACTCTCTTGGACCTCGTGTGTCCAGTGTCCTTATCCTCTGAGATCTCCTGTTCTACCGCAGGGGTTGCCACAACAACCCCGGAGTCTCCTTGGCTGCTGACACCAAGTGCTTCACTGGCCCACGCCACCCCTTTGGCCTTTATTATGTCCAAGAGTGCCTTCAATTGCGCATCGTGGGCGGCTCCTGTAAGGGTTTCCCCAACCTGGGACGTCTGGGAAAACAGTGGAGGGGATCCCTGGCTGTCCATTCCGCCGGCTCCCGTCGACCCTGAAAAAGAAAATGCCCAGTGAGCTACGCTACCAAAGATGACATCATGGTGAAATCAGGAGCGAGGGCCCCGCCTGCCCTCGTTGCCACCCCCACCTGAGGCTCTCCCGCATCCCCGCCTAGCACACCTGACACCCCTCATTCTGTTCTCTTGAGCAAACACTGTGCCCAAGATACATACCTTCCGAAAGAAGCCGAGGATGGTGCACGGGTGCGACTGCGAGTGTGACCGCTGCAAGACGTAGCCTGGAATGGAAATGGGAGCACGAGTAACTGAATGACCCGGTGGGTCGTAGACTGCTGGCCACTGCGCCTGGGCAACCACCCTCCTGCGCAAGCACTGTGGGTGGCGAGAGCCCGCTGTCAGACCCCACAAATGTCCCCCCAAAAAGCCGTCTCGGCCAACATTACCTGAACTTCTCAACTCCCTGTGTGGCCCTGCACGCCCCGCTTAATGTCTCCTCCCTGGCACCTGAAAACAGAGGAAACTATGAGCGCCCATCCCGTTCACTGTCATCTTTACCAGGCCCTGCCGGATGGAGCTGGTGCCCCTCACTCTATGGGCAGGGGACACAATTGTTTAACTCAATGCACCTTTACAATACCCTGCCGGATGGAGCTGGTGCCCCTCACTCTATGGGCAGGGGACACAATTGTTTAACTCAATGCACCTTTACAAGACCCTGCCGGATGGAGCTGGTGCCCCTCACTCTATGGGCAGGGGACACAATTATTTAACTCAATGCACTTTATCAGACCCTGCCGGATGGATCTGATGCCCCTCACTCTATGGGCAGGGAACACAATTTACCACCCCGTCCCCCATCCCTCTGAGACACCATTGACCAATCCCGTCGCTCTGACCCATAGACCGTTGGTGCCGGGCCCCTGAAACCCCTATCCAGCACGGCCGGGCCCCCCCTGCCCGAAGTCTCCTCATTGTGTGCGCTCCTGCCGGCCCCCAATTTGGGAGCACGCCATCGATTGGGGATCGCGCCGTGTGCGTCGCGCGATATGATTGCTTTTCGCTGGAGGCTTACAAGCCGTCAGCGGCCCTCGCGTCCGTTCGCCTGGCCCCGCCCCTGCCCGGCCGACGAACGATGCGGCTCCCCCCCACCCCTACCGCCGCGGAGCCGCGACCCGGGGTAAAACGGGGGGGCCTCTAGCTCCGCGACCGACCGCTCACCAAGCGGAGGTAAAACAGTAATAAACCGTGCACCGGCAATGCAAGAGGCAACCCTCCTACCCACCAAACCCCCGGGAATAGCCAGCATGGTACCGCCAGCGCCGCGAGTGCCTCCCCTACTTACAGCTAAGCAGATGCCGGGCCCTGGGTTCGGAGCGCTTGGCCTGCTTGCGATGCGGCTGCTGCCGGCGAGGTAGTGGGTGCATGCGTGGCCACTACCCGAGGTTCCCCGTCGAGGCTATCTGTGCGCATTATATTCAGTCAAAGTTCCCGGCAGCCTAGGGTGTAGTAGACGCGAGGAAAGCCCCTCCCCGTCCGATGGAAGGAGAGATGAGGTAGTACGCTGCCAGAGCTACAGTTCCCGCAGTACCCCTCGAGGGGAATGGAGCGGGAGGGCTGGCCAGGGACGGACCGCAGCCATCCCCAAGACCAAAACCGCATGCCAAGTTTCACGCGTCCCGCGTAGCCCGTGAGCCGCCGGACACGCGGCCTGGAGACCCCGGTTCCGTTAAGGGATGGAACGGGTGTGGATGGTAGATGGTGTGGATGGCCTCCACCCCGCCCTCCAAGTGTTGGCCACCTTCCGGGAGGCGCGGGCCATGCCACGTGGGAGGGAGCTGGCGGGCTGACCCGCTGTCGGGCCTCCCCTGCCCCCCGGCCCGCAGCGTCGAGCTTTCGCCCGACCCGAGCGAGGCGACGCCCCTGGAACATCAACTCCATCGTTGTGTCCCACCATTAGGCAACAAAACAGCGCAGCCATTAGACGAGATCAAAAGGACGTCAGAGGCCCCAGGAACAGGTCTGACAATGGAAGTCGGATCCATTCGGGTGGGACAGAGAAATAAAGAAGGGAGGGGCAGTGCCCCCAAGTGGAAACGGTTAGGTTGGCAACCAACAACAAACTTCCACTCTGGGTCACACAGTGCTCCATAGACAGCTGTAGCAAAGATATCCGTAGCTGCAGTAAATTGCTAGCTTCTTAGCGCCTCCATTCGTATGCTGGATGTAGCGCCCACCGCACGCCATCAAAACTAACTGCCACGGCAACTTATCTTTCTAAATAATGGTTTTGGGCGGGAGTGGGGATGCAGTGGAGCCTTTACCCCAAGTTAACGGGGAGCTAGCGGCGACCCGAGTTCCCGGTGGCCAAGCAAGGTTGGGGGGGTCGCCGCTCCGGAGGCACTGCCTGCGGTCGCTCCGACGGCAGCTCCTCAATTCCGGCCCGCACTAACCGGGAGAGGGGGGGGGGGCTTGTAAACCGAGACTTGTAAACCACAATCAGACAGCACCAGGCTCCAGCTGTCCGTGGGGGAGAGGCCAGGGGAGGCAGGAGACGAGAGACACGTAGGAGCATTGCCGGCCGGCTGGCCTAGCCAGAGTCATCCATCCCCTGTGCCCCTCTCTATGATCACCGGTGCCTCCCCAGCGCCTGGTAATGCGCCTCACAAAGGGCCTTTTCATCCATGCAATGAAACTTTACGAGTCTGGCTCGGGCCTTCACATAGACGACGGAAACAACATGCTGGCGGTCTCGGATAAGAGCTCAGTAATTATTAGATATTTTAAAGGAGAGGGGATGTTGGCTCCAGAAAAAATACACACATAAACCGCCAGGGCCTTATAAGGGAACGAGGCATCGATCACACTGAGTGTAGTGGTCGTCTTAAGACTTCTAGAGTCAAGAGGGAGCATCCTTGATGAAATATCCAGCTGCCCGGTTACAAATGGTTTCTACTGGATACAGTGGTCATCTTTTTATTCATACTAATAAATTGGGGGGGGCGATGCGGGGGGCACCGACCTCCTGGCCGCAGAGGCTTGCGTGTAGCTCTGTGGCAGAGGGCTTGCGCGAGGCTGTCACTGCAGTCTTATTTTTAATACCTTGCGCCTTCCTTTGCTGATTACAAGCAGATCAGTCCCCCTCTCCCGCTGACTACGAGCGGAGGACTCGATTCTAATCTTTTAAAAATCACCTCCCAACCCGCCCTGCTGACTCCGCCCACCACCCTCGTCATCCGCCTACTCAGGCTTCCCCTCCTTCTTCCTCAGTGCTTGCGTGTAGCTCTGTGGCAGAGGGCTTGCGCGAGGCTGTCACTGCAGTCTTATTTTTAATACCTTGCGCCTTCCTTTGCTGATTACAAGCAGATCAGTCCCCCTCTCCCGCTGACTACGAGCGGAGGACTCGATTCTAATCTTTTAAAAATCACCTCCCAACCCGCCCTGCTGACTCCGCCCACCACCCTCGTCATCCGCCTACTTAGGCTTCCCCTCCTACTTCCTCAGTGCTTGCGTGTAGCTCTGTGGCAGAGGGCTTGCGCGAGGCTGTCACTGCAGTCTTATTTTTAATACCTTGCGCCTTCCTTTGCTGATTACAAGCAGATCAGTCCCCCTCTCCCGCTGACTACGAGCGGAGGACTCGATTCTAATCTTTTAAAAATCACCTCCCAACCCGCCCTGCTGACTCCGCCCACCACCCTCGTCATCCGCCTACTTAGGCTTCCCCTCCTTCTTCCTCAGTGCTTGCGTGTAGCTCTGTGGCAGAGGGCTTGCGCGAGGCTGTCACTGCAGTCTTATTTTTAATACCTTGCGCCTTCCTTTGCTGATTACAAGCAGATCAGTCCCCCTCTCCCGCTGACTACGAGCGGAGGACTCGATTCTAATCTTTTAAAAATCACCTCCCAACCCGCCCTGCTGACTCCGCCCACCACCCTCGTCATCCGCCTACTTAGGCTTCCCCTCCTTCTTCCTCAGTGCTTGCGTGTAGCTCTGTGGCAGAGGGCTTGCGCGAGGCTGTCACTGCAGTCTTATTTTTAATACCTTGCGCCTTCCTTTGCTGATTACAAGCAGATCAGTCCCCCTCTCCCGCTGACTACGAGCGGAGGACTCGATTCTAATCTTTTAAAAATCACCTCCCAACCCGCCCTGCTGACTCCGCCCACCACCCTCGTCATCCGCCTACTTAGGCTTCCCCTCCTTCTTCCTCAGTGCTTGCGTGTAGCTCTGTGGCAGAGGGCTTGCGCGAGGCTGTCACTGCAGTCTTATTTTTAATACCTTGCGCCTTCCTTTGCTGATTACAAGCAGATCAGTCCCCCTCTCCCGCTGACTACGAGCGGAGGACTCGATTCTAATCTTTTAAAAATCACCTCCCAACCCGCCCTGCTGACTCCGCCCACCACCCTCGTCATACGCCTACTTAAACGTCCCACATGCGTCAGCGCAGCGGACGAGCGCAGCGGGCGCGTCGTAGGCGCGCCGGAGTTGCGCCAGAGTTAAGCCCGTCTGCGCCCGTCCGCGGCCGGACGGGCCCAGGGGCTTGGGACTCTGCCGCTGTGATATCCTACTCCTCCAGTGTGTTAAAGAGCTTACAATGTAACTCTCATTCCCCCCCGCCCAATGTCAAAGCGCTTATCGCCGCTTTAGGACTCTCAGGGAATACCCCTCCCCTATCGGGACCTCACACCTTACCCACCCCCAGTAAATCTAACATCCGGATTTTATATCTCAATACACGTTCCATTGTAAAACATCAAACCGACATCTTTCTCCTACTTTCGGCTGAGAACCCGGATGTCCTTCTGCTCTCCGAAACCTGGCTAACCGATGACTCCCTCCCGGATATCTTGGTGGCATTACCCCCCAATTACTATCTGCTGAATGCCAACCGTCCTGGGGGTCGGTCCGGTGGCGGGGTGGCAGCTGTCGTACGTAAAAACATTAAAATTATTGCCACCGCCTCGCTGATCCTCCCTGAAGTGGATAATTTGGTTCTCAGCCTAGGCACTGAGGTAGGTGCAGTCATGGTTATAATTCTCTATCGCCCTCCCTCTCCTATGCCTTCCTTTCCGTCTTCCCTTACTGAGCAGCTCGCCAACCTCATCACATCTACCTCTCGCGTCGCCACTTTTGGCGACTTTAACTATTGGTTCCAACACAAAGATGCTGGGCCGCACGCTACTGAGCTCTTCGAGACCCTTTCTAGTCTTAATTTTACCCAACTTATCAATTTCCCCACGCATAGTGCCGGTCATATTCTTGACCATATATGGACCATGGGGGTGAAATCCTCCTGCCCGCAGATCTCTCCTTGTGTTTGGTCCGACCACTTCCTGATCGATATTATACTCTCGATCAGTGATAATATCAGAGCCCCCCCTTTAGAGGGTGGTGTGGCTCGCAAGTGGAGGTCTGTCGATTCTTCTGCATTTCTTTCTCACCTGGCCCGTTCCCACCCTCCCCTCCCTAGCGACATCTGTATTGACGAGCGAGATGGTAATATCTCTGCCTGGCTCACGTCTGCCAGTAACATCTTTGCTCCGCTTACGAAGTTCCCCCGATCACGGCATAGCAACTCCCACAAATGGTTTGACCATCAACTTAAAACCCAACATTTGGAGTTACGCCAGCTGGAGCGTAAATGGAGAAGAACCTACTGTTCTTTGAGCAGAGACATTTACGTTACTGCCCGCAATAAATACAAAAAAGCCATTGCTGTGGCCAAAGCTACCTATGTCTCTAACAGGATCCTCTCCGCCCCCTGTAAATCAAAGGAGATCTTCAAGGTGCTTGAAGAATTCTCTTCCGATCCCAGGACGCTCCCTACCCAGGCTCCGACTCAGGAATCCTGTAATGCCCTCAGCACTTTTTTTCTGGAAAAAATTGTCCTGATCAAGGACACTATTCCGGTTACCGTTCCTGGTGCAAATCTCACCTGCCCCCCTCCTAACGCTCTCACTTTCACTCACTTTCCCCCTCTAGATTCTAAATCTTTGGCCACCCTGGCCACTCGGATTAAATCTGGTTCTCCGGATGACTGTTGTCCACCTTCCATACTACGGGACATCTGTCTCCATCTCCCTGATAATGTTCTCTCTCTGCTAAACTCTTCTCTTTCTTCTGGCTCCGTACCTAACTCCTTCAAGGCAGCTGTTCTAGTGCCTTTACTGAAGAAACCGGGAGCGGACCCCACGGTCCTGGCGAATTATCGGCCTATTTCTCTTCTGCCCTTCTTCGCCAAAATCCTGGAAGCCCACGTCACCACTTGTCTCTCGCAGTTCATTGAGAGCTCCAGCTTCCTCGAGGGCAACCAGGCCGGTTTTAGACCCGGCCACTCCACGGAGGTAGTCATCTTGGCCGTACTGGACGCTCTCCGAGCTGGCGTGGACAGGGGCACCTCCCAGGCCCTGGTTCTTTTAGATCTGTCGGCCGCCTTCGACACGGTGGATCATAACATCTTACTCCACCGTGTCGAACAAGCCGGCATCCAGGGCCTGGCGTTGACGTGGGTCAAATCCTTCCTGTCCGGGAGGTCTCAGACTCTTAGCCTGGGTACTTTCAGGTCTTCCAGGGAGTGTTCACTCTGCGGGGTCCCCCAGGGCTCTTCCTTATCCCCTCTTCTCTTTAATCTATATCTTCAACCTCTTCTCTTTTCTCTGAGGCAGTGGGACGTCACCGTATTCAATTACGCTGACGACCTGCAACTCATCTTTCCTCTTGACTCTTCTTCTGCTGTCTCTAATTTCCAGGCGGCCATGACTCATATCCTCCAGTGGATGAGCCAGAACCAGCTCAAACTCAATCCCGGGAAGACGGAACTCCTTCTTCCCGGCAAGAGCTCTATTCACTGGGGCCCGCATTTCTGGCCGGGAGACCTCGGTGCTCCTCCTTCCCCCGTGGCTTCAGTAAAGAGTCTCGGGGTCATCATTGACTCCGAATTATCTCTCAAACCCCAAATAGGGTCGGTGGTCTCCACCTGCATGTACCAGCTGCGCAGGATCAGAAAGGTGGCGTACCTTCTGACGCCCGAAGCCCTGGTTTTAGTCATCATGGCCCTTGTCCTCTCCCGTTTGGATTTCTCCAACTCCCTTTATCATGGGCTGCCTACAGGCCTTCTCGCTAGACTCCAGATCGTCCAGAACCAAGCGGCGAGACTAGCCTGCGGGATTCCGAAATGGCAATCAGCCAAACCCTTTCTTGCTAAACTCCACTGGCTTCCTATTTCCTCCAGGGCAGCCTTTAAAATTGGCTGCCTTACTTTCAAATCCCTCACTGGCACTTGCCCTGCCTTTCTGAAATCCCTCATCAGTCCCTATTGCCCCTCTCGGAATCTCAGATCTTCTACCCTTCGCCTCTTGGTTGTTCCCTCTTTTAAACTTTGCAGAATGGGTGGCCGGAGATTTGCTCTCCTTGCCCCCACACTCTGGAACTCTCTTCCCCCCTCACTCAAATTCTCAAATTCATTAACCCAATTTCGTAAATCCCTAAAAACCTGGCTTTTCCCACACTCTGGTTAATCCTTTTTCCCTCTCAGTGTCAGACTAGCGCCAGGAAACCCACGGTGACAGAGCGCTTTAAAAATGCCCCTTAACATAACATAACATAACTACCCGCCTGACCGCACGTGGGTGTCTGGCCGCTTAGCCCTCTCGCGGCCTGCCCCCCCCTGCCCGTTCTTTCCCCCTGGCGTGTCCTGTGGTCCGCCGGACGCGTGGCCTGTGAGCCGCCGGACCCGCGGCCTGTGGCCTCCCTTCGGTACAAAATGGTCCGGTGAAAGGCCGACGGTGAGGGAGGCAAGGGCAAAACGCCTGTTGCTCCCCCCATGCGTGGGGGAGGCAGGGGCAAAACGCCTGTTGCTCCCCCCCATGCGTGGGGGAGGCAGGGGCAAAACGCCTGTTGCTCCCCCCCATGCGTGGCCCGTGGAGGGAGGGGATATGGGGTGGTGTAGGAGAGCGGGTGTGGAGGACCTCCCCCCGCCCTCCCCGTGGTGGGGGCCTACCGGGAAGCGCGGGCCAAGCCCCGTGGGGAAAGCTTGCGGGTGACCCACTGTCGGGCTTCCCCAGCCCAAAGGTCCACCGCATCAGGCTTGCGCCCGGCCCGGTCGAGGCGCCGACACGTGACCCACCATAACCCCGACCTCAACCCCCCGAGCTAAACCCCCAGAGCGGTGCTCAGTATGGTGGCACCCCCCACTCCACAGCAGCCTGCTTCCTAAGCAGGCCGCCTGGCCCCGATCGACCTCCGCTAGGAGGGAGTGGGCGGAGGAGGGGTGCCGGCCAACTAGGCCTGACTCACCGCAAACACGACGGTCCTTGCTTGCCAAGTGCGTCCTACGACCGTCTGTCCGTGGTGAGGGGCGGCAAAGAGGCCTGAACATGGCGAGGGGGACTTAAGTACCCCTCGCCCGGCCTGCCGCCCCCCGAAGCACGTCACTGGGCCAGCCCCGTTCCTTGCTGGACCCCTTCTGCCCGAGGGAGGAGGGAGTGCCTGCACGGAAAGGGGGCGGGGGGGAGCCCCCCGGCGACTAAGGTGCCGCCCTCTTGATGGCCACCGGGTGGCCTCGGGCAGCTGCAGTGCAGGTTTATTATTTACAAGTCTGAGATGTGTAAACCTCTTTAAAATGGAATTAATAGAACTACAAGTCCCAGAGTTCAAACAATTGTTTTTTCAGAGTTGTACTTCATGTAAAGTTATGTAAAACTTAGCAGGTCTTCAAATTCATTGTTAAGTACAAGATTAACCCTTAATGGCTAGTTTGGTGGAAACAATCAGAACATGCAGTAAATAAAACAACACGTGCAATTAAATTCCTTAGTAACACATTCTGAACTAACTTCTCATTGAGCTACTCCACACCTTCTACAAACTGTTCAATGCTCACACATTTAGATAGTGTTTACTCTACCATTTATACATCATGTGATGACGTTTAAAACGTTTCTACATATTTCATAAAAACTTTTCTCTACTTCACATATACCTTTTCAATCAACTTTTCTTCTTAAAATATAATGTACTTCACATACTTGAAAACAGAGTTGTGTTGGTGAAATAGTTTTTTTTGCTCTTATCATATAGATTACATAGTCTCAGGAAACGTGAAAACTAAGCATAAGAATGGCATACAACTCCCATACACAAAGGAACCATTAATGGCAACCATTTCAACTTTTCACTGTCTGATACTGAGATAGGCAGCGAAAAAAAACATGCCTTTCATATATCAGTGCTGTAACTCCACTTCTAAATGATTAGTACGTGTTAACGCTTTCATCCACTTTTATAAAGAGGCACAAAACTGAAGACTATCTGTGTATATTCATGATTTAATCATGATCGTCGCAAAGAATTCATGAAAAAATGGAAGTCAGAAAACATATTTAGCTTCTTAGTTTTATGACTTAAAGAGTAACGCACACTTAATTAGCAAGCCTTCAATAGGAAATATAACCCTTGTTACAAGACAATGAGTCAAAAGAGCCCTACTTTCTAAAAACAGACAACTCTCTCTTTAACATCCTTTCCCCAATACACTCTTTCCACAATCTCCTTAGCAAACGAATCGAACCAGTATGTCACAAGTTCACAGCAAATTCTAGAAGAGCCATACTAATTACAAAATGAGCTGCAGCAGGTGTGTTTTACAGTACAGACTTAAAAGAATAGACATATTAGTGAATGGTTTAAGGGACATCGAAATAATGATAGATACAACCCACCAATGTATTCATTTTTGACCTGGCCCTCTGCAGGGTCACCCCCAAACATTTTGCCTTTAACCCTCCACTTTTTGCTGTTTTCATTTTTGTTGGCCCTAGGACTCTGTGAACTTTGCCACTGCTAACCAGTGCTATGGTACTTGGGCTCTCTCCCCAAAACACTGTTAAATTGGTTTATACCCAATTGGCATATTTAAATTACTTGTATGTTCCTTGTAGAGTGGTATATCATTTAGCCAGGGCCAGCAACTTAAATGCTATCAGTGGGCCTGCAGCACTTATTGTGCCACCCACTAAGTAGCCCCTTAAAACACGTTCCAGACCTGCCACTGCAGCCTGAATGCAGTTTTGAGACGCTATGTCGACTTGGCATTAAAACCCCTTGTTAGGTCTTAAACTCTCCTTTTGGTACGTATATGTCACACATAAGGTAGGCCCTAGGTAGCCCATAGGCAGGGTACTGTGTAAATAAAAGATTGGATATGCCACTTGACCTGTCTGAGCCCTGCTGGCCTCTGCTGAAGTGATTTCCTGATCCCCAAGAGATGCCTCCCATGTCCTGGACCCTCGGTGTAGCATCAGTTGAACTCCTAATGAAGTTTTGGGCTCTTCATAACCAGATCATGCCTCCAGACGGACCGCCAACGCAAAGCTTTTGTGAGCCTGATTCTTTGCACTACAGCAACCACCAGTGATGACTAGTAATGGGAGGCTCGAACTTTTACAGCCAGTGGCGACTGCAAATGTGAATCTCCAGAGACAACCGTTCGTGACACCCAGCCTGGTCTTTGCACTACAGCAACAACCACTGAAGACATTCTTCCTGCTCCTCGTGGCTTCAAACGAAAATCTTTGTGCTGGAGTTTAGAAAATAGCTTTTCAGCAGGACTAACCTGGCCCATGTATCCAGCCTTTCACCTAGTCTCGCACGGACTGATAACTTCGAATGGCACTTCGTCATCAAATAAATTATTCAAATATACTTTTATTCCAAATTTGTGTGGGATTATTATTTTTTTTTCTTTCCCTCTTTTTTTTGGGTCCTCATTTACCACCATGGTTTCAAGTGTAGCCGCTGGTGGGAGAACAACATGCTGGCGCAGTGTATCATCTGGCAGGGATTGTTTTTGCGAAGGTTGCCGACATCCTTCAGCAATGATGCTTCCTCCAGAGACAAACACCGTAGAAACCAATAAAGTATAATACGACGTGGGTATTGGTGCTATTAGGTACCGGCCAACCAGCCAAACCAAGGCCTTTTACAAGAGGGTTGAGCCTCAGATGCAAAATCATTGGACCCGGGGGGGGGGACCCTGGCCAACTCAGTGCTCACAGACCAAAAAGTGCCAGAATGCTCTCTTATTCTGATTGCCAGCCCTAGCCAAATCCAGTCTAGACACCTGCAGGACTGAGACGTGCCAATCTTTGAGAGAAGGGGGTGTAGGATCCTTCCACTTTTTACAGATTTCCCTTCTGGCAAGTAAGATGGAGTAAAATAGCAGAATTTTGGCAGGGCTCTGAGCCCCATCTATAACCCCAAAGATCACATGGGGGAGCTCTAACACCACAGGGAAGCCCAATGAAGCTGTGAGAGTGTTACTTATAGTTTCCCAAAAAGGGGCTAGACAGGGGCATTCGAAAAACATGTGGGCATCCGAGGCGGCAACCAATCCACACTTGGCACACGCTACTGGATTTGCTTGTGAGAATTTTGAGAGTCTTTGAGGAGAATAGTATCCTCTATGAAGAGGATGTCCCACAAGCCCTTACATGATGCAGTCCAAAGATCTTGCACATTGTGGCCTAGAAAAGAAGGACCCCAAAGCGACTCTGGTAACCGAAAATCACCATCCACTTCTTCTTGGATCAGATTGTACCATAGGGAAATCTCCTTCTTGGCTGGGGGTTTGTCCACTAGAAAAGATACTAACTGGCTATGACCACCAAGTGGGAACTTGTTCCCGCGGGAAGGCAGGGAGATGTGGGATTGGGTCCAACTGGCCATTTGCATGTACTTAAACTTTGAAAAGTTTGGACCGATTTTATTCTTTAGATATTCCCATGGGAGCAAGCCCCTGTCCATAAAAAGGTCACGCCACACCTCCAATCCTGCTTCCTTTATCGGAACCGCCAAGCTATCCCTCAGCCACACAGGGCTCTCAGAGGCTCCCAAAGAGGTGACCTACTACAAAAGTACCCTAGCTTTATCGACATCACTAATTTAGCCCATGTTTTTGCCATCTCCTGCAAGACCTTCAATTTAATCTTCTTAAAGAACTTGGGGTTGCCAAATTTAAACAAAAAGCCAGATTGACCCGCACCTTCCCCTTTAAGCAAAGCTGAAAACAAAGTCCCAACCCCACAATCATTAGGCATCTTTAACAGCATTCGGGCATGAGAAAGCTGAAACGCCCTGCATACATCTGCAGGTCCGGGGCTGCCAGCCCACCCTTCTCCCTACGTCGCCTAAGTTTCTTCCAAGCAATCCTTGGAAGATGCTTGTCCCAAATAAAGGTGGTAATTTCCCCCTGCAGTGTTAATAGTAACAAAGGATCAAAATAGAGGAGAATGGTATTAAATAAAAAGGAAACTTTAGGTAAAATGGTCATCTTAATCAAATTGACTCTTCCTAATAAAGAAAGTGGAAGTTGTGCCCATGACCGCATAGGTTTGCGACAAGCCTTTGCAATAGCTGTAAAGTTATTTGTGGCAATTTGATTAATATCCTTCACAATATTGAGGCCTAGATAACGCCTACTAGAACCAGGCTGTACGCTAGTATTGCAATTGTCATAATTCCGGACAATCATCTCGGTTTTTGCGGCATTGACCTCATACCCAGAGATTTCCCCAAATTCCAAAGTATTTTTAAGCACTGCAGGGAATGCTGTACGTACCTCTGATGAGAAAATGAGGACATCGTCCGCGTGCAGGGCCACTTTCCTCTCCCATCCCCTATAGATAAAAGGTTTGATGTTTACATCCTCCCTCAATCGTTGAGCAAAAGGCTCAATGTATAAATTAAATAGGAGAGGGGAGAGTGGGCAGCCCTGCCACGTCCCCCTTGTGATGTTAAAGGGGTCCGACAAATCTCCGTTAACCAAAACACGAGCTGTAGGGTTCTGATACAAAAGGCCGACAGCCCGACGGAAGCCCTCAGCGATATTAAACTTAGCCAAGGCCTCCAACAGGTATAAACAGTTTACTCTGTCGAAGGCCTTGGTGGCATCCAATGTAAGGGCGACCAAGGGGAGGGCCTCGGCAGTCGCCATGTCAATAGCCCCTATAAGATCATATGTCAGCTCATATAGTTGGCGCCCCTTAACAAACCCCTTCTGATTGTGATGTAAAATATCCGGGGCCACCAACGCCAGCCTCTTTGCGAGAACCGTAGCAAAGATTTTATAGTCTACGTTCAGTATAGAAATTGGCCTATAAGACCCACAACACGAAGCTGGCTTCCCCGGTTTCAAGATTAGGGTAATTGATGCACTATCCCAGGATACCGGTGGACGAAGGCCATCCTGTAAGATTTGGTTAAATAAGGTGGTGAGGGGGATACTATTTCTTGTTCCAATACTCTATATATTTTGGCTGGGAGACCGTCGGGTCCCGCAGCCTTCCCTTTCTTACCATTTCGGGTTAGCTATTCTGACCTCTTCCTGCAAAATAGTACTATCAAGGAGTGCTCGCTGTACCCCAGAGAGTACCGGAAGAGAAACTCCACTCAACCAACTCTCAATGCGCTCTAGCTCAATCTTACTATCCTCGTAATATATTGATTGAAAAAATTCTCTAAAAGCGCGTCTGATGTCTTCATCTGAAGAATAAGTGACGTTATTAACAGTAATAGACTCAATATTGTTACGGACCTGATCTGTTTTAGTTTTCCAAGCCAAAAGTTTCCCCGCACCTTCCCCATACTCGAAATGAGTCAGTTTACTTGCCTCCCATTTCTACAGAATTCTCTGGTTTAACACCGAACCCAAGTCACCCTTCAAAGAAGATAGTTTATTATATAACGGTGTTAAAACGGTGTCGGGGGCAGCGAAGTTGGCGTCTATGTCAGCTTGAGCTTTAGCTATATCTAGTTCAATGGAAGCAACTTCCTCCCTATACGGTTTCCTTCGGTATGAGACTTTACAAGTGATGAGACCCCTCAAAAATGCTTTAAATGAGTCCCAAACAACTCCAGAAGCTGCTGACCCAATATTGATATTCATGAAATTCTGGGCTTCAGTTTTCAAAAAAGATATATCGTCTAACTGAGACAGTAATGAGCGGTCAAATGACCAACTTCTAGGGGAAGCCTTGAAGAGCCCCACCAATTCCATAAACACTGCTGAGTGGTCAGATAGATGTAAGGGGAGATAGGTAATACACTTAACGAATCCACCATTCTCTGACTGATTAATACAAAGTCTATTCTAGACTGATGACGGAACTTATAGTTCCGGAAAGAGATTCCCTGTTGCAGCCGTGACCGTACTCTCCAGATGTCTACGTACCCATATTGTTTCATGGAATTAAGCAAAAAGGTCCTAGTTTTAAAAAGAACCAAGGGACGACTGTTAGGGGTTTTATCTAAATACGGATCCAATACTATGTTAAAGTCCCCTGCCAAGATGGTTGGTTCAGGAAAGGACAATAGGTGTGTAAAAATAGATTCCAAAGTTGAGGGATCATCTAGATTTGGCCCGTAATAGCCACAGTCGTGAGTTGTGCCCCAGCGATGATGACCGAGGTAATGACCCATCTGCCACCTGGGTCAACCAACTGGGAGACTAACCTTGCTTTTAATTGCTTCTCAAAGATGACAGACACACCTCTATTATTCATAGTTTGTGAAGAGGATACCACGAAATCAATCCATCTATTCTTCTTAACTAAAGCAAGCAATTCATTCTGGATCAGATGGGTCTCCTGGAGTATAATGACCTGTGCGTCCGAGTCACGTAGATACTGCATCATTTTTTCTGCTCTAGGCCTGGTACGGAGGCCATTAACATTCCAGGAGATAACTTTAATACTACCCATATTGCCTAAACCAGCTTCCAAGCAACCCCTTGTATAAGAGAATTACCGGCAGCCCCCCCTAACTGTAAAGGTAAATAATTAACCACCACCTGCTTAATATTAAATACAACAAAACTCAATTGGCAAATGAGGAGATTTTTAAGATTTTTCCATCCCCCAGCCCCCCCTACTACCCCTGTGCCCCCACCAACCACCCCCAACCCTCCCCTCGGAAAACCCTTGCTAAATCTAGGAGATCTGAGGAGATTTTTAAGATTGTTCCATCCCCCAGCCCCCCCTACTACCCCTGTGCCCCCACCAACCACCCCCAACCCTCCCCTCGGAAAACCCTTGCTAAATCTAACCGGAACAAGTCTAGTAGACAGCACCCCGCCCGAGCTCCCGCTGGGCCACTCTGCAACAAACTCTTCATAATACAATAGTAGCCACTTACATGCGAATGGCTGAGACCGCCCCTTCTCATAATTAGCGACATAGTCGCATCCCACTACACATATTAAAGCTAATGAAATAGTTATGCTGGAGTCATATACGGATTGTATACAGAGTTATGCAGAGTTATAGCCCCCTTTTTTTTTTTTTGCCTGCTTATAAAAATTTTTATTCCTATTAACCTTCCTTTTTGTGCTTTTTTTTCTTTCCCCCCCTTTTATTGATTATTTGATTACTTTAGATGTTTAGCTTTTTACTTCGTTTTTTACGTCTTTACTTTCTCAAGCTACAGTTCCAAAATAATAACCGATCCATGATCCATGATAATAGCCCAAAATCAGGCCTAGATTGGCCTAATCAGAAGACCCCTGATTTCCCAAGTCAAGCAATAGCTCGTCTGCTGCTTGCACAGATCTAATGTTAAACATCTTGTTGTTGTGCATTATTTTTAAAGCAGCAGGAAACATTAGTTGAGCAGTAGCATCTAGCTTCCTAAATGCGTCCAACCGCCTCCCTAATTCCCATTGCTTCTCTAGGGTAACCCTAGAAAGGTCAGACCTTATTTGAAATGTGAAACCTTTCCCTGCCAAGGATTTCTGTTTTAAGGCCAAATTAAGGATATGCTCCTTAAGTGAGTAGGTATGGAAATTTACGAGGATCATACGCGGTTTAGACATTTGGGGGTTTCTTCTAAAAGGGTCCCTGTGAACCCGCTGAATGTCAATAGCCAGTTCCTCAGTTGAATGATCTAAACTTAGTGACTCCTTAAGAAGCAGGGTAATGAATTGTTTGATATCCGACCCCTCCGACCCCTCAGGAACGTTTAGGATACGAATATTACTGCGTCTAGCGTTGTTTTCCAACGTTTCCATCTGTCAGACAAGGCCAAGTCCTCCCTTCTGAGCTTAGCAATGTCGTCTTTAGCCTGATCCAAGTTAATCGATAGTGCTCCAACTGTTTCCGCCAGTTTCCCTGTTCTTACCATGAGGCCATCAATCTTATTATCCAAGGATTCACAGTAATTCCTGATCTCAAGCTGGTTAGCCAAGGATTCATCAAAACCTTTCTCTATATCCAAGGAGAGTGAGGAGAACATAGATTGAAGGGAGGTGGCGGTGATACTGACGCTAGGACCCTCTGGAACAGTACTACAGGAAGCTATAGGCCCCCTGCTGGAGCAACCCTTGATCCCTCCATTGCTCCTCCGTCTCTACACCTGGATGTATTCCCATGTCGCCTGTGGGGGGCACATCAAAGACGGGAGATTCGCTGACTAACTTGCCGCCTAACTCGCTAAGTGGTACCATAGACCCCACTGGTGACTGCGGACTTGGCGAAGACTGGGATTGGGACATCTCTGTGCCCACCACAGGAGTAACTACTACACACACACTAGATATCTCCAACCGACTGTCCAGAGGTTGACTAGACGACAGAGATGAATCAGCGTCAACTGAAATAGACATTGGCATAGAAGTGGCGATGGAAGCGGAAGCAGATATTGAGGGGCCAGACATAACCCAATCCTCTGTAAGGTCTAATACTTGAGGGACCGCTTTAAAGTAGGATCTCAAGGATGGGGTAATTTTTTACCCCAAACTGAGCACTGCTTTGAGGTTTTTTGACCCTTTTGGCACTTTTGACCCCTTTAACCCCTTTGAAGCCCTCGTACACTTTGTTTTCACCTCTGTACATAAATATGAAGAAGGCTTTTCTTTAACTGCGCAAATAGCAAGGTTGACATCCGGACCCAGAGCCAAGGGGTTAAGTTCCTGTGTCCCTTCCTTATTTTTCAGCCCGCGTTTGTTTTTTACCTTTCTGGGGCAAGGGCAAGGGCTGAGGTGCCACAACCAAAGCAGAAACAGCAGCACTTTCCCTACCGTCCTCCTCTTGACAAATCACCTCCAGAGCCACCTTCTCTACCGTTACTGTCACGTCAGCCTGTTGTGGCTCCTCACACACCGCCTCACATCTCTGATCCCCGGTGGAGCTGCAGCAGGCTGTACGCAAAAGACTCTGCATCCTTCTGCCCCTCCTGAGCTCCAGGGCGGCCAGGGTCCAGAGCCGAACGCCCAGGCGTGAGGCGGAGAGCTCCGAACAAGAGTCTGCTGTCAAGGAGTAACAATGCAGAGGTGCTCGAACGAGAGCACAGCAGAGCGGTGCAAGCATGGAGAGGAAAGGCAGACTCACTGCAAGACACGGAGAAAACACACACGCTGCACCAGTGTTGCAGACCAAAAACGGCGTTCCGCCGAAAAGGATGAGACCTTAATCGCCAATTCCATTAACTTTTCGCATTAGCGCTCAGCCTTGGAAAGTCATGCCGGAAAAAATTATGCAGAGCGACCTCTGGCAGGAGCTCGGTCGCGGAGCACCGCCGCAGCTCAGCAAGCTGCCGCCATGTTTTCCCCAACCCTTTTTATTGAGTCACTTCATTACTGTTTGTGTGCTGCATAAATATGTTGCTGACTGCTTTTGTGTAAAGCTTCCATAGGGTTTAAGCACAGGTTCATTTAGAGACTTTTGTGGTTCACCCTGACGGGGGTTGTGGCTCCTGTTTGAACAGGGGTTCCCCCTCTTTAACCAACAACTCAATTTCTCACATACCCTGAACCAATCATTCAATTTTGGAGAACATAGTATCCATAAAAGAGTCCCATGGATTCTCCTTGAGTACCTGAGGCCCAAGCTACGAGCTCCCTTGTTAACATAATGATCTAACAACTCTCTTTTTGTTGTTTTCGTGCTGGAGGTTGTGAGTCCGAAAGCATCTCATTTGTGAAGCCCAGATTAAAACAGACAAGATGGATGTCAGCCTGCACAGCCACAAGTCTATTTTCTTTGGGAAGATCTCCTTCAATGGATGGCACCGGCAAGTCTTCCTAATGGGGTGGGAACAATAACGCCCCCAAGGTGGTAAACAAATCATTATTGGCAAGCCTGTCATGCGTGCCCAACTCCTCTTCCTCATTTGTAATCCGTTCACTAAGCAACCTCATTTGTGAAGATGGATACAACAGAATTTTGAACTTACTGCAACTACCTTTCTGTAGATAGATTTGTGTTAAAAGTGAAAGACACATTTACAGAAGTTAGCTTATGTTTACCCTTCGTCCTAGTGATAAAAAAGAAAACAAACGTAGTGTGACCAGGTCTGGTCTTGGATGGGATCGTAGCAGCGCAGACTGGCCCGTCTAGGCCCGGTCTTCAGCTAGGGCGCGTCACGCACTAGGGGACACACATGTTCACTTTATAGCACACATGCCTCTCCTCCTGATTACCTTCAGGGCAAGAATTTCTGGACTGCCTTTTTTGAACTCCAGCTTAGGGAATAACCCTGGCAGCAGACCAACCTTAGTAGATATCTTAGAAGCTATAAACGCGCAATGTGTTTTCTGCCATGTGCAACTCAGCATAATTTTGGTTGCTGCGCCAATTCCATGGCAAGTGAGTAAAACTGGCCTAAGTCTACATTTAGACTAGAAAAATGCTGTATTACTTGCAGGAGTGTGGCAAGCATACCTTGGACAGAGGTGTGAGAGGGCAAAATAGCTTGACGTGTTACAGAAGGATGTGTAACAGTTGGTATACTCGCATTCATTATTGAAAGGCTGATGCTAAGTTAACATATTCAAAATACAGAATAGTCCATAATATTTGTATGAACACCTGTGAATAAATTGTCTTGCTGTAGTAACCTTCTGACAGCACCCCCAATTGCAAAACATTTTTTTTTTGTCAGAGGTCTCTGATTATCGCTTATAATTGATAAGCAATAGTGTTTTGACATCGCAATCCCAGCCCATGGATGCTTACACACATTGAAAAGACGTTCGTTGTGGGGGTCTTTGAAAAAGTCCAGGGGAGGTAAGATGTAAACTGTAGGAAGGTCAGCACTCAATTTAATGCATATTTAGAGGTTAATGCAGCAAAAGAGAAACTCTTAGGGCAGTGGTTCTTAAACCCTGAGGGTCTTACGAGCCTACCGAAAGGGGTATGTTTAGAAAATCAAATAATATTAACAGATAAAGCCTATATATATAAAGAAGCAAAATTGAAAAATGTAAACAAAATTGTAAATGTGCAAGACTTTTGAAACTAAAGACTAAACATGTAATTGGTAACCTCAGTCTGATTCATGGGAGCAGAGCAAGTGCGTCGGACAGAATATATGATGACTATGGATGATTGGTGACCTCAGTTGAATTTAGGAAAGCTCCAACCCTCCCATTAAAATTAAAATCTAGATTTTGTATTTATTTGTGAATTATATAAAATATTTATTCATTTATGTATTTGTTTGATGAATGCTTGTTTGTGTAGAATTTGGTGGCATAAATCATCAAAATTGCTTAGGTCGAAGCCCCCAGATTCTAATAACGACTCCATAGGGGTCCTCTTGTCCAGTAATGATTCAGGAGGGGTCCCTAGGTGTCAGTGATGATTAAGGGGAGGGAGTTCACAGAAGTCAACAAGTTAAGAATCATTGCCCTAACTAAGAGACCGAATCTGCTGCCACACCACACATATCTTCATTATCCCAAACGCAGACTTTTATGTATTAATAAATGAAATTAAAATTCAGCACCATCAAGAAGAAACTGAGATGTTTGAGGCTGTTTTTTGACAAACGTCAAAACCTCTTTCATGTTTTACACCCATTATTAATTTAGTACATTAAGTCCAGTGTTGCATCTGCCGTAAAATGTCACCAGAAGAGGGCACACAAATTGAACAAGATTGTCTATGTTATTAGGGAAGGGGTCGCTCCCAAATGGCAAACATTTTAGCTTGAGGCTCTGTAAATCCGCGTGCACCTTTTACGATTTCAACTAGTCTTTTACACAGTCAAATATGTAATCTAATAAACGCAAGATGTTACCTCTGTTTGCGCTGCAGGTGCATCGTGCATCGTGCAAAGCATTTATTTGAACACTGCTGGTGTTACTGTCTAGATCTAGGGGTAATAACACACCTCCGGAAAATAATAGGGCTTTACTGCTGCGTCACTCGCTATACAAACCATACAAAAAGAAAACAAAACAGTAAGTAATATAAAGGCAGCCTCGTGGGCTCAAGAGATTTACCTAACCACCACTTTTGAGATTCGTTAAATAATCTGCAGTGCTAAATTAGAGCGCAGTTCTTTTCCCATGAAACAAAATGTTCTATTATTCCTAAATATAGAGCGTCTCCTCTGGGCTTCCTTGCCCTACTGATGCGCACAGCTCCAGTTTTATATTATCTTAACTTTGAAAGAAAAAAAAACAACTAGCAGACAAACTTTTTAATTGAATTTGAATGCCGTTTAGCTCATGCTTATAAGACCTATTTGCTATCCCTGACGGTTTTCTCCCCTCTGGATGTTAGAATTATATTATATGACGTGCCTTTGGGTCTCCAACTCTGGCTCTTTGTTTTTCTAGCAGTTTGCGTTTTATTTCGGTTTTCAGATAAGATTCCTCAAACTCACCCCCTCTACTCCCGCCGCATAACACATACACACAGTGAGCCATTGTCCAACTACAAACCTCTGGACCTATTTTTTTTTCTCTATATGTATTTATTTATTTCTTTATTTGCAATTTTATATAGTGTGTGCTAGACCCAAATGGACGTCAGAGCGCTTTACAAAAGACCATTTATAAAACATGAGCACTTTAGGTGTTTTACATTATATTTTGCTGAGGACTATGGGGCATATTTACAAGCCACCGGAGCACCACTTTTTTAGATGCTCCCGTGGTGCAGTGTGCTGACCCATATTAACCAGGCCACTCACACCCACCCTATGTGGCTTTTCATGGGCTTGTAAATATGGCCCCCGTTTGCGCATCACCCTGCATGCAAGGGGCATTCGAGGGGTGTTGCTGTGGGTGTTCCTTATCAACACCAATGGATTCTGATGCATTCCCAGACTTACAAGGTTTTGTAAACTTGGGAATGCGCCAAATTCTAATGCCTTCCCGGGGAGGCATAAAAGTGACGTAACAAGGAGAAATACCTTTATTTCTCCTATGCAGCACACATAGTGTGATGTATTCCTATAGGTTCTGTATCGATCCCCCTATTCCTGACCCTGTTCTGGTTAACAAGTTAACTAGCAGCCATCCCATGATGCAGAAACCGTTATCTGATGAAGCCACACTACGGCACAGGAACGTGTTATCTTATTAGGTCATAACGCTTGCAATCTAATTAGACAAGCAATATTCCTCCAGCCCCTGATAAGGCATACGGAGTTCTCAAAACAAATCAAACCTATGACAACCTGGGAAAAACCCTGCGGCCATTGTTTTGATTTCACCGAGAACTTCAGCAAAAGAATGTGCTAACGACCAAGTCGTATGACATCCTTATTGACGTATCTATGTCCATCCTTACGTCAATCTCGGCACCTTACAGGTATAAATATTACCGGTATTGCCTTAAGCAAACACACGCGGTGGTGACGAGATCGGAGCAGCCAGACTTGCCGAAGCCCAGAGCAGAGCAGACCCCGCTGGCGCAGCCCCGCCTTCCTGACGCGCTGAGAACGAGACGCTGCTTTCTCCTGCCGAGAAATCCAGCTCCGGCGCTTCCGAGCAGCCCTCGCAGGCAGCTTGGAATATCGAGACCAGAGACGAGAGATACCATCCCTCATTCATCCTAGATTTCAGGTACAGAACTGAATAACCCCTTGCAGAGAATTCTTGAGTCAGTCACTTGGCAAAACAAACTTAACTTAAACTGCTACTTTCTATTCCCGCCCACGTATTAGGCTTAGGTCAGGTACACTGGGGTAGGCGTAGTTAGAAACACCAGTTGAGTACGATTAGTCAAATGTATATGTGTATGTATCTATTTTATTCATTTTAAACCACCATATGGCTTAGAAACCATATAAATGTTTTTACAGTATTATTTTATACTTCTGCTTTTATTGTATGCACTTTACTTAACCATAAGTATTGCGATAATATCGATCCATTTCTCTTGTATGAGAAAAGAGACTGATCAATAAATACCATCTTTTATTGAACACGCCCGTCTCTTCCTTTTCTCTACAATCTGGTGAAACTAAGAATGCACGTACTGACTGAGTAAAATAAGTTGTCTTTTGTTTTCACACGACTCTAGAGATACACTCTTGATTAGGGGAGAGCAAAGTTGTCATGTTCTATGGTTGTCAGAAACTAAATCCCTTCTTGTCTATCCAGGGAGGTCAACTCCTCCTTGCCTATTCGAGAAAGTTTCTAGTGAACTCTGAGCTAGCTGGCAAACCCAAAACTTTAAGTCTAATATCGACAATAGAAGACCTAGTTAACGTCTGGTCTAGGCCTATACTATTGAAGGTATTATTCCAATGCGCAGAGCCTATTGGGATAATAGGAACTACACTACATGGCGCCCAAACGTTTGGAAAGGCGATAAAACTAACGCAAGACATTAGAGTAACTCAGTCGTGCTTTTTCACTCAGACCCCTTTTTTCCCATAATACTCCAAAGACGTCTGGAGTGGGTGAAAGGTAATATCCGCCAAACCTCGCAGGAGGAAACTCCTATGTATGGTTCTTGGTTTAGTCAACGTTGAAGGATACACTGTTCCAAAATATTGTGCATCTAATCTTTGTTTCCATAAGAAACCTGATCTGCAAACAAACGGAATAACCTTCTGGACAGTACAATGTCAGAAAATGAAGGAGAAAGAGAGGCAGCTAGAATAGCAGCTGAACTCGTAGCAGCTGATAATGCTATGCAAGAAACAGACCCGAATATAATACTCATCGCGGTCAACATAAGAGAATCTATAACTTTAAAACTTATAGAAAATGGACTGACACCTAGAGGTGGCACAGTCATATTCGTAATAGAGGCACACGAATATCGGCAGACAGAGGTGTTCTATTCATGGATACACTTTCCAGCAGCAAACGCTGTAACAAAGGTCTTCCACTATTACAAAACAGAGGAACCTCCTAATGAGTACACTCCTTTCGAGGAGGTGGAAGTACCACTTAAATTTCAAGAGCACCTGCTTTTGTTTAATGGCGCCCTAAAACATAATAATCACATCACCAGGCTCGGTCCATTAGGTAGACCAGGAGCAACGTGACCGGTCCTAGCCGGATACACACCACATCCAGACATCGATGGGATGTCTGCAGCAAACCTTTTAATACAACTAAAACAATTAATAAAAGTACATAGACAATTAGTCCAATATGTAATGCGGACTTCAACAATCCAACCAGCAATTAAAGTTCCACAGCTGACCCCTCATCAGGGGAACACAAATAAAATTACACCACAGAACATACAATCCTGCCTGGGTAAAGTACCAGCTAAACGGGAACAAATACCATTCTGGTTAGCACAAAAAATCACCCAAATAGAGGCGGTGTTTCCAGACACCACCCTGTGGAAAAACACAGGATTCTGACTATCTGTCTTCCAATGGGAATCGCACCACACGTGGAGGACTGTGACACTTGGGGTACAGTCTTTGCTTCCATTTACACAAAAACGCATGGTGTTCCATCCATCTCGGTAATACCAGATGTGCTAAAACAAATTCAAGATGAATACGGTCCAGAACCCGCTTTAACTCTTGGTATGAAATTACTAAAAGACTTCAAGCAGGTCTCGGCAATACTATTAGCCAACATAAAGGGAGAAGCAGCAAACGTGGCGATCCGCCAGAGGTTAAAAGAAACAGATATAGCAGACCAACCAGCTGAAATTGCCAGAATTATAGAAAAATCCTATGAGGAACTAGGTAGAGATAGTTTAGGTGGAATACCAGTAAAACCCCGACTGATTGAAAGTCCTGAAAAAGTATTTTTTAATAATAATTTAACATCACAAAAAAAGAGCTGGGATGGAAACAAACAATCCAATCCTAAAGAAAAGAAATTCCAGTCCAGAGGAAGGTCTCCTCGGTGGAGAGAAAAATCTCCGAACCAAGGACACAGGTCTCCCCAAAGTGAGCCCTCTGGGAAAAAATACAACCTTAGATATAGGGATAATATAAAGAAGCCTGATAGATATCAAGAAATTGATACACGCCCCTCTCAATCTTTTCAGACTTCCTCGCAGAAATCGGAAAGAAGAGGACGATCAGAACAAAGAGAAGAGCACGTCAAGTCCAAAGACAAGGAACCTGCTCATCTAAAAAAGAAATTACAATTTCCAAAAAAGAAGGTAGCCAGTATTAAAGTAGTTAACAATGCCGAGAATACTGAGGACACAACTGAAAAACGGAGAATGGTCTCAGACAATGCTAGACAGCGCAGCAGAAGTGAGCATAGCTCGCAAAGTCCTTATGAATCATCTGGAGACAGTGGACACGAATGAATACCTTCAAGTGGAAACTGCAGACACCAGAGTTAGCAAACCTCACAAAATATATGAAATAACATTACGTATAGAGGGGGATAAGACTAGAAAAATAAGGGGACTATTTTGGGATAATCACTCCAAGGGCTATGACATCCTTCTAGCTGAAAAAGACTGGCCACCAGAGTTTGTCAGGGACTGCCCTCATGGCGAAGAAATAATTATGCCTGCCTTCTCAAATCATATGCCAATTCATAAAAAATACACACTTGCCAGAAAGTGGGCAGTAGCTCAAGCTCCTGCTTTATATAAAAATCACGTAGGATGGGATGAGGACTCTCCTCCTCACAAAATCCAGTTAAAAACGCAACCTACTGCACAAAGACAGTACCCAATTAAGCAAGAAGCTAAAAAACAGGTAAAAGAAATCCGAGATCAACTAGAATACCAGGGGGTGATTGAAACTTGCACCTCACAAATGAACAACCCTTTGTTTCCTGTCTCCAAACCAGACAATTCATATCGTCTAGTTTTGGATTACAGACACCTTAACTCATGTTGCAAAACTTTTGCAGTGCAAAACTCGCATAGTGCTGCGCTAATGAATAACATAGTGCGCAAAAAATACAAAACAACATTAGACATCTCTAATGGATTCTTTTGTCAAAATATAGCACCAGAGAGCAGATACTTGTCCGCGTTCTCAATAAATGGCGCTCAAAACAATTCTGTCGGTTACCCCAGGGGTTCAAGAACAGCCCAGGATTATTCTCAGCGAGAGTAACAGAGTTACTACAAACATATGATGACGAAGCATTATCTTATGTCGACGACATATACCTAACAGATGATGACTTGGATACTCACTTGAAGAGAGTGAACACCATAATACTTGGGTTCGCAGCAGAGGGTTACAAATTCAACTTAAAAAAATCTAGAATTGCCCATCTAACAGTCCTGTTCTTAGGATATGAATTAACAAGTGAAGGCAAAAGCCTGGCAGACAATTTCCTAGAGAAATGTGCCGTACTCCAAGCACCTAGAACACTAAAAAACCTTCAGTCAATTCTAGGCTTCCTAAATTTCGGAAGAACATACATTGCAAATTACGCAGAAAGGGTCAAACCCCTTTATGATCTAATAAAACCAGATTTTAAAAGAACTAATTGGACTCAAAAACACACAGAAATTTTGAGATCTTTATAAACAGACATGTTAATTAAAACAAAATTAGAAACACGTGATAACACACGCAATCTTGTGATTCGAGTCATCCCAGGAAGATGCGGATTCACATACCTGACCTCTAATGAGGGAGAAAAGGTACCAATTGCATTCAAATCACACTTGTACACAGAAGCTGAAAAGAAGTTCAGCATTAAAGAAAACATTGTTCATGCAGTTCAAACCGCAATAGCTAGAGAAAAGGATAAAGCTGACGGTAGACGTATCACAGTCAGAACAGCAGAATCAGCCTTTGAGGCATTAACAACACCGTGTAATTTACCAACAACATTATTGAATCCGGAATGGATACAATGGGTGAATTCAATTACAATGGACAAAGTAAACTACTACTTTGATCCAGAACTAGAGGAACTAAAAAATCTAGAATATGAAAGAACATTCCCTCTGCCAATCGACATTCTGCCATTACGACAATACGCCTGTGTAATCTATACAGACGGACATGCTCAACCCTCCGTTTGGGGAGAACAAGCATACAACCCCACATGTGAGATTACAAAAGAAGTGTGGCGCGGAGGTAAACTAAGACCTCTATTAACAAAAACACACTCAGTAGAAACTAATTCAGAACAACAGACTGAAATAATAGCATTGAAAATGGCGCTAGATAATGCAGATCGCGAATTCCCGACACTTATAGTGTCCGATTCATATTACTGCGTCAAATCATATAACAACGATTTGCAGACATGGATTCAAAACGGTTACAAAGATGACACAGGTGCAACAATAAAGCAAAAACTGCTTTGGGAACAAATAGTTCTGTTACAAAAAGAACTATCAAAGACTCACGTGACACACTCACTGAGTCATCAGCGTGATGGCGTTCACGTTGCAGGGAATTCATTGGCTGAGACAGCCACAGCGGTAGCAACTGAATCGGCTTCCGTAGCTAGAAAAAAGCGTACAGTGAAATACATTGACGGTGAAACAGTGCTGGCGGTGAAAACGTCATCAAAAGGCGACTGCTCAGCGCTACCGATCAACTATCCACTCAATTATACATACATAATCGATGCAAACTCCGTCCCTTTTGCTCGAATCCCTGGAGTGGGGGATAGAGTAATTCCAAACATGGACAGGAGAACCTTGTTAATTGCAGACGCACATATGGGTGAGGGTCTCGGACACCTCAAACTAAAAGATTCTCTGGAAGAATTACAATCAATGTACTGGTGCAGCATCACATTTTTGTAAAAAAATGCCCGGACTGCAACAGAGATCGCAGTGGCGAGAGAAATGGTATACTACCGTGGCGTTTCACTCCAGATAAGATCAACAGTAAAAAGCAAAGCGTCCGATTAACATATACAGGCTAGTTTCCACTTATAATGTGGATCCCCAGCACTCGGCTGACGTCTGGACTGTTATACAAAGATTTGCGAGTCTAAATGGCATATACGCTAGGAGCATGCTACGTTTGACCAATGTTTTCACTTTAGCCCTCAAGCTTGTGGGGAAGCACGGCCAAATAAGCATAGCGATGCGGGATTCTTCTCACTTCCTTCCTGAGGGATACGGGATGGTGTAAGGAAAAAACCAAGGCATAAAGCTATCTATAACAGAAAGGATATTAGGTTCGGGAGCTGGGTGGGTCAAACATCTAATAAGTGTCCAACGTAGTCTAAATAACCTGCCAAGAAATTCTCTGAAGGGATTCAGTCCGTACGAATTATTATTTGGAACTAGGATGTTAGTCTTAGATCTTGACAGTCAGACTTCAGTGGTAAAGGAAAAAAGCTTTGATATCAAAGATCGTTTGGCTATTTTGCAGGACTTAAACAAAACAAGAAAAGACCTGAGCAACATAAAGTTGAAACAGCAGCCAACAACCACTGAAGAACCACCACCTGTCCCAGCAAGACCTGTCTGGATTCCAAAAGTCGGGGATCTAGTCAGAGAAAAGATCGCGGTAAAGAAGGAATTTGGGCCTTCTTACAGAAAAGCAGTTCCTGTCTTGTCTATTAACGGGACAAGATCAGTTGTACTACCGCCGCTTGCTGGTAAAAAGGAGAACTGAGTTGTATCAATTGACCTGGTAAAACCACAATCATGTGGCCGATAACAAACAGTAGGCCAAGTGGACTCCCGATAAGTAGTAGAACACCAAGATTTGCTACCAATACAGAGGTCCTAACTAAGAGGCTAATCACATTCGCAACGCCTACAGAAGAACAACAAGGACTGTGCAACGATGCAATGGAACTTAAACCTCTAAAAACCCAAATAAAAACATTTAGTAGAGACACCCCAACCTACAATGAAGTAACAAACGAATATGCAAGAAACAGTAATCCTGAAGCAATTGGAACAATTGACAGAACTGCATCCGGCTACTTCATAAACTTCAATGATTCCTCTGAAGACCTAAGTGAATCAAAAAACACAGCCATCAACAAAAACCTTTTAAAGATAAAGCTAAAGAACTTTTGAAACAACTGAAAGAAACATATCTAATTTCTCCATGGATTGAATTTTGGGTGGGTTTTGGTGCATTTATCCTCATACTTTGGCTCATCATGGTACTAACTTTGGGACGCTTCATTGAGGGAAAATATGCTAAAATGGACACAGCAAGTCAGAAAATCAACTTGATCCTCAAACCACACACATCTTCACACGTCGAGAAAAGAGAACTTTCTTCAGTCAACTTCACAGCCAATCCTATACCGGGTGGGGTAGCATGGGACAATACTGACTACGAAATTTATGGTCCGTTTGAAATCCTGAAATATCCACACCAAATCAAGATCTCATTGAGTGACTTTGTAAAACCAAGCTCATTTGCTGATGATTGGGACTTTGAAAGTATAAATAATATGATGTCTGACTTAGTGCTGTCTGCTAAATTTACCAAACATGATTATTTGCAGGGTTCGACTAATTATGATAGTATGTACTGTTACAACCACTATGGTAACCATTTTTTACATAAATCTGCACAACCTAGAAATGTTTTAAATTATAATCAATGGGAACATTGTGCAACGGATTGGTGTCACTATATCGCGGATTATTACAACGCATTCCGTTACATCGGAATTTTTACAACGCAGGATCTATTACATCGGATGCCATTACAACGCATGGCATTACATCGCAGATGCTATTACAACGCATGGCATTACATCGTAAGTATAGGTAAGTATACTTTTTAAAAAAAATGTAATTAATTTAATTTAAATAATTTAATTTATTTAATTTAATTAAAATACATTTTAAAATAGTAGTTAATTTAATTTAATAAATTTAAATCTATTTATTTAATTTAATTTTAATAAAAATTGTAATTAATTTTAATTAATTAATATAATGAAATTATTTTAATTTAAATATGTTTAAAATTGTAATGAAATTAAATTAATTAAAATAATTTTTTTAATTTAATTAATTTAATTAAAAATGTAATTAATATAATATAATTAATTTAATTTAATAAATATATTTTAATTAATTTATAAATGGTAACTATAATTTATTTAGCCCTAATCACAAACCCAACCCTTAACCCTAAAAACACCCCTGTACCCCAAAACCCAAACCCTACCCTGAAACCTAAAAACACCCCTGTACCCCAAAACCCAAACCCTACCCTGAAACCTAAAAACACCCCTGTACCCCAAAACCCAAACCCTACCCTGAAACCTAAAAACACCCCTGTACCCCAAACCCAAACCCTACCCTGAAACCTAAAAACACCCCTGTACCCCAAAACCCAAACCCTACCCTGAAACCTAAAAACACCCCTGTACCCCAAAACCCAAACCCTACCCTGAAACCTAAAAACACCCCTGTACCTCAAAACCCAAACCCTACCCTGAAACCTAAAAACACCCCTGTACCCCAAAACCCAAACCCTACCCTGAAACCTAAAAACACCCCTGTATCCCAAAACCCAAACCCTACCCTGAAACCTAAAAACACCCCTGTACCTCAAAACCCAAACCCTACCCTGAAACCTAAAAACACCCCTGTACCCCAAAACCCAAACCCTACCCTGAAACCTAAAAACACCCCTGTACCCCAAAACCCAAACCGTACCCTGAAACCTAAAAACACCCCTGTACCCCAAAACCCAAACCCTACCCTGAAACCTAAAAACACCCCTGTACCCCAAAACCCAAACCTAGCCCTGAAACCTAAAAACACCCCTGTACCCCAAAACCCAAACCCTGCCCTAAAATCAAAAAATACCCAAACACCCCAAAACATATACCTCAGTACACCAAAACATATACTCCTATACTCATACTTATTTAAAAAAGTACTTAAATTAATAAATTTAATTTATAATATTTAAAAACATAAATAAATATTTTTATTTATTTTTATTTATAATTAATAATAATTAAATCAATTATATAATATTAAATAAAATAAAAAAAATTTATATACTTACCAATACTTACGATGTAATGGTATGCGTTGTAATAGCATATGCGATGTAATGCCATGCGTTGTAATGGCATCCGATGTAATGGATCCTGCGTTGTAATAGCTGCGTTGTAACAGCATTACGACGTAAAAGTTGCGTTGTAAGTGTGCATCACCTTGTGCAACCCCTCCAAAAGGAAGCTCAAGAACCTTTTATGACAAATATTCATACTTTTCAGGATTCAACACAAGTAATGCTGAAACATTTTATTTCAAATTGTCAAATAAGACAGGGACAAAGACCATGCTAACAAACACGAAATTGATATATTCAGACTCATTTTTTGAACAAATGAATACTTTTGGTTTTGATTATTGGGACAAAAATGTTGAAGTTAAAAGTGTTTGGGGTACAAAAGAATGGCAAGTACAAGGTATAGAATCATTGTTTAGAGCCTGCATGATCCCAGAACAAATTATATTTTTGAATGACACTGTTCAACAAACTACCTGTCTTGGCCTAGCCAAAATCAAAGACTTAAATAAACCGTCTATTCCAAAGCCAACAATGAACAGCAATAGCTCTACAGATGAAGAGATAGACGTAAACTATGTATTAAACCAAAACAGAACACATCCTGATTGGAAACAGTGGTTGATCTGGCCCACAGATACTAATAACTGTCAAGATAGATTCCTGAAAAAAACACAGGGGTTCACATTGACCAGGCCAGACCCTAGATATTCCCAAAGACAACACCCAGGGATAATAACCACCTACAGTGTGGGCAAATTATGCCTTCAATGGCTACAAACTTCCACACTGACAGAAATTAAGCAACACCTAACTTTACTTACTGATGGTGCTGACTTGCGTGATTTCATTATGGGACCGCGCAAACAGCGTCAAAAACGCTTCATAGCAGCCTCTGTATATGCAGCTTACAACGAGGCCTGGAAGGTTACTCAAATTGAGACAGCGGAAAGTATACAGGAAATTGACCGTATTAATTTGGAAAAATCACTTTCTGTAGTGGACAATGGGTTAATGACTCTGTCCTCCAGAATTTTTTCTTTGGACAGCATTGTGTCTTCAGCAATCGACATAATATCGCAAGACTTACTGTTGTTACAACACGGTCAGTCTCAATTGCGTTCTATTGTACAGCTTGGCTGAACGTTACAAAATCTGCGTTCAGGCTATGTGCCTTGGCGTTTAATCAACACAACGTCACTATTCAATATCTTTAACCTTACTGATAAACAAATCAGTATGGCACAAAAGGGTGTCCTCATTATACAATCCTGAGCATTGAGAAACTCGAGAGATTACCAGTGACAATGTCAGAACGACCTGTCAGTGAATGGATAATACATGGGATAATTAATATTCCAATATCAACCTTCAGGTTTCAATACTGCCAAAAATATATACAGGCTGGCATGTACGAAAAATTGGGAAAAGGGTACATTAAGACAACATGGAACTTGCCCTATTCACATGCATGTGTCAGTAATAAAGGACAGAAAGTGTTTCTTAGTGGCAATAATTGTGCGATGTCACTAAGCGGTACACTTCTGTGTAATGGAATTAGTTTGCATGGAGCCTGTGAAGGGAACTCAAATAACCTTTCATGTCACCAGCTAGGCGCACCTGCAACTGAGATAGAACCATTCTTTAAAAGACTCTATAATGGGAGTTACATTCTAATTGTGGATCGCAGATGTTGTAGTCTTATGCCCGGGTCTCCTTATCTCGTAACTACGACTGCGAAGGTCATGTGCTGTGGACACTCATTGTTCCCCAGCTCCTTTCCAGACAGGGAGGCAAGGGCATGGCCTAACTTGAAAATTACTTCTATACGAATAGATACTTTAAGCAGAATGAAAACAGTGCTTCTTCAGACGCCGACCAGGCTCACGTCATCAAAAGAAACATATGATCTCCTAGTCGCAAGGACGACTGCAGAGATTCACTCATTGTTATCAACTAATTCCCCCATACATTTAGCAGAAATCCTGAATGAAATCTTAAATATTTCTGATACCAGTGGAGTCTCAAAAGTATTTAAGACAGTATTTTCGATGGCATTAACACCATTCAAAGCCATACTGGGTATTTTTCCAGATTTCGTCCATTCGATTTTTGGCGGACTTCCCCTAATTTTGGGACTAATTGCAGGAATCCTATTCTTAGTCCTTATATTTCGTTATGGCAAACCGTGTCACAGACAAAACACCTGCGACAAGGGAAGAAACAATCTGAGCCATTGTATACCGGGACCGGATATCAAAAATCCTGGGACTATCCCGGCTTAGAGACCTGAACATGACTTGGTTTCTTTCATTTCGATCAATGTGGCATCGATGTGTTTTACCTGTATTGAGGTGCCTGCTGTGCGGAGAAGAATGCGTGTTGGACACCTGTCTGACGCTACAATCGGATGCGCCAATGGATGCAGAAACATTGTTGAGTCCAATAAAGGCGCATGCTTTGTGCTGCCCTCAACGGCTGCCAATCCTGATGACGGCATTCGTGGAGACTTCACCACTACGATTAAGGGGTAGTGAAGTTCAAGATGAAAGCAGCATCGATCAGGTACGACCTTCTGTCAGCAATACTAATAAAAACGTCAATGGAGACAATCATGCACACGAATGCATGGTTACACCTTTTTCCGAGTTAGTGGAACTCTCCCAGGAAGCTGTTGACAGCTTTTTGGACAGTCTAAATGATATGATGTTCATCACCAGAGCAGAAATAGAGACTTTTGAGCAAGCTAGCACACGGCGTTCCCAACACCCTGAATTTGGCCTTCAACTTTAAATAATAAAGTAGCATGAACAATTTTCCCTCCAGTTCACGGACAGCAATTTTTTTAGCAGCCCCAAAATATTTTTACGATTTTTCGGGACACTTATCTTCTGCTTAAAGTAAGAACTATTCTTAGAGAACTAAAATTTCTATTTTTAGATACTTTATAGACATTAGCTGCCCGCTGGTATGTTCATAATTATTTTATTCTGTGATGGAATGGTCTCAAACCTTTTCTTCTGTATTAAGAGCCATTTCATGTGCAATTCTCATATTCGATTAGTAATAATGTATACATATGCTTGATTACTTTGGCATTATTCTACAGCTTGAGTGCATATAGTACATGTGACTATTTTTTAGTATATTAGATAAATTCAAAATGCATTATATGTATTTTGGGGTGGTACGGTATACACAATACTCTACAGTATGTTTTACTATGCCTAGATTCGTAAATATGGCCATAGTTAGCGTGGAGTGGGTGTGATGTATTCCTATAGGTTCTGTATCGATCCCCCTATTCCTGACCCTGTTCTGGTTAACAAGTTAACTAGCAGCCATCCCATGATGCAGAAACCGTTATCTGATGAAGCCACACTACGGCACAGGAACGTGTTATCTGATTAGGTCATAACGCTTGCAATCTAATTAGACAAGCAATATTCCTCCAGCCCCTGATAAGGCATACGGAGTTCTCAAAACAAATCAAACCTATGACAACCTGGGAAAAACCCTGCGGCCATTGTTTTGATTTCACCGAGAACTACAGCAAAAGAATGTGCTAACGACCAAGTCGTATGACATCCTTATTGACGTATCTATGTCCATCCTTACGTCAATCTCGGCACCTTACAGGTATAAATATTACCGGTATTGCCTTAAGCAAATACACGCGGTGGTGACGAGATCGGAGCAGCCAGACTTGCCGAAGCCCAGAGCAGAGCAGACCCCGCTGGCGCAGCCCCGCCTTCCTGACGCGCTGAGAACGAGACGCTGCTTTCTCCTGCCGAGAAATCCAGCTCCGGCGCTTCCGAGCAGCCCTCGCAGGCAGCTTGGAATATCGAGACCAGAGACGAGAGATACCATCCCTCATTCATCCTAGATTCCAGGTACAGAACTGAATAACCCCTTGCAGAGAATTCTTGAGTCAGTCACTTGGCAAAACAAACTTAACTTAAACTGCTACTTTCTATTCCCGCCCACGTATTAGGCTTAGGTCAGGTACACTGGGGTAGGCGTAGTTAGAAACACCAGTTGAGTACGTTTAGTCAAATGTATATGTGTATGTATCTATTTTATTCATTTTAAACCACCATATGGCTTAGAAACCATATAAATGTTTTTACAGTATTATTTTATACTTCTGCTTTTATTGTATGCACTTTACTTAACCATAAGTATTGCGATAATATCGATCCATTTGTCTTGTATGAGAAAAGAGACTGATCAATAAATACCATCTTTTATTGAACACGCCCGTCTCTTCCTTTTCTCTACAATCTGGTGAAACTAAGAATGCACGTACTGACTGAGTAAAATAAGTTGTCTTTTGTTTTCACACAACTCTAGAGATACACTCTTGATTAGGGGAGAGCAAAGTTGTCATGTTCTATGGTTGTCAGAAACTAAATTTCTTCTTGTCTATCCAGGGAGGTTCAACTCCTCCTTGCCTATTCGAGAAAGTTTCTAGTGAACTCTGAGCTAGCTGGCAAACCCAAAACTTTAAGTCTAATATCGACAATAGAAGACCTAGTTAACGTCTGGTCTAGGCCTATACTATTGAAGGTATTATTCCAATGCGCAGAGCCTATTGGGATAATAGGAACTACACTACAATAGAAGGAGGAAACTGTCATCAGGGATTGTTTTTTGTGCAGGTAAGTGTCCCTTCCTGCACAAAAACATGCATCCCTGCAATGCAGGCACCTCTGCACCGTGGTGCAAGGTGCCTGCACTGGCGATAATCAGCCTTTCATGCGCAGACGAAAGCACAGGGATACGTCTTATTATTGTGAATACAAGCCACCCTTGCACTTTCCTTATTACAGAACTCAGTGTACCAAGATGTCCTGCAGCGTCATCCTATTATTTTTTTAAATATGCCGCAAAGTTAATAATCGATCCAAGAAGTTAGTTTCTGAATACATTATTTGGTATGAGGTGGACCATCTGGGGTATATATGAGGTATCCCTTTTGAAGTACTGTAAACAGAGTGTGCAAGATTCCATTGGTGTCAGCCCAGACTTTTCTCATTGAAACATGCTTATTCATGTCTGACAATGAAACTACCTGTCCTTAACCCGCTTGGTGTTGTCCCGTTTCTACAAAAGGAAGGACTTCATTCCATTCTTCAATTTGCACTGACTGCATGCGCTCTGAACGTGGCTTCAAGGTTCGCTTTGTTCCACAGTTCCCTGGGTATCTCCTTTCACCCTCTAAACAGGGACTGTTTGCGTGTAATTGTTTCTGGTGGTACACTGGATGGGACCCCTTATGCCCATTTCTGACACTGTTGGGCAGAATGGCTCTAAAGCATCCTGCTGACCAGAGAAAAGCGGAAGGATGGTAAAGCCCGATAAAGGAAAGCGGGGTACGAAGAGGGTATTTGCCAGAAATCATAGAAGGCCTTCATTACCAATTCATAGTATTACACCTCTACTTGGATAATGGAAAGGACCGGCAAATAATCAACTGAATGCTTAAAGTTATTTAAGCAGCAGAAGTAGATGGTACTTCCCGTTTTAAGCCTGCTGTCCACTTTCATGGCATACAGCCAGATTCATCATTGTCCCGTTTTGCGAGTCCTTAATAGCGATTATTAAGGAATCACTATTAAGGACTTGCAAAACGAGATTCATGTAGGAATAGCAAAAAATATTGCGATTCCTACATCTTCCTTATTTGCGATTAGCAAATTGCTAATCGCAAATAAGGAATAACTCCCCATTCATTCCAATGGGCCTAAGGCCCATAGGAATGAATGAGGAGTTATTCCTTATTTGCGATTAGCAATTTGCTAATCGCAAATAAGGATGCGATTTCAAGGGTGCCAGAGGTGTCCAAAGGACACCCTATAGCACCCCTGAAAAGCAAATGTACGCATGTGTTGCGCACACACATGTCCAAAGGACATGTGTGTGTGTAACATGCAACTTAGAAAAATGCACTAAAGTGCATTTTTCTAATTTTTCGCTATTTACCACGAAGTCAGACTTCGCGGTATATAGAGGCCAAAAATTGCGAATTCGCAATTTAAAAATGGTTAATGAATTGCATTTAAGGAATCTCAAATAGAGATTCCTTAAATGCAATTCCTCGTAATTTTGCGATTTTGCTATTAGCGATTTTTGCATTTGGGATGATCAATCCCAAATGCAAAAATTGCGCTCGCAAAGGGCCAGATTCTCAGAATCTGGCCCTTTGCGAGCGCAATTTGCAATGATGATTCTGGCTGATAATCTTTAGCCTGAAAGTGCTAGTGAAAAACAAGGAAAACGCCCATATGGTCTTGGAGCTATCCTAGTGGCCAAGATGTTCTTTCCTTATGTTGCTATCTTTAAGTGCTGGAGCTCCAGATTGGAAGTGCTGGTTGTGGAAACGGATTGGGTGAGCCTCTATAGATTAGGTCTTCAGAGACCTTTCACTTCAACACAAATTGCTTTCTGAAAAGTTGAGTTTCAAATATCGCATTTCACCTTTAATGTGATATTTTTCACAGTTTACAGTACGGGTTCCTTTTAGATTTTGCCGTTTAGGTGTTTGGCAATAAGGTGGCTCTGAATGGATTTCGAGATCCATGATGCAGTTTGTGAAGGCCTAGTGGGCTTTTGAAGCTTAGAAATCGGATGTTTCTGGTATTTTTAGCCTCCTATGAAAGCCAATAGTTATGATAAGTCGATAATGTTTTGAATGATTGGAGTCATTGGGTTTTAAGATTCCAACTATGGAATGAGTTTTTCGTGTTGCAGTAACATCAGATAGATGTGAGTAGAATGTTTTTGAGTAAAGATCTCTTCCTGAAAGTTTAACCTGGGTGTTAGTGTTTGGGTGTTTTCAGCATTTAAAACAAAGGTTCTTTCTGCTTTGATGAAGAAATATTGCCACCATTTTCCAGGTCCTATTCTTGGACATGGAGAAGGAAGGCACAGTACTTTGGTGCCTGGAGACCAAAGTTAATTTATTTGGAAATAAAAGAATAGACATCCTTTCATCAACATTTGACTTCTGATTAAGACAAAGGAGAGACAAGGAACGACTGCAGCACCCTAAAGGTATGACTCATGTTTAATGCTTGACATGTGAATGCCTTGTTGGCTGAAGTCTTCTTCCCCATTCACAACTGCAGCTTTGCGTCCTGTGGGGGTGGCTACCATGCTCATGTCTTTTAAGCCTGGAAGCCCCTAAACATCATTAACTCGCCTTTAAAGTGCAGCTGCCTATGCAAAGCTGATGTCAGTGTGAGCCCTTGGATCCCTTTTGAGCTGCTTAGCAGTGGGGATAGCTGGGAATGGTCTCAATCAGGTCCGGTGGGAGCCAATGTGTATTATAGCAAGTGCAGAAAGAAGGTAGCGGAAGAGGCATGTTATCCCCTTGCTTTTGTTTAATCTGAATGGCCTAGAAGGAGTTGTCTAATTGTGACTCGACTACAACAAGGGACAGGCCAGCCTCATACATCAGAAGTAGATAGATGTTTATTCTGTTCTGGAGCCTGCAGGGCACAAATTGTAGGTGGAGCCTCAGGCTTGCGAGGCTGGGAATGGTGCACTGGGTACAGCAAGCAGGAGTATTTTTTAGGTACTAATAACGGTTACATTGGGTTTCTGGCTGACTGGGGTGTGAGCCCTTGTCAAACAGTAACCACAGTAAGGCAGAAGGCTCCTCCCTCCCATCCTGCCAGTGTGGCCCATCAGGTCACACCTAAGCTCGCATTGTGTCTGGCTATCTAGGAGGAATACACAAAGGACAACTGCCAACTACACCTAGTCAAGTGATCATAGACAGGCTCAAGGCACCAAATTGCCAAAGCATGAAAATGGCAACTTTCTAAAAGTGCCATTTTCAGAATGGTATTTAACTATTTGACTTCACCATAAGCTAGGATTTACAATCCGGATTTCAGAGAAGCCAAATTTGAAACAGTCATATCTTCCTTTTTGGAAATTACACTTATAAATTGTAATAAGGTCATTTCAATGTTATTCCATGGAGAGATAGGCCCTGGTGTAGTGAAAAATAAATTTAAGAGCTTTTCACTGCAAGGACACACAAAAACCTAAAGGCACATGTCTTGCTTCTAAAATACATTGCATTCTGCCCCCTGGGCTGTCTGAGGGGTGACATTTATGTAGTAAAAAGGAAGGTTTGGCCTGGAAAGAGGTGTATCCTGACAGGCTAACATGGCAGTTTAAAAATGCATACACAGGATCTGCAATTGCTGTCCTGAGGTATTTGTAATGGGACACTTAAGTGGATGGCACAATCAGTGCTGCAGGCCCACTTATAGCATTCAATTTACAGGCCTTGGGCACCAGCAGTGCAATTTACTAGGGACTTATAATTAAATTAAATGTGTCAATTGTTTATAAGCCATTTCTACCATGTTTAAAGGAGAGAACAAAACTACTTTTGCTCTGGTTAGAGGAGGTGAAGTGCCCAGAGTCCTAAGGCCAACAAAAACTTATTCAGCAAAAAGTGGAGGAAAAAAGATAAACTGTTTGGGGGTGATCCAGCTGAAAGGGCCATTTCTAGCACTGGTTGTTTCTGGTTTGTGATTGCCGGGACCTAGATTGGCTTTCACTTATATTTCACTAATATTTTCTTCTGATTGGATTTAATACATTACGGACATTGTTCCAAGCCGCATTTAAGAGGGTAGATGTTTAGTGAGTATTGGAATTCTTTGTACATTTTTATCCTTCTCTTATTGGTTGCTTTTGCCTGAAAGACACAGAATTGCCATTAGGAGGTGATATTGTTTGCACTCAAGTAAAATTATAGCAAAAAGGACTTTAGTTCCTATGAAAACGAAAGGTCCTAGGATGATGTAATTGCGCATAAGGTCTGTCAATGGATTTCTTCCAATTCCAACATTTTTCCTGAAGGTCGCATTTCTCAAATAAGACCTAAATTCAGTTAATACACTTCCTTGGGCAATATTGCTCCTGCAAGAACCTTGGATGAATTTAAAGGTACTCCAAGTGATAAGCTGTTACCCAGTCATAAACTATTAGCCATCACTGATTTACAATTGGAGTTTTTTTTCAACCTCCCAGATGATTATGCCCAGCCGTCCAAAGCAATCTAGGAACATCCGAAAATGCAAGGCTCCATTCTTTAATTTTTGGAGAGTTCTATGTCTAATTCAGACCTTGAGGGTGTTATCTTCCGTTTTGTGTGTTTTGACAAGCAGCCCTACAAATAATGCAACATCGAAGCATTTGGTACATAGGCTACTGGCTGTTCCTCTGGCTCCTGCTCTTGCCCAATCTAATGTGCCATTCCACTAAGAGAGAAGTTAGACAAAATATCTCAAGCAGGCCAACTGTTATTTACTTTTTAGCAGCCGAAGCTTTTCACACCTCAGTGCTGAGCACTTGTTTGATGTATAGGGCACTTTGTGCTTAAGCTTTATAACTTTTTTTCCACAAAAGGTGTCCAGGTCAAATTTGTTTCTCTTTTTCCCACATGTTGAACATTCTAAAGATACCCAGGACTAGTGGATTCCTCTGGATGTAATTGACAAAATCGAGAAACAATAGTATTGATTTGTTAAATGGGGAAAAGGTACTGTTCAAGAAAGAGTATTTAAAATTAGTGTCATCAGCAAGACTTTTGCTGCACTAAGGTCAAAGGAATCCTACCTTATAGCAAAAAGCTGAACTAAAAAAAACATTACCCACAATTTTGCTTTTTCTAAGTGGCTAAGTGGTACAGAGGCTTTCCTTTTCTCGGTGGTTTGCACCTACTTGCTGTTAGTGGTAGAAACCTGTAAAACCCAATCGGGAACCAGGAAAACGAAACATTTCAAAAGTGAATAGAATTTGAATTTCAGCCATTGGCTACTTGTGGTGCTTGCTCATTGTTTTACCAAAGAAATCAATTATCAAAATTAAAAACATAGAAATAGTTGATCATGTTTTTATCTGTTATGTTGTTTGCCCCAAAAGTGGATTTTGAAAAGTAATATAGTGTTAAGTCTGTCAGGGCCTTTGGGGGCAGGGGCGTCGGTTGGTTGTTCAAAAACGTGTGCTACCTAGAGGCCAACTGAGATTCAACCTATAATGATATTTAATTGTGTATCAACGTTCAGCAATTCATGTGGTAAAATCTAATCAATGAAAAATAGGGATGCAGAAAACTATGCATTTTTTAGAAACGCCCAAAATACTGAGTTTAAGAATAGTGGTAATTTTGTCTATGGTGAATTTGAGGTTACACATACTATCATGTGATTTAGAGAGTATTTTTCAAAATGTTTTCTTTCTTCCACAAAAGCTTACATTTAGAAGACACAAGTTGAGAGACATGCACCTGATAATAACAGCTGTTCTACTATTCTATGTTCCCACACTTCTCCTTATAAAAAAACAGTACCCGCTTGTTTGGCTGGACCTATCAGCAGTGACAGAAATGGCACCATATCTTTTTTCAGGTGGTGTCTATTGGGCTTTTTGTTCCAATAGGGAACAGACAGGGGTAAACAAAAGTGGGGCAGTGACATAGCCATGCCTGGGCACCCCATCACCACCCCTTCGCTATTTTTCCTTGGTGTCTAAAGGGCTTTCTGTCCGGCAGGGTGGCAGATTTGGGATATACTCCAAATCTGTCTCTGGGGAGTGCCAGAGAGATATCTGTAGCCATTCTGAGGGAGGTGGGGCATGGCCAATGCCTTGATGGGCCATCACAGCCTTTCTCTTTTCTGCCTTTTTTTCCTGGTGTCCAGTGGGTTTTCTGCCTACCTGTATGATCCATGTGTAATGCATGACAACTGAAATGAAAATGTTGGAGGTTCCAAGGGGCAAGTCAAGGGTAGAATTTGCTACCCCTGGAAACCCCTAAAAGATGTCCTTGAGGAAAAGCAGCGACGTGTCAGTATGGGCAACAGTCGGGCTATTGCAAACCTTAGGGACGTAGAATATGAAGACATATAATTGTAAGTGTGTAAAATGAAAATGTGAAAATTAACATTTTGAGGCATGATTAGTAATCTTTTCAGTTGGAAACAGGAGCAGAATGTAATTTTCCTGCCTATCCTACAGCATTAGGTATGTCTTATGATCGTAAATAGGCTGGAACATATTGTTTTTCTTGAGACATCAGCTGCCAGCTCGGGGGTTATTGATGAGAAGTGGCAGGATAAACACTTTCCCACAGTGGGACAATAATACCTCACGAGGAGGGCATTATTTAAAAAAAGTTTTAAAAAATTGCAAATTTTGTGTAACGGGAAAAGTTGTGGAGGGGATTACTTTTCCCACTTTGTTAATGTACCTGATGTTATTGTGCTTACTCTGTAAAGTGCTCTGATACCTTCAGGTCTAGTTTGTGCATATAAAACTCACATATAAATAAATATAGAGAAATAAATTATGCTCTTACTGGAGATAAATTCATTTTTATGTGCATTTTATTGAACCTTTTGCATTTTTGTACATTGTTGACCTAAAACACTTACCAGAATACGTGAAAACATCCAAAATAGTCTCAGTACTGGAAATAAGAACATGTTTCCCATGGATGGTTTACTATGAGTCTTCAATTGTACATGATTATATTTAGAAAATATTTTAATGTCTAAATGGTATTTACATTATAGTCACAATGAGAGTGTATAGAAATATCAAAACTCCAATACATCCCAGAATTGGTGGAAAATACATTTGAAAGATTCCTAAAGTCACAAACTTGTATTGTCCTTTTTAGCAGGCAGTAAAGTTAGTAAAAGTCATTACTCTACTTAACAAGTGGCCTCAGGCTATTTGTGCTCTCCAGTAGCAGAGCAGCCATTAACTTAATCTTGCTAAGGTAAAATCTTTAAGATGGTCACCTGCTGCTTTAATGAGCTCATCTACTGGGGCCATATTAAAAGAAGGACCCTGGGGGCACAACGTGCAAGTGAATCTGTTCTTATTACAGAAGGGGCCGCAGATACTTGTACGGCCCACTCTCTTATATGACGCCGGTGAATGATGAACCCCAGCGCAAACACAAGGGATCATTCCCTCGTTTGCATGCGAATGTGGCTCTGTGCAAAAGAGGTGCACTTGCACTTTATTACAGATGCAGGTGCTATGGTGAAGAAGCTGTTAGGAGTCAACGTGATTAGACGCCATATAAACGGTGAAGCACTGTCGGATTGCCCCCTAAAGACTCTCGAGTTGAGATGAGTTCAGGGGTTCAAGGGACCCCATCCCTCCCCTATCAGTGGGTACAGTAATAAAAGTGCTCTCTTGCAGGTACTCATTTTGCTTACAACCTCAAACTGTTGCCAGTCTGCCTCCAATGAAAGATGGAGCCATGGTCGCAAACAGTGGCTCTGTCTTTGCGCTCTAATGCGCTCTCCTCATAGCAAGTGCACATTGTCAGAGCTCTCACCTGTGCAAGGGGAGTACATTTTCAGTGTAATGGACCCACTGTCCTGATCTGCGTCAGCTGCAGTGAGTTCAAAATGCAGTGTGGAGCACACTGAAACAGGGCACCCAGGGGCATATTTATGAGCCCCTTGAGCCACCGTAGTGTCACTTTTTGTAATGCTCTGGCGGGGCAAATGACAAAATCATATTTATGAGCCATGAAAAGCCACTTTGTGTGGCTGTGAATGCCCTCACAGATATGGAGTAAAGCAAGGCAATGCAAAACACTGCATTGCCTTACTCTGCGCTATGAAGGCATTCCATGGACTTTGCAGTGGGTGTTCCTACACAACACCCATGGATTTGGTGCTTCCACAGATTTATGAGTCCATGTAAACCTGGGATGCACCAAAACCTTATGCCTCCCCATTGAGAGGCACAACAAGGAGAAATAATTATATTTCTTCCCAATTTGTTCTCTTTCTATGTGTGCTGCATTCTACAGCACACATAGAAAGAGGAAAACGCCTCCGAGGATTGTTTTTGTGCAGGAAGGAGCAACTTACTGCACAAAAAACAATCGTACTTTCAACACAGACACCCTTGCACCATGGTGCCTGTATTAGCGCTAGGTTGCCAAAATGGCACCAGCGCAGGGCAAAGAACAGGAATGCGCCATATTAGATAAATAAGGTGCATCCTTCCCCTTCATTTTGAGGTAGGGCAGCACAACAAAGTGACTTGCTGTGCTGCCCTACACCAAATTCCCATAAATCTTCCCCGTCAATGTATAATTTTGGCCTTGATGGTTTGGGATCTCTTCACTATGGATGTTCACATGCGTACTAATTAGCATCTCTAAAGGTAAATGCAGTACTAAAGTTGCATTATGCTGTGCACCTTCATTGTTGGAGCTCCCGTAACTTAAGATTTATCATTAAAACAAGTACTTGTCGATCACAAGCACCGTGTTTGGTCTGTTCAAGGGATTTTACACGAAAAAGTTCAAAGCTAGCACACTCCTGGTAGGTTAGTCACTCTGAGAAAATTAATCTGTTTCTGATCTTCCCAAGTTCTTTATCGTTCTTTGTCCTCTGTGAACAAGCAAATAAGAGAATATTTGGCACCGTGCAGAAACTTAGGTCACGACACAAGACAGACACTTAAAAATGGGTAACTCCCAGCGAAATCAGGATGATTGGCCACTCAAGCCCCACAGAGTCATCTGATCAAAAGTGGAAAGGTGGATAAGGAACACAAGTGTCAGAAAAGGGGCCCTCCTGTGCATTCAAACAACCAAAGGTCTTCCGGTTGGCCAACATTCTTCCACTAACAAAGGAAAAGACATTGTCATAAATGTGTTGAAGCCTCCAAGGTGAGCGGGAGATTTTTAGGGGTATATTCTTAAATGAACATGTACAACTATCAGGGAAATTATGTGAAATTGCAAATATTATGTAAAATAATTGATTACCACTAGTGCGAGGGCACTTCGTTCTGAGGGATTTGTGTACTCAACAAATACCAAAAATAACTGAAACGTATTGACTGGCATCTTGCCATTAAACACAACACAAGAGCGTACATTGCAAAGAAAAGTGAAGTAAGCTACTGATAAGAGAGTGATTTGAGACGGAATTCTCTCTCGGCCTTTGCAGGTCATCAGTATATGTAACCGTGGGACGGGTCAAGAAGAGGGTAATGGCCAACGTACCGCCTGGTGGAACACTGACCTGCCTCCAAACCCCTCTCTTCCACCGCTTCAGGACCCTTGGGATACCGAGTCCGAAGCCGGGTGGACACCACAGCTGAGGGAATACGAGGAAGGCCCCTTTAACTGGGTCGGATCGGAGGAGGAGGACACGCCCACCTGTGACGCGCTACTGTGCGGATTGGCTAAAGCCCCGGAAGAGGAACGAGCAGGGTGTGGAAACACTACGGAGACGGGAGTGGAGAGTAGAGAGCGAGCGGAAGAGTTGGAGAGGAGAACGGGAAGACGAGCGGGAGAAGTGGAGGACGAAGCGGAGAGAGGAACATCGGAGGAGGAGTGGAAGATAGAAGCGGTGCCTGGAGGCCAGCTACATCACGCAGCACCCAGCCACGCTCAGGGGAGAGTGTGGCTCAGGCAGGTACGTGAGTGTGTGTCAGGCTGGTTTGAGAGGCGAGGAGACGCTGTGTGAATATTGTAAATAGACTTCCCATCCCTTTGTTTCCCTAACCTCCCTTACCTCCTCTCCCCCACCGATATCCCCTCACATATAGCACACCGGAGAGAGTTTGTGATATACACTAGCACCGGTGCCCTCACTTTCCGGTTTCCCTTTGGGTTTAGTGACCCACAGAACGCCTTACTAAAGAGTCCTCTTTTCTCCACATGTGGCGCTGGGGCACGACGAGGAAAGTCGAAGAGGACACCGTAGACTCCGGGCAGAGGCGGACCAGCCCCCGAAGATCCCGTGCCTTGACTACCACCTTGGACCCAGCTGCTCTAGTCCGAGAAAGGTTGACACAGCGAAAGAAAAAGACTTTCATAAAAATAAAGCCCTACTTACCACGCACTGGTGTGTCTGCCCCTCCTTCCGAACCGTCTACACTGGTGTCAGAAGTGGGATCTGTCCCCTCCATCCCGGCACCAGAGATGGACCAATTGATCCAACACCTCATTAAGGGACAGGAGAAGCTGGAGTGGGCGGTAGAGCATCAGATGACTTCAGCTCAGGTGGATCGGGAGACGTTCAAGGCGGTCATGACAGCCCAGATGGAGGGAATTCAAAAGGCTATAGAGGAACCAGGGGTCGCACACGGGGTGGAAAGAAGAGCCCCGGTACCCCATCCATCAGGAGTCTCTCTCCAGAAATATATCACCGGTGAAGACCCGGATGCTTTTCTAACAAACTTCGAAAGGGCAGCCCGGGCCTGTGGCTGGCCGGAAGACAAGTGGCCGTTCTTTCTGGCGCCCCTACTCTCAGGAGAAGTGCAAGCAGCGTATCCAGTGGCGAATGCCGCCGGTAATACTCCCTATCACCAAATAAAGACGGTAATACTCGACCACCTTGGCTTGGACTCAGAAGCATACCGAGTCCGATTTAGGAAGGAAAAGGGTATGCCAGGGGAAAACCCAAAGACTTTGTACTTCCGCTTGAAGAACGCGGCCGATAAGTGGATCAAACCCGAGAATAAAACCAAAGAGAAAATCATGGAATGCATATACTTAGAGCAGTTCATGGAAGCCTTGCCATATGGAACACAAAGATGGCTGAGGCAGCATGCAGGGTTAACACCAGCCCACGCGATAGAGATGGCGTCCAATTACTCAAGGGCCCAACCGAAAGCGTGTTCCTGGGACTCAGAGAAACCTAAAATACCGCCAACCCTTAAAACGGACAAGAGAGGAAAAACAGGAACTGAACCCTTCAAGCCGAAACCCTACAAAGCAGAATACCCAGTGATGCGGAGCCCCCAGTGTTTTGACTGTGGGGAGTGGGGACATATTGCCCGTATGTGCCCACGGAGGAAGCAGACTGAAGAACCGATGGAAGTGGGTTACGCCCCCAAGGCCATCATGTACACTGCCGAGATGGGCCCCTCATTTTACGTAAGAGTGATGGTTAACCACCGATGGGTTAGGGCGTTATTAGACACAGGATGCCGACAGTCGGTAATACAAAGATCACTAGTGCTCCCTAGACAGCTTGTACCTGAATCCCGGGTTTTCATCAGATGTGTTCATGGGGATGTGAAGCCCTATCCCATAGCTGAACTGTCATTACAGCCCGTAGGAAGAAATCCTTGTGTGGTGAGAGATGGGGCAGTGGAGGCACTTTCTGAGGACTTAATTCTAGGGTTAGACAACCCCGACTTCATGGCTTTGTTTAGGACCAAGACACAGGCACCCGAAGGGAAAAACTCAAGCACACGAAGCACCCTCTTAGCAGCCGAGCCGTGGGCTCTAGACCGTAACTTTCGGTTTGCCCAGGCAAACAATGCCACGCTATATAACGCATGGGAAGTAGCTCATGCCAACCTGGACAACCCCAGTACTCCCTTCCCTAAGTTTGTCATAATGAACTACCTACTGTACAGGGTGGGGAAAGAGGGTGACCCCCGACAACTGCTAGTACCCAAGGACTTCAGAGAGCAGATCCTATACTATGCACACACACACCTAACAGCCGGTCACACAGGCACAGAAAAGACCCTACAAAACATACTTAAGTGTTTTTTTTGGCCTAGCATCTATAAAGAAGCCACCACCTAATGTACGACATGTGAAGTGTATCAAAAGAAGAACCTGCAAAGACCCCCAGCAGTTCCCTTGCAACCCAAGCCAATCATAGGCCAGCCCTTTGAGAGAGTTGGCATGGATATCATCTGGTCACTACCACGTACCTCCAAGGGGAACACCTATGCGCTAGTTATAGTGGACTATGCTACTAGGTTCCCCGAAGCCTTTGCCCTCAAATCCCCTACTTCCAAGAATATAGCTGAGAAGTTCTTGGAGTTGTTCTCACGGTTGGGGTTCCCGAAAGAGGTCTTAACCGACCAAGGAAACCCCTTTGTGTTCAAATTGATGAAAGAAGTCACAAAAATACTGGACATTCACCAAATACGCACATCAGTGTATCACCCACAAACGGATGGTCTGGTGGAGCGGTACAACCGCTCCCTTAAAACCACCCTGAGAAAAATGCTGTCCCTAGAGATCCAGGATTGGGACACCCCACACCACATATCACACTGCGACCTGTATAGCCTTTGTTTAGTTTATGTTGCCTGTTTTTCTTTTTCTTTCAATGCCACTCTGACCATTGGGACCAGCACACATTAAACTGCACAATGCTTCAGATATAGAATGTTAGCAGTCATGACAGGGGCTATGTTGGGGCAGGCACACCTTCAAGGTCACAGCCATGCCTCGTGGTCCTTTCCAATCCAGCTGTGCCTAACTGCCCCCATCAAACCTAACGATATTTGTTATGATAAGTAGCCCTATGCTCTAAACAGATTGATGGCCTTTTTGCAGCCTGCCTACAATGTGTGCAGTGATCATCTTAGCGCGGCTGGCCAGAAAAGATTGTAGGCGACTTGCTGTGCATCTCCCTGTTTGATATCTTGGTGTCCTTGTAAGTATTCAAGCTGCCGGTTTGGACATGGTTTTATGCTCAATGCTGTGTTCAACAATGATTGTTTCCAATAAAGGTTTTATAAAAAGAAGAAAAAAAAAGAAAAATGATTAATTTTTAAAACGAATTTAATTGTATTAGTCATTCTTTAAGACGCAACACTCAAGTGGTATAATTGATGCATGAGTATTAATACACTTCCCCACCCAATATCCCTAAATCCCTCACATCCCATACCTAAAGGAATGTTATAACCCATTTTTAAATTATTTAAAAAAACTAAATATATTTTTTATTCATTCTTAATAAATTAATACCCAGATATTAAATTAATACCTGAGTATTAACACACTTCCCCACCCAATACTCCTAAATCCCTCACATCCCATACCCAATGGCTATGTTATAATAAATATACGTTTTTAAATTTAAAATAAATAGTACATTAATTACTAAAAACACTTATTTAAAAAATATGTTTAATAAAGCAAATGCTACATTAAACTCACCTGAACACTTACCTTGAACATAAAGGCGCTGTAAAGGCATACTTTGTAATTGCGTTGTTGTTGTAATGCATGTCTTGTAATGGTGGTTTCCCATGGCATAATGTGCGGTTACATTGACTGCGATGCATTTTCTATACTATTATCTTTGCTTCTGTTGATCATATAGAATTTACAAATAGTGTCTTTGCTGAGTTTCAGGAGATGATTAGGAAGCAGTGGGAGAAGGTTTGGAGTAATTATTCAGGAAAATTACAGTATGGATTGCAGTCAGCTTTAACCCAATCGTCAAGCAGTAATCAGACACATGTTTCTATGAAACCTATCTTTATTCGACCTCATAGTTCACTGGTAGCCCTACATCTTACTATCAGTCCAGCATTTGCACCCAGGCGTAAGCGCGGAGATATCCCTTTGGGGATCGAATCCTGCGCTATATAAGAAAATAAATAAAATAAATAAAAATAAATAAATAAACTATTCCATTTTCAGGCACATAGTCATGCTTTGTCCCACTGAATATGCACACTTTTGCAGGCCATGCAATCAGGGGCAGCTACTCCAGTAAGGCGGAGGAGCATCGTCCCACTGCTCTCTGAGGAGTGAAAAAAGGAAAAATAAAATGATAATGTTATTATCATTTTATTTTTCTTTGCTACAGGCTGGGTTAGGGTGGGGAGGGACTGGTGCCACAGGGAGGAGAAATGGTTCATGTACCTAAGTGCGCTTGACAGTTTGGCCGGCCGTCTTGAGCCAGCCAAACATTCATGCAGACTTTGCATGTTCCTCACCAAGCTGTCATGCACAGCCTAGTGGGAAACATGCACAAGCTCGCTGTCCCCATCTGAGCGCGGAACCACTTTGCTCAGTCCAATCTCAACGCTACATTTCAGCATTGTGATTGGCTTAGGGGAACCTGTGTGCTTCCTGCTTCCGGTCCGGGACTCGTCAGAAAGAAAGCAGAGAAGATACATGGCCGGCCGAAGGGGTAAGTGTTTTTTTATAGTTTCTTTTTTTCACTCCCCCACCCTGCCACCTCTTTTCCCTGCCAGCCGCCACTGCGTGAAACTCTATGCTAATACGTGCTCAGCCTCTTGTGAAGTTATGGCAATGAAAGCACTATTTAAAAGGGCGGCATTGTAACTGAGAAGGAAGGAGAACTTATTCACCAGTTTTTCTTTCTTACTTTTTACTTACTTCAAAAAGAAAGTTTCTAAATTATTAGCTGTGCCGGAGTCATTTGTTTTTAGAGGTACTAAGTACATTGGCTTTAAGGCCTGGAGCAGTTCAGCTCCACATTATAGTCTGCTTTACTTTTTTTTAAACAATCTTCTGTTGCTTTGTTTTACAAAGAAAATTAGATTGTGGATGTCAACTGGAGTTAGGCAGTGGATAATTTGTGGAGAAAAAAAATAAAGTCATCCTTCTCCTCCAAATAAGAGCTCCCTACCCCTTCCCTCTCGATGTTGTTAGGGAGCTTCTTGACCTATGCACAGCTTTTGACATCTTTCAAGTGTATTTTAGCTGTCTGTTTTCACATAGGTGTTCATTATTTGCATGACCAACACGACTGACACTTCATTGGAAACAACCTCCATTTATCTAAACTACATTGATAAAGGTCCACACTTAGTAACATCTTCACTATGTATGGGTTTATGTATATGGGGGCTTATTCACAAGCCTCTTGCACCACTTTTGCGTCACTTTTCGCATGTTAAAAATGACGCAAATGTGGCTTGTAAATCTGCCCCATGGTATTTATGTAGCCCAAACCTAGACAAAAAGGCAGTGGAGTGCTAATAAAAAAATGCTGATTCTGGCTTCGAGAATCATAACCAGATTTGGCTGGCAGATGGCCATTCCCTCCTCAAGTATTTCTGATCTTTGGAAATCAGGTCATATTGTTAATGGTTCCTCTGTCCATCTCACTCCTACACCGCAAGTTAAGGATCTAGGAAAGAGATAGCTGAGCACATTATATCCACTTTCATATTTATATTTGTAAAATATCGCACCTGTTTTAACGATCCATTTGTACAACAAAAATGAACTGTAGAGCTGAAAAAGAGACTTTCTTTTCCATCGATACTAAATGATACAACAACCTTTTTCTCAGCAAACATCGGGATGGGGCAAAAAACTTACAAATGGAAAACTTGCAATCATAATTCTTGTTTTGGCTACCAGTGTTACGTAATAGCAAAAAGATGGTCTGATTCGAACTAAAATCCGAGGATTTAACAGCATTGTAAAGGGACACCGAGACTACTAGTTCTTCCGGGCAAGTGATGGGGAGACTGACTTGAGAGGTATATCATACTTAAAGGACTTGCATCGTTGATCTATTCAAGTAGAGGTAGCTCTCATTTATCTAGCAATAAACATATTGTAGGCAGGCAGTGAAGTAATTTTGCAGATTATTAGGACTATTCAGAGGATTAAGTAAAGGGACATCCTAAGCATACATTTGGACTTGTAGTTCATAGCGTGAGACACACTTTTCTTATAGACTCGTATATATTGTGACTGAACATTAACAACATGGAGAACTCCAATTTCACAGTTGAGGATGAAAAGTCAATTGTAAATGATGACTCTGGCTATACAAGAATGAATAACACCATTTGTAAACAGTTCCAGAGACTCTTAGAATTCTGGTACGGTTGACCTAAGACAGTTTTGTGATATACTATGGGACCAATTACAATGTCTTTCGGAAAGCCTCTGACCACTAGTTGGAAGCTTTCTGACTGACACGGTCGGTTTGCTGTTTGACTGCTGAATTACGACGTGGGCTGTCTGAGCATGAACTGTCTGGTCATTCCGACGCAGTTCCGACCTGCTCTCGGAATCTTCTGGCCAGTTGGAACTGCACCTTAATCTCCTATGGACGGCATTTTCCGCCGTCGGGATTACGATGTTGGTTTCCCACAGCCTTTCCATGCCGGCCTTTCTGACATGAAAAGTCTGTTGGAAAGCGACTTTGGGGGGCCCTAGCAGGGCCTAAAGTTGGTGGCTGAGGAGGTACCTTGGGTGCTCCCATGTAAATGCATGCACTGTGTGGCAGGCACAATGGGGTGCCTGCCACAAGGTGCAGGGTTTTACACACACACACACATTTCTTTATGGGAGCCTGTATTGTGGTTGGTTTACAGCTGTAACACAAGCTCTGATTGAGAAATATATGTATCCGACCGAACAGTGTTCAGTCGCATCGTAATCAGTCGATCAGAGACTAAGGCGGTGTTGGTCAGAGGCAACTCCGTCCGACATTGTAATAAACCCCCTAGTTGTAAGCCACATAACGGTAAAAATGATTTAACTTAGCCAGATCACCAGTGGAAGAAATTGGACTACTGGTTGAGGAGGGTGAACCCCTACTCGAGCAGCAGCCACAATCCTTGTCAGGGTAAAGTCACAAACAAATCCCAAATTAATCTGTCCTCAACCCTGTGGTAGCTTGGCACATTGCAGTCAGGTTTTGCTCAAAGGCAACGCTTACAGTATGTATACAGCACTTCAGACCATATTAAATTGAAAACACAACACAAGAAAAATCCCACACAAAATTAGAAAAATAGAGTACATGTTAATAAATAAATGAAGACCAACAAGACAAAAATCTAATCAGTAGAATCAGAGATATACACGTTTAGAGATTTCAGGAAAAATAGTGCCAAAAAGCACAAAGTACAAATGTGGTTACCTGGTCATGCCCAACCAGGACAAAGTCACAAGTTCAGTCCGACCATGATGGAACTTGAGACATCTTCAGGGACCCACTTAGGGCGGCTGACTAAGAGTACCTTACATCCTAGTTGTAGATAGTTTTAGAGTCCCATGTTGAGGATTGGTCATGGATCAGGGAAAATGTGAGGTCCTTGTATGGATTTATGTTGCACAGCAGCAGTTCCGACGCGTGCAAAGTCCTTGAGTCGGGGAACTCCATGCAGCAGAGGGGAAGCATTGGTCCGAAGGGTGATATATTGACCTACAAAGTTAAAGCGCCAGTTCTGCAGGAGACGCACCAGGCCACAGAGGAGATACGTTGGTTCTGATGAATCTACAGATAGGCTGGCAACGCACCTTGAGTCCTACTTCTAAGTGTCCTGGATTGGGTGGCAGGACTCACAGATGCTGGACTCAACGATGTTGAAAGCCTGTTCTGTACCCGAGGCTTCTGATCAATAAGCTAGCCAACTGATCTTGGAGTCACTCTGGTGTCCTGGGTTTAGAGTTACAGGTCCAGTCCTCACCCAGGCAAGAGGGCAGCAGGTAAGCACAGTGGGCCAGCAGTATTTGAGGGCAGTAGCCCAGCAGGGAGGCCGTTCTTTCAGCAGCACAGCAGTTCTTCTTCCTAGTATGGTCCACAGGTCCAAAGGTATACTGAAGATTTGAGTTTAAGGCTGCAATATTTATACCTGGTGCCTACTTTAAAGTAGAGGGAGCTTCTAAAGGTTTTCACTCCCCTGAGGTGTTAGGCATCCCATTCCTCTCTTTCCTAGCCTCAGCCTGTGTGGGGTCACAAAAGACTAGTGACAGACCCTTTGTGAGAGTGCTCAGACAGAGCCTTTGTGATGTGTAATTGTGGTAGGGGGAATGTTCCATCCCCTCGTTAACTCAGAGTGGCTAATCCTGCCAACATCTAGCTTCCTTCTGTCAGGGAGCAATACCAAAGACCAACTGCCTGCTACAGCTAGTCATGTGACCCAGGAATAGGCTGCAGGAACCAAATGGTTAGCACTAGCAAATGCCAACTTTCTAAAAGTAGCATTTTCAGAATGGTAACTAAAAATCCGACTTTACCATTAAAGAAGACTTTGAACTGCAATTTTTTACACACTACCCCCATTTCTTTATGGGAGCCAGTCTACCTGCTCCCAGTTGAAAGCTCCTGCTTATAGAATGTAATGAGGTAAATCCAATGTTATCCTGTGGGAGAGGCAGGCCCTGCAGTAGTGAAAAACGAATAGACGAGTTGGTCACTACCAGGATATGCAAAACATAAACGTACATGTCCAGCTTTTTAAATACAGTGCACCCGGCCCTCTTGGCTGTTCAGGGTCTACCCTAGGGGTCACCTATTTGTATTAAAAAAAGGAAGGTCTGGGCCTGGCAAAGATTTGTTTTGGCCGTCCCACATGGCAGTTAAAAACTGTACACACAGTCTGCAATGGCAGTCCTGGGGCATGTTTAAAGGGCTACTTAAGGAGGTAGCACAATCAGAGCTGCAGGCCTACTAATAGCATTTAATTTGCAGGCCCTGGCCACATGTAGTACCTCTTTACAAGGCACTTACAAGTAGATTAAATATGCCTATTGAGTGTAAGCCAAATCTACCACATTTAAAGGAGAGAGAGCGCAAGCAATCGTTAGCAATGGTAGAGTGTGCAGAGTCCTAAAGTCAGCAAAAACAAAGTCAGCAAAAATAGAGGGTTGAAGGCAAAATGTTAGAGGAGAACTACACCAAGGATGCCAGGTCTAACAACCAGTATCCAGGAATGCTAGTAGACCCTTCCAATGATGTCAGACATTGTTGTTTCCATCCCTCTCCATAGCCAGAACTCAGATTGTTTGCCATGCAGAATTAAATTAGATTCTATGATTGTTTGTAGTTCTTGTGTGACCTCCTCTTCAGCGACTGTGCCAATAAAGGAGAGGTTGAAGACAGATCTGTATCTCATCTTGGTCTACATTCAATGTTTACAAGCTTATTCTGCTGAATTTTCTCTGTTATAATGTATATTATGCTGCTACTTACTTTGTATTCAGATAACCACACCATCCCTGAGCATATGTATACTTAAATATTTTCCAACAGTGTCATTTGAGCTTTCAGCTGCTTGTAAACAAGTCTTTTTCAATGGAAATCAGAGTTTTTATGCTTTTTTGGAGCAAGATTCTTACTTCAACAAAGGTTGGTAGCATTGTTTCAACACCCTTGAATGATATATTCTTACTGGGGTCTCTAAAAACATTGAGACAGGAGTGTTTAGGTGAACGTACAAATCAGATACTTCATTTCAAAGAGGCAAAAGATCATTACCTGGGAGCAATAACTCACCGTAAAAATAAAAATTGCCCCTTAGCCTTAGGAAACAGGTGGTAGACAGGAACTTAAAAATTGTTTTCTTCCTTAGTAAAAGAAAGGCATATCACAAACAGGATATCCGCCAGAAGTTAGAAGCTCAGCCACAAACTCCGTCCTGAAGAACTGCTGAACAGGCACTGTGACATCTTTCTGGTCCTCTCTTCCTACCTGGGCCCTGATGCCATCATTAGAGTACATTTCTCTGGGCTTTGTACTCCTATGAAGCGTCTCTTCACCGCCAAGAGGAGAAATAGCCCAACAAACCGTACAAGAAAGTGCGGTTGGGTCCTGCCCTGGAGGTAATCCCTTTGAGGGAGATTTTTATACTAGAAAAATTCTGTAAAGAGGCTAAGCAGATATATTCTGCCATCAGGAAGTGAGTTCTAGAGCAGCTAATCAAGAACGGCAAGATAATTGCAGCTTTCCCCCACATTGATGGTTGCTTGGCCTCTAGTTCCGTCTACTGGTTTTGGTTATGCTGGTAACGCTGCTGATGATATCCTTGTGGCCCATTTCAAAACTGTGAAAGTAGCAAGGGCAACCATTTTTTCTACTAGCCTTGCACAAGGAAAAAGGAAAGACCAGGATCATAAAACATGTTTTAGATGCTAGTAAACATCTTCATGAAACTGTGACATCAACATAAATGAGTGTTACTTACTGGTATTATTCATTACTCCGAGTTGTAGACCTCCCCGTCACAGTCATTACAATTTGAGCAATAGCTCCTTCCCAGAACTTCCAAGCAAAACTCCTTAGCCCAACCCTACCGTCCAGGCCACTCCCACATCCTGTGACAAATAACCCCTGACCCAAGGAAGCTCATACTGTACCCTCAAGCACAAGAAGCCGAACAGGGAGGGAGGTATGGGAACCCTGACTGTGACAGGGAGATCTACGACTCAGAGTACTGAATATTAACGGTAAGTAACCAGTCATTACCTCCTCGTCAGACCTCCCTGTCACAGTCATTACCATATGAACAGATCCAAAAGAAAGAATCAGCTTCAACAGAAAGCCAGAACCAGACTTCATTGACACAAGCAGAAAGTCACACCACCTGAACAGAACGCAACACAGCATCCTCAAAACCAGCCAACTGGTCCCACCCACCGTCAAACGATAATGTGACATCAAGGTGTGAGGAGCATGCCAAGTAGCTGCCTTGCAGATCTCCGCCATGGACGCCCACTAAAAACAAGCCCAGGAAGCAGCTCCATCCCGAGTCGATCACCCCTGTACCGACTCGGGTGCCATCACACCACAAGCATCATAGACCGCCCCCATAGTCCACCTCAGCCACCTACGAAGAGTAGCACCAGAGGGCATCAGACACCACACAGCCAGGCCAAAGGTCACAACAAGTGAATCCACCACATGAAAAGGCAGAGTATGCACCAAATACACCTCAAGAGCCTGATTAATGCCCAAACAGTGCAGCCGCACCTCAAACTCTGAAAGAGGAACTGGACAGAACACAGGCAAAACCAGATCCTCCGAACAGCGAAACGAGGAAGGGACCTTGGGAACAAAGGAAGGATCAGGCCGGCGAACAACCCGATCCGGAAAAAAAATGCAACAAGGGCTCCAAATAAAGCAAGGAACCCAACACTCCCACCCTCCAGGCAGGGGCAATAGCGACCAGAAAAACCACCATGGCCGTCAAAAACGCAGAGGCACCTCACTCTGAGGCTTAAAGGGAGCTGACTGCAAAGCCAACAGCACCAACAGAAGAACCCAACAAGGAGCCAAGGACTTAAACGTGGGCTTCCGGATAAAACAACTCTTTAACAGCCAGGGCAGCAACGGTACCCCAGGCTCACAGGCTGAACCTCTAAAGGCCCTCACAGCCGCCCACTGGGCCCAGAAGATCACAGGCACATATATGGTGAAAATCACATAGAAATGCTGCAACATGCACCTCCAAACAAAAAATGGCATCAGATTTAATGTGAATTATACAGATCTGCCAGACCCAAAGGGAAGCCATCCGTCAGGAAAACTTAGATACGCACAGGATCCACCTCCATAGCAGACCAGCCCGATTCATACACCAACCCAGAAAAGACACCCAATGCCGAGCATAGGACATAAGAGTTGAAGAGCGTCGGAACTGCTGGGGAAACTGAGCCACATCAGGAGAACACCCCATAGCCACGAGGTTCATCCTCTCAAAAGCCAACACACCAGATGCAAGCGTACTAGACAATCCCCTGACAGAGGAGGAAATGACAAGGGACCAGGAACCACCAGCAATGGCCAGCAAGGGCCCACCACCAAACTCATCAACAGAGGGAGCCAAGGCCCCCGGCACCAAGCAGGTGCCACCAGGATTACAGAAGCCCAGTCCAACCTGACCGTCAGCAGGACCCTCTGAATCACAGCAATCGGAGGAAAGGCATAAAGCAAGCCCTCTCCCACCGATAGAACAGCACATTCACTCACCAAACTCAGTCACACTGAACCAGAGAGCAGCCTCTCCCTCAAGACATTTCCTGGGGCAGGAAACAGGTCCACCAAAGGGACCCCAAACCTCTCCATCAGCCCCCAAACACCTCCAGCGTCAAGCACATGTCTGACAGGGAGTGAAAAACCCCGCTCAGGTGACCCACCTCCGAGTTCAAAACCTCAAGCAGACGCAACATCCTCAGAGAAAAAATGATCAACTCTGCCCACGGGCAAATCGGACGCCCCAACAAGTTGAGGGAGGCCACTTTGACATTCCCCTGGCGGTTGACATAACACACCACCACTGTGTTGACCGTCCTCACCAGCACATCCTGCTGTAGGACCCAAGAAAGAAAATGAGTCAAGGACGACTGAACCACCTTCCATTCCCTCCAAGTTGAAGAAATCCTGCCTTCTGGACCAACCAGATCCCTTGAACAGACTCCAGGGCTCACACAGCTCTCCAACCCAGCTCAATGGCATCTGTAGTCAGCACCAACCACTCCTGGGACACAAAGGAAGAACCCTGCAAGAGGGAATGATCCTCCAGCCACCACAACAATTCCTGGGAAATCTCCACACCATCCGGAATCAACTGCTCGTAAATCTGAGACCCCGGACACCAAAGCCCCATAACATGAGTCACCAGGGGGTACAAGTGCAAATGGGCCCAAGGAACAATCAATATGGCAGCAGATCATCAACCCCTGAACCTGTAACCACAGTTGAGCAGTGGAAGACTGGGCTACCAACCCCTTCCTCAGCTCACGCACCAGAGTAAGCCTGCAGGGTTCTAACAGGAAAACCTTCCCCATCTTGGTGTTGAAGACCCCCCAATGAACAGCAGCCCCTAAGTGGGGCACAGATGTGACTTCTCCAAGTTCAGAATCTACCTGAACTGGTAAAGGAGCCGGCAAACCTCCTGGGTATGTGAAAGAACCTTAAGGAAAGAAGACGTAGGTATCAACCAGTCATCCAAGTAAGGAAACACCTGGATCCCCCGAGCATGCAACAACCCCACTCAGGATGCCAATACCATAGGAAAACACCCTAGAAGAGGCAGATAGGCCAAATGCTAATACCAGGGATTGGAACTACTGACGCCCATACAGAACCTTAGAACCCTCAGGGAAGCCATGTGAACCGAAACATGTTAGCGACACCAATTTGAAGGTTCAATAAGGGAAGCACAAATTAATCGCCTTCAGATCCAGAACAGGACAGAAGTCCCCATTGGGTTTCTGGATCGGAAACCCCCCAACGCTGTTGACTCCCAGGCACCCTCACCACAGCCCCTTTCGAAACCAGGTCCTAAACTGCGTCCAACAGAGCCCCAAACTTGACTTAAGATCTGGGAACAAGGGTAGCCTGAAAACAACCAAAATCCGAACTGATATGCCAGCTGGACAATCTGCAGGACACATCGATCCTGAACGGACTCCCCTCAGACTGTTAAAAAAAATTGAGGCGACCCCTAACTGGCGTCACATCCCAACGCCTTACATAATCATGTATTGGAAGGCCCAGAAGAAGTGGAGGCACCATGCGTACAGAATACACTAAATATTTGATTAGGGTCAGAGGCCTGAAGTTTAAAGACTAATCGGGATATGCAGCTCCACAAAATAATAGCCGATACACTCCACCCTAATGATGGAGGAGCCCAAGGGTGGTTTCAAAGTTCGTAAATACAGATGTGAGCAGATGTAATTTATGGAGTGTATGGGAAAAAGTGGTGCAGTGCAAAAAATGTGAAGTGAATACTAAAATTGAAGCGTTATCAGACGCCTAGTTTATTTTTGTCTGAAACGTACAATGGTTAAAAACAGTGCAGGAGGATAGTTTTAATAAATAGCCATCCATGAATGTATAGTGGTCAACATGTTTCAGCACTAAGCGGTGAAAAGGACACCAAGTGCTTTCATCAGGACCTAAATGATATTGTAACTGCTACTGCAAACAGGAGTGTTAGCCCTGTTAAAAGAGACCCAGATGATGAAGCATGTCACCTGGAATGGTGAGTGATGAGAATCCATACAAATTTGTTGTATTTCCTGAGAAGCCTTAGTTTTGTTTTTTTCATTTGTTTGCCTTTTATTTTGAGACTACGGGCTATATAGTGTGTATCGGCACCATGCGGACCCCAGGACTTGTGGAAGGAAGAAATACCCCGGTCATGTCCCCCACCATAAAAGGGATGGGCAGCCATGGAGAATGAAATGCCCATCCGAAGCCCGCTTAAACCCAGCAAACATTCCCTTCTTTGAAGAGCAGACCGGAAACCAACAAAATGTTTTCCTCCACCATCTTTCTAATCAACGTCTCCATTGGATCGCCAAACAATTTAGAGCCCGTTAAAGGAATTTTCAAGAGGGCAGGCTTCTTGCGCTGCCACTGCTATCCAAGGCTTAAGCCACAACCGTCTCTTAGCCGCCATTGAGGCCCCAGCCGCACCAGTCACAGCACTAAGGGAATCGACGGACAAATCAGCCAGGAAGCGCACTGCTGCTTCAACTTAGTCAAAGACTCAGAGGAGTACTCCTCTTGAAAGAGCTACTCTGAAACACCCAGACAGTCCCTCAGAAGAGACAGAACCAGGTAGCTAGTGCATTCCGCAGAAGAAACGGCAAGTGGTTGCAAGGGACCTCTTCAAAGACTATTCAACCCACTATTCCCTAGGATCAGAGGGAACCACATCCTCGGAAACCACCGGCGTCTGAGATGCAAGACCCACCAGCAGGGATTCTACCTTCTCCACAGGCTGAAACTCCTCCGAGAACCCTTGCAAAGAATATCTCCCAGTCAGAAACCAGAGAAAAGAATGCATTTCAATAGTCTTCCCTCGCCCTGCCAGCACAATCCAAATAGATACATGGGAAGGTCCTCAGGCCCCCGATGCTGATAAATGGCAAAAAGTCCACGGACTCATCACCCACCGAGGGATCCGGGAACCCCAAATTGTCGCGCACAATCTCATCAGGATCCGGTACAGCCTGGGCATCCAACTTCTGCCACTTCGTCCCCTTGGATTCCCTAGCAAGAAAGCTGCTACCTCTACAGCTTCAATCATATGCTGCACCTTTGATAAGGAAGGCACGGTGGAAGGCCCAGCAACCACCACCTCCTTCTCTGTGATCCCACTCATCTCTGACCGCTTCTCATTCATGATGAATAATGGCTAGAGGAGCACACACAGACATATATATATATATACTGACAGCACCAATCAAATACGTCCCAGCAAGGGCCAACCCCAGGCAGGCACATAGCGAAACCATCCAATACCACCAGGCCTGAAGGTCAACCCAGGAGAAAACCAAACCTGGACACCCAACACATAAAAATCCAAGACCTAATGAGGCCCAGGCTGTAAATGCCCCAGACAGGGCACCAGATGCCACCCATGCAGCACAACCAAAACCATCTACTGTCCATGAAAAAGCAAGACAGTGTAGAAATGACCATAAGCCAAACTAAAAGCATGACCTGCAGTGAAACACCAGGCACAAACACATAACCAATGGGGAATGAGACCGTGACCATAACCACAATACCAGAGAGACTCACCAGACACCTTAGAGGAACAAGGTAGAGACCCCAATCACCGGGCCACAGGGACACAGCCCAAGACATTGGACACCCATCGCCTAGGACAGCAGAAATGCCGAAATGCCCCATTATGCACTTCCCGTGAGTACCAGCAGCAGAATACTGTGGAGGTCAGCCCCCCTCCCGCTGACCGGCTCAGCACCTGGCCGCGGCAAAAGAGCGGTAGGCAACACTCAGGCTCCGTGTTTCGCAGGCTCCCGCAGTAAGCCAGCTCCAAAAGCACAGAGCTAACGTTCACCCGCTGCAGCTAAGACCATGCTCCGAAACCAGAGCCCGCCCTCCCAGAGGAGGGGGCTGTCCCACCACAACCCAGGCATGCTGGAAAGTGCCACAACATGCCCCACAAATCCCCCATATCCCCCAGGAGGTCCCATCTACATCAGGGGATGGAACCCGGAAGAGGGGAACCTAATCACCATGAAACCCCAGAAAACCACAAAGAACTATGAGGGCAAGAGTCAGTAATCCACAAACAACAGCACAGTCCCGCTATAGCAGGGACTTGACTCGCAAAATCCACATAACGGTTGCTAGAGCATACCGCTGCACAATCAGCTGTAAACAGCATAGAGTCTTGCAAGGAGTAGTTCGCAGAAAAAAACAAGATGTGCTTCCTTGGGTCAAGGGTTATATACCACAGGATGTGGGAGTGCCCTGGAGGGTAGGGATGGGCTAAGGAGTTTTGGTTGGAAGTTCTGTGGAGGAGCTATTGCTCATATGGTAATGACTGTGACGGGGAGGTCTGACAAGGAGGTAATGTGCCTGCATGTCCACACACACACCATTGTACAGACATATAGGGGGAAAAGCAATAATCTACTTTTCATTTTTGTGACATGTTTGGTGTTTTTGCTCCCCAAATTTTAAGTGCCTGTTCACGGCCTGTTTCCAGAGGATGGAGGGACAGTATTACAGGCAGTTACTCTTTTCATCAAACGTACAAAGATAAAAGGCTGAGTAGCCCTGCAACTATTCAATCCTTTGGCTTGACACTCAAGACCTTTTCGAAGGCACCATCGGCAGGCAGAGCTTCATTTCTAAAAGACAGATAAGATGCATCATGGAAGACAGCATAAAAACACACTCTTCCTGATTAAGAATGCTGACAGCATTAGTTTGGATTGGATGGCGTACCACTCTTTTTGTTTCACTCCTCTTCTTGATATCAGCATCCATTTGGTTTACGGCACTGTCAATCTCCCTCACATCGCATTGGATCTGCATAAGGGAAAACCTTTTAAAATGAACCCAATTGCAGCGAGATAAAAAAGCAAGAAAAATCCAGTTGCTGTTAATGTGTGTGATGCAAAGCGGAAAAGTCGAAGAGTATACAAATAGCCACTTACACGAATTAAACAGGTGGGTAGAAATATTTATGATTCATTCTTATGAGAAACAGTTTCTTTGATATTAGATTACCGGCCCAACATTTTGTATTCTAAGCAGTTTTTGACACACCGCTGCACATTATTGCAAAAGCCAGTGATTTCAGCCGGCTCGAAAAATCCAGTTAAGGCTCTTGCTGTGAGGGAAATAACTGCGTGGTGCCAGCAGAATTCAATTTTTGGCGAAAAAAAAACAGTACCATACAATTCAATTTTCATCAAATTCTGCGGTTTGCAGAGTTATTGTCAACTTTCAGAAGCCTTGCAAGAAAGGGTCTGTAACCAGCATTTTCTTTCTCCATTTACTGATGTAAAATGCAGAAGAGGCGATGGAGGCCTTGTTTTTGTAAGTCTGATTGAGGCTGCGCAATTCATTAGAAGGAAGCTTGCACAGTTTACCAGTTAACACATTAAAATGCAATCTTGTTACAAGTCGTGTTTAATTAAAACCATTTAATTTATGAGGGAAAATAAGCTGCCAGGAAGGGTCCCCTGCCACCAAATAATGAATTGATCCTTATAAGTACATTACTACCAACTGTTGGACCTGACCCTCTCTGCAAGGCCACTCCTAAAGTTTTGGTTTGGCCTCCTCTTTTTGATGCATTTCTTTATGCTGGCCTCAGGACTGTGCATTTTACCACTGCTAGCCTGTGCTAAATTGCTTATGTTCATTCCCTTAAATATGTGGTAAGTTAGTTTACACCAGATTGTCATGTTCAATTCACTTATAAGTCCTTTGTAGAATATACTCATGGACCGTAAATTAAATGGTACTAGTGGGCAAACAGCACATATTGTGCCAACCACCTTAGTAGACCCCTAAAACATGTCCCAGGTCTGCCATTGCAGCCTGAATGCAGTTTTAAATTTCCATGTCGACTAGGCAATATAACCTTCTTGCCAAGCCTTAAACTCCCCTTTTATTACATATACATCATACATAAGGAAGGCCCTAGGTAGCCCATAAAGCAGGATGCATTGCACTCAAAAGGTTGAACATGTACTTTTAAGTTTTACAAGTCCTGGTAGTGAAAAACTACTGTGAGCCCTACCTGTCCTCTGGGATAACATTGGGTTGCCTTATTAGATTTAATGAGTGCTAACTTTTGATGGGGAATAGATGGGCCTTTCATGTTTGGTATCTATGAAAGTGTCATTAAAAATCCTCTTGAATGGTAAAGTGTGATATTAAATTAAAATTTTTAAACTGTCACTTATAAATTTGGCATTCTTGTACCGTCCGCAATTTGGCCTCCCCTGGGTCACATGATTGGGTGTAGTTAGCAGTTAGGACACATTAGAGGCATTAGGTGTGCCTACATAGGCCATCTAAAGGCAGGGTAGGGGGGTAGAGCTGGACACAGACCCACTTACAACTGCATAGGATATGCTCTGACTTCACACAAATGACTTGTCATCACTGCATTGTCCCTGTAGCAAGCTTGGCACAAGGGCAGGGAGAGCCAGGAAATTCCAAGCACTTCAAAGGGCAGCTTCTAGAAACTTCTCCCATTTCAAAGATGCAAGAAGTATAAAAATAGGGACCCTCCGACCCACTCTCCAGTTCACTTTCTGGACCTCTCGAAGGACTCTCAGAGGACTGCTTGCTTCGGTGGCCTGCTGTGTACTCCATAATAATATGTTGCTGCGTCTGCCAGGAGGGAGATTCACCTACTGGAAGCATTTCCTCCATTGTATGAGGAAATATTCCTCACAATCTCTAACCAGGTCAAGAGTGGATCACCTCGAGATCTTGTCTCCCCTAAAATTCTTAGATCCGTAGCCGGTTCGGTTGGCCCATTCCTCATAGATATGATTAACTCCTCCTTGTCTTCTGGAGTGGTTGCTCCCTCATGGAAGAAGGCATTGGTAAAGGAATTTTTGAAGAAGCCTGGCCTAGATCCAGACTGTCTTGCTAACTATCGCCCCCTATTTCGCTTTTACCTTGGGTTAGTAAAATCACTGAGAAGTTTGTCAACATGGTTCTCTCCAAGCACCTGGAAGTGGGTAAGCTTCTACATCCAACTCAAACTGTATTCCGCCCCTCGCTAGGGACTGAGACTGCTTTACTGGCCGTCGTAGAGGACTCAAGAAGAATCCTCAATGCAGGGGGATCCTTAGTCGTGATACTGTTAGACCTCAGCGCGACATTTGATACGGTGAATCACCGTATCCTAATCCAACGACTTAAGGAGTTGGGTGTAACAGGAACAGTGCATGACTGGTTGTGTTCCTTCCTGGAGGATAGATCCTACCAGGTTTTTGAGGGTGAGGCCATTTCAAGTCCCAGACCTTTGTATTGTGGAGTGCCTCATGGGTCATCCCTGAGTCCCACTCTTTTTAATGCGTATATGGCCCCCCTAGCAGAGACTGTTTTGCCATTTAGGGTGCATATAATTATGTATGCCGATAATACCCAATTAGTATTGTCATTCAATCATAAAAGCGGCCCCTCAGCCTGTTTGTGCCCCTGCCCCGAGGAGGTGATGAGATGGATGTGTCATTCCCATCTTAAATTGAACGCGGACACGACTGAGCTCATGTTGCTCGGTAATCCCTTCTCCCTTGAGGTTGCTTCCATCTGGCCAGCATGTATGGGCCCTCCGCCGCTCCCCAAATTGGAAATAAAGAGCTTGGGTTTCTGGCTTGATTCTGAACTCAGCCTTAAAACTCAAGCCAGGAATGCAGTTGCCTCCTGTTTTGGCATCTTGATACTGCTGCGTAATGTGCTGCCACTCCTTCCCCCTTTAGCAAGGAAGCTCGTAGTCCAGGCACTTATTTTATCTCGCCTGGACTATGGTAATGCTCTTCATCTTGGTACCTCAGGTGTGGTTTTTTAAAAACTCCAAACTATGCAAAACTGTGCCGCCCAGACTCTTGAGAGTGCCCCTAGTTATCAATCAGCCAAACCCGCCCTCAGATCTTTACATTGGCTCCCTATCCAGGAAAGGGTTCATTTTAAAGCTTTTTGCACCACTCACAAGATGCTTGGGGGAAAGGGCCCGATATTATTTCATCTTTTGTCAGACCCTATAAAGCGCTTAGACAGTTATGCTCTAATGATCTTCATCTAGTGTCTGTTCCCCGAATTAGGAGGTCCAGAAGCGGCAGGCGACGTTTTTCCTATAATGCTTCCAAACTTTGGAATACCTTGCCGCTGCATCTGCGTAAAGAATCAGACCACTCCATCTGCCGTAAGAAGCTTAAGACCTGGCTCTTTTCACACTGATTGCCTGAGTCTATTGCGGTTTGACCCTAGGGCTGGGATGCCTCCGGGTAACCACGCCCTTTATAAATGCTACTTCATTTCATTGTGGTCAGCAATAATTCTGCAACCACTGCTGCACATTGTGTCTGATGCCGAGTCTGCTGCAGTATTGAGCACTTGTCTAGCAGAACATTTGCACCCTCCCCTCAAGGTGGCATTTTCACCTACCAGCCTTTGAATGTTTGCTGATAAAGGACCCATGCTGACAGCACTCACCATTATTTGGGCTCCACACCTAGTCTTATTGGGGAGAGACAGTAGTCTTCCTCGGCACCGACACTGTCTTTGATAGCAGCACCCTCCCCACCACTCGGAGAGGAGACAGCCCAGACATAGATTCTCTCTGCTAAGGGCTTGATTAGGGTCATTGCCCACTTCTAAAGCTCCTCCTCAGAGGAGGCAAGAACTATAAATTGCCATATGATCAATGATTTGCTAGGCAAGTCACCTGATAAGAACAGGCATCAGGCCTGTGTGGCTTTGATTGTATTCTTGACTTTTCTGAAGGAATTCATGGGAACTTCAATTTCATCTGTACATTTAGTTATATAGAAGCATTATTGCATCCCCCCACCCTTCTGCAATAGGAAGTGTGATTTGTGCAGTTAAGCTACAAACGTTAGCTTTGTGGGCAGGACATACAATATCAGTTATGTGACATTAAATCCTCATTTTTATAAGTATGTTTTCTCTTTTGTTTGGTCCACTCTTAAAACACTATAGTATACATTAGCAAAGGAGACATAATTATCTGTTATTTTGCAAACATATTAAGCATATATCTATGCCTTGAACCACAGAATGAATGATGTTAAAATAACCACTATTTCTGTCCTACAACTTAATGGTACTCATTTTACAAACCTCATAAATCAAAGTCTCAGGCTTCTTGGACACACTGTAAAGCAAGTGGCATTCAGGTTGCATGTAAATATGAGCAGATGACCCTCTACCCCAAAAAACCTCTTAAAAATATAAGGGGATGTTGTGACTTCTTAAATGGCATGAACATTCTAAGACTCTGTTCATATGTGAGCTCTTGCCTGTTTTCAGCTTCTCAATTCTGTAGAACCAACATTTTCTGAACCTTTCAATGAGCATAGACAGTAGAGTGAGTTTGCCATTATTGATATTGTTTGCAGCTGTAGGGGGTGAAGAAAGTTTTTGATGGTCCTGTGACATCAGAATAGGGAGGAAGTCAGCAAGCCCTTGGAGTCGCTCTGGCTTCAGGTGAGATAGGTCCAAACCTTGTCCTCAGCAGGGCAGTGATCAGGAGGCAGCAGGGCAGCACAGAAAAGCAGTTCTACCAGAGCAGCAGTCAAACAGAGTCACAATTCTTGAAGAACAGCAGTATTTACTCCTGGCAGAGTTATTAACAGCTCCAGTAGTGTATTATTTTCGTAGGGCCAGGACCTCAGTGCATGTACCCAGCTGTGCCTTTGAAGTGGGGATGACGTCAAACTAGATCCTTGAAGTGCATAGGTCCCTCTTTCATCCCAGCCCTGGCTCCAGCCTATCCATATGGGTGTCATCAAAGCTTTGTGTGGAAAACATGACTCGGCCTATTCAGGTATAATTGTCAGCTCTCCCACTCTCTTCCTGCCCAAGAAGAGCTATCAGTATGTAGACAAATGCAAATGAGTTCTTTGTCACATCCACCCTACCTGTGTTTGTGGCTGTCTAGAGGGAATGCACAAAGTGTAGCTGTTACCCTGATGTGTATTGGAGACAGGATGCAGGGTACACAGATCAGAGAAATACCCACTTTCTAAAAGTGGAATTTCTGGAATATTAATATTGATCCTAACTTTACCATTAAAGAGGATTTATCATTACCATTCCAAGGATAAAATGTATGATACAGCTACTCCTTTCTGATCAGGAATTAAAGCTTACAATTAATTTAAGGAATTCCCAATGCTAGCCTTTGAGAAGTGTACGCCTCACAGTAGTGGAAAAAGAAATTGCTGTTTGTCTCTACCAGGACATGTGAAACTTAAAAGTACATGTCCTACCTTTTAGTTACATAACTTAGAGGTGACATATGTATAATAAAGGAGGAGTTTAAATAAAAATGTTGTGGCAAATGGTCTGTTAACATCCTATTCAGATATTTTTATTCTTTGAGTTAAATGTAAATATAATTTGTATAATGCGATGTTTCTGTACATCGTATATAATCATAACTGTATCACATGGCGATTTGAAATGTGAGGCTAATGGTCTGCGAACACACCATTCCGATTCGCTGTCTATCATGAACCATTTAAAGATGGCTGCCACAGTTTTGTTAAATAAGTTGTATAGGGACTATGTACAGATACTGGTTCTTAATTCTAACAACATGTTTATGTTTTAAAACATCTACACCAATTCTCTAACTAATGAAGTGGCGATAAAAATTAGAATTATTAGTCTTGACGATGTACCCATTCCAAGATGGCCACGATATTTCGGCACAAAATTAATATGTGGTTTTATAAATGTTGTTACCCGTAATAATTCTAGTGATGGGGTTATCACCGAGGATTCCAATATTCATACAATTGAACACCAATAATAATGAGCACGGTGAATAATTGTTTTTTCTCGTGCTTCGGTAACCTTGCGTAGACTTGGTTACGCTTGTCCTTTTTCTATATCTTTCATCTGATTTAGCGTATGCATTACGGATGCCCGGCCACAACTTGTTGCTCCGGTGTATACAAACTCCCCAAGGCGCCTGACGGTGAGTGTTTGTACTTGGGTCCTGCCCGTTCGAGATAATCTACTCGACGATGAGGGGTCCGTTTTAATTACGGTGTTCCGTTCCCTTGCAGCACATTGATACGACGAAAAGGGATTCTCAAACAACGTTTTGGCAGCGAAGCATTGAGGAACAGTTACTGCATTAAATTAGCAGGTAACTTTGTGGCTCCGCTCTGTTTTATGTTAGGATGGGTACAATTAGTATATACGCGGTAATATAATTGGTCCCACATATATCTTTACAGGACCCTTGAATCTCTACCCCCCTCAGAACCCTTCGGTGCCTAACTGAAATTAATAAGATAATTGAACGGTTTTTATCCTCATTGACTTTTAAATGTACTTTGGTTTTTACTAACCAGGATGAAACTTAGGTCTCCTTATCCTTCTTATAGGATATAGTGTCACCAGCTATCAGCGGTGGATGTTTATTAACCTGAGACCAGTCAGGGTAAGTTCCTTGTACCCAGTGGGTTTATTTTGGCATTATTACGTAGGGACAACAGTACTAAGTATATTTACTCTACGTTATAGGGACATCACTAATCCCCTGGTTGCCCCTTTGTCCTGATGAAGACTCGCACGGCCCAGGCATAATATTCCGCATGGCCATAAGACGAGTCGAAACATTGACACGTGAAATATACATAACCTGGACCCCAGCCATATTCTCTACGTTGTTGTGCAAAATGTAGTGCTTGATTCATTTACAATGCATGAGATTGGTTTTTTGATTGATTTAGCGGACAGGTTCTACAGGTTGGGTGATTAATGACCCTTTTCTGTATATAATAATTTGTTTATAGTATTTTGTCACTTTTCTATTGATTACTTCCTTTCTCTCTCATTCACAACCCCTCCTTTTTGCACTCTTTTGCTGTGTTGCACGCTCTAGTGGGGCAACCACCCTGGTACTCATTTAGCTATGTTAATGAATGATTAAATACAATTATGTAGCAATGCAATAAAGGTTTACTTGAACCTACTATTGTTGTCCAGCCTATGCCCACACCTTGGTCTTTGTAATATGTGCATTTGTGTTCTTTGAGCTGATTTATACTGCTTTTTACTAAGTTAAATTAATGATGACATACTGATAAATTCAGCAAAAAAGTATAGAGGTCGCGGACCCTTGTTTTTGTATAACGTACTACACCCAGGTCCTGTGCCTTAATGGGTTACCCCATTTTCATAATGGAGTTTAAATCTTGGCAAGTGGTTTTAATGCTAAGTCGAAGAGACAGTAAACTGCACACACAGGCCTTGCAATGGCAGGCCTGAGGTAGGTTTCAAAGGCTACTTGTGCGGGTGGCAAAAATAGATCTGCAAGCCCACTAGTGGCATTTAGATTACAGGCCCTTGGTATATGGTATATCACTTAAGAAGGGACTTACAATTATCCTACATATGAAAATTGTGTATACACCAATGTTACCATGTTTATGGGAGAGGCATGTGCAATTTATCACTGGTTAACAAAGAAAAAGACACAGCAAAAAGAGGAGGGAAGTTGGAAAAACGTTTGTGGTAAGATCACCCTAAGGATGACAGGTCTAACACTTGCATCCCCAGCTGAAAGCGGGGAGATCTAGCCAAACTCTATGGAGTTCTTATTATTGAGGCAGAATAACCTGGATAGACCATCAGCATTAGAAGGGTCTACCTCCGGTCTGCATTCCACCCTGAAGTCCACACCCTGCAGGGAAAAGGACCACCTCATCAATTTTGGATTCCCACCCCTCATATGCATGAAGCATCTAAGGGACATTTTTCAGTGCCGAGACCACAGCAAGAGCTTCACTTTTTTAGCAATCCACCTTTGTTTCCTGGGGAGTAACCTCCTGGAGATGTAGGCTACAGGTTGTTCCATGCCCTTTTCACTGAGCTTTTATAAAACTGCCCCTATACCATGTGCGGAGTCGTTTGTTTGAAAGATAATCTCCTTGGAGAGGTCAGGGCCCCAGGGCACAAGAGCTGGCACATGGCCTGCTTCAAGGAGTCAAATGTATTTGGTATGCCTCTGTCCAAATCACATTTCTGGTCTGCTTCTTAGAAGTAAGTGCTTTCTGGGGGGCAACAATAATGCCATGTAGCTTGCCACACCTTCTGTAGTACCAATTGAGGCTCAAGAATGCTCTGATCTCAGTCTGGGTTTTGGAGGGCTTCCATGATAGTCTATATTTTGGCCTGGAGGGGCTGCACCTTTCCCTTGCCCACTAAGTGTCCCGAGTACACCACAGGCCCCAGCCCTACCTGGCACATACTGGCCTTGATAGTCATGCCTACCTGTTGCTAAGCCTGAAGCACTTGCTGGAAGCGAAAACGTTGGTCCTTACAGCTGCTACTGAAGATAGCTGTATCATCCAGGTAGGTAGCTGAGAAGGACTCCCTACTAGGAGGGACCAGTTTCATTAACCTCTGAGAGGTAGCAGGGGCATTTTTGAGTCTAAAGGTCATCACACGAAATTGGTTACGGCCCTCTCGATTAGGCTGACCTTTCCTTGGCAGCTTCTGTTAGGGCAATCTGCCAGTACCCTGATGTAGGATAAAAGGTATTTAAGTACTGGGCAGCCCCAACCTCTCAATAGGGTCATCAGTCTATGGGATGAGATGGCCATTTGTCTTTGTCACTGAGTTTAGCCATCTAAAATCCACACAGAACCTCAGTTCAGGCATTGTACCCGATGGGGCAGCTTTTGGTACAAGAACCACAGGACTGGACCAGTGGCTACTGGAGGGTTCTATCACCCCTGATTCCAGCATTTTAGAGACTTCACTCTTAATGCTGGCCCTCACCTTATCCAACAACCTACAAGATTCTTAACAGGAAACTTGTCCCCTGTGTCTACATTATTGATACACAGGTGAGTAGTCCCAGGAATAAGGGTGGACAGAGAGGAGTACTGTCCCAACACAGTGGCAGTCTCTCTGTTGTTCAGGAGTTAGACTGGGGAAAATTATCACTCCCAATACAGACCCACCTTTCTCTTTGTAGTCTAAGAGGACAGGGAGATGCTTACTCTCCTCCTTCTCTTCTCCATCTGTCACCAACAGTATGGTGAGCTTAGAACTCTCAAAGTTTGGGAGAGATGATTGATATGGAGCAGCCTGGTGGGTTTTCTGCAGGTCTAGAGGTCCACCAGGTAGGTGGCCTTAACCTTCATCTCAATCAACTCATAGGACCCAGTTCAATGGTCCTGGAAGGCCTTGAGCGCCACAGGTTCCATAACCCACCGTTCTGCCCAGGATGCAATTAACAGTGTTAGAAATGTGGTCATACCATTCCTTCATTACAGACAGACTGGCTTCTAAGTTGTCAGAATATTGCTTCCAGAACTTAGCCATTTAACTTCTGAGGGTTCCTGGGCAATCGTCCTAGTAGCTTGCTCCCACACCTCCTTCACCAAACTCAGAGGTCATCTCGCAGGTTGCCCATACAGAAGCTCAAAGGGGCTGAAGTCACAATCACACAGGCACAATCAGTCACTCTCACAGATAGTCATTTATACACTCCAACACACACATATTCTGCCTTTTACATATGCAGTTACTCACACATGTAGCACTGAGGCATCCATTCACTCACCAACACACCCATACACACACTCGGCCACCCATACAGCCCTTCACAGATGCACTCTTGCACCCCTACACCCAGTGAATCATCCAATCACACATATATGCACAGTCACCCCCCCACCCCCCACACAGACATTTAGGCACCCATACAGATACTCAGACAACCAATCAATAACCCATATAGATCCTCATTTAGCTACTCACCAACCCTTGCAACCACTTACCACACCTACTGACAAACTAAACTGTGTGAATGTCTGTATCAGTCACTAACCCATGCATTCAGTAAGACACATTTAATCACTCACTTATACATTCAGTCACTCACCTACTAAATCATCCATCCAGACACTTATAAAGCCACTCATTCTTCACTACACCTTGGCATAAATATAAAACATATTTAAACTTCATAGAAACACACAGTCACTGGATGATGTTATCAGGGAAGTCATCAGTGATGTCACTGACCATGTCATGAATGATGTAATATGTGAAGTCATCAGCAGTGCATTGCAGGGCACGGTTTATAGTTAGCTGAAATAACTATAACCGCCAAATTTCTCTGGATGAACAATCCTGACCGCTATCGAAGCGGTGTCACCACAGGCGCAGACCTCTTCTCATTCACATGAATTATATTCGTAAGTAAAACGCCATCACTCCATCAGTTAAATTCGCAGTGGAAATTTATTACAGCAAAAGTGCAGAGCAAATGCTCTCCTTGACGCGTTTTGCTCCGCAGGCGGAGCTTGATCACATGACGCGCCCAAAGTAGGTGTAACAATATATAGTGATTTAAAAGGCTCTATCACCCAACGAAAAAAGGATGAAAAGCATATAATAACAAAATTGGCATAAAAGTAAGTCATAAAAATATAAATTACAATGAGTGTATATCTCATAAAACACTCAAACACAGCGAAACAAATATCAGCATAGTGCTTAAATTGTTGTAAAATAAGAATAACTGTTACATTTCTAAATATATGCTGTGTACACAAGGCAAAGTTGTGATTACAATCAGAGCATAGTGCTCATATTCAATGATTGGTGGTATGATTGAAATGAACTAATCAATGATGGTGAATATCCTACAGAAAAAGGGTGGTATAGCAACCCCACCAGTTACTAATGTTGAAAATTGGTTTCTCAAGTGGGAGCTTGATTGTATCTAGAGTAAATTCTGTATAGATTCCATAGAGTGTACTTCAAACCCCAATGGTGGTCCTTTGAAGTTGCCATTGCCTACCCTAATACACCAACCATAATGCTCGAAAGAACTTTACTCCTTGTGACAAACGTACCAAAATGAAAATAAAACATAATATATGATATGCCAACTAAATCGAAGGTGCTTGTGTATAGTGGGTGAACAAACAAGTTGTGAAAAATATCTAATTATAAACGAAAAACAACTGAAACAAAAGTTATGAAAATCCTACTCATTCATTTAACATACACAGATAAATACCTCTCGAAATATAGAGATAATCAGATTGCTCAAAATTACCTTTCTTTTGAAAAAATGTACAAGAACAACACCTGTAGATAGTAAATTCCAATTATAGAAAATTGTGAAGTTCATCAATTGCATTTAAACCATTTGGTACCTTAGAATCAAGTAATAGAATGAAATATGTCTCTCTTTGTCTCAAGAGTTTTTCTCTGTCTCCCCCCCGTCCGGGGTTGGGAACTGACCCCAAAAGTGTGTACTGCAGATCTTTCAATTTATTACCATGAATAGCTTTAAAGTGGCGAACCACCGGGTAATTACTGTCTGAATTCACAATTGCCCGTATATGCTGCAGAATACGCTGATTGACTGGCAGTTTGGTGCTGCCAATATATGACAAATTGCAAGTACATGTTAGCTGATAGATGACAAAATCACTACGACATGTCAGATATTCAGTGATGGAGATCGGTTTATCATTAAATGCAGATTTATAGTGTGTGCAAAAGTACAAGCGCGGCATGACGTGCATTTAAAAAAACCTGTTTTGGACAACCAAGTTCCTTTAGGTGTGTCATATAGCTCCTGTATATCCTTATATCGTGTTAAGTTAGCATAGGTACATTTGAGGTTTAAACGCCATTTTTCTTTCTTGCAACTTCTGCACACGACACTTAATTGTTGACTTAGCTTTCGACCTAGTAGTTTGCCGTGGTTTATGTGAGAATAATATGTTATTGCTCTGATATCAGCTTTGCTTAATAAACTATGTCTGCACGAAGAGTGCTGAAGTTTCAGGAACAACACGATATGGAATTGTTATGAGGTCTGATCTCCACGCCTTCATAGTCATAACACAAGTGCAGCCTTTGCCAACTCTGGCTTCAGGCGGGATTGATATTGCTTTGCACGAGGCACATAAAAAACACTTGATGCGGTGCACATGCAGAGAGAGCTGGTGTATGCTGATGTGATTCCTTCAAGCTAGGACACTAAGGTATGGGCCCGCCCTAAAACAACCCAAAGAGACCTTCTTAGCTAATAATATAATATATGTGTTAGGGAGGGTGAGATATAAGTGTTGTTAACTCTTATTCATTACAGCATGTTAACATGCTGTCACCATTCGCTTTTTATGTCTTAGTAACTATGCTGATAATTTTGATACTGATAATAAGTATACTTGTATTATCTAAGATACTGCGCCTGAGAAGACGGCATTAGTAAATAAACATTTCAAATGCACATGTGTCTTCTTTACTCCATGTTCTGGTTTGTAATGATAATATAACAAAAGAGTGTTCATGAGTTCCACGTACCCTGAGGTACTGTAAGTTCATGTTCTGGTTTGTCTAAACATTGGGAGTTTGATATGTCCAATGAGACACTGTAGCTAGCTCGGTAAGGGGTGAGTTGGTTGCTAAGGTAAGTTTTGGGACACCCTAATTTGCCGAGGTTCCACTCCTCTGTGCACAGTTCTGTGTGAGAACAGAAACCCTGCGACATGGCGCCCAACGGTTTCGGTGGTCTTATATCATGACACTCGAGTAGTATATCGTTCATGCCTTAACCCCTTCACCTCCGTTTCCGGAAAGCGGGGTGTCGGTGAAACCTACCTATTTTTTGAGATAGGTCTTTTTTCAAGCTTGATTCTTTCTTAAACGGTTTCTTTGAATTACTACCCAGTTGTGCTACAAAGTTTTCTTTGTGTTTTCTAGTTTCCAGTGTTGTCATGGCGGCAGTGGCCATTGCGCAGCATAGTCGCGTGGCGGTGCGCAACCATCTTCAGACGTACCAAGTACCGGTAGATGGGATGGCTGTGATTTTCGTGGTGTGTGCAGATCCGGCGTTCCCTTATGAGTTGTTTTACTCTTGGGTTACGTTTCCGGCTGTGGACGCTAATTCTGGTTTGTTCCACTCCTACACCGCCTCGGATGTCCCGGCTGAGTATACGCCGTACAGGGCATTGGAAATACCTATTGATCATTGGCAGCATCGAGTTTGGTTTGATGGCGCCCTCCCCCACACTTTGTCCGCGGCGAGGTTAGGTCCACTCTCAATTCCAGGTACAAATTGGCCTGCGTTGGGTGGCTTTACCCCGCACCCGAATCACGGCGCTTGTACCCTGCAGGAAATTCGTAGGCTGCATGTTGTTTCCATTTCCGTGATTCGTGCATTAGTGCAATACATCGGTCGCCACCTGCCTGGTGGTCCCCAGGGGGGTGCGGCCGTTCCCGTGGATCGAGACGGAATGCGTCTCAATCCAGTGATGGTTAATTCGGTTTTTGGTGCTCGTCCGGTTGACAACGATGACTTCCCGTTCTGGCTAGCAGAGAAGTTTGATCAACTGGAGGCGGTTTTTCCGAATTCTACTCCTGCTGATAAACATAGAATGTTAACGATTACTCTACCGAAGGATTTAACTCCTGAACTTGTTGACTGTGAAAGCTGGGGAAAAACATTTGCGGCAGTTTATACAAGGTGCTTCGGCACCCCGTCTATGACTGCCCTGCCTGACATCATTAGACGTGTTCAGAATGATCACGGTCCAGAGGCAGCGGTTGAATTGGGTATGCGCCTGTGTGGTTCTTTTGAGATTGTATGTGATCTCATTCTCTCCAATGTTAAAGGAGATGCAGTTAACTTTCAGGTGTCGAATGCTTTGGCTGCTCTGCCCGATGCCGACAAACCCCGTCAGTTGGCAAAGATTGTAGTGGCCGCTTATAAGACGATTGGCCGCACAAGTAGAGGTCTGAAATATTTTCCAGTAAAGGAGAAAAAACAACCTCAGGGACAATCTGCAGTGACAGATGTCCAGCCCAAGTCCAAAAAACAAAATTGGCCTAAGAAACAGACACAGGGGAAGCAGAATACACAGACTCAGGCTTCTTTTCCTGCAGTACAAGCACCTGCGCCGACGGAAAAAGTTTATGATTTGCGCGATCGCGCGATGATTAAATCACCTGATCGATTTCAGGTTTCTGATCAACGCTCTCCTCGTTCCTTTCAGGAGACATCGGTCCCGAAGACCACTGGAGGAGGGGGTGGACGTGGACGTGGTGGCCAACAAGGACGTGGTCAGTCCCGCCAGACGGACGGCGCAGTGAAGCAGGAAGATTCTACGCCTAAGCGTCCGCAGTTTGCGAAAAAGAAAGTCGCAGCCTTAACAGCGCATAGATATGCCACAGATAGTGAGAACGCGGCTTCGGAATCTGACGTGGGCTCTGACCTTGCTGGACAGCGCGGCGGAGATTACCATAGTCAGAGAGGCGCTCCGTCCACTACTGAAGGTGACAGCGACTGAAGTGTTTGTTGTCATAGAAACAGCCGATACGAGATTAGCTCCCCCTGAAAGACTTTTTGAAATTGTCCTGTTAATTGAAGGTGACATACAGCGTACAGTCAGAGGGGTATTTTGGGAGAACCTGTCGTCTACGTACGACATTTTGCTTTCTGAGGCTGACTGGCCCCCACCTTTTGTGCTCGCAGCGCCGCGAGGGGAGGAGGTAATCCTTCCAAGTTTCGCGCACACTGTCTCGACTGAGCATGCGCAGCATTTTGCAGAAGAGTGGGCTCGGGCTCTTGCACCGGCTCTCTACCGCAACCAATGTGGTTGGGACAAATTGTCCCCTTGCCACGAAATTCCTTTGCGGTCTGAGCCGCAGCCTCAGCCTCAATATCCCATACGGCGTGAAGCTAAAGCAGCCGTCGCAGAAATCCTTGAACAATTGGAATATCAGGGAGTAATTGAAACGTGTGTGTCACCGATGAACAATCCCCTTTTTACTGTGACCAAACCTGACGGATCATATCGTTTGGTATTGGATTACCGGCATTTGAACTCGCATTGCCGTAACTGTGCAGTACAGAATACTCACGGCTCTGCGTTAGTGGATAGTCTAGTGCGTAAGCGTTTCAAGACAACGCTTGACATTTCCAATGGTTTTTATGCACACAGACTGGATGGCTTTAGCTCCCAATGGACAAGTTTTACGTCCACTGGTGTGCAAAAATGCTTCCGGCGACTCCCTATGGGCTACAAAAATAGTCCTGGAGTCTTCACCTCCAGAATAGTCACTCTATTGGAGGGTATCGATCCAGATGCATGTTCTTATGTGGATGACATTTATCTCACAGACGACGAAATTTGGATGCATCTGTGTCGAGTGAATTCCATCATTTGTACCTTTGCTGATATGGGTTACAAATTTAATTTTGCAAAATCGCACGTTGCAGAACACACGGTGTTGTTCCTCGGTTATGAGCTGAACAATGAAGGTAGAGGTTTGGCCCCTCACTTCTTGGAGAAGTGCGCACAATTGCGCGCTCCTACGACACTGAAAAAATTACAGTCTTTGCTGGGCTTTTTGAATTTCGGCAGAACTTACATTCCGGAATATGCCCAGCGTATCAAGCCTTTGTATGCTTTGATACAACCAACTTTCTCAAAATCATGCTGGCTGCCTGAGCATTCAGCCATTTTGCAATCCTTGCAGGCTGATCTGCTCGCTTCTAAATATTTACTGACTCGTGATAACCACACCAACCTGGTAATAAGAATAATTCCTGGGACGGTGGGTTTCACATACCTCACTTTTAATGAAGGTGACACAGTACCTATTGCTTACAAGTCACACTTGTACACTTCGGCTGAGTTGCGGTTTCCCACAGTGGAAAAGGTTTTAACTGCTGTACAGATGGCGATTCTTAAGGAACGAGCACTGTCGCAGGGGAAACGCATGTTAGTGGTAACACCCTGTCCTCATTTGGAGGCAGTCACGAAAGCCAGTGTCCCAAATTCGAAAGCTTTGCACCCTCGGTGGATTCAGTGGGCTGCGTCATTGTCATCCACGGATGTCATGTTTATTTTTGACGCCTCCTTACGGTCGCAAGAGTACTTGCAGTATGAATTCGTTCATCCTGCTCCTCTGGCTATGCGACCTTTGGAGGACTTCCATTGCATCATTTACACTGATGGGTCGGCGCAGGTTGCGCATGCTTCTAAACATGCCTACGTTTCCGCATGCGCCATTGTGGTCGGTGCTATGTTGAATGATGAGTTCATTTCCAGGGAGGTGCACACGTTGCCCCTGGGCGATTGCACCGCACAATTGGCAGAGCTTCGTGCTCTATTACTAGCGTTAGAGTACGCGGATCCAAGTGTTACTACTCTGATTGTAAGTGATTCTTACTACTGTGTCCAGTCTTACAATGAAAACTTGTTCTTTTGGATTCAAAATGATTTTCATGATTCAAAGGGTAGCACAATAAAACATAAAATGATCTGGGTTCGAGTGGCAGAGCTTAAGGCTAAGTTACCACTCGTTTTTGTTATTCATACTCTCGGTCATCAGCGCGTAGGAGTTCACGCTGTTGGCAACTCGCTTGCTGATGAAGCAGCGAAATCAGCAGTATCTACATACTTAGTTGCAGCGGTTACTAGGTCTAAAACCAAGATTGATAGCGACATCTTGGCAGCGATTGCTGCCTCTGAGAAGGGAAGTAAACATCCTGCGGGATTCCCTTCGAAGTATAAATACCACTTAAGTCCCGAAAAGGTTCCTTTTGTGACAATTCCTGATGTTGGGGAACGGCTGATTCCCAACTCGGATCGCAGACCAGACTTGATTACAGCGGCTCATGAAGGTGTGGCGTCTGCGCATGCGGGCGTCTCGGCCACTGTAACGCAATTACAACAACGTTTCTGGTGGCGGGGACTGTACAAACAGACGTGTGATTATGTCCTTCTTTGTGACATATGCCAGCAGATTAAACCTTCAACTGCTACGCGTCCGCCACAGACTCAGTTGTACATTTCTAATAAACCGCTAGGCTGTGTTTATTTAGATCACTGCGGTCCTTTTTCATCTGATACTGCGTATAAGTACATCTTAGTAGCAGTTGACTCATGCACACGCTTTGTGTGGGTATGGCCACATCGCAGCGCTGATTCACGGACTGTCATTAGAGATTTGCGTATCTTTATAGGGATTTTTGCCTGTGGTACCTTCCATTCGGATCAGGGTCCGGCTTTCGCCTCTAAGGCGTATAAGGATGCCATGACTTCGATGGGGGTCCAAGTCAAGTTTTCGTCACCCTACAGACCTGTGGGTAATAGTGTAGTTGAACGAATGAACCGTGATTTAAAGCAATCTTTGACAGCCCGAGTTATAGGCACTGGTAGAAACTGGCTGGCTCATCTCTATGGCGTGCAGCGTGCTCTTAATAATCTCCCTAGAAGGTCTCTGGGTGGGCGGACCCCATACGAAATGCTCTTTGGCATCAAAATGTACGTCCCTGACCTTGACGGTCTAGACTCAGTGGTTCGCGCCACTTCCTTTGACGCAGATGAACATTGCAATGTTTTACAGAATCTACAAAAGACCAGAGACAGTCTTGCAAAGGAACATTTGCCCTCCACGTCGGATGATGCGTTGCAGATCCCGGTAGTTGGCTGGCTACCCCAAGTTGGAGAACTGGTTCGAGAGAAGATCGACAACAAGAAAGAGTTTGGTCCCTCCTATCGAGCTCCAGTCCCAGTGCTTGGAGTGAAGGGCACAAGAACAGTCGTATTACCACCACTTCCAGGTCGTAAGGAAAACAGGTTTATTTCTATTGACAATGTCAAGATACACAGAGTGGCCGATTCTTCTTAGCATGACACCAGCTGTTTCCTGTCCTTCCATTGTGAGAAATTCAATTATGCCCACTGCTTCTAATATTGAACCTGAAGTGGCCATCGAATTACCTGCAGTTTCCAGTCCTTTATTAAATAATTTACCTGGAACTAACATTGATGAGACAGACTATGCCTATCCCACTGATTTGTCCATACCTGACCTGCAAGCACGTTTGGCCACAGACTCCAGATTTTCTTTTGACTCTGTTTCTCTTGCCTCAAAGGAACCCTCTCGTGTTGCAGTTTATGCAAGCCTGTTTAAAAAACATTTTTTGATACCGCCTTGGACTTACATTTGGCTAGTCCTTGTTTCGATTTACCTTTTTATGTCAATTGGTTTTGTGTTTTATTTTTTTCGAATCATCAATGGACATTATGTCGAGGAAAGAACATGCATTACTCATTTAAATGGAACTTTGGCCCCTCTTTCCTCTTCACATTCTACACACAGATTAAGAAGAGACTTGACTTTGGTTAACATCACAGCATGGCCTGTCCTGGATGGAATCGTGTGGGATGCAGTTCGGTTTCAGATTCATGGCCCAACGGAAGTCGTTAATGTTCCTAATGTACTTAGAGTGAATATGGGGGATGTGGTGAAACAAAACATTCGTTCTGATGATTGGGATGTTAATGCTGTGGAAAATTTGTTTTCTGATTTGAAATACTATGCTGCTTTTGATGCTGAGGATTTATATTTAGAATCTGCTAATTATGGTGAATTGTTCTGTTACCAACATTATGGCAATCACTTCTTACACAAAACGTCATCCCGAAGGGAAACTGTTAATTTCACTCAGTGGGAACATTGCCCAGCACCTAAAGAAGGGAGTTCAGAAACATTTCTGAAAAAGTATACTTATTTCACTGACTTTAACCAGTCCAATCCCGAGTCCTTTTATTTTAAATTTCACAAACAGCCACTGTCCAAGGTTAGACTTACCGATACTAAATTATTGTATTCAAAGGCCTTTTTAGATCAATTGGTTACTGGAGGCTATGAGCTATGGAAGGAAACGATAGACCTTAAATCGGTTTGGGGTTCAAGGGCCTGGCAGGTGCAAGGCACTGAGGCTTTGCACCGTGCATGTCTCATCCCGAATCATATGTTGTTTTTGAATGAAACAATTTCCCAGACCACATGCTTTGGATTGGCTACTTCTAAAAGATTGAACACTCCTTCTTTCCCGGAGTTGGAGGAATATGAGGGTTGGAGTAATTTTACTCAATTGTCCATTAAAGATTTACAGGCTCTGCTTCTTAATTCTTCCTTTAACATTTCCAGTATGAATCCTAAGGGTTGGCTGCTTTGGCACCGTAGTGCTGATTCTTGCCAAAAAAGATTTTTAAATATGACTGACGGTTTTAAGACTGTTAGATCTGATCCCCGGTTTGACTTGAGTCATACTGTTACCTCTTACTCTGTAGGCAAGTTGTGTCAAGCTTGGCTGAAACATTCAACTTTACCTGCGGTTAAGTATCACCTTTCCAAACTGAATTCAGACGTGGATTTGAATGATTTCATTAAAGGCCCAGCTAGTGGCAGGTCGAAAAGGTGGTTATATGGGGTTTACAATGAAATTTGGAAACTGTCACAGATTGAGGCTGCTACACGCCTTAGGGCTATTGATCAGGCGAATCTTGAGAAAGTGCTTGCAGTTGTTGACAATAGCATTAACGTGCTTTCCTCTAGAATTTACACATTGGATAATATTGTGTCGTCTGTTGTTGATATTGTGCATGATGAGGTGTCAGTATTATACCATGGTCAAAATCAATTACGGTCAATAATGCAGTTTGCATGGACCCTTCTAACTCTGAAAATGGGTAAAGTTCCCTGGGGATACATGAACGTTTCTTCTTTATTTGCACCGTTTAATTTGACTGACAAACAACGCTTGCTTTCAATGCGTGATGCTTCCTTTTCTATGTTACATATTGAAAGGTTAGAATCTTAACCTTTTTCCGTGGCTGAAGCCACTGCTGCAACGTGGCTTATCCACGGTTTAATAACGCTGCCTTTTGCTTTATATAAATTTTCAAATTGCATCAAATATGTACCCATAGGTCGTTATGAGCCTTTAGGTAGCGGTTTTCTTCATGAAGTCTGGTCACTCCCATACACATACAGATGTTTCAAGGATGAACAGGAGGTTTATCTAACAGGGGAGGAGTGTACTGAGACGCCAGATCATTCTTTAATGTGTCGACACATACAGTTACACGGTTCATGCAATAAGGACCGGCCGAATATGGCTTGCGTTTTACAGGGCACGCCTGTTCCTGCTATCATCCCCACGTTTAAATTATTAGGGAATGGAAGTTATTTAATGCTCAATAATGAAGACTGTTGTGGGTTAATTAAAGGTATCCCTTTCATAGTTACAGTAAGTGAGCGGGTTATTTGCTGTAGAAATGTGCTTTACCCTCCCACACATGAACATAGAGATTCTTCCATCTGGCCAAGAATACCAACCTTGGGAGCAGAATTCAGCGGCATGGCAAGAATAAGAGCTCTTTTGTCCCAGAAAGAGGTGGCCTTGAGCTCGGCCCGTGAAACTTTCGTGCTTCACATTGCTAACACACGTACAGAAGTTCAGGCTCTATTAAATACTGATTTGCCTTTGCATTTCGGAGCAATGGTTCGAACAATCTTTAACGCATCCTCCACAAAGGGCCTATCACATTTTTTTAAAGTTGTTAGCAGTGGTCTCGTGACTTCCTTTGAGAAAATGTTTGGAGTCATCCCTGCTTTCTTCCATTCAATCTTTTCATCCTTGTTTGGAGGGTTCCCGTTTTTACTTGCACTAGCGGCTGGCGCTCTGGTGGTTTTCTGTCTTTTTAAATATGGATGCCCATCCTGTGCAAGACCACGCGCAACTGCTGCTGACGCGGTTCCGCAATCGCATGCTTGAATATTATGGCACACTGCCGTTGGCGACTTTGAGCACGGCGTTTGGATTATCTTTTCGATTCTCCTATTTCACCTGTGTCCAACCTGTTTTTCACTGCCTGACCTGTGATTTCCAGTGGGCCATTCATTTGTGTCTCTGCGGACCGGTTTCTCCTGACGTCGATTTTAATCAACTGATGAGTCCTATCTTGCTCACGAGTTGGTTTGTTCTGACGAGAGGATTATGGCCTTAGCAGTGGCGCATGGACTAATTGGTCCCTGGGATGTGTTGTCGGCAGCACGGAATTTCTTGGAACTGAGTTTTCTTGAAAACCCACCGAGCTGTCCTCTGATGGTTATAGAGGATCCGGTGCTGGAAGAACACGTATGTTCCTTTCATCTTTTAAATTGGATGGCTGAACTGTTTTCGGATGAGGACAGTGACTTCCTATTGGAGGCTGTTGCTACTTACTTTTCATATACAGTTTTGTCATAGACACTGCTTCGGATTGACGTGCTGATTAATAGCGTTTCATTGGTTTTATTGACTTATTTGTCATGAACTTTTTGTTTTCGTTTGTCTATTGGCTTGAGCCACGTTATGTTTTTGGGCTATTTTTTAGCATTACTTTTTAAAGTTTGGTTTCGACTCATGCTTGTTTACTGTTGAGTTCTGCTCTCATGTGATGGCACTTCTGTTATCATATTTAGTCCGTTCTCGGATCATGGGGGGGTGTCATATAGCTCCTGTATATCCTTATATCATGTTAAGTTAGCATAGGTACATTTGAGGTTTAAACGCCATTTTTCTTTCTTGCAACTTCTGCACACGACACTTAATTGTTGACTTAGCTTTCGACCTAGTAGTTTGCCGTGGTTTATGTGAGAATAATATGTTATTGCTCTGATATCAGCTTTGCTTAATAAACTATGTCTGCACGAAGAGTGCTGAAGTTTCAGGAACAACACGATATGGAATTGTTATGAGGTCTGATCTCCACGCCTTCATAGTCATAACACAAGTGCAGCCTTTGCCAACTCTGGCTTCAGGCGGGATTGATATTGCTTTGCACGAGGCACATAAAAAACACTTGATGCGGTGCACATGCAGAGAGAGCTGGTGTATGCTGATGTGATTCCTTCAAGCTAGGACACTAAGGTATGGGCCCGCCCTAAAACAACCCAAAGAGACCTTCTTAGCTAATAATATAATATATGTGTTAGGGAGGGTGAGATATAAGTGTTGTTAACTCTTATTCATTACAGCATGTTAACATGCTGTCACCATTCGCTTTTTATGTCTTAGTAACTATGCTGATAATTTTGATACTGATAATAAGTATACTTGTATTATCTAAGATACTGCGCCTGAGAAGACGGCATTAGTAAATAAACATTTCAAATGCACATGTGTCTTCTTTACTCCATGTTCTGGTTTGTAATGATAATATAACAAAAGAGTGTTCATGAGTTCCACGTACCCTGAGGTACTGTAAGTTCATGTTCTGGTTTGTCTAAACATTGGGAGTTTGATATGTCCAATGAGACACTGTAGCTAGCTCGGTAAGGGGTGAGTTGGTTGCTAAGGTAAGTTTTGGGACACCCTAATTTACCGAGGTTCCACTCCTCTGTGCACAGTTCTGTGTGAGAACAGAAACCCTGCGACAGGTGTTAATTCAGGTTGGGGCTTGTCTAATGCATCTTTCATGGAGGAAGCCCTCCTGAAAGTAATCGCCGGTAATTTAGGTATGATGGGACCCAAAATGACATCCGTTAGAACAATAGGCCATTCTGAATTAATGATACGTCTCAATTTGCGTTCTTGTGAGCAAAAGGTGGTGATGAGACGAACAGAACCACAAGAACTGTTATCCAAAATGGTCACAGTTTTGGGAGTCAGTAATTCATCCCTTGAAAGTAGAGACACTTTCGAGAGGGCGCGGTTCAACAAATCAAGTTTGTAACCGCGTTCGAGAAACCTCTGGGTTGGTTCAATGCAATAGGGTCACTACAGATTCTTTTGATACGGACAAATTCGCCAAATGGAACACTGTTTATTGTATGGGATGAATGAGCACTATGGGCATGCAGAATGGCGTTGCCTGCCGTTGTTTTCCTGTGCAGTTTGGTATGGAGCCTACCTTGCTCAATATAAATCTGTACATCAAGAAACTCACCTGAGTCTGATGTGATGGTAGCAGTAAATTTTAAATTGCGAATATTGATGTTAATCTCGTCTACAGATTTTTGAGCTTGAGCCTGCAAACCATTCCATATAATGCAAATGTCATCGATGAAATGCCAGTAATAGGCTAGGTGTGAAAGCCACTGGCTATGGTTTTTGCCTAGCACGTGCTCCTCCCACCAGCCAACATGTAAGCATGAATAGCTGGGGGAGAAGCACGAGCCCATGGCAACACCACGTTCCTGATGATAAAATTCATTTTCAAATTGGAAGTAGTGGTTAGTTAAACAGATCTTAAACATTTCTATCAACATGTTGTTATGATCTCGCAGGACTGCGTTGCATGTCTCCAAATAATATTTTGCAGCTTCCATACCTTGGGAATGATTAATGCTAGTGTATAAAGATTTGATATACATCACCAAAAAACAGAAATCAGAACACCATTTGACATTTTTAATTTTAACCAAAAAGTCTGTAGTGTCTTTAAGATAGGATGGAAGTGAAGTCATGTGAGGTTGGAGAAAGTAATCAATGTACTTTTATAAATTTTCATTCATACTACCACTTGCCGAAATGATAGGACTACCAGGAACAGGGGTGATCAGTTTGTGTACTTTCCGGAGAAGGTAGAAAACTGGAGTGATAGGGTGTGTGACGCTAAAAAATTTGGCTTCATCCTTAGTCAAAAGACTGATTCTTTGCCATTGATATATTTTCTTTATAGTCAATTCATTGCTTTTAAGCATGGCAAACTTGGTGGTTTTTGAATAACTCAAAAGATCTTCCAATTGTCTTTTGGCTTCCAGAAGATAATCTGCTTTCGCCCATAATACAGTGTTCCCACCTTTGTCGGCGCTCTTAACTATTACAGATGGATCACTCTGAATTTTCTTCATTAGTAACCAGTACTGTTCATTATTGTGGTTAAATTGTTTCTTTTTTCCCAAAGTAGTCCTGTTCAACTGTTTCAATTCAGCGATCACACGGTCGCTAAAAACATCTACTGCGTCTTTCGGCATAAGGGGTAAAAAAGTTGATTTGCTACGAAAGGGACTGGATGTTGGTTTATTGACTGTGACAACCTGACTGACAGTTGGTGTTTCTTCCATACTCTCTTCGTGAGCTAAAGAGAGAAGTGTTTGAAGGCCTTCAAGATTTCTCACTTGCAAAGGAGCTGATGTTACGTCTGTTTGTATATTTTCACTTGATTTCTTTTCAGGCATAGGATGCAGTTGGAAATATTTCATCAGTTTGATCTTCCTGATGAATTTGAAAACGTCTATTCGTGCCTGGGTGTATGAAAAATTGTTTGTTGGACAATATGACAAGCCCAATGACAATAATTGTTCTTGTGCCTTTGACAGGACAAGGTCAGTCCAATTAATCACAGTATTCTGTTGTTTTATTGTGGTTTTTTCCAGTTCCTGCGAGAGTTCCCCCTTGCTGCGCCTCGCTTTGGAATTGCGCCTTCTGATGTGGCGTTTTTGGCTGTTACTCTGCTCTGTTGTTGCTGAGGGTTGCGGAGGCGCAGGGAATACCGCCGGTCCTATATATATATTGTTAAGCAAAGCCCTCGCGCATTTGAGAAGGCACACAACGCTCTCCCTGCTTTGTTAGCAAGCCCTGCTGTAACTCATTCAACTGGCATTTATTTATTTTCAATCATGGTCCGACGCGTTTCAGGGCTGGCACGCCCCTTCTTCATGGACAAGCGCAGGGGAAAATGACAACTCGCCTCAACCTTTCTTCACCATTTTTATTTGATGAGGAGACGCCCATGGTGGGCGTGGCACAATTTGACATCCAGCAGAATGCTGGTCTTTGCAGTCCCATTGAGACGAGTAAATATTCCTTAAGTAGGCTCAGTTCCCCAGTATGATTTTGCCATCATTTAAGCCTTGAGTAGGTACGCACCCAGACACAGATAGAAGGCTTTCAGAAAGGAACTTTTCCATTCCGATATGCACACTTTCCTTTGGGAGATCAAACTCACTAACAGGACATCTTACCTACTCAAGGCTTAAATGATGGCAATATAAGGTATGGAACCCGGGAAGTCGGTGGAAAGTCTATACGAGAATTTAAATTATATTCTGAAGGCACTGAACAAGACACTCAATGGCCTCCCATGCCAAACCGAGGAGACCCTAAACCACACGCAGACAGCTGGCCCTGACCCAAGCCACAAGGACGACTACTCCTACATGTACATCCTCTTCGTCATGTTCCTGTTTGCCGTGACCATTGGGAGCTTGATCATGGGGTGCACCAGATTGAGAAAAGTCGACAAGCGGAGCGATCCATATCATGTGTACATCAAGAATCGTATTTCTATAATCTGAGCCTAGTAGGACTTTCATGAGTCCATCAATAGGGGGCACAATTGTGTTACACATTCCTGGAGCCGCACAACCTTGATGGTACGTTGTTCGAACTAGCAGACTTCGGGAACTTCTTTACTGGCTCTGGCGGATGTGGACAGAATGATGTACGTGGTTATCCTCATTGTTCTTGGACCTGCTGGACCAATCAGAGACACGACTGTTGGGAGAACACCAAGCCATTTGCCATTGTCTTTATCACTAAGGAGTAGTATTCACTACTAAAGAAAGTACTGAGAGACACAGGGCTAAAGATGGCAGAGGTCTATTTGAAACAAAGCCACAACATTTTGTTGCTGACATGGAGAATCCTAGACTTTTTTTATTGTGATATGTATATATATATCTATATATATATATATAGATAGATAGATAGATAGATAGATAGATAGATAGATAGATAGATAGATAGATATAGTCCTCATGTCAATGCTCAAGTCAACTTTAGTTGCCTCTGACTTCTCAAGTGACTTTATCCCTAAAGTAAGTACAGTAGCACCCTGCAAGTGTGGCACTAGAAAAGCCTTATGAAAAATATAAAGAAACTAAGAAAATCACAGTACTTTTGGGTAACTGCCATGACAATCCTAAAACCAGATCGCTACCATAAAGTAAAGCATGAGCTCCACTATCGGCATTAATGCTAGTTTGAAGTAAGCAAACATGTTTGTTCTTGATCCTTGGAACATTTTGTGCTCATTGGCCTATACCTTTGTAAATAGTGTTGGTTTATCACCGATCAGTAATAATAATAATAATAAAGGGGTTTATCAAGCGCATGGTGACGCCTTCTCGGCGTGTCCCCGCGCTGTGGAGATGAGAAAGTCCAGTGTATGTTAGGCTCCGCTCTAAAGCTTGTAAAGGTGGGTTTTTAAGAGTTTTCTAAACTTAGCTTCTGTTTCTACTAGCCTAAGTCCAACAGGAAGGCGATTCCAGTTGTTGGCTGCTAGCACTCTGAAAGATCGGCCTCCCAATTTAGCTTTTTTTACACGGGGGATCCTCAGTAGGCCAGTGCCTTTAGAGCGGAGTGCCCTGTTTGGCTCGTAGATGTGGACAAGGTCCTGAAGATACTGCGGAGCCCTGTGCCATATAATCCTGTGGCACATTAAGAGTGCTTTAAACAAGATTCGCTTCCTGATAGGGAGCCAGTGCAGAGCAGCAAGAGAGGGCTTAGATGCTGCTCTTTTGGGGAGTTTTAGGACCAAGCGTGCTGCAGTATTTTGGAGTACCTGCAGCCGCCCCAGGCTTTTTTCAGTGGCGCCTAAAAATAGGACATTACCATAGTCTATACGGGAAGTTACCAAGGCTTGTGTCATGGTCCGTCTGGCCTCCAGCGGAAGTAGATCTAGGGTGCGATTGAGAGTTTTCAGCACCCCAAAGCATTTACCCACTAGTCTATGAATGTGACCATCAAAGGAAAGTTTGGGATCGACCCATATACCCAGATTTTTTGCCTCTTTACAGGGGGTGGGTATAGGGCCTAGGCAGGTTGGCCACCAATCCACCGTCCAGCTAGAATCATTCCCTCCGATTACCATCACCTCCGTCTTGGAGCCGTTAAGCTTCAGGCAGTGCGAGTTCATCCAACTTGCTAGGTCTTGCATACAGGCCTTGAAGTTAGCAGCCGCACTTGTTGGGGCTTGGGATAGGGAGATCAGCAGTTGGGTGTCGTCGGCGTATCATACAAATTCTACACCGTACGTTTGCACCACATCCGCTAAGGGGGCCATATATAAGTTGAACAAAGTGGGGCTCAGGGCAGAGCCCTGAGGCACCCCTTGCTCTAGGGCTATCGTATCCGAAGTACAAGAGCCCCGCTGGACCTGAAAACTCTAATCTGTGAGAAACGCTTTTAGCCAGCCTAGCGCGGTTTCAGTGACACCTGCTTTGTTTAGACACTGAAGCAAGATGGAATGTGCTACAGTGTCAAACGCCGCACTGAGGTCCAGCATAATCAGTGCCATGGTGTGTCCGGCATCTGCCCCTTGTCTCAGGGTCTCAGTCGCTCTCAGGAGGGCGGTCTCCGTGGAGTAGCCCGACCTAAAGCCAGACTGAGAGGCGTGTAGAAGGCTGTTCTTCTCCAGATGAGACATTAACTGACTATTGGCCACTTTTCTCTGCCACCTTGGATAAATACGGTAGCAAGGAAATTGGTCTGAGGTTGTCAAGTGTTTCATGGCTGACATTAGGTTTCTTTTTGATGGGGAGAACGATAGCTTTTTTTCCAATCTTCCGGGAGTCTGGCAGAAGCAAAGGAAACCTGGATCACATGCCTAATATACGGCTCCAGTACCATAAGGCTCTCTCCCAGCACCCTAGGCGGAGCTGGGTCCCGAGGGGAACCTGATTTAATGCTCTTACATATACTTTTTAGTACCTCAGGAGGGGGTACCGTAAAACACTGTAGACATACCTCCACTGAGCTTACTGCAGCTGTTTCTGCAAAGTCGCATACAGGTATCGTATTTCCAGAGAAAGTCGCATAGATATCTCTTACCTTCCCTGAAAAGTAATTTGCTATTGTATTACATGTTTCGACAGAGTCGTTGTGAGGAGAATTGTCATTAGCTACCACTGAGATCTCCTTGAAAATTTTAAAAAGCTCCTTCGAGGAGTTTTCTGCCTCCCCAATACGGGCTTTATAATGCATGGCCTTAGTAGTCCGTAGTTTAGTGTGGTATTCTCTTTGGGCTTTTTTATAGCTAGTTTTGGTTAGCGGACAGAAGTCCAAGCGCCATTTCCGCTCTAATTTTTTACAACTAGTTTTCGCAGCCTGTAGCTCGGGTGTAAACCATGGGGCGGATTTTTTTCTTCGGCTCTCTCTCTTGGATATACATATCGGGGCTGTCGCATCTAGGGCATTTAAAATGCGCTTCTCTAGCCTGCTATTTGAGCTGTCACAGTCTGCGCCCCCTGGCTGACCTCCTAACTCTAATAATTTATTAAAGGTGTCTTGTGCGAAATTTTTCCATTTTCGGCGCGGGTAGTGACTGTTGGTCTCATTGATTGTATCAGTCTCTGGTATGAGGATGTGGAAAGGAATTAAGAAGTGATCTGACCATGGTACTGGGAAGGGCGACTGTATTCTCACTCCGTTCCAGCTACCAAAGACAGGATCCAATAGGTGGCCGTGTTTGTGGGTAGGGGAACTGTTTTTTAGTTCTAGTTGTAGGGACTGAAGTTCTTGCCTGATATCCTTTGCCTCTTTAGCTAGTTCGTCTTCAAGATGGACATTCATGTCTCCTAACACCAGAATTCTGCTCTTCCTTATGGCTAAATGAGCAGCCGCTTCCACTAGGCTTGTTTTAAAGTCATAGAGCCTACCTGGGGGTCTATAAAGAAGGATTCCTGATACAGAATGTTGAGGTCCAAGCTTGATAGAAAATAGACCCGCCTCAGAGTTGTCAATTTGCAAGGGCTATAGCACACATTCGAAAGGAGCCTTGATAGCGATTGCAATCCCTCCCCCCCTCCCTTCTTTCCTGTCTAATCTGGATGGTGAGTAGCCTGGAGGCATGGCTTCTATGATCTCAGGGTCGGAGTGTTCCCCTAGCCATGTCTCCGTTAGGAAGAGTACATCCAGTTTCTCATCTTCAAGGAGGTCCCAAATCTGATTGCTGTGTTTGCTCAGAGATCGACAGTTTAGCAAGCCTGATTGTACCCTCCCTTTATCTGAATCACTAATAGGTTCTCTTAAATACTTAAAGTGGCACCTGGAGCAGTTACGGGGTGTTGTCACCTCCATAGTGTGCCAACAAGGTGCCTTAGTCGAAGGGCAAAGGTCCATCAATACCTGTCTACCATATTGTATACGGATTGATCCAGAGCGGCCAAGGATCGTGGCCCCGGGCCCCGGCCGGCCGCAGACGGGCGCAGACGGGCTAGACTTTGGCTCGACTTTGGCTCGACTTCGTCGCGCTTCCGGCGCGCCCGCTGCACGCGTCCTCTGCGCGGTCGCTGGCCGACACACATTTATGGGAGGGAGGGGCAGCTAGAGGGCTGACCTGGCAGCCCTGAGCCCGGAAGTGCTGGGCTCCTCCTCACCCTCCGCAACAAACGCCCCCAATGGACGCGGCGGACCGGGGCGGGAGTGGACTAAGTGAGTGCCCCCCGAGCTATCCAATCAGCCCGGAAGTAAAGGTGCAATCGGATTTTGAAACAATAGCAAGATGCAATGTGAAATTAAAACTTAAATCTGATTTTAAAGCAATAACAAGATGCATTGTGAAATTAAAACTTAGCATAACAATCGCTAGAAGTTAAAAAACACTCTCAGCTCAGCGCTCACAGTGAATACACAGCGCACAGCAGATAGAGTCAACCACTGCCACCGGCTTAACTCGTCTCCAGTATGTACCTGAAATGTATTCTGCAATGCATTTCAACCTAAACAGGGACATGTTTAGGTTGAAACGAGTTGCTGAATACATTTAATCTGAAACTGAAGTGTTGTGTGCAGACTTTCCGTGCCTCAGCGATATGTGAGGTTTTCTCCTTACACACTATTAGCAGGACTTGCACCCGCTGTTTTGCACTAGCCCTGAGAGGTGGGGTCCTCAGGGCCTAAAACAGGCTCAGGGAGGGGACCGCACAACCCCTTCCAAAAAATTGCACTTATTCACCTGTCTTGGCCTCCCCCCCCCCAGGGGGGCTTACATTTAAAAATGGAGTCAGCGCAGCTTTTTTTTTATAATCAGCACAGTGGATCCACAAATCCTTTGAGGATCTGCTGTACTGATTTTGGATCCAGGTGAAGTCCGTGTGGGCCCCACACCAGGCCCAGTGGGGCCCACTATTCTTTTGTAACTTTTTTTCTCAGGACAGTGAATTGATTCCCTTATCCTACATTTGCTGCTGCCACATCTTTGTTGATGTATCAGCAGCAAATCCTTATATTGATATCCGTTACCTCCACAGATCCTCTGCATAATGAAATCACCCACCCTCACCATCAACACTGCCATCCCGGACAGATACAAGATCCAGAGGAAGAACTGCCCCAACCACACAGGAGGGGGCCTTGCCATCACCCACAAGAGCACCATCCGCCTCACCACCTCCAGCGATACCTTCCCCTCTGCCAAATACCTGCACTTTCAGATCTAGACCACCTCCAAAGCCACACTCCGAGGAACCCTCATCTACAGACCACCCAGCCCCCGGACACCCTTCGCCACCATCATCACCGACTTCATCACACCCCACGCCATCCCTCAACAAATTACATACTCATTGGAGGCCTGAACTTCCACCTCGACAACCCCAGTGACCCCCAACTCCACCATCCTTTGTGACGACCTCACCAGCATCGGGCTTAAACAACTGGTCAACACACCAACCCACAGAGCAGGACTCAACCTCGACCTCATCTTCACATCAGGAAACAGCGTCCAATTCAGCCACACAACACAACCGCCATGAACCGACCACCACTGCATACACTTCACTGTCAACAAACCCATGGCACCCAAACCAGCCCTATGCCCACCGCAAAGGAACTGGAGCAAGGTTACAGACAAGCAACTTAACTCCACCCTGACCCAAGACAACCACACCTGGGCATCCGACTCAAACGACGCAGCCAGAGAACTCCACACCTGGATTTCCAACTCCGCAGACAAGCTCGCCCCGCAACCCCGAAAAACAACACCCCAAGAAAGCTGCCTGGTTCACCACCACTCTCCAAGAAGCCAGGTGTACCTGCAGATGCCTGAAGAAGAACTGGAGAAAGACCAAGACAACCAAAAACCACACCACCTACAAGAACACCATGATGGATACCACAACCAAATCAGAGCCACCAAGAGGAAGTTCATCCATAACAAAATCCTCGCCAACTCCAAGGAACTTTTCAGTGTCATTCAACAATTCACCAACCCACGCCGCGAAGCCACAGACATCACCCCATCCCAAGACCTCTGTGACAAGCTTGGAACCTACTTCCACCTCAAGATCAAAATCCTCTATGACAACTTCATCGACCATCCACCAGGCGCCACAGATGGCCACCCGCCCCCAGAGACACCAGCCAGCCCACCATCACCAACTGGACACCGATCACGGCCAAAGACAGCACTTAGGCCATGAAAGGCATCCACTCAGGGGCCCCCACCGACCCCTGCCCCCTTACATCTACCACAGAGCCACGGCCACCATCGCACCCAAACTACAATGCACCATCAACGCCACCTTCAAAACAGGCACCTTCCCAGATGCCTGGAGGCACACAGAAGTCAGACCCCTGCTCAAGAAGCCCATAGCTGACTCCACCGACCTCAAGAACTATCGGCCCATCTCACTACTTCCCTTTGCAGCCAAAGTTGCAGAGAAAACAGTCAACAGGTAACTGGCATGATTCATCAAAGAGAATGCCATCCTCGACCCATCCAATCCGGATTCCGAATCAACCACAGCACAGAGACCGACCTACTCACCGCCACAGACAACATCCACACCCTCCTGGACCAAGGCGACACCTGGAGCCCTCCTCCTACTCAACTTATCAGTTGCCTTCGACACCGTCTCCCACCGCACACTAGTCACCAGACTACACAATGCAGGCATACAAGCAACAGACCTGGACTGGAACCAATAATTTCTCACCGGAAGAAGCCAAAGGATAAGACTGCCACCCTTCCTCTTCAACCCCACAAAAATCACCTGTCCCAAAATGGTCATCAATGAGCCTGACCCTCTTCAACATCTACATGGCCCCCCTCGCAGCCATTGTCCAACAACACAGCCTCAACATCGTATCCCACGCTGATGACACCCAGCTCATCCTCTCCCTCACTAAGGACCCCACCACCGCCAAACTCAACTTCCAGAAAGGAATGCAAGACATCACAGTCTGGATGACCAACAGCTGCCTAAAGTTCAGTGCCTTAGCATCATAAACGACTCATCACTCACCATGAAATAACAGGTCAACGCCATCACCTCCAGCTGCTTCAACATCCTCCGCAAGACCTTCAAATGGATCCCCCATGATTCAAGGAAAACAGTTACCCACACCCTCATCACCAGCAGACTGGACTATGGAAACGTACTCTACAACGGCATCAACAAGTCCCTGCTCCGCAAACTCCAGACAATACAGAACACCGCCGCCAGACTCGTTTTCGGCATCCCCCGGCACGAACACATCAGCCCACACCTATGAAGACTCTGCTAGGTCCCTGTGGAGAAAACAATCACCTTCAAAATCCTCACTCTCTCTTACAAATGCCTACACAACAACGGACCCAAATACCTCAACGACAGAATCAACTTCCACGTACCCAAAAGAAACCTCAGATCTTCCAACCTCACACTGGCCAAAACCCCGCACATCCACAGAGCCAGAGAAGGTGGAAGAACCTTCACTCACATTGCAGCCAAGACCTAGAACCAGACATCAGACTCCCTGAACACCTTCAGGAAAACTCTCAAGACCTAGCTCTCCAGCTAAACAGACCTGCAGATCCCTCCCACCCCCCAGCGCCATGAGCCCCTCACATGTGAGTGGCACATTTACAATTCCCCTGATTGATAGATTTATTGAAGTATACATTTATTTTAACCTCAATTTCTCAAAAACAGCTTAACAGATTTACACCAAATCTCAAAAAGCATGCTTTCTTGACCAAGATCTGGCTTTCTTCCAAATCTAGTGTAATTCCATTCAGTCGTTTTTGTGGTCTCACTATTCAATTTTCCTATGTAAGCTTGCATTTGAAAAGCATATATGGGACCCCATATTTCTGGTCCTGCTTGTCGGGTCACCCCGTAACTCTCCAGGAATGAGCTGAGGTGGATGACAGTTTGCTTTTTGGAAAGTTTTGTGAAGATTCATTAAGTGGCTTTTAAAGTTATTAGCAAATCAGAGACCCATTTCCTATTGAAATCAGCACAGTATTGTCATCAATGATATTATTTCAGATGTTGCAGGAATTTTATCAATGATGTCATAAAACATTGTCACAAATGATGTAATTTTTTAGGTAATTAGAAGTGCATGGTGGGGGCGCTAGCTATGGTTACTTTAAGGCACAATTTATAGTTACTGGAGATAACCAGGGGCTAGATGTAGGTAAATGGCATTTACCGATTCGTAAATACCGAATTTTACCGATTCGGTATTTACAAATCGGTAAATGCTATGCAGGTAAATATTCTTTAAAAATTACAGAATCGTTAAGATTTGGTAATATTCGGTTAAAATACCGAATTGTCAAGGGGGACGGGTGTCACTTTGACACCCTGTTGCACCCCTGATTCTGGCTTGTGTGCACAGGTGTACATGCACAGATGTGCATGTACGCAGGAATTCGTTATATACCATGAAATAGTATTTCATGGAAAATAACGAATTCTTAAGGGCCTGTGGCACTATTTTAAGTGCCACCTACATCTAGATTTACTGATTCGATAAATTTACCGATTCGGTATTTTACTGAATCGGTAAATTTACAGAAACGTTAAAATTTGGGCCCCCTACATCTCAAAAACCAAATACCGGTCAGTAACGGCCGAAATCGGCTGTTACCGACCGGTATTTGGTGTCCTACATCTGGCCCTATATGAGGTGAATTCCAATGGTTTTGTAAGTTCAAAACTATATGTTTTTAAACTTACATTTTCATCTAATTATAAGATCCTTTTAACTATTGCTTTTTTCAGAGACTTTCTAAGGTTTTATTTCATGTAAAGTGACATACTACAATTCTTAACTATAACTTCACTTCAACCTTTGGATTTTTTTCCCCGTGAATTTCTAGGGTTTAAAGTAAGAAAGATGTATGTGAAAAGAGTTTGGGCGAGGAGGAAGATGGCGGCCGGCTAGGAGGTCCGGTCGGGAGCTCTGTGCTCGCCACGACACACATTGACACACACCGTAGAAATTCGCCTTGCTCACAGATGTAATTCAACAGAAATCTAGCAGAAACTGCAGTGATCACATTCTACGGAAAAACCCACCTAGGAATGGCGCTGGCAGCGTAGGTGTCTTCTCGGAGACTCGGCGATTCCTGGCAACTTCGGGCGAATCCTGGCAGCAACCTCCGGCGACTCGAGATGTGAGTTCTCTCTCCTCCGGTCACCGCCACAACCGACAGCGTCTTGTTACCATACTCCGGACTCTGGGCAGCAGCAGTAGGAGCTAACAGAGACTGCCGAAGAGCAAACAGGAAGATTCCCTGTCTGTTCTGGGGCAGAAGCAGCAGTACAGGTGCAACAGCAACTGACACAGCCTCAGAACAGCTCCTTCAGTTCCGGGTGAAAGGAGGAAGTGCTGCCAGGGTTTGCTTTTCAGAAGGGGCTGCAGAAAGCAAGACCAGGGACCACGGCACAGCGGTGATAAAATCGGCTGCAGCGAGTGACACAGGAACTTTCAAAGCAGCAGAGGCAGAAGGAAAGAAGATCACGGAGGGAGCACCTTCTACACAGCCCCGTGCAGAATCGAGACCCCCGAGCCTCAGAGACCGACAGATCACATCCAGGCCTGAGTGGAGGACTTCATACACGCCCATGAGCAAGGTACAAGGGGGGAGAGGCGGAGAGGGTGTAGTTTCACTAGACCTGCTAGCTGGGCATAGGAAAGGCAAGCAAGTGAGAGGTGAAAAGGGGGAAGGAGTAGATGGAGCAGAGGGGGGTTCAGAGACAGAAGCTATAACCCTACAAAAGAACTTAGAGACTAGGGGTGGTGAGGGGACCCAATCCCCCGTAGCAGTAGAGCTTGAAAGTGACAGCAGGTCAAGATCCAGATACTGTCTTAGGAATAGGCAGTTCTCCAAGCAAAGTCCCCCCCCTACAAAACAAATTGTCTTACCTAGAAGTACAAAAAGGAAGCTGAGAGAGAGTCCTAACCCTGATTACCATCAACAGAAAACGAAAGTTAAAATAACCAAGGGGAAAAACCCAGGGAAGGACCAAACGGAACAAAAAATTAAAGTAACCCCATCACTGAGATCTTTTTTCAAAGTCCAGCAGCTGGCCCAAGGGAGAGGCAGCCACCCTGCCTTGCAAGATAAAAACATATCTTCAGGTTTGAACCTAATCACTACCCCAAACCCCCCCCCCCACGAGAGTGGAGCCGTATACCACAGAACCAGACGACAAAATCCGGAACATGAGCAACGGGAAAGATAAAGCTATCCACACAGGTCCACAAGTGGAGCAATCAGGAGATCCCACTATAACAAAACCTGCTGAAGCTCTGGTAGTCAACCCAGGGGAAGCCCACCCTGTCCTAGAACAAACCGAGAAGCTCATGGAAAAATTCTGGATAAAATGATGGGGGAAATGAGAGAACAATTTGCAATCTCAGAGGCTAACCAAAGCAAGATTCAGGAGGTATGCGATACCCTGGACCAAAAATTGAACGCTCTGGGAGAAAGAGTCACTGCGGTCGAGTCAGCGGTAGAAGCTCTTAATAAAAGAGATGATACGAACCAAAATGAGACGCTAAGAGACAGTGACAGAAGCATAAAGGAGAACCTCGAATCGCTAGAAAACCAAGCGAGAAGGAATAATTTGAGAGTCTTGAATGTTCCAGAGAACTTGGAAGGGACAGACATCAAAAAGTTCACCATCTCACTTCTTGAAGAGTATTTCCCATGGGCAAAGGAAGCTAATCTAACAGATGACATACAGAGGATTCATCGGGATCCTTTCGGCAAAACAAAACAGAGGAAGACACCAAGAAAAATCCTAATAAATTTTAAAAACTACACACTGAAAGAAAGAATCCTAAGTGAGGGCTTAAAAAAGGACACCCTAAATAAGGACAACTGGACTTTCAGAATTCGCTCAGACATGTCCAAAGCCACCCAGGACAGACAGTGGGAATTGGGGCAATTCATGCAAGAATTAAAGTCCCTTGGGGCTACAGTCCAAATGAAATTCCCTCCTGCTCTAAGGATCATGTGGAGGAACAAAATGCATAACTTCAGGGACCCCAGAGAAGTAGAAACCTTCTTAGAACAAATTAAGGATCAACTGCGGACTGCAATATAAAGTCAAGAAAGGTGAAACCTGCAAACCAGGCAGAGCATGGAGCTCAAAAAGGGCGAACAATACCACCCAAAAAGAAGAAGGGAGGCTTCCTCAGGGTGGGTAACGATGACCCTCACCAAAAAGTACAAACACAAAACAAAAAGAGAGCACGGGTGGGGAGCAAATTAGGGGAAAAAATGAAAAAAATATCCTCATTACTTAAAGTATAAGGAGCATATGGGGCTTGCAAGCATGAAACAAGACCATTCACCCCCAGCATAACATAAGAAAATGATGACAAACTCCAAAAAAGAATTTAAATTTTTCTCATGGAACGTCAATGGACTTAGAACAGCTAGTAGAAGGAGAAGGATCCTTGAATACCTAAAGGAAGCAGATAGGGAGGTAATCATACTACAAGAGATGCACCTTCTAAGTGCGGAGTGGGACCAATAATGAAAAATCTTAGCTGGGTTGACGCCTATGTCTGCACCAATCAAGATTGTAATATCAAAGGCATTGTAATAATTTTTAAAAAATCACTCAAAGCCAAGATCGAATACAAGGCAGTAGACAATAAAGGAAGATGGGCTATAATCAAAGTAAGAATAAATAATAATATATTAACTGTAGCAGGCTATTACGGTCCAAACTCAGATGACCCGACTCCCCTTCAAAGACTCTACACAGAACTATTATCAACAACTGCACCGATAATACTAGGGGGTGACTACAACATTATATTAGATCCCAAAGTGGATAGATCCCCCCCAGGAAGACAAGCAAACCTACCCAAAATGAGGGAGTGGCTAGGTAACTACCAAAAAGACTTGGACCTGATGGATATGTGGAAAGAAAAGGGCGACAAAAGACTACCCTTCACCTTCCACAACAAAGAAACTGGGCCACAGTGACTATTTCCTAATAAATAAGAGTCTTCTAGACAATGTTAGGAGCATAGAACATCTATCGGCTCACCTGTCTGACCCTTTGGCAGTCCAATTAACTCTACAAACATCAAAGAACAACACCCAATCTAGATGGACGGTTGATCGCACCATATTATTAGACCTTCAATCAACGGAAGAACTAAGGACTGCTACAGCTAACTTTTTTGAAGACAACCAAATTGGCACTACAAAGCAAACCACCTGGGATACATACAAGGCAGTTATCAGGGGGAAGCTACTAAGTATGGGAGCTTACAAATGCAAACTCATGAAGCAGGAAATTAGTGACATGGAAAAAGATATAAAAGTACTCGACTCACAAATAGCGACAGAGAACACCCCACCTATTAAAGAAGTACTAGAAAAGGAAAGACTAGAAATAAAGGAGAAACTGGTTGACCTCCTCGAGAACAAGGTGAGGAAAAAAATGGGAAGCCAGTAAACTATCAAATCATGAGTATGGAGAAGGATGCGGTAAATGGCTGGCTTGGAAAACGAAGACAGACCAAACCAGAAATAAAATATCTAGCATCCAGCAGCATAACCAAAATGAGCCAAGCTCTGAGGAATATGCAATAATGCAGGAGTTCACAAACTTCTACTCCAACCTATACAAAGAAGACATATATCCCATGGAGGAACAGATTGGAAATCACCTAGATTTCCTGCCACTCCCACTACTATTGGAAGAGGAAAAAGAGGAATTAAATGACGAAATCACAATTGAAGAAGTAAATGCTATGATAAACGGACTGAAAAAAGGGAAAGCAGCCGGCCCGACGCCTTACCTAACAAGCTTTATATGGCCCTGAGGAAGATCTTGGCTCTGCCAATAACAGAGCTATTAAATACAATCTACAAAGAACAGGATAGACGCGACCATCAGCATCATCCTAAAATCAGGAAAAAACCCGACAATCTGTGAATCATACAGACCTATCTCTTTGCTGAGCTGCAATTACAAAATCTTTATGCAGATTATGACAAAGAGGTTAGCTTCAGTAATGACAAAACTAATTAACCCCGACCAAAAGGGTTTCATGAAGGGAAGACAAATACAAGAGATAACGCACAAACTCTTTGCCGCTATAGACATAGAAACCAGCGAAAAAATACCTCTGACTATAATCACCTTCAATGCTGCCAAAGCATTTGACAGAGTCAATTGGGCATTCTTAAATAAAGCCAATAGCAAGTACAATCTAGGGGAGAGCTTTAGTCATATGGTGGCAGAAATGTATAAAACTCCAAGAGCAAAGATACTAATCAACGGGAGCCTTACCAAGAATATCGAAATACAAAAAGGAACCAGGCAAGGATGCTCGTTATCACCACTACTGTTCAATCTCTATATTGAGCCAGTTGCATGCTCTCTCGGAAATCACAGCTCAATAACGCCCTTTAAATATCATGAATGGTCCAAAAAAGTTGCCTTATACGCAGACGACCTGGTCTTCACGGATAATTTTCAATACTCTACTGCAGCAATAGATAACACAATAACTAACTTTGGCAAAGTGTCAGGATACCTGAGAAACCAGGCAAAAACTGAGGCCTTGAGCTAGAACACGCCCGCCCACACTCCATACTCCAAAGACAAAATAAAGTATCTAGGGATAAACCTGGTTAAGGACCTAGAAAAAGTGCCCCAGATAAACCTTAACAGAGTTGCTGGAGAAACCAGGAGAGTCCTTAAAGTATGGGATGGGCTCCCACTAAGCTCCCTGGGAAGATCTAATATAATAAAAATGAGCATTGTACCCAAATTCACCTATCTTTTTAATACTATACCTTTGGAATTCAAGAGAGATGCATTGAAGAAAATCCAGGGAGAAATATCGAGTTTTATTTGGTCATCCAAAGGAACAAGAATCGCAGGGAGTAAACTAAGGAGGAAAAAAGAACAAGGGGAATAGCCAGTCCTGACCTTTTTGAATATTATAGGGCATTCCAATTTAAAACCATGAGACCGCTTTTAAAGAACTACCAATTTTACCCCGATTTTCTACAAAATATGACAGGTAGAACAGATCATTTTTTATATAAATTTGGTCACCCAAAATCTTTCAAAAAGATAAAACTTAAGATCCTAATCAATGAGGCAAAACTATGGTACCAAGTCAGAAGCACTCTAACATACCATATTACAGTATTATGGCCCCCATATGGGAATCTCCGGGTACTCCAGACTGCTTAAAAGACTCCATGGCCTTACCACTGGAAGCAGCAGGAATCAAAGAATGGGGCCAGCTGATGACAGAAAACCTCATAACTCCTTGGGATCAACTAGTCAAAATCTCCAACTCATCCATATCGAAATTCAAATATTACCAACTTACCAGCTGGGCCAAATCACTCGCAGAGAAAAAAAGGGAAACGAGGACCTAGAAAAAGAAATGACGAAAACCACCCCCATAAAAAAGAAATATCTAGGTGGTACTGGGCTCTCATCACAGCAGGGGAAGAAGATTTCCTGATCCCAGAAACAGTTTGGAAAAAAGATATACCAGAATTAGACCTACAAAACAAATGGCAAAGATTCTTAGAAAAATGCTGGTCTACCATAAAACCGACCGCTTTGAAGAGAAACCACCTATTTACAATACACAGGGCCTACTGGACCTCCAAAAAGTTATCAAAATTCAAGGGAGCCAACATAAAGACTTGCCCCAAATGCGGAATGGAGAAGGCTAATGATTTACACATGTTCCAGGAATGCCCCCTTCTCGACTCCTTCTGGCAGGAAGTTGGTAAGACGATAAGCCGGGTATTGGGAAAACAACTAGAAGTAAGTATAGCCCTTATTATCTTTGAGATAAACATCACCAATGATCTGAGTAAGCTAACAAAAAATCAGGAAAACCTGTTGTTTGTTTTAATACTGTTAGCAAGGAGAGAGTGTGGAAAATTAGTACGATTTTGGTAAACATTATCTGCGCCATCTTGCCTTTCCCCCTGATGCCACACTTTTTGTCGTGCGCGCCCGCCATTTTAGGTGCCTCGATCAGAATAGCCCTTTTGCATGCCACTGGCCCCCGACGTAGCCCTTCGCCCTCACCAAGCCTGCACGCTGACCAACCCCCCTGCTCGCACCTGCTTTGAGTCATAAACCCCTCTTCAGCGCAGCTCTGCCTCAGAACCCCATCCTGTTCCCAGCGCGACACCTCCCTTCATTCCTTTTCATGGTCCCAGGCCCTTTGATGCCAACCCCCTTTTTTCCTGTGTGTGCCCGTTTGTCTTCCTCGTTCCCAGGCCAACACCCAGCTCTGCCGGTACTATTCCTCGCCCCTCCCCGTACAGTAGAAAGCTTCCCTCATCAAAGGACCCCCGAGTTGATCAAAGCCCCCACCCCATGAGACCCGATCAAACCCCCCCACATTCCATGAATCAGCGGAATATCCAGCTGCGCGATAATCATCACCTGTTGTGACCGGGGTGGGGACTTCTACTGTAAATGTGTGTGGGAACGGGCCCGAAGGGGAGATTCCGGGAATGTCTTTCCGTACATCAAAGCATTGCCATGAATATGTAATCTATAATAAAGCAATAAAACCTGTATATAAGAGGCCAGGCCTCAGAGATGCAGTTAGAGCACCTCAGAACGATACCTGCTGTCTAACTGTTGTGTTCTCCTCCGGAGAGAATAAACCTTGTTTCCTGCCTTCCCGCCTCCAGCGCCTGCCTCTTCATTGATTAATATTTCATGGGTCTAAGAGGCGATACCGCCGGGCAAATATCGATTGTCCCCTGACCTTAGATTCTACAATTGGCGTCCCAAGCGTGGGGCCCATCAGCGACTCGTGGATCCAGTGGGAGAGGTCCTGACGACAGAGTGAACGACTGCAACGATCGGGAGAGCTCTTGCCCAATGGACCCTCGTCGGGCAGCCGATCATCCGAACTTCACTAGTTCCGAACAGACCTCTCTCGAGTGATCTACGGTCCTGACTGGGAACCATTAGGAGTGCTGCGAGGAATACGAAAAAAGAGGACGATCGGGCGCTGGATTCGGAAGACAAGAAACTGTCCATACGGTCCGGGTAAGGTCGTGTAAGCACGACAAACTGCAAAATAATTGACTAATTGTTCAGAAAATACTAGTATTACTCTTTGTTAACTTATTTGGAGATTCACTGTCTGCACGTGGAGAAACAGTAGGCTCTTTCCCTTTTGCAAACAGTGAAGGATAGGTAACGCAGCCGTCGTGCCTATTTTTCTCCCCCACTGAATCCTATTATTTATTAACGGTTTTCGGGAGATTCCCTCTCCCACACTGATTAACTGGGTTCTTTGACCCCGAACTACTGTTCACGGATTGTTTTCTGGAGATTCTCTGTCTGCAAACAAGAAATAACAGATTCCTCTTTACGGATAGTGAAAGGGTAGAGGACGCAGACTTTTGCGCCCTACTTATTCTCCCCACTGACTTTATTTTATTTTTTATTGGTTGTTTTTGTTATTGGTTCATGAGGTATTCACTGCCTGCAAACAACGTAGAATAGAAATATTCTGTCTAGTCTTTGCACACAGTGATAAGATAGGCAGTGCTGACTTTTGTCCCTCGTTGCGAGCCGTCATGTCTGTCTTCTCCCCACTGATTGATAACTGGTTCAGCCCGGACCGTTTATTAGAGGTGGATCATCTAGCTCCGCTGGAAGGCACCCCTAATAAGGACATGTTCATAAACTATGGATTAGTTACCATAGCCTATAATAAATTGTGGCACAGGTATACCAAAGAAAGTCAAGACAAACAGTGGCCACTGGTAGGATCCTTCGATCTTGATAAAATAGAAACGTTAGAAATAGCCCTTCGTAATAATAAGACAACGCCTATTATGCTCGACAGTCTCGGTATGTGGCTAAAAGAGGCAATGCAACGAAAGAGAAGAGACGAGGACAGAGCAGGTAGAGGAATATATCAGCAGGACAACCCCTGGACACCACGACCCGAAAGTTATCCCCCGACACTACGCACAGGACGGCCAGACTTAGGGCAAGACCAATGTGCTTTTTGTAAATGTATCGGACACTGGAAAGCCCAATGTCCGACTTTACTGAGCGAGAGTAGGAACAGAGGACCGACAGGAATAGCAGCCCGGAAGAAAGGGAAAAAGCGCGAGACAAAGAAGAATCAGACTGACATGGTCAGGCCAGATAGAACCACCACGTTCGATTATGCCCGATGGCACAGATTTCGCCAGACTGATTTCAGCGACATGTTCGAGTTTTCATAGATCGAACAACGTTAAGACGGGAACCCAGTCTAGCTCTAAATTAACAGACGGAGAAGGATAATTATGGCCAATAACGGTTTTATATTTGTCTTGGGTCTTTGTATGTCATACTTGTACTGTCTCCCCGTCTGAGTTTGTGTGTACGTAATGTATGAATCTGCGTCATCCCTCTGCATGTGCTTCCGTGTTACATAAACTCTGTTAACAGAAATTTTAGCATGAAACAACCTGGAAAGAAAGGAATGGGAAACGAAATCAGTAAGCCACTGATGAACACGAACTTTTATTTAACATAATAGGCAAGAACAATAACGTTAGAAACAAGAACGGTAAACTGTAGAAAATAAAAGTCAGCAGAACCCCCCCCCATTCTGGAACCTTCCAAAGTAGGGCAGGGTTACGGCTACGCCCAACCGGCGGCAACCCATATAAGGCGGGCCCTGCTGCCAACACTCAGTCAGGAAATCTTAACATATGGGGGAGCCGAAGGAAAGGCAGGGGCCAGCGGAGTACGGCCACAGCGGCCCTGGATAGTTGCAGGCAGTCCCGCCACATGTCCCCCCCGGTCCGGCCACCAATGGCCAGGGACCGGGGCCAGCTGGATCCGGCCGCAGCCGATAACCTAAGGAAGCCCGGCCCAGAAACGGACAGGACACTTCTTCCTTTTCTCCTCCGTGACAGCCGCAGCAACACGCCAGGAGCCACTTCCGTCACGAACAATGGCCGCGACAACTCTGGGCGGCGGGATGTCTTGTACATACCTCCACGAAAGTTAGTCCTGGCCGGGCTGGGAGGGAGAGGCGACGCGGATGAGCCTCTCCCACCTCCATGGATAGGAGGTCTCCCAGCCCCCGGCCCAACGCCGAACTCCCCCAGCCAGGCGGTGGTGCCAATACCTGCGTAGCACCGAACATACCATGGTGGCGCCCCAGTACTTGCGCAGCACCGAACATGCAACGGTGCCCATATTTTCGGAGCACCGAATATGCAATGGCTGCACCGATACTTGTGCAGCACCGAATGTGCGCCACAGGTGGCCATACTTCCACAACACTGGGCATGGGCCTTGTGGAGCACAGGGTGTGGAGAAGACCATCGTGCATGCCCATGAAAGAGAGCGGCCTGGAGTGCACCGGGAGAAGGAGACGGCGCGAACGAGTCTCCCTCGCCCCCCCAGGTGGGGGCATCACAGCTGCACCCCAGCCAAACGTCCCGCTTCCACAACACAGAGTTCCATTCCCTATTTGTCCTCAGAAAGGTCTCTTCCACTCTTGCAGACTCGACGAGAGGGGACTGCTGCAGGGCCTCAAAATGGCGTCTGGGCCCGCTGAAAGGCGGGTCTCGGCCGCTAGAGTAACTTTGAACGGCAATGTAACTCGATCATTCGCCCACCGGAGCACGAGCCCCCACCTCCGACAGCATCTCCACAGCCTTGAAGATTCTACGAAAGTCCCCGGAGCCCTCGGCCCCTGCAGGCTTCCGGTAAGGGACAACTGCCTTGATCGCTAAACGAAATAAGCATGGCATAGCCACTCCTTCTGTTAGCATGAATTCTTGAACTGCCGAAAAGGACTCTGGTCCAACTGCCAGTTGTAGGAAACATTTCCTTCTCTGATGCTACTTCCGGACTAACCCGGCCCCACCCAAAATGGCGCCGGTATCAATAGGAACTTACGAACACCTCGTGGTGTTCCTTCGCACTAATACAAACTTGATGTTCCAAGGCATATATATGATCCTTTTGTACACTTAACAAGAAAGAAGGAGAGCTCACTCGACGAACATGTAAAAGGATCCCGTTAAAAATGTTGGTTACAAAATGTACGATGTATTATATTTTTTATTTATAATTGATGTATAACCTCGCTTATGACGCACGCACACGGTATGCATATAGGAAATCTGATTGCAGCTAGTTTGACTATGCTTCTAAATTATGAAATAAATGCCCCCGATCCCCCCAACCAATTGATGGACGTTTCAGTTACCTACGAATGACTGAATAAACGTTTCTAAATGTTTTTTATTGCTGCAAAACAACACCCCCACTGTACGCACTTTCGCCATTGCCGTGTCCGGCCAAATACGACTCCACCCTCATAATCTACGTACTGAAATGATTTTGCAAAAATAAAGGTTTTCGAAACTATGAATGGGTATTGCATGCTTTATTTAAAATGTGGGATCGGCGGGAGAGTTTTTGTGCACCCTACTTTGTTCTCTCTTTAAGGTTATTAGAAGGTGGTTGCCCAGCCTCGAATGAAGGATCGGATCTAAGACACGATACTCTGCCTTCGGACACATGACTGACCCATGAACTCGCGCATGGAGGAAGACCTCGACTTCTGAGGATGGGTAAAACGAAACGGTATAAATGATGGAATGTAAAAGATGGGTAAAATGAAACGATGTAAATGTTATAAAATACAACGCTCAAAGGTACTAGGGAACAGAGTTGATCGAAGAACTAGTAAACCTTAGAACACCACTGCGTTGAAAGAGATTTAAGGACCCCGATAGTTAAATACACCTACCAACTAGAAACTTCGGGCTAAGTACTTCTGATTCCCTAACGTTTTCCTACTCACAGCCTATAAGGACACACTGCCCCCCCTGACTCCAGAAACCACAACCTCAGGGATTCTATCCCGAGGAGATAAGACGGGTATGAGGTAAGTAAAGGACTCTTGAATCCATGTATTTGATATGCGCGAATGTTGTCCCCCTCCCTTCCCCTCTTTTCCCTCCCTCTGCAGGTTACATCGGAGGTCACAACCGAGGTGTGGCGAAGATCTGAAGCCTTGCCATGTCTGATACGCGAAGCAGACTAGCGCCGCAAGGTGGCACCTAAGCACACTCACCAACTGCTCATGTAACAAACGAGCCAATCAATAGTGTGACTTGTTGAGAAATGATCACCCTTAATCCCGGTTGCGCGAGTGGACACATGCCACGTATGTCTGAAACTATGAAAGAATGTTTGTGTGTGACTGAAGCGTCGACTCAACTGGTCAAAGGACCAAGAATGTAAGGAGTACGACACAATGGTGCCCTTTTCCTTTTTCACAATGCATGTCCCCCGTACCCGACCTAATGCTCGTCCGTCCTGAACCGCATGCTTTCAAAATACTAACACAGACCTGCGATGTCTTGTATCGAGTAATGCGCTGAATAATCTATCTTAAATACACGGCCGCTCCCTATGTTGCACGTGTACTATCTAGCCTATTGTTGCACATCTCACTCTCTCTCTCTCTCTCTCTCTCTCTCTCTCTCTCTCCTCCACACTCTCACTCTTCCGAACGACTAGCACCCAAATTGGCAGACCGCCACCCCTAGCACACCACCCAATTGGCTTCAAATACCGCCAGTATTTGCACAAAACTTGTCTTTAATACAATCACCCTGAGACCGTGTCATTGCCTCTCCTTTCTGCTAAATTAACGAAACCGAGAGTTGGCGATGAGGGAAAGGACAGGTAAGACGACTGAGGTTCCCTAATCTGACCCGTAATAAGGGAACTACATGTCAGCGGCTCCTATGATGAAATAAAATGCCTCAGAATGCGCGACCTTCCCCGTCCCGAATTGTCGCAATACCCAAACCAGTAAAAATGATCGGAACATCCTCATATTCCAGGAACGCCCCCTGTTTCGTATCAGCTGCCCCAGACGAGAGTTATAAAACTGTCCCTCACCCCCGGTCATAAGAGATGGGTCTACTTACGCCCTTACCTCAGTTTTCTATGTCCCTAGTTGTTTCCCATAAGACCCCTGTCTTTTCTAATTTAGTGATCAGGCCATAAGAGGCCACATAGGAACCAGAATGATGTTTTACAAAGCTAAAGGATTAGACCGAAGCGAAGAAAATCATTGCAATGAACACCGTTGAAAGCGAAAATGTTTAATTGAAAGGCAAGATGCATTGATAGAATGAAAAATGTTTTTCCTATGTTCGTCCCTCAGCAAGATACCTATTAGGACCATATTGATAGCTCACAGCACCCTTTATAAATATAAAGCCCTAGAGAACGGTATAGCTTTGTCAGGCTCGTATTACGAAGGGGGGGTCTCCATCAGATGAACTGTCGTAACTGTAATAAATAGTTGTGAAGGAAAGTCATAGTAAATCCAACAGGCCCATCACCGGTCATTTATATGTTAGTTGTGAACCCTAATATAACGGACGTTTTCATTTTGTGCCTGGAGCTGGGAGAGAAATGGACTTATGTGATTACCTTCCTCTACCAATTCTCTAAAGACTGTCTTTTCAAACTCATTTTAAGGGTACGACTGTCGGAGGAAAGAAGGACCGGATGTGGGAGCACGTGGCCTGACTACAGACTATGGAACATCTGCGACATTGGCCAAGGCGAGACCGCGACAGAAAAGAGCTGCAGGACGAGGCACTATTTCCGACAAAATGAGAGGAAAGGGCTGACCTGATGTCCCTGCTCAATGTTCAAATGTGTGCCGAAAAGTCCCCGCTCTCTGAACTCAGTCATGAGCCCGCCTACCTGGAATTCTCCGCCCCCTGGTCTGTTCCCGATCTGGCCCTGCTCCATCCCCCCTTTTTCTCCGACCTACCCTATGGACTACTTACACACTCTTTTTCCACCTGAACTCTTTGACTGCCGACTCCAAGGGACACAGGGCGAAAAGGACCTTTTTGACCGGGAAAGCAAGAAAAAGGTCATGCCCTGCAACGCGAAATCTAGATCAGAGCTGGACCCATAAGCTCCACCGCCGGTGCTCCACAGTGCCAACGGAAGACGGAAACCAAAATGCTGAGAACTCGCTAACTTCGAACATTCCTTATTTATCGTTTCTACTATGTCTCATTTCTCTCCCAGCCACCAATGTATTGATTATGCAGCAACCAACAATGAACAGAACTCGGATATGTAATAACCTATCAGTTTACATTCCAACCGACTATAAGTAGCTATGAAATGTTTTGTCTGCATTACTATAACTTTCCTGCAAACGAGTTTTTTTTTTCGATGGACCCGCCTCCTAAGATGAGCGATTTTGAAATGTAATGTTTATAGCTCCTTCACCTGGGTTCCTACTTTTTACCTATGACTACCACAATAGACATGAATAGGAAATAGACCAGCAAGATGTCTTGAATATGTTAAAGGGAGGACTGTGGAAAATTAGTACGATTTTGGTAAACATTATCTGCGCCATCTTGCCTTTCCCCCTGATGCCACACTTTTTGTCGTGCGCGCCCGCCATTTTAGGTGCCTCGATCAGAATAGCCCTTTTGCATGCCACTGGCCCCCGACGTAGCCCTTCGCCCTCACCAAGCCTGCACGCTGACCAACCCCCCTGCTCGCACCTGCTTTGAGTCATAAACCCCTCTTCAGCGCAGCTCTGCCTCAGAACCCCATCCTGTTCCCAGCGCGACACCTCCCTTCATTCCTTTTCATGGTCCCAGGCCCTTTGATGCCAACCCCCTTTTTTCCTGTGTGTGCCCGTTTGTCTTCCTCGTTCCCAGGCCGACACCCAGCTCTGCCGGTACTATTCCTCGCCCCTCCCCGTACAGTAGAAAGCTTCCCTCATCAAAGGACCCCCGAGTTGATCAAAGCCCCCACCCCATGAGACCCGATCGAACCCCCCCACATTCCATGAATCGGCGGAATATCCAGCTGCGCGATAATCATCACCTGTTGTGACCGGGGTGGGGACTTCTACTGTAAATGTGTGTGGGAACGGGCCCGAAGGGGAGATTCCGGGAATGTCTTTCCGTACATCAAAGCATTGCCATGAATATGTAATCTATAATAAAGCAATAAAACCTGTATATAAGAGGCCAGGCCTCAGAGATGCAGTTAGAGCACCTCAGAACGATACCTGCTGTCTAACTGTTGTGTTCTCCTCCGGAGAGAATAAACCTTGTTTCCTGCCTTCCCGCCTCCAGCGCCTGCCTCTTCATTGATTAATATTTCATGGGTCTAAGAGGCGATACCGCCGGGCAAATATCGATTGTCCCCTGACCTTAGGTTCTACAAGAGATTTGCATAAACTGGGTTAAACCAGCTCCACCATTACACGGGGTATGGCTGAATTCCATAATAAAAATAAATAAATTGGACAGGAAAGGAAAACCCTGTAAAAAGTCCAGTTTCTGGGAAATATGGGGAAATTACTATCAACCAGGCAATTAACGCACTCATGCGATTTCGGAAAACAAAATCCAATGATTAAAGCGGTGACAATAATTCAGGCGGGAAACATTCCCGCTGAGTAGCCAGGAAGGCTAGCTCCCCCCACAAGTAAAAGGAATTATTGAATATGATAAAGGATAAGGGAGACCCCAGATTGAAACAACCGTTAAAGGGAAACTCCGCACCTCAGAACGGCCAATATGGGGCAGTGAAGGCACAAAAATTGTAGCAACGGGCTCCCGTCAGCACTCCTTACACATATAATCAGAAAATGAGGATTAAAAAAAAAAAGAAAGATGTATGTAAAGTAAGACATCCATTGTCATGCGTGGAGTGGGCACCCAACCCTCCACTAGGCATGTCCTTTGGCCATGAAGCGTGAAGCTGTGTCAACCCATGCCAAAGTTATAAGGAAAACATCTTTGGCCACTTGAGGCCATGATGAAAGAGTATGCAAATGTATTATGAGTGTTATTGTTTAGTTTGCATTCTTTCTTATAATTGATGGGTTCATTCACTTATTTTGATACAATCATGCTATAACGTATAGATTGCCTTATATCGACATGTGAATTATGCCTCATTATTCTTTTGGTGTGTATTATAAACTTTGTTTGTTTGTATAGAAAAATGAATTCGCTCCATTTCCCATAATACCCCATTAGTAGCAACATGGGGTGAATGGTATAAAATAGACATAGTAAAAGTGCTTAGAAATGTGACAAAGACCAGGGAGGTCCAAACACTTTGGTGAAGCTATTTATTCTGGAATAAACTATTGAAGTTGTGTCCCTGAGTGCAAAATAAAATAATTTCTGCTTGTTTGGATAGTATTAGCATATTGGTAAGCATGGTTGGCTAGCCCCACTGGCACCAGTGGGAAGCACGCACCTCCCTCTGACATCAACAGACTGCTTTGCTACTACATCTGTTCACTTTAAAAAAAACAATGGTTACAGGGATGCTATTATAAGAAAACTACATTTAAAAGAAATTCACTGAAAAAAAACAAAGGTTGGAGGGACACTATAGTTTGGAAATAGAATTAAAAGCCTTGTAAACTCACTGAAAAAAAACAAAAATTACATCGACGTCATACTAGGCTATGAAGTTGTAACGCCAGAGAAGCTGATTGCCCACCCTACTGAGTGTGGAACTGTGTCCTTGCACTTTCTCCTTTTTTTGCAGTACAACATCACTACCATTCCCCCTTTCCCCTAAGGACTATTTACTAATGCGTGTTGATACTTGGGGCACTGAGTTTTAGCCTATAGGTGAGAGGGCAGGCTATCTTTGCTCCTGTGAGTTTAGTTTATGGTCCGGTGAGTGGGACCTTGACCTAGACTTTATGTAGGCTTTGCCAAATAGGAACTCTAGAAAATATGTGCAGCGTAGCACTACAGGAGATCAGAACACAGTGTTTCAGATTGTGGGATATCTAATTTTATTTGAAAGGGTGTCTGAAGTGAGAACAAATATTTTGGGAAGTGCCAGTCCCTTCTTTCAAAGTTTTGCAGTGGGTGGCAAACTGTTCGAGCCAAGCCGGATAAGATTGGCAAATCATTTCCCATGCATTTAATAATTTGCTGAGATTTGGTGATGGTTTTGGCCACATTGTCATCTGCATCATACTCAAAGCACAGTATCTTTGTGACTCCTCCTCATTTAATTTCCATTATATGTCAACTATTTTGTGCAAGTCATAAAAGGCTTGCCTGCTTTAATTATCTTGTTGACAAACAATGTGTAGCTCAAGTATCTGCATTACCAGGTGATGACCCATGTCATATTTAGCCTTTTTGTTGAGTGCATGAGAGCATTGCTTAGTGAACCTTATTGCCACATAGACGTCAGTCTGACTAGTAGTCCTCATGTCAATGCTCAAGTCAACTTTACTTGTCTCTGACTTCTCAAGTGACTTTCTCACTACAGTAAGTACAGTGGCACCCTGGGGTGGAGCTTGCCACGAAGCAAGATGTCCGAGTTCTAGACGTGCTCCTCGCAGATGCCCTAATAAATCCTTCATAATCCTGCACGACAGAAACTTAACCAAAGTTCACTGGTAAGATTTGCACTACTGACCACGGGGCACCCGCTCGTATAGGGAATTTACAAACTGCAGCGTTTTTCAAGCCCGGAACGCGACGCGGAGTCCCTGTGGCTTGGCCATGCGAAACCGAAACGGGACAGCGATCTGGGGTGAGTGGAGTGGCCGAGACGCACAGCACGCAGGGCGGCCTGAAGGGAGCTCTCTGCCCGGTGCGGTCCGTGCTCCCTATTTGGAGGCTCTGGAGATTGCGAGGATCAACACTGTGACGTGGGGATGAAGCGCCTGCGGAGTGAGTAGCGGTGACAGTACAGACTCGGATACTGTGGGGAAGGCACCATTTACATTGAAATACACGGTGGGGAGAGAAACGCTATGACAAATCCAGTGCAGGCCCCAGTGTCGCATGGGGGGACCTGAACATCGAACGCTACACACAGCCCTTGAACGCACGGAAAGGCTTAGTAAAGGCTGCGCAGCCGGTGGAGATAAACGGCACAGAACTCTCACCACCCCACCAGAGGGAGATATACCGCACAGGAAGCGCAAATAGCAGCGCGCACTGTTTTAAAACACAAGGCAGTGTGAAGGGCACGTCAATTACTTGCGCCTGACTGGAGAACTTAGGGGCAGATTTATGAGGCCCTTGCGCCACGTTTACGCCGCTGTTGCGTCACGCAAGGCGGCATAAACGTGGCGCATCCCTACGAACTATTTACAATGTGACGCATCTAGGCAGATGCGTCACGTTGTAAAGCCCTGCGCCGCTTGTGGGCGTTCCGGCGCAGGGGGGGCGTTCCGGGGCAGGTGCGCCTCGCAAAAGTGGCTGAGTGAAATCTATGAGATTTCACTCAGTCACTTCTAGGCCAATGCTGCGTCAAAAGCCTGCGCCTGCTTGAAGCAGGCGTAAGGCTTGACGCAGCATTGTTAAGATGGGCAACCCGAGCCTTGCTGGAGCTGCGTCGCGCTTGCGACGCAACTCCAGCAATGCGCCACCTTTACGGCACAGATGCGTCACGCATCTGTGCCGTTTTTGCCCCATGGTGCGCCGCATCATAAATGCGGCGCACCATGGGTGGCGGAGCAGTGGCGCACTGTGGCGCATGTTAACTGGCGCATCCCTGGGGATGCGCCAGTTAACATAAATCTGCCCCTGGAACTTGCAATTCCCTTCACACTGTGTCTGAGCGCCATGATCCTTGCGCCGTTTTTTTTAGGCGTGGTCTTGGGCATATGCAGGTAGCGCGGGCCCTCTCCCCTACAGTCACCGACATCGTATTTGGGCTCTGAATCTGAAATAAGAAATGAACTTGTCAAATCGCGAATCACTTAAAAATTCAGATGATTGAAGTATGGGGATATTCTTCTCTCTGTGGACTAGTCTTGACTAACAGATCATTTTTTGCTCCTTAGTAGAAATTCCTTTAAGTTCTTAATCCGTTACATTGGATGCAATTGACTTCCTTTACTTGCCCAAATCATGGAACAAAATAAGACATTTTAGGTTTCATAAAAATATGCACTGTGGCAGACTAATTTCTTTATTCGTTTTTATAGAAACCATGGGAATATATGCTTTTTGAATCATACAAAATATAAATTAGAAAATAATCATTTATCTTGCTACAGTGCCTCAACCTCTCCAATGCCTGGTTCAGGAGTGAAGTAGGGCTGGGCTGGTAAATCCAAAAAAAAGCAAAACGCAGTCACATTTTCAAAATAATCAACAAATATGCAAATATGCTTCTCTGAAATGCACTACAAGTACATACAAGTACATTTGACTTCTGCATTGTCCTAGTGGAGATCCTAACAACTTAATTGAGTTTTTACTGAGCATTTGGTCCACACGCTCCCTTCTAGTATAAAGTTTGAATTGCATTGATTAAAGAACACAGACTTTTCAAATTCTAATTGCTAGTTAAGTGCATGTAAGATGTTTATGAAGAGAAAAGAACCCACTTCTGAGCAGATAAAGGCTTTGCTGCAAGTGGCATCTTGAGATCTTGAAATTCGGCTTGAGAGTCATTAGTGTTGGGCCTCCTCCAAAATTCTGAACACACAAACTTCATAAAACTTCCAAGCAGTGTGACAAAGCGCAAGCTGACATGATATCCTAATGAGCTAATGCATCTGGATCAGTAAAGAGAAATGCCCCCCTTTTAACTTGGAGGAGAATTGTCATGAATCACAAATGATGAGCCTTCAGAGAGGAAGGCCTGGTGGGATGAAGGAATTTGAATGAGTGAGATGTTTGTTTTGGCGCAGCACCAAGTTACAAAGCATCACATTCCCTGTATCTGAACTGAGCATTTAGACACCCCGCTCTCATTGCAAAATTAAAAAAATCAATTTTAGAAACTCCACGATTATGTCTCCCAGCACTTTATATGATGCAGAGCCAATGCATGACTCCCCACAGAATCGATTCTTTTGGCAGTGTTTATGAAAAACACATTGAGGAATAGTGTGGTGTGAATTAAAAATGTTTTCCAAGTCACTGGTGTGGTTTTTAGTCAATTGATGCGTTTGTAGAATGAGAAATGGCACTGGGTAAACGTTTTTGTAATCAATGGCCTCTTTTAGGTGGTTAAAGTTAACATATTGATTTATCATTTATTTTTTAATTTATTTAAGTGTTTATATAATGCTAGAACAAGTCATTTAGATGCGACTTAAGAGCAATATTGTGTTTAGGATCTAAAATGACTGGGCGCTTCCTGATGGGAACTACTATATGGCACGAATTTACCATGACTTTGTAGCAGGAAAGCCATTTGTATTTGGGGCGCTGTGTAGCATTTAGGTGAAGGCAGGTTGATTTGAAAGTACTAGTACTTTGATTTATCATTAATTCATTTAATTTGCATATTTGTTCCTGACTTAATTTTCACATTTGTTCTCTACTTTTTTGTTTACCTCATGCATTGCTGCATTGCATCAATTCTTTGGTCTCTCTAACATGGGCAATGGTGGCTCGCAGAGGTAATTCTTTGGGGCGGGGAGGCGGGGCGGGAGCGGGGCTGGGTGGGGGGCAGTGGAGTCTGACAAACTATGGCAAAGGTAAACGTAAATAAAAATCTGTGGGCGTCTGTCGGATTCCACTACCACCCCCCACCCAGCCCCGCTCCCTCCACCCCGCCCCACAGAGTTACCTCTACCACTGAACATGGATTTTGTCTGGAACCAGGCATTAAGCCATATGTGTTCGCTTGTGTTTGTGGAGAAATTAAACTATGAAATACCAATAAGAACATAGGTCCTTGTTTACAGTTTGACGCATGTGGGGTACATACCAAAAAGCAGCTGAGGTCTTATTTGCCTTATTTAAAGCATACAAACATCAATACACTCTAATTAATACCCAATCCACCCTATAATATGCAATATGCAAATGCCATTCAGCTGAAATTTAAATCAATTTATAAATCATGAATATGCCTTTCCCAAGGTGGAGCCAAGGTGTAATCTCAAGTGACCAATGGTTGTTCTGATTTTTGAGTACTGATTGCCAGTAAGTACACTAAGTCCATGAAGAGCACTTTACATTTGGCCTTCATGGGCTTATCTAGTACTTTTGAAACTGTCAATCTGAACAGATTATGGGTGTTGATGGAAAACATCGGAGTGGAGGAATCTTTAGTCATTCTTTTGCATAGGTTACACTCTAAAATATGATCAGGATACACTATAGTACGGATAGCGAGAAAATCTATCCAATAGTCTCAACTGAGGGAGTTCGCCAAGGCTGTATCTTGGCACGTTTTTATTTCTTATTTATACTGATTGGTTAGAGGTGCACCAAATTGCAGAGGAACTTAGATTACCCAAAGATTGGAAGGGATTTTGTTCCAACACTCTAATATGCAAATGATGCTGTCCTACTTGCAAGGACAGCAATGAGCCTACAGAAATCTCTTGATGCCTTTGTAGATTTCATGACATCACTTGACCTAAATGTGAATAATAAAAAGTAATATGTCATCTAATGTGCCCCAAAGCAAACAAAGTCTAAAACATTTGTACAGGGTAATGTTAATGAGAAAGGTAAAAATGTGTTAACAGTAAGGAGAGACTAGGGGGCTTTTTAATGGTCTAGCATACATGCCCTAATACTAGTAACAAAAGAAGGAGCATGCAGTTCCTAAAGAGGCTAAAAGTGACTGGAGACTAAAGTGCGTCAGATTGGCTTACCCAGATGGAGGATGGGGAATTCCTCCTTTTGGATTTAGTGCCCTCACACACCCAGCTCGCTGGGTGTCATGCTTCATCATCGGGTCGGCGGTGCAATACCCGACGGGCACCCTCAGTGGGGGCTCTTTGGCAGAGATATTTTATCCTTGCCATATGGTGAGTGTGTGTGAGGGGCCCTAAAGTGTAGAAGTGTAGTGTGGTGGTTACTAAAAAGGACCAGGTGGGTTAAAACAGGGAAAGGAGAAACAGATCCACTAATTTAATAATTCTGTCTCCCAACCTGATTAAAAGAGTGGTGGCGACTGTCTATAGTGATGTTATAGGCAGTTGCTCTGAGCTCTATGTGGTCAACATGTTTCTTGCCTTGTTTGTCCAAAAGCGGATCAAGCGGCAATTCTTCAGGACCAAAATATTAAATTTAAATCTACACTGAGTAGCTGGTAATGTGGTACAATAACCTAAATATTACCGGAACTGGCAGCACTTGTTAGGTCCTCCACCAAGTGGACGCGAGTTTCTGAACCACGTTGATTAAACGTGTCCATTCGCTGCCGACAACCGATGGGGCCAGTCTTGAACAATAGTTAAGTACAGAAAAACAATGGTCCTAGACTGTTGTATTTTAAGATTCAAAACACTATCATTAAATGTATATAATCATTTAGGCACATAAGATCATATGCATACACAGACAATTAGAAAGGCCACTTCCAAAAGACTGATAACTTGAATTTATTCAGTCACACAAAACATTATTTCAAAGAAACACAATTAGTTATTTAAATGTACAATGTTTGTCACACTGTTATCATCAGGGAGAAAGAGGTACGTGAAAAGTTGGTGCTCATGTGTAAGAATGAAAAGAAAAGAGAAGAAGCAATTGACGTTGCATTCAGGAAATTCGAGTATTTGAAAGACAACAAGGGACCTACATTGGTTGAAATAGTCTACCTTAAAAAGCTTCAGTCTACCCCTATAAGCACAGTTGTATGCAATACATTAGTTAGACTGTTGTTATTCACAGTGTAACTTCATCTGTGGATCAGGAGTGAGGGGCAGATGTAGGGTGTAGGCCTGTTCATGTGCGTCGACGTTTCAACCCTAATGTGTATGGGTAAGTGTGGTCCTCAGCAGCGAGTCTTCCTCAGGACGGGGGTGGGGGGTATCAAGGTTCTGAGTCAGGTGGGTACCAAAGGCTATGGCCTCAAGAATTGGTGAATAATAAATCCTGAAGATCCGTCATGTAAAGGAAACGTGTCCCAACACCGCTGTGTGGAGGGGTGGCGTATAAGAGTCTAAATCAAATCGTTCATGATTCTGTAGAGATTCAAATCTTATGTGATTATTGTTAATTTGAAAGTTGCTCTGTGGTTCGTTTATCTAACAGCGCCCCATGTAAATCGTAACCGCTGTGGCAGAGGCCAATCTGACGCACTTTAGTCCTCTGCCACAGCGGGTTCTTGAGGCCATAGTCTTTGGTACTCACCTGACTCAGAACCTTGATACCCTTCACCCCGTCCTGAGGAAGACCCGCTGCTAAGGACCACACATGCCCCCACTGATGGTGCCCATAGGATATTGGACCGCCGACCCGACGAGGAGCATGCCCAATGATGAAGCATGACACCCAGTGGGCTGGGTGTGTGAGGGCACTAAATCCGAAAGGAGGAATTCCCCATCCTCCTTCTGGGTAAGCCAATCTGACGCACTTTAGTCTCCGGTCACTTTTAGCCTCTTTAGGAACTGCATACTACTTCTTTTGTTACAAAATTAAAACTGTATTTTATTTGGGGATGCTTTTTAATATGCAGTTAACATGGGACACTTTATTGACTCTAAGAGCCCAGCAGACAACTAGAGCAGTGGTGGCACTTTTCCGTTTTGCAGTTAATTTGGGCCATAAACAGTAAAACAGATATTAATTCTTTATAAATCAAACTGCCTCTCGATTCCCACTTATGGGGCAGGTGTTTGGGGTTACAACAAGGGTACTAAGCTCCAAGTTGTTGAGAACAAATTTATTAAAAGGCTTTTGATCTTACCTGAAAATGCATCTACCACTTTTGTCCATTCTGAGTTAGGTTTGGAATATATTGAGGACCGCATTGGCCTTGCCCCATTGTTGTTATGAACCAAGGTTTAGCTTTCAGCTGAGATAGACTTCACAAGATCTATTATTGGAGATTTTCTTACTATGCTAAATTCTGAGAAGAATCCTTGGCTTTGCTACCTGAAATGAGCGTTCTATTAAGTAGGCTTGATTGATTTATTTGATAGCCCTGACAGAATACCCCCTCAAGCAAAGCTCCTCATTAGATTGGCTTATTTTGCACAGGCAAGTTCCCAACACCAGCAGTTGCTGAGTCAGCAGAGAGTGATGAGCTTTGTAAATGTTAGTTCCTTGAACAATCATCAACAATTTTATTTAACTTTTACTCCGAATCCATTATATAGATTTACCTTACTAGGTTTCATTTGGTCACATTGCGCTTTTTGGTAGGCTCCCACATCAATGTGGTGGGCCTGATAATCTTATGCCATGTCCTTGTAATAATATGGCTAAACAAACTACTTTGCACTTTATTCTGTTTTGTGAACTTTATAAAATCCCAAGAGCAAACTTTTTGTTGCCATTGTTGAGGGCACACCACCCTTGTTCTTATAGAGAAGGTTTGAGCTACCTGTATGCATTGGACTCTATTGATATCCGGAGAAGTGTGGCTCAATGGTTAGAGTGGCAGACCCCGATGCAGAGGTCTAGTCCGTGACCAGGGTTTAATTCCCCGCCTCAGCAGGTCTTGGGCTCAAAATTCCACAGACCTGATAATTCTCGCCCTGGTGCCTATTCCAATCATGGAGTCCCACTCTGCAACTCTAGGCAATAGCTTGCTTAATCTCCACAACGGCCCCCACAACGCTAAGGATGCCTGGCCTCCACCTTGGGGGTGCCCAAGAGTGGACACCTCACAGGGACAGCCAGGATGGGTTCCACAGCGGTATTGGTACATGCGCCTTGAGACCCTTGCGGGTGAGTAGTGTGCTATACAAGTATCAATTTACATTGTTTTGTTAAATTAAATTATGTAAGAGGATTGCTGTTAATTAGAAAGCAGTATGGAGGCATAATTCATGTATCTAGCATTTGCCTTTTTAAAGAATTTATTATTGATTTTTTCCTATTTATATTTCTGAGTCTATATTGCCGAATAATGCACTTGTATTCATGTGTTTAACTTTGTGTTCTTATGATTTGCTTGTTAAATTAAGTAAACCTTTTTTGATGATGTTGATGATGAGATCATGTATGCATTATTACCTAACCCTCTTCCTCTTCGTGTTTCTTACTGGAATTAGGATTAGTTGTCCCATCAAGTGAAGTTAACATTTTGTATCTCTAAATACATTTAAAGGATCCCAATTAAACCTGCCTTTTCAGGGAGTATCTAAAACCAAGCTTTTCAAGCACAGCTCATCTTTTATGAATTTAGTTTAGAAGACAGGAGCCACTGTTTAGCTCTGATGTCAGCGTTTAAAATCATGTATTCCTATTGTCCTTTAAAGTGTCACATCCACATCTCTGGGTTGCACCTTTGCAGGCTTGGTAGTCTGTGATTATGCATGTGTGTACAGATTGTTGCTTATAATAAATGTGGGGCTTTCTCTTTCTGGAAGTCCTGACCATAAATGTAATTTAAAGAAATCTTGGGTAAGTTATTTGTTCCATTTACGAACTATGAGTATCCATTTTTCAATGTTCTGAGTATCTGGGTCCCTCAACAATCTCTTTCCCTCTCCTTGCTTCTGCACCGTTTCCATTACCTCTGCTCTCCTATGGTATACTATGTTATTATGGGCACATCTGTTGCCAGTACTCTCATTTATCTCCCTACCCTTCTACTTTCTCATGCCTTCTCTTTTCCAGGCTTGACTTTAACACCTCCTTCACTACTAAAATTATAAGTTTGTGTTTCTCCTCCTCTGTTATTACGAACCTCTTCATCGTTTTGCCTGTCTTTCTCCTTCTCAGTCCATAACCTGTTTGTACAACTACTCACCCTTCTAAAATTCTCACTTGATCTCTAAGCATCCCTTTGTGGTCCCACGTAGTGTAATACCTTTTCAACTTCTTTATTAGGACCTGCCTTTCACACATTCTTTTAGTAACATGCATTGCGACATCAGAACACAACTGTAATAAGTTATTACACTCCTGCAGTAGTGCCATTTTATTTTTACAGGAAACTAGTGATGTCAGACTTAAGCTCACGAAGGAAAATTAGAAATGTGCTTATAAAGGGATTGCATGCTTCTATGTATGCTTTTATCATAAACTGGATATTGGGAAAGCACGCTTTTAAGAACTCACTAATAGAGCATTATTAGTATAGCACAGTGGGTTACATACCGACTTCAAATATTTTTCAATTGTTCACATCACGTTGTGTCTGAATTAGCTCTTTGCTACTAGTAGCTTCTGTAATGTGTTATATATGGGAACAAATACTACTCTACAATATAAGAATATGAGGAGTTTTATTCCAGGTAGAGAAACGAAGCTGAAGCCCAATTTCCTTTGCAAGTTCATGGAACTCTGAAGTGACTTGCAATATCATTTTATTTTTCAGCTGCAGGGATACAGGGTCACATTTACCCTTCTCACAAAGCACTCACATGCTTTGTGTCTTACTCTTTTATTTCAAGAGAAAGTATGTCTTTATACATGAAGAAATAAATGTAATCTCTAGTGCAAAATTGAAAATACCAAAAACAGTTCTTTTTTTTAAAGATAATGTGGGTGAAAATATGTAGAAACATGCAGAGATTCGAACTTATTTGGAATGACGTCTAAAATATTGATGTATTTGCTTTCAATTGATCACTGTTCACTTTTGGAAAAGAAACCAGGTTTGTCTCACTGGATGTTACCACCCAAAGTCAACAGCCTTCAGAGAAGCAGGCAAGAGATTGACAATGAAAGAAGAAATTTTGATGCTGTAGGGGTCAGAGCACATGCCCTGGGGCCTCGTTAGCAGAGTCCCAGTGCACAGAGTGACAAAACAGCAGTAAAATGATAGTATCTTGTCACCCTTTCCTACATGCACAACCACATCGATTTTCCAAGGCGCTAAGACACCTCTGTCTCCTTCAATCTCTAAATTAAAGTGCAATGAGTGCCATGTCTGTACACAGAAACAATTACTACAGATGGAGGTTGGTGGTAGGCTACCCTTGAGTGGTAGTGCAGAACTGCTAGAGGCACTATTAAGCCTCCGATAAAACACTATTATAGAGCCTATCCATGAACTAGTGAAACCACAGTTCTTGGATTCACTGTTCAGTCGACAGTCAAACCCTATAAGGAGTCAACGCATTAGCCACAAAATACCAAATCCATGGCATCCCTGTTAAGTCACTAGCAATAGTATAAGTGTATTGTATTGGCATTTATATAGAACCTTTCACCCACTGATGAGTTCTAGAAGTACTTTGCTGATAGGTAGCAAAATACTCAGTGGGATACTTATAACATAAGAGACATGTGTTATGCATATTGAGTTATAATTTGTTATGCTGTTCATCACACAGCAGATACATGGTTTGTAAGTATGTTACCATGCAATTGGTATGCAGTCTATTATAGAAAGTTGTCACTAAATATTTCCTAAATATTTCCTCTCAATGTGTTACAAGAGAGGTTGCTTTTAGGAGGTTAAGCAATCTATCATGCAGGTGGTCATTCAGATAATTGTACATGCATTTGTGCAGTGATCATGCAAGTGGTTATACAAGCAGTAATCCAAGTATACCCCTTCCCATATGGCAATAGTAGTAGCAGTGAAATGGGCATTAAGTCAACCCAGAAGTAGCAGAATCCGAGCCTCTGCCAGCGTGTCAAGCTATAAGGAAACTCTCACATGGAGTCAACACTCGAGTGATACAGTCCTAGCCACTGGGACTGTGCCAAACCACCAAGGGCTACCATGAGGTCCAATCATGTGAGACAGAGACATAATGCTAGAAGATGTGGGCCTTTGCCTGAGAAGTGTTGAATTGTGAGGTAGATGCTGTAATTGCCTGAGGTGACATCTACTAGTGAATATAAGAGGACAATGGTAGGTTAAGCAAAGGTGAGAATATAAGCTGTGCAAGAGCAGGGCAAACAGGCAATTGAGCAAATAGGCTGGCAATAATAGGAACGTTTTTGTTTTGAATTATGTTATGCAGTACATGGCCATTTGTGGATCCTGGACTGAAGAAAACCAGTTGTAAACAATTTAAGTGGATATGGCAAATATTCTCTTAGGGAAGGGAGGATGCCAGGAGATTGTGAAGAAGTAGTGTGTACCCTTTAAAATAAACAAAATGTTTTTCACCACAGTAACAATGCATTCATACCAGAGATTCACATATAACTATTTTCACAATTTTGTGATGCCCTGAACCTGTTAATATTTTCTAAGGAGGATGTGAGGGTCGCCGCAGAAAGGCTGAACCTACCCAACACAAAAGTTGCCTTGAACGATTCACAGCTGCTGAAGGTGACCCGCTAATCTTTTAGAACCACATTGGCCTCACAGACTAAAGAAAGTAAGGCATTGCTCTACTGATTCTCCCTGAAATCTGAAAATTTGAAGAAACAAATGTGCTGAAATGTAGCAGACTCTGCTGCTCATACTTCTTAAAGAGCCTTAGAACATTGGACACTGGTGGATTTGACTCCAGATTTGTAGAATATTGGGCACTGTCGAGAAGCCCAGACACTAGTGTATGCATGCATATGCACAGTATGTGAGCATATATGCCTGCATGTAAGTTTGTGATCCAAGCACTAGCTGGAGTGAAAAGCAGGCACAATTGTATGTGCAAGCCCTCTATCGCATCTTTACTGTGCCCCCAACGTATGCGCAGCTCTAGTCAAGCCAGGATATGTGCCAGTTCTGTAGAAGTGACAGGGCAGCCCTTGGTCTGTGCTAAAGCTCTAGCAGTTTGCCCACTGCTGCTCTGGGATTGTAGAGGATTGTAGAGTGCCAGAGACTGGCTCTTAGCAACATACTGAGGACCTGGGTCACAAACCCTAAACTAAGACTGACAACCCCAAGATGAACCTCCCTTCAACTCTCTCTGCATCTTTAGGACTGCCTGCGTCTGCAAATGAATGAGATAAACGCTGAAAGGAAGCCGCATGATCCTCTTGTCCCTATGGTCCTTCTAGTCAACGTTTTGAGATTGTAATGGCATAAAGGTATGGACTAGATTAACAGTCATACAGAGACAACTACAAGAGGCCGCATGTTTATTGCTCACTAACAGCAGAGCCATTCAGTCTTTTGCAGATGTATTTCACCATAGTGGCAGAGAGCAAACTCACCTCCCTCCTCTTTCAAACAGCAGAACCACTTCTTAGGTGCCTTAGTGAGCCCAGCTGTGCCTCACTTGTCACAGTGAGTTGGTTTTGGCTGATCAATCTCTTTCTTTGCTGACTCATATATTAGGTATTTACCTGCCAGATTATACATCGTTCTGTCTGCTTATAAGTTTAGTCTATCTGCTGGGCTACATCCATCCATTCATCCAGTGGCATAATGAAACTTGAGGAGGCCCCCCTGCAAAGTACTTGGAGGGTGCCCCCTACCCTCTGGACCCAATCCGGAGCTCTCAGGCCAGGGGCCGCTGCCAGTCTGAGCACTGGCCATGGCCCCTGGCCTGAGAGCTCCGGATTGGGTCCAGAGGGGGCCCCTTGCAGCTCAGTGATACTGTAGGGGCTGCTGGGGCTTTTTTTATACCCTGCATTCATCTATCCTAGGGAGACTGGAAGAAGAACTCTGATGAGATCAGAACCAGGAAACAAGAGACATGGCGGAAGGAGAACCTCGGAGACGGATATGTGGCTTGTGTCCACTCCAATATTTAACGCGCTGCATAGACGATTACAGTTAAGGTGCAGAGAAACACATTCAGGCAGCATATTCAGAACCTGTGTCACAGATGCATATGCAAGAGAATCAACACCTGAAAAACTGAGTAAAACCTTCACAGGGAAAAAACACAACATCAACCACTAGACGCTCATACCTTCCCTTCAATGACTTCCCATAAAACATGAGCTGATGTCTGGTGGCCTGAGGTTTTTCTTTAGCAGCGTGCAAGCTAAGGTACAGGGTAGAGCCAAAGGGAAATCCAGAGACCTTGCAGAATCCATCTATGTAGGCACAATTTTGACTTTTAGCTCTTTTCACGCAAGCATCAATGTCAGGAATCTATATTCAGGGGGTGGTTGCTATTAAGTATCATTAGTAAACTCGTGAGTGGACACCCCGCACGCAGCAGCCATCAGATCTCCCAGTGGCTTCATGCATTTTAAAAATGTATTATTTGTTACGTTTTGGAAAGGAGCATAGCATAAAGTCGATATGAAGTGCCAGAAATAACTTTATCACATATCATGTACAGTCCTGAATTGAAGATCGAGTCATGTAACACAAAGGATTGTAAGTGTTTCTATTCTTAAAACCCGGGTTACTGAGTTACAAAAAAGAGGGAAGAGGTGAAAGATATTGACAAGGGTGCAGAGAATAGTGACTGCTCACATATCGGAAATTAGCCCTGAGATGCCAAATTATCAAAAGGGGTATTATGACCCTCTCTGGCAAAAGAGTATGTAATGGGAAAGGTTCCATATGAGTTATCCCGAGCACAAGTCTCCCAAATATCTGAAAAATCGCTACCTAAACATCAGTTTGTAAAGCAAGTGTTAATATAATGCCATTTACATCCCAGCTTCTGACCACCTCCTCCAGAGGAGGAGGAAAGGGTGATTTCCAGTGTCCCAGGATATGTACCCGAGCGCCTGCCAAGGCGGCGTCCAACTATCTCTTTTTCTGGTTCATGAGCCCCGCGACACCAGTTGTATTCCATAAAATGACTAGTACGGGGGCGGAGACAATTTTCATCTCGGTTGTTCTTTTGAGCTGCGCCCAGAGAGAGTCCCAAAAGGATTTCAACAACTGGCATTACCAGAGGATGTATACCTGTTGCATTTCAGCATTGCCAGCAAGTGACATTTGGCAATAGTTTGGCTCTGTAAGGTTTCTCTGGGGATAAATAGCAGTCAAATATAGTCAAGTCAAAACATCTTTATTCGATTCATAGAATCTTAAAAGAAAAATCCACATAAAGTACATTATGTCAATCTCATACAGTGATACTAAAAAGTTGCTACATTTCAAACAACCTGAATAGGTTTATACAAAGTTTTACAACCATATTCACACAAATTTAAAAATCTTTACTGTAGAGCAAAATACAAAGGGATATTTAAAAGCTAGAACTATTATATAAAAAGAGAGTACTAAAGTGCTTTGGTGGCTAACTACAATTTCGGGATATAAAAACTTGACCCTTCACCCTTGAGATAAAAACCAATTAAATAAATAATAAAAAATCTACTATTCATCGAGTACTTCAGTATAAAGTGCAGAGTGCAAATGTAAGTACTATACAACAGATTATCCCAGCAGTACAGGATTATGTTCTAAAGTGCTCTAGCGTAGGTAGATAGTTAAAACTTGAGTCCTTTCTTCATTCTCATAAAATGAATAGCCAGCAGGAATCTACTAACACCAAAAACAATAAGTTGGGTATTAGCAGTCTTTAGAATACGTAGCATATCCTTATATTTTCTGATGCCCATATTTCTCACCAACAGCTTTATCCACTTTTTCCTAGCATTAGAATAGGTTGGGCAGAAAAAGAGGACATGCGCTACGTCCTCCAAGTCTTCTGAGTTGCAAGTTTTACACTTGCCATCTTCTCCACTCTTATGGGGCTTTTCCCATTTTGATATAAATGTTCCAACTCGGAGAATACCGTACCTGAATTTCAGGTAAAGTATTTTCGCAAGTGGCGGTTCTATCTGGTCTAAGAAGGGTTCAAAGCAGAGGGTTGGTTTAAACATTAGAAATTCAGATGTTAATGAGCCAGGACCACAGTTCAAGTTGACTTTACGTAGGACAAATTCCCAGTACACATTTTTTAATTCCCTTTCAGAATCAGTGGCCATTTCACCAGGATCGCTCCAAAATTTCCTTACGCCCAAGACCAAAAGCCATTTGCGGACATTAGCCAACCAGGGAAAACTGACATGGATGTCAAATGCAAGTAATTCTCCCAAAGCCTATAAGCGAAGAGTTCCTCAGTAACCCGTAACCGTATCCACTATGATAGTGTCATCCAAACCGCCCTGTGTTCAATGCGTTTTAGCCCCAAATCATAGGTATAAGGGATCCGTGGAGTATTTTGTGGGAGGGGCACAATTGCTCTAAGAGCCCTATTTTCTCCCACTGTTAGTATAGAGAGTTGCTCTCCACCCCACAGTTCAGAGCCATACAAAGGGTCGGTTTGCGCTCTTGATTTATAGATCTCCAGTGCAGGTGTGATAGCCTTTATTCCAGTGGCATGAAGCTTTTATCAAGATAGGTGCTGCATATTGTGTTAAAATGGTCCTGGACTTTTTTACATGTAGGTGCCATGAGAGAGTAGAATCTATAGTGACCCCCAGGTAAACACATGTATTGACTCTCTGTAAATTTACACCGTTAAGCATAATATGACCCTTAAAGCTTTAATGTTCAGTACCTGAACTTTAATTTTGATTCTTGTAGGTTCTTGTCATGATTACCCAATTAGGGGCATATTTATTAAAAAGTAACCCAGCGCAGCAAGACACCTTGCTGTGCTCCGTTATCACAATACTGCAGTAATCAGCCTTTTCCCAGCACTGGCACACAATGGCCTGTCTAGTGTCAATGCAGGCACCCTTGGGTGCCTGCGTTGCTCACATGGAAAGAAGAAGTAACAATGAGAAATAAAGATATTTCTCCTCGCTACGCCTCACCTGGGAAGGTGTAGCATTTTGGCTCATTCCCAAGTCTAGAAGGTGTTGAATTTTGGCTCATTCCCAGGTCTAGAAGTTGTCGCATTTTGGCTCATTCGCAGGTCTAGAAGGTGTTGCATTTCGGCTCATTCCCAGGTCTACCATGCATCAAAATCCATGGGCGTTGCATGGGAACACACACGCTACGCCCATAGAACACCTCCCTTGGGCAAAGAAACACAGTGCAGCGATTTGCACTGCGTTGTATTACTGCAGATTTATCAAGCCACTCAGGGCCACACAAAATGACCTTGCATGGCTTGAAAATTTGTATTTTGGAGTTGTGTATCACATGCACCATGTTGCGCAGTGTACGACACAACTCCTACATAAATATGGCCCTTAGTTTTCCTAGTTTTCATTTGTGTATGCTTCTTTAAGGTTTCTGCTGCCACTTGAAATATACGAAATTGACAGTGGGTTTGAAATAAAAAAACATCTACCATGGTCTTGTATAGGCCGAAGGACAACTGTGCGTTCCCTGCCCATTATTCAAGATAAAATTGCAGAGTGGGACCCTTTATGCTAAAGGGCTGTTTCCCCAACATGTTGAATAAGCATGTGAAGGGTTGTTGATATCTCCATTTATGATTAGGACCCAGATGAAACTCTGATTGGAGGTTTGGCAAAGAGTTCAAGGAATTATATGTTAACAAGTTAGTTCTAGTTGTTTGATTACTTTCCTTTGCCAGTTGTACCAATTGAGCCTGTGCCTGTCTATTTAAGAGGCGTAATTGATTGGATTGGTCGGATCATCCACTTTTTAGTCATTGAGTATAAAGTTTCCGAAGGCCCTTTCCAACTTTTGGAATATAATATTCCATGAGTACCCCATCAGTTGTCACTAAGTCAAGACTAACATTGATATGCTGAACGTAAGAGATATTGGGCCACATAGTAAATTTCCATTTTTTACAGGCAAAGACATCCTGATTTTATAACGACGTGGAGGTATGATGGTGCAAGTCTGCCATATGTAGTCCTTAATTTGTTTTTCTCAAATATTTTAAATTAAACTTCTAGATTCAGGATGAGATTGTTAATGTGAGGAGCAAAAATGTAATGATTTATCAGCTGTGGCGGCCAACTCATCAAAAATTGAAAAGTTGCGGAAATTGTTGTGAAATGGTGTGTAAAAGAGTTCTTGCTGATACACCCTGTTCAAAAGGTGAGTCACAAGGATAGGTGAAGTTTAAATATTTTTCTGTATGTGGGAAGTTAATGAAGAAAGATGTTTTTACTCTGTGTCCGAGAAGGGCAATTGGGAAAGCACAATTAGAGTGATATACTCAACAGATCATTCTGCGTGAACACGCTTTTAAAAAGTTTACAAACAGTTTTGCACTGTTGACCACTCTTTAATTCATTGGGTAGTGTTTTTTTCCATTGGCCAAGAAGATAACTTATACAAATCTCTTTACTGTATTCTATGTACCGTGAACTAATGGCAAGAGCCAGCTATTTCTAATAAAATATCAGTTTTCTGTATGTTTTCTGCAAGTCATTATAGTCACCTGTAAACTTTTTTTTTAGCCAGATGTCTGATTTGAATTAATTGGTACTTAATAGGACCAGTTGTTTCTTTATTTTATTTATTGTTACTTTATTTCGGCCAGCTGACCATAAAAGAACAAGAGGTAAAAACAAACACATTACAAATAATAGCACATGAGTCAAGTACAATTTTAAGTAGATTTCAAAAAGGGGCGTGTAAACTGAATTATAGTGCACATTTTGGTGGATGAATGGACAGCATTAGATCGTATCTATAGATGAAAGAGTAGTGGGTTCAGCTTAGAAGGCATGTGTAGTCTGGGCCCCATACCTATATTGAATCAGTTGAATGTCAACAAAGGCAATGACCAACTTTTGGAACTCTGTAGTTTGTGAGTTGGCCAATGCCCCTTGTTGTGTATCCAAGCAGCAACAAATGCAATCATAGACAACATAAATAGACAGTACATTGAGGGCACATAAAACTTAGGAATATTTTTTAAAAGTGCTAGCGCAAATCAGGTAAGTGCATATCAGGTAAAACACCATAATAGTGACAATAGAAATGTAAAAATAATACCACGGAGCCCAGTTAAGGGAAGGTTAAGATGCATAGAAGCGCTTTTCAGTGGAGACTAGAAAGGTCTATTATTTCTTCATGCTAAAACTGATATTTGCTAAGGTCAAAGGACAACACACCATTGAAGTGTCAGTTTCTAAGAACCCTAAGGCAGTTGGATAATGTGTTAAACCAAGGTTGAAGTGCAAAAGCGGAGTCCATTTGCGTGTAGATTAAATTTTGAAAAAATCCAATAGCTCTACTCCATACCGTGCAGACGTCTGGGCTTTAGCCCTATTTACCTTTAAATCTAGAGATACTGACTTGACGTATGATGATCAATGCATTTTTAAGATGGCAGCAACTCTACGATGAATTATCAGGTTACTTTTAGTAACTGTGGAGCCAATGTGAGTTACTAACCCTCAAAGCTAAATAATCGAAGGTCTTTGATTCAAGGGGAGCATCTCCCATACAGGTTACTGGCTCTATTTGTGTTGTCTATATACCATGTATTTGGTATTTTGAATGTTAATTTCAAGCCTTCTTTCACTGCAGAATTTCTGGAACTTGGGCAAAAGATTTTGAAGGCGAGAGGGTGTCCTTGACAAAAGCAAGGTGTCATCCACAAAATGGAATGTGGAAAACCTTTTTACCACCCAGTTTTTGGAGCCTCAATTCTGCCATAGTTGAGATAATCAATGATCCTGTTCATATATAGTGAGAATAAAGTAGCCGCCAAAGCTCAGCGTTGGCGAACTTCTCTGTAGATCGGGATTGGGTCAGGAAGCTCCCCTGAACTACGCCATCTAAATTGGGCATAAGGAGATTGGTGGTGCCTTATAATAATATCTAGAATGGGACAGGGGACCCTCATTGGACTAAGAGCTTCCCATAAGATATGTCTGGGTACCAGATAAAAGGGTTCTCTCAAATCCACAAAGGTAATACACAGGTGGCCTATTTGCAGAATGATGTAGTTCCAAATAATGAGAGCGAATCGGAAAGTTTGATCAATGGTGCTGATCTTCAGACGAAAGCCTGCTTGAAATGAAGAAAAGATTTAGAGTCATCCATCCAATCCTGCATTTTATCAAGTAGCTGGGAACAAAAACATTTTGAAAGTTGTCTAGACGGCTAATGGATCTGTAGTTTCCTGGGTAATTCCTTTTGTCTTTGTTGTGTATTGTGATGATAAAGGCACCAGCTCACTAAGGAAATAGACAATGGCTATGTCCATTCCCATATCCAGCAAAGTGGGCCGCAACTTGGATCTGTTTACTCTGTCAAAGGCAGAGGACAGATCCATAAATGCAGTGAACAGTGACCCCGGTCTCACCACGGTATACTTGTTAATTAACAAGAAAAGATGTCAACTTTGATCACATATGCCTAAATCTGGGTGTAACCCAAACGGTAAATCCAAAATAATGTAACCGTCCTCCACCCTTGACATAGCTCTGACTAAAATGACCCTGCCCATCACATTAACTACCGAGTCTAATGAAGAAATGGGCCTTTAACAGTTCAATAGAACTCTTTGGAGACCTTCTTGTATACAGGGATGAAGATGGACTGAGACCAGGAGTCTGATAGAGCTGTACATACTGCCAAATTAAACAAACAGTTTGCAATCAGAATCCACACTTTAGGTGACATCTTGAACAAATCAGCAGGAATCCCATAGGGACCAGGGTCCTTATGACCTGTCATATATCCTATAGCTAATATGAACTCATCAACATTAAATGTTGAATTACATTGGTAAATGATGTGAGAAATGCCAACTAGTCAGGATCATGTCTTTTGCTTTTTGTACCTGCGACATTCCAGAATGCTATTCTGAGGGAAGTAGCAATGGAATCTCTGTTAACTGTATATTTTTCTGGAATATCAGTAATACTACAGAGATCATTCCCTGCTGTGGTGGCATTTACAAAATTCGTCGTGCCCCTCCTGATGGCTAGCAGTTCTATATCCGCATAGGCAGGTACCCCATTACATGTCCCTCTGCTGATGGTCATCTCAGACTGGCCACCAAAACTGTCCTTGTTATTAAGACAGCCACCAGAATTATTAGCCAAAAGATGGGTCATCTCTCCTCAAAGTCGAGATGTTCTTTAGTCTGCATTGCCCCTTGTTCCTCTACCTGAGTTCACACCCTGCTAGACCCTATCCCAAGGCTCTCCGTAATACACTGCTTGTTATAACTGGAACCATGAAGTCAATGAAGTGCATCTGTCCCCAGAACCGCAATCTATTGGAGGTAGTTATAACAAAGTTGGTAACATTAGTTGTTCGCATAACCCCGTTGCAGGTGCTTTTAGTGTTGTCACTGATCGGCAGCTGAGTTTCCTCTGCCAACCAACGATCGAAATATCCTAGAGGAAAAGCCTGGATATTACTGGGCAAGTTTCCTGGGAAGATTCAAAAGCTTTTAGACAGCTCTGGGACAGTCAACATTAAAGAGTACACAATCCCTGTTAACTCCTTCGGTGCTGTGGACGGCCCCCGGCTGTCCCACGTGACCGTGGGCGTGTGAGGAGGACGGCAGGGTGCCGTCCGAACCCCTGCCCACTGATTAAAATGCCAGCAACGCGGCAGAATTCGCGGTCAACGTGTTAAAGGTCTTGGGAGTTGGTCCAACCCAGTCTGCTCTCAGAGCCATGATAAGCCTATTGACCAAAATTCTCCCTTCATCACCCAATTGGGGAAGCCAATATCCAACTTTGTATCTTGAGCTGGGATAATCTTCTATAACTCCTTGTTTAAAAGCGGGGACCTTAGTGCATATCACAACATAAGGGGCTGAAGCAGTAGGAAGACTGAGAATGACTCAAGAATGTGCAGGGCCATCTTTACTGCTTGTGGCACCCGCCTTACCCTGGTGTAACTTATATACTGGGTTACACCTATGACCTCCTTGATGAGCCAACGACTTTGGGTGCCCTAGAACACCAGGTGCAATTAATTAGCCTTGCGGAAAACATTTCTATTGTCCAAATTCACGCAGACTTGCAGTGCAATTGATTGGCCCTGCGAAAAATGTTTTTTTGGTCCACATTCTATTAGTGACTGTAATTGGGAACATTGTGTGTTAAAAATTGTGAATTGATTTGTCTTAATGATTTGTACCAATTGTATGAAGTTGTGTATGTTTTTTCTTTTAATGTTTGTAGGCACATTTTATGTGTAAATCTGTGGAGAACAGTTGTCCCCTTTTAGTATACATGAATGAATTTGGAAAATGTGGGTAAAATAAATAACCCAAACCACCAACAGAAAATAGTGTGGTTTCTCTCCTTAAAATAAATGGAAGCTGAGTGACACAGGAACCTAGGTTATTTTTGTGGTTGTTACTAGAACACCAGGCGGCACAGACTCAGTCGGCAAATTCTCCTCACAATCAGATACTACGGAACTGGAAGTTGGCAAAGTGATGAGCAGTAGAATTTCATCATTGGTTAAACGTGTTGAACCCTCTACAGGTTCCCTCATAATCTTCTGCCCTGTCTGCTCCGTCAGAAGCATGACTCGCAGAACCAGACCCCAAACCTGGTATAGACATGTCGGCTTTACGAAACAACATTACATTATTTAAGCTACCTTCAATAGATGATTGTTTCTTTAGACATTTACCAACTGCAGCCTCTGTCATTGACTTGAGCTTAGGAACAAATTCATCACATGTAATATTGACAGTATGATCTTTAGGCAATTCATGAGTCCTTATTATGAATGGCTTGGTAAATGGTGAAATATTTATTGCACCTGATAAAAATCCATCTCCGCTGATTTCGAATTTATCCAATTAGATTTTTGGGGGATCAACAATCTGATTTTGATGATTTCTGCACCAAAATCCGTATGTTTCAGTCAATACTAGGATTTTTTTCCTCAACTTTATCACAAGACTCATAATTAAGATTATATCGCAATTTACCGGGCCACTCGTAATGAGGATCCTAGAAATAGCTATTTTGTGTCCAGGTTTGGAAATAAGTCACCATAATGTCAAACTTGTATATCATGCATGCCACGCCGAAATCTGATTCTGAAAACAAGCAGCGTTACCTATTCGGGCGTTTTACTGTATGATTTCACTAAGGGACTTGGTTGAATAATGTTCTTTTCATAGTGCGCTTAGCGTTGGCCCACTAATTACAGTGTGCCTTGGCATTTACTGCTTTCAACCGAACCAGCGCTTCCAGGAATTACCTCGAAACCACGTGCACTTCTCCGCAACTTCCAAATTCCTAAAACCATTTTCACGAAACACAAAAAGAAAAATAATAGCTCTTCTGAAACGAAATGAACGCTTGGGCTTCACAGTAGATTATGTATCCGCCCCGATCGTTCAAGCAGCTACTATGCTCACAAGGGTAAAAAACTAATGACTCGGACAAGTCGGACAATTATTTGGCTATTTATAAATGCAACGAAGAAGGCAATTTCAAGGAAAAGTTCATTGCTGAGTTGTTGTGTTCAGCTTCTCGTGAAATGCTAACGATACATTTGGCACAGGAAAAACGCCTGAAATATAGTGTGATCAATACTGCAGTCCGCTACCCTCCTTGGGATGAATTTTTAAAAGATGGGGGTGGTGGGGCGTGGGGGGCGGGGGTCTGGGATGCTATCCTTTTAAATGCAAAGGCATTTAATTCGGTGCGTTATTGATTGTCCATGCTCCTCTACGGGTTTCGAACCTCTTCGGGTTTCAAATGTGTGATACTATCTTTCTTTTCTCGTGTTCATGTAAGTATCTGATGTCTTTGCTGAATGGTGCAAAAACCTTTCCAGAAAGATGTCGTGTTTCCTGGGAAAAGTGATGCTCTGAAAATGTACAGTGCGTGGGATGGAAGCTGACGCAGTAGGTTGATACCAGCTGTGTCTGCTAAGCCAATGGCACCGAATTACAAGGCCACAAGCTCTTTAACCTTTTAACACTCCTTATATGTGATTCTGACGTATTTAATGACAATTCGCGTTCAATTGAAGGTCTTAAACAGAGCTTCCATTTGAGAAGGTAAAATCAAGGCCGACTGGTGCACCACTGACCTGGGGAGGGGGCCTTGACCTCAGGGGTGGCGCTATGTTTAGCGATAACTTACGATTTAAAAACACCTGCTGCTGAGCTTCTTGCACGCCCAGACTTCATGCAGCAATAAAAATGTTGAGAACATTCTTGTGAATAATGTTCCTGCTAGGGAGAGATAGATCGGAGTTTTGTCTAGTGGCAGTTTTGACGCTGTAGAGTAGTACAGAGGATTAAAATGCTTGCTACACAGAAAGAGTACGGAGCAGATCACAGATCACTATTTTATGTGGATGGCTTAGCCTTAGTGGATCACTGCTTTTATCACAGAGATCCTTTTGTTTCCGCAGTTCATTAGATACAGCCCTAATATAGAACAGTGGCTGCTATGGCCTGTCATCAAAGAGTTACATGCAAACTGCATAGAATAGGTTAGGACGTTATGTGGTTTTCCCCAGTCTTTCATTGTCTATTCCTAATGTTGCTAAAAAGGTTCGTTTGGGTAGATATACATTTATTATTAGTAAAACCAGCCTTTACCAGAGCTTTAAAACAGATGATATGTATGTGACAGAGGGGCTATGAAGAGATGAGGGGCACTTTTGCCTAGTGGTAGTGAGATAATCAAACGAAGAGAACATGTTATAGTTGCACCAGGTGCCCCCCAGCGCAAAATCCAGCCCGGGGTAAAATTGTCTATTTTTCAGAGAAAGGTGGGCAGAAAATAAGAGTGCTACGATTATGGGTATTGGTAATTATTTCTCCAGGTCCCAAAAAGTAATATGTGGGTTATATCTGAGGGGCACATAGGGATGGGCAGGTCTTTTATCCTCCAGGCATTTCCTCCTTAGGATGCAACTCTTGGAGACTGGTTTTCGAAGCCTAGTGCAAGCCTGTTGTCTCTGCCACTATTCCAAGCCTCCAGAGGGTAGTTGCAATAAGTAGAGGGAGGCTCCACGAGAGAGAGAGAGAGAGAGAGAGAGAGAGAGAGAGAGAGAGAGAAAGAGAGAGAGAGAAAGAAAGAGAGGGTGGGACAAGGAAGGGATGCGGAAGAGAAGCGAAACAGAGGGAGGCTCCACGAGAGAGAGAGAGAGAGAGAAAGAGAGGGTGGGACAAGGAAGGGATGCGGAAGAGAAGCGAAACAGATGAGAAAAATAAAGAGGTGACAGAGAATGAATGGATGGATGGAAAGAGAGAGATTGTGCGAGGAGACACAGGGAACGGGCTGATTTGAGCTGTTTTGCTAGGGCTGCTTTTTGCTCCCCATTCCGTCCCTAGAGCCAAGGTGGGAAGGCTTGCGAAAAAATAAAAAAAAACAGCAACAAAAGCCCTTTAAAGTTTATGGCTTCAAATTTCAGACACAACCAACAAATGGAGAATTTGATGGTCACTCCTCCCACATAAACTCTTTGAAAATAAATAAAATCTATTTAGAAGTAGAAATATAACTGGATAGATTTGAAAATTAACTTCAAATATTCTAAATTTCAGAAAACTCTCTGAAGAAACTTTTCAAATTAATTTTCAATTAAATTTATGGAACATGCATTTTGACTAATTGATTTGTTTAATGATGATTTCGCGTTTCTCAAAATATGGGAGCGTAAATGTTTTTATGGATTTGATAATTTAGGAGCATGCCTATGGGCTTTGGTCTTTTTACCGAAATAGGATATTGACTATTCGTTCATTGTGATTGTGGCGAGGAAATACAGTTTTTTCCTTTTTACTTATTTATTTCTTTTTGTATTGTCGGCTTACTAACAATGTGAGAAAAAAAAATAAATATATATATATATATATTAAAAAATTACTCATTTTGAAGGACATATCCCTCATCATCTTAACCCTAGGTCTATTGTCCTTAATTGTTGGTTTTGGGATTCCCCGACAATAACTTTGAGAACTGTGCACGCTGAAATAGCATTTAATGCAACAAATATTGATGTTATTTGTTGTTATGGAACAATAGCATTCCAAGTAATATTAATGCTATTCCATAGCAATCGTATCAATATTTCCATTAATTTATCAATCAAAATCAAGCATGGAAAATTACTAAGGTGCATGCACATCACGCTATAATATATTTAATAAAGGACACACTAATTGAGACTGTGTGGTCATATCACACGAAGCACAGAAAGTGTTCCTAGAGTGAAATAACCAAATTTCATCGCCAACAAACTACAACTGCTCTCTTTCATAAAGGTTTCTAATGTGATCTCACCCATCACATGCCAGCAGCAGGTCATCCAGGGGTGTAACAAAGGCCCCCGCAACCCCCACGGTGCGGTGGGGTGAAAGCTCCAGGGTCCCCCTCAACCCAGTACCCTGACTGGAGAGCTCCTGAATAAGGTCGGAGGGGGCCCCCTTTCATTACTTTGCAGGGGGGGCTCGAGTTTCATTACATCACTGATGTCATCATGTCATGTGTCTGCACCACTACCTCAAGCAAATGCGCAGTCTGAATGATGCCTCACCCTAGGAATTTACATTGTGCACTTACGTCTAATAAGAAATCCCACCTAAGGTTACTACACCACTCCATCTGCTTAAGTGTCTGCAGCACTCTCTCCTACCAGATTACTGCAAAACTTTCTCCCTCTGGGTGCCCTCAATATTCCCTCCTTCAAACAGCGGTAGACCTTCCAAATGTATGCGTCTACAGTGCTTCCTTCTTATGATACTAATGCCCTACCTCATGCCAGGCCCATAGAATAACTATGTTTCTGGAACTTTTAATGTAATTATTACTGGTATGTGTAGCTGCTTAAAACTACTGTATCCAATGGAATGCCATCTAAAAACACAGGCCTGACAGAAGGTGACAGTGTGATGGGGCCACTTGGCAGCTGTAATATTAGCTCAAGTCCTCATGCATTCACTGTGTGAGAGCCCAGGCTCAGACTCTGCTATTTGACACAGCTCTCTGCGGAAGCAGGCATACTCAACAGAAGGAGGATGCTGGTGTCTCAGGCCAAACAGGACATTATCACTGTGAGACCTTAAGGCGTACAAGTGAAATGCTGGAAAGCAACAAGGCAGTGGTTACACACTTTATTACATAAGACTTTACAATGTATGTAGTAGTCAAATGATGTGGCAAACCCACAATAGACGTGAGCTGGGAAGACATGGGGGCATATTATCAAGGGGGTTTATCTCTGCTTTTTTGGCTTTAAAAGCCAAGAAAGAGGAGATACAATTATCTCCCTATACCTAGCTGTCGCTAACACCAGTTAGCGACAGCTAGTAGGAGATAGCGACCATCTTGGGCCCCGCTTTGCATGTCAGAGAAATGTATCACTAATGACATGCAAAGTGGGCATGCCAAGATGTTAGCGACTGGAAACAGTTGCTAACATTGCTATCTCCTATTACCAACTTTTGGAGATATTTCCGCTAAGCGCGAATATCTCCAAAAGCTAACACCTACCCCTGAGCAGTTCTTAGCCATGTTATCCAATGGGAGGTGGATAACATGGCTAAGAGCATGCATGAATATCGCTGACTTTTCAGCGATATTCATGCATTTCGGCCGATTTTTGATAATAGCAAGGTTCCTAAGCGATAAAAATCGCCACAGCTCGGCGATAAAAATATTGCAGCTAAGCCAACATGGCGATAATTATCACTAGTTGTTGGTAATATGCCCCATGGTTCTTTCGTCCAAATTATTTAAAGGGCACTTTCCAACAAGGTTGCAAATTGTAGAAAACTTGAATAACAACCGAAGTACCGGGATGCAGAATTTCTTTTGGCTAAGTGTCATTTATTGTATGGCTCATTTGTCAGACAAGTATTTGGCAGGACTACCTTATACATGTTAGGGCCAGGTTGCACTACAAGCATTTTACATGTCTATGTGAACATATTGTGCTTACAATGGGGTGCTCACAAATAAAGCAGCTAAAGACTTCCCAGTGTCAGCAGATTACCCTGTTGCTTTGCGCTGGTCGCTATCATTTTTTCGTTCCTTTACTTAAAGCAACAAATACCTTACAACCACAGTACTGCACGTTTATCTTGACAAATGACACCCTGAAAGATTGTCTTTTTCCACTTCTATTCCTCCTTGCCTCATTTCACCTAGTAGCAGCCAAAGAAGCTACCAGTTCAACCCATTGGAAAGAAATTGCTCATTTAAAATCTGTTTTAAGCTGTCTGGTACAAGGTTTCATTGTCTGAGCCATGTTCAGGTTTGTGCAAGGTGCAGGGTGCTTATGGACACTGCTGAAAGGGGAAATATGAGATCAGTAAAGAAGTAGAAAGGAGCAAAGACAGGCGTTAAAGCTGCCTCTTCATTAAGTATACTAATAACATAATTTGAATGGCCTATGTTTACTTGTGACAAATTTATTTAAACAATACCGTTTTTTCGTTTTTCTAGTGGTGGATTTTATCTACAGCTAATTAGTCTTGTTCTCTAACTAGAAACAGACTTAATCAAAGAAAAAACTATATTAACTGTATAAAATCGGTCAGCATACATAGAACTGCAACATGATAATGCATGGATTATTTAATCACCACTAAAATAGCCATTGCAATGATGTATTGAGACACTGCAAAACATATTTAAAATAAAAAGGATTGTCCCAAGAAGTCTTTTGTCACCAGTGCCTCTTGAGTAATGGTTTTGTGAAACTTGTTGCCTTCATTTGTGTTCACTGAGTGTTAGACTTGACAGCCTTTCTGTGGTATTCCCTAAACCTTTTGCCTTCCTCCTGTTGTTTTTGCTGAATTTGTTTTTGTTGGCCTTAGGAATCTGCGTAGTTTACCACAGCAAACCATTGTTAAAGTGCTTGTGCTTTCCCTTTCGACATGGAGAAATTGATTTAAACCAATTGGTACATTTAATTCACTTGTAAGTCCCTAATAAAATGCTACACCATGTACCCAGGGCCTGTCAATGTAAAGCTACTAACAGGTCTGCAGCACTATTTGTGCCATCCACTTAAGTAGCTTTTTAAACATGTCTCGGGCATGCCGTTGTGGCCTGTGTGTGTCAATTTAAACTGCCACTGCAACCTGTTGAAATAAACCTTTTGCCAGATCTAAGTCTTCCTTTTTAATACATATGTCACTACTAGGGTAGGTCCTACATTGTCCAGATGGCAGTGTGCAGTTCATTTAAAAAGTTGGACATATATTTTTTAATCTTTCCCCTGTCCTGGTAGTGAAAAGCATTTACATGTGTTTTTCACTACTGCAAGCCCTACAGCTAGCATAGGTTAACATTGGGTTACCTTATTACATCTAATAGGGGATAACTTTTAATTGGGAGTAGATGGGGGTACCGAGTTTGGTGTCGAAAAAATTGTAATTTAAAACCCTTTTTAATGGGCATGTCAGCTTTTAAGTCAAAATCCCCAAAAATTGCACTTTTAAAAAGTTACCATTTTTGTGTCTAATCCATTTAGTGCCAGCCTGGGTTACATGGCTAGGTATTAAGTCTTTATGTATTGCTCTTGGACAATGAAACAAACTGGAAATAGCTATTTGGCAGGATGGCCATCTCTAACTTGATGGAGGTAAGGAGCTGTCATCTACTACACCTGCACATCACAAAGCATTGGCGCCAGCACATTCACAAAGGATTCAACAATAGCCCTTTGTGCCCCCCAAACGAGCTGGGTCCATGGCAGGAAGGCAGGAAATTCAAAGCGCCTCTGGGGAGGAAACCTCTAGAGCCTTCTTCTACTTCAAAGTTGGTGGAGATTTATGTAAACATGTGCACTACTGTTTTCGCATTGGTATTCATAATGTAGTTCTTTATCACACTTATATTAGTGCATTCAAAGTTACTTTACATTTACTTAAAGTGCAACATGATCTAATTCTGAATTTATGGACTTACATCAGTCATTCATATGTAGTTCTATGTGCACAAACAACACGTATTAGTGTACCATTGAATAAGATACACAAGCCTTATGGCTAGAGTGGTCCACCTCGAAGCTGGGGAACCAGGTTCGAATCTCAGCAACGACGCTCAACATCCTGTGATTCTGGGCAAATCACTTAATCTCCCCATGCCTAACAAAAATGAATGTGTCCTGTAACGAAACTGGTGCTCATGTTAAGCGCTCTGATACCCGATGTCTCAGGTCTAGTTTGCGCTATATAAAACAAAAAAAACAAAAAAAAAGAAATTGACTCAACTAGGGCTTCATAAAACGTTCTGCATAAAATACTGTTTTCACGTTGGAGAACCTGACCTTATGGGCCAGGCGGCGCAGGGCACGCCTAAAATCTCAGAGTTCAACTGCCTCGACCGACAGAGACACGAGACACTCTGTTAGGCGTAGAAAAGTAGTTTTATTAGCTGCAGCTAAGCACAGTTATCTAAGAAGTACCACACAGATAGTTTCTCAAGAGACTGCCACTTCAATCCGTGGCGCACAGTCTTTTATACAGCACAAGTTTATAATGACAACTCCCAATATACACAAAATTGACAAATAGGAATAGTTCGAAAACAAGCTATCGAATGTCTAAAACACACCCTCCTTTCAAACCCTGTGTGCTCTCCTTCCCTTAGGTTAATCAACACTAGTGCCCGTAATTCAATTTGCATGTGGCAAAACATATGTAGAATGCTTCAAAAGAAGGGCTATGTAACAAGAGAACACACGAAGAGAATAGTGAAGGCCAGTTAAATAAGATAAGGTAGAGAAGAATGGTGGGACCCAAACAGTGGAGTAAGACATGGATTAATCAGTCTAGACATGGCTTTGCGAACTCGGCCAGACCCTGACATCAGTTTCGCACACAAGGACAAACGTTGTTTTTTAACGGGCAAAACATGGAGCAGCAGCAAGAGACAGAAAGACCATTTTACCGCGTTAGCCGTGCTGCCTGAGTGAGGCAACATAAAATGGCGACTAAACACAAAATGGCAGCCGAAAACTACGTAACCTCAGACCCTCCTTTTGCCATACTCAGGCAATGCACAAAGGAACCCATGTTAGTCTGAGTCGATATCAATGGTCATGAGGTCACTGAGATGTTGTTGCACCATCATCTTAATGTGTTCTGTCTGCTGTGCTAGTGGTTGGGAGACACAGATCGTGGCACAGAGTCAACAAATGGCTGGACCACACTGTAGACAAAGACAACAAGAAAAGACGAGTGCTAGAATCATTCCAAGGAAAGTTAGCACTTTGCATCCCCAAGTGGACAGTAGTCCCCAAAACCATCCCATCACAGACCAATCTCCAGTATCTTGGTGAATAGACTCAGAGATGACATGTAGCTTAGAGATGGCTTGGTATACTGTAGGGGCATTGTCAGGAATATAAATGCAACAACTAGACCCAATCAGTTTACAGACCCCACCTTTATCCGCAAGAATGATATCTAAAACATTCTATTCTGTAAAGTCATAAGTCGATCCGCCTGAAGCTCGGCAGTCAAATTCTTTAATGCTCCAGAAGTCACATTTATTGTGGCATCAACCACACGGATCAACTGTCTGATATTTTTGCTATTGGCCATCGGACCCCAAAAGGGAAGAAACCCTTTCAGAAAATCCCCTCCTTCTTGACCTGCTGTATCTTCCGAATCTACAACTCCTCTAGTGACTCTCTTTTTATGATAATCAGCAGGAGCAGTATATGTAGGGGGAAGAAGAAAAGCTATATAACACGTTCCCGAGAAGTATGTGGGAAGCCATGTATAAGCTTTGTCATGACAGATAAAATATGTACCTTGCGATGCCACCAATGGTGCGGGGGTAGAAGGAGTATAGACATAAGTATGGGAGCAATTGCTCCTCTCTTGCTTAGTTTTTGTATCCTGGCCATTAATTTGCAAGCACAAACGATCTCTTTGGGGTAGTACCCAAATCGGTGTAGAACTCTGTTGCTTAAGCTTGTCGGTGAGGCTGAGAGTATAACGAGTTATATTCCACCCATCGTATGCTCTCTTCTCGTCTTTGGGAATCTTGATAATGTCAGCAATCTTTGCCATCGTTACAATACCCTTTATCAAGGAACTGTGACTGAAATCCACTCCACCATTATAGGATCCACCAGAAGGATATCGAAGTAAATTCTGGTATGCATTGGAAAACATAGCCAGATAGGCCCAAGCAGAACCTTCGTACGAAAAGGGGAGGACTAGATATAGCATTCCTTTTTGTGTATTATGTGGTATGGGACCACAAACCCAACAATCAGTAACATTTACTATCAATTGATGCTGGTGTAACAGTTGAATGAACGAATTGTTAAGATATTCCATTCTTCTCATTTGCTCGTGATCTGGGAGTGAGTAAAATTTATGCGGAGAAACAGTAGTAGAGGGATTTAGAGGGGCAGAAGCGGGAACAGGTACTAACTGCAGGACGTGAATAAGCCATCCTATGCATGCTAATAAACTACATAAACACACTAAAATACATAGTGATACGCCACAACGACCAAATAATAATTTCTTATAATGAGCTCTCTTCATCATTTTAATATCACTTCCTTTCCCTGTACTATCCATTACTCTAAAGGCGTTGCTCACGATAATCTTCCTTAATCACTTGGCTGTGATTGTTAGCCGTCCTATGACACTGCAAGTCCTGTTGACCTAGTCACTAGTCAGGTCACAGCTCAAGACTCCTACCGTGACCCTGCAACTTGATGGATAAAGGAAAAAAAACGTTTCTTTATAAACAGAATTAAAGAAAACCAAAATTAATTCTCTTTCGGCAATCTCTTTCTCAGATTGTATCGTCTATTTCCAGGCGTCGTTTGGTCCTTGAACAAATGTTCGGGATCTGTGGTGTTAAGTCTTAGATGCACAGGTACAGCTTCCTGTAAGACATCATCGTCCTCCTTCTCTGAACTAGTCCAATCCAGGTGTGCACTGCTGAACGGTACGAAGCGGGGTACCTTCTCACATTCACTATCACCAACACCTTCTCGGACCCACTGGTCATAAGGTAAAGGCAATGGTACCCTTTTGCAATGCACACCATGGATCCTGTTCTTCTTTCCCAGGACCTTGACAGCTGTACGAGTCGTGAGTAAGACTTGTCGCGGCAGCCCCAGCGAGGTTCCAAGTTCTTTTTCCTCTTGAAATTTTTCAGACACACCCAGTCCCCAGGCTGGATGGAGTGTCCAGGATCTGAGGAGGCCTCCGGTAAAGCGTTTTGGACCTGTTGACGAATCACATGCAATTTAGTGGTAAGATCATGCAAATAGTCAACCAACAATGGGTACGGAATATCTGAGTACTTTTTGGGTCTGACATTATCTGGGCGTCCAAACACAATCTCGTATGGGCTAAGCCCCAAACGAGAATGAACAGTTGTTCTAGTTGAAAGGAGTGCCAAAGGCAAGGCATCAGGCAAGGAAAGACCTGTGCTGGCCTGAATGTTTGCTAACTTAAGTTTGAGAGTGCCATTATAGCACTCTACCAGACCCGCGGACTGAGGATGGTTCGCCGCATGGAATTTCTGCCTAATGCCTAGACCTACACACACCTTTTGCATAATTTGACCTACAAATTAACTTCCATTGTCACTCCAGACAATGCGCGGCAAACCAAATCTCGGGAAGAATTCTTTCAAAAGTATTTTTGCAGTGGACAAGGCAGTGTTGTCCTTTAGGGGGTAGGCCTCTATCCATCTGGGAAAGGCACAAACCACCACCAGGACGTACTTGAGATTGTTAAAGCGTTCCATATGAATATAGTCTATTTGCAGTACCTCGAATGGGTACGTAGGGGGTGCAAAGTGACCTGCTGGAGTTGGTGTACCCTTTCCTGGATTGTGCATCAAACAAACAATGCAATGTTTCACCACATTTTCTGCACATTTAGGAATACCTTCATTCTGCCATACTGGAGCTAAAAGCTTACATATACCCCTTGCATTAAAATGGGCTGGTCCATGAGCCATAGTAACTACAGGCAGTACATATGCGTTTGGTAACAACCATCGTTGATGCTCTGACAATTCCGTCCAACATCCCATACTATCCAACATTCCCATACTTTCTCTCCACGTACTCAATTCTTTCTCGGTGGCCTCCTTCTGAATCGCTTTCACACTTTCCACTGTGTCTTCACACATACCACCTTCTGCGACCCATCTTACAGGGCCCGCAACATACATACGACTTTCAATATTCCTTGCTGTTTCCCTCGATATCTCATCTGCAAATGCATTTCCTCGACCAACATCCTCAGTAATCTTTTTATGTGCACTGCACTTCACAATCGCTATTTGAGTAGGCAGAGCAAGTGATTCAAGAAGGTCAGTTACCAACTGACCATGCTGTATCTTGGTGCCGTGGGAGGTAAAGAATCCTCTTTCCCTCTACAAGCGACCAAAACTATGGGCAACGCCAAAGGCATACTGACTGTCAGTATAGACAGTCACTCTTTTCCCTTTCGCCAACACACATGCTCTTGTCAACGCAATCAATTCTGCAGCTTGCGCTGAATTGTGCGAAATACGTGCAGTTACTACCACTGTGCGCAAAGTTGTTACTGCATAAGCAGCTGTGGTTTCGCCATTAGGAAGTTTGAAACAAGACCCATCTACCCAAAGGATCCCATCCGGATCCACAAGTGGTGTATCCTTCAGGTCTATTCGACCCTTCGTTTCTTCTTCAGTGCGAAGAAAACAATCATGCTGATCTTGTACATGGTTCGCATCCAGAATAGGCAATAATGTTGCTGGATTCAGAACATTACATCTTTTGATGTGTATATGACTAGCTAGAAGTGTCAACTCATATCCAGACAAACGGGCACTCGTTAAGTGCTGAGTTTTCGTCCTGTTAAGAAGAGTATCTACTGCATGTGGCACCATAACATTAAGAGTATGATCTAACACTATTCCAGCAGATTGACGAATAGAAATTGCCGCTGCTGCTGTTGCTCTAAGGCAACTAGGCAATGCCTTAGCTACTGGATCTAATGTTGCAGAAAAATAGGCACACAGCCTTTGTTTGTCGCCGAATTGTTGCGTCAGGACTGACAATGCGCAACCTTCCCTTTCATGGACATAGAGCGTGAAAGGTTTACTGTAATTTGGAGTACCCAACACAGTAGCAGAACACAAGGCAGTACGTAAATCTGAAAAACTCTTTTGACATTCATCAGTCCAAGGAAGAGGCTGGGGCGTATCTTTAAGTGTAAGTGCCAACAGAGGTTTAGCAAGTAGGAAAAAATTTGGAGTCCACTGTCTACAGTAAGAGGTAATGCCTAAGAAAGCACACACTTCTCTCTGTGTGGATGGTACAGGCATCCGTGCAATTGCATGAATACGTTCTGGGGTCAATCGCCATCCCTCTTTCGACAAGAGATGACCTAAATAGGTAACTTCTTGTCGACAATATTGTAACTTAGAAGATTATACTTTATGATGTAAATCAGACAAATGTTGCAAGAGCGACACAGTTGCATTTTTACAGACATTTTCCGAATCAGCAGCGACTAACAAGTCATCCACGTATTGGATAAGAGTAGCACCTGAGGGCAAAGAAAAGGTGTCAAGCTGAGATTTCAAAGCTTGACTGTATATTGAAGGACTTTCACAATAGCCTTGAGGTGCGCGCTTAAAGCGGAAGCTTCGGCCTCCGAGAGAGAAGCCGAAAAGATCCCTACTTTCCTCTGCAATAGGAATGGTAAAGAAAGCATTCTTAAGATCAATACCCGAAAACCAGACCGCCGAAGCAGGAATCATAGTAAGCAAGGCTGTTATATCTGGCACAACAGGAAACTGAGGGACAACAATTTTGTTGACCTCTCGAAGATCAATCACAAAACGGTACACAGGTGGCTGAGAGGGATCAGTACGTTTAAGAATAGGCAAAACAGGACTATTACAAACATTCCCTCTAGTCTCTTCAACCACACCCTTCTGAACCAAATCATGAACAATGGCCAACAAAGCTCTCTCACCATCACTAGATATTTTATATTGAGGAACACGTGGCATCTTAACATTGTCTTCAACAGTAATCACATAGGGTGGAATTTGCAATAAGCCAACATCATTCGGACCCGTAGCCCAAAGTGTAGCAGGAAGTGAACGCAATTCCGGTGGTAGCTGTTCTTTAGATACATACATTGGAGAAGTCAATTTATCACCCAAAGTGAGATGCACACCAGAGGGTGAACAATATAGTGTAGCATGTAAATGTTTCAGTAAGTCCAACCCCAATAAATTTTCTCCGCATCCCGTTGTTAACCTCTACCGTGCTACCGCGTTTTCCCGCTGTGTGCTGAAATTTAAAAAATGGCTTGTTTATGACAAAGTTCAAAGAAAAAATGTCCCAGTTAGATGGACAGTAAAGGATATGTCTGATTTCAATGTTACTAGTAGGGATGTAATGCTTAAAACAGCATGCCATAAAATTGGCGGGAAAGGCAAAGGTACAATATTGTGTATTCTAGTTATCTTCACACACTAATTGTAATAGTATCACAATAGGGACAATCGTAGATTTTGAAAAATTCTAAACAATACTTTAGACTATAGTTGTAATCATTGAGACTTGTCACAATACATGTTTGGTAAAACTCTGTTATAAAATGTATTCACTCAGTCAATTTGCAATTCATAATTCAAATCAAAACATTAAAGACATATCACATTAGACATTTTAATAAAAAGTTTTACAAAGTACATAATAAGAAACAAGAAGAATCAAAAAAGTTGACGTGGCGTTTCGGTTTTCTTTTAGTACACCTTCCTCAGGACTGATTCTAAACGGTTAAAAAACACAGAGTTACCATCCATTTTTTCATTTATACACTTTCATATTGTCATATGCTTTAAATCAATTTTTCAAGACCTATGTCCCTTACCCTTAACCCAATTTTTGCACTAATGCTTAACAAAACGATATCCTACTCCTTTTTTCACACATAATGTCATGTACACGCTATATACTTGGGCATTGTATTACTTATCACCTCCATACATATTTACACAACTAGATTTGTTTGCCTCTCCCTTGGAGCTATTGTCCAATGCTGTTACCCCCAATATTTTGACATTAAAAACATGGCATGATGTCTGCAGCACGCCTACCTTGTTCCAGATGGAGTTTGTGGCTCAACTGGAGAGTGCTGGTTAATTAAAATTTCTATTTGGGGTGTGTAAATTGTACCAGTATTATTAAAGGCAACAAAGGCACAGTTAATGATAGATCAGTAAACATTAAAAGCTTCATCAACTGTAGGACGAAAAACGTAATTTATCTGATTCAATGTCCTTGCCAGAAATCATACGTGTGGGAGACATCTAGGGAAATCAGGCTACGACTAAACGAGCACCGATCAGCCCTAAGAACTAATAAAATAGGAGCACCGCTCACCGAACATTGGAGGGCAGCCGGTCATGTTATTGATGATCTGAAATGGTGCGGATTAGAAAAAATAATAGGCAGTAAGAGAGGGGGTAATCTGGACGATAAGAGAAAGAGAAGGGAACAATTTTATATGTCCACCCTCAACAGTGTAAGATGTGGTTTGAACTCAAGAGAAGATTGGGAGAAAATCATCAAGTAAACTTAAGAGACCTGGACAGTAATTTGAGGCTCTCAAATGAATACAGTACCTATTCATAACAGCCATGGCGTGCATGACACTCTTAATTAACATAATAGAATGGAATAACAGATAAACATCTAGCCATGCGAGGATAAATTCCTTTCACGATACAAGTTAATACCACCATAGAAACGCATTATTTCCAAGAACCAATGAGGGAAAGCAGCAAAAACGCTATTACCCAATGGGAAAAGAGGAGAAAAAAAGCCGGTAGAGGCGTTAGTTTACCATAGCAACGCTTCCCTGAATGGTCAGATTTGAACCAATTGGGTGACAGGATAAAGGCGCCCAATTAAAAAGTGGGATGCATATAAACCCGGAATAGCGAACTCGGCCATTCCTTCCTTTTTGTATACATCGATTGAACGATATAAGGACGGGCTGCCAGGATATAGGAGCAGGGAGGCCGAATTGAAGAAAGAGGGTAAGCAACACAGAATGGCTTTAACTATTTGATTGAAAAGTGTACCTCGAATTTGAAGTGTGGTGAGGAGACTCTATACAGGATATAGCGAGAAACTATGGACTAGCGTGTATTAGGGGTGTTTTACACCCGTGTTGAGTTAATGAAGCGCCCTATTTTAAATATAGAGAGGTGAGGCCCCCTAACTTAAAATATGGTTACATATATTTTTAATGTCAAAATATTGGGGGTAACAGCATTGGACAATAGCTCCAAGGGAGAGGCAAAGAAATCTAGTTGTGTAAATATGTATGGAGGTGATAAGTAATACAATGCCCAAGTATATAGCGTGTACATGACATTATGTGTGAAAAAAGGAGTAGGATATCTTTTTGTTAAGCATTAGTGCAAAAATTGGGTTAAGGGACATGGGTCTTGAAAAATTGATTTAAAGCATATGACAATATGAAAGTGTAATCACAATTGTGGGACAATGTGAGAAATGGAGATGCGTTCGTATAAAAAAAGGAAAAAAAACTGTACAAATGAAAAAATGGATGGTAACTCTGTGTTTTTTAACCGTTTAGAATCAGTCCTGAGGAAGGTGTACTAAAAGAAAACCGAAACGCCGCGTCGACTTTTTTGATTCTTTTTGTTTCTTATTATGTACTTTGTAAAAGTTTTTATTAAAATGTCTAATGTGATATGTTTTTAATGTTTTGATTTGAATTATGAATTGCAAATTGACTGAGTGAATACATTTTATAACAGAGTTTTACCAAACATGTATTGTGACAAGTCTCAATGATTACAACTATAGTCTAAAGTATTGTTTAGAATTTTTCCAAAATCTACGATTGTCCCAATTGTGATACTATTACAATTAGTTTGTGAAGATAACTAGAATACACCATATTGTACCTTTGCCTTTCCCGCCTATTTTATGGCATGCTGTTTTAAGCATTACATCCCTACTAGTAACATTGAAATCGGACATATCCTTTACTGTCCATCTAACTGGGACATTTTTTCTTTGAACATTGTCTTCCCCCCAGTCCCTTACAAGCCTGTGTGGGGTCCTCCTTTTCTTTAAATTGTTTATGACAAAGCTAGCTCGTCATCCGCGTAGCGCAGGTAACACCCAAGACGAGCTGGCTTTGTCATTAGCGCTGAAGGGGTTAAAAGGAGTGGAGCTTCCAAATCATATGGACCAATGGAAATGGGCAAAGGGCAAGAAATAGGATTTGAAACTGGGGCGCCAGAAAATCCCACAGAAACATTCGATAAGCCAGACAAAGGTGCCCCAGGGAGTTTAGAATGCAATATAGAACTTCTCATTGCACCAGTATCCAAGAGAAATGGTTCTGTAACACCTAATGCCATAACATTAACATAAGGTCCTTCCTGATCTACTGGAACTGATACAACTCCCTTACTTTGCCTATGGCTGTCCTAGCTAGTATGAAAATCAACATCCTCATTATCGAGACAATAGTCATCATTGTAATATTGTGCAGATTGAGAAGTCTGCTGGTCAAAGTAATTTGTAGAATCCTGGGGGGGAGAGGGACGTCGTTCCTGAGTCGACGCACCACGACCACTACCTCTGGACATGGACCGAGAATCACCACGACCCCGTGGTGCTAATGGTCCACCATACCGCTGCAATAAAATCGGACAAGTATTCTTAAAATGACCATCTTCCTTACAGTAAGCACACCGATTAGGGCCCAATGGAACTCGTGGGACTGAGGGTACCGGCTTCTGCAACAACCTCTGAAACTGCGGGGGCTGTTGATATTGGGGCTGAGCAGAACGAGGGGGATAAGCCTGTTGCAGAAGAACCTTTGTTTTCAAGTCTTTAGTCTTTTTCTCCGCTTTCTCCTTATCCTCCTTGAATTTGAATTTAAAAAGACTTATAAAGCGCACGTACACTGAGTCAGTTTCATGGCGCTGATGAAGTCACTGAGTGAGAGCAAGAAGAGAGCTAGGAGCCGAAAGCCTGCTGAAATAAGAACGTTTTTAGTGACCTCCGAAACTCCATATAGGAAGAGGAGAGTCTTAAGGATAGAGGGAGGTCATTCCAAAAGGTGGGTGCAAGTACAGCAAACTTCTGCCCCCCTGACCGTTTCTTTTTAAAGCGAGGCGTAGTTAGCAAAGCCAGGCTAGAGGAGCGAAGGTGTCTAGGGGGAATATAGGAGAAAATTGCCGAGTTGATAAAAGCAGGGGCTGTGCCCGCTCTTGCTTGAAAAGTCAAACACCCCAGCTTGAACCTGGCCCGTTGTTTTATAGGCAGCCAATGTAGGCTCCTGAGCAGAGGGGTCGAATGATGAGACCTGGATAAACCAAAAGCCAGGCGAGCCGCCTGATTTTGTACCAACTGCAGGCGTTGCAGGGCATAAGCAGGAGCTCCATTATAGATGATATTGCCGTAGTCAATCTTTGACAAGACCATGGCCATTAGGATCAGCTTTAAGGCAGAGGTGGAAAAAAACCTGGCAACTTTCCGAATAACTCGTAGTGTAAAAAAACAGGAAGAAACCACAGAGTTGATATGTGAATGAAGAGTTAGTTGATTATTAAGCGTGATCCCTAGTGTTTTAACTGAAAAAGAAGGGAGAGGAGGGGGCCCAAGTGAAAGGGGCCAGAAGGAGGGGGACCAGGGGTTGGCAGCACCGCCCGTCGCCACAAGCTCTGTTTTGTCCGGATTGAGTTTTAACTGATTGATATTCATCCAGTCTCGGATAAATAGCATGACGGACTGGAAGCTGCCAACTTATCCTTATCCCTATTCTCATAATATTGAGCAGTAGCCAATATCTGAGCAGTGGAAGAGATAGCCCAAGAACTCTCCAATTGTTTTCATTTATGCGATAATTCCGGAAATAAATTAAAAACAAATGTGTCTACGAATAATCAGTGCTCATGTCTTGACCACTATGGTCAATGAAAGTCTCCTCGAAACGAGTAAAGAAATCGGAGACACTTTCATCTGTCTTTTGCTTACATGCTACTAACTTATCCCAATTAACACGCACCGCAGGCATCATAGTTTTCATCAAATCTATTATTCTTCCAGGCAATTCCGTAATCAAGTCATCTGGTTTGGCACCACCTACTTGTCCTGCATCCGCAGCTGTAATAGCAGCCCAATCACCACCCAAAGCTGCAGCATGATCCTGCCTACGAATCTTGGTCCATATTGCTTGTGGGACTACATTTCCCATAAGTAAGTCAATATCTGCCAAATTCATGATACAAGCGTCAACAGTCTGGGACAGCTCTTTATAGTACCCAGCAGGATTCTTACGAGGGTCCGGTAAAGACTGTTTAAGTGCCAGTACTTCTGACCTTTTCCAAGGGTCATGTACCCATATACGCTGAAAATGAGCAGGAACATCTGAAACATTACCCGCTTGTGGAACCTCATCTCTCCATATCGGAGGAACTTCTCGCATAGGATATTGTGCCGTCGTACGACGAACCGCGGGATCCTGTTCAAGAGAATTTTGAGAGAAAAAGGCGGAACGAAAAGTACAAGCTTTTGAATAGCGCGTTCTACAGCAGGACCCACAATAGGTCCCTTATCGAATTGATTCTGAATTTCAAATAAATCCTGAGGCGGTGAATCTAGATCCTCATCTCCCCAGCCTTTAATCAGAGTATTGCACATAACATTGAATACGTATCTCTGTGTGGGCGCGTTCCATTGCAGGAAGGTATCTAAAATATCACGTAAGCTATACTGTACACTACTCATAATCCAATTACGAGCAAGAGAATCTAATTTAGCCCGTTCTTCCAAATCCGGAAACTGACTACGGGATTGTCTCCTAGACGACGCAGGAGAAAAGAAAAGAGGTCCAAGAAAAGGCCTGAAACAGTGTCGACTAAACGCCGTCGAGCTGCAGGGGAATCTGACACCAAAACAGGGGACAACGTATTCTGTAAAACAGAAGAAGAATCTGCAGCAAAGGAAACGACAGATGGGGAAGGCGGAGGCACCGGAGATTGGGGTACAGATGTCGCTGGCAAAGGGGGCGGAGGTGGAATCACAGGAATAGGCAACTGTGCAGGAACTAAAGCAGCTGGATTAACAGCAGGCTGCAATGGCGGTGCATTAGCACCTAACACATAAGGTGGAGGTAATGTCAACAAATGGGACATAAAGGAATCGTCATCAGTAGGTTTACTCTTTGATACAGTAGGTAACACAGGATAGCATCTATCTATTGCCATACGGTGTTGTCTTTCCGACACCTCAATTACTTGATCCGCTTCGTCATTTTTAAATTGTTGGGCAGCCTGTAGAATTGACATACTCTGCTCTTTCTTATCTTTCTTCATTTGCTTAATTTCTTCCTGTTTGGCTTCCTTTCGCCATAGGCGAAAAGAGTCAAACATTGCCGGCCGGGCTTTTCTCTTGAATAGAATTGTTTCCAAATTATCTAATATATCGGGCTCAAAAGAATCATTTTGTGGCCACTGTAAAACACCGTCTTTCTTAGTGTATCGGATCCATGTTTCATTAAAAACAATAGGACCCAGACCATGTTTTGAGTACAAATCGTAAGTAGGAGTTCCAACTGGAGGAATCGGACAAGAATCCTCTAGCCGGGAATCCCTAGAGCAATCAAAACAACAACATTTCTTAAACTTACTAAATCCAGGCATTTCGTAACAAACTGGACTTCCTTACAAACGTCAAGGGATTTTCAGACTATAAAGTCACAGCACAAACGTACTTACCCCTTGGCTTCGGTTAGCGCGCTAATCGAATAACAAATACAAAAACAAAGAGAGTGGGCGCTACCCACAAATACTTAACTAAATGCTTTTCTCACGCCAACAGATGTCCGTCTAACGTCTCGCGATACCAATCATCACCAAAGGGCCAAGGCAGGGCGACAGTCAGGGCAGCAGTCATCAGCAGCCGTAGGGAAGGAGTAGCCATGCTTCAAAAGACCTTCGGTCCACTTCGACATGCAGAGGTCGTTCACGTGGTTCGCGAAATCCTGCGGAATTTTCCTGCGAAGCTCCGCACGACTCTCGGGCAAAACTACTACCACTGACGTCGCCCACACGTTGGGCCGCCAATTGGAGAACCTGACCTTATGGGCCAGGCGGCACAGGGCACGCCTAAAATCTCCGAGTTCTCCTGCCTCGACCGACAGAGACACGAGACACTCTGTGAGGCGTAGAAAAGTAGTTTTATTAGCTGCAGCTAAGCACAGTTATCTAAGAAGTACCACACAGGTAGGTTCTCAAGAGACTGCCACTTCAATCCGTGGCGCACAGTCTTTTATACAGCACAAGTTTATAATGACAACTCCCAATATACACAAAATTGACAAATAGGAATAGTTCGAAAACAAGCTATCGAATGTCTAAAACACACCGTCCTTTCAAACCCCGTGTGCTCTCCTCCCCTTAGGTTAATCAACACTAGTGCCCATAATTCAATTTGCAGGTGGCAAAACATATGTAGAATGCTTCAAAAGAAGGGCTATGTAACAAGAGAACACACGAAGAGAATAGTGAAGGCCAGTTAAATAAGATAAGGTAGAGAAGAATGGTGGGACCCAAACAGTGGAGTAAGACATGGATTAATCAGTCTAGACTTGGCTTTGCGAACTCTGCCAGACCCTGACATCAGTATCGCACACAAGGACAAAGGTTGTTTTTTAACGGGCAAAACATGGAGCAGCAGCAAGAGACAGAAAGACAATTTTACCGCGTTAGCCGTGCTGCCTGAGTGAGGCAACATAAAATGGCGACTAAACACAAAATGGCAGCTGTAGCGAAGCGAGGCCGAAAACTACGTAACCTCAACATTTCTGCTTCTGTGCCTTCTCCCTGCAGGTACATTCACATGGTTTGTTAATTTGAGAATAGATGTAACTCTGTAATAGAGATAGAAAGCCTGGGAAGAAAACCTTGACAAAGAATACGGAGAGCCAGAGTATTAATTGCAGTTATGTTTCAAAGTATCACATGTGATCAAGGACAATGTTATTCTCAGGACTGACCTAGAAGAGTTTGCTAATGTTGCTACTCACAACGTGAGAATGGAATTGTCAATGGAGCCCTTGATGGTGTGATCAATGGGTGTTACCCAGATGATTATCGTGGTATTGACTGTTCACACAAATTTATGTTGGACATTTTTCCTTTGGACTTTGAGAGGTACAGACCTCTTTACTTACCCTTTTGGTTCTGAGTGAGGCTTAGGCTAACACTTTCTTCCCTTTCCCTAGAGACTCTTGACCGAGCTTCTGAAATGCTGACACCTTCCCACAACTTCACAACATTTTTTCTATTTTTCCTATTTCCCCAACTTTTTTATACTCTTTTATATTAATCACCTTTAACACATTCAGATTCTAACATAAAGAGGACTTTAGATATGACTCTTGTTTAGGGGAAAAGATCAAAGACTGTTCTCTAGGCACCAGATTGTTGTGCTAATTCTTTAAATTGCTATGACTTAACTTCTCATTTGTCTCATACTGATGCGCCTGAACTTCCTCAAGAGGTTTGGCTATCCAGTTGTTATTCGGTGCCTTTACAGGATGGTAATGAGATTGATTTATATTAATCTGACTAATAAGTTTAAAACAAGTTGTTGACTGTATTTACTGATTCCTGGTCCTTATTGCGTACCCATATGGGTTACACTGTTAATTATATGTGTTTGACCAAGTGCAAACTCCCATTACCTCAGTCACATACAAAAACCCATCGGTCAACCAATGGTAAGACATTGGACTCTGACTGCTGTGAGTCTTGTCCCGTCAAGTGGTGTAACCTCAGACCTGGACCCTTGGAAGTGGGCCTGATGGTTCTCTGCAAGCCCAGCTGTGGTCCTAGCAGAAACAACGCAGCAGTGCTTGGCCCGGTGTTCCTCGGAACCACTGCTGCATGACACAGCTCAATACAGGACTTCGCCTTGCAGCCCTGCAGCTCCTTGGAACTGCCCCAGCGTTATGCATCTCAATGTATCACCTTGCATTGCAGCCCCGCAGCACATTAAAACCACCGCTGTACAATGCATCCTCTGAGTGGGACCTCCAATGCTCCACAAACCAGATTTAATGTACTTTGTTCAGCAGGCCTAACTTGGTCCCTGTATCCGGCCCACTTTCGATCGCGGTTGACCTGAACTTGTGACTTTGTCCCAGTCCAGCACGACAACATAACTACAGTTGCCACTTTGTACTTCTATGCTATGAATACATTAAAACCTTGAAAACTACATATCTCTGGTTGTACAAAGAGGATTTTTGTCATTTTGGTCTCAAATAATGTATTACAATCTACTCTATTATTGTATATTGGGTTGGGATTTTCTTGTGCTATGTTTTCACCATATTTCTGTTTAAAATGCTGCAAAACTACTTTACACACAGTCTTTAAGTAATAACTGTCTGCTTTGTGCTAAGCTAACAAAGGGTTGAACACAGGTTAATTTGGGGTTTGCTTCTGTTTCAACCAGACAAGAATTGTGGTTGCCGCTTGAGTAGGGTTTCTCCCCCAACCAGTACCCCAATTTTCTACACTGAGCCACTAACCACTTCCAAACAATATTCACATACTGTGGAGGTCGAAACCTACAGGGGATCCTGGATGAGGTCTCAGACACCCTCATTCCTGATTAGTGTCTTACTGCAAAGCACAAAGGTGAGGCCAAGAGGAAGCCTGTGTCCTGTTTGAACATGACCTTGAGTATCGACTTGCAGCATACTGGGAACCTGCAGGCAATAGGTATGTCACAGCACATCATATTCCCATCTTTCTAATGTTCTGGGAGTGAGGTACAACTGGTGGTAGGCAAGGAATGGCTGGATGGAGAGGAGGTGGGACAGGCAGAAAGGTGGCCAGGTGAGATTCGGGGGTGATAAGAGTCTGAACTATACCACAACATTCCATCTCAACTACTGGAAGGATAGAAGGAATCCAAAATTCAGCAGCAAGACTACTGCAACTTGTAAATATACAAACTCACATTTCTTTGGTCCTGAAGGCTCTACACTTGCTCCCTATAGCAATAAAATCACCTTTCAAACTTCTGTGCATCACAAACAGAGCTATCAATGGCAAAGAACCAACGATAATTCAATCAAAAAATCAACAAATACTCCCAATCCAGAAAGCTATGCTCCATACTAGCACCTTGTTTATTAATTCCCTCAGACAGGAAGGAAACCATTGGTGAAAAAACTATCTCCATTAAAGCCACAAAAGTATGAAATTCCTTTCTTGTACAGATCAGAGCCACTAAAAATCACTTAGAGTTTAGAAGGATAGTTAAGAGCTGGCTACACCACATGTGATCCAACAAAGAACCTGCACGTAAGATCAAGGAAGTACAAACTCAGAAGAATCCTTTTACAAACAACCCCTAATATCAGAGAAAATCTGATTTAAAAAGTGCATGACTGCCCTGAAGGGCTGCTGGCGCTGGCACACCAGCTTGGGGCATGCAGACAGATATTAGAATAACCAGCTTGCAGAACGTTTTGGAAGAGGCATAAAGACTCATAGAGCGAGAATCAACACCATCAACAGCTAATCAAAGCAACCTGTGGAGGATGTGGCCTAACGGCCAGAGCTGCCAATTTAAAAACTGAGGTACCAGGTTCGAGTCTTGCCATCAGCTCAACATCCTGTGATTCTGGGCCAATCACTTAATCTACCCGTGGCTAACAAAAACTTGTTCTTGTCGAATGTAATTGGTGGTCATGTAAAGTGCAATACCTTCGGGCCGAGTTTGCGCAATATAAAATCTACCAAAAATATATAAATATATAAATAAGACACAACGGTTTACATGACTGTCCCTCAGGTAATCAACTTTCAACCTTTATTTTTTGCTCTTAATAATTGCCAAATTGCATTCTATTTCAATGCTCCAAAGAACCACGATTTAAAATGAAAGAACCCTGATTTATGGCTAGGCATTATTTTCTCTCCTACCTTTGCATATGAATGATAGCCTCCTTCCACACTCTGTGCCTTCCTTAGTACCTCTCAGTGTACTTTATTCTGTCATGTGTCCACTGCCTTAAACTTTACTATACTTCAGTAAACTGAACATACCCCACCTTAAAAATCATAAACATTCCTTCTGAGTAACCATTCCTGCAATATCTAACTTTCAAAATGTATCTTCGCCACTACTTATGGGGCGAGAATACCAGGGTATTAAAATACAGACTCTCTCCAGTGCATTTTAAAATGGCTTTGTACATAGGCTTCTTGAACTTCCCAAAAATGCATCAAATTTCATTTGTCATGAATATTTGGACATACCCTTCTAAGGAGGTCAGTTAAAAGTGGCCCGCTTTTGCTCTGTCTAAAACGTTGGCTAAACACTGAGGCAGGCTTGACAAGACAGTATACAGCAGATTGTTTATCTCTCCGAAATGTGTCCAAAATACCATGGCTGACATATGTAAAAACATGTTTTGATAAACTAGGACTACAGGTAAAGTAAAATATATTTTAAAGGAATCTTGTGGCAATGATAGATTATGAGATATGTTGAACCTGAAGACTGTGGAAGCTTTTATCCCCATTGAGACAGTTAAAAGTCTAGCACCATACTTTTGCTGCCTTGAAAACCCTTCCAATCTTTCACTTTTAACACTCTTTAGACTTAATCCTATATATTTTAAAGCGGTCTTTCCTATTCATTTTTTTGGGAAACATGATTTGCCACCATGTCTTTGTCACCACGTTTCTAAACAATGCACAGGCCGCTTTATTCTTTTTTGTGCATTCCTTAGATCTGTTTTTTTAGTACCTTTATTAGGTCAAGGAGGTTATAAACAAATCATGCCTGCAATGAGGTTTTTACAAAGGCTCTCTCCTCAATCAAGATATGCTCCAGAGTACTGAATTTTGTAAAGTGTGCTTTAAAAATAAGAAATCGCAATCAACAGTTACCATTTAAAATACTTTTATTTTAGTCTCCTGCGGTTGAAGTGTATCACATCATTTTACCGGAACATTATATTTTAAACTGTCTCTAGATATCCTATTGGTACCTTTTATTTATGTATGTATTCTATGAATTATGATCTATACTTTTATGGCAATGTATTGCTGAATATAGATTTTGGGTTAGATGGTCAATCACAATAGGGTACAATATGCATGAAAACCTTAAATGAGTACCCTTTGAAAGGAAAGTCCTATTCAAACCTTATTCACAATGTATAGATCATCCAGGCTGAAAGGTGTAAAGTAGTAAGGTTAGATTCTTCATCCCTAACTTTTTTCTCAAATGTGCATCACACCCGTTCGAGGATTGATTACATTATGGTTAGCAAGTCTTTACTCCCTTCCATTCAAAAATCTGTGATTGGTTCCATATTTATTTCCAACCATGCTCCTGTTTATTCTACCCTTGACCTCTCCCTCATTTCCTCTAAATTCAGTCGTTGGAAATTTAACTCCTTTCTTTTGTCTGATGCTATTTTCATCAAAGAGAGTGTGGAGTTCTTTAACAATTTTTTTTCCTTTAATAACCCTTCTGACACCTCCATTCCCAATAACTGGGATGCTTTTAAGGCTGCTTTCCGAGCATTTACTATCTCCTACGTTTCTAAGAAAAAGAAACTTAACAGAAAGAAATATGATGACCAACTTCAGAAAATTAAATGCCTTGAACATTCCTATTTTTCCTCTAAGTCCACCTCTGCCCTTCAAGAATTAATCATAGCCAAAACGGATCTGAACAAAATTATCACCAATGAAGCTTGTAACACCCTCATTAAAATCAAATCTAAGTTTCATGGTGGTCAGAACAAAGCGGGGAAAATGTTGGCAAATTATTTAAAAATTAAATCAGAACGTAAAAATGTGGGTCCTATCTTTAACGACTCCATCAATAAATTAGTTTCCGCAGATGAAGATATTGCTGAAGTGTTTCATAATTATTACCAATCCTTATATACTGATGACACACATCCATCTGATGCTAACTTAAAGTCCTTTTTTGAAGGCCTTCCCTCCCCCCCATCCCTTCCGGATGACTTTGCCCAGTTGGAAAGGGAAATTACTCTCCAGGAAGTAACTCGGGCCATTCATTCTCTCAAAAAATCAAAGGCACCTGGTCCGGATGGTCTACCTGTTGAGTTTTATTCTTCTTTTCATACCTTTTTTGCACCAAAACTCCTCCAATTATTTAATTCCTTTATCTCAGATGCTAAGGCCTCTGGATCATTTTTGGACGCACTAATAGTTATCATTCCCAAACCTGACAAAGATCATTCACAATGTAAAAATTATCGCCCCATATCTTTAATTAATTATGATTGCAAAATCTTTGCTAAACTCCTCGCTGCTCGTCTTGATTCCATTATTCCCCATCTAATTAAAACAGACCAAGTGGGATTTGTGAAGGGTAGACTTGCTGCTGACAATGCTCGATTATTTTCCAATGTCATTGCACATAGTAAAACTTTTAAGATTCCGTTGGCGGCTTTGTCCTTAGATGCTGAAAAAGCTTTTGACCGTATTAACTGGCAGTATATGTTTCATGCCCTAAAATGGTTTGGCTTTGGTCCCTCTTTCATCTCCTTGGTTACACTCCTTTATTCGTCTCCCCGTGCCAGTATTTTCGTTAATAATCAGTTCTCCAAGTTGTTTTCTTTATCTAGAGGCACGCGACAAGGTTGCCCCCTCTCCCCCTTATTATTTATTTTGTGTCTCGAGCCTTTCTTAGAACGTATTCGTTCCAATCCCGGGATTACTGGCTTTAAACTCTCATCTACTGAAACCAAATTGTCTGCTTATGCGGATGATGTACTGGTATACATGTCCAACCCTATATCTTCCCTCCCACACTTTATGAATGAAGTTCGATTGTACTCTTCTATATCGGGCTATAAACTCAATCTATCCAAAACAGAAGTTCTGCCCCTAAACTCAATTTGTTACCAATACATGTTTAATAATACTGACTTTGCATGGTGCCCTTCCAAAATTAAATACCTTGGTATATGGTTCTCATCATCCCTAGTTGAAACCCTTAAATTTACATTCGACTCCCTCTTAAAGAAAATTCAATCCCTCCTTCAAATTTGGTCCCCTTTATTTCTCTCTTGGTGGGGTAGATTAGATACAATTAAAATGATGATTACCCCACATGTGCTTTATACTGTTTCCATGCTCCCTTTTAAAATTCCCAATTCATATTTTTCCCGCATAAACTCTATTTGTACTAAATTTTTATGGAATGACAAACATCCTCGAATAGCCTTGCATAAGCTGATTCGTCCTAAAAATGAAGGTGGCGTTCGTTTCCCTAATTTTAAAACATACCATTCCGCCTTCTTGATTAAACAATCCTTTTCCTTGGCATATGATTTTACTGATAACCCGATACCTAAATGGGTTCTCCTCGAACGCTCTCTTTTGAAAGATTTTTCATTTCAGCATACTGTTTTTATGTCAAATTGTTCTTTTTTAACCAAATATCCTATTTTAAAATACTCCCAAACAATGTTACACAATGTTTTCTCTTCTGATCTTTCTCCTCTTCAATGTTTCCTATCTTCTGTAGTGTGGTACAACAAATTCCTTAGATACAAAGGCAAATCTTTTTACTTTAAACACTGGAAAGAAAAGGATATTTTGTTTGTTCATCAGTTTTTTGATGGTGGATCTATCATTCCGTTTCCAGTACTGCAGAACTTATTTCACTTGCCTTCATCATTTTTGAATGATTACATCATTATAACGTCTGCCATCCAATCGCACTTATCCTCCCTCTCATTACCTGATGTCTTTCCTTCTTTCTACCCCTACCACTCTACTTTTCCCTCTATTTTCTATTCAACAACCTAAGGCTGCTCTTGTTTATACAATTTTGTTATCAAATGTTAAAGATCGCCCTAAATCACCTATAGAGACCGCTTGGGAAACCGATCTTAATGTTTCCCTCTCCGTCTCATTGTGGGATCGTTTATGGTCCAAACTGTTTAACCGCATGCGTGCGGCATGATTTCCGCCCGCACGCTGAGAATTTGTAAAGCCCATTATTCATGACGAGCTGGGCTCGTCATGAGCGTGCGAGGAGGCTACCTCATGACGAGCCCAGCTCGTCATGAGCGTCGAAGGGGTTAAAGTATCTACTGCTGCTCGTATTACTCAATCCCTATTGTTCATATATCATAGAGTTATTATTACCCCTGTTAGTATCCATAAGTTTGCCCAAACTTCTTCCTCGTTATGTTGGTCATGCTCAAAAGAAATTGGAACGCTTAAACATCTATTATACGACTGTTCCCCTGTTTTGTCATTTTGGAATGAAGTTTGGAATATCTGCATGCCAATGTTTTGTTCCTCTGCCTCATTATCCTTGAAGAATGTTTTCTTAGGATCTTTGTCACCTGATATTGATACTTCATCTTCCTCTGCTAGACTGTTGGATCTGTTTATTGCTCTTGCATTCAAAGTTATTTTATCTTGTTGGAAAGATAATTCTAAGCTTTCTGTTCATATTTGGTGAAATTTTATTTGTGATGAACACAGGATTGCTATTGCTTCATCCTCTTCTGTTCCCCTTAAAATCAAATCCGATCTACTCTGGCTCCCCTTTTCCACTTATCTTTCTTCCAAATCTCCTACTTGATTACCTTTTACTATTCCCACATGTTAAATCTTGTCCTCTCTTTCTTTTTCTTCTTTTCTTTCTTTCCTTCCTTCCTCTTTCTTTTCTTTCCCCCTATATCTTCCTATTCCCTCCCTCTTTCCCCCTCCCAATATTCACTTCTTTCTTATTACATACGTTTTGTAATCCTTATTAATATGTACTTTCTTCCAATATTTATGACATGTATATTATTTTCTATTTTAAAAATGATTAATAAAAATCTCTTAAACAAAAAAAAAAAGATTCTTCATCCCTAGTCCATGCTATTAGTATAGGAATATAGGGGCATATGTAAGAAGCCGTTTGCGTTTTGGGATGTATGGGCCACATAGCAAAATAAGGAATTGCGATTCCTTATTTTGCTCAAGCATTTAAGGAATCACAATTTTGCGATTCCTTAAATGTTATGTAGGGGTGCCTTGCAAATTGCGATTTTAGCTTAAGAAATCGCAAAATACCGCCTACTCCAAGTAGATGGTATTTTGCGATTTCCTGTTAAAATGCATTTTTTTTTTTAAATTCAAAGTGCCATGTGGCGCACAGAAATGCTCTTAGGACATGTATGTGTGCCACATGTACTTAGATGCATATTCCAGGGGTACAACAGGTGTCCTTTGGACACCCTGGCACCTTTGGAATTGCGATTCTCAAATTGCTATTTTCTCATAGTAAATCGCATTTTGAGAATGTATCCCAATTCATTCCTATGGGCCTCTTTGCCCATAGGAATGAATAGGACACTCATTCCTTAATTGCGATTCGCAATTTGCTAATTGCAATTAAGGAATTTTAGAGGTTCGCAAAAAAATTTAGATTTATTACATACATTCCATTTTGCAATTCTCAAATAGCGATTCCTTAAAAATCGCTATTTGAGAATCGCAAAATGTAAATTACATACATATGCCACTCAGAGTATAATCTTGAGGTCAGCTGAGTGATTAAAATGGCATACAAATGGTTTGCTGGAGTCTCTGACACGTCATATACAGTTCACACCCCTATGCAGCTGCATCAATTGGCTGCTAGTATAAAGTGAGGCCACCAAATGGTCAAAATGGTGAGTGAAGATTAGTCAAGGGCCTTCATAGGTAAAGGCACACTGGATCCAGGCTCAGCAGTAGACCTGGAGCAGATGAAGGCTGAGATGTTCTTTGAGGCCATGGGTTCGTTTCAGGGAATGTTGATGGCACAATTAGAAAGCATGGAGAGCAACAAAGGCACTATATTTAATTTCGTTTGGCATGAAGTTGTGGGATAGATTGCTACCATAAAGCATAATAATGAGAAATTATCTGTATCAAACTGAAGTATCAGACCTAAAAGCTTAGATATTGCATTTTGTTATTTTTTCAAACTATTTCATTTTATTTCGGGTCCAGCAAAAAGTATAATCAAAACAAAGTGTTGGAGTCTCAAAATCAAACACGTCAACCCAAAAATTGGAAAAAACTCCTGTCCTGATCTCAAACTCATATTCTTAATTTGTCATCTACCCACAACTGAAATTACACTACATATTTCTACTTCAGGGGTGGAGGGGAGGAGAGTGGAGTAAAAAATTATTAAACCTACCTGCTTGCTGCATCCTTCCTGCCGCTTCTCCTGGACGCGTCTTTCCTCTTCCCGCTGGCAGGAACAGGAAGCAGCCTGGAAGCACCCAGGCAGCCCTGAGCCAATCACAACGCTGCATTGCAGCGTTGTGATTATTCTGAGCTCTGCGTTTTGGCACTCAGACAGGGCACTGGGGCTTGGGCACGTGCTCTTCCCCAGGCTGCAATGCAGCTTTGGTGGAGAAGAGGAAAAGTGCACATGACTGTTATGGTCAGCCTGAGAGGGCCAGCCAAACATTCATGTACACTTAGGAGGGGGGCAACCACTCCTCGGCTGCTGTGTCAGCCCCACTCCGCTTCACAGTGCTTAGCTTCCGTGCACTAAACAGGAAAAACGAAAATGATAATAACTGGGTTAATATCATTTTATTTTTTGTTATAGTGCTGAAATAAACAGTTGGGCAATGCTCCTCCACCTTATGGAGGTGATGCCACTGCTTGTTAGCCTATTTACAAGTCACATAGGAAGATAGGACGTAGGGCCATGTGTATGAAGGTCTTATGTGGTTAGAACGGGTCTGATTCTCATAACTGGTCTATTTGCAACCTCAAAGAGGCCTTTTAGTATCTAAGAAATTCAAATTGTGATCCCAATCACTCTTAGGGATTGCGGTGATATGCCAAATTGGTGTTTCGATGGGGCATGTATATTGCTTCCCTTCCAAATACCGATTTGCAGAGGGATGTTTTAATTTTTTGCAACTTAAATCTAGTTGCAAATCATTAATAATATACAACTATGAACATTTAGTGATAGCCCATTCACAAATGGGAAGGGGTCTCCAACCGAACTCTCATCCCCTTAGTAAATGTTGACCACTACCTACTCTTAAAAAATGTAAGTTATTAACTTTATTTTAAAAAACATACTGTTTTCCTTTATGGTGAAGGAGCTTTGTTAAAAATATTGAGATTGTGTTATTTAAAAGCAATCACAATTATGGTGATAATGTTGACCCCAGCAGGCCAGTATCCCGTAATGGCAACGATTCATAGTTGGCCACAATTTGCGACTTAACTCATAATTATTCATGAGGTAGGTCGAATTACGAACCACTATGACTCTGTTTTTTACGAACTCACCTATTCATGTCTGGGTCAGTTTGCACCAACAGCATGGATTTATTACAAGTCAGGGCGCAATTTACGGCAACCTTTACCGACTCCACTGTTTGTACATCTGTTATTTACTTTGCTAAATTTTATTTTGAAAGATCCCTGCAGATCAGTTAAACAATATCAACGTAATTTGTGAAACAATACCAGCTTTTTTTATATGTTTTTACGAGTCACAGTAGCTGACTCCGTAGCATATATGGGTGTGTCATAAAAATCTAAGAAACTACAGGGTAAAAAAAAAAATGGTGTGTGGATATTAACATGGGCTGATTATTTTCTGGTTGAAGACTGTACAATAATAGTGCAGCAGTATGAGAACAGTAAAAAATTAAATCTGAAATAAACATCGGCCTGGATATTTAATTGATAATATGCACGAACATACTTAGGTTTTCGGAATCAATATGAAATGAGACCACTATTGCTTTTCTAAATTAATAAAAATATCAATAAGAAAGCGTGGAAATAAATAATACAAACGGGCAAATACGCATGTTTCGAAACGGCATCCCATTTCATATTTTATATTGGGTCATTAAAAAAGAATGAAGACATTAATTCTTCCCACACAGCTCCGGCAAAAAGGCCTACTCCAGCTTTCTGCATTACCTTTATATTCAACACTTTGTCATGTACATTAGGTGTTATAGTGCATGAAATGAATACATAGTCACATACCAGTAGCTGCAGTTCCAAGTGGTGATCGACAATACTGCCTCTAGCTAGCTAACACTTTTTTCCTATGAAATATTTTCTGCATGGCCACATCACAAGTCAGCAGACAGTGGTGGAATTTATGTACTAGTCGCAGCTGTCGGCGGCAGTGAGGTGCGACAGAGAACGAAACATGCCTTGGCAAACCCTTGAGCATAGGTGTAGTCGCATAGCATTGGCTAGCGAGATTTTAGGCTTTTCCCTTTATTTTTTCTTGTGCAAAAAAAAAAAAAAGGACAGAATCCATGTGGGCCCTCAGAATTGATCTGTCTTACCACAGAAACACATAATGTGATATTTATAGTTTGGAGGGCTCATGTAGTTCAGACTATTTCCCATCCCTGTTCCTTGTAAATGCATCTCAACTATATTTCATTTTCATTCAGAAACTGTTAATATGGACATATCTATGAAAACACTAAGGCATAGATTCATCAAGGTAAAATCCGCTCGCAAAGGGGCAGATTCTTAACATCTACCCCTTTGCGACTGGTATTTTTGCATTTGGGATGCATCATCCCAAAAGCAAAAATCGCAAATTAAGAAATCGCAAAATTGCGATTACTTGTATTTATGGAATCTCAAATTGAGAGTCCTTAAATGCAATGCAATAAAGTTTAAAAAATAGCGATTTCGCTAAAAGGGCTCGCACATTACCATGAAGTTGAACTTCATGGTAATTTGTAAAAACGTAGAAAAATGCACTAGGGCATGTGTGTGCGCAACATATGTGCACAGATCAATTTCAGGGGTGCAACAGGGTGTCCTTTGGACACCCCTGCACCCTTGAAATCGCATTCTCAATTTGCGATTCGCTAATTGCAATTCGCAAATTGAGAATGTCTTCCCATTTATTCCTATGGGCCTAATGGGGAAGTTTTCCTTAATTGCGACTCGCAATTTGCGAGTCGCAATTAAGGAATTTTAAGAAATCGCTATTTTTTTAGTGATTTCTTCATGCATTGCATTTTGCTATTCCTTAATAGCAAATCGTTATTTTTCGCTATTAAGGAATAGCAAAATGGGTTCTTGATGCATCTGGGGTAAATGTTTAGCTTTAGCGATTCATAACAAAACAATTAGTTCTTAAAGGCTTGTCAGCTAAAGACTGGCGTGTTTCAAAAATGTTCATCTGTCACAGATGCAGCCCCAATGGGGCTTGGACACAACGATTTTTGCTCATGAAATTTCAATATAGGTTCAAAAAAGTGTCACTTTCTGCGCAAGTTGCAGGTCATGATTCCAGAAATCAGTGTCTGTAAACATTTACTCACCCAGGTGAAACTTGAAACTGGAAGATCTGCAAGTATGGCAGATTTCCAACTTTAGTACTTTTAGGGTAAGAGGTGGGAAGATAGGTGTTCACAAGCGATGGGAAGCAGGAAGTCATAGGGAAGATAGGAACCACCAGGACCGGACTGGGAACAGAAACCGGCCCTGGCAAACTGCTCAGCTGCCCCCCCCCCCCCCGGGGTGAGGGGGAGTGCAGCCGAGCAGTTTGCGAGGGCCGGTTTCGGACTATTTCTTTTACCGAGGGCCTATATTGCTGACCCCCGGTAACAAAAACGGTCCCCAGGGCCCAAAATCAGCCCCCAACCTAGCGGCCTACAGGGGAAACGCCCGGTACCCGCTATGGCTAGTCCAGCCCTGGGAACCACTCATTAAAATGCACATTTGTGTATACCCACCAACTCTCCCTGTGGGTTTTCCTGTTCGCACACCTACACTTATGAATGTGCTGATTCATCAAAATATCAGGGGTAGCAGAAGTGACATCATACCTTTGGACCTTAATGACATCACAGAAAGTGACGTCACTATGACCCTGATTTTCTGTAGGAAGGCATGTGAATTGAGCCTAGCGTTACACGTGCACACTCATATGCACCCGTTTATACTCATTCTTTTTCATTAGCACTCACTCACTTGAATGCACTCTCAATCTCACTCATACTTTAATGACACTCTGGCCCAGTGCTCCTGATGTATTACAATGTGGTTGCATGACTTTTGTCATACAAACTTGACGCAAAGTGTCAGGGAAGATTCACTATTCAATGCTGGTCCTGATTTGCTTTGGAAAGTATGCCAAAGTGCCGCAATTTCACTATGCACTGCTTTGCGTTACTTTGCATCAAGGCACCATTCAACAGGTGGTGCATTGGTTTTCCTATGCAACCACCCATGGGTTTTGATACAAATCCCTATCTACAAATATTGATAGACAGTAATTTAAACCAACATCTTATGACTCCTGAAGGCAGGCTTAACAAGGATAAATAAAAAAAATTATCCTCTTTTTCCCAACTTTGCATGTGTGCTGCATTGTGCAGAACACACAAAATGGGAAAGCCTTACTTAATTTTTGTACTGGAAGGTAGTCCTTCAAGTACAAAACTTATGCTTCAGAAAATGTGCACCCCCTTTCACTATGGTGCAAGAGTGTGTGCATTGGCATGGGATGCTCCCCAATAACAGGATCAGTGCAGCAGCACGATGCTTGTGAAGAGTGAAAGGTGAATGATAAGAAACGAACATAAGGATTTGTGCCTAGGAGAAGCTCTGTGGTATACCGAGCAAACAGTGTCAAAATCACATGGTTTTGCCACATTACAAGCAACACTTATAGGGGTCGTACAGCTATGTGTCGATGTTTCAACAATTAGAATATCCTTTGATTGGTAAAAGGGTCTTCATCAGGACTAAGACAAATGGAGAAACCCCCTGAACAGAGGCAGAGAAAAAAATGCAAATACAATTGTCGTATAGATGGGGCTTTGTAAAGCTGCCCAAACAAGTGAGAATTATGAGGTTAAGACAGGGTCCCAAAACCAAATAGATATCTCTTATCGGGGATATACTGACACTTCGATAGTCAATCCCCCTCCTCCTCGGTTAGGAATGTGAGCTGGAGCACCACTCTTTTGTTGCCAATTCATGTAATATGATATTTGTTTTAAAATACCTTCTTTTGTGGGTAGGTTCATTCATTAACTATACTTGAAGAGTACCTATCTTGGCCTCTTCCATTACTTGAAAAAATCAGAGAAAAGTTTTTTCAACAGTATATGTCTATAACTACATTGAATTCCCAGAGTCTGAGGCAGCAGAGAGATACCCCTTTGTTATATTAGTGGTTTTGTATTGCACATAGAAATTCCTATTTTAGGGCTGGGGTGTCAGTGGAAATGAATGATTTTAATAGATTTCCATGTCTAACTAAGCCATGTAAACTTCTTGAATACCCTTGTTTTGTGCCCATCACTGTTCTAAAACTTTGGCATTCTCTGAGAGTTGTAAAAGAAGACGGAAAAATGTTATATATATATATATATATATATATATATATATATATATATATATATATATATATATATATATATATATATATATATATATATATATATATCGTGGTGAGTTTAGTATTTGCGGGAAGTGGATCCACTGTATATTGGTATTGAAAATATAAATTCCCCGTGAAAGTTTAAGAATGTTTTAGTCCTCCTGTATCCCTTTATTGAGGATATGAATCCAACATCAATTCAGTTTTTACTGCACACCACAGTAAATCCATTTTTACCGTAGTTCCTGTATGCTTGTATCATTTGTTAGTGCTTGTGTGGAATCTGTATGCTAGGGGTTCTAAAATGGAGAGTGTGATAGTAGCATTTGTTGTTAACTGTGCTCTGAAGTAGATCAAAACGAATGATAAATATGGCAGGTGGTTATTTTCAGAACGAAAAAAGCAAATAAATGTGCGCCCAGGCCCTGTTTGACTCAGGTGTTGAGCTCATTTCGAGCGAATGTCAGAAAAGATTTTCAAATCTTGATCGCGATCTATAAGGCAAAGGAACTATGATATATTGCTCGGATTTGTCTATGTAGGAACGTATTTGAGTTGAGAGGTCTTGTGTCGTTGTTTGAGTATGAGGCAAATTTGCAAATTTCACTTTACCAAAAGTGTAGTCGTTTTTTTTTCCACATTTCATGGTCAATGTACTTCACATAATTTAAGGCCAAAATTGACCTGTTCATGCAGAAAATTGTTCTCAGCAAGTGTGACGTCATAGCTAATCGATATTTTGTGGGTGGAACCTGTCTTATGCTGGTATCTCATATGTCTATCTCCCATTGGAGGCGAGGAAAACTGTTGCTGTAGCGCTGGTAACGTCGCGCTTAGACTATTGCAACAGTTTGTATGCTGGCACAAATAAAGAAGTAACTTACAGGCTTCAGTTGGTGCAAAGCGCTGCTGCCAGAATGGTGCTAAAATGGCCAAAAAGATCGTTAGCCTCAGGGGCATTAAAAGCTCTTCATTGGCTTCCCATTGTAATAAGGATCCTTTTCAAAGTTCTGATTATAACATTTCGAGCAATGCACAAAATAGGACCACTATATCTACAGAAAAAATTCAAGAGATACTGCCCAACCAGAAGCCTACGATCATCAAATTCCAATACTTTGGTGGTTCCTAGGTTTCGTTTAAAAACCCGTGGAGGAAAGTCCCTGGCAGTACTGGGTGCAAGGGCCTGGAATTTTTTGCCTCCCGCCCTGAGAACTCTGGATAAAGAAACAGAGTTCCGCAAAGAATTAAAAACTTGGATATTTAAACTGCAAGATAGCATGGCCAGAACTCTAGTTTGATGCATGCTTCTTTTTTGGTCCAACTCTGAGTCACTATGTCATCGGGTAATTTGCCGGAGGTAGCGCCTAGATGCTCCATTGGAGCGATTGCTGCGCGATATAAATAAAATTTTACATTACATTACATTACATTATCTACGTGAGAGATACCATGTGTTTATTTTTCACACATATACAACTTCATAATATAGGCATATATTTTAAAAGTTTTCATGAAACGTCTGCATACTTTGCAAAATATCTTCGCAGTTTCACCATCTCTTAATATTCTCTCCTTTGCTCATGCCATGGTTGCATACATCTTTACCACGTGACTGTTACGCAACTCCTGCCTGGACTTTGCGAATGGACATATCTGTAATCACAAGTCTGTCACTTATGAAGTATGGAAACAGTGGCTAACGCCTCAGGGCCACCTCCCAACACCGTGCAAACAGGAACCAGCATGTTCCTCGGGCAAGGTACAGACAAATGTGGATGTCTCGCCTGCAGCCATGCGATTTGTTGATCCGCTCGTTGACTTCGGCAATCACCGGATTTTGCACTGTGTGCAACTCATTAAATTGTTCATGCATTTATGCAGTAGGCGAATTCACAAGGGAAATAGAACTACAGACTGCCCAATTAAGAAGGAACGCTTTGTCCTGCATTATTCCACCAGTAACACTCTGTTCTCTGTAAATATTTGGGACATTCACGGGCGCCGATTACATCTGTATTCTCGATCGCCGAGATGTATTCTTTCTGAGTCGGAGCACAACGCAGAGTAGCCCACTATCTGTCCTTAGGTTTGAACAAGTTTACAAATGCATAAAATGTTATGCTCTGAATCTGTAATTGGTATACATGCATAACTCATTTTTGGTACGTGCATTCATGTGTATCCTGTTGGCAAGTACGTTGCAAAAGGTTGGTAAGCACGTGTAAAAGCAAATTCGGGAAGCATTAGCCATGTCCTGCAAATGTTCCTAGTCCATTTTCCATACCTCCATTTTACTGTCATTTAATTCACCATTGCATCCTGATATTCGCCCCACTTTGGCTCAGCACTCATGAAAAGGTTAGGGTCATTTAACACAAGTTTTAAAAGAGTGCTGCCACTTAGCAGGAGCAGAGCTGAATTTTAGGATGACATGTTTTTTTAAACTACAGAATAACTGTTAAATGAATATGTTCTGCATCTATGCATTACCTTCATCTTCACTTTCCCAAGACCCTGAGCTCGGTACGTGTCCAGAGCGGCTGGGTCAAGTCTCATTTTATGGAGCCTGCATGAAGGGAGGGAATGTTTTGTGGGCTCAGGACTTCAAATTAAATTAATTGCAAATATAGTGTACTGACCTATCTCTTTACAGATTCCACTGGGTTAACTATGGTGTGTTGATTTCCATTGGATATGCTGATGATCAGAGCAGGGGAAAGTGCGATGTATTACTTTGTGTGTTGGTCACACACCCTTGGAAACATACATATTAGTCTCCTCCCTTAGTCCTCGGAGATTGGTGCCTGGAGATTTCGTGACATCAAGACTTCTCTCCAAGGGCACTAACTCTTAAACCCTCCACTTGATTCTACCGCTTCACTTCAAAGACACAGGGGCATATTATCAAGACAGGAGATAAAATTATCGCCGCTTTATCGGCAGAAAACTGCCGATGAAGCGGCGATAATGGGCTTGATAATATGCTCTATGGAATTCCAATCGAAGCCCATGTTAGATGTGTTCACATCTAACATGGGCTTCAATTGGAATTCCATAGAGCATATTATCAAGTCCATTATCGCCGCTTTATCAGCAGTTTTCTGCCGATAAAGCGGCGATAATTTTATCGCCTGTCTTGATAATATGCCCCACAATTTTATGTATTCGTTAAGCTGTTCCTGAAGGTCCAAGGTACAGCAAGCACCACTGGCCCGATGAACAGTTTTGTGCCTGCAGTTTTGGAATTTGTGTGCATTAGTGTTTGAATCATGCAAACAGTTTGGTGTTGATGGTATTGAAATTGTTGGCCGTATTAGTTAGACCAGATGAGCAAATTTGTCAAGTTTTTGGCAATATCAGGGTTTCTTGGTTTTAAATTGTTGTTCAACAAATAACATACTAAAAATATAATACTTCTAATATCTTTTTGGCAAAAAATCCAAGACTGCTGACACAAAGCTCTTCACTTACCTGGCTAATGCTGGTCATAAATTACAAAACAGCTGGTCCAAATATGTATGTGTGATAGGCAAAGCAAAATCTTGTCACCGTGGCTCAAAATCTGGACACAAACCAGAAATGAAAAGGCAGATTTTAAAGCCTGATGATTTGATACTGACTTATTGCTAAATACCATGGTTTCAATCGATGTAAACAAAACTGATGAGCTCATTCATTTTTTTGCAGAGATCAAGCCAGCCCACAAGGTCTGGGGAGACTATAGACTTGATTCGTGACATCAGGAGCAACTTTCTTCTACCAGTGGTGTCCTGAGGGAAGAGTGCAGCAGGAAAAGATCACTGGACTCCTGACATCCGTGGGTCTTTCCAGCACAGGAGTTTTGGACACTGTTTGGAGTGAGCCGCCGCGAGGTGCAGACGCTGGGGCACTACAACACCCACAAACCCTCTGTGGGAACCACAGCTGACTGCAATTACCCCTATCTAAGGGCTTTGGAGAATCGATTCCTGGCATTGGGAGCTGCTTTCTGCTACCAGTGGTGCCCTAAGGGGAGAGTGCAGCAGGAAAAAAAGATCCCTGGACGCCTGACATTCAAGTGCCTCTGCAGCACGGGAGTTTTGGATGCCTTAAGGCTTGGCCAGGTAGATCTACCTGCCCCTATGGACTATTGAATAACTCGTGCCCCTTAAGGTATGTTGAATTTAGTTAATTTTGATGTGCTGATTAAGAATAACCACTTGTTTAGACTTTGGCCCAGACCTGGGGCTGACCTGAGTGGAAGGGGAACATGTCATTAACTATCTGTCTAGCTTCGCCCTGTGTTGATTGACTGTTCTTTCTTTTTTTAAATATATAAAATGTGGCTATAATTTAACTGAGTTTCGAAGTTTAATGAGCACTTAGGGACTGAATTATAGGGAAATGGAAACTCCCAGGGATGATGACTAAATCACCTAACAAAACCCGAGCTTCCATTATGAATCAAACTAGCAGCCCGTCCCGACGTTGTCCGGGTATGAATTGCTGCCGGCCAGTAGTATATTATTTTGTAGGATTTCGTTTTGATAGCATTTCTTATCTGTGACAGACCTGTGACAACGCTCCGATTCCCAGTGCACTGCTGATGCACTTAAGAGTGCGCGTTCAGTAGTGTGTGAACTCGAGTTTCCCTACTTTATTTTTCCTTGCAATATTATATAGCGCGAACTCGACAACATGGCATGAGCACAATTTACATTACAGAAGAACACATTCATTTGTGGTAGGCACGGGGAGACAAAGCGATTTTTCTGGAATCACAGGATGTTGAGCTGATGCAGAGATTCGAACGTAGCTCCCCAGCTCTAAAGTTTGCAATTCTAGAACTTGTGGCGGGAGGTGTGTCTAAAAGTGTATGTCGATGCTGGCCATCAATGAGAGAGACCTGTGCATTTTTCAAATGGGTGGTGAAAAAATATGAGTATCTTGTTGGAGATGTGGGCCGCCGTGCCACCAATGTACTTACCAGGGGAGGGTAAACACCCATTATTCCGCAACTTTCTCTCCGCATACCATCACTCCCCATACTTTCATTACAAAAGTACCATGACTCCGCAATGCCATTATAACACATGGCATTACATTTTATATGCTTTTTCCACGCATACATTTACAACGAAATTCGTTGTAAATGCATGAATGGTAAAAGCATGTTTTTTTTTTAATGTTTGGATAAGGTGCGGATGGGTATAGGGGTATATGTTTTGTGGTACTGAGGTATATGTTTTGGGGTGTTTGGGTATTTTAAGGGTACACATATAGTTTTGGGTTATGGGTACAGGGGTAGTTTTAGGGTTTAGGGATAGGTATGGGTTTTGGGGTACAGGGGTATTTTTAGGGTTCAGGGCTGGGTTTGGGTGTGTGTTATAGGGGTATTGTTAGGGTTCAGGGGTAGGTTTGGGTTTTGGGGTACAGGGGTATTTTATGGTTTCATGGCTAGGTTTGGGTTTTTGGGGTACAGGGGTATTTTAGGGATCAGGGGTAGGTTTGGGTTTTGGGGTACAGTGGTATTTTTAGGGTTCAGGGCTAGGCTTGAGGTTTTGGGGTACAGGGCTATTTTTAGGGTTCAGGGGTAGGTTTGGGTTTTGAGGTACAGGGGTATTTATAGTGTTCAGGGCTAGGTTTGGGTTTTGGAGTACAGGGGTATTTTTAGTGTTTAGGGATATGTTTGGGTTTTGGGGTACAGGGTATATTTATAGGGTTAAGATGGGTTAGTGTTGGGGTATTTTAAGGAGTAAGGGTGGGTTATGATTATGTGGTGCAGGGGTATTTAAAGGGAGCAGGGTGGGATTAGCACACGATATGAGACTTGGCATGAAGGGCGGAAAGTACCACACGTCCCCAGCGTTTGTCATGCCCAAAGCACAACGCAGACACGCCCACAAGGGACTACTTTGCTGGCACGGTTCTTTTACCTTCTAAATGTATATGGTGGGCGTCTGCATAGCCTATGTCCTTCTGCTGCAACTGCCCTTTCCAACGCTGTATTGGGTGTTGTGATTGGTGCTGTGGTTCCTGAGATTACCCGCCTCAAAGGTTTGGGCTCTCTCTTTATTATATTAGTATGGATTACGGGTTGCTATGGGAGCGATAGAAAAACAGATTATGAGTGTGGAAGAAACTTTGAGGCAGATTTACAAGCCCCTTGTGCCTCTTTTACGCCGCCGTTGCGTCACTTTTGTGATGCAGCGGCGGCGCAAACCAGCGCCATGCCGCAGGGTATTTACAATATGACTTATCTGGGAGATCCAGCCCCAAATAAATGCTCTAGCGGGGAGATGATGAGTGTAATAGGTAGGGTTGTAAGTATTTCTAACCCCACCTCACAGTACATCCCTGACTCTCAACTCAACCCCCATCGAAACAATTTAGGACACCTAGTTTTCGAGCTGCCCCTGCCCCAAAAAAGTAGAACAACTTGAGGGGAGACGGGTTACTAGAAATAAAAGCTCCCAGAACCTTGCAGTACCCACCAGGACCGGTCCTAGGATTTGCGAGGCCCTGGGCTAAAAGGGAACGTGCGAGGCCCCCTCTAATTTAGATAAGTGGCCCCTTGCAAGGAGATCATTCAGAGACACTGTGGGGGGCCCATTGGCCAGCATTTTTGCGCCCCCACAGTTTTAACTTTTACTCCACAAGCATTTCTCGTACCTTCAGTCTGATAGGTGTGAGAATTGATTGTGGTCTAAAAGTTAAAACTGTGGGGGCACCAAAATGCTGGACAATGGGCCTCCCACAGTGTCTGCGAATGGTCTCCTTGCAATTGAGGGAGCGTCTCCCTCCCCTATGCCTCCAGACAGACACCATCCCTTTGAGGCCCAGGGAGGGGGCCCCCTCCAATGGACCTTAATTGCAAGGCGACACCTTTTTTTGAAATAGATCCAGGGAAACAACAGGAGACTTCACCAATGCGTGGCCCCATGCTGGTGGGCTGAGTGCGAGGCCCTGTGCAGCCGCCCACGCTGCCCATGCCTAGTGCCGGCCCTGTACCCACCAAACCTTCAACTAGAGTACCAACTAAAAAGATGTCTTTGGAGGATTATAAAACTCTTGTTACACTGGAACTAGCATTGGAAACTCTGGTAAAGACCTCTTGTAGCGCACTTACTGATAGATTAAAACATGTGGAAAGCATTGTATCTAGGTGCGTTAATTTATTGGGGAGGGTACTCCTGTGGCCTGCCAGACGTATTTCGAATGTGGCTGTAGGGATGTACCCCAGACTTTTAATGGTGTTACTTAACTTTGTAAAGAGTATCGTGACGGATCCCAACTATTACCACCAGCTGCTGGATTACCTAGTGTTCCAACAATTAAAATCTTGTTGCCTAGTACTGGGGATGTTTCAATCCAACGTGTCTGCAAGCTTGTGCTCCTGCTGACACAAAGAGTTCCAACACCTGTGAATCTTTTACTCTTCCACCTTTAGCCACATTCCCCATCAGAGAACCTGTCACTAATTGTCCAGTAAACAATTACATGGTAATTCTGGCCAATTTTCAAACATTATTCATGTTAGAACACAAAACTTGGGGTTCACTTAGAAACAAATAATTAAACTGGTTAAACAACAGGGTGGGGTTGATAGGAGCTTTTTTCACTGGCATAAAGATTTTGAGGAGGGTAAAATGAGTGGACGGGGACACAAATTGTTCCAGGGAGGTTGTGTAGTTTTGTCCTTTAAAACAACAGACTTGGTTTAAACTATTCTAAACAAAGCTTGTTCTCTCCATGAATTCACACCAAATTGCCGTTTTACCGCTTGGGTATTTCTTTCAGGTCCCCACTATAAGAAAAGTCTTTGACCAGACAGTACACACCAGTCAGGAGCAACCTAGTTTACTGCCATATGCCATTCCGATTTATTATCCTTTTGACAGATTATCCTCACTCAATGGAGTAGATTGACTGAAGGGCGCCACTCTGACAATTGCGGGTAAGGACAAAGGTATAAATAAAGGCCCTAGCCACAGTATGAGCACTCCAGAAGGTGCAATGGTATATTATCACCCCCTGTGCCCTAAGATTTCTTCAAATATTCATAGTCCCACCTGCACTGTAAAGCAGGATGCATGCATCCCAGGTAGCCCTAACTTTACTTCCATGGAAGTTTTATATTGGAATGTGGCTGGGTTACAAAATAGGTGTAATACTATAGATTGGTTAGATTTTGTGTCTAAATTTCAAATTCCTTATTTACAAGAAACATACAGCCAGATGCATCAAGCTAAAAACTCAGAATCTGCCCCTTTGCGACCGGTATTTTTGCATTTGGGATGCATCATCCCAAATACAAAAATCGCAATTAGAGAATTCGCTAAATTGCGATTGTTTACATTTAAGGATTCTCAAATAGAGATTCCTTAAATGCAATGCATGAAAGTTTCAAAAATAGCGAAATCGCTAATAGGGCACGCAAATTACCACAAAGTACAACTTCATGGTAATTTGCAAAAACTTTGAAAAATGCACCAAAGTGCATTTTTCAAAGTTTCACGTTCACCTAATCGCTAATCGCTAATTGCGATTCGCAAATTGAGATTGTCTTCGCATTCATTCCTATGGGCCTCTAGGTATTTATGTATCAAATAAGGTGAACTCAACTTATATTCTCGTGGTGGCAACTAAAACATCCTAGTAAATAATCACTGTTACAATATTTTCGTCCATTGTGCTGGTGATAATGCAGTTTTATAATAATTTATGTACCATGGAAATAACTTCGTCCCTACAACAAGTTGACATCAATTATTATTTTATGGGGGGGAGGGGGTCAATTTCAACCTTCGCTTGTGTCCTGTGCCTTCCAAAAAATATACAGTTTGGTTAATCGTGACAATAGTGATACAACACACTTACACTTTTGTTATGGAGACATACTTAATGAGTTACTTTTTAAATACGGTTTGGCTTTTTGTAATGAATTATGTAACCCGCCTGTTGCATTTATTAGTACATTTATTGGCAGAGGTAAGAGTTGCGTATTTGACTATATGCTGTTCCCCAATCGTTACTTTGCATTGGTTTCAAGATTCGTTACATACAATATTTTGATAAGTGATAATTTCATCCAGAGTGTAGATTTGAATATTAATCTTTTTAAACAACAGGCTAAAAATCATAGGTCACCAACCATTGAACATATTGAAATTTCCCGTCTAAATAGATATGCCTTGCTTTGATCAATGGTAAACTCCAATACATTTTTAGAGCAGTTAATCACTACTCAGAGTGAAGCTTTTGGGGTCTTCTTACACAGCTGGGGCAAAAGGAGCCATTGAGGCATTCATATCCATTACTAAGGGAAATAAAGAAGTGTTAACAACATATCAGACGTGAGGAAAAAATGAGAATGGGGTTGGTCTAACGCTGCATGCACAAGTGCCCACAAGAGATTAAAAGGAGCCTTACGCAAACAAGCTAGGAATACCCAGAAAGTACAGGATTGCAGACAGACATACATGCTAGCCCTAAAACAGTGGAAAGAAGGGATGTATGATGGTACATCGCAAACGTTTACATCGTATGCCCTCACATCGCTGTTTTTACATCGCATGTTCCTTTACATCATAAGTAATCACAACGCACCCATTACGTCGCATTTCTATAGAAAAGCATGCAAAATACATTCACACTGCATACAAACACCCCGCATGCTTCTAAATCACGAATTGTACCCCTATGCACATTCCCCCTGACCTGACCCTAAACCCTGAAGCCTAAAACCGTACTCTACAGCACATTCCCCCTGACCTGACCCTAAAACCTAAACCCAGAAGCCTAAGACAGTACCCTACAGTGCATTCCCCCTGACCCAACCCTAAACCTAAACCCTGAAGCCTAAGACAGCACCCTACAGGGTATTCACCTTGAACCGACCCAAAAACCTAACCCCTGAAGCCTAAGACAGTACCCTACAGTGCATTCTTCCTGACCCAACCCTAAATCCTAACCCCTAAAGCCTATGACATTAGCCTTCAACGCATTCCCCCTGACCCAACCCTAAAATCTAAACCCTGAAGCCTAAAACAGTACACTACAGCGCATTCCCCCTGACCCGACCCTAAAACCTAAACCCTGAGCCCTAAAACAGTAAGCCCCCCCCTGACACTGCCCTAAGCCCTAAAACTTCTCTAAACTCTAAGGCCTAAACTACACTGTAAGCACAATCCCCCTTACCTCTGTCTCCTTGCATCATCTCTTCCTCTACTCTGGTGCTTGTTCGTTCCTGTGCGTCCATTAGACCACATGCGTTTTAAAATCTTAGGCGTTTTTAAAGCGCATGCGATGTAATGGGGTTGGTTATAGAGTGGTGCAGGTAGAGCGGCTGTTCCCTGACCCAGAACAAGAACGGAAGGTAGAGTGCCCGGCTGGGCATTCCCTCGTTCTGTAACTGCCCATTAGCCCCGCAGATGACCAGGAACTGATTCCAAAGAAACGCACCCACCACAGCAGTCGAGCGGCATTGTCGGCCGCTTCTTAGCACAGTGCCCTTCGTTGGAGAACACCGGGACCGGTGTTCATGCGAAGGACGGTGAGACCATCCAGGTGCTGTGATTGGGTATCGTTGTTGTTTTCATAATTTCGTGTACAGTATGTGTTGCATACGTTTTGCTTTGTTCTTTACCTTTGGCCATTAAATCGGTACATTTCTTTAATCCGTGTCTGTTGTCTTACGTGCTTTCGAGCTTTCCCCGATCCCGGGAACATCAGGTGGTTACAGATTGGACAGCCACTTTGCTGTTTGCTTTACTGTGTTGGCCTGCTGCTTCTGTCCTGGAAGTAATAGGACTGGACTTTGCTTTCTACATCCTGCTTTCAAGCTTCTCCAAGGGCTTGAGTTGAGTGTGCCTTTTGTTAAGAAGTCTCAGGGTCATCAAAGACTTCACATGCAGCATCTTGGTTCCTCTGCTGAGTGCTAGCTTGCCAAGTGGTTTCAAATCCAGTTCCTGGGCCCTTGGAAGTAAGTTTGCTATGCTAAACAAGATTAAACCAATACATTTACTTTGAGTGTAACTTCAAAGCTGGAGCTGCTCTTCGTTCGACACAGCTCCGCTGCCTGCACCGGAGCCATCGTCCCCGCTAAATGCAATGACTGCAACTTGAAGAGCAGGCCCTGAAGTTGCCACAGCACCTCTGAAGTCCCGCCACAGCGTAAATCCCGAATGTTGTGTTACAGATGTCCATGCTACCTACCTCCAACTCTGCCTTAACTTCTGGGTAATGTTCTGTGACATTGACACTGCAAAGTCGATGCTGTGTGGCTTAACTCAGTGCTTCATCGGCCCTACATCAACGTAAGGAACCGCTGCCTCGCCACCAGCACTGCGTCATCTCCCCTGTGCCTTCCAAGTCCCTGGCGTCACCTGCTGAACGACTCCGCATCGCATCTACAACTGACGCCTCACTTGCTTAGCAAAACTCACCTTCTTTATGCAACATGTTGTTCCGAGCACCGACGTGCTACTGACCTGCATCGACAGTAAGGAGCCGACACCGCACCAGCCCCAGTGATGCCTCACTTCCATGGCGCATCAAAAAAACCCTTTTTTTGCCATAGTTTCCAAGGTACTCTAACAGGGGTCTGTACAACTCTGTAGCCGGCCCATGCTCCCTCTCGGTCAGCCCGAGCTTTGACTTCGTCAAACACGTCGTTATAGCCCTAGTTGGAGCTATTATGTTTCTAAGCGCTATTATGTAAATGTAAATGTAAATGTATTGCGACTTATATAGCGCACGTATCACCCGAAGGCATCAAGGCGCTTGCTTAGGGAACCCGTCCTGGTATTCCCCTGTGAGATACCCCGGCAGGGTATCCACAAGGTGAAAGCCAGGCATCCCGCCGCGAGGGGCCGTAGTGGAGATTAAGCAAGCTATTGCCCAGAGTCGCAGAGTGTGACCCCATAAGTCGAGTAGGCACCGGAGCGAGAATTGTCGAGTCCGTGGAATTTTTGAGCCCGAGACCCGCCGAGGCGGGGAATCGAACCCTGGTCCACGGCCGATCTCAGCTTCCGGGTCTGCCGCCTCTAACCACTGAGCCACGCTTCTCCACTATTACTGCATTTAAACTTTGAAACTTCTTATTTTTGCTCATGTATGTTGGATTTTTGATGTTTTGGTCTTTGTTCTTTGTTAGCGACATGCATTCCTTAAAAGAGAAGGATATTACTTGCACAGTGTAATGCATAAGTACAGCAGCAATGTACATACTTTATTGTGTTTTGTGAGTTAAAGTAAAGCATGTTTGTTCATTTAATTACATTATTCATTGAAAAGTGCACAGACTCGACCTAAACATTGGTATTTGGTCACTTAAAATGTGAAGTCTCCACTGTTCTTGTTCGATTTTTGATTCTGAAAAAAAATATATATCCCCTTAAAACAAGGCTAGAAGGAGCACTGTAGCATTCAGATGACAGTGTTGAATGTTTGTTAAATATGGTTAAAAAGAATCTGGACGTTTAGATTCAAGATTCAAGATGGCCGAGCAGGTGAGGAGCCCCCGGCCTGGGATTGCCTTTTTGCCTTAAATTGCCTTAATTCCCCAAAATTCTTCCCCTCTTTGGACGCCATTTTACTCACCTGGGTTCACCCATGACAGCGTTTCTCCAATCTCCCGCTTCTGGATTCGGAACTGTGTCTTGTATTCTGACTGCGGACTTCAAGACAACATGGCCGATGCCTGGTGGAGCTGCTTCACCTACCCAGCCGGACATTGGAGCATGGCTTTCCTTATCCCTCCACTGCTGTTTCCTTCTTCTGCCTCATTATTACTGAATCTCAGCGAATCATTGTCAATTGGACCAACCTTGGCGCAGCTACGGCATGATCGGAAACTCCGGATGTCAGCCGAGTGATCTGGAGTGAGATTTCACCCTTCCGGACCATCCCCTTGCCCTCCAGGTTAGGGCCTGTCCGCCCCAATTCTTGATCTCCTGCCGTGATGGGGCTGTATCGGCGGTGAGTGCCACGGCGCTGCTGGTCAGGTGCATCCGAATTCTTGTCTGCAATCTTCCGATCAAGGGGAGGCTCGTTCTCTCGGTCCCCGCTACTGCCTTGCTGCCTTCCCCCATCCTAGCCGTCTTCCTGGGTGTATGAATCGACTTCTCTACTGCAGCCCGGAGGTTTTCTACATGATCACCCAAATGAGATTGGTGATCTCTCACCCTCCTTCCCCTCTTCGTTCCTCTGGATGCCTCCCAATTTCCTGTCCGGTTACGTGGAGTCGACGTCTTACTTACCTTTTGGACTGAATTCTCTGTCTTTCATCTTCAAGCCCGCCATTTTGGGATGAACTGTCCAGTATCCCCACCTGGGGTCCTCCATTTTGTGGCCCTGACCGATCATCGTGCCAGAGCAGTCTGTTGTTTTTTTTCTCGCTATATGGCTTGTCGGACTGTGGCCTCCATGTCTACCCCTCCCTGACTCTCCTTTTCCCCTCCTCATTGTGTTTACATTTCGCGAGGCTTGCTTCTTCAACCACCCTCCAACACTCCCCCTACCTTTGTGATCCAACTTTATTGGATCCTGACTCTGATGTTTGTGTTACCTGGTCCCCAATCCTGTTAGTTGACTCTTCATCTCTATTCTTTTTTACAGTGTTTCCCCCTGATCTGCTATCTTCCGCTGCTTGTCCTTCCGACTTGATCGTTTGTACACCCTTTATTCTCCCCCCCCTCCTTCTTTTCCCCATGAACTTGATCTAGGTATTTTTGCGATGCTCTTGTTTTTTTATTGGACCCCTTGTCCTTTCTCCGTTTTAATTTCTCTCTCACTTTCCTGTCTTGATCTGCTTGCCTTACTCAATTTCAATTTCAATTTCAAAATGCTTTATTCGGTATATAAGATATAACCATATAGCAGACAAGATAACATTATACATTGTAATACATTTGAAGAAAATACAATTACCATACTGTACAAGGGCATGAGATTAGTCTCCGCAGACAAAATAAATATAAAACATTTTACAAGAGTGCAAATTTCACAATATAGTCAATCTTACCATCTTAGGGATAGTTTATTTACATGAATTCCTAAAAACACTAATATGGAACACATCTAGAATATACAGTCCCAGTTCGGAAAGTGCAATATTAAAATGACCTATGCTAATGACACTAGTACAAATTTCATCTAGAATGTACAATTCTAATTCGAAAAGTGCAATATTAAAGTGACCTGTGCTAATAACAGTATATAGACTCATTTCTCTTGCTAAAATATTACAGAGGAATCATATAATTCATAATCATATAATAATAGATTTCCTTCTCGAAACGCATTTTAAAATATAGGTAGCTACATAAAAACATATATCCGTACTATTCAGTTCAAACATTAACCGCAGAGCATCTTTAGTTGTTCTTTTGTTATATTTTAAAAATATGGGCTTTAGGTACAATTTTCTTAAAAAAATATAAAATTTACAAAAAAGCATAAAATGGCAACAACTCTGTTTAGATATTCCATCACATGGGCAAGGTAAGATGCTATTACGTCCGATATAAGGGAAGGACACTAGGTGATGCACAGTGCCTAATCTCAACCGTGTCAATACAAAGCGGTGGGAACTTCTTGTAACGACTGTCAGATATTGCTGGAAACCTTCTTTAACATTATGTTCCTGATAAAATGCATATGTACGTTGATTTGCATATTCGACAGCCCTGGCCTTCTCTACATGTTCTAGAAAGGATTCCTTCAACTCTTTTTTTGAGAAGGGAACACCCAGTTCCATATTTAGAAAAGGGTCCAAATCCAAAACTGCCTTCCACCAGAACCGGATGTGCCTGAGCCAAGGGATACGCATACAATGTTCCAATTTTAGGCAATCCTTAATTACGCCATGGGTGAATTCAGTTTCGGATTTGGACCATATGGACCGCCATAAGGACAGAGGGCGCAGGGCAGCTAGATCCCTGATATAATGTAAGCCTACTTCCTTGTGAATGATCTCAATAGAAGCAGATGCAGGGGTACATAGTAAGCGGTTTAGAAAAAGATTTTCCTGTCGTTGAATCAACCTGCAGCTTTTGGTATTATGTCCCCACACACCTGCCCCATACAGTGCAGATGACAAGCACCTCATAATGTAAATATGGATCATCTCTTTTATTCTGCGGTTCCCCAATTTGGCAGCAAATCTGAAAACACTGTTAGTGTTCCTAATCATTTTTAGCTGGACACTCTCCTGTTCACTGGTCCATCCCCCAGCACCTGAGAAAGTAATCCCAAGGTAACAAAATTTCTTAACGGGTTCTAACCTAGCATTTTCTAAAAAGAAGAGCCTGTTTTGTTTAGTCTTCTTCCCACATGTAATTGTAAAAGTTTTATCTTTGTTAATTAACAATTTCCGTTTGGCTCTAAACGTATGAAAATTGTCAATTAGACGTTGCAGGCCATTTTGGGTGCATGATAATAGAACTGCATCATCTGCATAGAGCAGAATTGGAATAGGCTTACCATCAATTAGAGGTGCATCCACGGCGGACGTTCTAAGTATTGCATCTATCTCATTAATAAACAAAGAAAACAAAAGTGGTGCTAAAACGCATCCTTGCCTTATGCCTCTGTTAACTTTAAAATACGGGGTGCACTCACCGGCCATCCCATAGCGCACCTTGCATGTCAATGTTTCATATAGTCTAGCCAGAAAATATATAATCTCTTTTGGTGCACCCATTTCTAGTAAAACAGGCCATAAAAGTGAGTGTTCAACCAAATCAAAAGCAGAACTTAAGTCGGCAAAACATAAAAAAAGATTTCCATCCTTAACTATTGTAAATTTATTAATAATAAGGTCAAGGTTGATGCATTGCTCCATTGTACCAATCCCCCTCCTGAATCCATACTGTACTGGTGATAAAATAGATTCCTCCTCCACCCATGTTTCTAGTCTGTCTAGGAGGACTCTACTTAGTACTTTGATCGATGAATCGAGAAGGGAGATGAGATGGTAGTTGCATGCGTCCGACCTTGAACCCTTTTTAAAAAGGGGTACGATAATTGATTGGCCCCAGGTCTGAGGAAGGTCAAATTCAATTGCGGCATTAAAAAAACGTGTTAAGATGGGTGCCCATAAGTCCATCTCATGCTTGTATAGATCTACCGGCACACCATCCGGCCCAGGGGCCTTGCCACCATTGCTTTTCTCAAGTCCTGCCTGAACCTCATCCAGAGTAATAGATAACGGAATGGTCGGCCATATACCATAAGTATCTAAAATCAACCTATCTGAGTTAAAAACCTTAGAAAAGTGCTCTATCCATGTGTTGCAGTTAACGTTGGAAGATACTACGGGTATGGTGTCATTCTTTAAAAAAGGGCATTTGATTATCTCCCACAAAAGTTTGCTATTTTTTGTAATTACAGCCATATCTAAATTTTGCCATGCCTCGTCTTGTAGCTGTTTTTTCCGTACCTCTAGCGTAACTTTGTAAATATACCGCTTTTCCCTAACATGTTCCAGATCTCTTGGTTTTATTGACAGTGCATGTTTTAGTAAGGACAAAGCTTGTATACAATCTTTGTTAAACCAGCCCAGTTGTTTGGCCCTGTGTTTGTGATTCTTTCCAGTCAATAATCCCTCTATTGTTACATTTATCTTACTAATCATAGACAACACAGTTTCTGGAGTAATCATGTCTCTAAGACAATAACTTATTTCAGCAACACATTTAGTGTTTACCTCTGCTAGGAGCTTATTAGGATCAATTTTAGCCCACTTAATTCTTGGTCCATTCGGTCTAGAGGCCGTGATGTCCTGTGTCGGTTTACTATAAATTGAGTTTTACAACCCCAACCTAGTAATGTCAAAATAATGCTATTGTGATCGCTCACTGCTTGCTCAACAATCCATAAATCACAGTAGGCCGTGCCACTAGAAACTAATATGTGGTCGATGTTGGAATCATAATCCCTGCCTTTGAAGGTAGGACACCTAATATTGCCCATTTTTTTTTAGCAATCCAATAATTCTAAATCTAGTTTAGCGGCTAGGTTGTTCAACGCCAGTCCATATGTGTTGTGTGGGAAGTGGTTGTAAATAATATTGCCTCTATCATCGTGATCATGAATAGTGCCGCAGAGCCCCTTCTGAGCATCATTGCAGACTTGCAAATTAAAATCTCCTACCCAGAGAATGACCAGGGAATCTTTATGATCTACAAGAAGTTCATCTATTGCTCTTCCTATATCTTGTACCACAGAACCTCTGCAAGCATCAAATATGTTATTATAAAAATTAACGATGACTAAATCGTTAACTTTATGGTGCTCGAGACATATTATTAATGCATAAGGCCCAACCTCGAGGCATTTACCTAATTTGAATTCTGTAAGCCCAGTGGATATCAGGGTCAACAGACCACCCTTAGCCCTACCTGCGACAGAATTTACGGCATTTATATAAAAGGATGTATAGCCTTTGACAATAATTTGGTCTCTAAACCATGTCTCTTGAAGACATATTATGTCGTCCCCTTGTGCAATAAAATCATTCCAGAAAGGAGTAGTAAGTTTACCATTTATGCCTGCTATATTCCAGGTAGTGAAATTCAGTCCGTCTCCAGTGCCGTGTGCTGTTTGATGCAAGGGTAATGACATTGGATTTGTGAGTTGGATAATATCAGTTACTGGCATGTTGTTATATTGTAACAGAGTTTCAGCCTCTGAACTATCATTTGTTTCTTACCCACATTGATTACTGCCCAGTTTATTGGAAGGGTCTGTATTCTGAACTATATCTTTTGTGGTATTCCTTCCCATGTCTATTTTTTCTTCCACGGTGCCCAAGTGTGGCATATTCACATCCTGCCCAACCTCCTGGCTTGCCTTACTCATTCCGGACTGTTTTTCACCCTTCCTTCTCTGCCCCTTAGGATTTTTTTGTCATTATTTATCCTGCACTAATAGTGTCTTATCAGTGTGTAACTTTGCTTCATCTTATGTCATTCTGCCTCCTCGAGTAACTCTTGTTCTTTACTCTTGTTTTTACTTTTTATCACTGTGCAATATTTAATTTTGTCGCTGTCCCTTGCCAATAGTCTTTGTAAAGCGCTTTAATACCTCCCGGTCTAGCCAGCGCTATATAAAACTCATTAATTAAATAAAGAAATACATTTAATGTACTGAGTGTTAGTTTTACATTCTGACTGTCTGCTGGCGCAGCAGACATAATACCATGTTTAGTTTTGTACAAACAATATTTTCATGAGGTTGACATGTTGTGGCGGTAAACCGCAAAATGCGACACAAAGATGCCTGCAGGCCACCTCAGTTTAGGGAGACCGTTCAATATAAATAATAAAGGTTGAAAAAATGGTCTACTTAAAGTAATGATGAAACAGTCAATCAATCTGTCTGTCACGTGGAATGCACTTGAAGGAGTTTTGTGGGCACGCACCGCCAGCATTGGCTGTGATGTTTACTAGTAAGAAACATAATTTGAAGCTTGGAAATGCAATGAAATTTCAGAATGACTACCAAGCAATTGTTATTTTAGATAGTATTTTAGTGTCAAGGCACATATTACAGGGGTTATAGTCACAAACCAAAGACAAAATAGTGATATATGAATATAGGGGGCAAATTGCAAAAAAGTGTACATTTTGTGAGAACTGATGTAATTTCTGACGTTGGACATATTGTAAATTGTAAAGCTGATATTTTGGCAACTTCTGCTAAAACAATATAAGCATATTTTTTCCTCAGAGGTGCCATATGATGGTGTGAAAACTGAGCTAGAACTGTGAAAGATAGGCAGGGTTCAGATCTTTAAAATTGAATTACATTTTAAGGGTGCAATAGTTATTGTGGGTATATCAAAAGGTAAAGCTGTAAAGTCTGATGGGCTCTTAAGGAAATGACTTCAACCACTTGTTTGTGGCTCAAACCTCTCAACTCATTCAAATATCAAGTGGGTAACAATATTTTGTGTCTGTCCTTATTCTTGGTCGTGAGCTAATGTGCCAGTGTTTGCAAAAGCAAGACAAGCACCTCTGTGTATCTAAGTTGCCTATCTCATTGCTCGTTACAATGGAAGATATTTTTAAAACTGTTATCTAATGGTGTATCTGATATTATACATCTATTGCTCAGCTTGTTCCTGATAACTGCAATCCTGTAGAATGGCTGCTCCTGTGATAGCCTACTCCTACGCCCATAAAATGATGATGGGACAGAATTTGCTGTGCCCTGAAAAAGAGTTTGACATATTATTTCATAACTAAACATGGCCATTAGTCTTTGGCTATTGATTTGTATCAGAATACGTTAGCTGGATTTTGCATTACTTCCAGTCTTTTCAATGTCTTTTTGGTGGAAAATGGCACCTGACACTCCTTTTCATTGCTAGCATTTTCCGGAAATAACTTGCCCCTAAACACCAGGATTAATTTTTTTTAATTTTTCAATTTTCAGACCCCCAAAGTGGAAACCACATCTGGGGACTTAATCAAACGGGCCATCTGTAATAGCAGAGGATTGTGGTCACTCTCTACCCTTTCCTCTATTCTCATGTCTACGAGATTTGGCCAAAATTCCTTATTTACAATAATGTAGTCAATTCGACTACTTCTTTGACCAGAGCTAAATGTTACTGAGTCTTCCTTATCAGACACAGTTCTACAGTTAGCTGCTCTGAGACCATGCTCCACACACAACACTTTAAGTTGGATGGCCGCCTCGGACCATTTCTTTATAGGAGCCAAAGTTAGTTGGGGGATGTCCCATAAGGCATCTTCTTCCTACCCCAGGTCTATGTCATTTGAATCTAAGGGTTCAAACGTGCAATTAAAATCACCGGCAACCACTATGTCAATTATTTCTGTGTGCTGATTGAGAAAAGAATCCAGGAGGGTGATGGTACTAGAAGCTTTCCCACCAGGTAGACCTCTGGCGTACACATTAATGATTATTAGGTCCCTGGCTCCGGGCCTTCTAATCCTAACAGCCATTATGTCCTTCCCTTCCATATCCAACTCTTGGACTGTATACTCATCTGACATCCTAATCCAAATGACGAGACCCCCCATTGGTCTCCCTCTATGTGCTGTAGTAGCTGGTTTGTAAAAGTTAATGTATCCTGGTCTAAATGTCGGATCAACTAACCACGTCTCTTGAAGGCATACAATATCATTAGAATCAATTAGCGACTGCCAGTCCAGTGACACTAATTTGCGTTTTAGGCCAGCTATATTCCAGGAAATAAGACATGAATAACTGGCTTCCTTTACATTATCAACACCTTGTACAGGTAAACTCTGTCTTCCTGTTCCACTAAAATCGGATTCTCCCCATACTAAGGGGGGCCTCTTGTAAAAAATCTACGGGAAGTACTACTGCTTCCAGAGAATTGGTTGAACCCCCTGCATACCGTAAGACAGTCACTTCCTTTACCGAAGCCTGTGCCTCTAAATACGAGTTTTTTTTAGCAGAATGTAACATCCTTTACAACTGTCTCCTTACCCTTAATACTCTTAATGCCCTCTATGTTAACATTAAATCCCCTAAATTGGGTATTCTGTTGATATCCCGGCTGGATATAACCATCCTTAGAGTGACCCTTCACTGCTGCCACCCCTGTTTCTACTGGGCCAGAGTTGGGGGCTAGGGGGACATAACCCAGTCAATCATTAGCATCCAATGTGCTCAATCCCTCATATCTATTAAATGCTGGGACATTGTAGCTAGTATGACCCACCCCTAGACCTTGTTGCCTAAAGGGAACCCCCTCTAATTCCTGGACAGGTGCGATAGAAGTACCCCAGAAGTAAAACACTTATAGCATCTTCCCTAACCCTTGGAGGAGCGGCCTTTTCTAGGATACACCCTACTAGCTTGGGGGACCTAAGACTAACGACTATGCTGTCCCCTTCCAAGCATTTAACTGATTTACCCACCCAGGCCACCCTTCTAACCATCAGAAAGTTTTCAAATAGATGGTTTCCATACCCCGTTTTAGTGTCCAAATAATGTAGGGCCTTATTTTTTAATGTGGCCCAATGCTTGTCCTCACATGGCCGTAGTGGGGGTACATTTGCTAGCACAATAGTATGGGGTGTTGCCTCAGGAGGGAGATCAAGGAAAACCCTTTGTGTTTTGTCTCCCCTTCCCTCCTCCTCTGCTCCTAATCTTGTGCTAAGTGTTGTCAATTTGGTCCTTTGGGCTTCAGATGGCAGAGATGACGGGGCAGATGTACTAATTAGTGGTGGCAGTAGGGGGATACTGTTAGGGGGAACCCCACAGGCCTGGGATTGACGGTGGGGGTTCACGGCTACTTGATTTCCTACCATTTGATGATCTGTCATTTCGCGGAGACCCCCCCTGGCAGATCCTCTGTTGGTTTTATGAGGTAATCTTCAATTTTATTAAGCCTTTCGTCTATTGCGTTTAATCTACACAGTATTGGTTCCATTAGTTCCATGAATAGGGTTTTAAACTGTATTAATGTGGTGTTACCTATCTCTCCAGTATCTAGGACTTCTTCCCTTGTGTGTACTAATGCAGTAGTTACCAATTCAGACCCTCCCCTCACTAAATATCTACTATTGAGTTTGGCCAATTTTGCTGCTTGTGCGCTCGATCCTGGGGCTTTACAGGCTTTCCTTTTCTTATTATCTGTGGCTAAGCTAGGGGTAGGTGGTGCCTTCAATTTGCCTGGTTCAAACCTTATTGTCAGGTACCTTGGCTTTACTTCTAGATCTAGGGTCTATTGGAGTGGCTAATCGAGAGCCGCCGCTTAACATTATTGGGGAGTGAAAATACCTTGTGTTGCCTAAAACAGGGTCATCTAGTGTAACTTGTCCAGGGGGAAGGCTTAGTGTATCTAACGAGAGCCTCCTTTCGGTAGCCTCAATTTCCTGTAATAACACACTTTCCGCCTGGATTAATAACACTGAGCAAATAATATAGCTGTATAGCCCACCGTAACAGGCTATACTAACCATTAAAGCCCTGCTCTAGCATTCGGTGAAGACCTTTAACGAGGGAACGGGCCTTTAATGGCCAGTGTTTCCCAGCGACACAGGGCTATAAAGCTATTAGCACATTCCACCCCATGAGGACAGAATGTTTTATTAAAAAAGACACAAAAGCCTCTGAGAGCCTGAGGGGGTTGAAATCGACCATGGGCTCCTAAGCCTTTGTTTCACAGCTCGTGTTGTGTCTGTTCGACAGCTAACAGTGCGTGCAGGGACACTGCTGCAAACTGTTGAATATTCACAGCAAGAGCTGTGAATGGGGGTTGAAGTCAGCCCCTTGTTCTCCCCAGCTTGGCTGAACTGCTTTTGTAGTTCAGGCAAGCCAGCAAGACCCACGAGTTGAGTAGCATTCACTTCTCCCACCTTCTGAAGCCCAAGTGTCACTCTGCTACAGGAGGATGGAAAGGTGAAGGCTGCGCATGCCCTCCCGCATGGGCTCTGCCTTTTGCTTTAGTCTGTCTGAATAATATATTTTCGAGAGGCAGGGGAAAAAGAAAGGCAGATGCTGTTTACAAGGACATTAAAATGCTGAGAGCAGTGGGCTATACCAGTTCATTCACATAGGTCTGTGCTGCTCCATTGTCTTCAACGGAGCTCTCAACATTCTAGTGTTCTAAAAATATTTAAACCAGTGTTGTGCAAAATTGTGAGACTTCCCTTCTGTAAATGTAAGGAAATTGAACACGCATATAGAAATGTCATAAAATGTCATAACACTTCAGAAGATTTATTTTTGCAGGATAGGATCAACAGTCAACCAAACCTGTTTTTTGTGCGAAACTCGAATGTTACTTTTTATTATAAAGTTTTTTTGTGAAAAAGATAACACCTAAAGTCAGACTGCAGATTTTTTACCAACATATTTTGCTTAGAACAACACATGTTATAGTTATAATAACAGCAGAGGAGCATCACTAAAGTCGTAAGTGTACGAAATGAGGAAAGTTATCCAGTGTGCTGGAACTGCAAAATGAACAACCTATTCCAGTATGTCTATGGAAATACACTTCTAATTTAAATGTAACCGCATATGATGCTCTTTTAAATACAGATGATAAACAATGTTACCAAAAGACCCCAAGGGACTAATATTTTTTATACAGGAAGTAATCAGTGCCTTTTGCAGTGCCTCCTTCCTTATGATATCTGATATCTTTAATCATGAGGATTAACTTGTATGGTACCTCAATCATGTTTTCTATGCTTTTCAGGCATGCATCACCAAGGATTATTTTAACAAAGTGAATCATTTAATTAACATTTTTACACTGCAATATAACCTAGTAAGAAGGCAAAGGTAATGTTTTAGAAAAGCTAATACAGAGAGCAGATGGTCCATTTCCATAGTTTTATTGTACTATTGGTCATGCTTTGAAACATGGCTGGCTATCTGAATGAATGTTTCTGTCACTACCTGACAACATTGTTTCTTGGATGTCCTGATCTGCTCCTCAGAAGTCCTCATTCTGCTTGTAAGCAATTAATTTTTATTTACATATCGTGATTTTTTTTTTAAATGAAGCTTGAGTTATGTAGTCAGCTACTGCATGACTGGCACATCGTTTTTTGAAACTAACTGCTACAAAAGGACAATTGAGGAATGTAGGAAATACATCCTTCATTGCCCTGATTGCTACGATGTTCAGATTTTTCTGGTGGTTACTGACTCTGAAAGTGCCCTAAACTCTGCTTTATCCTCTAAAAGGTACATGTTAATTGGTAAAGTTCTAATTGGTAAAGACAAACTACCTGTCCCTACTATCCGGTAGGACATGTAGGTTCAGAGACTCCAGTGGTCTTAATGCATTTAAGTGTGCACTGCTGCTGTGTTGTTTGGTGTCATTTTAAAGCTAGGCCTGCCATGCATCATGTTTTAAAATAAAAGTGTCCATATTCGACTTTGGAATTAAAAGCACTTCCAAAGTTTAAAACAACTTTTTTATTACTTATACGTCACCCATAAGACCTGCCCTAGGTGCCCCCAAGGGCAGGGTGTATAGTTATGAAAAGAAGAGACAATATAAAACATGTTTTGTGTCTCCTAGTAAGGATAAAATAGCCCAACGTTGTTTTTCTATATTGAAATGCTGCTTGCCTCAAAGGCTAACATGTGATTGCTTTATTAAACTTCAGAAAGTCTCACTTTTGATTGGAGATGCTAGACATATTCATTCACAGTAACACATTAATAGTTACTTTAAACCCAACAACTGGCCTTGGTCAGATTTAATATGACTATAACAGGAAAGTAGTTTTAAAACTTCTATCCTTCTATCTACCTAAAGCAGTAATGTAGCAGCCTCTGCTGATTGGTCAGCCTTTGACAGCCACAGCCGAGCTGCTCCTGGAGTAGGTATGACGATGCCTGGGGCTGCAACAATATAGCAATTTGGTAAGATGAGATCTTCTTGGAGAAGTCAGGGAGATGAAACAGTCTGGGCAAATAAGCAGGACTTTAAAGGCAGGAGCCTCTGTAGAAACGAATTTCACAGGACCCAGACCACCCCACTTTCTTGATCCCTATCCAGATGAGAGCACCATAATTTGGATAGGAGACTGGCTGGAAGGGGAGTTCAGTCAGTTATTAGACACAGCTTTGGGTTGGGTTACACAGACACACACACCAAGGAGAGACGTTCTCCATTTTGCTTTTTTTGGAGAATGTTGCAGATTGGACCAGAAATATGCCATACTTCACAAGAAGTGGTCATAGCAGAGGGAGGAAGCTTTACCCCTATTGGTTATGGTGCCCCCTCCTGCCAGCCCAGAATGGATAATAAATATTGAAGAGCTGCATGAGCTCCTCAGAACACTGCCTGGAACAAAAGAAGGACTTCCCTGCTGGACCCCAGGACTGCACCATAGAAGGCCTGCTCTCTGAAATACTGCACTCCCAAGGTTCCATCAAAAAAGGACTATGCCTGACTCAAACAGAAAGGAGCTGAGTTGCTGATCAGCAACAGGTACAACAGAGCTTGAAGAAGTCACCTGCAAAGCTAAAGAGAGGATCGACCCAACTGATCAGTAGCAATTGAAATCTTCCTGAACTGTGCAAGTGCATTGTGGTAAATTGAGTTCTAACGCTCACGAGGCAAACCAGAGTCTCTGAACCCTTGGCCAGAGCTACTGAACTATTATTTTTCCCAAAGGAACATAAAGATACTAAAATCTTAAAATGTGGAAACTTTCTGCAAAGTTTTTTAGAGAAGCTCTAAGAGGAGATTGGCTCGCCATCAAGAGTCAGGCCGCTGACGTCGACTCACAGGTCGGATTGACACACTCGTCCATCCCGCTGACAGGTTACAGGAGGATTCTGATTAGATGCAGAGGAGGGAACCATCTGAAACAGCTGTTAATCCTGAGGACTCAACTCCCACCATTTCTCTTAGCCACTAAGTGACCGCAGGCAGCCGCCATCGTTGACTTGAACTTCGGATCCAGCCAGCTCCAGGATCCACCAAGGAGCCTGTTGAGGAGACAAAAGAACCAAAAAAGACTAAGCCTTAATGTAAAACTTTGACTTAGTCCTGATAGCGTTCCCCATGTTGGCTTTTTTTGGCTAAAAAGTCCAATTTTTGGTTTAATTTTTAGAAATTAATTTCCCTGGTTCTCTACATTGGATTTGTATGGTTTTGGTGTAATTTTAGAGATAACAACATGTTCTATTCCTATCAATTTTTTTGGGATGTTTATTGTGTTGTATCTGTTAATTATATAATGTCTTGGTGATATTAAATGCTTTACACATGCCTATCTGCTAAGTTATGCCTTGCTTCTCGTTTTCCAAGCTACCAAGGGTTGCGCGTGTATGAACTTATTGAGTCTTGACTGGATCTATTTAGTGGTTGCAGTATTTATACTCTACCTACTAATATCCCAATTTCCCACAATATACACCAATATTTGACAACTGTAACCTGGTGGCTATTGTTCAATGCTCGAGTGAAACATTTGCGAAGGGTCAGACAACTATATATCTGGGACACCTGTGAAGCAAAATGGATTACCATAGAAATAAATAGCCACACATTGTAGGTTTGGGGTGCTAGGAATTCTGCAACTCTGGCCATCATAAAGCACAAATTGATCACAGAATATGTAAATATTAGCACTTTGGAGGCTACGATGAACATACTATTGAATTACTTTCCTTTATAAGACTTGATGTCTCTTCACATAACTTTCAGAACCATAACCTGTTTCCCTCTCTCTTCTCGGCATTACTGATTCAGCAAAGGACAGTGCATAGGCAGATCATTTAGGTTCTGGGGCCCCAAGTTCTGGAATGCCTCCTGTTAGGTTCACACCTGCTCTCCAATGTTGTTGTTCAATAATATATCTCATGTGTTCTCCTGAAACTTCTCTTTTACTTCTCACTGTTTATTTGTTGTCTTGCGTGGGATTGTTCTCCTGCCATAATGTCCTTGGTTGACAGCAGCACTCTATAAATAAATAAAATACACTTCTGGGCATTTAAAATCTCAAGCAATTTTGTTAGAAATAGGGGTCTCTTGTTGTCAGTGGTTTGTACCTTTGTCCAAGTAAGGACCCTTTTTCATAATCATGGTAAGGGGGATACCCTTCTAAAATTACCTCTGCTCACCCCCTTGGTAGCTTGGCACAACCAGACTGGCTTATCTCAGAGGCAGTGTGTAAAGCATTTGTGCATGCATACAGTAACACAGTGAAAACACTACAAATGGACACCATACCAGTTTAGAAAAATAAGCAAACCTTTATTGAAACCAACAAGACCAAATATGAAAAAAATCCAACTTTCTATACTATAAAAATAGTTACTTTGCAAGATAACCTTCAATTTGCAAGACTAGCTGAAAAACACAGTTCTTCTGAGTCATTAGCTCTGTCCGGGGAAACAGCGATGCTGAAAAAGACAGAGTCTAACAATTTCAGCCAACCACATTGGTGCAGGCCAGCTAAAGTGTCGACAGACTTGAAGACAGTACCTTTCTTGTTGCGGCCACTCACGTTGGTATGTGTCAGTCGGGGCAACTGTCGCAGTTGCAATGTGAAGTGGAACCAGTGCAGCGGGCGGTGCACTAACGGTGCGGTGCAGGCAGCAGCTCGGTGACAGTCATCCAATGGCATTGATTATACCAAGGCTTACAATGCAGAGTGAGGCGGTGCTCGATGCGGTGCTGGCAGGTCATGGGGTAGCGACTGAGCTAGTTAATTTTCAGGTTGGGCAGCGACGGTGCTGGCGATGTCCGGGCACAGTAAAGCGAGGCATTGCAGACTGCGGTGACCGGAGGACATGGTGCAAACAATGGCTCTGTGACGGTCGCCCAGCGGCGTCAGTGAGACCAAGGATGCGATGCAAAGTGCGGCAGTTCCTTCTATGGTGCCTTCAGGAGACGGAAAGAGCGATGGACTTGGTGACAGAGTTGGCTGCTCTTTTCTTCTGCGGTGGCCAAAAAACACTGGTTCCAGAGACGGTTCCCAGAAGGATGGTGAAGTCTTTGCTGTTCCTGAGCCTTCTTGACCAGGGAGCAAGCTCTACCTCAAGCCATTGGATGTACTTTGCAGGATACACACACATTTCCTCTCCTTGGCACAAAAATCTACTGCAGGCCAACCCCAGACAGCACACAGCAAAGGGGCAGTATTTCTGCTCCAGCTTCACCCAGCTCTTCTTCTTGGCAGAGGTTCCTTTTGAAGTCCAAAAGTGATCTAAAGTTCAGGGGTCTGGGTTCCACTTTTTATAGTACAACATCCTTTGTTCTCTGGAATCAGAGAGTGTCTGTGCTCAGCAAAAACAGTTATGTCCTCTTTGGCCCAGCTTCCTGGTAGGAGGTGGAGACAGCAGTGTTCAAGGCAGACCAGGCCCATTCAGCTGTGAAAGGATTCTCCTCCCCCTACTCTGAATGCAGCCCAGGTCTATCCAGCCAAGCCCTGGCTCACCCTGGAAAAGCAGGACACGTCTCACCCCCCAAATGGCTGTCTGAACAGAATGCACATCCCCAGCCGCTGTCACTCCAAAGCCAGACAGACAATACACAAACCTAGTAGAAGCACACCGGATGGCTAAGCAAGAAAATACCTCCTTTCTAAAAGTGGTATTTCCAAACCCAGAATGTAAAAATTATCCTTACTAAAAGATGCATCTTTAGATTCTGAGTTCAGGAATACTAAACTCAATGTTTTCACTTTCTTCCCATGGGCAGTTATACTTCTAAGATGTTATAAGTAAACTCCCCATTCTATCCTATGAGACAGATAGCTTGTCAAAAGTGAAAAATGAAATTGGCAGTATTTCACTACCATGACATGCCACACACATCAGAGCATGCACTACCTTTCACATACACTGCACCTTGCCCACAGGGGTACCTTGCGTCTACCTTAGGGGTGACTCACATGTAAGAAAAGTTATGGTTAGGGCCTGGAAGTGGGTGTGCCAGGTCGACCTGGCAGTACTAGACTGCTCACAGACACTGCAGACCCTTTTGCAAGGCTGCTTGTGTGGGTGGCACAATATGTGCTGCAAGCCCGCTAGCAGCTTTGGTTTACAGGCCGTGGGCACATATGGTGCATGGTACTAGGGACTTAGGAGTAAATCAAATAAGTCAATTGAGGAAACACTAATCCATAACAACAAGTTACAGTGGGAGCACTTGCACTCTGACACTGAACAGCAGTGGCAAAGAGCCCAAATCATCTAGAGCAGCAAAAGCGAAGTCCAACACACAGTAAAACACAGCAGGCAAAGGCAAAAAATACAGTTGAAACCCACGCCAAAACTGCTAGGTCTAATACATTTAATTTCAAATTCAGCACCTGACCTGAGTATACTGACTTGAATTATGCCATACTATTAAACGTTTTGTGAAGAATTATTCTCTGGACTACCATTGTTGGGCTTAGAATGTTTTTTATATTCCCAAGGCAACTAGAATGCTACTAATATTATACATACTGTAGAACCAGCTTTTCGGAGACCCTCCCCCACTAGGAGAGTCGAAGCCAGTGGCGCAGGGAGACGCCTTAAATCTACGGGTCCTTCTTGCATCAATCATACATTACCAAGGAGACCAGGACAACCAGCCATGGAGGGAAGCAAGTAATTTATTAGCTCGAGCTAAGGACAGAGGTCCCAGAATGGTACAAAGACAATTCTACGGAGACTGCTGCTTTACTCCACAGCATTACACATGTTTATAGCGCTAGCCACGCCCATTTACACAATACAAGTTCTGCTTTCAAGTTCTTCTTTTGACATGTTCTTTGTCAGCCTCGCAAGGTGTGATCGTGCCGGGGGACATCGTCCCTGTATACACAATGTCCTCAGCCTCGTGCTATCTTGCCCAACCAGCGTGATCAAGTGACGTGGCCTCATGCTACCTTGTTTCATTTGGCGTGATCATGTGGCACGGCCGTGTGCTATCTTGCTTCATCCGGCGTGATCAGGAGGCATCGTTTCATGCTTCCCCTTTCTCGTTTTGGTCACGGGGCAGTTGGTTCATGACTGGCTGAGTCACCAACGATAAACAGGACGTGGCTAAGTCTTTTGACACCATTGGGGTGGTGAAGCACACAGGCAGTTTCTGGGAATCGATTTGAACATATAAGGAAACAAAGGTTTGTGCAAGATTCAACGGGTACGTGGAAGACGGGCCTTCATCAAGTTGCCGAGAGCATGGCAACACAAAATGGCGTCTCGAGGGTTTTACGTTTTACGGTTCAACAGACGCTCCTTTTGCCATGCCAAGGCAACAATCAGTCGTCTCCTAGATCAATGTCCATCAATTCCTGGACATCTTTCTCTACCATCATCATGGCATTGTGATGGCTTGACTTCATTTGCTTGGGTGCCAAAGAGGTGACGCAGAGCCCACACAGTGCGGGCATGCATTGAACACAAAGGCAGCAATAGAATAGTCCAGCTGCAACGATGGCAATGAATATTACTATTTTCCACCCCCATTGAGATATCAGGCTCCAAAACCAGCCGGCCAGGGACCATGAACCTTCATTCTGATGGATGTCGGAAGCAATTTTGTGCAGCTTCTGGATTGCTTGGTAGACTGTTGGTGCGTTGTCAGGGATGAAGATGCAACAACTTGTTTTGATCAATGGTCAAACCCACCCACTGTCTGCCAGTACAATGTCAAGTGCCATTCGATTCTGCAAAGTCATGAGGCGGTCTGCTTGAAGTTCAGCCGTGATGTTACCAAGTGCGCCGGCAGTTGCATTGATAGTGGCTTCTACCACTCTCGTGAGGTGTCGCAGATTGCAGCTGTTGATCATAGGGCCCCAGAAGGGGAGGAACCCTTTAGCAAAGTCCCCAAACTCTTGGCCAGCTGTGTTATCTACGTCAACCACACCTCTTTTCTGGATGTGGTGTGTTGCATCAGCTGTGTAGGTGGGAGGGAGTAGCCATGCAATGTAACAGGTGCCGGCCCAGGATTTTTGCAGTCTGGTGTAGGCCTTGTTCCCACACACAAATTACGTGTTCAGCGAGGACACCAGAGCTGGGGAAGTTGAACCATTCAGCTGTAGTGTGTAGGCGCAGTCACTTCGCCCTACCCACACTGTTCCATTGACCTTTACACAGTACTTTCCGGGTTGTGAGTAGACAGGGACATCTCTAATGGGTGGCAGTCTTTTCTTTCCCTCACCATTGTATATGTTTGATGGGAAAAAGGACCCATGATGGTTTTCATACTAATTTGTCTCTGCTGAGTCTTTGTCCATGCCTGGCCATTCTGCAGCCATGATGTGGCGAAATGCTTGTCTGCTGCTGCTCTTCCCCGCAGATCTCGTGATTGTGTCATCTGAATAGAATGCATCAAAGAACACAGTGTACCAGCTGTAGGCAGAGCCAGTTCGAGAGAATGGAGCAGGAATCAGGGCCATTCCGGTGCTTGCAGTATGTGGCAGCAGACCACATACCCAACAGTTTGTTTTGTTCATCACAAGCTGGTGCAGGTGTAGCATCTGGATGAAGGTGTTGTTGAAAAACCCTGTCCTTCTGTTTGTCTCATGGGTGGGTGGTGATACATGCTAGTGAGGTGTCTCTGTGGAGGTAGGAGACTCAGGTGCTTTAGCATGTATCACCCACCCGATGCAGGCCAATACCAGCGATATAGTCAGTAGTACCATTAGACAGAGGGGGTACGGGCCACATATTGTCTTTATGCATTTCTGTTTTCTTGATTCTTTGCTTTTTACTTCTTCGGTATTCATTTTCCTTGTTACCGTATGTTTCACTTGATCCTCTAGGGTGCTGCCTGTGATTGGTGGTTGTTTCACCAGTCAGTGATTCCGGCGGCCCTATTAGCCCGACCCGGTCCGCTGTACTGGCTCCGGCCGAAAAAAACAAACAAAACAAGATGCCGGTGTACCACAGCCCTGCAGCTATTTCTGGTCCAAGTCAAACAGAGGGTAGTGACTTTTGTCTCTTCAGTCCTTATTTCAGGGTCGGAGGTTGTACCGTGTGGACCGGGGCGTTGTCTGATCGGGAAACAAAGTCTCTGGCTGCGGGGTACCTCGTAACCTTAGATGCGGAGGAATGGCAGATTACAGGATGTCGTCGTCCTCCCTTTCGGATGAAGCACAGGCAATGTTGGCATCTCTGAAGGGTACAAAGCGGGGAACTTTTTTGCACTCGTCGTCTCCCAAGCCCTCCTTGACCCACTGGTTGTATGGTAGTGGTAGAGGCGCTTTCTTGCAGTCCACGCTGTGGACCCAGTTTTTTCTTCCTGCCACCTTCACTGCAGATCTGGTAGCCAGCAACACCTGCTGGGGTGCTTTCCACCTCGGTTCCAAATTATTTGTTCTCTGGAAGTTTAAGATGCAGACCCAATCACCGGGTTGGATGGTGTGACCTGGACCCTCTGGTTTGGTTGGCAGGATGTCTTGTACCTGACGATGAATGAGACGTAAATTAGTGGTCAATTCATGCAAGAAATCAATCAACATCGGGTATTCAATGTCAGAGTATTTTTTCGGGCGTGGCACTCCCCAAACGTTTGCTGGCCGACCAAACACTATTTCGTACGGAGATAGTCCTGTACGAGAATGTGCCGTGGCTCTGGTTGATAGGAGAGAGAGGGGCAGGGCATCCGGCCAGGGTAATCCGGTGTCAGCCTGTGTTTTTACCATTTTCAATTTTAAAGTACCATTGTGGCGTTCAACTAAACCTGCTGACTGGGGGTGATTGGCGGCGTGGAACTTTTGTCTGATCCCCATCCCTACACAGACTTTTTTCATTACCTCCCGTGTGAAGCGACTTCCGTTGTCGCTCCAGATAATTCTGGGCATTCCAAATCTTGGAAAGAACTCCTTCAACAGTATCTTTGCGGTACTTATGGCAGTGTTGTCTTTCAGGGGGTAGGCCTCAAACCACTTGCTGCCACGTACTTCGAAAGGATGAGATGGAGGTGCAAAATTTCCTGCAGGTGTTGGTGTGCCTTTCCCTGGGTTGTGCATCAGACAAATCATGCAATTTCTGACTAAACTTTCAGCGTATTTTGCGATGTGTTTGTTTTGCCATACCGGAGCTAGTAATTTGCAGATACCTTTTGCGCTAATGTGGGCCGGGCCATGGGCCATAGTCACTACTGGTAAAACATAGGCATCTGGTAATAACCATCGCTGTTGTTCAGATAAGTCCGTCCAACAGCCGTCCTCATTCAACAGGCCTATTTGTTCTTCCCAGATGTTTTTTTCCTCTCTGGTTGCCTCTGCCTGTATTTCTTTCACATTTTCGATGGTGTCCTCATGCATTCTCTCTCTGGCACCCAGTTTGAGGGGCCTGGTACATACATGCGGGTCGAGACATCTTTGGCTGTCTCTTTCGCAGTCTGGTCGGCGAATGCATTACCCCTTCCTATGTCATCGGTCACTTTCTTGTGGGTACTTCATTTGATCACTGCTACCTTTAAAGGGAGAGTAAATGCTTCTAACAATCTGGTGACCAGATGACCATGCTGTATTTTAGTACCGTGGGAAGTGAAAAATCCCCTTTCCGCCCAAAGGTGCCCAAAGTTATGGACCACGCCAAAAGCTTCCTGGCAGTCAGTGTAGATGTTGACGGCCATTCCTGCACTAAGTTCACACGCCCTTATTAGTGCCACCAACTCAGCAGCTTGTGCTGATTGGTAAGGTATTCTCTCACTTTCCACTACTGTCTGTAAAGTGGTGATAGCGTAGGCGGCAGTCGTGCTACCATCAGGGAGTTTAAAACAAGAACCATCCACATACAGGGTACCATCAGGGTCAATGAGGGGTATGTCAGTTAAATCCACACGACCTTTTGTTTCTCCCTCCGTCCGGAGGACGCAATCATGTGGATCTGAATTAGTGTCACTATCAACAAAAGGTATCAATGTGGCTTAATTCAGTGTGATGCAAATGCGGATGGTGATATGGCTGGCTAAGAGAGTTAGTTCATATCCAGACAAACGTGCACTAGTGAGATGTTGGGTTTTCATTCTGTTTAACAAAGTGTCAACTGCGTGAGGAACCATGAATGTAAGTGCGGTATCTAAGACCAGGCCAGCAGATTGGCGAATGGATGTGGCAGCTGCAGCTGCTGCTCTCAAGCAACTGGGAAGTGCGCGGGCCACGGGATCTAGTACTGCAGAAAAATATGCACAGGGGCATTGTTTGTCACCAAAATACTGTGTTAATACTGACAATGCGCAACCGTTGTTCTCGTGTACAACAAGAGTGAAGGGTTTCTGATAACTAGGGGTTGCTCGCCCTGGGGCCAAACACAAGGCTCTATTCAGTTCTTTAAATGCATGCTGGCACTTGTCTGTCCCAGGGAGTGGGTGTGGAACGTCTTTAAGTGTGAGGCTCAATAAAAGTTTAATGAGTAAAGAAAAATTGGGTATCCACTGGCGGCAGTAGGAGGTGATACCAATAAAGGCACGTACCTCTCTCTGCGTTTTTGGTGTGGGCATTTTGCTGATTGTTTGTATTCGTTCGGGGGTGAGGCGGCGTCCCTCCTTCGACAAGAGATGACCTAAATAGGTCACCTCATGTTGACAATATTGTAGTTTGGAGAGGGAAACCTTGTGATTGAACTGTGCCAGGTGTAGGAGCAACTTCACTGTAGCTTCTTTACATAACGCCTCTGTGTCTGCCGCTATCAGCAAATCATCCACATACTGAAGCAATGCGATGCCTTGGGGTAGGGTCAGGGACTCAAGTTGGTCCTTGAGGGCCTGACTGTAAATCGAGGGGCTCTCTGTATATCCTTGTGGAGCTCTGCAAAATCGAAAACTTCGTCCTGCTAATGAGAATCCAAAAAGATCTCTACTCCTTTCATTGACTGGTATGCTGAAAAAGGCATTTTTTAGGTCTATGACAGAAAAGAAACATGCAGACGGGGGAACCATAGTAAGTGGGGTGGTGATATCTGGGACCACAGGGAACTGGGGAACTACTATTTTGTTTATCTCTCTTAAGTCGATGACAAAGCGATAAACAGGGGGCTTGGAAGGGTCAGAGTGCTTTAGGACAGGCAGAATTGGTCTATTGCACATATTTCCTCTTGTTTCCTCGACCACACCTTTACTGACAAGCTCGGAAATGATCTGGAGCAAAGCCCTTTCTCCTTCTTTGGGTATCTTGTACTGTGGGAGTCGGGGAGGGCGAGCATTTTCTTTCAGGGTAACTGAAAAGGGGGGTATTGACAAAAGGCCAACATCAGTTTCATCCTGGGCCCAAAGGCTGGGAGGGACATTCTGGAGCTCTCGGGGTATTTGATTCGGGGCGGCTAGGTATACTGGATTAGTGGTAGGGGGACCCATAGTGACGTAAACCCCATCCGGAGAACAGTATATGGTCGCATGCAATCTTTTTAGTAGATCTAAACCCAACAAATTTTCACCACATGTGGAAGTCAAGACTAAAGGGTAGTCGACTGTGTAGGGTCCTATCATTAGTTCCAGTGGCTGTGAAACGGGGCTGAATACTGGGGTACCAGAGAATCCCACAAATGTTATTTGTGCCAGACAAGGGGGCCCCAGGGACTTTAGAACTAGCAATAGAACTTTTTGTTGCACCAGTGTCGACCAAACATTTCTCCGTGGAGCCCAATGTTGTAACATGGACATATGGTCCCTTCTGGTCAACAGGAATAGGCACAGGTCCTTTCTCTTGTCTTTGGCAATCCTAGCGGGACAGAAATCCCGTTCCCTCTTCAGGCTCGTAATCCTCAGTAAAGTAATTACGGCTTCCCTTGTTAGCGGTATCAAATTTATTCTCTCACATAAGTGTTCGCCTGTCTTGCATTTGTGGCCTAGGTCCGTCTCGCCCTTGTCCTCTCTGGGGACGTTGGCCTATGAAACAGTCTGTAGAGGCAGAGTTGTTTCGGGCCAACAAGGGACACTCATCGCACCAATGACCCTCCTGGCGACAATAAGCACACTGGTTAGGTCCTAGCGGCGGGCAAGGACTCACATTGGTAGGTCTCTGAACTATTTGCTGAAACTTGGGGTTATCTCTGTTTTGGATCGGGGTCGGTGTTGGGTATGCTCGTTCGTTTTTTAGTCTTTAGTCTTTTTTGTTTGTTCTGTCTCGCTCTTCATTTTCCCTATTCTCATAGTACTGAGTCATTGTCAAAATGCCGGACGGGGTGGAGATGGGCCATGCACTTTCTGACATTTTTAGTTTAGTCTGAAGTTCCGGTAACAGATTTGACACAAATTTATCTACAAACAGTCGCTGTCCCCCCTCTGAAGTCATGTCCTGTCCACTATAGTCTGTGAAGGTGCTCTCAAATCGTGTAAAAAAGTAAGATACTCTTTTGTCTTTCTTTTGTTTGCAAGCTGCTAATCGGTCCCAATTAATACGGTGAGGTGTCAATATTTTCTTCATGGCAGTAAGTATCTAGACTGGAAGGGCTAGAATCATGGGGTCAGGCTTCCCCCCACCAGTTCGAGCTCTGTCAGCTTCCTCGAGATCTTTCCAAGTATGGCCAAATTCTGCCTGATCAGTATGGCATATTTTTGACCATACCTCAGTCGGTACTACTTGTCCTATTAACATGTCTATGTCTGCTAAGGTCATTACGCAAGATTGGAGTGTCTGAGTTAATTCCTTGTGGTAAACCTGCAGGATTTTTACATGGGTCAGGCAATTGGCTTTTAAGTTGGAGGACGTCAGACCTTTTCCAAGGGACATGAACCCACATTTGTCTAAAACCTGCCGGTATTTCAGGTTGGCCATCTGTGCCAACAACACATTCCCTCCAAACGGGCTGTACCTCCCTCATGGGAAAACCTTTATTTAGCACAACACCAGACAAGGAGTCTCTGTAGGCCACTAGTGTGATTAGGTCACATAATAGTGCTGGGCCCTGTATGTCCCCTGACGAAGCTCAGACAGACCCGGGGGTGTTCCTGACTCTACAAAATCTTCCCACATTTTGATTAGTATATCGCACATTTTACAAAAGTTATCAATCTGTTGGATGCATTTCCACTCATCCATCATCATCCATATATTCCGGGCAGTGTATATATCGTTATTCTCCATCCACCTATGGGCCTGTTGGCTCATAGCTAGTTGTTCTGGAGTATCCCCTACCAGGCTGCGCAAAGTGCGTCGTCTGGGAGTGGGTGACCTAGGTGGAGTTACATAAGGGATATAATCGTGGACTACTGACCACGCATTCGCTATCATTCCTGCACTAGGGGAGGTGTCAGATGATTGCCAACAGGGAGAGGGTTAGTCGTGGCAGGAGTTGAAGGGGCAGACACAGAATTGGTGGAAGGTGCAACAAGGAGAAGGGAAGGGTGTACTTGCATGGATACAGTGTCCTGAATAGTCGGGGCGTCGGGAGCAGATGGCTGGGGATTCAGGCAAACCAGGGCATGGGCAGGGGCAACAACTGGAGCAGTGGCAAGAGGCAATTGTACAGGGTCAATGGCCGGGTATATGGCGGGGGTATAGGGCGGAGGGGTGCTCAACATAGAAGACATAAGAGGGTCATCTTCCTTGTCCGGGCCTTTTCGGGAACCTTCTTTGTAATATAACATCCATCTATCTGCATTCGGTGCAGTCTGTCACGTATTACTATATCTTGTTCTATTTTCTGGTTATCATGCGTCTGGGCTTTCTGGATCACATTCATATGCATTATTTTAGCTTCATTCTTTTTGAGTTTGATTTCTTTCCGCTTGGATTCCTTCCGCCAAACCCAAAGGAATCAAACATTGCAGGTCGGGCTTTTCTCTGAAACAATTTTTCTTCTAAATTATCTAGCACAGAAGTTTCAAAACAACCGTATATGGGCCATTGTAACTCGGCATTACCTTTTGTGTACTTATGCCAAAGTGAGCAAAACATAATCGGGCCTTCACCATGTTTAGCATAAATTTCATGATTAGGGGTCCCCAAAGGGGGAATCGGACAAGATTCCTCCAATGCGGAGTCCTGTGAACAATAACAACAACACAATTTCCGGAACTTACTAAACCCAGGCATCTCTAGACGTGTATCCTGGTTTCAAACGTCAAAGGGCGAAATATAATTGTTACAGCCTAGAACTGTACTTACCCTTCGGCTTCGGCTTTTGCAAAAGTCGAATCACAATACCAAAAACAAAGATACCAATTCACCAAAGAAGTGGGCCACTCCCACTCTTACCTGACCATCAATCTTCCGTCGCACGGCAGGTGTCACAAGGATCTCGATCTCCAAAGACTAGGAACCAGAACTGGGGCGTCAGTCGGGTAGCCCACTGGAGGGAGTAGTCACGCAATCGGAGACCTTGGGACCACAATGACAATTTTCAGCCAATGCAGTGGCGCGCCTCCCTTAGCGTTCGATTACGGACTCCTCACGACCACCAGGCTCGATGACGACCACCAAAGACGGCCCACGTTGGGTGCCAAATTGTAGAACTGGCTTTTTGGAGACCCTCCCCCACAAGGAGAGTCGAAGCCAGTGGCGCAGGGAGACGCCTTAAATCTACGGGTCCTTCATGCATCAATCATACATTACCAAGGAGACCAGGACAACCAGCCGTGCAGGGAAGCAAGTAATTTATTAGCTCGAGCTAAGGACCGAGTTCCCAGAATGGTACAAAGACAATTCTACGGAGACTGCTGCTTTACTCCACAGCATTACACATATTTATAGCGCTAGCCACGCCCATTTACACAATACAAGTTCTGCTTTCAAGTTCTTCTTTTGACATGTTCTTCGTCAGCCTCGCATGGTGTGATCGTGCCGGGGGACATCCGTCCCTGTATACACAATGTCCTCAGCCTCGTGCTATCTTGCCCAACCAGCGTGATCAAATGACGTGGCCTCGTGCTACCATGCTTCATTCGGCGTGATCATGTGGCATGGCCTTGTGCTATCTTGCTTCATCCGGCGTGATCATGAGTCATCGTTTCATGCTTCCCCTTTCTCGTTGTGGTCACGGGGCAGTTGGTTCGTGACTGGCTGAGTCACCAACGATGCACAGGACGTGGCTAAGTCTTTTGACACCATTGGGGTGGTGAAGCACACAGGCTGTTTCTGGGAATCGGTTTGAACATATAAGGAAACAAAGGTTTGTGCAAGAATCAACGGGTACCTGGAAGGAGGGCCTTCATCAAGTTGCCGAGAGCAGGGCAACACAAAATGGCATCTCGAGGGTTTTTAGTTTTACGGTTCAACAATACGACTGGCAAATTCATTTCTCTAAAATGCACTGTCTTAAGAACTTTATATAGATATCATTTGTAACCCCTTACAGAATTCAGTATTTGTGTATGTGTCAGTCAACTATGTCAGTCAACTACTTAACCAATGATGGACTTCTAATATCTTGCAACGGGAGTGTATTGCAAGTTCATTACTTTCGAACAGACAGGTAGCATCCAATCTAACTGAAGACTCATAATCTCTATTTAAATTCTGATATTTTCATTAACAGATGCCTCAAATTTGGGGCTGGATCAGGGATTTTCAGACAAATTACATCTAGATACATAAACCCATTTTTTTTAATGGTTTTCTTTCCCGAATTCACTGATGGGAATGTGCAATATTTTATTATAATTCATAACATGATGACCTTTAAAAAAGCAATGCAACCAACGAAATTAAAGTGTACCAGAAATTAGTTTAGCTCAATAAAACAAACAGGTTCGATATTCATGGCGATTGGACGGCAGGTGTGTTCTTCAGCGTAGCTTGAGTTTCAATAAAATTAGTTTACAAAACTGAAATTTTATATTTACAGTATATTGCTTGCCGAACTCCGCCATTTATTTCCACAATGTTTTGATGGAATATAACTATGGGGTTGGGTGTGTTCTTCCAAACAGTTTATTTTATCTTTGTATCTCTGGATCAAATGTTTGGATTTACTGACACGTTCAATATCCTTCATTTTACCCACATTGATAAGGTCTGGTAAAGTCTTGGTTTAGTAAATTACCCAGACAGGGCTGCAACCCTTCTGTTAGTAGCAAATTGACATGTGAAGAAGCATTTACTTTGTGATATTTTGACTTAAACCTCTTTAAATAATTGGAGTCAGTGATTTTTGGCCCCACTTACTTATCTGGATTAAGGAGGCTGGATCATCAAACAATTTAGGTCTCTCCATGTTAATATACAAAATCTTAATATACCTGAGCCTGGGAATATGGAAGGATGATCAATGGTTTAGACAGTCTTGCAATATCAGAGTGCTAAATTTGCAATATCAGAGTGCTGAATTTGGGTTCTTGTTAGTCCAAACCCTCTGTGAGAGAGGTACCACTAAGCCCAATAGATTGTATACATTTGATTCAAGGGTTTCATTAGTGAAAAAGTGAATAAATCATTATAGCCATCGCAATGTTGTTCTGTCTGATGTTAATTTGTACCCCCACATCAAATTTGTACATCAGGTATAGGAAGGTACTTGCCTGTTTTAACTGGGCACCCTTCACTCTAAGATGACAGATGATAGGATGATGAGACCAACAGGTCATGGTGCAGATTTTATCCAAATTTGTATTCCAGGTCCGACTTGCTCATAAACTCTGTGCATTTGCTCAAAAGTAATTGGAGGCCATTCAGTTGTGGGCCATTAGCTCAGCTTTGTCTGCATACTGGATGGCCGGGACTGGACGATGAACAATCTGAGGTATGTCCTTTCACCTTTTGACTAACACCCTCTCCGAGTTGATGCTATAGAATTTTAAGAGGAAGGGTACAAGCAAACAACCCTACCTGAACCCCACCTCTCCCCTTGGCTATGTGTAACTCCTCCATGTACTTTCCATTAAGACCATACCTGACTTTGGCTCTTGACTCAGTATAAATAACTCAGAGAAGATTGAGGATTGGGATCTCCACCCCCTATATTTTCCATCAGGCACTAGAGTTCAGTATGGGAAACACAGTTTTAGGTGCATGATAAATCCATAAAGGCTAAATAAATTGCATGCTTTTTAGCCACTGTGTATTTTCTCATCTGTTAGTTTAAAATGTTGGTACTGCTCAATGGTCCTGATACCCCTGCAAACCTATATTGAATTTCAGATAGAATGGTGTGGTTCTTAGCCCATTATTCCAGTCTGGCTATGAGGTTCTACCTTTAAGTAAAACATCCAGTAGAGATATAGGATGGGAACAGTTGGGGTCGGTACAGTTACCCTTTCTATAAATAACAATCATAATAAAGACATTTATAAAGCACACGGCTACCTAGGATGGAGTGTCCCGGCGCTTACACAGACAACAACAAAGGTAGAGGTGTGTACATATCTAGTTATTATGACTAAAGAGCCAGATCTTCAAGGCCTTTCTGAATTCCTGTTGGGAATGCATCATGCGTAGTTGGGCCGGTAGGTTGTTCCAACACTTGGTGGTACCCATCTCGAATGTTCTACCCCCATTCTTGCCTTCGCAAAATAGGGGGGGGTGAGGTAATGTTTGTGGTTGGACCTTAGGGATATGTCCTGCTGGTATGGATGAAGTCTCTTCCTCAGGTAGTTGGGCCCTCTCCCTATATATGCTCGGACGGCAAATGTAAGGGCCTTAAATTCGATACGTTTGGCTACCGGGAGCCAATGTAGTTGTCTGTGATGAGCCCAGCGTGATGCAGCATCAGATGGTTCTTACAACTTTTAGCCTACAGTCATATTAAGTCTTTATCCCGGGTGTCTACGACAGGTTTTTATTAATAAGATTCAGACTGGGCACAATACATAGGCTTGTCTCTTTTCCCACTCTGAATGATTGGGAAAGTGAGTTACAACCTTGCCCATGTGACAACTGGTTGTCCCAATCATCTACACATATTGTTTTATTTTGTAAACTATATCGGGAGGCAAGAAAGGTATGGATCTTAATGATTTTACGGAAATGGGGTCTGAGACAATGTCGTCCTGCTTTTATGAAGCTCCAGCTTCTGGATAATGAACCTCTTGCTTGGAGGATATCCATGTTTTCAAAAAGAATTATTAACCACGAAGGGAGCATTGTTATTTAGAATTATGATTATCACTTCTTTCACATCCACTATTAATTAATTTTTAGCACGTTTTTAATCTATTTTAACCAATTCTTTTATCTGTGCTTTTTATAATTGCTGTTTCACAATCGAAATAAAGCTTTGTTCTGATTCTGATTCTGACTGAGTCCTTAGGTGTGGGGACAGATCCCAGTTCAGCTGGCCACCATACGTTTGTCAGGGGGTACAGCTTGGTTAAAAAACAAGACCTCTGTCTTGTCAGCATTAAGCTTTAAGAAGTTGAGGCTCATCCAGGCAGAGATGCTTTTGAGCCACTCTTTTAGTGGGTCAAAGGTGGATGCTGACACCCCGCTGAAGGTGAACAGCAGTTGAGTATAATCCACGTATTGTGACAACTTGATCCCCATTATGGTGATGAGCTCCGCCAGTTGTGTCATGTAAACATTAAAAGGTAGCTGTCTCAGAGCCGATCCCTGCAGCACCCTCCATTGGATAGAGACCTGTTGTTCGCAGTCATGTAGGTAAGACGTTCTTGGCACTGGTGATGTGCTTGGCTAGGAAATCTCTCTTTTTATCAACGAGAAGTTTATGGTACTCTGGTAGTGCTGCTCGATAACCAATTTTGTTCTCCTGGGAGTAGGATTACCTCCATTTGCGCTCCAGTCTTTTGGACTCACATTTTTGGCTCTCATCTCCGCTGAGCACCAGGGGGCGGAAGGGGAAGTTCTTGCAAAATTAACATGTCTCTGGGGCGCAATTGAATCGAGTGAATCATCGACCCATGTATTAAGCTTTCTGATGCTAACATCAAGGTTATTTGAGATGGAGGGCTTGGAGTCCTTCAGATGCTGGGTGAGGGACTCAAGGGAAGCCCCACGCCAATTCCTTCTAAAATCCTTCGGTAGGGAAGTGGCCCTCAGCCCACCCTTCAGGTGTTTCTGGAAAGGGATAAGGGAGTGATCTGACCAGATCACCAGCTCTGGGGTATGAACTATAATGTCCGGTAGGTTTGAGCATATAAGGTCTAGTGTGTGACCTGCCTTATGTGTCGGAGAAGAGACTCGTTGGATCAAGTTGCAGCCAACAAGCGCTGAAATGACATTTGCGCTATGCGCCCAAAATTGTGAAATTAAAGTAGCGCGTGCTGGCCTGGGTGATATAGTCAACCAGGGTAAGGGGGGAGCAATGGCCACAGTCTGTGAGTCTATAAAGAAGGAGCACAGAGCAGGAGGGAGAGGTGGATAGTTTGATACAGAATGGAAGTCATTCAATGCTGTCTATCTGCCCAATGTTTGAAGTAGCAATCTCCCAGGTGACTTTTTGGATTATCGCTAATCCTCCCCATGGTCTCATGTTTTGTCTATTAGCACAAACTATGACATAGCCCTGGGGGATAGCTAAGGCAAGAGCTGGGTTAGAGTCTTCCCGTAGCCATGTCTCGATCAGGAAAATAAGGTCCCAGTTATGGTCCACTAGGGATTGATGTATGTCAAGGGTGTGTTTTGGCAGGGACCTGCAGTTAATGAGACAAGCTTTTAGCTCAATGGGCCTGGAAGGGTTATGGGGGACCCTTGATCCACCCAAAATCATATCTGGTGTTGAGGGAGAACTTGCAGCAGGAGCAAGAGCAAATCTCAACAGAATCCCCAAGTGAAGCGAGTGTCTGGCTCTGGGTGGTCTGAGGGAGAGGAGCACCTCTCGACTCCAACTGTGCAAGCAATCACTAGAGTTTTGGGCAGTATCTCTGGCCCTGGCCGCTATCTGGACGTGGACGGGTGCCAACAGGCTTGCCTTTGGTGCACTTTGACGCGCCATTGGCGTGCCCGCTGCTCACGTCCACTGCGCCTCAGCGCCATCTGGTCCTGAAATAATCAGGATCAGTTTACCAGAGGCGGGAGACTACAATGTCTCCCTGCCAAGATGGCGGCCCAAAATGGCACACAGGAAGTGAGGGGAACTGGGTGATCCTCCCTCTAGCCCAAGTGCCTCCCTCCACTAAATCAGCAAGAAATCTGCTGCGGTGGACCAGGGAGCTGGCAGGCGAAACTACTGCGCAAGGAAGCGTTGAGGACAATGTTAGTCCTTCCTGGCTTTAAATAGGAATAATGGAAATAATTTGGGATTCTGACCATGAATCCCATTTGCCTATATTACATGCTGGGATGTACGTCATTACAACGCATGCTTTAACAACGCATGTCTTTACGACACAACTGTTCCAACGCAAGTCGTTACAATGACTTGCGTTGGGGGGTGCTGGATAGTGAATAGTTTAATTTACTATTCCAACTCCGGTCCCCGTGGATAGTAGGGAAGGTATTGGATAGTAAATTAAAACTATTCCCTATCCTAGAGCGCCCCCCAGCGCAAGTCGTTGTAATGACTTGTGTTGTAATGGGTGCGTCGTAAAGGTAGTGCGTTGTTAAATTTACGTTGTAAACGCTGTTCTCCTACATGCTGACTTCAAAATCTTAGTTAAGAGAGGATCCTGGAACTCAATGTTAGTCTTTCAAAGGTCCAATGGAATAAAGCCAGGACTTGGGTCTTTATCTTTGGGGCTTTGGACAATAGCAAAAATAACCCCCTACAGTGAAAGAGCCATAGGAGTTTCCTCCTTAGACGGGGATTTCGGCTGCACGCACCCACGGTCACACAACCATCCTGCACTACACACCCTGAATCCATATAAGCTCTTCTCTAAGGAGCAACTCATTGTGCCAGAATGCCAAATTCCAGCAACAGGACACCCAACCCTGCAAAATATGAATTATTAACCACTTGCAAGAAGGCCACGTTGTCCTTATTAGGTCTCGCCTACGCAGTGCACATGCACTGCATAGGAGACCTTTAGCCATCATTCAGCTCTTTTTCAAAGCACATACTCGTGCTTGTGGCAGCATTCACCTTGCGGGAGCGTGCAGGGGTGCGTCACAAGCACAAGTATGTGCTTCGAAAAAAAAGGGTAGACTGTGCGCGCAGGCTTCCTTCTTTCCATGTGTACTAACAATTCATCTTCCTGAGGGTAGCTTACCCTCACGAAGATGGCACATCGGATCACAGCACACCTTGAGAATGCCCCTCAAAACATGTCTGTTAAGAAAAACTCAGCGCTCAGAAGACTGGTGGTGTTAAACACCCGAGCCCTCAGCTCTCGAAGTTAAGTGTTGCTCCATTTGATAGATTTAACAGAGCAATCACCCTTGTCTCCTGTATGGTTTTTAGAGGAAGGCAGCTGGCCTGCTTCAGCGCGTGTAACATAAAATTAACGTGTAGGGTTAGTTCAAGTAAATCCGAACAGAGTGAGCAATTCACATTGAATGCTAATATTGCCGGAAACTGTGCTACATTGGAATCTTATCTTAAGAAGCTGTTTTGGTGCAGTTCATTACCTTTATTATTGCTGGAACATACGATACAAGACTGACTTAGTTTAATTTTCCCCAAGTAGGGTTTGCCACATTTTACAGAGGAAAATACCAACAATTTATTCATGTTTTAAGATCCTGTAAGGATAAGGCATTATACCTAAATACAAATGTGAGTGAAACCCTTTGTATTTTTAATGACTTTACTGGATGTTTAATAATCGGCTTGGTGATTTCTAGCTGGATTTGCTCTGTTAAATATGCACTGATAAGGGGAAAGTTTTGGTGATTCCTTTTACTGTTTTTACCATCCTGGGCATGACATACTGTTCACTCCATTAAAAGCAAAGGTCAGATGGCAACAATACATAAACACGAATACTTTGAAGAGACCTTTGGGGGAAAATAAGTATTGGCAAAGCCCATAAGTCTCCCCTTTGACACGTATTGGCTTTGGAAATAGTTTTAACCATACAGAACAGCATCCCCAATGATGAGCTGCATGGCTAAAGACTTTTTTAACAAAAAGGTTTTTGACAAGGCCGATGTATCCTTTTGTAAGCTTGTGCACCATCCGTGTGCATGCTAGCAACCATTCCTTATTGCACAGGTCAGCTTCATGGGTATTACGCAAGAAGGAGGACAATTAGCATTCCGGCCAAGCAACAGTTCCATTTTTACCTGTAGGGCTTTAGCTGAAAGCGTGCCTCATTTTGTAACATTGGTTAGGATAGATGATACAAACAGCTTCCATTAACGCTCCTGCTATCATGCACTCCTCTAGTTTAGCTCTGTTGCAATTGGGAGGAGGCCTGCAGGGTTCAGGTGCAAGCTGTGGGCCACCTGCTTCTTGTGTTGTGAACCACACCCCTGTAATCCTGACCACCGTGTGGGTCTTCTGTGGGGTTCTTAACAGATCTGCAACGCTGGAGGTGTGGATTTGAATGCTTCAAGCACTGTAAGCCTTTGCATCTTTAAATGAAGCTGCCGCGCCCGTTATATTGTAGTGTCTGAGGTTCTAATCCAAAGTAAAGGGTGTAAGGAAGGTGAAACTAAACTTAACTTTTCCATTAAGTTAAAATCTGTTTTTGTTGTGTTGCTCTCTGTGTGTGACCTGCTACTAACTGTATTTGTGATATTGCTATCTGTATGTGCCCTGCTGCTGTCTGTATTTGTTGTGTTGCTCTCTGTGTGTGACCTGCTACTAGCTGTATTTGTGATATTGCTATCTGTATATGCCCTGCTGCTGTCTGTGTTTGTTATGTTGCAATTTGTATGCATATGCAGCAGGCTCTAAACAATGGTAATGTGTTAACACTTGAATAAAAACTCAAAGGACAGGCATGGACATCGCTTTAATAATCTCTGATAAGGTCCCAAAGGTGAGACCTATTGGCTATGCCAATGCGTGTTATTTACTATCCTCCAGTAAGGCAGCCAAGGTGTCTTCCTTTATAACGTTCTTTCTGTGTTTCAATAACTGTTTACATTTCCTACTACAGTCTACTATTTCCACATTAGATAGGTTAGGTTTGTTCAGAGCTGCCATTAAGACTGATTGAACCATAGAAAAATCATGATGGAACCAAAGTTTTGGCTAAGATTTAACTAGTTTGAGTGTTTTTCTTAATACCACTTTTCTATTTCTAGAAATTTCTACAAATGGCCTCTTAATTTCGTTGACTTCAGCATTTTATTTGAGGAAAATATCAATCTGGGGTTTGCTAGTGCCAAGTAATTTGCAGAAGCACCCTTGTTGAATCAACCTATCCCACCTTAAACTCAGGCCATTTATTCAGGATAGCTCCATGTCTTCCACTGGTACAGTTTCTTTGGATAGCTCTAGTCCTTTTGCAATTATATTTTAAATGCTCTGTGGTCACTACAAAATTTACTGTTGCGTCTGAAAAGTGACTACAAAGGAACTCTGGTTATCAATAATCACAATTAAGTCTATTATGCTCCCCTACTGTCTGCCTGTAAAAGTATCTTCAGCATATAGTCAAATCGAATGTGTTGTATGAACCTAGAAATGGCCTGCAGTTGATAGCTTGACTAGTAATCATATGAAAATGGGCCAGAAAAAGCAATCTTTTTCAAAGGCTTTCACATTCTATGATATCCCTAAAGAGTGGATGGCTGCAGCTATATTGAGAATCATGATTCTGGCATAAAGATCACATATCTATCAGACAACTCATTGTGCCACATTCTGGAGACATTCTTGTGCTATAAATGAAAATAAATGTGCTAGTATCAGCCAAATTGTGGATATTACATTGATTGACTTCTCAATAATAACAGTTTGATGCCACACAAAGATTTGATGCTGCAACTTACAGTTTTACCAAATATTTATACTCATTACCTAGTTTGCCAAACTGTGTGTGATCAAATTGAGACTTATTCTTGAGGGCTAAGATGAATAGAACTGATGTGTTGGATGAGTGTCCACAATCACACTTTTTAGTCCATGTTTGGGGATGAAATGGAAATATCTAGTACAATTCACGGTGTGGAATCCTGTTACTTTGGGAGTATATATAACCAGAGGCTTTCATTGTGGCAGCTGTGGTGCTGTTGGGTTTTCTAAACCAGATTGGTTAAAGAGATTCGTTTTATTCTAGGTCTGTAGTGGACGTTTATGATGTAATCTAGATCTATTTTACCCATGATATGCATATTTTTGCTGTGTCAGAAGTTGTAAGTGTCTGATGGCCAATTAAGTTCACCTTCAATATATACACAAGTTGCCCATTTTGGATTGATATCTTGTTTAGGAAAGCATTTAGGGCTTCACTTGAAACTATTAAGTGAACCGAATAATTACCACAGTGTGTGTGATAATATTTGATCTGGGCAGAACTTTGTGTCTGTTATCACTTTTGAAAAGATGGGCGAGTTGTCTTTTTTTAAATTCTTAATTTTTATTTTAAATATTTTTATTGGTATTTACACATTACATATTGCATGGGACACAACAACAAGTAACATCTGTCGATATAGGGCCGCAGCGGATGATTTATCAGTCTTTTGCTTGTCAGCCCTCCATGGTCTAGCTACACATAAAACATAAAACACTTAGTTCGATTCGTTGCGTTGGGGCGCTTTCCTGGTCGTTATCTAAAACCTCAAAGGTAGCGGTGGTTGTTAGTTTTTTTTTTTGCTCTTTGCTTGTCTGCCTCACATGGTCTGGCTCACATATTACATTAAACACTTAGTTTGTTGCGATAGGGCTCGTGTCTAGTTGGTACATAAAACATAGAAGCTAATGGTTGCTATTTGGTTACGGCGCGCAGGATAACCTTGACCTAGGTTGGTTTATTAGGCCTGCAAGCGTTATCTATGGGGGGTTGTAGGTGTTTAGAAATTTGTCCAGCTTCGACCACATCTGTCTGTTAGGGTGACTCCAAGGTGTGTGCCTGAGAGTGGTGTTGTCGGCTCCTCTGAGGAATGTCACCCAGTTCAGCCACCCTTTGAAAGTGGCTTTGGATGTGTCCTTCCATTTGTTTAGTACTATTTTGACTGCTGTGGTGAGGAGGAAGTCCAACAAGTTTCTGTCTTCTTTTCTGGCGATGTCTGGTGTAATGTGTGCTGTTATTGTTGTGGCAAATGTTTGTTTTAGGCTACATTCTAGGGATTTGTTTATGAAGTCAAGCACCTTCTTCCAGAAGTTTTTTTGACCTTAGTGCAGTGATAGATCAGGTGTGCTAGGTCTCCTCTTTCTGTGCCGCAGTTCCAACAGGAGTCATTGTCTCTTAGGCCTAATGAGGCGAGGTGGGCTGGTGTCCAGTGTGCCTGGTGGAGTAACCAGAATTTAGTTTGTCCCAGCACTGAGGAGATCATATTTTTTAATGGGGAAGCCCAGAAGGATTGTAGTTCCTGCTCCGCGTATTTGGTGCCTATTTGGGTTTCCCAGTACTTGGTGGTTTTAGCGTTGAGCTTGGTGGAGTCAGGACGGAGGAATTTGTAAAGGAGTGAGATCTGGTGCCCTGCCATGTTTATGGTTTCCATATACTGAAAGATTGATGGTTTATGTTTGGCCAGTTTTGACTTTGTTAAGGCTGTTTTGATTGCCAGGAAATTGTATAGCTCTATTTCAGGGAGGTCATGTCTTGTTTTCAGGTTGATAAAGGTATAGGGTTTTCCTACCGCTTCAAGTTGAGCTGGGAACGTAATTCCTATTTTCCTCCATGACTTTATGTCGAGTGGTTTACCTTTATATTTGATCTTGGGGTTTTCCCTGAGTGTTTCCCAGTGCGAGTTCTTTATGCTATTTTCTAGCTTCTGGTCTACTTTGAGTTAGCGCCTGACTTGTGATCCTGAAGATCGGGTTGTTCTCAAGTGCTTGGTTGTTGGAAGTGAGGAGTGTTAGTGGGTTTGTGTTATTTAGAATGGCCTCCTCTATGGAGAGCCATGTCAGGGTGTATTGCCGTTTCGGGAGCACCCAGTGCATCGCCTGTCTGGCTATGTAGGCTAGTTGGAACGTTCTCAGGTCCGCTAAGTCTCTATTGAGTTTGTATCCTGAGTGATTAGCGTATGTTTCAATTGTTTGCATGAGTGCTGGTATGGACTGGTCCGGTACCTTCGTTATTATGAGTAAGTCGTCGCATAGGCAGTTAGTTTGGCTGTGGTATTGTTGATTGTTACGCCAGCTATATCACTGTTCTCCAGGGTGTCTCTAATCAGGGGTTCAAGTGCTAATAGGAATAGAAGTGGGTATAGCGGACAGCCCTGTTGTGTCCCTCTCTCAAGAATGAATTGGGCAGAAGAGCTACCGTTAATAGTTATCTGTGCTTTGGGGTTTTTGTACAGTGCCATGACTTCCTTCGTGTATCCGTCTCCTAGGTTGTATGTCTGCATGCACTTCTCTAGAAAGCGCCAGGATACTCTGTCGAAGGCCTTTTCTGCATCTAGCGTGATTGCTACTGCAGGGTTGAGTGATTTTGAGGAGTGTTCTATGACTTGGCAGAGGAGTCTAGTGTTATCGTGAGACATGCGTGTTTTTATGTAGCCTACCTGTGTGTTTCGAATCAGATGTGGTAGTATTTTGTTTAGTCTTGTGGCTAGCACTTTGGCGTATACCTTGCAGTCTAGGTTGATTAGCGAGATGGGACGGTAGTTTTTGGGCCATTGTGGGTCTTTGCCTTCTTTGGGTATGACGATTATGTTGGCCTGTAACATGGTTTCCGATACTGTCCCTTCCTTAGCACAGTGGTTGAAAGTTTTAGTCAGGACTGGGAGAAGGTGGTCTTGGAACGTTTTGTAGAAGGGTGCAGTGTAACCGTCTGGGCCTGGAGCTTTATTGTCTTTTAGTGACTTTATCCCTTTAGCGATCTCGCTCAATTGTATGTCCTTGCCTAGTGCTTTGACTTCCTCTTCTGTTATCTTAGGTAGGTTTAGTCTGTCTAGGTAGGCTGCGCTGCCCTCTTGGTCAATGTTATTATCTTTTGTGTAGAGGTCTTTGTAGAATTCCATAAACGTGCGTAGGATTTCTTTGTGTCGGGTGTGCGTACTGTTGTTCAAATCTGTTATTGTGGAGATACAGTGTTGTCTTTGTTTGCGTTTGAGATATGATGCTAGTATTTTCCCTGCCTTGTTAGCTTCGCATAGGTTGATTTGTTTGTATTTTCTTACCCACAGACCTGCTCCTTCACTTAGAATCCTATTGAATTCGTATTTTTTCCCTGTGAGTTTGAACCGGACATCTGTGTTTGAGGTGTCCCTGATATGTTTGGTTTCCAGGTGTTTATTGTCTATTTCTAGCTGGTCAATCTGCTCTTTTGCTTCCCTGTGTCTTCTGGCCTTATTTTCTATCAGCGTTCCCCTAATGGTCGCCTTAAGGGCGTCCAATAGAATCTTAGGATTTATGTCTGGTGTGTCATCTTCTTTTATGTAGTCCCTGATGGCATTCTCTATTTTGTTTTTGTCCTGCTAGCGTTATGTTGTTGAACCGCCATCTGCGAGTTATGTGTTCATTATGTCGGCTTATTAGCTGTAGACTAATGCACGAGTGATCTGAGATCGTCCTTGCAGCAATATCTGTGTGTTCTATCAGACATGTGTGTGTGCCTGAGATGAGGATGTAGTCTATTCTGCTGTAGGAGTTGTGTGGGTTGGAATAGAAGGTGTAGTCTCTAGTGGCTGGGTGTTGTAGTCGCCATGGGTCTTGTAGGTCGAATCTGTTGCATATGTTTTTCAGGATATTGTAGGATGCTGTGGGCCGTGTTTGGGAGCTAGTTTGTCTTTCCAGGGTGTGATCTAGGACTAAGTTGAAGTCACCAGCCACGATGTTCATGTCGCTTGCCTGGTTTGCTTCTATTTCCTTTGTCACCCCCTCCCAGAATGTAGTGTTGTCTGTGTTTGGTGCATATAAGTTTGTTACTAGTATGGTTTCTTCTCCTCTTTTGAGTTGGGTGATCAGAAGTCTACCCTCATTGTCGTGTTGCTCTTTCACAATGGTTAGCTTTGATTTAGTGTTAACTATGGTGATTTGCCAACCGCTGGCGAGCAGGCTAGCTGTCCAATCCATCTCGCACTAAGTCTACTCGCGTCTTCCGAGGTGAGTTTGGTTTCTTGTAGGAGAATAATATCACCTTTAGTCTTTTCCAGGTTATCTATTATTTTTTTTCTCCTAATTGGGTGGTTTAGACCTTTTACATTGAGAGAGATAACCTTTAGATCAGACAGCAGTGCATTGTTGTTATTCATTGTGTTTGCATACCGATCGCGGTCTTTCTAGCAAGTCGTTACTGATTTTTAGGGTTACCCTTGTGCTTCCTATGTGCTTGATGTTGTTAGGTAATGGACTGCGCGCTGTGCCGTATGTTCTGTCTGAGTCTATGTTAGTGAAAAAGACGTGACATGCTGGACAAACAGGAAAAACATGACAAACAGGACAAAAAAACCTCTCCCTTCCCCCTGACCCCTCCTCCCCCCTCCCTCCTCCCCCTCCCCCCTCCCCCCTCCCCCTCCCCCTGTTGGTGTGTCAAAAGGTAGACGTGTGATAGCAAGGTCCCTCCCGCCCCTCTACTCCCTCGGGACATCTTAATACGTTAGACTTGTGGACCTATCTAGAATCCCCTTCAAATCATTAACAGTTAATTTGACTAGAGTTTCAAAGGATATAGATAGTTTTTGTTTTTTTCGTTCCTTTTTGTCTGTGTAGACTTTCCCTCCTCGAGTACTTGCTATGTGTGGTGAGTACTGTTGTAGACCGTGCTGGCACTTGCGTCCTTTCGGGCTCAAACTCCTTTGGATTTAGTGTCAGCAGTGTCTCTTTGTCATGAATTGCTGTGAGGTAGTTCTTATCTGAGGTAGGTTTCGTTGTAAACTGTAGTTGAGCTTGTGTGCTCTTGAGGTAGATTACATTGGTATAGAGACTGAGTTGATCTTTAACTTTGTCTTTTCCATACGGTACAATCTTTGTGGTCTGTTGAAGTTTTTCTTTTGTATTGTAGTCTAGTCCGTTTCGTTTTGTGGATCTGGCTAGGCTCTTCTCTTACTTGACGTGGTTGTCATTTCCATTTCTTGTTGTGTGGGCCCCGATAGGTATCGTGATAGTTCTGCTGGGTCTTCGAAGGTTAACATGGTTCCTTTGTTGTTTATCCTGAACTTTGATGGACCGCTGAAGGAGAAGCTGATGTTTTCTTTCCTTAGCCTTTCTCTTTGGGCCAAGAAACCCTTTCTGATGTCCACCGTTGTTTTCGAGTAGTCCTGCGTGAGGATAATCTTGTTACCATTCCACTGTAGGTTTGGGAACTTCCTCGCTACTCCAAAGATGGCATCTGTTTGGTGTGAGCATAGTGGTTTGCATATTATCGGTCTTGACCCTGATCTGTTGGTTTGCTTGAAGGCCGGGACTCTATAGGCTTTATCCAGCTCAAATGGGATATCAAATTTGAAATTTGTTAGCTTAGGTATAAGATTCTGCACCAGTGCTACGCACGAACCAGCCTTATCCTCTTCCCCTTCCGGTACACCTAGAATTCTTATGTTACCCTTTCTCTGCCGGTCTTCGAATTCTGCTGCTTGCCTTCAGAGGTCTGTTGTTGCCTTAGCAATGTTGCCAATCGCCTTGCCTGTGAGCTGGGACCTGTCTTCTATGTCACTAACTCTTTGTTCCACTGTTGATATTCTATTGTTGGCCATGTGGATGTCCGCCCTTACTGCTGCTAGTTCAAGTTGTATGGCATCCATAGTTTTTTTCGTTGATTTTGCCAGATCGTGGACTTCAGCCAGTTCTTTTAAGTGTGCTGTCCAATGTGCTGCTTATGTCTGGCTTCCGTTTGAAAGGGGATTCTCGATGTCCATCGGGTTTGGTTTTCTTTGGTTGTTGTGTCGGCTTTCCCTTGTTTCCTGCCATTTTTTCTAGACCTCTTTTAGCTGTTAAGAGTTCGAGTCTTTTGCTATTGCCCTGTGATGTGAGGTGGGTTGCCTGCTCTTGTCGGTTGGTTTCGGTCTCCACGTCTGTACTTAGAGCAGTACTTGGGGTTGGACTCTTCTGCTTGCTACCCCTAGTACCTTCTGGTCTTTTTACTCTGTTTCTCATGAGCCTGCTCTCCGCCGTGATTGTGCTTGCGTTCTTTTTTCTGGTGCTGGCAGTGTTGTCCTTTGTTTGGCAGCCCTCTCATATGTCGCCCTTTTAGCTGCCACTGTGCCTGTGTGCCCTTGTGCTTGCAGCTGATTGGCTTGCACTTTCAGTCGTGCGTGTCAGTACTTTGATGTTCTTGTATTTGCCCTCTCCGCCGTTCTTTTCATTGGCCTTTCCTCTCAGCCCCACCCTCCTAAGATGGCTGCCCCTTAGGATTGGGCTTTACTGGTTTCGCTTTCGGTTGTTTACTTTATTGTTCTTGTGTTTGCCCTCTTCGTCGTTCTTTTTGTTGGTTAGATGGCTACCCCTTAGGATTGGGCGTTTACTGGATACGCTTTCGGTTGTTTACTTCTATTGTTCTTGTGTTTGCCCTTTTGCCGCTCTTTTCGTTGGTTGCCTTCTGTTGTTTCGCTCCTGCTTTCCCTCTCAGCTCCCCCCTTCCAAGATGGCTGCCCCTTTGGATTGGGCGTTACTGGTTACGCTTTTCAGTTGTTTGCCTGTTCAGAATGCCTGCTCTCTTGCCCTTCCTCACAGCTCCGCCCTTCAAGATGGCTGCCTCTTTCGGATTTTGTTGTTGCTAGTTTCGCTTTCGGTTGTTCGCCAGTACGGATCGTCGGCAATGAATGAGTTTTTTTTCTCCTCCAGGTGATTCCCGTTGCACTGCGGCTCTTGCGGGCAGGTAAGAAATGCTGTGGGGGTGCTTCAATCTTAGCCCCGCGCATCGGCTTATTTGCTTTTCCTTTACCTTTCGTCCCCCTTTATGCACTTAAAATGCCCGCTTCCCCAGGGGTAGTCGGTTTCGCTTTCAATTATTCCACCGTTAGCGGCCCGGACATCCGTTGGTCCCAAGTGTTTTCTTCGATGCTTGGCTGCTTGGCACTGAGGAAGGGGACTGAGGGCGCTGTGGATACAGTCACTGACCTTGTAGTGGGTTCAGTTCTCTCTGCGTGGCTCGATCAGTGCGCTTGTCGTCAGAGGTCTCTTCCTCCTGCCACCATCTTGCCGGGCTTGGACCTCCGTTCCGTAGCCACAAACTTTCCTTGTTACTCGTTGTGCGGTTGGTTCTTGATTTCATTTTTTTTTGCATTCGGCTCTTCTCGGGTTCCGATTGTTGCTGCGGTGTTCGTTTCTTCTTTTGGTCCGCAATAATATGCTGTTTTCTCTGGATATGTCCAGAGGTGTAGCAGAGCTCCGGCCTTAGGCTACTCTTCCCATTGCCTTCCAAGCCACGCCCCCAGGCGAGTTGTCTAAAAGGTGTCTGACTCATTGGTGCAAGGAGTTGTTTTGTAGAATCCGGTCTAGAAACATTTTGGGTCTGTGGCTGCTGTTTGCTGTGGTAAGAGAACGATGGTGTGTGACTTAGGTACTGCGCACTCTTTATCCTTTTAAATATGACTTATGTTTGCTACCAGTCGGAGTTTTGTATCCAAACAAGAATTAGCACCAGGAAACCCAGTTCTTGGGTAACTGTGTGCTTTATAACTATTCTAATCAACATATCAATTAATTACAACTCTCTTCAGTATATTTCAATGCTCAACACTGATTTCAATCTTAAAGTCTTGGGAGTCTTAGTGGACAATGTGTGTGCAGGGGTAAAATGGTCAGTTATAACTTATTATAGAGATTTATACCATAGATGATATTTGCGCTACACTTGAAGCAGTCGCATGATAACGTTGTTGATTTAGATGTTCTTATTTAATAAATAAACTTTGAATTATAAGTGGGTTGTATGATGGTACAACAAGTTGTAAAATCATTATCACTAAAGAGTTGCTGCGGTTTATAAGTTTATCTTAGCACTGTGCCATTTAGAACGAAAAAATTGGGTTTTTATAAAAGGTTTGAGCAAGTAATTATCCTGAAAATTAAAACAATCCTCCATTTGACCAGACCTTAAAATGCATTATTAAATGAGCAAAGTGAGGGAGTTCAACTTTATCTGCAAATTTTTGGGAGAGGGTGTAAATTTTAAGGGAGGCTCCTCCTCCTAAGAGTTTTCAAAAGGGTCCAAAAGGCAAATTTTACTGCACATGTTTTTAAAAAGGTATTCCAAAAATCAGAATGTCTTCCAGACAGTGGTGTTCTGAATCCCTCACCCTGCAGGGTGGGGATCTTTTTGTGTTTCTTCTGTCTACTCCAGGCAGACAAAATCTCACAATTAATGCTGTAAGGAAGAAAGAAATAAGGTTTAATAGAAAAAGGAAAGACTGATGGAAGGTTGAAAAAAAGAAAAGTTGAAAGTAAGTTAGGGACAGTAATAATAAGAAAGTGAAAATCTGAATGGATGGTTGACAAAACGGATCAATTGATGGATGAAAGGCTTTATTGACCGATGTGTAGGTCAAAGGAAGAATGTATGGGTGGATGGATATATGGATGGATAGATGCATGCATAGATGGTGGGTGAGGGGATTCATGGATGAAATGGTGAAAGATTGAATAATGGATGAAAGGGTGAATGGTTGACTGAATGTAAATAGGAAATTGTGAATATCAGCGGGTCGATGTAAGGGTGAAAGGATGAATGGTTAGATGCTTGGGTAGAAGAGACAAAGGAGCTTCTCTAGTGAGGGTTAGGCTCATTTACCTCACTTGTGTGATGCCATCAGAGCTTTGGTGCATAGGAGAAGCTATTTTAATTTGCTGGTTCCTTACTTTCAAGTAGTTCTACACGGATGTCCATGAAAATATCCCCCCAAAACATCAAGTACTATCAATGTTCAAATAGCAAAACTTGGCATCTACACTGGAGATTTCCTTCCTTTGGTCCACACATTAGAATACCCTTGGATTCCTCCTGTCTCCCTATTGTTTTCACACAGTAGTCCTCCCTTAGTTTGTTACATTTTGTTATCCTTGCCGCACTATGTCTTTCACACAATGTGCCTTTCTTTACCTATGAGCTAATCAACTGCACCTGCGGAGGAGAGAAATACATTGCATCCAGGGCAAGCATTCATGTTTAAAGTTAAACGTTAAGAAATCCCAGGGCTTAAGGCCTTTGGTCAACTTAGTGCAGCAAGCATCTCAATATGCGTTCAAATGCATGATAACAAATACATATACCGTTACAAGATAGATGTAAAGGACTATTCAAATTGATACATTTTCAGTTATAAAATAAATGAAGAGTATTATTTAAATGAATATGCAGATATATAAGAATTGACGATATTATCCAAAACACACAAATGTAGATCTATGTGACAACTACACATTGTTGTTACTGAGTAGAAAATGTTAAAATGTACACTCATATAAATGTTGAGATTATACAGTAAATTCACTTACTTTAACTGTCCATGTGCACTACATTGCATTAATAATATTACATCACTCGAGTATGTATATATGCCATGCACCCTACCATGTGGGTAACAGGGCCTACTTGGTGGTGACGTATTAATATTTAAATGGGAGGTTTTCTCCTCTCAAAAAGGATAATTTTGACAGGTTAGGCTGCAGTTCCAAAACTGTGGTAGCCAAGCTACAGTGGTAGGTCTAGAGTCATGTTTGTCTTGTTACACTAGTGGATGCCACAGTAGTGCTATAGTCCAGATGTGATTTTTAACTTTTAATGCCATTGATATCTTTGGGTCACCATACACTATAGCCTTAAATGAAAGTTAACTAGGCCAATTAGGAGTAAGACCATTTTTACTTGTTTTATGGGTCAGCGCACATGCACTTGGTCTGGTTAGCAGTGTCCCATTGCACAGAGCCAAAATACTTGCAGCATCAATCTATACAAAATTAGGGTGTCCAAGGAAAAAGAGGCACTTTCTCAAAACAGGTCAATCACAATTATATCCCCCCAGGGCCCTTCATGGATGTCTATTGCAGCATAGCTACATATATGCCATTCACTGAAATAGAGGTGATTTCAAAATAATCCTTAATAGGTTGGGCTTATCCATCCTCATTTGAGTCATGCTCTCCTGCAATATACAGAGTACACATCACATCTTCTGAGATAAAGCTTTTTATTCATTTCTGGAAAACATATGATCGCCAAGGGTATATATTCTCCAGGAGGATCTACTCCTTAGCAACTGTTTGGTTAAGTGTGTATGAAGCTCCTGTCTCACTTCTTCAAAGTTCCCTATAACTAGGGAACTGCGTTGCCTCATACAGCAAATCGTCTTCTGGGGAATACAGGAGCTGTCACACTTGCAACTTGGCTAGCTGACAGGTCCTCCCCAGTCTACATTCATTGTTGAGTCACCATTATATGAGACAACATTCTTTTAGATAGAGTGTTAGAAATGGGATTTCTGTTTGGCTAAGGCTTGCGCCAAAGTCAGGCAGATACCACCACTCTAGTCAGGGCAAGGGAGTTGGGCAAGGGAGTTACACACTAATGATAACCCCTGCTCACCCCCTTGGTTGCTTGGAAGTCAGGCTTAACCCAGAGGCAATGTGTAAAGCATTTGCGCAACACACACATACAGCAACAACACACTAGGCACACTACAAAAGAAACTCCACACAAGGTTATATCAAAAATAGCCTTTGTATTATCATAAACACATTAGATTATACCCACACATATACAATGTGCCAGATGGCACTAGGCAATATTCACAGGGGATTCTATACCAATGAAAGGGCCAATTGGGCCACTGCCTGAACCTTTAGTAAGTACTAGTAACACATGTATAACACAACCAGTAACTACTCGTACCCTACTGACCTCAGTATTATCACATTAGGCCCAAACCTCATTAGCATAAGCACATTACACAATAGGCTTCACCAGCATAAACACATTATTCAATAACCTCCTAAGCATAAACACATTACTGAATAGGCCTCACTAGCATAAACACATTATGCATAAATTAAGGTGCATAAATCACATTTGGCAACCATCAGCATATATTACCTAAGGCATAAAATACATTATGCAGTGAGCATCACATTGGGCATAAACAGTGCACCACAGTAACACTAAAAAGGTGCACGCAGCACCCTAGCCCACACTGAGCTGACCCCAGGCCAACTGGCCTTTCATTGGGGCTCAAATGCCCTATGTCCAGATAGTCAGGGCGTAAGCTGTGGGCCTTCCACTGGCCCCTTGGCTGCCCATGCAGCAGAAACACAGTGTGCAGACGAGCTGGGGGCATAGGGTGCAACTCACTCCTTTCTTAGGAAAACACACATGCCCATGCTCCTGCAGTGCAGCTGGGGAAATGTGGCCTGGCACAACTGTGCCTCCTGGGTCCCACTGGGATTCTAAAACAATATGGCTCCAAAGATAAATGGCACTGACACCACTGTGCCTGGTGAACCCCACTCTGGGGCTTTGTCAACCAATTACCCCCTTGTTGCAGCTGCCCGTGTTCTCGCGGTGCAGCTGTGAAGATGCAGCAGAAAAAGTACTGGCAATACCATGCCTTTTATGTCCCACTCCGGGACTTCCAAACAAAATTGCACCAACGTTGAAGCTGCCCACAACTGGCGGGGCAGCTGGAAAACGCACTGGCTCCATCCGTGCCTTGGGAGCACAAAAAAATGCTCCAGACTCAACCCCCACTCACCGGTGCTCCTTCGGGGACTCCGCTCCTCTCCTGGTGCAGGGAGGTGGCACAGCCAATATGCCTCGACCGGTCTGGCTCCAGGGGCCTCTCCTCACTACTCTCAACTGGTGGCTTCTCTGTTGGGTCACACCCAGACGGGGTAGGCTCCCGCCTCGACCCAGGCTCCTCGGTCTCCGGCACACGAAGGGCTCCCACCAGCTCATGGGAGCCGTGCTCGGGCCTGGGCTGACTTCTGGACTCCGCCCCCGGCCATAATCAGGCAACTTGCCTGGCTTCCGCTTTCGTGTCGCTCTTTCCCGTTTCCTCGGGCAAGGCTCTGCTGGCGCTTAAGGACCCGCCCTCCTCCAAGAACAGCTCCGCCCATGATTAGGAAACCTCTGCCTGACTTCCGGGTCGCGGCGGTGAATCACCTAGGACCTCAGCAATGCGGGGTAGACTCACGCATTCACGCCTTACAGTCATTGCAGGGTGGGCTCCTGCCAATAAAAATAAACACCAGTGCGGGGGGTACCCACTTCTTTGGCAGTACAAAGATGGGGTGGTCTCCCGCTTAGATCAGCAAAATGCGGGGTGGGCTCCTGCTCTTCCCACAGCAGCATGGGGGAGTCCCCACACCGGAATTCCCCCTGAATCACCACACCAGCGCGCTGCACAACGTCAGATCCTCACTTACTGGGAATAAGAAGGTAAAGCGCTCTCAAGGCGCTAAAGTCCTCAAAGTTCAAGGGGCACAGCTGGGAACAGGCAGGCCAGCACACCGGGCCCTCCAGCAGGGAGGCAGTCCCTCATGGCAGTTCCTCATGGAGCCCAGCAGCAGCAAGGCCCCCAGTAAGCACAGCAATAGCATTTTCATGGGGTCACAGCCCCAGTACTTATACCAGCATTCTCTTTGTCTGCCCTGGCACAGGGCTTGGGGGAACCAGTCCTAACTGGTTCTGGAGAGTGTGGAGTACTTTGTGTAGAGTGCTCACACCCTCCGTTGTGAGATGGGGGGTCTGCCATCAGATGCACCACAGGTGGGCAGAGCCAGCATTCACATAGGCAGGCACAGGTCTATTCAAGTCAGGGGACTGCTCCTCCCACTACTCCAAATGTTGATGCCCTATTCAGCCTAGCGCTGACTCACCCTGCCCCTCCTGTAGCCACACACACCTCACCAGCCCCTTCCACTCCAAAGCCAGACATGCAATCCACATCAGGCAGGTAGACACATAGCACACAGTAATGCCAACTTTTAAAAGTGGCATTTCTAATATAGTTATAATAAATCTGCGAACACCATTGCGTAGCATTATCACTATTACAAATATACCAAACTTGTCCACACTGCTCCTCTCAAATCAGGAATTACCACTGAAACACTTATCAGGGAATCCCCAATGCATTCCTATGGGAGGGCAGCCTTACAGCAGTGAGAGACCAAAATGGTGGTTTGTCACCAGTAGAACATGTCACACTCTTATTGTACATGTCCTACCTTTTACCTACAATGCACCCTGCCCATAGGGCTAGCTAGGGTCTACCTTAGAGGTGACTGACATGTAGTAAAAGGGGGGTCACAGACATGGCACACACTTTAGGTGCCACATCACAGTAGCAGTAACACTGCTCGCACAGGACCTGCATAAGCAGAGGCCTGAGACAGGTTTGAAAGGCTACTTTGGTGGGTGGTGCAATCAGCGCTGCAAGCCCACCTGTCGCATTTAATTTTCTGGCCCTGGGTATCTGAGATACCACTTTACAAGTGACTGACAAGTAAATTAAACATGCAAACAGGCGTAGACCAATCTTTACCATATTTACCACAAAAAGAACATGCACTTTACACTGGACAGCAGAGCTAACGGGCCCAGAGTCCTAAAACCACCAACACCATGTCAGAAAAAAGGCTAGGAGAAAGGCAAAACGTTTAGGGATGACCCTGTAAAAAGGGCCAGGTCCAACATAGAGAGAAAATAGTTATAAAGTATATGTACAGTGGCATTTACTGCATGGTCTTACAAAACAAAGCTGTAGCTGTAGTGTGACTGAACATTTCTGATGTGTGTACTAATTACCCACTATTAGTCTGTCTTAGCATTCAAAATACGTACATAATGATGCCACTCAAGTTAAAGACGGGCAGCATTCAAGCAACTTGCTCTATTTTGGGAAGAAAGAGTCATATACAAGGAAGTGGTAATTATTGTAGCATTGCTTGAGAGCTTAAATTGGGGATGGTTATTTAGCAAATGCTACCTCTGGGCCGTCATTTACTACCTCTAGAATTGACCTTGCTGCCCCTTGACATATGGGTTTGGAATGCAATGGCAGAAACCGAAAGTAAGTCCTGTAGTCCTGTTAACATTCTGTATTATTACGGTATTTTCTAATTCTTGTCCTTTCAATACCCTTAAGACACAAATACAAAGATGAAAATGGCCAAAGGCGGGACAAGGAGCCAACCTTGCAGATCATCAGTGCCAAAGGGTATGCGATACAACCTCCGCTGCCACTTCAATATGGTGAACCAATCTCCAAAGAATTACCGTAATAGGGACCTTAGGCAAATAATGGCTTCCCGATTTACTTTCTTCTAGGACTTACACAATTCCAAGTAATGTATCGCTGATGACTGCCCTTCTCCACCCCACCACATGTTGTTACATCCTGAACCCTTTTTCCAACTGCATCTCCACTATAAAAGAGCAAGGTAGATGGCACAGATACTTTTTTTTCAGAACAGAATTTATTGGGGTTTTGCCTGAGGATAATTTTAATGCCACAAATTTCACCTCCTGGTCTTTACTCCTGGCAATCTCAATATTTGCAGGTAGAAGACGTTGATATTGCATGCTCCTAACTTGTTAAAGTGAGGTGGTACCACCCTTTGGCATGTACCACTGCACTACAACATCAATTAATCATGCAATTGTTTTTCACTAGGGTCCCTATTCTGCCTACGTAGATGTGATAAAGCATTGCATATAAGAGAATTATACAAGTGTCAGTGGACTTGGTTCAGTGTTAGTGTGGGTCCTCTAGCACTAAGTACAGCATATGTTTCTGGGCAGCTTCCTCGGATGTGATGTGTATTCTTACCAGTCATGCTGGGTATAAAATGACAAGATTTATGACAGCAGTAATCATTTACAAGCCTTCATTTTGGATCTTTTCTAGTATTAGACATGACTATCTATCATCTTCTTGATAGCAATGCTATTTAACAGAATTACATTTGTACCCACCAGCTGCTGCTCAGTGTATGTACCTCTAAATGGTTAAACATGGAGTAATCTGGCAAAGTAGTTTCCGTATAGGGCTTCATAGAAGTATGCCAGAAAATGGCGGCACATTCTCTTCCAAACTCACACTGGGAGTCACTTCTTCTGCACAATCACTATATACTGGCGAGAGAGGACATTTCTCACAATTATTGGGTATTGGAAAATAACATGCAGAAATCAGTGCTTCCCATTGATTTACAAATACCCCCAATAAACAGCACCCCCACCCTGTCAGCACCACTACCCTGTCTTCCAGGTTTTCACCCAAATACTTTGACAGGTTTTAGCAGGTAAAGTCTGTAGGTGAACAAATCCTGAGCTGCCGGTGCTCCCGTGCCCAGTATGAGGAGCCGTGATTTACGGGGTACCCATAATGATGCCTTTATCACCAGTTCAGCTGTAATCGTGATTCCCTCTAAAAATACTAGCTAGATTGAGTGCTCAGAACAGAACAATCTGCCTTGTCCATAGATAGATAGAAGAAATCTGAGGTAACCTCTGCCAGCGGCAAATATTGGCTAGTGCTGACCACACAGTCTGTACAGTCACTATAACACATAGTACAACTTTTTATGAAAAGAGATACCAACTCACCCTGCCTGCTTAACTTCTGAGCTGCATGCAGGTGGTTAGGTTTGCTTCTGTAATGGTATTATTTGCATCGAGTTTTACACCCTAGAAGTCCTCCTCAAGTGTTAGGTGGATGAGAGATATGTTTTAGACCACCTGGGGGCTTTGGGGATGAAGAGAGTAGACACAAGAGTAGGAGCAAAAAGAAACTCTGTGGATGGAGTGATTTTTACTAAAATGTTAATATCACATTAAAGAAAGCGATTGTGTGCTTTGAAGAGCTCGGGATCCAGCAACAAAAACTCAAATTGCCTTTTGAAAAAACACCACCGAGGTTTAACTGAGCATCGAAGTGCAGCAATTAGCAGAAAAAGTCCTGTGGAGGAATTTCTATGCCAAAGAGGGTTATTTTTTTTTTTTTTTTTAATAATAAATGACTAATGTGCAGATTTACAAGCCCCTTGCGACACTTTTGCGCCACCATTGTGTTACTTTTCGTGATGCAGCAGCGGCGTAAACAATGAGCCAAGTTGCAGCCAATTTACAACATGACGCATCTAGGGAGATGCATCACCTTGTAAAGCCCTGCGTCACATTATACCTGCGTCAGGTATAATGTATGCAGGGTGAGTGTTCCCACACAAAAGCCATGTAGAACTGACTCAGTGAAATTCACAACATTTCACTGAGTCACTCTATGCCTTCACTGCGTCAAAATCCCTACGCCTGCTCAGACCAGGCGTAAGGAATGACGCAAGGCTTTTTAAATTGGACTTACCTATCTGTTGTGGCGTATTCCTGGAGTTGCATCACTTTCATAAGCAACTCCAGCAATGCGTCACTTTTGCACCAACAGATGCGTCAGAATTTCTGACGCATCTCTCAATCCTTACGCCATATCGTAAACACAGCGCATCCATGGTGGCGCAAGGGTATCGCATGGAGGCACAGGGAAAGTGACGCTTCTGTACAGATGCGTCCGTTTCTTGTAAATTGTCTCCATAGTGGTTTGAGACCAAATCATTATCTCTATGAGCTCTCTCACACGCAAAGCAGGCATCACATCCATTTTGTCCGGAACCCTTGCAAAAATACAGCAAAGCCCTAATTTCTAGAAATCTTATTACTAATTGAATGCAGTTGACATTTCTTTCTGCACTGTATTTTGTTTTAGCCTGGAACTTTGGGCACTAAAATGCGTTGGCCAAAATAATTATGTTTTCGCATCTGACCCACCGGACGGACTCTGACATTTCTTCCCACTGTGCCCCATGCTGTGTGTGTTAAGTGAGTCCATTGGTAATTTCAGAAGGTCCCATACCTCCACTGCCACTGAGCAAGTAATTGATTTGTTTTCTGTGCCTTTAAACATATCATTATTTTTGCATTGATTGTATTCCAGTCACCTCTTCGCCCACTAGTGGTGTTTTTTTGCTGTTTTTATTAAACCGACAACAGTAGTTGAGCAACACCAAGGGGGCCTGTTGTTCCTTGGCACGCACAGGCTCGGATCTAGCCCCGAGCTTTTCTCTTTCAGAAAGCACATATTTCAGATCCGCAGCCCTACTAGTCTCGCAGCAGCCGATCCCCCATGGCCGTCTGGAGTCTGCGCCTGCTCGAGATGCCTAGTCTGCTCCATCCATCTACACTGCTGCATTTTCCTACAAAAAAAATATTAAATTACGGGAACAGCATGCCAGAGCTATTGTCGAGTTATTTTTGTGAAATAAAGGCTTTAATGTATGTGCTACCACTTACATTAAAGGGCACATTTATTACCAGAGCTATGTACTTGAGCTGGCTGCTAGCTTGTCGGTTCACCCAGTTACACATTACAGTAAAAGACAGTAATATCTTGTGTGTGTTTATGAATCTAGGAGTCACAGCACAACATATGACATATGTTCAGAAGACCAGATGGTAAACGAAGAATCACTTGTATACATATCAAAAAAATGGGCTGCTTGATATTTTTCTCCATTACCCAAGTGTTAGCGGTAATAATGATTCATTCGCCCTCTACTCTTCTCGCCACAGTCTTTAAAATATGAATTATGAAAAATGTACTTCCTGAACACTGTAACAAAGCTGGTCGCTTCCATTTTGTCACACGAATTACACACTTTCATTGTCTAATAAAACAGTCCATCATCTGTGCCAACTCCTTAGTTCGCCCCAGCAGAATATAATGCCAGGTGTAAGTTAACACCAAAGGGCAAAGAAACATATGCAGGACTGTGATAAAGAAGAGGACATGAAATTACAGGTACATTTGTTGGACATTACCATCTTTTTTTAATCACAGTACTTAAAATATGATTGGTCGGGCATGAGCTAACCTCAAAGGAATAGCCACCACACTAGACAGGCTATGTGTAAATATAGTTCCCTCAATTTAACTATTAAGGTGGCATGACAAATTAGGGATACGGACGAAAGAGCAACAATCTTGACCGTCATATTTTCTGAGCCTAAATCATGTGGTAGAAATAGGCACCAAGTGGCTGCTTGTGAAATGTTCTTGTGGAAGGCCAAACTCAGCTCAGTCCAAGAAATAAAAAATGCTCACATGAACCCTCTAAACTCCATTCTCAACCTCCTAAAATTTCATACCACCGGACAGAAACTGGGTTATTAGTTGAACATTTGTGGTTCACTCTGACAAATATTGCTTTTATTATTTGAGTGGGGCTTCCACCCCGAAAGATTATCAACAGTAATAGTTGTGTCCTTTTCCACAACACTTGCAGATTCTAAGACCTCATTTTCACTACACTCCTGTTCAGGACCAAAGAAACAAAACTGAACATCTACACATACGTTTTCTACCTCTGCTACTTTAACATTCAAAAGAGCTCCATTCCTTTTACCTAAATATATAGCATGAGTATTGACATAGTAAAATCTCCTAACTAAAAATCGCATTTTTGAGTGATGAACAGCTTTCATTCTGATATGATGAAAGCTGCTTTGGCTCACTTTCTTTGATAGACATGCTAGTGAGTGTCCTTGTAAATTAGTATACTTCCTTACTATGCATACAATTTCATTTCTGTTTCTCAGTATATCAATAGATTTATGTTGATCATTGCAAACACGGCTACAGTTCCATTTATACACAGTGGTCTGGCTATACCTTCCCTGTACCTCTGCATCTATCACTTCCTCAACATTTCTAGCTACCTTCACCTCTTTTGGAATAGGACTACCATCCTTCATCTCATAACATCATCCAGATTCTTCACCTGCATGCACTGATGCGTTTTCTTGGAAGTAGCTTTCTTCATTAGAGAAAGGCTCCATTCCCCGCTGAAAGCTTTGCAAAAGTTACTTCTATTGACAAGTCTTTTCTTTTGGCTTCTTCTCCCATGCACATCACTATTTTATGCAGTGTCTATTTTATCCAGTGTCTTCCTTCTGTTTAGAATCAAAATAAATAGCTTCGTCTTGAGAGCAAATAATGATACCCTCAACACATTCCTTTCTGTCTGACAGCTTCTCTTCTTTCCTTCTTCTTTTATACTTCTTCATAGTTCTTCTTAGATTCTGAATTACTCTACTCCGGACCATTCAAACTCAGATTTCCTTAAACCGCCTCTGTCTCTTGTTTAAACGCTCTCTTTTTTGTTTTATTTTTCACTCTTCATGTCATGTACTTTTTCTCCTTTCTTAATTGATCTAAAACTTTGATTTTTATTTACTTGTTTAGCTATTTTCCCAGTTGTACACAAACTATTTTAAGAAATGTCTTTCTTCTGTTACCGGCGACTCTTTTCTTTTTCACCAATTTCTCCACATTTTTGTTCTTTTGTTACTCAGTTTTGAGGAGATAGTATCATTGCTTTTGTTTCTTCCTTCTCTGAATTTTTAAAGGCGCTTTCACTGTGTAAATGCCTGCAAACGGATGCCTGAAAAGAGAAGAAATAACTACATTTACCTTTAAGTAACATACTATCACATTACATAATTTAAGTTTTTAATTCTGAACAAAAAAGCAGTTCTCTTATTACAATAAAGCTGACATTACTCTATTAATAGTCATGTTTATATCTCTGTGTCAGGGTATGCATTACTATTACTCAGTATACTACCTTCTCCATTTCTGTGTTGCTGTGTTGACCTATGTTTAAAGGACTGCTTCTCTGTATGAGAGACTATGGTGTGTCAGTTCTTGGCTAGATATGTGAGTGAGTGTACGAGTCTGGTTGTAGAAGTGCAAATAGATGTTTAAGTAAGTGTGCCAGCATATGACTATCTATTTTAGTAACTCTATGGCTCTCTAATTGTGTATATGAATTTCTAAATGAATACCTCAGTGTCTCTGTTAGAGACTACATGGGTAGGTAGGTGTGTCTGGAACTTTGTTTGAAACTGCTGCACACATAATTAATTTCTAAGTATGTGAGTGAATGTATAAGTCACTTTGTCACTGCCTGACTACGTGACTGGGAAGCTCTATGCTTTGAAAACATGAAGGTCAGTTCCATTGTGGGTGTTGTACTCTATGTGGTACTTGGCTTAGGTGTCTGCAAGTGCAAAAGTAACTTACTCAAAGTCAAAAGGACCTCTATCTTCTTTTAGGCAGAAAGCACCATGCTTTATAGAATACCTGCAACTCATCTTAGAGGTGAGTTATGTATGCTAAAACATCATTTTAACACTTGACGAAAGTCATGCTAAATTTTGTGAGCAGTGAGACTGCACAGACCGACACTGGTAGGCCTGACCCATATTTAAAGGACTATTTGTCTGAATAGATGACTATGTTGTGTCAGTACTTGGCTACATATCAGCGTGAGTGTAGGAGGCTACCTGTAGTAGTGTCATGAGATGTTTAAGCACATGTCACAGTATATGACTGTCGGTTTTTCTAAGTCTAAGGCTCTTTAAATGTTTATATGAGTGCCTGGACGAATACCTCAGTGCCTTGTTAGGCATTAGAGGGGTAGTAAAGTGTGTTTGTAACTGCTTCTGATGGTGCTGCATACACAAGTAGATTCTGAGTATGTGAGCGAATGCATAAGCCCCTCTGTTGCTGTCTGCCTGAGTAAGTGATATTCTCTATCCTTTTCTGAACATGTATGTCAGTTGCATTATGGGTGATGTACTCTGTGTGGTACTAAGCATAGGGTTCTTCAACTACACAAGTCACTTACTGAAATTAAAAAAGACATCTTTCATCTGTTGAACACAAAACACTGTGCTTTATGTTATACCTCACACTTATCACAGAGGTCAGTTATGTGTATTAAAACATGAATTCAAGACTTGATGAAGGGCTTTTACAGGCCAAGTGAAGCTGGTAGTGATGGTGCACAGACAGACGCTGCACTATTAGGCCTGACCCAGGTTTAAAAGACCATTTGTCTGAATAGATGAAGACGTTGTGACATTACTTGCCTACATATCTGAGTGAGTATATGAGTCCACGTGTAGCAGCGCCATCAGACAATTAAGTAAGTGTGCTGGTATATGACTGTCTGGTTTAGCACCACTCAGACTCTCTAAATGTGTTTGTAAGTGAATGAATGAATACTTTAGTGATGCCTGTGTTAGGGATTAGAGGGATAGGTAGGTGTGTCTGCAAGTGCCTTTGATACTGTTGCATCAATAAGTAGTTTCAGAATATGTGAGTGATTGTGTAAGTCCCTCTGTCGCTCTGCTACTGGGTGAGAGAGGTTTTTTGCTTTGGAGACATGCATGTCAGGTTGCATTATGGGTGGTATACTCTATGTAGAGCTTGGCATAGCAGCCGGCAAGTGCATGAGTAACTTACTAAAATTCAAAATGACATCTCTCAAGCTTTTAAGAACTGTGCTTTATGGCATATCTACCGTGTATCCCAGACAGCAGTTATGTGTACTAAAACAAAGATTTAAGACTTGACAAACATCTTTTACATGCCAAGTGAAGCTGGCATTGACAATGCACAGGCAGGGTCTGCACTAGTAGGTCTGGCCCATTTTTAAAGGACTATTTGTCTGGATGGATGATAAGGTTGTGAAACTACTTTCCTACATATCTCAGCGAGTGTAGGAGCCCAGCTATAGTAGTGCCATGAGATGATTGAGAAAATGAACCGGTAAATGACTGTCTGTTTTAGTACCACTATGGCTCTCTAAATGTATATGTAAGTGGCTGAACAAATACCTCAGTGCCTGTGTTGGGATTAGAGAATTATGTAGGTATTTCTGCAACTGCCTTTGATTCTGCTGCATACATAAGTAGTTTTTGAGTTTGGAAGTGAATGTATAACTCCCTCTGTGACTGGGTGAGATAGAGACATATTGCTTTGGAAACATGTTTGTCAGTTGAAGTATGGGTGCTATACTCTATGTAGTGCTTGGCATAATGGTCTGCAATTGCATGAGTAACTTAATAAAACTCAAGACAACATCTATTAGTCTTTTAAGCACTCAGCACTGTGCTTTATTGCATACCTATAGTGTATCCAGAGGTGAGGTATGTGTACTAAAATATAGATTTAAGACTTGACAAAGGGCTTTTACATACCAAGTGAAGCAGGCAGTGAGAGTGCACAGACACTGACTGCAGAAGTAGACCCGACCCATGTTTAAACACTGCATATTTAACTATGCCTAGCCCTCACATACTACACATATGACTCAATATTTGTTGCAAGGTGGAATATAAGTGTTATGGCTGGGAGGCCCTACTGTACAATATTCTTAAAATACACATAAATGATCCTTGGATTCAATAACAATAATTCTTAGCTCGGTCCTGATAGAATGGCAAAGAGCAGTCAGGCATTACTGGAAGAACATATGTTACGCTCATTTTACTGTAACATTATGGTGCATAAGTAATTGAGAAAACTAGAAAGAAATGTGACAAAGATTTATAAAATAGAGCTTATGTTTATATAAATATAGACACCAAAACAAACTTTGTATCATACATAAAACCAGAGTTGTGAATTTCGAATTGTTCAAACATAAATAAGTGTATATCTTTATAACAGGTCCCATTGTAATGAATAGGGGAAAACAGGTGATACACGGTCACTTGTAGGATGAGTTTAAATGAACCCTCTTGTGGATAATGTCATGCAGACCAATCTCCAACAGGTGTTACTTCATTACCTTGCTCAGAGATTCCTGGTACAGAGCTGACTTGACTGTCCTTGGTACTGAACGGAATCCACAGGAACGGTCAAACTTGCAGCACTTGATAACCACACTGGAAGATGGAGTTCAACTCTACCTGTAGGGAGTAGAGGCCTTTGTGGTCAACAGCTGGATTTCTTCTACACTGCAAGGTGGCTCCAGCAGCAGAGGTAGCTGCCAGCCGTCAATCACTGGGGCAGGTCACACCAAAGATGCTTGACCACACACTCAACAACAACAAATTCAGGATGCAGGAGCACAGCAGCGGGGTCATTGCTGACATTGGCTGTTGTCATTGTGAGTTGCACTTGGCTGGAGATGTCACTCAAGGGTTCAATCACCTGGCTGCCGGTCACCAAGCCTTGGCTGTGGCAAATGTAAACCACAGTTATTTTGGCAGCTGGAGGTCGATAGGAGTGAAGTAGTGGCTTAAAACTTGGTGAAAGCTTAGCTACTACTCTGAGGCTTGCAGGACACCACTTCTCTTTAAGCTCACTCTCGACAGGTCTAGCAGCTCGCAATTCTTATCACACAGCAGGTCTTTTTCCTGCAGTTTGCAGGGGACTGGTCCCATCAATCCAAGAGGGTCTGCTTCAGTTTCTGACATCCACTAGAGTCCCTCTTGAAGGGAGAATCAAGCTTTTGCCACAGACACACATCGAACACATGGTTCCAATATGTGGTCTCTTCAGGGCACTTCAGTGTCCACTCTTTGCACTGTGGCAGAATCCAAAATCCTGTTGTCTGTGATGGCATCTTCTTTGCGCCTCTTCTTCAATTAAAATTCAGAACTGAGGCTCTGGTGTTAGGGGAGCCCCGTGAATCTTAGTTAAGGGGGTGTTAAGGGCATGAGGCACAGTGGCCAATAGACAATGGTACCCTGTGGCCAATCTGCCGCATAGGTGACAACATGCTATGGGTGTACATCATTTTTCGACCCAGAGTCCTCCAATTTTGGGCCTTCCAACATAGTAGAACTCTTCCTTGGCTGAACAGACCTCCTTGCTCACCCTAAAGGTGTGGCTAGTCTTTTGGAGGTGTACACCTCCTGAATCACTTTTTTCCCCACCTCTTGGTCTGGACAGGGCAGGAAAGGCTTTATCCTTGAGTGAGGAACAAGAATTTATACATCAAGGGTGGTGATAGCGTTTGAGGCTTACCGCCTTAATGACTGTAATCACTAGGCATCCTGAGAGGGAGGAGATGTGACCTCCTTCTTGCCCAGGCCTTTGTCTCCATCCTGGAAAAATCCCATCCCATCAAGAGGGCAGCCTCTTGCCTTCACAGCAAACAGCTCGGGGAAACCCACCAAGGCACTGGGTCACTGTATCCTAGGGGGGTACCCAATCTGGGTGGCACCTCTGTGCATGACAGCTCATCCTGACATGAGAATCATTTTAGGGTGGAAACACGACACAATTTGGTCGTTCCATAATGGAGCTGACTTTCTTGAGATTTTTTTGGTAGCCAGTTCATGTTACTCTATGAATCGCTGGACACTTACAGTAACACCTGGGTTACAGGGTTACTATAGGGATGTATATGTATAAACATATATATCCACACCCTTAATGCAATGTACTCTTCCTCCTGGGCTTAGGAGGGCAACTTTAAGAGTAACTTACTTACAATAAGGTGGTGGTGTGGCTCTGCAGCTCGGGTCTGTTCCTCTCAATCAAACAGGCAGCTTTTGCAGGGCTGCAATTGCAGACCTGCAGGCACACTTTGAGTTGGGTCACAATGGATGGCACAACCAGTGCTGCAGTCCTGGTGACCCCTTTACCCCCCTTTACATGGGTACCACTGATACCATATACTATGGCCTTCTAAGGGGGCAACGTACTATGCCAATTGAGTGTACCAATTCACATCACTTTTAGGGGAAATAGCACAGGCACTGGGGCCTGGTTGGCAGGTCTTAGTGCACTATCCAAGTCATAAAACAGTATCTGTCAGTCTAAAATGTGGCAAAAGTTGGAGTGGGCATCTGAAAGAAGCCCAGTTTTTAACAGTATTAGTTTAAAGAGCATGTCTCACCATCTAAGCACCTACAAACCTGCCATACAATATAATGACACCTACCCTGAAGGGAATCTAATAGATAGCTATCAGGTTTCCCAGGTTCAAGCGTTAGGCACATCTACAGTATAGGGTTTTTCATTTCAATTTTGAATCTTGTAGTCCTCTTTCAAAATTGAATAAATAGGACTGCAAGTCCTAGAGTTCAAAGAAAAACATTCTTTGTAAGCAGCACATCATATAGAGATATATACAACTTTGCAAATCTCCTAATACATTGTTAAGTATAAGTTTAACCCTTAGCAAGCAGTTTGTTTTCTAGCAATTTAGAGCATGCAGTAAAACAGCACATTTATGATATATAGTTCCAGGGCAACAAATTGTGAACCCATTTCTCACAACTTAGTCTGCACCTCACACAAACAGTTACATACTCAATGTGCCTTATTGACCTATTAATAAATATGTTAGAACACTCATGCTACCACTCAAATATCATCTGATAAACTTTCAATACTTTTCTACATATTTCATACTTACTTTTATCAACCGCACATACAAATTAATATACCTTTTCAATGAATTTTGTTTGACCAAAATTCAATGTTAATTCACATACCTGGAAATCAAGTTTGTTGGTGAAATATTTTTTTTGCTCCAATTAGATAGATTTAATACTCTCAGGAAATGTGAAAACTAAGCATGAAAACGGAGCAATACTCTCATACAAAGCAACCATTAATGGCAACCTTTTCAAATGTTACACTCTCTGATACTACAGAAGGCAGCATATATAAACATTTCTTTCATATTTTGGTTTTGCAACCCCACTACTGAAGGGTGAGTATATGTTAACAATTCCATGCCCTTTTATAAAGAAGCCCAATGTGGTAGGGTAATTGTGCATATTCGTGACTAATTCGCAATCATCGTGACGAATTCATGAAAAATCATGGGGTACTCACACACCCACTCAGATTACGTGTTGGAAATATTATCACTCAGTAGTACAGAAAGAATAGAAATTTAACTTAGTGACCTAGTATATATCTTTAAGTCTCAGAAACATTTTTGAAACTCTTACACTCAGTGGAAGATGTCATCAGGGATGTCATTTGAGATGTCATCACTGACCATGATATGAGTGATGTAATATGTGAAGTCATAAGCAGTGAAGTGCGGGGTCGAAAGTTACAGTTAACTCAGGTAACTACAACTGCTGAATTTCTATGGTTCTGTACCAGTGAAATGTACGTCTAATTCTGATGTCCCTGTAACTTTTGGTGTTTTCAGTGAATTTCTAAAGTTTTTTTAAATTCTATTTCCTAACTATAATGAGCCTGTAACATTTAGGTTGTCCAGTGAGTTGTTAAGGTTTTTGGAATTTTTGTTCCTTACTGTATCCTGTAACCTTTGACAGTGAGTGTGTGAGTGTGTCTTAGTGGGTGTGTGAGGGGTGCATGAGTGTTTCAATGATTGCCTGAGTGTCTCTATGGGTTTGGGGGTGGATGCAAAAGTGTCTCACTGGGTATGTAAGTTTCTCACTGGGTCTTTGAGTCAATGCATCAGTGTCTGAGTGGATCTGAAAGTGGGAGCATAAGTCTCTTAGTGGATCTGTGAGTGGGTGCACGAGTGTCTGAGTGGGTCTGTGAGCTGTTGCATGAGTATCAGATAGGCTTTGTGACTGGGTGCGTGAGTCTCTGGGTGGTTTTGAGAGTGGGTGTATGAATCTCTGATTGAGTCTGTAAGTGGGTGCATGAGTGTCTGAATGGGTCTCTTAGTGGGTGTATGAGTATCTGAGTGGGTACATGGGTTTCTGAGTGGGACTGTGAGTGGGTGTATCAATCCCTGAGTAGGTCTTTGATTGGGAAAATGAGTCTCTTAGTGGGTCTGTGATTGGATACGTGAGTCTTTGAGTAGACCTGGGAGTGGGTGCATACATTTCTGAGTGGGTCTGTGAGTGGGTGCATTAGTTTCTGTGTGTATCTGTAAGTGGGGTGTGAGTCTGTGTCTGAGTGGGCCTCTGAGTGGCTAATGAGTCTTTGAGTGGGACTGTGAGTGGGTGTATCAGTCTCTGAGTGGGTTTGTGTGTGGTCTCATGAGTCTCAGGGCGGGTCTGTGAGTGGGTACATGCATGTGTGGATCTGTGAGTGGGTGCATGAGTCTGAGTGGGTCTGTGAGTGGGTGCATGAGTGTCTGAGTGGATCTGAGTGGATCTGTGAGTGGGTGTGGGAGTCTGTCTCTGAGTAGCTAAATGATTCTCTGAGTAGGACTGTGAGTGGGTGTATCAGTCTCTGAGTGGGTCTATGAGTGGCTACAAGAGTCTCTAAGTGGGACTGTGAGTGGGTGTATCTGTCTCTGAGTGAGTCTAGCAGTGGTTTCATGAGCCTTGGAGTGGGTCTGTGAATGGGTACATGAGTCTCTGAGTGGGACTGTGAGTGGGCGCATCAGTCCCTGAGTAGGACTTTGATTGGGCAAATACGTCTCTTAGTGAGTCTGTGATTGGATTCATGAGTCTTTGAGTAGGCCTGGGAGTGGGGCAGTACATTTCTGAGTGGGTCTGTGAATGGGTGCATGAATCTCTGTGTGGATCTGTGAGTGAGGGTGTGAGTCTGTCTCTGAGTGGGCCTCTGAGTGGCTAATGAGTCTCTGAGTGGGACTGTGAGTGGGTGTACCAGTCTCTGAGTGGGTCTGTGAGGGGTCTCATGATTCTCAGAGTAGGTCTGTGAGTGGGTGCATGAGTGTCTGAGTGGGTCTGTGAGTGGGTACATGAGTCTGAGTGGGTGCATGAGTGTCTGAGTGGGTCTGTGAATGGGTACATGAGTGTCTGAGTAGATTTGTGAGTGGGTGTGGGAGTCTGTCTCTGAGTGGGCCTCTGAGTGGCTAAATGATTCTCTGAGTAGGACTGTGAGAGGGTGTATGTTGTAACTCAGTTAGGAATGTTACTATGTAGAATTTATGATGTCATTTATGATGTCATAGTGATAGAGCGAGCAGGTCACCAGACTAATTAATTTTACCATACACATATTGGGCCCATAAAAATTCAATTCACCATAATCATAGATCAGGTGACCTTACGCTCTGACTACCAGTATCCCAGTTTCCTTCCTATTTCATTTCCAGTGTACCCGACTTACCACTCCACTGTTACGGGTACCTAATGACCACAATGGATCAGGGAGCTAGCTGTGAAGAAAAAGGCAGACACCAAAATCCTTACACATTATACCTTCTATTTCGCACGTTTATAATAACCACAAACTCAAGAAGTTTTGAAAACCTTTATCTAGTATTCATCAAGATCAGAGAGCATAAGATTCACAACCAGTAAACAGTCTATAAACAAGATTACAAAGAGCACATATCCATAAAGGAAGTAAATGAAACCAACCATTTGAGAATCTAAAGGAAGGTAAGAACAAGTAATATGCTAGACAGTAGTTTCAGTTTTAGACTTAATATGAAGTGACTAATGGACGGGGAAAAAATAAGGAGCATGCTAGAATAACAATCATAAAGTATGATCTTTCAATTGGCAATGCGGAAAGCATGGAAAATCAAATATGCACAGAATATCTTTATTAAAGAAAAAGAAAGGAAAATATAGAGGGTGCAGAGTAGACTTTTCAGCACTATATTTACCTAAAGTGGTGTGAAGACTAACCCTGGCCACGGGTCAGTTGAGGACGGGAGGAACCCCAAGGAAGGACAGTCGCCAGTAGGACAGCAAGGACGGAAGGGACACCCCAGGACAGGACAGGAAACCCAGATTAGGATCAGGACAGGACCACCAAGGCACGACCAGCACCCGCAGTTCGGAAGCAACGCCTGCGCTCCACCCTCTCTGCAGCTATCAGTCAGAACCCCGATTGGGTTATCGACTTCCCCAGCAAAGTGCTTCGCCAGCACTTAGGGTTTCTTTACAAACCCTCGAGTCTATGGAAATTTCGGACAGAGTGCTCCGCAGCCCTCTGTATCAAGTCACCTATTGAGTGCGATGGGTCAGGGACAGGTCAGCTATTCGGACAAGTCGGACAATTTCTCTAGCTAAACCTAGGCTAGTTATACTGTTTTCGGGTCAGTGTACCACCCCCCAAATGTTGCAAGTGTAAGAATCCCTAATTTCGATTGGTCCACAAGTAGGCCAGGATAACACACCAACCACATTTCACCTTTACAAGACTTCATTAACATACTCTGGGACCGCCTATTGAATTTGGGGTTCCCATGAGATGTTCTACAGAATACAATGGAATAAATACAATTGTAACTTTTGTAGTACAGTTTAGCTTCGTTCTGCCGGGTCGCAGGTCACTTTCTCAGGAGCATCTTGGCTGTGGCTGCCAGCTGGCTGAGTTCCACTGTTACAAGGTTTTCTTAACTCTGCCAGGGTGACATGCGCAGTAGGGACTTCTAAGATGGGGTTTGCTTCCCTCCCAGGCCCAAGAATTTCGATGCATGAAAAGTAAGCGAAAACAAATTAGAAATACAAGAAAAAATGAATACACGGTATACCGTGAATAGCTACTCTATACCCCTTACTTTATAATAACTATAGCATTAGTGTTAGAGGCTCACGAAACAGTAGCGCAAAAGCAGCAGCGCAAGCTTCGGCATGTGAGAACACAAGGCGGCCATCTTAATGCTAGTGCGCAAGTGCAAAAGATTCCCACCAGGACTGCGAGTACATCACGTCACATGATTGTGACCGACGCATGCGCAGAAGAAAACCCCGCTAAGCCGCGGCCATTTTAATGACAAGCGTTGTTAAGGTTAATACACACATATGCAAGCGTCTCTGGGACACCCAAAATGTCAGAATAACGGGGAAATTAGTAAGACAAACATGTTGAGTTAATTTATTATAGTTATTCGAGGTTCATGAGTACAAGCAAGTCGCGTAACGTGCGAATCCTTGCTCCATCAATCCCCTCTTTGATGATATTTACTATCATCACAAAACAATAGAACCAGATGCCAACTTAAATCTTTCCCAATTCAATCTCTTCCAACATTCGATTCAACTTTTCTTTGGTCTCTTTGTTAGGGTGAGAATTTTTCACCCTTTTATAAATCTGATTATTCAGTTCCTCCAATTCAAGCTCATCCACACTCCGTTTCATGCCTCTCCTGTTCACAGTATATTTCTTTTGGTGTTTGCGACATTTACAACAGACAAATATGAGGAATATGACAAAACCTATTCCTACAATTGGCATCAGTACCTTAAACAACAACCCTTTACCTAAATTGGAAAACCAATGACCTACAGAGGAGAGACCATCAGTAAGTCTCTTCCAGGCACTATCAAACTCCAGTGGTTTGAGTTCTTTTTCCAAATTCGTAATGTTCCTCACATACCCTTTGAGTTCAACACTTCTGTCTGGTATGTAAGTGCAACAATGTTGCGCTTTCAACATTCTACAGACTCCGCCCTCTTTTGCTAATAATGTGTCAAGGGCAAGTCGGTTCTGCAAAACCATAGATCTGATCGCAACCATTTCGGTATTGATCATCAGAAATCCGCTTGCAGTGTCAGTAGATAACCGATCCACTACTGTAGACAATTTGCAAATTCTGTGTGTGTTCAGAACCACTCCCACTGAAGGTATCAATGCACTAAATATACTACCCATTATTTCCCCTATACGTTCTCTTCTACTATGTACTAAACCATTAGTGCTTTCACTGCTTCCAGCAATTTCATTCACATGGTATATTTTCGGGAAGACAATTCCAAAATAGCAGCTTCCATACCAGTGATCCGGCAATTTGAAATAAGCCTTGTTTCCACATATATAATAAATTCCGGGAAACACAGGTTCTGACCCATCTTTGAAACCCCAACCTCCAATTACCTTATAATTGTGTTCGCATTGACTGGAACCAATGAAAATGTTATTATAATAACTAGTCTTTTCTCGGTGAAGACAAAGTTTCCCTTTTCTTTCAAAATCCAGCAACAAAGCAGGATTAGCCCCACCATTTGAGGTGCTTCCCATGTTTTCAGCCCATTTAGGAGTTTTCTGCCTTGTATCATTCGCTTTTCTTTGGAAACTTTCCCTTCTTTTCTCTGCCATGTTTAGAAACATTTTCTCTTGTTCATGTAATGAACAGGTCAAGTTATCTCTATGTGCTTCACCTAAATCTATGGTACCTATAGTCAGAAAATATTCTCCCATATAACGTGTAACATCACTTTTCGTATGTACAGGGTTCAGATTTCCACGTATAGGAAGTTCAGAAAATATCACGTCGGAGTTAGAGTAATAGTACTGTAACGGTCCTCTCTTATAGAATAAGCTAGCTAAAATACTACAAGAAATTCCATATGTTAATGGCAGGTGATGATACGTCACTCCCTCAGCTACAGAAGTAGGTAGCTTCATGCAAACATAACAATCTTCTAGTTCTATTGCTTCTACATAATGTACTAAAAGGTTTGCGAATACGTTTAAATGAGTCCTGTTCTTGATTCTGTGATAATGTAGTCCTTTGTCATCTGGTGCTTCTAAGTCCATGTTAGTTTGTTTAATGTTAAGTGCTTTTTCATGTTTATCTACGCTTTGTGGTGTCAGTTCGTCAGTGTCTTTTGTCACAGTCTTTGTAGAGTCAATATCAGTGCCTTTACTCATCATATAAGGAATAGTAATTGTTAGTCCTATCCACAATATTATTACTAAGGCTACACTACATACACATACCTTGCAGCATGTTTTACAACAATTACCTCTAGGTCTTCCATTCACATTTGAATCAGACATTTTTGCTCAAAAGAAGCTTTCCAACCCCTCTTTGTAACTTTACACAGGTTGCTTACACAGGGCAACTTCAGGTTGGTTCTTCTTCTTCGGTAGACTGGTCAGCAGTCACTTCTTCATCACTTTCGTCACTTATTTCAAGATCCTCAAATTCTTCTAACACCAGGTAAGTCCATTCAGGATCCTGATATTTCTCGTTCAGTCTTTTTATTCGGGCACTTCTTCGCTTAGTATTTTCTCCAGTCAGCTCTGTTTTACTGGAAGCTTGTTTCCTTTGCTCAAGCTTTTCTTCTACTGTTTTCAGTCTCAATCTCAGTCTTTTTATGTACCTTGGTTTTTTATTTTTCTTCTTGAGTCTTTTAACTGGCCCTGTTGTTGGGCTTTCGTCTAGTCCTCTTTTATTTTCGTTCTGTTGTGGCACTTCTGCTTCTGTTTCTTTTTCTCTTTCTATCTGACTAGTCCCAGGTCTTATTTCAGTTTCTTCTGCCTGGTTGCTAAGCTGGATTTGTTCTGGTGTATACTAAATTTGACTTTTTGATGTTTCGTTTCCTGTATCCTGAACACATTCGTCTATTTCTGTCTGATCCTGTTCAAGCACTTAGAACTTTTGATTTTCTTCCGCTTGAACTTCTGCCCTAATTCCTGTCTGTCCCTTTTCAATTTCAGGAGTTCTTGGAGGGGTGTCAATAACTTGTTCTGTCCCTATCGGACCTTCCTCCTCATCAGATTTGACATGGATTGCGATGATCTGATTATCTCCTTCTATTCCAGTCTCCTCCTCACTATCCCACTCTCTGTCTGGGTATGTCTGGCTCCTGGTTCTTATTGGATCAACGGTCAGGTCGATTACTTGGATCCATTCATCTTGACTGGTGCTCGGTTGTTCATCATCAGCTACTTCAGGACCAACATCTGGAGACCCCTCAGCTGGACAACCTTCAGCATAAGTTCTCTCTTCTTCGGTTACCTTCTTCGTATGACTGGCATGGATCCACTTGGGTACTCCTGCACACTTCACCGCTGTCGTGGTAACCAGGATCACCTGTCTTGGCTTTCCCCACTTCGGTGCAAGACAACGCGATCGAGTGTGCTTCTTAAGTACCACCCAGTCACCTGGATTCAGATTATGGACTGGAGTTGCCGGCCTGGCCACGGCGTCTTCCCCAATCTGGCGAGAGATAGAACGCACTTGGTCACCCAGTTACTTGCAGTACTCTAGTACCAAATCATCAGAAATGCATATCAGTTTGTGTCCTGGTACCCATGCTTGTCTCATTACTCTTCCCATCAGGATCTCATGGGGACTCAGGCCTGTTTTTCGGTCTGGAATACTTCTGATTCCCATCAGTACAAGAGGTAAAGCCTCTATCCAGTTCATGCCAGAAGATTCACACATCTTTCCTAGTCTCGACTTGATAGTGCCATTCAGTTGTTCCACCACTCCAGAAGCCTCTGGACGGTATGCACAGTGCAGTTTTTGAGTAATTTTGAATGCTTCACAGATTTGATCAATTATTTCATTCTGAAAAAGCACACCTCTGTCTGATTCAATGGTGACTGGAACCCCGTACCTAGGTATCAGTTCTCGTAATAACAATTTAGCTACAGTGATGGCATAATTTTTCTTGGCTGGGTAAGCCTCTACCCATTTTGAAAACAGGCAAACAATGACAAGGACATACCTCATTCCTCTACAAGGGGGTAACTGAATGAAATCAATTTGTAATCGGATAAAAGGGCCTTCTGCTTTTCCAATTTTCCCTAGGGCAACTACTGTTTTCTTCCCAGCATTATACTGCTGGCATGTCAAGCACCTCTGGCAGAGTCTCTCCGCTATCTTCCTGAATTTCGAATTGAACCATGTCTGTTGAAAGACACGAACCATGTCATCCCTACCAATGTGCATGTTTCCATGTATTAGCCTGGCCATAGGAGTAAGCAAGCTGTCAGGCAATACAGGCATACCATCAGGGCATACAATGACACCATCTTCACTCCTCTGGTGACACCCAAACTTCCTCCACCTTCTCCTTTCCTTTGGTGCTGCTGCATCTTGTAACTCTCTCAACTCTTCCCACGTATGTACACTTTCAAACACCATAAGTTGGCAGCTGTTTCCGCTCCCTCCCAATTTGATATTGACTGACATTTGATGTCTTGCACAATGTTGGGCCAGTTGGTCAGCATATTTATTACCTAATGTCACATTGTCATCGCCAGATTGGTGAGCAGCACACTTGACCACTGCCAATTCTTTTGGTAACTGGATTGCTTCCAGTAATTCTTGCACCACTTTCCCATTTCTGATAGGAGTACCCGAAGAAGTCAGGAACTCTCTTTGCAGCCACAATTGGCCGAAGTCATGCACAACCCCATAACCATACTGACTGTCAGTGTATATGGTTACTCTTTTATTTTTCCCAACTTTACAGGCTCTTGCCAATGCAATCAATTCGGCTACTTGTGCAGACTTTACTCCAAATAGATAGGATGCTTCTACAGCATGAGACACTGTGACTACAGCATAGGCAGCACTTAAGCCTCCATTCTCGAGTCTCAAACAGGAGCCATCCACAAACAGTTCGTAATCTTCCACTGGTAGGGGCATTTCTTTGATATCTGGGCGTGGTTTGGTACTAAACTCTGTCAGGTCAATGCAATCATGCTCGACCTCTCCTTTTACTTCTGCAATTAGTGATTCTGGTAATAAGGTAGCTGGATTCAGTATGTTACACCGGGTAATGGTTACATTTGCTGCACCCACAAGGATTCTCTCATATTTAGTCAGCTGACTAGGTGTGAGATACTGGGTTTTAGTTCTGGTCAGTAGGATTACAACTGCATGTGGAACATACACAGTTACAGGATGTCCCATAACGATGGATTCACTCTGCTCAAGACTCGTGCAAGTTGCAGCTACTGCTTTCAGACATCCAGGTAATCCAGCAGCCACTGGATCCAAAGTAGCAGAAAAATATAGACATTCTCGTAATTTAGTGAATGCTGTCCTGCTTTCTTCATCCCATTCTACTGGGTCTTTCGCTCCTTTCCTTGTCATTTTAATCAATGGCTTGGCTAGGACTGCAAATCCCACAATCCATTGTCTGCAGTATCCTACATCTCCAAGGAACATTCTGATCTCTTTCTGAGTGTTTGGTAACTGCATATTTCGAATTATGCTAATTCTTTCTGAAGTAACTCTCCTGATACCCTTCTCTATCTGGTGCCCCAGATATTTTACTGAAGAGGTACAGAACTGTAGTTTGTCAGGTGATACTTTGTGTCCTCCTTCACCTAAGTGGTTCAATAAGGCAATGGTGTCAACAACACAGTCTTTCTGACTTTTAGACGCCACCAAGAGGTCGTCTATATATTGTACCAAAACTGATTTTCCAGGTAAGACTAAAGATTCAAGGCACCTTTTCAGAATCTGATTAAAGATTGAGGGGCTTTCTGTATACCCCTGAGGGACGCGATTCCAAACGAACACGTGACTGTCGAATTCAAATGAGAAAAGAAATTTGCTGTCTGGATGCAATGAGAAAAGTGCATGACATAGGTCAATAACGGTGAACCATTCAGCATCCCATGGAATCTGATATAAAATAACTGCTGGGTTCGGAACAATAGGACAGCAAGGAACAACAATTGTGTTTACTTTTCGCAGGTCCTGCACTACTCTGTACTTACCACTAGGTTTCTTGATGCCAATTATCGGGGAATTACAGGGACTGCTCAACACTTCTTGTATGATGTTTGCGTCTAGTAATCTTTTTATTTCAATGGCAACTCCTGCTTTCACTTCTGCACTCATTTTGTATGGTTTAGTATTTGGGTAAACTGCATCTTCTTTTATGGCTATTTTAATTGGGTCAACATTGGCCATTAGTCCTACATCTTTTCCTGTAAAATCCCATACTTCTGGTTTCACTGTCTGTTGGAGTTCTTCAGGTAAGTCTTGTATCGTCAGTCTTTTAATTTCTGAGTCAGGTCTTATTAGCATTAATTTGTATATTCCATCTTCGTCTGTGGTTTGAATTTCGACGCCTTTTGGTGTGCAAAAGATGGTGCAGTTCATTTTACACAACAAATCACGTCCCAGTAGGTTTACAGGACTGGAATCACAGACAACAAATCTGTGCATTTCTTTGAAATTCCCTATTGTAATCTCCATGGGCTCAGTAACTGCTGTACTAATCAATTGATTAGATACGCCCACTACTTGGATCGCTTCTCCCGAGAGGGGTAGGTTTGGAACGTCTGCTGTTCTTACAGTAGAACGGGTGGCCCCAGTTTCCAACAGAAAGGTGACGTCATTTCCTTCAACCTTTCCTTCAACGCATGGTCCTGACTGGTCCACCGGCAAGGAGGCGCCAAGCACGCACTCCTTGTCCTCCCCCTCAGGCACCGTCAGTAAGGTTCACCACAGAGGAAGGTGTCATTTAACAAAAACTGAGAAGTTGCTGCATTTCTATCCTCCTTTCCTCCCCAAATTTCTATGTCTTCACCCTGCTGTGCTTTACCCTTAAAATTCGGTCTAGGTGCTCGGGGCAACTGATTCGGTTTTACCTGTTGCTGGGTCTTTCTTGGTTTTTCATTCTGCGTCTGTGGATTTAAATCATTAGTTTGTGGGTTACTATTTTGTGCGTACGGACACTCGTCTCTCCAGTGCCCTATCTGTCCGCACCCGTGACAGGGGAACTTCTTTTTAGCTTCCTCTCGGCTCATTTTTACATTGGGCTTCCCTCCACCCCAGTTCCTTGATTTTGGGTAGTACTATTCAATTTACCTAACTGCTTCTCCTGTTGTTCAGCTAATTTTACTGTGCCCACATGACCTTTTCCTTTAAGGCCTTTCGTTTGTCAGTCATCTCATCTTCGCAGTACTTCGCGTACCTTAAAACCTCATCTATTTTCTTAGACTGCCAACAGATTTTATTGTCTTTGATCCACTGACATATTTCAGGTCTTAAACCGTTTACAAACCTGTAAATAAAATGGGTCATGTCCTTCATCTCGATGTTATCTATACCGCTGTACGTTTTGAACACCTGTAACAGTCTCTCATAATAGGAATGCACAGTTTCATCCCTATCTTGGGTAGTTCTATCTATTCGGGTCCAATCAGTTTCTTTTGCAGGCACCTTCCCTTTCAGATGTAACATTACTTGCTGGTATTTTTTCATTACCTCATCAGAAGGAGCTCCTGTAGTAGGTTCCCTTGGGTATTCCTCACTAGGCCAACCAATGGCAAAAAACCCATCCAGATCTTTCCACAGGCACTTTTGTACCTTCACAAACCTTTCTGCCTGCCTGTACCAATCCACTGGTTTCTCTCGTAGTTTTGGAAAATCATTGGTAAAAGACACAATATCCTGTTGGGACCATGGAACATGTACATACTTTCCACCTGGCACTTCTCGCATAGGATATAATTTTTCTGCCTTGTCTGCTTCCTTTAAGACGAACTCGGAAGCTATCTGTTTTGACCTAATTTCCTCCTTTTTCTTTGCCCACCTGGCTTTCCATTTCTCTAATTCTCCCCATTTTTGCAACAGATTCACTAATTCTTTGATTTGTACCTTTTTCCCTGACACATTCATATTTTCCAGATCTTTGTCTGAGAATTCTGTTCTGTAGGGTTTTTGCAATGATTTAGATTTCCCAATATCTATTCCCATACTAGCCGCGGTGTACACTAGTTTCTCATGGAACACTCTGGTATTACGGGTGATACTCTTGCAGATAAACAGCAGTTCTTCTTCAGAAAAGGTATTTAGTCTGTCCAACCCCACATTTCCAGCCATCAACTCTTCTAATTCTATTCTTAATTTGTAAATATCTAATGGTTTCGACGGGGAATTTGGTTTCTCTAGTTCTCGACTCCATCTCTCGATCTCTTCAGGAGTTACTAATGTGGCACGTTTAGTACCAGAAGATGACTCAATCTGCACTTCTCCTGAACTGAAAGGAGTGTTCCTTCTCTGTGAACCCCTTTCCAGCTCTCTTACTGGCAAATCCATCAAGGAAATTACAGATTCGCATTCGCTTGCCTGATCATCTACAATTAAGGGCTCTTTTCTTGGCTGTACTATAGCCGGGGTAATAATCGGTGTCTTGGGACACCCCTGTTTATCCCCATACAACGGAACAACTGGTCCAATAGTTACTGGGATGGTCAGGGTTTCAGGACTTGTATTTAACTGGGAGATTTTCTGAATTAATTCTGTTCTCTGTTTAATTAATGCCTCGTGCTCCCTCTCCTGTAGTATTCTTTCCAGACTTTTTTCAGGTACTATTTGCGGAGTCAGGGTCGGGGCAGTTGGATGCGTCATACTTGGTCCCTCACCATAATTAGGTTTCATAAATGGATTTCCTGTGCTTAAAGGTCTCGGCAACTCCTGATAAGGAGGTACTTGACAGCCGTCTCTTACATTTGCAGGTCTAGGCCCCTCCTGGTAAGGAGGTCTCAGGCAAGCATCCCCTACACTAGCGGATCGGGTTCCTTCATTATAAGGAGGTGGATTTTTCATGAACAAGTCATCCAACAAATCATCATCTGAATCCCCACTGATCCCCCAATGTTTTTTTTTTCTGTCTTTTTCCCTCCCACCGGGTCTCCTAGTGCCATCATGGGGTACAGTCCTTCTACTATCATATTCTGCCTCCACTGTTTCATTCTTTTCTCTCGGGTTTCGGGTTTTACTTTAGGATACCATTTTGTCAATCCTTTATCCATTCGGGGCTAGTCTCTCTCAAAAGCCTCTATCTCCCATTCCTCTAAAGCTTCGTACTGTGTCAGTCGGGGTCTGGGATGCAACTCATTCATTCGGGTTCTCAAATTGAATAGAATTCTGCCATTAAATGTACCGTCTAACGGAAATGCTAAAATTCCGTCATTCTTTGTATACTCCACCCAATTATCCAACCATACACAAGAGTGGTACCCTTTATCAAACATCAAGAAAGATGCGGGAGTATTAGGTGGTGGAATGACAACACCTTCTCTAGTTTTGATAGGCTTGTCTTTTTTGAAATAATTCTTCACTTTGTCTACTAAAGTCATTTTTCTCTTGCTTCCATACATAATGTCGTATCTACGACCCTTCCACTTCTCTTTTCCAAACCCTAAATATTTTGGATCAGGTCTAGTCTGCGGGTTAGTTATATGCCACATATACTTTTTCGCGAGCGATTCTGTTTACAAAATCACTTCCAATCCAAATGCGTCTTTTAATTTTTCAACAACCAATCAACACGGTGGCTGCAAAATTTTCTGACCAATGGGTGCGCGGCCTTTTCGTGAGACAAGTTCTCACGCTTCTGCGCTCACCCCTCCCTTATAATACTAGCTCCGTTACTCACCCGCTGTTTCTACCAATCCCAGCGCGGCACAAAGTGACGTCAGAGCAGCTCCGCAACTGACTCCCTCCTTCACAAGGTAACGGAAACTTTTATTTATTTCTTAAAGTGCAAGTGCGTTATTTAATTTACAACGTAGAAACATTCGCCACTGTACTCGAGTGTCTAAAAAGGAAAGACTTGTTTCACTGCGAGGAAACCTCTTTTGTCTACTTTTCAAATACTACGAGTAGATCCCTTCTGCCTACCCTTCACTCAAGCATTAGAGAACCTGCTACTTCTTCGACTCATCCACTTCTTTCTGGGATATATACTAAGTCTAAAGTTTCACTAGTGAACTCCTTTACTATCAATCAAGCTTAGATGAACCTGCTACTCCTTCCGTGTGACCCTTACTAGGTTATATCACAATAGAAGTTTTGCCAGCAAACTCTTTGCTACCATTTATTCAAACATACATTCATAAAACCCTAATTAGTGCTTCCAGTTCTACCTAACCTGCACCAATTTTTCTCTAGCCAGTGACCTCAAGGCGAAGTGGATTCTCCTCACCACTCGCTATTCAATTCCCCGGGGATTCCAGACAACATATAACATTCACTAACGAGTAATATTAGTACATTTATCAATATAGAAGCAAGAAAAACCATTTAAAACATTTCATAATTTTCAGAGCAATAAAACATTTGTTATTTGTTTAGCAGCAAAAATTTCACAATTTGCAGCAAATAACCTACCTACCTATCTTTACTAGTCCCTAACCAATTTTCTTTTTTTTTTTTATATGAGCCTTTATGTGAAAAGTTCATTAGACATGAATACACTTTTAAAGTATATGATTCATCTAAATACATAGATCTACTACAGTCATTCTTTGATTACATGAAGAAAAGCTCTAGCACGTCACTTACACGTTATTACAATTTACTTTCTAATGCCCTAATGTTAATACGACAACAGATTATAAGTGGATGGCGCCTTACCATGATTATAATGCACCCCTTACAAATGAAAGAGCAAGGTTGCACTCTATCAAGTCTGAAAAAAGCGGATGCTCCTAATTGAATGCCTCACTCTCGAGACTGGGGGGTTTCAGTTCTTGTAGGAGGTAGGCAAACAAGATGCATGGCTTTAGGGTGCAGGCGCGCCTTGCAGAAGTAAACACTGGCAGAATTAAAACCGATCTGCTCTTATCACCATTCAAAACTGCAGTTAAAGAAGGCCAGACATTTCTGATGTTGATCGTTCACTGTGAAATACATTATTGCAGGCTGATTAGGGTGACAGTAGGAATACTCTTTTCAGGTCTGGCATTAGCCAAAACCTTTTGATTTGTAGTAAAATGATATATTCACTATACTTACTGTAGAAGTCTTTAAGGCAACCCTCTTCATCCACTGGTCTGTTATTGGGTCAATCTCATTTTTATTCGGCCCACTGTGGCTTAGAGTATGGTGGAGTGGGTCAACCCACTCCTTTTTTTTTTTTTAAATATATTTTTTATTTTAACCATTGCACAGTTAGCACATTGCAGCGCACGTTCTTCAATGATACAATTAATTTCTTGCAGCACACTACTTATCAAATCATTTCCATCATTAACACAATTCATCAAAACATCCTGCTGAGTTCGGTAAGCTAATATCATCACAGATTTCTACAATACATGGAGCAAAAACATCAGAAACTGTCCTGGCCTAATCTATCAACCCCAGGCCCTCTCTCCATCTTATAACAGGGTCCCATATCCTTAACCCCAAGCTCCTCCCTTTTCTACCTTTCCGAGCATATATATTTTTTTCCAGATTATAAGTTGACAAAAGGTTGGACAACCAGACTTGCATTGCTGGGGGTTTTTTATCAAGCCAGGCCCTTGCTATGCAAAGCCTATAAACTGCCATAGCGACAAAAACGAACTCCCCCTGAGTAGTATTACTATCTGTAATTATCCCTAGCAATATTTCTGCCGGTTTTAGGTTGATCTTAATATCCAGGGAGGCATCCAGAAATTTCTCTATCTCTTTTATCACTGTATGTAGTTGCGAACATGTAGCAAATATATGTATTAAATCTGCATCGGGAGAACTACATCTTGGACATGTAATACCTATGCTACCCCCCCATTTTGCTATCTTTGCTGGTGTAAAGTACAGCAAGTAGAGGGTTTTATACTGCTGCGACTGCAGCGGCGCTGAGCAAAGCAGAGTACGACCTAAATCCAATGACTCTTGAAACCAACTAACTTCTCCTTCCAACTTGTCCGCCCACTTAGCACTATACTTATCCATATCATCCGGTTTTGTTGCTAACATGCTTGCGTAGAAGCTCCGAATAGAACAATCCCCCCCTAGCCTTATTTTCTCCAGTATTTCTACCTTACCGAAGCCCACAAGCCCACCCTGCTTGTTTCCAAGGAAACTTCTTAACTGCAGAAATTTAAAAAAATCCCTCCTGTCTAATCCAAATCTGCTCATTAAGTCTGTAAATTGAAACACCCCCTCCGTGTTCCTCACATCCCCAATCTGAACAATCCCCTTTTCCGTCCAGCCCGCCATTGTAGTATCCCCAAATATCTGTGTTGGAAAGGAGACATTTTTAAACAACCTGGTATACCAATTGTACCGGCCCAGGCCAATTTTCTTCATCACAGCATTCCAAATCTTAATTGCGGCTTGGACTGTCTTGGATCTAGTTCTTTTGTAATATGCAAAATCAGTACATTTAAGAAAAGAATTCTCAACCTCCGGTCCCAACACCACAGAGTATATCCTAGATGAATCATTTGTTGTTCTGGCGTCCATCCCGCCCCCTCCAATCAGTCCTCGCATGTATTGCAGTGCAGATGCCCAATAATATAATCTGAAATCGGGCGCCCCCCATCCTCCTCTTTCTCTAGGCAATGACATAAAACGATACGCCCTACGAGTCTTGCCATGAGCCCAAATAAATCTACTCAGAATGCTTTCCAGATCTTTAAACCATTTCGCCTAAAAAAATAACGGTATTGCCCTATAGAAATACAAAAATGTTGGCAATATTAACATCTTTATAAAATTGGTGCAGCCGACTAATGACAAATGTAAATTATTCATTCGATCTGGATCCGTCTTGACCTTTAGCATCAGGGGCGCAAGGTTGTTCTGTACCAGTAAGTCTAAATCAGCTGTGATTGCAACCCCCAGATATGCCGCTGAGCCCACAACTCTTTGATCATTACAAACAATGTGATGGTTACACACTACCTGAGTTTTTGAGCTATTTAAACTATACCCCGATATTTGCCCGAATCTTTGTGCTTCGGACTCGATTTCCCCTATGGCCATGCTGGGGTTAGGTGTCAGAATGGCCACGTCGTCAGCATAGGCAAGCGTCTTTACCTCACACCCATTCAGCCTTATTGGTGGAATCCTTGGGTTGCCCTCCAATTTCCTTAACAATGGGTCCAGATAAAAAGCGAAGAGCAATGGGGAAGACGGGCAGCCCTGTCTAGTCCCTCTCCCAATCCTAACTGCTGACGATTGTCCTCTGTTAACTCTGATCCTTCCTGTCGGATTCTTATACAGAGTCTGCATCGCGGTTATAAAGCTATTCCCCATTCCATTCCATCTTAACGTTTGCCACAGGTATTCCCAGGAGACCCTATCAAACGCCTTTTCGGCATCCAAAAAGAGTGCCGCGATAGGGTCTCCCAGGACACCCGCCGCGTCAAAGGTTGTGACCACCTGCCTAATGTGTTGTGTAGTACTTTTGCCTGGAATAAACCCATGCTGAGTGTGGCTTACTAAACCCTCTATCACCTCTGCCAGTCTTCTTGCTAATATCTTAGAGTACACTTTGGTATCTGCGTTCATCAGTGTAATGGGCCTATATGACCCTGGGAGTGTCGAATTTTTTCCTTTTTTTAAGATGACAATGATATCCGCTTCCCCCCATGAGTCAGGTATCATGTCCCCCTTCTGTGCCTTCAACATGACATTAAACATATCAAATCCCATAACTTGATAAAATACTTTGTAAAACTCCACCGGAAGTTGGTCTGGGCCGGCTGCTTTACCTGATGGTAACATGCTTAATGCCATAAGAAATTCCTCAAGGCTAAAGGGGGAGTCCAACCTAGCCTTTTCCTCCATAGATATAACAGGAGGAGTAATATCCCTGAGATAGTTTTCAACCTCGCTTAAAGTTCCTGTTATGTCCCCGGTATATAGCTCTTCGTAAAACCGCCTAAACACTTCCCTTACTTTAGCTGTTTCAGTGACCATGACCCCGTTCCCATCCATAATCTCCACAATGTCTGAAGCTGCTAGCCTCTGTCTGGTACGTACTGCAATAAGTGACCCACCTTCTCACTTAGCTCATAAGCAGCTTCCCTCTTAGTTAAATAGTTCTCTGCTGCTTTTTTTTAAATACTTTCTGCCGCTTCTGCCCTAAGAGCCATAATTTTAAGCAGGTGCGCTTCAATTGGTGCCTTCTCCCGTAGGTCCTGCGCCAGTTCCTCCTCAACCCTTAACAACTTTTGATAAACTTCCTTAATTTTAAGTCGTGTCCTTTTCTGGGCTGAAAACACATAGCTCATTGTCTCGCCCCTTACCCCGGCATTAAAAGCATCCCATACCACACCCGAGGGAGCCGTACCTTTATTAATATCCCAAAAAGCCCTAATCCATTCTATCATATAATCCCTGTATGCTTCATCCTTCAAGAGGGCTCTATCGAATGTCCACTGTGTATCCTTTCGCCGTGCCTGGCCCATTCTAATAGTTAGGTTCAGAGGGCTATGGTCCGAGACAATTCGAGGCTGTTTCTCTATCTGTGCCTCTGCCAGCAGGGGGGTTGATATCAGAAAGTAATCCAGCCTAACAAGTAGCTTATGGGGGGCTGAATAGAATGTGCTACCATCTATTCCTGGTTTCAGCTTAACCCATGGGTCAACTAGAGAATTATTTGTCACCATATCTGTCAGAGCCCTATGGGTTCTCTTTTTTCTCCCTACATATACCCTCCCTGTCTGCAGAAATGAGCTACTGGGATTGTGAACATTAAAGTCCCCACAGCATATAATTGGCTCAGGCCACAGTGCCAACTCAGTGTCTAGAAATTGGAATGTCTCAGGATCATCTTCTGTGGAGACATACACGGAAACTATGGTACATTTTTCCCCCTTAAATCTTATTTCCAATATTACCCACCTACCCCATTGATCCTCCTTTTTCTTTATCACCTCTACATCAGTGGATCTCCCTAATACTGCCACCCCCCTATGCTTTGTGCCTTGCTTAGAGTTTGCTAATACGGAGAACCCTAATTGCTCTAAAAGATAGCCCTTAGAGGCTTCAACGTGTGTTTCCTGGAGGCACACCAAATCCAGCTGTAGTGTCCTAAGTAGTGCCGCAACCCTTAGTCTTTTGCCAGAATCGTTCAGACCACAGATATTAATAGTAGCAATTCTACAACACATTAAAATACATCGTAGGTTTTGCCAAACCCTGCATACCTTACCCGGGCAAATGCCTTGCTTTGATAATATACCTGATACTTCTCAAGTATCCACCAACTTATGTCTGTTGCGTACTGTAAAATTTGAACTCCCTGCGCGCTGAACTGTGCTTTCCTGTGCTGCTTCTTACACCCTACATCACCTTCTTTTTTTATGTTTTTCACCCTCTTTCTACCCCCTAAACCCGCCCTGGCCCCCCACAGTCTCCCACCCCCCTCCCTCCCTTTACTGGAAAATAGGTCAATGAGACCTATGTGTAGCCGCAACAGCTTGTGGCAATCGCTCCTCTCTCCCCCCTCCTCCCCTCCATCCAGTGTACACCTATGGATCCTATACCCCCCTCTGTGCCTTTATCTTAATCATTTCACTATTCTATACATGTCGCCCCCTCGGTGGTATCCCAGACAGAGACATACCAAGTTAGAGAGCCTTCCTCGAACAGTGCATACTCCCACTTTTCAGCTTGTCTTGGGACCTTGCATTTTAACAGCTCTGCGTTTCTCAACCCCCTTTCTGTGATTTAATCTCCTCCAACAACTGTTGGGCCTTAATCTCGGACAGGAAGATGTTTGTTCTACCCCTTGTAACTACCTTTAGCCTTGCGGGGAACAGGAGAAACGCCTCGGAACCTAAGGCCTGGAATGATTTAATGAGCTGCCTAAGACGCCACCTTCTCTCGACCGTTATGTGGCAGAAATCGGGACTGGCAAAGAAGGTGGTTTCCTCAAAGGTTCTTTTTCTGTCGGGCCTAGCTTTATCCATTATTTCCTCTCTGAGTAGGTAATTACCGACATATATCAAGATAGCTCTAGGCAGCGCGGGTTGCCCTGCCTGCCCCTGGCTGCCTCGGCCTTTTCTGATGGAGAAAGGGAATCTGTGAGCCCGTTGAATCTCCCTTTCCCACTCCCACTGTAATTCTGGGAAGGCTCCTCTTAACAGTTTAACCATAAAGTGCATAATGTCCTGCCCCTCTGCTCCTTCCGCCACACCCAAAATCCGAATGTTATTGCGCCTCTGGCGGTTTTCGAAATCCTCCAACTTCCATTGTAGATCGTTTGTCAGTTTTTCCTGCTCCAGCTTGAAGTCCTGCCATGCCCCGACATTGTCTTCTAACCTCCCAGTCTGCTCCTCCACCTCAGTCACCCTCTCGGCGATACCCTCGTATAGTTTATTAACCTTCCTGAGGGTGTTATGGATCTTTTTTGTGGCTTGCCTTGCCCTTCGACTTTCCGCCCTTGCCTCCCCTTGCATCTGCTTGAGTGTGGTACATATCGTGTCAAAGGGAGCCATGTACTGCGCTGGAATAGGGGTATTGCCAGGGGCCGGGGGGTTACTCTCCTCTAAGTAGGTCTGTGAAGTTGCAGAATAGTCCCAGACTAGCTTTTTCCCCCCTACTGAGGTTGATCCCGTGTCTCCACCATGCCTCCTCCCCTTCACCCTTCTCTTTTTCTGCGTGCTTTCTTTCGTTGACAAGCTTGACCCTGAGCTTGTCTCCCCATCTAGCTCTCCCTCCTCTGAGGTGTTGTCGCTTGTCTGAGTAGCATCAGTGTCCTCATTCACTGAATAGAAACATTCCCCTTCCAGTGAGGCTCCCTCTGTTTTCTCCAGTCCCAGTGTCTTTCTACCAGTAGCTAGGGGTGCACTTTTCCCTGCGCGGCTAAGATTGCTGCCCCCGTTGTTCACCTTTTTATTCGTGCTGCCCATTTCAGCCTCCAGTTGAATTAACGCCTCCATCATGTCTGCGCTCCCGGCTGTCCCGGCACTAAACGGCACCCCACTCCTATCTGCTTCCAAGTCATCTCTGGAGCCCTTGGCCTCCTTAGGCCCACTGTTACTAAGGCATGTAGCCTGCGTTACCTGAGGTGCTACGTTTCCTCCATTGACTCTGTCTCCGTCTCCGGTGCCGCTGCAGTTGCCAGCGGGTACTGTGGTCAAATCCCGGGGTTGCCTGGCAACTGTTGACTCCACGCCGGGAGCGTCTGCCGTTGCGTCCTCGAGGACGTTCCTGTGTGCGGTCCGCTCCGTGTCTGGCTGGGGGCTCGATCTAGGCGTGAATGCTTCTAGCAAGGTAGGCTGTCTCAGAGCCGCTTCTTTTCCTTTAGTCGATCCTTGCCTCCCATCCATTAGAGCATCCGCTGTGAGGTAGACCGGGTCGCGCCCAGGCCGATCGACCCTCTCCGCTGCTACTGCCTCCGGTTTCAGGCGAGTCTCTGTTTTCTTCCCCTTTTTGAGCTGGGGGTATAACTTTTCGAGTGGCGCCGGGCCCACGCTGTTGCAATCCTAGGGCCACAACGCTATCATTTTTTTTTATGTTTGCCAAGCCGCTTCTGGCACTCGCACCTTGCTAATGTATTGGAGTATCCTGAAGCGCTTTTGTCTTCTCCTTGTCCTTCTCCGCTTTAGATGAGCGTGCCGGCATACTTGCCGAGTGCACCCGAACCTTCGCCTTCCACCCAGTTAGCTTCAGCAACAACCAGCTGATGTTAACTTTAGTTACAGGGTATGCAGGGTATGTTGAACATATTCTGGTTAGTCTTGCCTGGAGCCAAAGAACCAGCTCCATAAGGAGGGTATATCGTCCTTATTCCGCAATCATCTGGAAATCAAGGGGAGAGAGGTCTGGAGCGACTTCTCACCACAACCTCACAGCGGCCATCTTGCCTTCCAGTAATTTTCTTTAACTAGTCCCAAACCATCCTCTGCTTACCAGAAAAATACTGATAGAGCGCGCAGGTCACCCGACTAATTAATTTTACCATACACGTATCGGGCCCATAAAAATTCAATTCACCATAATCATAGATCAGGTGACCTTACGCTCTGACTACCAGTATCCCAGTTTCCTTCCTATTTGTGTACCCGACTTACCACTCCACTGTTACGGGTACCTAATGACCACAATGGATCAGGGAGCTAGCTGTGAAGAAAAAGGCAGACACCAAAATTCTTACACTTTATACCTTCTATTTCGCACGTTTATAATAACCACAAACTCAAGAAGTTTTGAAAACCTTTATCTAGTATTCATCAAGTTCAGAGAGCATAAGATTCACAACCAGTAAACAGTCTATAACCAAGATTACAAAGAGCACATATCCATAAAGGAAGTAAATGAAACCAACCATTTGAGAATCTAAAGGAAGGTAAGAACAAGGAATATGCTAGACAGTAGTTTCAGTTTTAGACTTAATATGAAGTGACTAATGGACGGGGAAAAAATAAGGAGCATGCTAGAATAACAATCATAAAGTATGATCTTTCAATTGGCAATGCGGAAAGCATGGAAAATCAAATATGCACAGAATATCTTTATTAAAGCAAAAGAAAGGAAAATATAGAAGGTGCAGAGTAGACTTTTCAGCACTATATTTACCTAAAGTGGTGTGAAGACTAACCCTGGCCACGGGTCAGTTGAGGATGGGAGGAACCCCAAGGAAGGACAGTCGCCAGTAGGACAGCAAGGATGGAAGGGACACCCCAGGACAGGACAGGAAACCCAGATTAGGATCAGGACAGGACCACCAAGGCACGACCAGCACCCGCAGTTCGGAAGCAACGCCTGCGCTCCACCCTCTCTGCAGCTATCAGTCAGAACCCCGATTGGGTTATCGAATTCCCCAGCAAAGTGCTTCGCCAGCACTTAGGGTTTCTTTACAAACCCTCGAGTCTATGGAAATTGCGGACACAGTGCTCCGCAGCCCTCTGTATCAAGTCACCTATTGAGTGCGATGGGTCAGTGACAGGTCAGCTATTCGGACAAGTCGGACAATTTCTCTAGCTAAACCTAGGCTAGTTATACTGTTTTCGGGTCAGTGTACCACCCCCCAAATGTTGCAAGTGTAAGAATCCCTAATTTCGATTGGTCCAGAAGTAGGCCAGGTTAACACACCAACCACATTTCACCTTTACAAGACTTCATTAACATACTCTCGGACCGCCTATTGAATTTGGGGTTCCCATGAGATGTTCTACAGAATACAATGGAATAAATACAATTGTAACTTTTGTAGTACAGTTTAGCTTCGTTCTGCTGGGTCGCAGGTCACTTTCTCAGGAGCATCTTGGCTGTGGCTGCCAGCTGGCTGAGTTCCACTGTTACAAGGTTTTCTTCCCTCTGCCAGGGTGACATGCGCAGTAGGGACTTCTAAGATGGGGTTTGCTTCCCTCCCAGGCCCAAGAATTTCGATATATGAAAAGTAAGCGAAAACAAATTAGAAATACAAGAAAAAATTAATACACTGTATACCGTGAATAGCTACTCTATACCCCTTACTTTATAATAACTATAGCATTAGTGTTAGAGGCTCACGAAACAGTAGCGCAAAAGCAGCAGCGCAAGCTTCGGCATGTGAGAACACAAAGCGGCCATCTTAATGCTAGTGCGCAAGTGCAAAAGATTCCCACCAGAACTGCGAGTACATCACGTCACATGAATGTGACCGACGCATGCGCAGAAGAAAACCCCGCTAAGCCGCGGCCATTTTAATGACGAGCGTTGTTAAGGTTAATACACACATATGCAAGCGTCTCTGGGACACCCAAAATGTCAGAATAACGGGGAAATTAGTAAGACAAACATGTTGAGTTAATTTATTATAGTTATTCGAGGTTCATGAGAACAAGCAAGTCGCGTAACGTGCGAATCCTTGCTCCATTAATAGGAGCTGGACTGTATATGTGCAACAAATCACAGGCAATTATGATAAAAACGAAGGGAACTAGTATGTGGAAGAGGAGGACATTCAAAGCAAAAACTCTTAAAATCATATAATGTTTAATAGACAACAACAAATTATACAGATATTATTCAAGTACAACACATTCATTGCAATATAAAATACACATAAATGTCGAAACTAAAATATAACAAAAATGGACAATAAACAATGGGAAAATAATATGTAATAATAAAAGTGGCAAGATAATATTCCGACGCGCGTTTCGGCGTGTAAAACATTGCCTTCTTCAGGAGCCACACAAATTTCTGTAACATATAACAAAAAGGAAATTATATAAATATAATGAAGCGTTAAACTACTGTACACAATTTAAAAACAAATAACAATCACATTATAAAGATGTCCTCCATGGTGAAATTACTAGACCTTAATAATACTATTAATAAGTTAAAACAATGAAATTCACTAAAAAGATTAACAGATATAACATCAGAAAGCATAATTTTACAGTACATAGCGACATCAGATAGTCTGTCATCTAGCAACACAAAGGATTGGCATATGGCTCCTATAGATGGCAATTCATTACACCTATGCATAAGGATTCATATATAGGGACAGAAAACATAATATTACAATACATAAAAAAGTCAGATAGTCTGTCACGTAGCAACACAAAGGATTGGCATAAAGTTCCTATAGATGACAATTCATTACACCTATGCATAAGGATTCATATATAGAGACTCAATTTAATGCAGGTCTCTACAAATTGTTCCATAAAACATACATTAAGCATTGTAAATAAGAGCTGACTTACTTAGGAAAAAGTGAAGAAATACATCTGTCTAGGATCGCTTGCTGGATATGTAAAAGGACTTATACGTTATGCAGCAAGGTTTTCAGAAGGGTAATTACTATCCTTAATTCAGTAACGGAGTCACCTATTAGTTAAAAAGAACTCTATTAATAATTAGTAGAAAACCTAAGGAAGATAAAGCCAGATATGTAAATGGCGTCTTGATACCTCACCTGCATTTAGGCGATTGTGTTTTAAAAAATAATAAAACACGTGTTCGCTGTGAAACAGCCCAAATCAGGGAGACGTGTCAAAGAGCGAGATATGCCGAGGTTTAAACAGCGTTTCTACCTACAAAAAAAGAAGACGATGTTCTAAGTCATTATTTTTAACGGAAAAGCTTAACAATAAGAGCTGTTATGCGAGTAATTAACTCACCGATAAAATTAGGGAAGGGAATCTCCATTCGTAAGAGCGAAGTGTTGTTCAAATCAGACGATATGCCGGAATGGGTCGCCCAGTCGGGCGGGGGTACTTCTAGCCGCGTGTGCTTATTTCGTAGACAACGTGAAGAGGATTACTTGAGTCTGCATAAGGGAATGAAACAAACCGAACCAGAAAGATACACAGTTTGTTAAAAGTGTGTCTACGGTCGGTAAAATACAAAAAGATAAACTTGCAGGGAAGCAGCGACCGGCAGAATGTACACTCACCACGATAAAGGACGGCAATACGGAAGATGGCTGTCGGCGTCTTAAGTACGTTGCAGTGATAGCAAATGGGACACGCCTGACAGCGGTTGAAATAGTTTCCGGCAAAAGGTCACGTGTCCCATTAATCGAGTTAGTTAAAGGTGCAGCATCAATCCACAATGTAGGATATTGCGCAGTTTATATTGTAACGACGGAGATAGTTTATTTAAATCGATGTAAGAACTATTAATATACTAAGTCAGTTAAGACTAAATTAGGGACCATATCCAGTGGATTTTATATTGTGTAGATCCCTAAATAATTCTGGACTAAAATAGTATGATTTTATTTATTTAATGGCTATCAAGGCCAAATACACAAACGGGTATTTTATTTAAATCATGGGAGTGCACTTATTGCAATGGAACAAAAGGCAGTTCATTATATAGTTCAGATGAAACAATAGTTTCATATGTTGACATCGGGGAGGCTAATCTAAAGATGGAAGCAGAGTGTTCAAAATATGGCGTTCTCCCAAGGGATTTCAGAATTTAACCCCTTTGAGAAAGTATTGAAAACAAAGATCTAATAAACTTCTCGCTTTTTACGAATAGCGCATCCTCCTTTACTGTCTGGTTCTCTTATTTTTTCCAGGATGCGCCATTGGAATTCGTCGGGTTTGTGCTTTTTTTCAAGAAAATGTTTAACTAAAGGCGCCAAGACCTTGCCAGTTTTAATAGCAGATCTATGCTCTGTAAGGCGAATTTGAATGGATCTCGAGGTTTCGCCGACGTAGCCTAAACCAGTGGGACATAAGATAAAATATATAATGTTTGTGGTTTTGCAATTCCAGATATCACATGCTTTTGTGGAAAAGCCATTATGTGTATGTTTTTCTCCTCTCAAGATATTAGTACACGAGTTACAAGAGGAACAAGGGACTGTCCCACGTACAGGTAGATTATTCAACAGTGAACGTTGTGAAAAGCCACTGATGCTAGCTCTGTTCTCAACTCTCGAGTGGACAACCAAGTCTTTGATGTTTTTATTTCTTTTGTGTGCAAAAAGTGGTTTAGCCAGAGTGTTCTTTGATGTCGGATTACAATTTAAAATGTGCCAGTTACTGTTAATAATTTGCTTTACACGGTCATTTAAAGTGGAATGTTTAATGCCAGATACAAGCTGGTCAGTGTTTTTCACTTCCTTTGTTTTCAATAGAGCGTTACGGTCATAGAATCTCGCTCGTTTGTAGGAACTCCTCACTAATCTCTGTGGATATCCTCTTTCAATGAATTTCTTCCTCATCTCAGAGGCTTGTTTGTCAAAATCATTGAGATTTGTACAATTCATGCGAACTCGCAGGAACTGGGAGAAAGGAATACTGTCACGCTGGCTCCTAGGGTGGAAGCTGGTAAAATGAAGTAACGTATTCCGGGCAGTGGGTTTAACAAACAAATCAACTAGTAATTTATTGTTCTCATTTTTTATCAGTAGATCGAGGAATTCCACCTGATCAATATCATATTTGGCAGTGAATTTAAGGTTGGTATCAGCCATATTAATCCATTCAAGGAATTCCAGTAAGGAGTCTTTCCAATTGGTCCAGATAAAAAAGATGTCGTCAATGTATCTGGACCAATGGGAAATGTACTAAAAAAAGGGGGCGATTTCATTGTCAATAAATCTGTCCTCAAATCCTGACATATAAATGTTGGCAATAGATGGTGCAACAGATGCACCCATACTGACTCCCCTTGTTTGACGGTAAAGGGAGTCACCAAACTCAAATATATTATCAGTGAGAACAATAAAGAGACAATCAATAAGGATTTTTTTAGGGCAACGTATATTATGTTTGTCAATAAACCAGTCTGTTGCCTTTATGGCCTCTTTCAAGGGAATGTTACTATATAAGGACTCAATGTCCATAGTAACTAGAGTGTCTCTGTCATGTATAAAATCTAGGTCCTCAACTCTTGTAATCATATGGCCAGTGTCTTTAATATATGATTTAATTTTTGGTATATGAGGTCTTAGAAAATGGTCTACGAATTTAGACAGTGGTTCTGTTAATGTTCCTATAGTAGACACGATGGGTCTATAGGGAGGGTCACATACATCCTTGTGTATCTTGGGTAACCCATAGATACAGGCTGCCTTACCTTTACTGTAATTGAGAAAATCATATTCTTTAGAACTGATATCTCCATTTGAGAATGCCTCACTGGTTAAGGAGCTGGACTGGACACTTCTTCCAGGACTGCTAACCTGACTGGACTGTTGATGCTAAGTGGTTACTTCTTGATAATAAACCACATTTGTTTACAATCTTGTGGTGAGGACTATCTTTATTAGACGGGCGTCGAGGGACCCTGCTTGATTGGGGACAAGCATTCTCAGCATCAATTCTCCTGCCATTTCCTTATGGACTACTTTCATCGATTGGGAAAAGAGTTCAAAGCTTGGAGTATCTAATTACTATGTATTTACAACTTTTGTGAATTTTCGACAGTGGGATTTTTTCACAGCTGTGGAGGTTTGGATTTCAAGATTTACTTGCCACTTCAGGATTTGCTTTAAAACTTGGACTCTACTAGCGATTTCAAGATTTGCTTTGTAATCTTTTGCACTTTGCTAGCAGAAAAAATTTTTTTGGAGTGACCATTTCCCTCGAGTTAGACAAACTGTAAAGACGAGCAAAGGTAAGATTACCTTCATATTCATCTTTACAACGTTGTTGTTGACCGTTTTCTAACCGCCTCAACAGCATCTTTTGGACAGTGGCGGTGTTCGGTATTCCACTCCAGATCGCGACCTGCTCGCTCCGTGGAGGAATATGTGAAGAGTAGATGTCAAATCTTGGAAGACGTCAGAGCGAACGCGAGGTCATGCAACATAACCTTGGGTGACCGCCATTTTTTTATATTGACTCTTAATCAAATATTGTGTGGGGAAACTGGTCAGATTCTTTGACTTCTGCGATAACTTACCGCTTGTAACGTTATTGCTTTAGAATTTATTGTGGCAAGTAACGCTACGGACGGTGAGTACAATGAATGATTTTACATGACAGAATTTTTTTTTTTATTAACACTTATGCAACCAGAGCTCTGGAAATCCATCGGGAGTTGACTTCTATAATTCATTGCTTCACGAGTAACACTACAAGTAGTGAGATGTTTACTTACTTGTGAATGTAACAGACAACAAGTGGCTAATTTTAATTATCTTACACTTTGGACTACAGTGACAACATTCTTTGTTTTAATTAGTTTTTTTTCTTCATTGCGTCACAAGTAACTCTATGCACAGTCTAATGTTTATTATCTAGCGAGTACAACGGACAACAAGGACAAGTGACTGGTTACAGCTATCGTATACTTTAGACTACGGTGACAACATTCTTTGTTTTAATTTTTTTTTCTCTCTTTCCGACAGTGGTTATTACTTAGTAATTAGGAGCCAGATGTAGGTAAATCTCATTTACCGATTCATAAATACCGAATTTTACCGATTCGGTATTTATGAATCTGTAAATGAGATGTAGGTAATACCGAATCGGTATTTGCTATTGAATCCTATGGGCCTTGAAGCCCATAGTATTCAATAGCAAATACCGATTCGGTATTTACCGAATCGGTAAAAATACCGAATTGCTAAGGGGGACAGGGTGTCACTTTGACACCCTGTTGCACCCCTGTAACTGGCGTTTGCGCCATGTGGCACACATACATGCCCTTAGGGCACAGGTGTACATGCACAGATGTGCATGTACACAAGAATTCGGTATTTACCATGCAATTGTATTGCATGGTAAATACGGAATTCTAAAGGCCCTGTAGCACTGTTAGAAGTGCTACCTACATCTCAAAATACATATTCGGTAATTTTACCGAATGGTAAATTTACAGAATCTGTAAATTTACAGATTCTGTAATTTTACTGATTCAGTAAAATTACCGAATCGGTAAAATTACCGAATATGTCCATTTTTTTAGCCCCTACATCTCCATTGCCCTTTACCGGTCGGAAATGGCCGAAAATTGGTATTTTCGGCCGTTTCCGACCGGTAAAGGGCTACCTACATCTGGCCCTTAGTTATATACCTTCTTGATCAATTCATACGTATCTGGAACTTTAATAGAATTTTTAGGTATTAAGTTTTTCCATATTAATTTTGCACTATACCTTAGGTTCTTCAATAGCTTCATCAACAAGCATGTCGCAACCCCCAGCCTTTCTTTCTGAAAAGGGTGAGCAGATTCTTCCCTGGAAAAGGTGGCGAAATGTATTTGATTCTTACATTGTGGCAATTGGGGGTGAGATATTTTCAGCAATTAGAAAACAAGCCATTCTTTTACATAATTTAGGTGTTGAGGGACAAAATATTTATGATAGTATGGATCTTATTACTATTGGCAATGGTGAGGGTGAACCTAATGACATGTATGAAATGTCCATGACAATGTTAGAGAGAGATTTTGATCCTCGCATTAACATAGTTTTAGAGAGACATAAATTCTTTACTAGAGTTCAAGGTTCCAGTGAACGAGTGAAGAGTTATGTGGCTTCTCTCAAAACTTTGGCACGGACATGTGATGTTCATGCCCTCACTGAAACTGGCAATTTAGAAAGTTCAGAAAATGTGGCTAAAGTTTCTCCGATTGAGAATTCGAAAATTCCAGATAGTAATTCACGCACGCGTAATTCTTCCAATGGTTTACCAATTAAACTGATCGTGAAGTTCGTCCCAAATCCACCTCCTTTGGTAGTAATGGAAATGAAAAGAGTTCTAAAGATTCTCCTAAACCTAAGTGTTTTAAGTGTGGCAGTTTTTTACATTTCTCAAAATATCCCCATTGTTATGCCAGGGAATCAATTTGTATGAAGTGTGGTGTCAAAGGACATTATGCTCGAGTTTGTAAGTCTACTCGCAATCCTGGGAAAAATACTGAAGTTGTACGTACTGTAATTATGAGTGTCAGTGATGATAGTGGTGAAGTTGATGCAGGTAAAGTGTCCATGCCTGAATGCAACATTTTGGTGAATGATTTTGATTTTGTTGTTTTGGCTGATTCTGGTTCTCCGTTTACCATGATAGGCAACAAGCAATGGGATGAAGTAGTGGGCTTGGACAGTATTATTCTTTCTCCTCCCGACATAAGTATGGTCAGCTATGGGGGTGCACAAATGAATGTCCTCGGATATGTTGAGGGTTGTATTCAATTCAAAAATAGCTGTACTATAGGTAAGATATGAGTAGCTGAGAGAGGGGACAATTTGTTGGGGTGGATACACCAACGCGATCTTGGGGTTACGTTGAATCCCAATTCCAAAGATCCCAAAGATCAGGTTATGTTGGTGGATTGTGAAAGTGACAAATGTGTGTTAGAAGATCAAAATGGTGAATACTATGAGAAATTTCCTGAGGTCCTTACTGATAGTTTAGGGTGTCTTAAGGGATTCGAGCACAGAATTATCCTAAGGAGAGTGCCACACCTTGTGTGCACAAGGTAAGAAAAGTACCATACATGAAGATGGAATCAATCAAGACTCTATCTTGAGAGACTATTAAAATTGGGGGTTATTGAAGAGAAAGAAGCATCAGAATGGTAGGCCCCCATTGTTTTGGCCCCAAAGGAAAGTGGTACAAGTGTCAGAATGTGTGTTGATTTGAGGAGTTTGAATGAATGGATTTGGGTTGACCGACAACCACTACCCAACATCTCTGAGTCTCTCAGTATACTTAAAGGGGCTCGTGTATTTAGTGTGTTGGACTTATCGTCCGCATATCATTAGATTCCTTTACACAAAGATTGAAGGCATCTTACTTCGTTTGTGACACCTCTGGGCGCTTACTGCTTCCTAAGAATGCCTTTTGGGTTAGCGTCTGCAGCAGCATGTTTCCAGAGGCTCATGAAGAAGGTTTTGGGAGGAATAAACAACATTATGTTTTTCCAAGATGACATTATGATTTATGGCAAGGGTAAGGCAGAGCATGGTAAGACTTTAATTGAGGTTTTGGAAAGGCTGAGGTAAAAAGGACAAAAAGTGAAAAAGTTAAAATGTCATATTGGTGTGGAAACAGTTTCATGTTTGGGTCATGTGATTTCAGGTGAAGGTATTCAGCCCAAAATCGAACTTGCACAGAGTGTTGTGAATGCTTCCACACCGAAAGAGAAGGAACAAGTAAGGTCATTCTGAGGCCTTGCTGAATTCTTTTCTAAATTTGTACGAGGATTTGCCGGTGTAACTGAACCTATCAGAGCACTACTTAAAAAGGGATCACATTTTTTATGGTCTGATGAATGTCAAAGAGCTTTTGATGTAATCAAATTTGAAATTGGAAAAATGCCTACATTGGGACATTTTGATGTCAATAAGAAGACAGTATTGACCACTCATGCCAGTCTCAAGGGGTTGGGTGCTGTGCTCTCTCAAGTATTGGATGGAGAAGAAAGAACAGTTGCCTTTGTGTCTAGAGCACTTAAGTATGCAGAAACAAACTATTCTTGTATTGAAAGGGAAGCTTAGAGTGTTTTTTGGGCTATACAGCATATCAAATTGTATCTTCTAATTAGGACAGATCATCGTCCTTTAGTTCAGATTTTTTCATGTCACCGCAGTGAATATATTACACCCAGAATCAAGCGCTGGAGGGAAGGTTTGCAGGAATATAATTTCCGGGTACAATATATACTGGGGTCCAGCAACAAGTCCCCTGAGTGTCTCTGTCGATTACGTGTGGAGGAGACATCCATTGTAAATGAAATTAAGAGTGTATGCTGGATTGCTGAATCTACTTTGTCAAGTGAAGAGTGGTCAGATGGTATGAATAAGGATGATATACATACTCAATATGGGTTTAGGAAAGGAATGGGAACTGTCAAACAGTGCCTCAACTTGTCGATAATCATGGGCAAGTAAAGGAAGGCTAGAGGAGCGTCAATCCACCTGGCTTTCATGGACTTGTCCAGTGCCTTTGACACGGTGTGCAGGAGCAAGTTGTGGGCACTAATGGAAGATATGGGCTTTGAGGAACCACTTGTCACTCTTCTCCACAGACTACACGCTTCCACTTCTGTAGTCATCCGGTATGGCCCAGGGGGGGAGAAGACAAAGCCCATTGTGTCGACAGAGGGGGTCCGGCAAGGCTGCATCCTAGCCCCGTTTTTATTTTTGGTTTATACAAATGGGCTGGAGCAGTTTCTGTGAAACAAACATTTGGACTTCCCGAGAATAGCAGGTGCCCAAGTACCTTTATTGTCGTATGCTGACGATACGATCCTGATGGCCTTGACTGCCAACAGCCTCCAGGGATGTTTGGATGCTTTCACCGAATATATGACGTCGCTAGATTTGAAGGTGAATTATAAGAAATCCTTTGTCATGGTATGCGGGCCCAAATCAACGAAAACACGAAAATACACAGTGAATGGGATAGCTATTGAGAAGGTAAAAAACTTTAGTTATCTGGGGATTGTGTTTAATTCGAACCTAAATTGGGACCAACTTTTAGTATCTCGGGTGCAACAAGCTTCAAGAGTTATTGAGGGGCTGTTTCGATTTGCGGTCAAACTTGGTCATAAGCCTGTTGCAGAGCTGATAACCCAATACAAATCAAAATGTCTGTCAGGAGTAACTTATGGTGCAGGAGTGTGGGGGATATTAAAAGAGCACACAGATCCAAATAATTGAGAACAATTTTTTGAATAGACTCTTTTTTATCCCGTCTAGTTTGCCTACCTCATTTTGTCACTCGGAGGTGGGCATTGATTATATTACAGATAGAATACACATGGCACCCCTGTTTTTATAGGGGAAAATCTGGTCTTCAGAGGAACTTAATTTCTCCCGACGTGTCTTAAAAGATTGCATGAATCTAGACAATGCAATGGCGGTACACTGGTTACGCTATGTTAAACAAACCTTTTATAAAATAGGGTTAGAAGATTTTTATGACAAACCTGAGTGTATACCCCTAAACATGAAAATGTCCATAAAAGAAGCTTTTGGATCTGAGCTGAATATATCTTCTAGGTCTTCAGATAGATCGGACCCCCTTTTTTAAAACAGCAACAATTGTATTTGTCTTTTAGCTTACAGGGAAATGCATGTTTTTTAATGACTAGATTTCGTTTAGGCACACTGCACTTTCTTGTGGCTTTTCCAAAACAGGTGGGGTGGTGAGAGAGGCTACCCCCCTGTCCTTGTAACAACACAGCCCAACAAAATACTATGCAACTTATGTTATTTTGCACATTATATAAAGACCCTAGGGTGCGTTTTCTTAAACCAATTTTAAACGAAAATTGTTTCCGATCCCATAGAGAGGGTTTTAATTATTTACATTCCCTAGCAAACGCTTCCATTTGTAGCTCTGTGCTTAGTTTTATAAAAATTGTTTTTATAATAAGGAAACAATATGCAATGTAAAAGTATGTAATTGGGTGTTTTATTGTCTGCAAAAGATATTATTTATGTTTTTTTTTGTTGTAAATATTGTTTTATTTTATGATTGTATGTCTTCCTTGTGAACTTTTATGATTCATCTGGAATCGAATAAAGGTTTCTGACTGACTTCTGAATAAGGATGATGTTCTGTTGTCAATGAGATTGTGGATTAATCAAGGTTGGCCTGATTATAAAACCTGTGATCAGGAAATGAAAGCATACTGGTCTGTGAGGGATGAACTTTCATTCATCTGTGGGAATCTTATGAGAGGATACAGGGTGGTTCCGCCAGTTGAATTTAGAAACAGAATTATCAACACAGCCCATGAGGGTCACCTTGGATGGAGTCTTACCAAAACTTGAGTAAGGAAACATTCTGGTGGCCTGGTATGTATCACATGATAGAGAGTGTTGTCAAGGATTGTGTAACTTGTGCTGCTAGTGATAAATCGCATGTTCTTAGTCATGCGTCATTATCCCCTGTTGAAGTTCCTGATATTGTGTGGTCAAAATTAGGAATGAAATGAGGATACAGTGTTGAACCAAACGGCACTGTGCCCTTGGTGGCACTCCTATGGAGACATGGCCGCTCTTTAGTATTCAACGTTAACACGTAATAAATTACTATCTGTTGTGGTTCATTAGGTAGTTTATTCAATAAAGTTTAATCCAAATTCAATTCGTCAGGATATAATCCAAATCAAAAAATCATTTGTTCAATGATACATCTTTAGTAAATCATCCGATTGTCAAAATGCATCCCAATGCATTTCGGGACATGTGCCCTTCATCCGGGGACTCGTACACAATCTGTAAATATTCAAATATATTAGTCAGGAGTGGGAACTCCGCATCACAACAGCGTAAACAGTATGAAATGATGTGACTTTCGTGATTCAAAGTCGAAGGTGAAATCAAGAAACCATGGAAAATGAGTGCTCAATGGCTGTTATCAGATCGTGGGTGAAGCGTGAGGTGCACGTTAAAAAATGGGTGCTCGGTTGTGCATGGATAGATATGTAAGTGTGTCTCATGCTGAAGAGCTTAGGTCAAAAGGATTTATACGTGGTAGCAGGTAGGAGCCGGGTGATGTTATGTCACCAATATTCATTCCGAAAGGTCAGACTCTAGAGGTGCGTGCTCGATAGTACACGGGTGAAGAATGTCACAAGCCGGGTGATGTTATATCGCCGGTATTAAAAGGTTTCTATGGAAAGCCGTTTAAGAAGATGGTGAAACGGGCGGTGAACCGCCAGGTGGTTAGTCTTACCGGGGAAAGATGCGGGTCGCATAGATTCGTGCTGGCGTCTTCGGCGTGTGTGTGTGAACTTGCAGTGCTACAGTTAAAATGATTCCCGAAGGGTAAATGGAAAGAGGACTATCGGGATGTCCGCCATGTTGGAGTGGTGATACGCTTCCGTGGAGGGAAAGTTACCAGGTGTTCGAATATATATCAAATCCGAGTAACTGTGTAGAGTGTGTATGCCAAACCGTTTGACAGTGTAACGACGGGTCAGAAAAAATGGTCGAAGCCACCCTCATAAGGTGACTCACCAAGTCCGTTCATTAGGGGGCTAGTGTTCGTGGGGCGGGAGATAATAAAGTTTGTGGTGGAAAAAAAAGGAGACCTACTCCCATGTTAGACGCGGTGCGAGTGCGAGTGAAATGTGAGACAAATAGCGTAGGAAAGGAAGTCTGTTGGGGAATAACATTTCCTGTGGGTTAAAGATCATGTGTACAATTTCTATAAAGTGATACAAAGCAATGGAAACAAACCTGACTGTAATACATTTGATTATTTACAGATTGTGTACGATCACCTGATGAAGGGCACATGTCCCGAAATGCATTGGGACGCACGTTGACAATCGGATGATTTACTAAAGATGTATCATTGAACAAATGATTTTTTGATTTGGATTATATCCTGATGAATTGAATTTCGATTGAACTTTATTGAATAAACTACCTAATGAACCACAACAGATAGTGATTTATTACGTGTTAACATTAAATACTAAAGAGAGACCATGTCTCCATAGGAGTGCCACCAAGGGCACAGTGACGTTTGGTTCGACACTGCATCCCCATTTTGTATAAATTCGGCTCCCTCAAGGTCAGGAGGGGTCTACCCAGTGGCACCCAAAAATCACAAAAAAGTGAATACCCAGTATAGTTGGACAACTGTTTACATAGATTAAACCAAGGAGTGACACACATCACATTGACATTCTTCTCAAAATTAGGAATGGACATCATGGGGCCTTTTGATTTGTTGCCGTCCTATGAGTGTTTTGTAATATTGCTTGTTGATTATACTTCAAAATGGGTAGTCACGAAGTGTGTTCCTTCTGCAAACACTAGGACTGTTAAAGACTTTCTCAAAGATGTGTTTGCTTCTGAGGGCGTACTGAAGTTTCTGATCACCGACAATGGTGTGCAATTTGTATCTCATGAAATGTGTGAGTTTCTCAAAGATAATTATATTGTTCATCAGAAAACAGTGCTGTATACACCTCAAGCAAATGGCTTGACTGAGAGAATGAACCGGATTGTCAAAGATTGTGCCCAACGTGCTCTTGATTATAAAGTTACATTTAGTAATGTTTTGAGAGATACGTATTGGGCACACTGCACCACACCTAATGCCATCACACAAAGATCTCCTTTTGAGACGTAAGAGGTAGAAAGACTGTCTCAAAATGAAATCCTTCTTGGTTACCTGAGTGTTTTGGTGTGGGAATTTCTGAGGAGGCAAGACGTTTAAGAATATCAGGGTAACAACGCAAATATAAAGTCAGCTTTGACTCCAGAATGCCTGTGAAGAACAAGAAGTGGAACATTGGTGACAGGGTTTTAGCGAAGAATCCCAAACATACCTTGAAGGGAAGAAGTACTTTCATTGGTCCTTTCACAATTGTTTCCATTAGGAAAAATGTTGTGACGGTAAATACTGGATGTGTGTGGAGTATGTCTAGATTGGTGAAGTGTTTGAAAGAACCCATGGATATACACAACTCTATGGAATGTGATTATAATGTTAATGAGAAACACAATTCAGGAAAAAATTACCATGCTGGGAAATTGAGAGTTTTTCCTCAGAGGTACGAATATGCCTGTGAAGTTCAGAGATTATGTTCTGTATCTTGTGTATTCATCTTGATGTGATATTACATATTTATCTCACCTTTATTTGCTATTTCTATTGTTATTTTTATGTAAGGGAGATGTGTTGTAACTTCTTTAGAAATGTTACTATGTATAATTTATGATGTCATAGAATTTAGGAGCTGGACTGAACACTTCTTCCAGGACTGCTGACCTGACTGGACTGTTGATGCTGAGCGGTTACTTCTTGATAATAAACCACATTTGTTTACAATCTCGTGGTGAGGACTATCTTTATTACAGTGTATCAGCCTCTGAGTGGGTCTGTGAGTGGCTACATAAGTCTATAGGTGGGATCGTGAGTGGGTGTATCTGTCTCTGACTCGGTCTGGGAGTGATTTCATGAGCCTCGGAGTGGGTCTGTGAGTGGGTGCATGAGTGCCTGAGTGTTTCTCTGAGTGAGGACATGAGTTTGAGTGGATCTGTGAGTGGGTGTGTGAGACTCTGAGTGGGTCTGTGAGTGGGTACATGAGTGTCTGAGTGGCTCTGTGAGTGGGTAAATGAGTCTCTCAGTGGGTCTGTGAATGGGTGCATGAGTCTGTGAGTATGTGGATGAGTGTCTTAGTGGGTCTGTGAGTGGCTACATGAGCTTTAGAGTGGGTCTGTGAGTGGGTGCATGAGTGTCTGAGTGGTTCTCTTAGTGATTGCATACGTCTGAGTGGGTCTGTGAGTGTTGAGTGGGTCTGTGAGTTGGTGTGAGAGTTTCTGAGCAGCTCTACAAGTGGGTGCATGAGTCACTGAGTGGGTCAGTCACTGCGTGGGTGTGTGAGTCTCTGGGTGGTTCTGGGACTGTCTGAGGTGTTTTGTAAGTAGGTGCATGAATGGGTCTGTGAGTGTCTGACTGGCCCTGTGAGGGACTAAATGAGTGTTCGAGAGGGTCTGTGATTGAGTGCATGAGTTTCTGAGCGGGTCTCTGCGTGGGTCTGTAATTGGGTGCATGAGTCTCTTAGTGGGTCTGTGAGTGGATGCAGAAGTGTCTGAGTGGGTCTATGAGTAATTACATGAGTGTTCAACTGGGTTTGTCAGTGAGTGCATGAGTATCTGAGTGGGTCTGTGGGTGAGTACCTGAGTCTGAGTGGGTGCATGAGCCTCTAAGTGGGTATGTGAGTGGGTGTATGAGTCTCTGAGTGGGTCTGTGAGTGGGTGCATAAGTGTCTATGTAGGTCTGTGAGTGGTTACGTGAGTGTTTGATTGGGTCTCTGAGTGGGTCCATGAGTCTCAGAGTGGGTCTATAAGTGAGTTCATACATTTCTGAGTGGCTCTGTGGGTGTGTCTGTGAGTTAGTGGGATGTAGGAGTCTCTGAGTTGGTCTGTGAGGTGGTGTGTGAGTGTCCAAGTAGGTCTGTGAGTAGATGCATGAGTGTCTGATTAGGTGTATGACTGGGTGTGTAAGTATCTGAGTGCTCTCTATTTAGCCCTCTTCTTCTCTGTTTGAACTTTTCTGCTTGTTTTTCTGCCTTCCTGTTAATTTTCCTCCCCTGTTTGCCCTCGTCTGCTCTGTTTTACATTTCCTGCTCATTTTTCTACCCTCTAATTTGCCTGTTTTGCTTGTTTTACTGCTGTTTGCTTTATCTTTTTGGCTTATTTTTCTGCCCTATGTTTTGTCTTTTCTGTTCATTTTTCTGCCCTTTGTTTTTTTGCTCCCGCTACGAAGGGGGTAGGGGCCACCATAATTTTAATGGGGGCGGGATGGCTACGCCGCCTCCCCTCAGGCCTATTTTGGCCCCAGGAACCTCATCATCTGGGGCAGCCATAATTCAATGAGGAATGGGCCGAGAGGACCCCCTCCCCGGGCCTATTACAGCTCCAGTGACCCCCTCTCCTGGGCATGGTCACATTTGAATTGGGGAGGGAAGCCACGTGGCCCTGATCTTTAGGCCGAATGACGTGGTTTGAGTGAAGGAGTCGGAACCTGAAGGAATTGTGGTTTCTGTATGCCATGCTGGATAGACTGTCAGCCATTAGAATTCCTTTGGATAAGAAATAAGAAGAGTGAGGAAGAGATAAATATTGACCACGGCACAGACACTAGCATTTCAAGCAAGTATGAGTGGCAAATACCTCGACAAAGACTGTCAAATAGTTCACGGCTCCGGGAACACTAAGGACCACTTGAAAGGTGTCCTGATTTACCGCCATTCTGATGAGACCCAAGATATGTCGGGCTGACACGCGTCAACTTCTTTGAATTGGAGAAGTCCTAGATAAATTGAAACAGGTTAAAGAATAGAGGGAGTACCATTAATCAAAAGAGGACTTACGTACTCTTCCTCACTATGTACTTTCCTTTAATTATAGAGGACGATCTCTAATAAACAGAATGCTGACAATGTATAGGTTTAACATCTGTATGAATGAATAGGGTAACAAAGGATAAATAGGTGCATAGGGTATTCCTTACCCACTATATTATATAGTGAGGTATATAGACATTTAATATTGTTTGTTTGTTGTATATTTTTTGTATATATTTAGTGGAATTGATGTGTATGAATATATGTATGTCTTTTAGAAAAGACTTTTGATATAAAATATCCATGAATATATAAAAATCTTTTTGTGGACTGCAATTCGTGTTGGTGACTTAATTAATATTAAATAACGTAGATAATTTGTCTCAGTGGGAGGACTAATTGATATTTTCCTATCCATTTAAGTATCCTTTCAGTATTTGTTCCAACGCATTGTTCTTTGTATTTACAAGTTTATATGTGCCTCGATGCGATTGGAGTAAGAGGGCCCTCCGTTTCGATATCGATACCCCAGGCCGGATTCAGCCTGGAGACCCCATTCACGGGGGTTGGGCTTTAACCACTTAACCAGGGCGGCAATTCCGCCGAGGTGTGGCATTTCAGCAGAGTGGATGGGGCCGCGGCAGCCAACGAACGTGCGCAGCACTACGAAGGTAGTGCACGCTGCGGCTGTTGGCCGACAGAAGCATGCAAGGGGTTAACTAAATATGGAGGAGGCCACACAGTCCCCCACTCTGTGCAGACCCACCCCCGGGGGCCAGACAAGTTTCCCTGGGTGCCCCGGAGTCTATCAAGGGCACTGAGTATGTTCTGGGACCATGGGGGCAGCCTCAAGGCCCCCACAGACTCAGCCGGTGCCCTATCGCCTGCGGGAGCCAGCATTGCTGTTGCACCCAGTAAGCTGCTGGAAATGCAGCTCCAAGTGTGCAAGAGCAATAGTCTAATCTCTTTCCTGCCCATGACTGCGGGAAGGTAATGAGATGAAACCTCCACTTCCAGCAGGCGAGAGCACTTTGAGAGTTCCCACCCACTGGAACAGGAGTGTTTGCTTTTGCTTGGCTGTAGCTGTCAGCTCCTGCCAAGCAAAACCAAACAGCTATGTCCCAAGGGGTGAGCACCCTGGTTCATAAGAGGAGCTGGCCCTGGGGATGCGGACCTCAGGGCCATTAAAGCGCCACTAGAGGGGCCACTCAACTCCCCTCCTTTACTTTTCATGGGCCAGCCCTGTGAAAGTGGTAGTTTGGCCCTCTCTCACTTTTGAAAGTTATTTGCCCTGGGAAGGTGGTGGGCATCAGGGCCCAGGGGCAACAAGGCCCCCGTCACTTTCAATTTAGCCCCAGGGAGGTGGTGGCCCTGGACATACAAATGCCCTAGGAAGGGGGCCCGTGTTTATTTTTATAAATGTGTGTATATCCAAACTACTCTCCCCTGGCATGATGGGGGAATAGGGTTGCCAGACCTCCGGAAGTATTACTGGGCCTCCCAACTGGCAGCAGTGAACCACGTCATTTACGGGCCCCCCGGGGATCCAGGGTATGCTATGGACCGCCGGCACGTGTCTGTGGGTGATTTCACCAGGGCACTATATGCCAGACTTCGCCAGTTTCTCCTGACTGGACCGACGGCGCACACCGTACTTGTGTGGCACACGGCCAATAGATATCTTGGGTGGGAGGGTAAACTCACGCTTGCCACCCCCTTATGGCGTTCAGAGCGGCTGGGAAGTCTGTGGAAGTGCAAGGGTTTTGACAAATGGGACCTCATAGGGATCACGACATATGGGGAAAGACACAGTGCACACATTTCATAATCTTAAACAGAAATATAGTCTTCACGACAGTGAGCACTACCATTACCTCCCGATAAGGCATGCTCTGAGTACACATATCCCTAGAGACACGACGCTACCCGACGCTTCCCCACTAGAGGACCGAGTACTGGACGGGCACCTTCCAGAGAAGACTATCTCTTTAATTTATAGAAAGCTCATAAATAACATGGAAGACCCGCTTGTAGCTGTCAGGGCGCACTGGATTGAAGATGGGTTGGAGCTAGATGATGAGGATTGGAGAGAGGCGTCTCCCCCCCAAGGGTCGTAGCAATACAGATGAGGCTCAGGTAAGTACAATTGAAGATTTTGCACAGGTCTTATGTTACAGGGCTGAGTCTAGTTCGTATGGGTCGGGTTGAGAGTGGGGAGTGCTGAAGGGGTTGTGGGGAGTTAGGCACCTTTATGCATATCTTGTGGCACTGTGCGGAGGTGCAGGACTACTGGGTGAAGATCCATGAGATCCTGAAAGATGTTCTTGGGGTGGGGATAATACTAGAGGCCCGCAGGTGCATATTATACATCTGGGAACGCACAGACCTGAATGCGTACCAGAAGCGATGGGCTACATTGACTTGTATGATTGTGAAACGAAACATAGCTTAGCTGTGGGGTACCAGTCAGCCTCACTGGGTTACGAAGTGGTCAGAAGACTTAGATTGGCCCATGTTTAGGGAGAGGTTGGTTTACGTCAACAGAGGTTGCCCTGAGAAGTGGGGGAAAATATGGGAGGCGTGGATTAGACACAGCAGAAATGTTTGTACGCCCCCGAAACGGCTTGTAGAAATGGAGGCGCTAGAGTCCCCGTAATCAATTGTTTCTATTTTGTATTTAATATTTTGCATGTATGAGAATGTAACACCGACAAGAGCAAGCCTCCATTGTCCAAGATCTTCCTAGCCTCCTCTGTTACGGCAATCAAGGCTGTCTCGGTCCCATGAAGGGGGCGGAAGCCGGTCTGGGTGGAGTCTAGAATGTTCATCCACGGCAGCAGGGAAATTAGTCGGTAGTTGGCCGGGTTATCTTGGTCCAGATTTGTTTTTTTTAAGAGGGCTTTCACCATGGCTTGCTTCCATGGGAGAGGGACAATGCCCGAGGAGAGGGAATTATTCGGTAATTCCAAGATGGTAGGTATGATGTGGGTGTCAACTGAGAGTAAGACGCGAGGAGGTGCTGGATCGTTAGGGGAGCCAGATTTCACCTGATGCATGATAAGTTCTAGAGTGCTCGCATCTAAGGAGGGGAAGTGGTCAAGTGTGGTGTGGGGTTGGGTCTCTGGTTGTAGACGAATTTTAGTATCATTCAAAGGTTGGTAAAAAGATGTGTAGATTTTTTCTATTTTTTGATCGAAAAAGTCAGCCAGGTTGTCACAGTGGGTTTGAACATCTGGGACGTCCTTCTGTTTTTCTGGTAGATGTAGTAGCGTTTTTGCAATGCAGTATATTTCTTTTGGTTTGCCTATAGTTATACCTATGTAACTATGCCATAGTTATACCTATGTTTTTCGTACTGAATTTTCTAGATTTTTTTAACTGTTTATTTGTAAATGTATTATTTATAAAACAATATAATATACTTTTCTGAAAATTGTGCAAATTAAAAAAAATTACAACTGAAATATAGTATAATTATGGGAAAAACTTCCGCTTTTGAAACAGGGCTTACCGTGTCTTTGCTGCACTGCTGAGAGAGGCGCTGCCTTGCCTTCCGCCTCCCGCCTCCCGCCGCATGTCTCCAGGGAGGCTGCCGCTGAGGAGAGCGGGCACCGGGGAACTTCATCCCCCATCCACCATCAGGACAGCGCACTCGGCGCTACGTCATCTAGCGTCAGGAGGCGCATAAATTAAGTGCCACACCTCCCTCGCGGGACGCGAGCGGGACGCCCGGGGCTAAGCCCGGGCAAAGGGCGGGCCGTCTGTGGCCGTCCGAGGCTGGCCTAGGTTGGGTTGGGCTAGGGTCCCTGCCCGAAAATTCCTGCGAACTCTTCCTGGACACAGACTGGCTTGGACTGCATTGGGTAATTGAAATAACTACTGAGTTCTGTGAGTAAACATATTGTTCTGAGTGTATTGCCCATTCTAACTATGCCCGGAAAAACACTAACCCCAGTCAATAACACCATGGACAATTATCTCTTCCAAGTTGTGGCAAAAATAAATAGCGACAGGAGATCCTCGTTGGGATTGGATTCATTTAATCAATCTCCTCTGAACGATAAAGAAATAGAGGATCCTTTTGCACTAAATAACAGCAGTACATCTGGTGTGGTACATGATTCTCTTAATGATATAAACACCATCCAGCCTAGTGGCATAGTGGCTATTACTGAAGATAGTAGTGACAGCGAAGTGGAGACAGTGATATCCACCAATAACGAGTCTCCTCTCCCTGCCCCAGCCCCTGTTCCAGCCCCGAGGGTTAGAGGGGGCAAAGGAAAGGTTATGCCTAAACGGGGGGGTTTAAGGTCTGGTAGAAACAAAGTTGCAACCCCACCAAGGAAAAAACTTGAGGGGGAGGAGGTTGATCTGACTAATGAAGCTTATGTGACCCTCTCCAATGCTCAATTTAATAAACTATGGAGCATGATGGACATAAAAATTAAAGGTATAGTCAAACCCTTGGTTAGTAAAATAGACAAATTAACCGCTGAGGTTAATAGATTGGGTGGCTTATTAGAGAAAACTCTGGTGGAGGTAGAAAATCTCCCTGAAGAAGTTGTGACTAGGGTAGAGTCATTAATGAGTAAAACACCCTCTGGCGAAAATTGTGGACCTACTCCTATCCCTGCGCCAAATCCGCTAATGGTACCACTGACGAATCCAGTTGGTAGTGCTCTAGGTGTTGTACCTCCTGTTCCTACCACTGCTGATTTCAATACTGGGAAAGGGTCTTTTGAGCTTGTGGTAGAAGCTTCTCCATTAGTTCTCGTTCTTGCAAATGTCCCCCCATTGGTATCTGGGGAGGTTGAAACTACATCATCTTTAGTACATAAATCTCTCTCGTGGCTTACTAACAAGATGGTAATATCTCCTTGGGGAAGGCAACAATTAGCTGAAGAACTTGTAAACGCCAAAAGGGTAGAGTGGATTGGTAATAGGGTCAAGAGGTATAAGGGGGATTGTGTTGTCCTTAACTTCTCTGACCCTGAGGTATTGTCAAACATCTTGCCCAACATCTTACCTCCACAGCGAAGATCAACTACGATTGTTCCACTGACTTTGGATTTTTTCTACCCTCGGACAGGAAGAGGCCCGAATCCTAGTATTTTAAGAACAAAATGGAATGTGGTGACCAAAAGGGGTAGTAATGATGTTGGTTTTACTGAGGGGGGAATAGGCTTGGAAAATAGATTCTCTGCCCTCTCAAACCTGAATGCCTGTGATTGACTACCATTTAACTCTAAGCCTTTGTTGCAAACTACATTTGATGTATGCACTACAAGGGAATTTGGTGATCTAGTAGGCGCTCGAACTGAGAATGTCAACCCTGTGGTCACGGTTGGACCAATCAATGAAAATGAAAATAACAATGGTATCGATGACACGGTGTTGAGTGGGTTTGTCTCTAGCCCTAAACTTGAAATGGCATATGGTACTGGGAACTTATTATCCTGGAATGTGGCTGGGCTATGCTCCAAGCTGGTCTGCGGAGACTGGTTTGGGTTTGTTAGCAAGTATGATGTTTGTATTTTCCAGGAGACATGGGCCTGTGATCCTGTTTTTGCTCTAGGGTACTTAAATTTCTATGTACCAGCCATCAAGGGCCCAAAAGGACGTCCAATGGGGGGCCTTACTATATGGGTCCGACAGTCCCTAAAGGCTGTAGTAAAAAGTGTGGCGCTTGATCAAAAAGATATCCAGCTCATTAGGCTCACGAGTGATACATCCATTTCCCTTGATATCTATAACATATATTCTAGAAGTGGAAATACAGGAAAATCTGAGGTCCTTCTTACCCTGTATAATCTACTTGAGACACATTCTAGTAGTAAGAACATAATAATTGCAGGCGACTTAAATCGTACGTTTGAACCTCTAGATACCGGCGAGGCTTCCTTAGGTACAGAGGAAGATAAGCAATGGGATATTCCCATATTAGATACTACTCCAGTAACTCGCTGGACTGAGGATATCTTAGGTCTAAATGCAATGTGTCTCGAACATGGGTTAAGAGCTCTGAATGGTAGGACAAAGTCAGATAGAGTACCAGCTATGACTTTCCATAATGGGAGACACCAAAGCCGCATTGATTATGTTATTTGTAGCATGCCCCTTTGGCAACTGTTAGTGATATGGTTGTAATGGAAAGGCTTGAGAGTGACCATAACCCTCTATGTGTTTTTCACAAATGGTGGTTGTCCGATGGTATTGTTTCTAACCCCCGTGATGATTTTTTACCCCCACTGATTGTACCAACAAATGACATGCGCAGGTTGAGGTGGACAAGTGTCAGGACAGACCAGCAGGTCTTAGAAAAAATAGGAGTTGCGACTGACAAGGCTATCATGGCCCTAGAGTGTGTGGCAGGGGATCCTCCGGGTCAAGATGACACTACAAAAGTATATGAGAATTTCTTTAAAGAAATTAAATGTTACTTTTTAAAACCTGTAAGTAGAAAGAGGGTATGTGCTTATAGAGCTGCTAAGTGGTATAATCATGATTGCAAGGTGGCACGAACCTCTTTGGGAGCCGCAATCAAGAGTAAAAATTTGGGGGCTATTCGATCTGCCAGGAAGAATTATAAAATCTGCATTGCTAAGGCGAAAAAGGATTGGGACGAGGCCCATTGGAATAAGTTGAAATGTGCAAGTGATCGAAAACATTCTAGATTATTTTGGCACATTGTAAAATGGGGTCAAGAAAGGTCTGAAGAGCCAAGTAACAACAATGTCCCACAGGATGCCTGGGTTAAATTCTTCAGTGACCAGTATGCTACTAGGGACCAGATTGTAACTAGTACCTGCCCTGTTCATTTATTTGCAGAAGACAATGTCTTCACGCAGAGTGAAATACTGTCTGCCCTCAAAACTGTAAATAGCGGTCGTGCTCCCGGCGCAGATGGGGTCCCAGCGGACGTTTTTCTAAATGACACTGGAAGGTGGTGTAAATATATTTACTTGCTAATAAACCACATTACCAAGGGTGCAGATATCCCGGTATCATGGCGGGGTGCTGTAATCATTCCTGTGTACAAAAAGGGAGATCGTGACCAGCCTTGCAACTATCGCCCAATCAGTCTAATTGATACTGTCCAAAAAATTGTGGGACGAGTGATTGTAAACAGATTACTTGACTGGGCAGAGGAACACAATATTTTATCTCCCTTTCAGGCTGGGTTTCGCAGGGCAACTAGTACTGTGGATCAAGTCTTTCGATTCCAATTGATCCAGTGGAGGACCGTGTTGCTAGGTGGAGGCAGTCTTTATGCGGCATTTGTCGATTTGCGGGCTGCCTTCGACCTGGTACCAAGGGCGAAGCTGTGGGAAGTGCTTGCGGCTTTAGGGGTCCCAGGGGTCTTGCTGACCTTGATCATGAGATTACATGAAGGTACTTATGCCAAAATCCAATGGGGTGGGTATGGCAATGACACTGCCGAATTTCCTGTTGAGCGTGGGGTTTGGCAAGGGTGCTCAATGGCACCAACACTGTTCACCCTTTTCATTAACGGTATTGTCCCCCGCATGCAATCACAGGTTGTGGATGCTCCTTCTCTTGCAGGTGTAAAAGTTCCTATTTTAATGTTCGCCGATGACACGTTAATTTTATCTAAAACCCCAAGTGGTCTGCAAAAATCATTGGCCATTTTTGATACGTTTTGTGGGGATTACGGTCTGGAGGTGAATGCGTCTAAAACCAAACTCATGGTTTTTAATCCACATAGAAATTTTAAATCCAAAATTATCATGAGTGGACGCATTCTTGAGGTTGTAAAATCATTTACTTACCTGGGGATCCATATCTCTAATGATAATAGATGGACCCAACATTTAAACATTGCAACATTAAGGCATAAGCAACTAGCTGGTACCATTATAAAGGAGCATAGGAAATCGCTGACCAAACCGATTAAACCACCCCTGATTATATATGAAGCAAAAGCAATTGGGTCAGTACTGTACGGGGCTGAGTTGTGGGGGCATGAAAATCTGCATGAGCTTCAAATTACAGAGAACAAGTTTTTTAGGAAACTTACAGGTACTCCACAGAGTAGTCCGTTATTGCCTCTGAGATATGAGCTTGGCAGGAAAGAAATCTCGGAAATGGGAAAACTACGACCGATTCTATACTGGCGTAGGCTCTGGACTACGCCTGAGCTCTCCCACTATGCGGATGGGTTTATTGATGTCATTAAAGCAGATCGCTTTAATAAAATTAGCTGGTTCAAATCACTAAAATTTGCACTATTTGAACTAGGGCTAAATACATTGTGGTTTGATCCAGCTGGGGCATCATTTCCCACTAAGACAACCCTAAAAAATATTTTCTGGGAACGGGTTGCTAATAGGAGTTTGCTCAGTACCAACAGCGGGTCCATGACCATCAGCTTTCTCGAGGTTAAACTGATCCCTGTATATGAATTGTATTGGGATTACATATCCAACCCTATGGATAGGAAATTGTTCTTTCAACTGAGGGCTGGCTCTCTCCCTCTCCGTAATTTAACATCTAAGTGGAGGGTAGGAGGTTCAGCTACTTGTCCAGTCTGTGGGGAAGGAAACAAAACCCTTGGTCATTTTTTGTTCTCCTGTAAAGTATATTCTGCTCCAAGGCGAGTCTGGTTGGCACCTATGTGTAAGAATTTGGGTACCAAAAGCAGTATGGTAGCTTTGCGTATTGTTAGGTCTACTACTCTGACTTGGATCACAATTGCCACCGCAAAGTACTTGGGGTGGGCGTGGGTATTAAGGCAGAGACTGCTAGTAGGGTAACTACTCTCTGCTCAGTCGTTCAGAGACTGCTAGACTATTGTCTATTCTCTGTATTGGTACAATTTACGTGTCATCTTGAATGAAATTTTGACGATCTTAGCTTAATGATATTGTAATCTTTTTTAATCGTTATTTTAATAGTAATGAACTTTTACACCTGTGATTATGTATATTTGCTTGGTAGATAACTGTCTTTTTGTCTTTTTAACGAGGCATGTGCTTATGTCAAATATGACTTTTGTAAATTTAATTGTCTTTTTATTACGTGTTTGTACGTCTGCTTTTATGAGTATTAACTCGAATAAAGCACTTTTGAATTTGAATTTGAATTTGTATAATTATGTTTTTTATTGTAATTTTTATATATTATTATTTTATTTCTATTTTTTTGGAGTCACGTACCCAAAGCGTACCCAACATGGCGGGTACACGTATTCAATCCACCATTTTGGAAAAGTTGTTAATGATCCGCGTACGGGATGTGACGGGTGCGTGTTTTCCAGTTACGTCATATATGTATATTACGTGTCGTGCGCGATAGGCATGCAACCTGTCCGCGACTCCTGCTCCCGCATATTTGCGATACATGCGCATTACAGGACGCAATGTTTGCACGGTGGCAGGCCCCGCGTGACATCATATATGTGCTGGGGCACGCTGGGTGCGCGAATCCCGCAAAAGCTTTTATATTCTAAAATTGTATGTATGTGTCTTTAATGTACATATTAGGGCAATAGATTATCTAAGGTGTTCATAAAAATAATATATTCGTACTTGTAATAAGCGAAGTTGCGTCGGGTGCGTTCATTGTGAGCGAAGGGTGCGCGAATCCCATGTGACCTTAAAAAAAGGGATATGATTGGTTTATAACATTTCCCATTGCAACAGTTGAAGGACCCCACCCATTTTAGTCATTTTAACAAAAGGTAAATGCAACAAAAGTCACATGCTCGCTCTGTGACAGGGTCCTGTCGCAAGGCAGTGAAAAAAAATACTCCTGTGGAACTGCGAGTATGTACAAGCATTTACGTACCATTCACCCCGGGAATCTGGCACAAGAGGTGATGAGACGTACAGCAAAAAACTCCACCACCAGTCATTGCTAGCACCTCCGGAGCGTCCACATCAACAGCTCCAATAGACATTCATCAAGAATTCGCATTTACCCAGTAGCAGTGCACTAAGTGCAAAGCCATCATCTGCTACGGTGAACAATCAGTGGATGCTGTTTGCGCAGCACAGCGCAACCATAAATACTAATTTTCTTTATTTTTTTGCTTTTGGAATGATGTTTAATTCCAAAAGTTACCTGTTTACTTTGTTCCTTTTTTTGTTCAGTTTTTAGAAAAACTCCAAAAAACTACAAAATTGTTCGAAACTACAAAAGAAAATACAAAACAAAAAAAGAAGAAAAAAAGAAGTTCTTGTTAGAACTACCTTATCTGGTTTAAAAAAAAATATAATTGCATGGTAATATCTGAAAGTTTGGTTGAATATATATGTAGAGCATGCTTGACTGAAAGAATGCATTAGTAGTGTATGGTGAATTTATAGGGACATATCTATGAGGAAGTGCTGCAGCATGGCACCGCAAGCCCTTTGGCTGCACCTGCCTGCAGCACTTTCGAAGCACAGGGATGTGACATATTTACATGAATATGCACTGGCACACAAACTGTAGCCATGCGCTGGCGCAGGCACCCTTGCACCATGGTGCAAGGATGCTTGCGTCGTGGGGAGATTGGTTTTGTGGAGGAAATGTAAAATGTAAATGTAAATGTCAAGGTATTTGTAGAGCGCACTGCCACCAAGTGGTTTCCTGGCGCTATTACTCATATCGCTGTGGAACCCTTCCTGGCTTTCCCTGTGAAGTGTCCACTCCTGGGCACCCCCAGGGTGAAGCCAGGCAACCTAGTGCTGTTGGGGCTGGTGTGGAGGTTAAGCAAGCTATTGCCCAGAGTTGCAGCGTGGGGCCCATGATTAGAATAGGCACCAAGGCGAGAATTGTCAGGTCCGAGGAAATTGAGCCCAAGACCCACCGAGGCTGGAATTGAACCCTGGTCCCGGGACAGAACTCTGCATAAGGGTCTGCCACTCTAACCATTGAGCCATACTCCTCCACTGGAGGAAGGGACACCTTCCTGTGCAAAAATAATCACTAAATGCATTTTCCTCTTTCAATGCGTGCTTTAGAATGCAGCACTCATTAAAAGAGGAAAACATGTGGAGAAATTATAACATTTCTCCTCGTTCTGCCTTGCTACGCCACCTCTAGGGTGGTGCAGCATTCACACACATGTCCAGAATAATGATTTCTTGTATATCTTGAGATGTGTCTTGTTCCATGGGTGTTGTGTGGGAACAAACACCCATGGAACACCCCTTCAACACAAAGTGTTGCGTGTGAATGGGTCGTATTTACAAGGAGAGGAATCTCCTTGTAAATATGGAGGTGCCCCCGGCACCACTACTACGTCACAATAAGTGATGTACTGGAGGCGCAGGGGTCTTGTAAATCTGCCCCATAAGTTCTTAGGGATTGGCGGATTAACACGATAAGAACGTAGTGCTGGATTGGTGATTGAGGAAGTGCATGAGACTGACAGGAGGAATCCTAGGCTATATGGGTAGTACTTCAGTATTTAGTGGAGTGTACCAATAGTATGTATGTGCTTTGATTTTTTTTGTTTAAATGTTTTTATTAGGGTTTTTAACATTTCTGAGCTAGGTCACATAACAATCAACATAGATGCCAACATTACATGACAATTACAAACGCTGTTCAATGGCAACAGATCGGCTCTTGTCTTCAGAGCGTGTCAGTTGTGCAATGAGGCCCCTGAATCCATCAGTGGGCTATCTTGTTGCGGGATGTCATGTCTGAGTGCATCTGATCCCTTGAGCGATATGATTGTGGGGTTGGGTGAAGCTGTTACCCCTCCGTCAATGCTCTACCCTGCTTGACGGACGCTAATAGCGATGTTGTATGTATATGTGTCGGACTTAAACATACCGACTAACTCTTAACTGGGAGCCACGGGAGGGATACCCCCTCAGGAGGGGAAAGGGGAGGAGGGTAAAGGAAGGGAGAATATGAATAGAATAGCGGCGTGCAGGGGGGTGCGGCGCGTCTGAATGGCGCCCAGGGCAAACACCATCCAGTGGGAAACGGCTATGTGCGTCGCGGGCGGCGAGCAGGGCAGCGTGGGAAGAACCACGGTCGTATCAGATGATCATGTAAGCGGGGTCGGCTGTCGCGGTATGTCAACCTCTCTTCAGGGGCACTATGCAAGCACTAGTGGTGGGTCCTGTGGGCCAGCCCTGTGAAAGTGGTAGTCTTGGCCCTCTCTCACTTTTGAAAGTTATTTGCCCTGGGAAGGTGGTGGGCATCAGGGCCCAGGGGCAACAAGGCCCCCGTCACTTTCAATTTAGCCCCAGGGAGGTGGTGGCCCCGGACATACAAATGCCCTAGGAAGGGGGCCCGTGTTTATTTTTATAAATGTGTGTATATCCAAACTACTCTCCCCTGGCATGATGGGGGAATAGGGTTGCCAGACCTCCGGAAGTATTACTGGGCCTCCCAACTGGCAGCAGTGAACCACGTCATTTACGGGCCCCCCGGGGATCCAGGGTATGCTATGGACCGCCGGCACGTGTCTGGGGGTGATTTCACCAGGGCACTATATGCCAGACTTCGCCAGTTTCTCCTGACTGGACCGACGGCGCACACCGTACTTGTGTGGCACACGGCCAATAGATATCTTGGGTGGGAGGGTAAACTCACGCTTGCCACCCCCTTATGGAGTTCAGAGCGGCTGGGAAGTCTGTGGAAGTGCAAGGGTTTTGACAAATGGGACCTCATAGGGATCACGACATATGGGGAAAGACACAGTGCACACATTTCATAATCTTAAACAGAAATATAGTCTTCACGACAGTGAGCACTACCATTACCTCCCGATAAGGCATGCTCTGAGTACACATATCCCTAGAGACACGACGCTACCCGACGCTTCCCCTTTAGAGGACCGAGTACTGGACGGGCACCTTCCAGAGAAGACTATCTCTTTAATTTATAGAAAGCTCATAAATAACATGGAAGACCCGCTTGTAGCTGTCAGGGCGCACTGGATTGAAGATGGGTTGGAGCTAGATGATGAGGATTGGAGAGAGGCGTCTCCTCCCCAAGGGTCGTAGCAATACAGATGAGGCTCAGGTAAGTACAATTGAAGATTTTGCACAGGTCTTATGTTACAGGGCTGAGTCTAGTTCGTATGGGTCGGGTTGAGAGTGGGGAGTGCTGAAGGGGTTGTGGGGAGTTAGGCACCTTTATGCATATCTTGTGGCACTGTGCGGAGGTGCAGGACTACTGGGTGAAGATCCATGAGATCCTGAAAGATGTTCTTGGGGTGGGGATATTACTAGAGGCCCGCAGGTGCATATTATACATCTGGGAACGCACAGACCTGAATGCGTACCAGAAGCGATGGGCTACATTGACTTGTATGATTGTGAAACGAAACATAGCTTAGCTGTGGGGTACCAGTCAGCCTCACTGGGTTACGAAGTGGTCAGAAGACTTAGATTGGCCCATGTTTAGGGAGAGGTTGGTTTACGTCAACAGAGGTTGCCCTGAGAAGTGGGGGAAAATATGGGAGGCGTGGATTAGACACAGCAGAAATGTTTGTACGCCCCCGAAACGGCTTGTAGAAATGGAGGCGCTAGAGTCCCCGTAATCAATTGTTTCTATTTTGTATTTAATATTTTGCATGTATGAGAATGTAACACCGACAAGAGCAAGCCTCCATTGTCCAAGATCTTCCTAGCCTCCTCTGTTACGGCAATCAGGGCTGTCTCGGTCCCATGAAGGGGGCGGAAGCCGGTCTGGGTGGAGTCTAGAATGTTCATCCACGGCAGCAGGGAAATTAGTCGGTAGTTGGCCGGGTTATCTTGGTCCAGATTTGTTTTTTTTAAGAGGGCTTTCACCATGGCTTGCTTCCATGGGAGAGGGACAATGCCCGAGGAGAGGGAATTATTCGGTAATTCCAAGATGGTAGGTATGATGTGGGTGTCAACTGAGAGTAAGACGCGAGGAGGTGCTGGATCGTTAGGGGAGCCAGATTTCACCTGATGCATGATAAGTTCTAGAGTGCTCGCATCTAAGGAGGGGAAGTGGTCAAGTGTGGTGTGGGGTTGGGTCTCTGGTTGTAGACGAATTTTAGTATCATTCAAAGGTTGGTAAAAAGATGTGTAGATTTTTTCTATTTTTTGATCGAAAAAGTCAGCCAGGTTGTCACAGTGGGTTTGAACATCTGGGAAGTCCTTCTGTTTTTCTGGTAGATGTAGTAGCGTTTTTGCAATGCAGTATATTTCTTTTGGTTTGCCTATAGTTATACCTATGTAACTATGCCATAGTTATACCTATGTTTTTCGTACTGAATTTTCTAGATTTTTTTAACTGTTTATTTGTAAATGTATTATTTATAAAACAATATAATATACTTTTCAGAAAATTGTGCAAATTAAAAAAAATTACAACTGAAATATAGTATAATTATGGGAAAAACTTCCGCTTTTGAAACAGGGCTTACCGTGTCTTTGCTGCACTGCTGAGAGAGGCGCTGCCTTGCCTTCCGCCTCCCGCCTCCCGCCGCATGTCTCCAGGGAGGCTGCCGCTGAGGAGAGCGGGCACCGGGGAACTTCATCCCCCATCCACCATCAGGACAGCGCACTCGGCGCTACGTCATCTAGCGTCAGGAGGCGCATAAATTAAGTGCCACACCTCCCTCGCGGGACGCCCGGGGCTAAGCCCGGGCAAAGGGCGGGCCGTCTGTGGCCGTCCGAGGCTGGCCTAGGTTGGGTTGGGCTAGGGTCCCTGCCCGAAAATTCCTGCGAACTCTTCCTGGACACAGACTGGCTTGGACTGCATTGGGTAATTGAAATAACTACTGAGTTCTGTGAGTAAACATATTGTTCTGAGTGTATTGCCCATTCTAACTATGCCCGGAAAAACACTAACCCCAGTCAATAACACCATGGACAATTATCTCTTCCAAGTTGTGGCAAAAATAAATAGCGACAGGAGATCCTCGTTGGGATTGGATTCATTTAATCAATCTCCTCTGAACGATAAAGAAATAGAGGATCCTTTTGCACTAAATAACAGCAGTACATCTGGTGTGGTACATGATTCTCTTAATGATATAAACACCATCCAGCCTAGTGGCATAGTGGCTATTACTGAAGATAGTAGTGACAGCGAAGTGGAGACAGTGATATCCACCAATAACGAGTCTCCTCTCCCTGCCCCAGCCCCTGTTCCAGCCCCGAGGGTTAGAGGGGGCAAAGGAAAGGTTATGCCTAAACGGGGGGGTTTAAGGTCTGGTAGAAACAAAGTTGCAACCCCACCAAGGAAAAAACTTGAGGGGGAGGAGGTTGATCTGACTAATGAAGCTTATGTGACCCTCTCCAATGCTCAATTTAATAAACTATGGAGCATGATGGACATAAAAATTAAAGGTATAGTCAAACCCTTGGTTAGTAAAATAGACAAATTAACCGCTGAGGTTAATAGATTGGGTGGCTTATTAGAGAAAACTCTGGTGGAGGTAGAAAATCTCCCTGAAGAAGTTGTGACTAGGGTAGAGTCATTAATGAGTAAAACACCCTCTGGCGAAAATTGTGGACCTACTCCTATCCCTGCGCCAAATCCGCTAATGGTACCACTGACGAATCCAGTTGGTAGTGCTCTAGGTGTTGTACCCCCTGTTCCTACCACTGCTGATTTCAATACTGGGAAAGGGTCTTTTGAGCTTGTGGTAGAAGCTTCTCCATTAGTTCTCGTTCTTGCAAATGTCCCCCCATTGGTATCTGGGGAGGTTGAAACTACATCATCTTTAGTACATAAATCTCTCTCGTGGCTTACTAACAAGATGGTAATATCTCCTTGGGGAAGGCAACAATTAGCTGAAGAACTTGTAAACGCCAAAAGGGTAGAGTGGATTGGTAATAGGGTCAAGAGGTATAAGGGGGATTGTGTTGTCCTTAACTTCTCTGACCCTGAGGTATTGTCAAACATCTTGCCCAACATCTTACCTCCACAGCGAAGATCAACTACGATTGTTCCACTGACTTTGGATTTTTTCTACCCTCGGACAGGAAGAGGCCCGAATCCTAGTATTTTAAGAACAAAATGGAATGTGGTGACCAAAAGGGGTAGTAATGATGTTGGTTTTACTGAGGGGGGAATAGGCTTGGAAAATAGATTCTCTGCCCTCTCAAACCTGAATGCCTGTGATTGACTACCATTTAACTCTAAGCCTTTGTTGCAAACTACATTTGATGTATGCACTACAAGGGAATTTGGTGATCTAGTAGGCGCTCGAACTGAGAATGTCAACCCTGTGGTCACGGTTGGACCAATCAATGAAAATGAAAATAACAATGGTATCGATGACACGGTGTTGAGTGGGTTTGTCTCTAGCCCTAAACTTGAAATGGCATATGGTACTGGGAACTTATTATCCTGGAATGTGGCTGGGCTATGCTCCAAGCTGGTCTGCGGAGACTGGTTTGGGTTTGTTAGCAAGTATGATGTTTGTATTTTCCAGGAGACATGGGCCTGTGATCCTGTTTTTGCTCTAGGGTACTTAAATTTCTATGTACCAGCCATCAAGGGCCCAAAAGGACGTCCGATGGGGGGCCTTACTATATGGGTCCGACAGTCCCTAAAGGCTGTAGTAAAAAGTGTGGCACTTGATCAAAAAGATATCCAGCTCATTAGGCTCACGAGTGATACATCCATTTCCCTTGATATCTATAACATATATTCTAGAAGTGGAAATACAGGAAAATCTGAGGTCCTTCTTACCCTGTATAATCTACTTGAGACACATTCTAGTAGTAAGAACATAATAATTGCAGGCGACTTAAATCGTACGTTTGAACCTCTAGATACCGGCGAGGCTTCCTTAGGTACAGAGGAAGATAAGCAATGGGATATTCCCATATTAGATACTACTCCAGTAACTCGCTGGACTGAGGATATCTTAGGTCTAAATGCAATGTGTCTCGAACATGGGTTAAGAGCTCTGAATGGTAGGACAAAGTCAGATAGAGTACCAGCTATGACTTTCCATAATGGGAGACACCAAAGCCGCATTGATTATGTTATTTGTAGCATGCCCCTTTGGCAACTGTTAGTGATATGGTTGTAATGGAAAGGCTTGAGAGTGACCATAACCCTCTATGTGTTTTTCACAAATGGTGGTTGTCCGATGGTATTGTTTCTAACCCCCGTGATGATTTTTTACCCCCACTGATTGTACCAACAAATGACATGCGCAGGTTGAGGTGGACAAGTGTCAGGACAGACCAGCAGGTCTTAGAAAAAATAGGAGTTGCGACTGACAAGGCTATCATGGCCCTAGAGTGTGTGGCAGGGGATCCTCCGGGTCAAGATGACACTACAAAAGTACATGAGAATTTCTTTAAAGAAATTAAATGTTACTTTTTAAAACCTGTAAGTAGAAAGAGGGTATGTGCTTATAGAGCTGCTAAGTGGTATAATCATGATTGCAAGGTGGCACGAACCTCTTTGGGAGCCGCAATCAAGAGTAAAAATTTGGGGGCTATTCGATCTGCCAGGAAGAATTATAAAATCTGCATTGCTAAGGCGAAAAAAGATTGGGACGAGGCCCATTGGAATAAGTTGAAATGTGCAAGTGATCGAAAACATTCTAGATTATTTTGGCACATTGTAAAATGGGGTCAAGAAAGGTCTGAAGAGCCAAGTAACAACAATGTCCCACAGGATGCCTGGGTTAAATTCTTCAGTGACCAGTATGCTACTAGGGACCAGATTGTAACTAGTACCTGCCCTGTTCATTTATTTGCAGAAGACAATGTCTTCACGCAGAGTGAAATACTGTCTGCCCTCAAAACTGTAAATAGCGGTCGTGCTCCCGGCGCAGATGGGGTCCCAGCGGACGTTTTTCTAAATGACACTGGAAGGTGGTGTAAATATATTTACTTGCTAATAAACCACATTACCAAGGGTGCAGATATCCCGGTATCATGGCGGGGTGCTGTAATCATTCCTGTGTACAAAAAGGGAGATCGTGACCAGCCTTGCAACTATCGCCCAATCAGTCTAATTGATACTGTCCAAAAAATTGTGGGACGAGTGATTGTAAACAGATTACTTGACTGGGCAGAGGAACACAATATTTTATCTCCCTTTCAGGCTGGGTTTCGCAGGGCAACTAGTACTGTGGATCAAGTCTTTCGATTCCAATTGATCCAGTGGAGGACCGTGTTGCTAGGTGGAGGCAGTCTTTATGCGGCATTTGTCGATTTGCGGGCTGCCTTCGACCTGGTACCAAGGGCGAAGCTGTGGGAAGTGCTTGCGGCTTTAGGGGTCCCAGGGGTCTTGCTGACCTTGATCATGAGATTACATGAAGGTACTTATGCCAAAATCCAATGGGGTGGGTATGGCAATGACACTTCCGAATTTCCTGTTGAGCGTGGGGTTTGGCAAGGGTGCTCAATGGCACCAACACTGTTCACCCTTTTCATTAACGGTATTGTCCCCCGCATGCAATCACAGGTTGTGGATGCTCCTTCTCTTGCAGGTGTAAAAGTTCCTATTTTAATGTTCGCCGATGACACGTTAATTTTATCTAAAACCCCAAGTGGTCTGCAAAAATCATTGGCCATTTTTGATAAGTTTTGTGGGGATTACGGTCTGGAGGTAAATGCGTCTAAAACCAAACTCATGGTTTTTAATCCACATAGAAATTTTAAATCCAAAATTATCATGAGTGGACGCATTCTTGAGGTTGTAAAATCATTTACTTACCTGGGGATCCATATCTCTAATGATAATAGATGGACCCAACATTTAAACATTGCAACATTAAGGCATAAGCAACTAGCTGGTACCATTATAAAGGAGCATAGGAAATCGCTGACCAAACCGATTAAACCACCCCTGATTATATATGAAGCAAAAGCAATTGGGTCAGTACTGTACGGGGCTGAGTTGTGGGGGCATGAAAATCTGCATGAGCTTCAAATTACAGAGAACAAGTTTTTTAGGAAACTTACAGGTACTCCACAGAGTAGTCCGTTATTGCCTCTGAGATATGAGCTTGGCAGGAAAGAAATCTCGGAAATGGGAAAACTACGACCGATTCTATACTGGCGTAGGCTCTGGACTACGCCTGAGCTCTCCCACTATGCGGATGGGTTTATTGATGTCATTAAAGCAGATCGCTTTAATAAAATTAGCTGGTTCAAATCACTAAAATTTGCACTATTTGAACTAGGGCTAAATACATTGTGGTTTGATCCAGCTGGGGCATCATTTCCCACTAAGACAACCCTAAAAAATATTTTCTGGGAACGGGTTGCTAATAGGAGTTTGCTCAGTACCAACAGCGGGTCCATGACCATCAGCTTTCTCGAGGTTAAACTGATCCCTGTATATGAATTGTATTGGGATTACATATCCAACCCTATGGATAGGAAATTGTTCTTTCAACTGAGGGCTGGCTCTCTCCCTCTCCGTAATTTAACATCTAAGTGGAGGGTAGGAGGTTCAGCTACTTGTCCAGTCTGTGGGGAAGGAAACGAAACCCTTGGTCATTTTTTGTTCTCCTGTAAAGTATATTCTGCTCCAAGGCGAGTCTGGTTGGCACCTATGTGTAAGAATTTGGGTACCAAAAGCAGTATGGTAGCTTTGCGTATTGTTAGGTCTACTACTCTGACTTGGATCACAATTGCCACCGCAAAGTACTTGGGGTGGGCGTGGGTATTAAGGCAGAGACTGCTAGTAGGGTAACTACTCTCTGCTCAGTCGTTCAGAGACTGCTAGACTATTGTCTATTCTCTGTATTGGTACAATTTACGTGTCATCTTGAATGAAATTTTGACGATCTTAGCTTAATGATATTGTAATCTTTTTTAATCGTTATTTTAATAGTAATGAACTTTTACACCTGTGATTATGTATATTTGCTTGGTAGATAACTGTCTTTTTGTCTTTTTAACGAGGCATGTGCTTATGTCAAATATGACTTTTGTAAATTTAATTGTCTTTTTATTACGTGTTTGTACGTCTGCTTTTATGAGTATTAACTCGAATAAAGCACTTTTGAATTTGAATTTGAATTTGTATAATTATGTTTTTTATTGTAATTTTTATATATTATTATTTTATTTCTATTTTTTTGGAGTCACGTACCCAAAGCGTACCCAACATGGCGGGTACACGTATTCAATCCACCATTTTGGAAAAGTTGTTAATGATCCGCGTACGGGATGTGACGGGTGCGTGTTTTCCAGTTACGTCATATATGTATATTACGTGTCGTGCGCGATAGGTATGCAACCTGTCCGCGACTCCTGCTCCCGCATATTTGCGATACATGCGCATTACAGGACGCAATGTTTGCACGGTGGCAGGCCCCGCGTGACATCATATATGTGCTGGGGCACGCTGGGTGCGCGAATCCCGCAAAAGCTTTTATATTCTAAAATTATATGTATGTGTCTTTAATGTACATATTAGGGCAATAGATTATTTAAGGTGTTCATAAAAATAATATATTCGTACTTGTAATAAGCGAAGTTGCGTCGGGTGCGTTCATTGTGAGCGAAGGGTGCGCGAATCCCATGTGACCTTAAAAAAAGGGATATGATTGGTTTATAACATTTCCCATTGCAACAGTTGAAGGACCCCACCCATTTTAGTCATTCTGTTTGGACCAATTGATGAGAGACATCTTTTCTCCTTCAAGAGATGGTTTTGCAATTTTTTTGGTGTTTTTTCAAATATTGCATTGGAACAATGGCATCTGGTTCACAAGCTCCTCATCATTCTTCAGATGTTAATATCTTGGAAGAAGATCCACCCAAGCAGAGGCCTGAGTCAGTGGTCTGGAAATTCTTTACCTTACCTGCCGGACAACAAAAGGTAAATGCAACAAAAGTCACATGCTCGCTCTGTGACAGGGTCCTGTCGCAAGGCAGTGAAAAAAAATACTCCTGTGGAACTGCGAGTATGTACAAGCATTTACGTACCATTCACCCCGGGAATCTGGCACAAGAGGTGATGAGACGTACAGCAAAAAACTCCACCACCAGCCATTGCTAGCACCTCCGGAGCGTCCACATCAACAGCTCCAATAGACATTCATCAAAAATTCGCATTTACCCAGTAGCAGTGCACTAAGTGCAAAGCCATCATCTGCTACGGTGAACAATCAGTGGATGCTGTTTGCGCAGCACAGCGCAACCATAAATACTAATTTTCTTTATTTTTTTGCTTTTGGAATGATGTTTAATTCCAAAAGTTACCTGTTTACTTTGTTCCTTTTTTTGTTCAGTTTTTAGAAAAACTCCAAAAAACTACAAAATTGTTCGAAACTACAAAAGAAAATACAAAACAAAAAAAGAAGAAAAAAAGAAGTTCTTGTTAGAACTACCTTATCTGGTTTAAAAAAAACTATAATTGCATGGTAATATCTGAAAGTTTGGTTGAATATATATGTAGAGCATGCTTGACTGAAAGAATGCATTAGTAGTGTATGGTGAATTTATAGGGACATATCTATGAGGAAGTGCTGCAGCATGGCACCGCAAGCCCTTTGGCTGCACCTGCCTGCAGCACTTTCGAAGCACAGGGATGTGACATATTTACATGAATATGCACTGGCACACAAACTGTAGCCATGCGCTGGCGCAGGCACCCTTGCACCATGGTGCAAGGATGCTTGCGTCGTGGGGAGATTGGTTTTGTGGAGGAAATGTAAAATGTAAATGTAAATGTCAAGGTATTTGTAGAGCGCACTGCCACCAAGTGGTTTCCTGGCGCTATTACTCATATCGCTGTGGAACCCTTCCTGGCTTTCCCTGTGAAGTGTCCACTCCTGGGCACCCCCAGGGTGAAGCCAGGCAACCTAGTGCTGTTGGGGCTGGTGTGGAGGTTAAGCAAGCTATTGCCCAGAGTTGCAGCGTGGGGCCCATGATTAGAATAGGCACCAAGGCGAGAATTGTCAGGTCCGAGGAAATTGAGCCCAAGACCCACCGAGGCTGGAATTGAACCCTGGTCCCGGGACAGAACTCTGCATAAGGGTCTGCCACTCTAACCATTGAGCCATACTCCTCCACTGGAGGAAGGGACACCTTCCTGTGCAAAAATAATCACTAAATGCATTTTCCTCTTTCAATGCGTGCTGTAGAATGCAGCACTCATTAAAAGAGGAAAACATGTGGAGAAATTATAACATTTCTCCTCGTTCTGCCTTGCTACGCCACCTCTAGGGTGGTGCAGCATTCACACACATGTCCAGAATAATGATTTCTTGTATATCTTGAGATGTGTCTTGTTCCATGGGTGTTGTGTGGGAACAAACACCCATGGAACACCCCTTCAACACAAAGTGTTGCGTGTGAATGGGTCGTATTTACAAGGAGAGGAATCTCCTTGTAAATTTGGAGGTGCCCCCGGCACCACTACTACGTCACAATAAGTGATGTACTGGAGGCGCAGGGGTCTTGTAAATCTGCCCCATAAGTTCTTAGGGATTGGCGGATTAACACGATAAGAACGTAGTGCTGGATTGGTGATTGAGGAAGTGCATGAGACTGACAGGAGGAATCCTAGGCTATATGGGTAGTACTTCAGTATTTAGTGGAGTGTACCAATAGTATGTATGTGCTTTGATTTTTTTTGTTTAAATGTTTTTATTAGGGTTTTTAACATATCTGAGCTAGGTCACATAACAATCAACATAGATGCCAACATTACATGACAATTACAAACGCTGTTCAATGGCAACAGATCGGCTCTTGTCTTCAGAGCGTGTCAGTTGTGCAATGAGGCCCCTGAATCCATCAGTGGGCTATCTTGTTGCGGGATGTCATGTCTGAGTGCATCTGATCCCTTGAGCGATATGATTGTGGGGTTGGGTGAAGCTGTTACCCCTCCGTCAATGTTCTACCCTGCTTGACGGACGCTAATAGCGATGTTGTATGTACATGTGTCGGACTTAAACATACCGACTAACTCTTAACTGGGAGCCACGGGAGGGATACCCCCTCAGGAGGGGAAAGGGGAGGAGGGTAAAGGAAGGGAGAATATGAATAGAAAAGCGGCGTGCAGGGGGGTGCGGCGCGTCTGAATGGCGCCCAGGGCAAACACCATCCAGTGGGAAACGGCTATGTGCGTCGCGGGCGGCGAGCAGGGCAGCGGGGGAAGAACCACGGTCGTATCAGATGATCATGTAAGCGGGGTCGGCTGTCGCGGTATGTCAACCTCTCTTCAGGGGCACTATGCAAGCACTAGTGGTGGGTCCTGTGGGCCAGGGTCCCGAGGGGGCTGCCAGGTTGGGACTGCGTCGGCTCTGGGGTGTCTTGCGCCATTGTCTCATGCTTAAATTGTATTAGCAGGTGTGCCCACTCCATAGAGATTGGGTGTTTGCGTGTACCTTTCACCTCTTCCTCTCTCAGGATCTCTTCTTCCGCCGCTCCCCACTTGTTTACAGCTCCCACCCAGGCTGCTTCTGGTGGTCCCGTGGGGGCCCTCGAGTGCATGGCTATGTTCCGTTTGGCCAGGAGGATGGCTAAGGATGCGAATCGCCACTGCAGTTTCTCGGATTTCTTTTTCTTATAGATACCTAGGGCCACGCCTCCCATGTGGAGATGTGTTGTAAGCGTACCAGCGTATGCAGTGTGTGGTGTACTCTGTTCCAGTATGATTGCAGTGACGGGCAGTCCCAAAACATATGTTGAAAGGTTGCGTTCAATAACTGGCATCGAGGGCAACGGAATTCTGTGTCGGGATAATATTTACAAAGCTTGTTGGGTGTAAGATAAGCTTGATGTAAAATGTTGAATTGTATATTTTTGAAGCGGGCGTTCCCAGGAGACTTTTTTGGGGTACTCTAGTGCTCGTGTCCACTCCGTGTCCTAAAGGACACGGCCTATATCATCCTCCCAAGATTGACACAGCCTGTCGAGGGGAACCTCTGTGAGTTCCCGAATGGCCTTGTAATGCCATGTCACCAAATGCCTGCCTGTCCTCATCCGCATGATTGTATGCAGCACTGGGTGTGTTGGAGGCTCTCCTACCCGCAAATCCCAGTATGCTCGGCTGCTGTCTATCAGTTGTCTATGTGTTAAAAATGGATGTATGTCATTAGCACGCATGCCTTTACCACGCAACTTTTGCAACGCAAGTCGTTATAACGACTTGCGTTGGGGGGCGCTGGATAGTGAATAGTTTAATTTACTATTCCAACTCCAGTCCCCGTGGATAGTAGGGAAGGTGTTGGGTAGTAAATTAAACTATTCCCTATCCTAGAGCGCCCCCCAGCGCAAGTCGTTGTAACGACTTGCGTTGTAAAAGTTGCGTGGTAAATGTAGTTTGTTGTAAAAGTTGCGTTGTAAACGCTGTTCACCGTTAAAAATTGCCCCTGAGGGAGATCATACCATTTGACCAGTTGTTCAAACGTCTTCCATTTTCCCTCGTGGAACAGTGCTTCCATCTCCAACACACTACTGTCTGACCACATCTGCAGGTCCCCGTCTGTGTAATATCCCTGCTTCCGGGGGAAGCCCACCAAGGGGAGCAGCGGGGAGTACAGCGGTCGCCCTTTTGATAGGCTGTGGATGAGCATCATACCTTTGCGGCTATGATGCCTTGCACTGGGTATGTGCGGTCTGGCTTGGAGCCCGGCATTAGGAGTCGTTGAATGAGGGGTAGGGGCAGCCCCCCGTTAGCAGTGACCGTCTCTCCCACATATCTCTCTGCTGTCCAATGAGACAGCCATTGGAGTTGCACAGCTAGAAAATATGATTCAAATGATGGGGCGCCCAGACCTCCTCTTGTAGTGGGTAGTTGCAAAGTGCGCAGGACTACTCTGTGTCACCCATTCCCCCAGATCAGTGTTGTAAGGAGCGTGTCCAGTTCATGGAAGAAGGACTGAGGCGGGATCAACGGAGGTTTGTGAAATGATACAGTAGTCTAGGCACCATTATCATTTTACCTATGGCTACCCTCCCTATAGGTGCCAGGGGGAGTGTCTTCCAGAAGCTTATTGCGGACCGAAGGCCCGCCAGCACACTGCGGTGGTTTCCCTCATAAAGATCCTCCAGGGAGTGATATAACCGCACGCCCAGATATCTGGGGGCCGCTGTACTCCATTTTAGGGTCTGCGTGCCTACCTGCAGATCATGGGGCACCAGGTCTGGACTAAGTGGGTATATTGCGGACTTGTCCCAGTTTACCTTGAGACCTGACAAAGCCCCGAACTCTTGCAAAGTGTGCCAGATCGAGGTGAGATCGCCCGCTACGTCCCGGACATAGACTAGCAGGTCGGCTGCGTATAGGGAGACACAGTGGAACACGCCCGCAATCGGGATGCCCCATCCCTCTCCCTCCCCCCGCAATCGAATGGCCAGAGGCTCCACAGCCAACGTGAATAGAAGGGGGGAGAGGGGACACCCCTGTCTGGTTCGTATGTGCCTTGATGTTTATAGTGATTGTGCTCAGAATATTGTAGGTGTACGAGTGTTAGTGTCTAGGCCATTCCATAAGAACATCAGTAGTAATTTAAATGATCAGACTACTGCAAATAGAGTGCATGGTCAATTTATAAGTGCTTAGGTATTGGTGGAGTGATAGGATAAGAAAATAGTGCTAGATGGATGATTGAAGAAGTGCATGAGACTGACAGGAGGAATCCTAGGCTGTGTGTGTACTACTTCAATATTTAGTGGAGTGTACCAATTATATGTATGTGGTTAGAGGTTTGTGGGCATTATGCATAGAATACTGTACATGTACTTGTGTTAGTGGCAATGCCATTTTATAAGTACATGACTAGTAACTGTAATGATTACAGTGCTACAAACATGCTGCCTGATGAATTTATAAGTGGACAGATATTGGCAAAGTGATAGCATAAGTTGATAGTGGTGGATGGGTGATTGGAGAAGTGCATGGGACTGACACGAAGATTCCTAGTCTGCATGGGTAGTAGCTTAGTATTTACAAGAGTGTTCCAATAGTATGTAGCTGCTTACAGATCTGGAAGCATAGTGCAGAGAATATTGTAGGTGTACTAGTGTTAGTGGCTAGGCCATTCCATAAGTACATCACTAGGATAAGAAAATAGTGCTGGATGATGATTGAAGAAGTGCATGAGACTGACAGGAGGAATCCTAGGCTGTATGGGTACTACTTCAATATTTAGTGGAGTGTACCAATTATATGTATGTGGTTAGAGGTTTGTGGGCATTGTGCATAGAATACTGTACATGTACTTGTGTTAGTGGCGAATCCGATGCCATTTTATAAGTACATGACTAGTAACTGTAATGATTACAGTGCTACAAACATGGTGCCTGATGAATTTATAAGTGCTTAGCTGTTGGCAGATTGATAGGATAAGGAGATAGTGCTGAATGGGTGATTGATGAAGTGCATAGGAGTGACAGGAGGAATCCTAGACTGCATGGGTAGTACCTTAGTATTTAGAAGACTGTTGTAATAGTATGTATGCGGTTAGAGGTCTGCATGCATTGTGCAGAGAATATTGTAGGTGTACTTGTGTTAGTGGCTAGGCCACTCAATAAGTACATGACTAGTATTTGGAATGATTACAGTGCTGCAAGGAGAGTGCCTGCTGAATTTATAAGTGCTTAGGTATTGGCGGAGTAATAGGATAAGAAGATAGTGCTGGATGGGTGATTGAGGAAGTGCATGGGAGTGACAGGGGGAATCCTAGACTGCATGGGTAGTACCTTAATATTTAGAAGAGTGTTCTAGTAGTATGTATGTGGTTAGAGGTCTGCATGCATTGTGCAGAGAATATTGCAGGTGTACTTGTGTTAGTGGCTAGGCCACTCCATAAGTACATGACTAGTAATTGGAATGATTACACTGCTGCAAAGAGAGTGCCTGGTGAATTTATAAGTGCTTAGGTATTGACAGAGAGATAGCATAAGAAGATAGTGCTGGATGGGTGACTGAGGAAGTGCATGGGACAGTAGGATTACTAGTCTCCATGGGTAGTGAATAGTATATACCTGGTTGGAGGTCTGCATGCATACTGTACAGAATATTGGAGGTGTACTTGTGTTAGTGGTTAGGCCATTCCATAAGTATATTGCTAGTAATTGGAATGATTACAGAGCTGCAAATAGAGTACATGGTCAATTTATGAGTGCTTAGGTATTGGCGGAAGGATAGGATAAGAAGATAGTACTGGCATTGGCAGAGTAATAGAATGAGTAGATAGTGGTGGATAACTGAATCGAGAATTGCATGGAATAGACAGGAGGACACCTAAACTGCATAGTTAGAGTGTTGGTAGTTGACAGAAGAGTGAGTTTATAAGTGTTTGTGTTTTGGTATAGTGATTAGATAAGAACATAGTTCTACTGAATGATTAGAGTATTGCAATGAGATTACCTGAGGAAATTCATAACTACTTGGGTATTGACAGAGGTATTGAATTAGTACATGCTAGTAGTAAATTACTGAAAAACTCCATTACCAGTAACATAGTGATTGATGTACTGTATGGTTAGTAGCTGAAGTATTTTATACATTAATAGGCAGTCAGTATGTGTTAAAGATGTGAGTGAATAGTGCCTGGATTAATGTAGTTATGTAGGGATAGTGTTTGAATTTTTTAACTCTACCTTTACAGTAGTAGATATCAAAATATTGTAAATATTTTGTGCAGTTGTTTGTTATAAACTTTTAAACTTTAGAATTAGGATCTGTAAAAGAGAAGAAAAAATACAGTTATAATATACAAAATTATAATTTTCACAACACAACATAATTTTACCATTATAGAAATTATTTAGTTTGCCTTTTTTGCTGTTCTCAGAATATATTGAATTTCACTATAATTAGTGTTTCAATGTTACTCTTCACATAACAACGGGGAAAAAAAACAATCAATAAGATTGTTTAGAAAAAAAACAAGTCTGTGTCAAAAATGTTTTCAACATAGTCAACTATCTCTGCACATTGCATAAAAAGAACATCCTCAATAACATAGCATATAATACAAATCTCACCACATATATAAAATGCTTCTTTCTATGAGAATTCTGTCATTACAATAGTACTACCTAAGTTATTGCAGGAGTGAATAAGTAGTCTGCAGGGCATTAGGGGACCGCACAGGTCATGCACATTTGACTACCACTACATCTGTTAAGGCCTGAGTCATTGTACAAGTGCATGCTTTCACATCTAAGGGTACCCCCAATCAGTATTTCTTTTAGGTCTAGAGAAGGGGAAAGGAAGGAATATACACTATGGAGAGACCTCTAGACTGACCTATCTAATTTCAAAAGTTGGTTTATCTCAAAACAAACAATTCTACAAGGACACAGCACAGATATATCAATATATACACGAAGCAATAATTCTCATTTAGGCTTTATTTGTCATTTATTTCTCTTAGTTTATAATTCATTTTAGAAAGCCATTTTTTTGGGTTGGTGTTTTTTGAATTCTTTTTATACATACAAAAACAATGATACGCATTTTATCATTTCTGTATTTAGAAAAAAGTGATTTCACAATAAGTACACAATACAGGATTTCATATAATACCCCCACCAAAACATTCAATAATAAAAGAAAGCTAAATAAAACAGCTTTTATTCATTCGTCCATGTCAGTCTCACCATTCATACTGCTCATACATACTGTCTCTTACATACTACGCCTAAGGGATCTAGAGAAACAAACAGACAACCGAATTTAAAACGGCCCACAGTAGGGATATTGTACATAGATACCATCCCCAATTTTGCATTCGCTATCCTTCTTTTGGGGATGCTTCTCAGTTGGATTTTCAGTTGTCTGTCAGTGGCCTACGTACGTTTCGGTGTAAGCTAAAAATATATGCCTCCTTCATCAGGGCCAATAAATATTCAATTTTCTTGAAGGTAGGGGTATTTTCACATTTTTCTTGTAACAACTGCAATGTTGCAGGTTACGTATTTGGTTCACAACTTTTTATTTCTCAGGTATATTAATGCCCAAGCCGGGAAGATGCTCTTTTCTGCTTTCCATAAAACTGTAATATCTTATTCCGTATCGTTAGTAGCTCTATCTGGTATTAATTATGAGGACACCAATCGCGCCTCTTTTCTTCTTCTTTAGGCACAGGTAGAAAAATTCTTATTAGTTTGGTCTCTCTCTTGAGAGGAGGGGGGGTCCTGTTGATTAGTCTCACTGGGGTATTTATCTTCCCCGTTATTCATGGAGTCTCCACCCAGAGGGTATTATCACTCATGTGGATGAGTATCTGTTCCTCCGCATGTGTCGTCCTTAATCCATCTGGTCGGTGCCAGATGGACTAAGGGCGACCTACCTGTGCCTAAAGAAGAAGAAAAGAGACGCGATTGGTGTCCTCATAATTAATACCAAATAATTAATTCCTTCACAGAGCCGTGTACCATATATTGCCTTGATGTGATCCTTTACTTTTATGCCCTCTAGGGTCCTTTATAGTAAAAAACAGACCCAACTTCTCAATCATATTACTATAGAGATTGCTCACATATGAGCTCTGCTTGGTGCCTGGGGCTGCATTAAAAGAAGCAAGTTCTAAATTTTCTAAATCTACTAGTTCTCTAATGCTGGCTAATGTATCCTCTTGGCCAACAATCTTATGCCATTTCAATCTGCGGTTGCAGTTGGAGAGGACTACTTCTTTTGATATTAAGAGCGGGGCTTTAGATGCTTTTGCGATCAATCCCCATCTAATTTTCATACATAATGGATTGTGGTCACTATCCTGTGATTGCTTGACCTCCATATCCACTAAGTCCCCCCATAAATGAATATCCAGCAATAGATAATCGATGCGCGAGGGACTGATGATTCTATTATATGTTTTTGCACCTTTTGGGTCCGATATTGTCCTACCATTCAATGCTCGTAGGTTAAATTCAATTGTCAGGGCGTTAATTTGTATCACCCTGGATGACCACTTTTTAATTGGAGGCAAACTCAATATGGGGATGGAGTGTTTCACATCATCCTCATTAATTCCCAGAAGATCATCTTCACTTAAAGGTTCAAAGGTACAATTTAAGTCTCCACCCACAATAATTTTAGACAGGGGCTGAATACTCACTAGTGCTGTTTCTAGAGATGTTATAGTGGCTGAGGTTTGGGCCCCTGGCATTCCTCGAGCATACACATTAAAGAGTTCCACCTTATTACTATTGTGGGGACCTTTGATTGATAGGTGTAAAATATCTTCTGAACCGGAGTTATTCATGGTAATGGCCTAATTTAGAGCCACCTTCACCCATATGACAAGGCCCCCTGCTGGCCGGTCCTTCCCTGAGCTTGTCGCCGGGATGAAGTAGGTGGTATACCCAGATTTATAAAGGGGGGTCATACTCCAGGTTTCCTGGAACATGCAGACATCATAATTGGAGATGAAATCGTTCCATTTAGGGATTGCCAATTTTTTCTGAAGACCTGCTATGTTCCAGGAAAGTAGCTGAATTACCTTAGGGGTGCCACTCTCCAAATTAGGTGTGCCCTGAATAACATGACCCTGGACTACCCCACTGGAGGGACTTAAGGTCGTATGCTACGCGGGGGACAGGGACTTGGGCTTCCCCGATATGTGTGTTTCTACTGGGAGGATCTGGTAGATGCTATTTGTTAGTCAATCTATTCTATTGAGCTCAGAATCATCCTGTTCCCTGTCTAAAGTCCAGAGTGGCAGGCATCTAATTTGGATATTGGAGTGCTTAGGGGGACAAGTCCGATACTTGAGGGTCAGCAGGTTCTCCGCAATTTCTTGATTGCATAGCTGAACTTTAATGCAAGCAATTTGAAAACTGAACAAGGACAATCTCTTGACGCTAATCATGTCTTCTCTGATAATTGATCTACACCCCCTCACGTGGCGGAGCCAGTGAATTGCTTTGTTGTGGATTGCTTCCCTACTTTCTTGGGCAGCACTTCTGCTGAGCTTTGGGACTTTGGTCATATATACAACTGATGCCGCATTTCTAGGGAGGACGTGGTGATTTGATGGAATGCCCTGGTCAACTCTAGCATTCATTCTTCCTGCCATTGAGGACATATTACTATTATCTGTTTTATTAGTGTGGGGACCCTCGCGCTTATCTACCTCAGTCCTGGGTTTCATAATTCCCGCATAAGTACTAGGGGTGGGCTGCCCTGCTAAAGTGTTCTTACTAGAGGGCCTTTGTACTAAACTCCCTCTCGATCGGGGCACTCCTCCTGGCGTTAGAGTAGTAGAAGCAATTAACCAACTATTTACGGCTATGAGCGATGACATAGGTGTTTGGTAAAGGGGATCATTAATATGGTCCAATTCCCTTTTTTGTGCGAACTCCTTCAGTGTATTTTTAATGAAGGCCATTTCACTCTCTAACTTCTCCATTTTCTGCACTAGTATCCTACTCAAATGGAGGCAATTCGAACATCCTAGAACCCCAGCGCCACTTGACTCTGGGTCCCTGTTGCCTTGTACTGGATTATTAAGTGGATCGCCTGATTCCTCTTCTAAGACGGCAAATCTATTAGAGCAGTTAAAGCCTTTCTCGGATGGTGTTTCGTATGAGTCCCCTTGTTCTTATCATTTGTGAACTCTGCTGGGCCTTCAGAAGAACTGTGGACTTGCAAATGGGGGGGTATATGGGGGCTTTTTGCTAAAAATTGCAGGAATCCCTCTTTTACGATGTTGCTTTAGGACGTCAGAGAGGGGGTCAGAGTTTCCAACACCATTTATACTCGGATTCCCAGCTAATACATCCTCGCATTCACTAACAATGCTTTCGATTCTAGCGAGGGCACAGTTAGAGGCCGCATGTAGTGCTTTTCTAGATTTTTTCCCTTTTTTTGCCAGAACGAGTGTAGGTCCCCCCCTCCAACGACTTCCTTTTACCCTTACTTATAGCAACTTTATAGATGAACCACTCCTCTGCAAATTAACACCCGGGGGAACTACCTCATTGCAATAATACAGCACAAGCAACAATATGCGCAATTAAGAGGGCACGCCCCCTTCAGAGCCCCACAGTACCTTTTCCCACCAATAAAGGCTCTCTTTGTCCAGATGTTAGATAGGGGGCCCAGCCCTGCCTCTTCCTGCCGCTGACGGGCGCGGAGCGAGCCCTCCCTTGGCCCGGTCTTCGCCCGGGCAGTGTGTCCCGCGCCGCGGGAGGCGCCGCAATGTTTTTAGGCGCCTCCGGGCGCTTAGTGGTGATGTCATCAGGAAGCGCTGCCCCAGGGCACTCTGGGGATTGTAGGCCGGATGGATGCGATGTTCCCGGCGATGTTGTGAATCTCCACCAACAGGACAGCCGGTCCTGAGCGGCGCTGCAATGCCCCCGGTGTCAACAGCAGCTCAGGTAGGGGTAGACAAGTGAGCTAACAGGGTCCCAACAAAGTGCACCTTGGTCTTGCAACCGCACTGATTCCAGTATTCAACACTTCGAAAGCCCAACCTCTCAAAACTATTGCTGCTGTAGGAAAGGTTAAGCTCTGTGAAAACCAGCGATACCAGTAAAGAAACGCTGGGGGCCAGCCGCAAGAAGAAACCGCAACCAGCGTCTTCAAGAGCACACCTCCAAAAAGAAACCGGCACTCAGCATTTCCCCATCTCAGCCCTAGGGAGAGCCAGCATCACGGAAACAGAAATTCTGCTTGTTTTGCTGCAGGCGGGTGATGAAATGAGAAGAAAAGCCACAGGATTCGGATTCGGCTGACACCATAGACCTTAGACCCGCCGAGAGCTCTACAGCAGCTGAGCTAAGCCGCCAAATCAGATGGGTGAGTCCACACTATTGTAGTGTGAACGGCGCTTGCTGTCTCGGACCCAGACCTCCGCTACACGGGAGCAGGAGCTGGGAACTAGTAGCAGGGTGGGTGAATCGAAAGGCCGGCCAGCCAGGACAGGGCTCATTACTTGCTTTCAGCTGCTTAAGCAGTTTCTCTGTGACAGAAGCAAAATGAGCTCTTTATTTTAGATTCAGCATAAAATCCATCCTTCAGATACAGTGCATAGTGTTGCGAATCCGATGTAAACAATTATTTATGCATTATCGTGAGCTGTCGTGAAAATTTGCCTTTGTTGTCACTGCTCTAAGAAGGGCTCCCAGTCAATGCACTTTCCCTTCTTCCTGCCCACACTGAACCTCGTGGGGGGGCAGTGACCACTGATTGATGGAGGGGGACCCCCAGAGTGGCCAGTCGCAGACACCTTGTTCCAGTCCCTCCGTAGGCCTCACGGCACCAAGTGCTTACCGGGTCAGCGCTGAGGTGTGCAGGGCACGCTCAGGTGGCCACCGGCTCAAACATTAAAAAATATATATATACATAAAATCTCACAGTTTAACGATTTTGTTTTAAAATGCATTTGAGGAGTATTACGTTTCAGGCTTTCAAAACACGAGGTTCAACTATGCGATTCAAGGCATACATCTAATATAGTGTGTAAAAAGACAATTTTTCCCTAATATAGTATTAAAACTAGTCTACAACTAATTGTAAGTTTCATTTATGTCATAGAGTGCATGTGCAAAACCCATTATATTTCAGGTGTAACAACCTAGAATTTCAAGCCTTCCCTTTTTCTTATTAAACTTACACTAAACAGATACCTGCCGACACTAAACACCACTGGTTGTGTGGTATCTGATCACAATATTCTTTCTGCCTCATGGCAGGATCTAAAGCCCAAAAGCCGGCAAATGGGTTTGATCCATTACCTCCTGTATTGTATGTAAGCTGGACAGAAGAATAGTAAGTGCAATTCATTTTCTTTTGCACCTGTGTCGCATAAGATGCATCTTCCCACATCCCCATGCCTTGAGACCCATTTTACTGTGTTTGTATTTATCTGTAAAACACCATACCAATATTTCAAATATAGAGATTTATCTAACTGTGGTTGTATTTCAACCAGGAATGGCTCAAAGTTCCAAATTGTTTTCATTAAGAGAAACTGTATTGTCAGTGATTCTAAATTTGAGCAATGGGATGAAGTATCTTGAATAAAGGACCAAAAAGTTTGCTTTAAGAGCTTTTTTGAAGCCATGGTCAATCCAGAAGGGACCTCCCAAAAATACGTAAGTCCTAGTTTGAAAAAACAGTCATGGATGTGCTTCAACCAAGGCAACCCAGTACCGTTTTTGAGCCTTAAGATTTCCTCAAGCCCTTCTCTATAATGAATGAGTTCATCTGTGGACCACAGGCAGACCCAGAACAATAATGGCCGTAGGTTTGCCTGATCGTCTATACGGTGAAAGTTTAGGTCCTTTGCAATCGGTGTTAGCGGTGTGCGAATCGGAAGACTTAGTAATTTTCTCAAAAACGTATTTTCACCCACCGTAAAAGTATCATTCGTCAAGAGGCCCCTCAGTTCATCCCCGTATAAGGATGCCGATTGCGCCCTTAAATTTATATACCTCATGGGTAGGAGAAACTGCTTTAGGCAAACTACTCTCAAATGTTCTTATTATTGGGAGAGAGTTTTGGAGTAATATAGTTTTACTTTTCTCTAACTGTGGTCTCCAAGTCATTTTAGTGTCCAAAGTAATACCTAAATAGTTAAAATCATGTACATATTCAATCTTCTGGTTATTGACATTTACATTTTTTTTAAAAGATTTGTGTGGGTTAACTGCCATGTATTTAGTTTTTGTAGAATTTTTTTCCAGGCCCTTAGCTTTGCAATATATCCTAAAGAAATGTATTAAACTTTGCAGGTCTTTAGGGGTTTGAGTGATTACAAACGTATCTTCAGCGAATAGGAGTGCCAGTACAGGCACCCCCCCTAATTTGGGAGAATTGTGTTTGCAGTTTGCAATATATCCTAAAGAAATGTATTAAACTTTGCAGGTCTTTAGGGGTTTGAGTGATTACAAACGTATCTTCAGCGAATAGGAGTGCCAGTACAGGCACCCCCCCTAATTTGGGAGAATTGTGTTTGCAGCCCAAAAGGTATTCATGGATGTCGTTAACATATAATGAAAATGGGGACACCATTTCTCAAACGCAGCGCATTTGCCAGGAGGCGCTTTCCTTACCTCTACCACACCTTGACCGGACACCGGACCTCGCCGCACCCGCTCCGCGGGTGCCGCTTCGCCGAAATCCGAGAGGGGCAGCAGCTTGGATTTTGTTTACTGTGAGCAGAACTGTGCAGGACTTGGGCTGAGGGCTGCAGGGCTGCGAGCTTTGCAGGGACTCCCTTACCCAGGAGTCCCTGCGTGACCGTGTAACAGCTTCCGGTCCGCTCTCCCTGTTGGCCCGCCCACCGCCCACTGGAGGGCTTTTTAAATCCCTTTCTGCCCTAGCATCCTTGGGACACCATTTCTCAAACGCAGCGCATTTGCCAGGAGGCGCTTTCCTTACCTCTACCACACCTTGACCGGACACCGGACCTCGCCGAAATCCGAGAGGGGCAGCAGCTTGGATTTTGTTTACTGGGAGCAGAACTGTGCAGGACTTGGGCTGAGGGCTGCAGGGCTGCGAGCGTTGCAGGGACTCCATTACCCAGGAGTCCCTGCGTGACCGTGTAACAGCTTCCGGTCCGCTCTCCCTGTTGGCCCGCCCACCGCCCACTGGAGGGCTTTTTAAATCCCTTTCTGCCCTAGCATCCTTGGGACACCATTTCTCAAACGCAGCGCATTTGCCAGGAGGCGCTTTCCTTACCTCTACCACACCTTGACCGGACACCGGACCTCGCCGCACCCGCTCCGCGGGTGCCGCTTCGCCGAAATCCGAGAGGGGCAGCAGCTTGGATTTCGTTTACTGGGAGCAGAACTGTGCAGGACTTGGGCTGAGGGCTGCAGGGCTGCGAGCGTTGCAGGGACTCCATTACCCAGGAGTCCCTGCGTGACCGTGTAACAGCTTCCGGTCCGCTCTCCCTGTTGGCCCGCTCACCGCCCATAACACTCTCTCACTACATATAGGAACGGATCTCCCGCAGCGCGGGACGCAGCTCGGGGCGAAGACCGGGCTAAGAGCGGGCCGTTTGAGGCCGTTAGAGGCCGACTAGGGCCGGGCCGGCCCACACCTCCAACTCCTGTCGTGATTTAACCCCACTAGTAATAGTAAAGATTTTATATTTAATTATTAACGTTGTTATATATTTTTACCATGTCTCCGAGGGGAACTAGAAGTAAAACCGCTGAAAAAAATAGGCAACTTACAGGTCCCATAGATAGCTTTATTACAAGAGCAAATTCCTTCATAGATCAGAGCATTTCACTCATTGAACGAAGAGTATCGCAAGATCTCTTAGAGGCTAGAAGATCCTCTATGGGTCACCTGGCAAATATAAGAACGCCAGTCTCCCATAGAGAGGGAAAACAGAGCGAGGGCGGGAGTAAAAGACAGAGTCTTCCTAATGCAGTGGACCTATCGGTCTCACAACTTTCGGATTCACAATCAATTTCCGACTTAGAGAAGACTCCAGATCTGGCCCCCCAACCCACTCCGGAAGAGGTAAGACAGGCTAGAGGGAGGAGGGAGGGCGCAGTAAAGAAAAAGAAACCTGTAGATGCTAACGTTATAACTACAGATAAACCAATAGTATCCGTAATGGAAACCATAGAGAACACACCTAGCCCCCCTCTGCTGGAAAATCAGAATAGGCATACGGTGATGATACACCACACTCATGATATTACACCCTCTACCAGCTTGGAAATAGTACCCAACCCCCCACAACTAAACGAGCCAGACCACAATTATAATACTGAACTTTTAACAAAAATTAGTGACCTGCTACAACAAACTTTTTCACCCATTCAAGCTAGACTAACAAAGTTAGAAATAGCGATAGCTGATCTTTTAACTCTGATGAAACCACCTAAAAAATCAACTCTAACCCAGGAGCCACAAAAAGCAGCGGCAGCCAAGTTGCCTTGTTCAACTCCTACTCCCCAATCAAAAAACTTGACTCCATCACTGACAGTAGTAGCTAAGCACACAAATATCCCAGTGGTCAAGAACAAAGCAACCGAAAATATATTACAAAACCCCTCACAGAGATCAAACATTACCCCCCCGCCAAAATACAAACATAGCTACGAAAACAAAACAATCACAGACAAATAATGAGAGGGAGAGACAACAAATGGCTGTAGCACGCCCAGTTACCCTTCCCCCAGAAGCAAGTCCATTTGTTGTCATTATGACAGGCGTCCCAGAACTGGTGGATCAAAATTCCGAACCCAACTGGTCGCTCAAAAATAAAATCCAACATTGGCTCAGCATTAATCGCCCACCTCCCCCCTATTGTTCAGCAAGAATCCTGATGGTTAGAAGAGCTCCCTGGGTGGGCCATGGGAAAAAAACAATACAGGGAGACTGTATCCTAATCACTTTCGAAGATCCTAGAATAGTAGAGCATATTTGCTATGGGGAGGAACTTAGTCTAAACGGGGGGATCAGCACAAAGCGCCTCTCCTTTTTCTATCCGCCAAAATTCTCAGATGGTACCTCCCCAAATGATGGACCTTGGTATACAGTGGGTCCTCGTCATCGGGGAAGAGGAAGGGACGAGTGGAGAGAGCCATATCAGAGGGGGAATTATAGAGAACCACCACGATGGGAGGGCTGGAACGGAATCCCACTAACGAACAGGTACTGCGGCTTGGAGTCAGTAGACTGACCACTACAGCCAACAGACCCTGGGTGCAACAATCCAGAAAAGTCTAACACCTCCCATTACTCCCAAAGTGCTGACGCCCAAAGCGATAATACCCCTGCGAGTGTTTCTTCACATCTGGACATAGTTTCCTGGAACATTGCCGGTCTACGCCCAAAGATCGAAGATGGGAGCATCATGAACCTTGTGGGTAGACATCAAATAGTCTGCCTTCAGGAGACATGGGCATCGACAGAACACCACCTCCTAGGCTTTAAGACATATTTCTCCCCAGCCCTGGTAGGACCCAAAGGCAGACCAAAGGGAGGTTTAAACATCTATATAGCTAATACCATCCAGCAAATAAAAACAACGACAATCCTTTTGGACGCTAACTTTCAGATTCTCAACCTTTCCCTACCGAAAAATGAGCAAGTCATTCTCATAAATTGTTATAATAATTTCGAGGAACAACAGTTACTGAGGGTGATAGCGAACCTACATGAGAAACTATCTACCCTAAAGGAAAAAAAAGGTGAAAAGGGTTCTGTCTTCTTCATATGGGCGGGGGATTTCAACTTGCATTATTGCAAGAAGCTGGAGAAAAATTGTGCTGGGATGATGACCGAGGAGGGTAATCCCCTCACTCACTTTTCCCATACTAAATATGGTACTATAATGAACGACCTTCTATCAGACCTGGACCTCCAGATAGTCAATACCTTAGACGGCAGCACAAACAACCTAGAACCAACCTATGTGGGAAGGGGGTTTTCGTCAACGGTTGACTATATCTTAATATCTGCAACTCTTCAAACTAGGGTTAAACTTTTTGAAGTCATCCCAAACACTTTAAGTGACCATTTCGTTCTAAAATTGAAATTGAACTTAATCCAACAACGGTCCTTACCCCAAATTATAGCCAAGGCACTGACTCAGAACAACATAAGTCTGGGCCAACTAAATGGTTTTACAATAAAATGGGGGAAGATAAACCCTGGAGAACTCACTGAAGAGTTAATAAAAGCCACTTATTCCCAGTTTATGAAATGCCTAGACTTAATGATGGGGGATGAGGAGGTACTAAGCAACTTTTCCATAATCATGGAAAAAATAAAAACTTTACTTACAGTAAGACCAAGTACCCGACCCCGGAGCGATAAAGGCTGGTTCAACCACGATTGCACCCAGGCTCATACTAAACTTAAACTAGCACTAAATAAAGACGTTAGAGATCCCCATCTAATTGCCATCCTAAGACATGAGTACCTTGTAATAAGGAAGAAGAGAAAGGCGGAACTAAAACAGGCCATATGGGACAAACTCCACTCTAGTGCCCAAGAAAGAAACAGCGAATCTTTTTGGAGAGTAGTGAGAACCCCATTCTTGGCAGATGATAAGACCTCAAAAATTGAAGTAGCCATAGATGAGACGGAATGGGTATCCCACTTTTCCAAAATCTTCCAAAAGCAGGCAATAAACCAAGAAGTTGAACGAGAAACACTTCCAGATGTTAGGTACCCCATTCAAATAGAGTTCGAGATCCCTGAGATCCTTCTGGCCTTAAATGCAACTAAAAATGGAAAAGCCCCTGGCCCGGATGGAGTCCCGGCTGACCTTTTTAAACACAACACAGACCTTTGGGCCCCCATCCTTACCAGGGTATATACGGCAGCCGCAAAGAAAGGACTCTTGGAGTCTTGGACAAGGTCTATGATGGTTCCGATTTTTAAAAAGGGAAATCGCCAGGACCCCGCCTTCTATCGCCCGATATCTTTGTTGGATTCGTTGGGCAAGGTAGCGGGCAGGGTAATACTGGAGCGATTACAGCAATGGGTAGAGGAGAGAAACATTCTCTCTGACTTGCAATTTGGTTTCCGGGAGGGCTTCGGGACAGTGGAACAGGCCCTCAACCTTTCCATTATCATGGGTAAATACTTACATGCAAAGCAAGACAGACTCTACATGGTTTATGTGGATCTGTCTGCCGCATTTGATTGCGTCTCCCATGAAAAATTATGGTCAGTGCTGTCTCAAATGGGGGTAGATTCGCCACTCTTAAACTTTTTGAGGGAGTTGTATTCCAAGCCTTTTTTTTATGGCACTAAGGGCGAGCTAACGGTGTCATTCGGAGTGGAGCGTGGAGTCAGGCAAGGATGCGTCCTGGCGCCCTTCCTATTCTCCCTCTATACTAACAGCCTGGAGGTTGAGCTTTTGAGGGGTGCCCAGGACCTCCCACAGGCAAAACAACGCCCGATTCCCGCTCTACTCTACGCTGATGACGCCGTCTTGCTGGCACGGACCCCTCGTGAACTCCAGAAGGTTCTTAATAGATATTCTTCGTTTATGGGCAGTCTCGATCTCCATATAAATGCGACAAAAACTTTTGTAATGACGGCAGGCAAAGGGAGGAAGCAGCCCAAAGACTTAGTGCTAAAAAACCAAAAAATAGAATTTACTTCCGATTATTGTTACCTGGGCATCACGATAGATGACAAACTGTCCTGGAAGGCGGCAGTCGAAGCCAGGAAACATTGCTTTAAGAGAGCCATAGCAGCCTTGGTATCCTTCTCACAAAAACTAGTCAAAAAACGCCCACCCCTAGAACTATTAAAAATATACAGAGCTAAATGCCAGGCAACAGCACTGTATGGGGCTGGCGTGTGGGGCCATACAGATGTCTCTGCCCTACAGGTTACAAAAAATGCATTTCTTAGGTTTCTCCTGATGGCCCCAAAGAGTTCCTCAACATATGCGTGCCATGTAGAACTAGGCACCCCATATGTTGAGGATCTGGCAAGAATTCAACCGCTGCTCTTATGGCGGCGTATTTGGACCTCGGAAAAAAATGCGCTGACAAAAAAGATAGTGGCAGATGCAATGGCATTGGACCATTCTCAAAAAATAAAATGGCTATCCTACATTAGGAACTTTCTCACCGACCTAGGTTTGGACACTTACTACTTTACTCCAGAAAAAATTAGTGAAATCTCCAAGAAAGAGCTAAAAGCTCTGGCCCTGGGTCACTTAGATAATCTGAGACTTCTTACTGAATCGGGCAAGCCTTCTGTCCAACACGCTATAATGATCCAGACTACCCTCAATATTCAGCCCTATTTAAACCTTGAAATGAGCATATTTGACCGTTTCCTTCTGACGAGATTCAGATTAAACTTATTTCACAGGCTAATAGCCTTTCCTGAAAGGAACTCCTTGGTCATGCCCTTGCCCCCCTGTCCTTGTGATGAAATTTCAGTACAATCTACTATACATGTAACCTTGTTTTGTAAATTTTATAAAGAACATCGTAAATTGTGGTTATTGTCCTTGTTAAAATCTCGGGGATTTAAGCAGTGTCGTCCAGCTATGCTATATTTACAGTATCTAGACTCAGAAACCACCTGTTATCATGTTCTTAACTTTTTGAAATGTATATTTAGGCATAGGAAAAGTTTATAAATATAATTAACTAATGTATTTAATTTGTACTGTGTAAATAACCTTTGCATACTAAAACTCACTGTATTGTAAAAATGTTATGCTGAAAACTCTTTTTAAACGAAAAAATTGTATGTATTAATACTACCTTTATGGATTTATAAACTTGAAATTCCGAATAAAGAATTTATATATATATATATAATGAAAATAGGATGGGGGCCAACACATATCCCTGCCTTACACCCCTTTTTACCTGAATAGGATCTGTAAGTTCACCCATTGGACCCCATCTAACCCTTGCGAAATTATCTTCATGCAATCTTATTATCTGCAAGAGGATTTCCCCCGGTACTCCCTGATTTTTTAAGGATTTCCAGAGGAGATTTCTAGGGATGAGGTCAAACGCTGCCTTTAAATCCACAAAGGAAAAGTACAGATGACCCTTTTTAAATATTGTGTATTTCCAGCTTATGCAGAGAAATCTAAAAACCTGGTCAATTGTACTAGTTTTGGCTCTAAAGCCTGCCTGATATTGTGATAAAATATTATACTCCTCAATCCAATCGGTCAGTTTGTTTAAAATTTGCCGTGCATATATCTTCTGTAAAACGTCTATTAAACTAATTGGTCGATAGTGCGAAGGGTCATGGCGGTTACCCTTTTAAAAAATTGTTGTGATCTCAGCGCCTTTCCATGTTTCTGGTATGGGTGCACCTGAGGCAACTGAGTTACACACAAGATTAATATAAAGGCCCCAAACCTCTTTGTCATGTATCCATAGGTCCCCTGGTATCTTGTCAGGACCAGGTGCCTTTCCCGGTTTTACTGTGTCTATTGCTGCCATTGTTTCTTCCAAACTAAATGATAATGGGGCACTACTTGAAGCTAATTCATAGTCTTGAGGGCTGTACTCAATGTCATTCATAGATGTAGAATAGAGGTGGGAAAAATGTCTTACCCAAATGTTTGCATCTAAGGAAAGGTCTTTACTACATGTCCTGTTCTTGTTACCTTTTTAACAAGCGCCAGAAGCCCGATTGGTCTTTTGCTTTGGCTGCAATAATTAATTCAGTCCAAACTCTGTTGTCCTATTCTTTTCTAGTTTGGGTTAGTAGTCTCTTATAGTGAGCCCTTTTGTCCCTTAAGGCAATTATATTTTTAGTTGTAATTGCCAAAATGAGCTCCATTTTTGCATTGCTATATTCTTTGTTGTACCATGAACTATTCCACTTACTCGCTTCTGTTATCCCATGTTTACGTTCCTTCGGAATCCTGCTTAGTATAGGTGTCAGATCTTTTGCCAGTCTATAATGAATTTCCACAATTGGGATCTCTGAGGCAGGTAGATCTATATAAGAGGAAAACATTTTTGCTAAAATATCATAGATCTGCTTAATTGTTACTTCATGTCCCCCTATCATGGGCCATTTTAAGGCTCTGTGATTGTTTCTTAACAATGGCTCTATAGCACTGCTATTAATATCTCTAACCCTCAAAGCGACTAACTGAAAGAGGTGAACAGCCAGTGTCAAACATAGGGCATAGTGATCACTCTCAGATCTATCATCGACTACTAAGTCATGAACCGTTGGACACAATGCGATTGAAACTAATATGTAGTCTATACAGCTCTTCGAGTTGCTCCTACTAAATATGGGAGCATTTGTACTGTCAGAAGGCAGTCGACCATTACAAGCTCGTAGACCGTGCCCGGAAACCAATCTTAATAGCTGCGTAACAGCAGTTGTACAGGGTACTACCGGAGTACTTTCCTGTAAGGTGATATTGTTAGCTATATCTTCTTCTTCGAATATGTTTTCAAATCCAATCACAGGTTCAAATTTGCGATTGAAATCACCCCCCAGAATTATCAAAGCCTTGGGATTAATTAGGGTTAAAAAATGATCTAAATGTTAAATGACCTCAGATTCCTTATTGCAGAATTTGGTGTGCAATATATATTTATTATGTAGACTTTCTTTTTATCGGGTGTAATACACTTTATTCCCAGAATATTCTGCATTACGGTTTCTACCAGTTTTATGTCAATACCTAAGGTGACTCCCTCCCTCTAGCAGAAGGAATGGCATCTATGCTAAAGGGTTTAAAACCTACTTTATGGGGGGGGGGGGGTGTCGAAAGCCAAAGTTTCTTATAACAAGATTATATCGCTCTGCCCAGTGTATTCCTGCCATACAACATCTCCCATATTCCTTTTAAGCCCTGCAATATTCCAGGAAGTCAGTTTTATCTCTGTTTGACATTCTTCCTTATTTTATTCATTATCTACTTCCTCTGCTTCATTTCTCTTTCTTAGCTTTTCCTCGCAGAGATTAACGGAGTTATGGATAAGATTTTTATTTCTGGTGTCCCTCCCATGGTTCTGGGGTGAGTAGACTAACTCCTCATTCAGCCCATTCTCTTCAGCCAAGAGTAAAGATAAGTCGTCATCACTATCTTGTATTATGGCCTTCTCCCTATCTTTAAAATTACATGTCTGGTTCTGGTAGACTATTATGTGATTCTGGTCTTCCTCCCTCCTTTGTTAAGATCCTAGAGAGAGTTCCAGCTTCAGCTTTGTCAGCAATTGTTTTTACTTTATGGTCACTTGCAGATGGCATGATTAAAGGGGCCTGTAAATCAGCTAGAAGTGTTCTATCTAGTTGGGGTATAAGTAGTTGTCAGTCTTGTGCATCCAATTTCGACAATGCATGGAACCTATCAGATATTTTTAGTAAGGTAGGCCTATTTTTCAAAGGCCCTAACTGCGGTTTATAACAAAAAAACAGTGGAAGTGCACAAATACTAGTATTGAGGGTATGGGTCGTCTCACAGTGATTTAGAAGCACATCATCTGTGGCCTACGGAAATTAACCACTATTCAATCACCTTTTATAGACTTAGAAGATTGGCCTACCCACCCTACTATATGTACCATTAATATCTCCTTAGTATCTGAGTGATGAAACCTTTTATGTTTTGCCAGCCAGTCCACAGTTTTTTTCCGTAGGTCATCCAAATTTTCTCTCTGGTCCACCCTAAGAGCGGGTACACCAGCCAATATTAAGGTATATGGGCATGAAGCTGGGGGCAAACTCAGTACATCTATATTAGGATTCAAAGACTTATTATTTAGATTGTTTCTTAGGTTCAACGTTGGGGCACTTGAAATCCTTCCTACATCTGATCGTGTTGTGCAACTATTTTGTGTGCCTGGAAATTTCGAGCCATTGGGTGCCTCCTGGAACCTATCTCCCATACTTTTACATGTAGAGTTGGCCGCGTTGCCTCCCTTTGCTTTCCCACTATAAACAGGGGGTTGACATCTATCCACCTTCCTCCGTAAATCTTCCCTTTCTGGCTCTTTCATTTTGCTACCCATAATGTTATAGTTCTTGGCCGCGGGTTAGCACTGCACCTAAAACTGATTCGTTAAGAACGGCATCAGTTTCAGTAGTAACATCCTTAGTATCTCTAAAAACATGAGGCACTAGGACCGTGTCAGTCTGTGTACCAACTGAGCTGCTTTTTGGTGGGAACATATTTACATTATGAACTGTATTTACACAGTCAATTGTTTGAGAGCCCTTCACAAGCTTGGATTTTTTTTATAGGCACCCTGTTTTCTTTTTACCAGCAGAACTCCCGTCTTCCGTGCTACCACATTCTTCAAGACCCTCGTCCTAGTGACTCTGCCGGAAGTTACTGGTGTTAAAGATTTTGGATCTGATAGAGAAGGGGAAGAAAAGAGGGTAAGTGAGGCATTAGTAGAAGTAGTGGGCAGACACTCTTGTGCACAGTCCCCTGTTCCATCTACCTGGATGCCCGCTGATTGATGACTCCCAGAAATAGATGGGAGAGGCGTCGCTCAGTTAATTCTATCTTGTGTGCCAGTAATGACTCTGCCCTAATCAAAAAAGCATCTAGCGTACCCGCAACTCTCTTATGTTATTCCATGTTATATTCATTTTCAGTTGTTAGAGCAAAACAAGATAATCATTTACTAAGGGCTGCACAATACCTTTGTCTATCAGTATATTGCCAAGTCAGTAACTTAGGGGGTGAGATATTAGAGGAGTAGCCCAGTCCAGCCTCCTCCGGGCTCTGACGGGCGCTGACGGGCCCACCCTTGGCCCGGGCTTTGCTGGGCATGGCCCGGGCACGTCAGCGTCCCGCGCTAAGGAGGAGGCACCGACAGATGACGTGGGTGACCGTGCTCCATGAGAGGAATGATGGTCATTGTGGTCCCCTTGGACCGTTTTGGCAGGTGCAGATGGCAGGAGCAGGGAACAGAGTTATGGCCCTTTAACTCCTGCTCTGCCGGTTCAGATCCCGCCCCTTGGGGGTCGGAGCTACCCTCCAGCAAATCGAATAAGAGTTGTCAGCCTGAAGGAGTAGGAAGACCCAGGAAGGAGGAAGCGGACACCTGGAGATCCTGTGGAGAGACGCCAAAGGAACCAAAGCAGACGAAAGGAACCGTGGAACATCCGTTTGAGAAGCCAGGAGGCCAAACGGAGGATGCTGCACCCAGCCACGGCCCTGGAGGGATGTGGCTTAAGCAGGTACGTACTCGTGTACATGGGTTTGGGAGTGGAGTGGGAGTCCGAGGACCGTCCAGTCAGATTGGGAAAAAAACAGAGTCGGGCTGAATGTGGGTTTGTTTCTTCCTCCTCCCTGTCAGCATTGCGTTCTCATTGATCCCCTTCCCCTTTGACGGTTCTCCTCCGCTTCTTCACGCCCAGAGGTCTCAGTGTGTCTTCCCTCACACTCCTCTCCCTTCTTCTGTTATAAGACCCCAGAATATTGTGCACTAACATAGTGCTTGTTTTTTTTGTTTTCTCCTCTGGTCACGTCCTGACATACTGATGAGAGAACGACGTCCCGACGGTGTCAAAGGAGAAGAGGTCATATTCCCCTGAAGAGGAAATCGAAGGGACATTTATTGTCTTGATTTCATCTTCGTTGCCTTATACTTTTTTTACCCCCTTGTGCTCCATGTGATCCCTGTCACCTTACAACAGGGTCCTCATTTGGAGAGGTCATGGATATCACCAGCATCATCGGAATTATATGTTTTTAACTGTTACCTGGAGATTTTGGGTGTTTAAAGTAGCTGAAAGCTCTGCTGCAAAAGTATGGGCCAAAATTAGTAATAATCAGGAGAATCAGTTCAGAATTTCAGATTCCCCTGGCAATTCTTTGTTTCTAAATGAACCCTCAAATTCAAAACAGAATGAGGTGAATCTTTTCCCAATGTCTGGTATTACATTACCTCTGTATTGTTAAGTCTGGCGGTGGGGAAAACCCAACCCATTTTTGGGCCACTTGCAATAAGGCCCTGGGTCTAAAACTGGGATGTGTCAGAACGGATGTACGACATTACAAAGCATGCTTTTACATCGCATGCTTTTACAACGCGAGTTTTACAATGCATACCATTACAACGCATAGTGCTTTGGGGCGCTGGATAGTGAATTATTTAATTTACTATTCCAACTCCAGTCCCCGTGGATAGTAGGGAAGGTGTTGGATAGTAAATTAAATATATTCCCTATCCTAGAGCGCCCCCCAGCGCAATGCGTTGTAATGGTTTGCGTTGTAAAAGCTGCGATGTAAAAGCAATGCGTGGTAAAAGTTGCGTTGTAAGTGATGTTTCCCGTCAGAACATGTCATGAGTGGCCATTCATGTGCACTGATGCTTAATAAATGTGTATTATAAATGTACGAACTGAATGCGTATATAGAGGTATGTCTCTGCAAACTTCCATTTACAAGGTTACTTCTCTACGTCAGCTGAAACTGTAACGTAGCATACTGGCTCATTGTCTTTGTGCTAAGGCATTATCCCAAACCAATGGCTTTTAAATTAGTCTTATTCCCTTACTAGCGTTTTACTGGGTCTTCCACCCTATGTAAAAGTTATTACATATTCACCTAGCTTCACAAGCAGTGTTGCCACAAAACTAACCTAAACATTGTTTTCCCACTGGCAAGTGAACAATGATTGAACCATGTGTATAAAATTAATTTCTGTACTAAGACAAATTGCGTTTCAAATCAAGAAGAATTGGAAGGTCTTCATAATCTAGTAGAGACACAGGTGCAAGCCGCCATCCCTAATGCCTCGCCTCCCTCCTCCTCCTCGCTAAGCACAGGGTTCAGAGGGGTGACTGTTTCAAGCTGTGTAAAATTCATAAGATGTATGTTATAAATTCATGGGGTGAAAAAAGCAGAAGAGGGAGGAAAACTAACTCAATTTGGGAAATCTTGAAAAAATAGTGCCGCAGCATTTTTTCCAGTAAGCGTGGCCCACTTTGCTGAGTTTTGCACAGCGTAACCATTACTGGCTGGTCAATGCTTTGCTTTATGAGGCAATTATTTCAGCACACTCTATTCAAAATACACATTAGAACTTAACCTTCTGAATCCTGAAGTAGCATTTTTATTGCCCGGCATTAGAAAAGAGTCGGAGTCAGCAATTTTTCTCCCCTCTTTATGATCTGGTATCATTAATAAAGCATTGTGCTGGTAGCTTTTCACAAGTCTCCGAGATAATTTGCGACACAAAACAAAAAAAAACCCTGCCGTTTGTTGCAATTGTCTAACACCATGTCTGTTAACAGTAGAAAAAGGGAATTGAATCAAGAGAACAACAGTAGGTTTTCAAATAAGCTGTGCTGAATAAAGAGCTTTGAACTGAACTAAACTGAATCAAAAGGACATAAACGAGAGGGAAGAAACCGAAAGCTTGTCGCGCAAATTGAAAAGCCGGTTGCAGGATATTGGGCCTTGAATTATTAGATATGCACAAGTAAAATTGGAAGTTAATGTGGAATTTTTAATTAGGGTCACATGCAAATGAACTCCCTCTTCATGTTAGTTTTATGCCGCTTCAGGAATCTTTTATCATATGCTAAAAAATTTATGGACAGAAACATTAATGAAAATGAGGCGTGAACAGGAAACGGCGCTATTATGGCGATGAGAATGGCAGTGGCCAGGCTGATTTCGGAGGAGGTATAATTTAGTCCCATGTCGTTTTCCTGTAATAAGAGAGAAGAATGATACAGTGGAAATTAATGACTAGGTATATCTTTTTTTCTGCCCTGGAACAGTTAAATTATTATATGTAAATTTGAAGAAGTTAGTTTATAATCAGACGTTGAATTAATTATAAGGAAAAGATTAATCTTAATTGAAAATTCTTTTTCAGGAGAGTGCTTTAGCTTTCTAATAGGCCCACAAAGATATTTATGAATGTAATACATACACACACACACACACGCAGTCACACTCACACTCACTCTCTCTCTCTCTTGCTCTCTCTTTCATATATTGTGTAATTATGGTACAGTCAGAGTTTCCGTGTGGAGAATGTGTTTTTGTTTCGCTAATACATTTGATGAATCTTCATATGAATTTTCATTAGACTTTCAAAAATCGTGTTATCAAACTCAGCTCCTTCTTGGAAAGTTTGGGTGGGCAGTCAAACGAGGACCAAGATAGATAATGGAGGGGCCCCAAAACATTGATTTCCCACGTTTACTCCCATAGGAAACTTCTGTCTCAGTAACAGAAAAAAAAATATTTACAATATATTTGCCAAAAAGTTAGAACTTTACACAGAAAGCATGCTTTGATATCCTTTGATGTAAGGAAGTTTTCTGGAAATTAGCTTTTATAGAAATGCTTAGGGTTGCCATAAAGGGGGCAAAAAAGAGTTGGTGCCAATATTTTCATGAGTAATATGTTGTGCTACTCAAAATAGGACTCAGGCCTTGGTTCCTGCATCCTGAAAATTAATTCAAATATAAATATAAGAAACCAGGTGGGTGCACCCTGAGCCCAAGGAGCATGTGGTGAGGGGGTCCAAATATACCACATCTGATTTGCTGGTCAGAACATGGACAACATGATGTGGTAGCCATTGCAGGACTTTGGAACCTAGGGGCCGATTACGATGGCGGGCGGATCGCCCCCGCCGGGCCGGCGGTGGTAAAGACCCCCTGCCATATTATGATGGCTGGGGGGGTCCGCGGCGGACGGAAAGACCGCCTGCCGCTTTTTTGTCGGGCGACTTGTCGACCGGCGGAAAACGGGTTTAATATGGTGGCGGTGTCTGGAAGACACCGCTATCTATATTACGATGCCGGCTGTGATCAGTCTTTTCATGGCTGCATTGCCACCATGGAAAGGCTGGCGGGTCCTGCTGTTGGGGGCCCGTTGTGGGCCCCCAGGGTGTTGGGGGGTGGAGGGTGCACATGGGGGGTATCTATGGTACCCCCCATGGTACATTGTATGTACAATGTGGCAGGCACCGAGCGGTGCCTGTCACATTGTGCATGTAAAAGCACAACATGTATTTTTTACATTGCGGTGGGTGCAGCCTGCAGCACCGCCCGCCACAATGTAAGATATGCAGGATGTGCCCGCCACACTGGCGGGCGCATCATAATTCGTAAGGCGGAACCACCACAACTATGGTAGGCGGTCCCTTTTGCAGCTGTGACAAAGTCTGCCCGCCATCGTAATCAGCCCCATAGTCCCCATAGAAATGCATGTAGTAAAAATCTGCTTTTGAGTGTCACAAAAAGGCACCCATATAACGTGTGATAAAATATTTTAGTTACAGTATAAATTATATATTGGCAGTACCATATTAATTTTAGGTATTATTGTGTAATCTAATGCAAATTTACCCTCTGAATAAGTCCCAGTTGGGAGAAAAAGTTCCCAGATATTCCTAACTTTTTAACCCCTTCAGGGCCACCTCTTTATCTATTCACATTAAATGCTACATTATTCGCAATGGTCACTAGAACCAACTACTACTAACAGGTCGAAAGCTTTCCTAATGACCTATTATGATGTTCGGAAAGCATTCAGACTTTCTGAGTCGGTTCCGGATGGCATTCGGAGGAAACGAGTTATTCAGAGCCAACTCTTACAGATCTATGGACTGTGTTTCCAACCAAGCGATTACAATGTCAGATTCGGACAGGCTTTCTGAATTGGTTGTTCTGACACGGATCAGCTGTCAGAATCTGGCTTTGGGGGCCGTAGCAGGCACAGCTTCATCCAGAGCCTTCCGAATGGGGCCTGTGGGGGTAGTCAAGGGACCCCCCTTTCCAACCATGCACAGGGTGTCGGGCACCAAGGGGTGTCCAACATAGAGTGCACAATTTTCCCCAGCCACCCCTTTCTTCAATGAGAGACTGTGTATTCGTTCAGAACACAGGCTCCCATTAAAGTCAATGCGAATCCGACCGAATGGTATCCGGAACCATCATAATCGGTCGGACTTCCGGAATCCGAATCGGTTTGAAACCATTCTGAGACTGATTCGGTCAGAAAGCTGTCCGACCGACATCGTAATCGACCCCTAAATGTTCACGTCTAAAAGGTTTAAAAATTATGCAAGCAATTTTGGGAAAAAAGCTTCAATTTGGTCTATAGTTATTTGTGTTTAAAATTTACAGAATGAGCAAAGTCAATATTTAGAAAAAGGAAACGTGCAGTACTCGGAATGACTTTATGATTCTATGCTTTTCTATGATGCGTGCATTGTGACATTTGCAAGATAGTGAAGCTGTTGTGCAGTAAACTTCTGAAAGGAAATGGTGTGAGACCACTGGCCTATGTGTTCTATATTAATGTACATTCATCAGAGAAAAAAATATATACATAGTTATGTCAAAATTGTTATATTGCACTTTATTTGTATATATGGATTTATCCAGAAATTTTACATTGCCCTTTGGACCAATTTGGTTGAGATTAGAATGTGATTTCAATTAAATGTTTTCATGACACAGGTGTTAAAACTAAATTTTCGTTCTATCAAATTGCATAGTATGAATTATTTCAGTAGGTCATGATAAGTGGTCCTGTGGACATAATGAATCAATATGTATATATGTGTAATATTCAATTGACTGTTTTGTTACCATCACGCAGTCTGTTTGCTATGTCTATAACTAGCTTGCTAAACATGTGACCGGAATGGGAAGGGCATATTATTTAAAAATGGCTACAATCAGTCACAGCCTTTATGTGATCAAGGGCGCCTGAGCCCGAAACGCGTCATCTGCCGTATGCTGTTGAGGAGGTTGTAATAAAACATCTTGCCTACAAAGAAGTGGTTCGCTTCTCCTTCTTCGCCGCCGAGGTTTTTGGTGGAGGTGGACGAAGTGGTTTTGTTGATATATATATATATATATATATATATATATATATATATATATATATATATATATATATATATATATATATATATATTCACTGAAAAAACCATAGGTTATACACCATATATAGTTAGGAATTAGCATTTAAAAAACCTTATTTTACTCACACAAAACCATTGAAATTCCATATATAGTTAGTTGTACTAACTATATATCGCGCACCTGCAATCCACTGCTGATCATGTCACATATTACATCATTCATGACATGGTCAGTGACATCACTGATGACATCACTGATGACATCTCAAATGACATCACTGATGACATCTCAAATGACATCACTGATGACATCACTGATGACATCTCAAATGACATCACTGATGACATCACTGATGACATCTCAAATGACATCACTGATGACATCACTGATGACATCTCATTTGACATTACTGATCACATCACTGATGACATCTCAAATGACATCACTGATGACATCACTGATGACATCTCAAATGACATCACTGATGACATCACTGATGACATCTCAAATGACATCACTGATGACATCACTGATGACATCTCATTTGACATTACTGATCACATCACTGATGACATCATTCATGTGATAATACGATGAACCTCTTCAGACTCTAATATAACCTTAGATACACTCAGTGTAAACACAGACTCGCAGATTGTCACTCATCCATGAAGTTACACACACACCTAGTCAGTCATGCAAACAATCAATCACACCTCCATTTCCTTAACTATACAGTTAAACACACCTTACTTATTCAAACATATACTAAAACATATTTACTCACTTATACAATCCTGGATACAAGTTCACAATGATCCATACAGCCACTCACACATTCACTGGCTCTTATGCACAGTTATTTATATATGTCAACTCTCACATGTACTGTATTTTACATATGTACTTACTTTGACATGTAGCACTGAGATATCTATTCACTCACCAATACAGTCATGCACACAGTCAACCGCCCATACAGCTGTTTCCACATGCACTTTTGAACCCATACATCTATGCAGAGAGTCATACACCTCCCAGCCACCCATACACACTCTCAGTCTCCCATACAAATACTTGGGCAACCAATCAATAACCCATATAGTTAATCATATAGCTACTGATCAACATATGCAGCAGTTTACAGAACAACAGACATAATGATGCACAAATTAAGACAGTTTAGTCACTAACCCATGCACTCAGTGAGACACATTTAATCACTCACTCATACAGTCAGTCATGCACCTACTAAATCCTTTGTTCAGACACTTCTACATCCACTCATTCTTCAATATGTAAGACATATTTTAACTTTACAGAAACATACAGTCACTGGATGTCATCAGTGATGTCATTTGAGATGTCATCAGTGAAGTCATCAGTGATGTCATTTGAGATGTCATCAGTGATGTCATCAGTGATGTCATTTGAGATGTCATCAGTGATGTCATCAGTGATGTCACTGACCATGTCATGAATGATGTAATATGTGACATGATCAGCAGTGGATTGCGGGTGCGCGATATATAGTTAGTACAACTAACTATATATGGAATTTCAATGGTTTTGTGTGAGTAAAATAAGGTTTTTTAAATGCTAATTCCTAACTATATATGGTTTATAACCTATGGTTTTTTTAGTGAATTTTCAAGGTTTTGTAAATGCTAATTCCTAACTATATATGGTCTATAACCTATGGTTTTTTCAGTGAATTTCATTGGTTTTTTAAAAGCTAATATCTATAGCTGTAAAATGTATTCTTCTTTAAATCCAAAAATATATTTTATATGTTTATTAATAATTTTTTTTAAATATTTTTTTTGTTTCGCTCCCGGTCCGCGAACCGGGAAGCTTCCCGTTAGCTCAATTTGATGCCGCGACCCGGTCCCCGAACCGGTAAGAAATCAACATAGTGACGGTATCGCGTTGCCGCGTAATGCGTCTTATGACGTACTGCGTTAGCGCACCCGGAAGTGCCCCGGGGCGCGGACCGAGGCGCGAAACGCAGCTCCCCGGAAGCGATCCGCGGCGCGTCGCGAAAGCGCGACGTATCGCGTTGCCGCGTAATGCGTCTTGTGACGTACCGCGTTAGCGCACCCGGAAGTGTCCCGGGGCGCGGACCGAGGCGCGAAGCTCAGCGACCCGGAAGCTAACCGGGGCGCGTTCCGCAGCGCGTAACATGAGCGTGAGAGGTCATGTGACTTGTTAATAAAACTTTTCATTGGTTCATTTCACTTTTGGTTTCATAATGATGTAAGGCTAGGTCAGGTGACCTAAAAATAACACTTTTCATTGGTTGAGAAGTATTGTTTTTCCCAAATGATGAAAACCCCTCCTTCTTTCCTCACTCTGACTTTCATCATTGTGAGAGGAAGACCTTCATTACTATATCAGAAATGGCTTCAGTAGTTGCTTCAGCTGGTGGACCCCCACCACCACCTCCACCTCCTCATGGGAAGAGAGGACCACCTCCCCAGGTGATGACCAACACTGAGGAGGAAGAGGAAGAAATGGATGAAGAGGAGGGAGAAGAACCACAGTTCTTAGAAGAGGTGCCCCGGGTTTCACATAAGAAAGCCAGTTTCATCTGGCAGTTTTATTCGATCCCTCCTGGCCAAAAAAAAGTCAATGCGAGGTATGTCACCTGCCTCATCTGTAAAGAAAAATTATCCAGAGGGACGGATAAGAAATATAGTTACGGAAATCATACAATGCACAGGCACATGACAAGGAAGCATCCACTCAATTATAGCCGGGCGGAAATACGGGATTTGCAGGAAAATCCAAGATCAACTCCTGTGGCCAGATCAAGAATACCCATTTCATTGACACCAGCAGAGGCACGGGAAACTGTGCCAAATATACAAGAAAATTTTGGCCACATGATACACTCTTGTATGCACTGTCGTGCGTTGTTAGCATGTGGCAACATGAGCATAAATGCTATAAACCTGGCGTATGAACACCATAATTGCCCTAACCGCCCCCAGTAATTTTTTTTTTGCTCCTGTTGAGCCCTTTTCAATGCCTGTTTTTTGTTGTTTCCCCCCCCCAAAAAAACCAAAAAATATATAAAATCGTTCAAAAAATACAAAAAAAAACAAAAAATGTTCAAAAAAAATAAATATAAAACAACAAAAATATTTTAAAAAAAGTTCTTTTCAGAACTACCTTCCCTTTCAAAAAAAATTGCTAGAATGTTTAGCACTCTGGCAAGCTCTATTTCTTTTGGTTCGCTTCCCGGTTAGCTTCCCGGTACGCGGACCGGGAGCTAACCCAAATTTTTTTTTTTTTTAAAAAAAGAGTAAGTATAAGGAAAGTAAACAGAGAGTGATGTTAAAAGAAAGACAGCTATAGGGAGTAAAGAAGAGATACTGTTTAATAGATCTATTTACCGAAGAAAAGACGGAAGAGGGTATAATTGTGAAAAACAAAATAGATAACGAAGTGAAAGAAAAAAAAAGAGAGTATAACATTAACAAAGAAGAGTTTCTTGGAGAATGTGAGTGAATGTTCAAAATAAGATTAAAACATGAGGAATAACAGAGAGAAAAAATAGAAAACAGAAAACAAAAAATAACAGAAAAAGATTAATTGAAACCGCAAAGAAATGTAAGTAACATAGAGCCATATCATCAACATAGGCAATAAAAGTTTTGCAGCTTTTATTGGCAGAAATGTGTCGCTAAAGCTGCTTTTGCGGCAGAAAACTGCCGCTAAAACCACTTTTGCACCAGTTTTCTGCCAATAAAAAGAGCAATAATTTTATTGGCTGTGTTCATAATATGCCCCTTAGTGTGCTTCAACTACACAGAGAAAGCATTATGAACAAGTAGTGATAGAGTGATCAGTCAAAGACACTAAGAGTAATAGAGACGGAGTGAGTGAACAAGAGTGAGGAACTATGAGAAGAGAGGGACTGAGAAAAAGAGTGGAAGGAGTTGAGTAAGTAGGTAATAGAGAACGGAATGAGGAAAGTAGCAAAGGCAGGAAACTGAGGGTTAAAGAAATGAAGCAGTGGAACTAATAGAAGTTAAATGTGATAGAAATGTAATGAAAAGAGTACAAAACATTTACCTTATGATTGTCGTTAAATTACTCACTTTTTGTTTTTATACTTTCAATCTGTGAAAGAGAGAACAAACATTTGAAAAATATTAAAACATGTATTTAAAAATTACTAAAGACAAGGGAAAAGATTGAAGGACAAACAGTTTTTCAACAACTTTGACACTTACAGAAGCTTCTGCTTCTCCAGGCCCCCTACACAGTCCTAAAGATATACATTTTAAACTAACAGTATCTTGATGCAGATGAAGTGAGGCCTATCTTAAAACATGGTGCATCTTTTGCATTGCTGTTGTCTCAGAAAAGTGTCGCAAGACACTAAAATTTTAAATGATTACTTCAGGATGCCAATAAGATGTGTCCTATCCAGAGGTTTGTTTGAGGTGAGGCCTACTCAGGGTTGCAGATGAAATTTCGAGTTGTTGAAGAGAACAGAGGACATAATACATGTGAAGGTCTACCAATGAAGTGAGTCATGTCCACTGCACTCTTGAACAAAGTCCAAACCTCCTATGTTTCCCTGGACAGACCTAAACTTGATCTGCACAATGTGATTCATAATGATAGGAAACACAGGTGATGTAAATGAAATACGTGCAATTTATTTTGCTCATTTCACAATCACATCACTTGTGTTTCCTTTGCTTAGGTATCTCATTGTGCAGATGTAGTCCAGCATATGAAAGAATACGCAGAAGTGCAGCACTGCATGCAACAACTTTGACACTTACAGAAGCCTCACCTTCTCCATGCCTCCTACACAGTTCTACATATACATCATAAATGCAAACAGTACAGAATTAATTATACATGTTAAATGGTTTATTTTTGCTGTTCTCAGAATGTATCAAAATTCACTAAAAACAGTGACTTGAAGGTATTCATCATATAACAGCGGGGAAAAAAAAACACAATCAAAATGATTGTGTTTAAAAAACCCATACAACATAACAAATCAGAATTCAGAACTCCTTAAAGTTAACTTACTTTCCATGACGTCAAAGGATGTCCTATGAACAGCTTACACTCTGTTGTGCTGTTATTACTTTCAGCCCGCCACTTTCTGAAAGAAAATCTCCATCGTTTTTAAAAACATGTTACATGCAATAAATGACTTCTTGCTCTCTACCACAAGTTTCCACAAGGCCAAATCTTGTCAGACCCATTTATAACTCTTGGATTTCTTGTAAGCCAATCCCGTCATTTGGCGTTTCCTCAACTTTCAGAATTAAAATGTTGAAGATCATTTTCACAATCCTGGAATAGTAATATCTTCCCCTTCTTGCTCAGTCATGTTCTACATTTCCTATGACACTGATACTGCTTACTATGAAGCAGACTTACACTACCTCTATGACTACTACAATTATTTAATTCTCTACATCACTTTTAATCACAAAGCAATGTAAAACAGTAGACAGCATTGCAGACTTACATTCCCTCTACTTTATGTTTTGATTGGCTGCTTCAATTAGCTTATAAAAAGAAATAGTTTTTCTGAACTCATTCAAAGTGCACTTATTTCTCCATGACGTCCAGTCTTATGGTTAGAAGTTATGTCTCTGAACTACACTTATCCTCAAGGCCAAATTGTGTAGGAGCCATTAGAACTTCTTGAAATTCCACAGAGCACATCCCGAGATTATTTCCCTAAAATTTTGGTTTTAAAAACACCAGGTAAGAGTTTTTAAGGTCATACGGCAATTTTTTTTTGAAAATGAAAACAGAATCGTTGCAGAATGACCAGCCATTTCTAGACTTTAAATAAGCTGTGTAATGTCCTGATGTTATTGAAGGACCGTCATGATATATAATTGCTGCAGTTACAAAAGTCCTTCCTGATATTGACAACTGCGAAGCTACAAAAATTTTAATTAAAGTTGTCAATTTTGTTCCATCAGGCCTACATCGTTGGAACATTAAAATGACATACTGGCCATATGTTCGTATAAATAATGTGGACATCATTTCAGATTTACATTGGCTACACTCCATGTTGTGATCAGCTGCTTTTACTAGCTTATTAAAGGAGACTGATTTACTGTCTGGCAAAGTTAAATATATAAATCTTTCTGAGTCTACACTAGTAGTACTTGATACCATACAGTTCTCGCAGTCATGCTGCCATTGATAAGAAAGCCCAAACAGCTGATCTACATCTACACCTTCAGCATGTAATACATCAAGCATATACATTAAAAACTCCTGACAATCTTGCTGAATATTTTGAGAGAATTGTGTTTGGCCTGAACATCTGTCTAACAGATTTCGAATTTCAGACACACTTTCTATGTTTGTTCTATCAGTGCTACATTTCTCTAACACAGAATTTAACAAACTGCAAAATGTTTGATCAGAATTGACCACAATCTCTTCTTTTACATTTTCTAGAGAAAACAAAACATTAACCACTACATTAGCATAGCAGTTGACACCAGAACTGTTTTCAAACTGAAAACCAACAACATCTTCAACAGAATCCTTTTTGTTTCTGCTTGTAATTTTAGGTTCATTGACTTTTTGTCTTTTTGCTACAACCTCCCCAGTATTGGTCACATTTCTTCGTTTCCGGCCTACCACACGTTTCTCAAACAAAGGATACTGAGGCAAATGTGGCGCATACTCTCTTCTTAACCTATTGTATTCCTTAACACAATCTAGATCCGCACAAATGTTTGTGACATCACACTCAATCAAGTACAATCCAGATAAAGTTCTAACTCGTGACAATGCCACATATGCCATACCCTCCTTGAACACAGAACTGCCAATATTCACCAATGCACTGTCTACACTTAAACCTTGCGATTTATGGATTGTCACCGCATATGCCAAGCAAACAGGAAACTGCTTACGGCGAACATATAAGTCTTTTACAAGCAAAAATCTAGCAGAACAACGACCAATTAGCTGTACTTCCTCAATGCCATCAAATTTAATTTTTAAAAATTCAATTCCATCTCTATTTCTGTATTTCACAAAATCAACAACATTACCCATTGATCCATTTACCAGACCTCTTTCAACATGTAAATTCCTTCTTAAAATTATACGGCAGTTCAAGCACACATTCAGAGTCTTTTCAAAACCTGCAGTTTTCGATATACTCTTCTCTAATGAATCCAATTTTGTTTTCAGATTCTCAGACAAAATAATTGTTGATCCCATATGCTCTACTCTGTCAATAGCTTCCAGTTTCACAATCTCTTGCTTTTCTAAATGCAACATTTTGTTGTTGAATTTGGCACATTCTGCAAGAGTTGGCATCAAACATATTCCAGATTTCTTCTCAGTAATTTTCTGAAAAATATTCTCAGGCACAACATCTTGTTCTGGATATAAATTTGACAGTAATTGTGCATGTAAAGCTTCTTTCCCATGCTCGGTCACTTTTCCAATTCTAACATCTTGTAGAATAGTCTTGTAAACTTCATCCTTCGCCTGACGCATATTTTCATGCAGTTCAGCATAATTGAAGTTTAACCATATATTGACGTTGCCAATGCTCCCTAGGCACTTCCTGGTATCTTCATGCGTGAGCATTTTGAACACAGGTTGCCCTTTCACTGGTGTCAGCTGCAAAAGATCTCCGAAAACAATGATGTGTTTGCCACCAAATAACACATCATACTCTGTTTTGAGAACTTCTTGCATTCTCAAATGCACAAAGGCAAGCATGACATTGGAAACCATGCTTACTTCGTCAATGATAAGAAGTTTCATTTTCCTCAAGATTCTTGAAACTTCAAAACAAGCATCTCCAGATAGCTTGTGATATTGTAATTTGTTGTCATGCTCCACTGGCAGCATCAGTAAACATTGTAAAGTAATCCCTTTAATGTTATGTGCTGCCAGTCCAGTTGGAGCGGTGACAACACAAGACAGCGATGACTCTGTCCTTTCCTGCAAATAGCATGAAATTGCTTTAATGAGGAAACTTTTTCCAGTTCCCGCTTCTCCACTCACGTACAGTCGGACAGGCTTCAACGATGTACATGAGCACTCTTTCTTGTCATGACTTAATCCATGATCAATTTGCATGGTAACTTCGTCATATATTTTCCTCTGCTCAACATTGAGTTGTCTTTCCAACTCTTCTAAGTTAACCGCATCCTCCTGAGCATGTGCCATGGCTCTTTCCACTTCATTCATGGCAGTGGCAGCTTCATTTTCGATAACAGGTCCTCCTAGTGGATCCTGACTCAATGAAGCAGAACTCTGACTGTCCTGAGAACTGTCTCTGGCAATCTCGGCTGCAATCGTTGCTTCCTGCTCAATTTCCGCATTCAACATTTCTACATATTTGGGAAAAGCAGGACATTCTATGGTCTCCTTGGCGGCATTGAAAGAGTCTTTGTAACAGAGGAAATCTCCAAGCAGTTCCTCTTCTGCACGCCAAGGCTTGAAAAGTTGCAAAAGTGCTAAATAGAAAAACTCCTTTTTTTCAGGAGATTCGCCACTCAATTTTCGATGGTTTACCAAGTGGCATTTTCTTTGCTTGACCAGACATCCCTCACTTCCTATTACAGCATACACTCCTTTCTCAGTATCTTCTTTGATGTTCCTCTTAAATATGTAATTTTGAAGAACCTCATACAGACAAACATTGTCGAGGTGACTGCTTCTATTTGGATAATATGTATCCAACATGTTGGTCTTCAAAATGTTGGTACTGTTTGGCTCCTTTTCCGCCAAATACTCAATTTCCCGCACAGGTTTGAGAACTCGATTACGCGTTGCAGCAAGATCAAGACTCGCCCAAACGATACTCCTGGACTTGGCATAGAGACTTGCTGAAGACAACCGGTCAGAGCATTCGTAAGCTCCAATTTCTCGATGCGACAACATCTTCAGACTGAAACTGTACAACTTCTTGCTGAGGCTCTTTTCATGGGAAATGTCCTCCCACATATCCTTCAATTCTGTCTTCTCTTTTTTGGTGATGTAAGACGTCACATACCGAGCCACAGCCATACAGTTATCAGCCACAAACTGTATATCCATGTTAGCATTCCACATGGACAAAATCACCGGGTTGTAGTCGTTGATGTACTTGGACTCTTCGTTCCTCTTCAAATTGTATGTGTTTTTAGGTGATTTCTTCATGACATTGTGTCGCAGCGAAGACATCAAACTGTTTACTCTTCCTTTAGAAATCACCGGTCGTCGAAAGCCGAAACGACATTTAGTGTAGAACTTGTCCTTGTTTCGGAATTTACGACGGCAGTACTTTCCACATCGATGGCTTTGGAAACGCAGAACTTTTTCTCTTAGGCTTTTCTTCTCCTTTGCGTTTGGAACAGCACACGTAGAATACTGTTGGATGAAACTCGTCACTGAGTCTTCTGGATCCGTTCCAAATTTAGGTGCATCCTTGATCCACAGCAACATATGTATATGAGGAGCACCTCTTGCTTGGTACTCCTTTCTCCAGAAGAAATCCAACACCTCTCCAAGAGGTGGATTCTTCTTATTCATGATGAAAGACATCATAGCTTCAAATCTATGATTGAAGTACCTACATACATTGACTGGATCCAAAGAGCACAGTTCTCCGGGTGTCTTGAATTCGATGTTATCTACGTTAGCATTTGCCTCTCGTAGAAATTCAAGTAAGTCTTCCCAGCCATACTCGGCACAGCTCAGAGTGAGGAACCATGTGGGAGTACCTAAGTTCCTCAGCATACATTTTAAATCACCATGACGACGGTACCAGTACTCATTAGTACCACGCTGACACGCCATGAGATTAATCAGGTGAGAATCCAAAATACTGTCTTGGACATTGACTTTATCCATAAAGTCACTTGCCGAGATGTTTTGCATGTGTATACCACTTTTCAAGATGTGGTTCACTGCATATGACAGTCCAGACAGATCGCTTTCAAACAGGAGATGAAACAAATAAGGAATGCATTGTCGAAACCTAGCATCTCCTGCATACAATCGCAAAGTCCGGTATTCAGAAGCAGGAATTTGATGAGGTCGCTCATCATATCTTCCTCCCTGACCTGTTGGAAAAAGCTGTGGGAAACACCGAGCTTCCAAACTTTCCTCCCAAACACTAATGGGACTCCCTTTCGCTTGTTTCATTTGAAACAACTCAATAGCATTCCCCATGACTTCCTTGGAATGCAAAGGATGAACACTATAATGTTCATATATTTCTTCACTAGTACAGGGTTCTACTTTCTCAATTTGACCAGCACACAAATCGCTGTCCTCTTCCTCACTTACTTCCTCTTCTGCAACATATACATTTTTATAGTATTTATTATATTTTTTCAAATACAATGTTGCCCTTTTGACTTTCCTAACATCTACTAAATCTTGCCATATTTTCTTATTCTTTGTCGGAACCCCATTAACTAAGATAACAAGAGGTTCCTCTTCCACTTTTTCTACTCCAATTGTGTTAATGTTTTTCTTCAAATCTAGAGGCAAATAAACAACTCTTCCCTTTAATCCTCTCTGTAAATCTGATGGAGGCAATTTCCCTGTCTTTGGCTCCATTCTTACAATAGCCTGAAAGGGATGGATACTTTGAATCAAAATAGATTCATAAGTATTTAAATCCTTCAATTCAGAAGGAATCTCAACCAATTCCAGATTATTATGAACTGCTCTAGCAGGCATCTGGTTTTGATTTAATTTGCAACAACAATAAGTACACACACGTTGATCCAATCCCAAATCAAAACAATTTTCTACCATCAAGTATGTTGCGAAATCCTTCCATTCACTATTATTTTCCCTTTCACTTTTTGCATATAAATCCACTAACTTAGTCTGATTCTTATAATAAGTGCGTCGACAACACACACAAGTGAAATTAGGCCTCTCACTTGATTTCACCTGAAACGTCGCAATTTCCTTCTGAAAATTATCTGTACTGGAAACCTGTACACTATCTTCCACATTACCCTCTTCTTCTTGGTCAATTTCAACATTCTCCTCTTTACTTCCAAAGTAACAAAACTCAATTTCTTCACATATATTCTTTACATCTATTTCAGAACCATGCAAAAGAGCAGCGCATAATTGTTTACGCATAATTGCTGGACTCTTAGCATAATACAACATTCTAACTAATTTCCTCACTTTATTATGATGCACTGCTAGCATCCTGAAATGATGAAAAACACTCTGGCATACTCTCCTGGAAAGACAAGCCAGTGAATGACCATGCAAACCTGTCACTTCTCTCACTCTGCAAGGATCTAATTCTTGCAACAACCTTATTTTCTGCTTCAAACTTTTCTTATTAAATGACCGTACAAAATCACAAAGCAAATTGATGGAATCCTGTCGCACACTACAAATACTACTACACTTCCAGGTGTAGACAGGACCCTTAGCACGTCTTCCTAAAACCTCATTACCTAACACCTCTTCTGTCTCTGTTGTCACAAGTTTTTCTTTTTCAACTGGACAACCATCTTTCACTTCATAAGCACGACCACTGGTGTCAACTGCATGCACCAAATCATTATCCTGGAAATAACTCTCCTCATTAAAAAATGCCTCACAGCTTGAACTATGCATCCATTCTCCAGAAAAAACTTCACAAAAATTACTACGATTAACTATTCT